>NC_141875.1:139886828-141086828 GCF_056163025.1 Triticum urartu | reverse complement strand
AAATAACTAAGTGTTGGAAGATTAGTATGATGAAGATAGACCCGGGGGCCATAGGTTTCACTAGTGGCTTCTCTCAAGAGCAAAAGTATTTTACGGTGGGTGAACAAATTACTGTTGAGCAATTGACATAATTGAGCATAGTTATGAGAATATCTAGGTATGTTCATGTATATAGGCATCATGTCCAAAACAAGTAGACCGACTCCTGCCTACATCTATTACTATTACTCCACACATCGACCGCTATCCAGCATGCATCTAGAGTATTAAGTTCAAGAGAACAGAGTAACGCTTTAAGAAAGATGACATCATGTAGAGGGATAAACTCATGCAATATGATGAAAACTCCATCTTGTTATCCTCGATGGCAACAATACAATACGTGCCTTGATGCCCCTACTGTCACTGGGAAAGGACACCGCAAGATTGAACCCAAAGCTAAGCACTTCTCCCATTGCAAGAAAGATCAATCTAGTAGGCCAAACCAAATTGATAATTCGAAGAGACTTGCAAAGATAACCAATCATACATAAAAGAATTTAGAGAAGATTCAAATATTGTTCATAGATAAACTTGATCATAAACCCACAATTCATCGGTCTCAACAAACACACTGCAAAACAAGATTACATCGAATAGATCTCCACAAGAGAGGGGGAGAACTTTGTATTGAGATCCAAAAAGAGAGAAGAAGCCATCTAGATAATAACTATGGACCCGAAGGTCTGAGGTAAACTACTCACACTTCATCGGAGAGGCTATGGTGTTGATGTAGAACCCCTCCATGATCGATGCCCCCTCCGACGGAGCTCTGGAACAGGCCCCAAGATGGGATCTCGTGGATACAGGAAGTTACGGCGGTGGAATTAGGGTTTTGGCTCCGTCTTTGATTGTCTGGGGGTACGTAGGTATATATAGGAGGAAGAAGTACGTCGGTGGAGCAATTGGGGGCCCACGAAGGTGGAGGGCGCGCCTGGGGGGGTTGTCGTGCCCCCCTACCTCGTGGCCTCCTAGTTGGTTGCTTGACGTAGGGTCCAAGTCTCCTGGATCTTGTTCGTTCCAAAAATCATGTTCCCGAAGGTTTCATTCCGTTTGGACTCCGTTTGATATTCCTTTTCTTCGAAACCCTAGAATAGGCAAAAAAAATATCAATTCTGGGTTGGGCCTCCGGTTAATAGGTTAGTCCCAAAAATAATATAAAAGTGGATAATAAAGCCCAATAATGTCCAAAACAGAAGATAATATAGCATGGAGCAATCAAAAATTATAGATACGTTGGAGACGTATCAAGCATCCCCAAGCTTAATTCCTGCTCGTCCTCGAGTAGGTAAATGATAAAAACAAAAAAATTGATGTGGAATGCTACTTGGCATAATTTCAATGTAATTCTTATTAATTGTGGTATGAATATTTAGATCCGAAATATTCAAGACAAAAGTTTAATATTGACATAGAAATAATAATACTTCAAGCATACTAACTAAGCAATTATGTCTCTTCAAAATAACATGGCCAAAGAAAGTTATCCCTACAAAATCATATAGTCTAGCTATGCTCCATCTTCACCACACAAAGTATTTAAATCATGCACAACCCCGATGACAAGCCAAGCAATTGTTTCATACTTTTGACATTCTCAAACTTTTTCGATCTTCACGCAATACATGAGCATGAGCCATGGACATAGCACTTTAGGTGGAATATAATGGTGGTTGTGGAGAATAAAAAAGGGAGAAGATAGTCTCACATCAACTAGGCGTATCAACGGGCTATGGAGATGCCCATCAATAGATATCAATGTGAGTCAGTAGGGATTGCCATGCAACGGATGCACTAGAGCTATAAGTATATGAAAGCTCAAAAAGAAACTAAGTGGGTGTGCATCCAACTTGCTTGCTCACGAAGACCTAGGGCATTTTGAGGAAGCCCATCATTGGAATATGCAAGCCAAGTTCTATAATGAAAAAATCCTACTAGTATATGAAAGTGATATCATAGGAGACTCTCTATCATGAAGATCATGGTGCTACTTTGAAGCAAAAGTGTGGTAAAAGGATAGTAGCATTGTCCCTTCTCTCTTTTTCTCTCATTTTTATTGGGCCTTCTCTTTTTTTATGGCCTCTTTTTTCGTCTGGAGTCTCATCCTGACTTGTGGCGGAATCATAGTCTCCATCATCCTTTCCTCACTTGGGACAATGCTCTAATAATGATGATCATCACACTTTTATTTACTTACAACTCAAGAATTACAACTCGATACTTAGAACAAAATATGACTCTATGTGAATGCCTCCGGCGGTGTACCAGGATATGCAATGACTCATGAGTGACATGTATGAAAGAATTATGAACGGTGGCTTTGCCACAAATACAATGTCAACTACATGATCATGCAAAGCAATATGACAATGATGGAGTGTGTCATAGTAAACGGAACGGTGGAAAGTTGCATGGCAATATATCTCGGAATGGCTATGGAAATGCCATGATAGGTAGTTATGGTGGCTGTTTTGAGGAAGGTATATGGTGGGTGTATGATACCGGCGAAAGGTGCGCGGTATTAGAGAGGCTAGCAATGGTGGAAGGGTGAGAGTGCGTATGATCCATGGACTCCACATTAGTCATAAAGAACTCATATACTTATTGCAAAAATCTACAAGCTATCAAAGCAAAGTATTACGCGCATGCTCCTAGGGGGATATATTGGTAGGAAAAGACCATCGCTCGTCCCCGACCGCCACTCATAAGGAAGACAATCAATAAATAAATCATGCTCCGACTTCATCACATAATAGTTCACCATGCGTGCATGCTACGGGAATCACAAAATTTAACACAAGTATTTCTCAAATTCACAACTACTCAACTAGCATGACTCTAATATCACCATCTCCATATCTCAAAAAAATTATCAAGTATCAAACTTCTCATAGTATTCAACACACTCATAAGAGAATTTTATTATTAATCTTGTATACCTAGGATATTAGGATTACTTAAGCAAATTACCATGATATTTAAGACTCTCAAAATAATCTAAGTGAAGCATGATAGATCAATAGTTTCTATAAAACAAATCCACCACTGTGATCTAAAAGATATAAGTGAAGTACTAGAGCAAAACTATATAACTCAAAAGATATAAGTGAAGTACATAGAGTATTCTAATAATTTCCGAATCATGTGTGTCTCTCTCAAAAGGTGTGTACAGAAAGTATTATTGTGGTAAACTAAAAAGATAAAGACTCAAATCATACAAGACGCTCCAAGCAAAACACATATCATGTGGTGAATAAAAATATAGCTCCAAGTAAAGGTACCGATAGAAGTAGACGAAAGAGGGGATGCCTTCCGGGGCATCCCCAAGCTTTGGTTTTTTGGTGTCCTTAGATTATCTTGGGGGTGACATGGGAATCCCCAAGCTTAGTCTCTTGCCACTCCTTGTTCCATAATCCATCAAATCTTTACCCAAAACTTGAAAACTTCACAACACAAAACTTAAAGTAGAAAATCTCGTGAGCTCCGTTAGCGAAAGAAAACAAAAGACCACTTCAAGGTACTGTAATGAACTCATTATTTATTTATATTGGTGTTAAACCTACTGTATTCCAACTTCTCTATGGTTTATAAACTATTTTACTAGCCATAGATTCATCAAAATAAGCAAACAACACACGAAAATCAGAATCTGTCAAAAACAGAACAGTCTGTAGTAATCTGTAGCTAGCGCAAGATCTGGAACCCCAAAAATTCTAAAATAACTTTCTTGATGTGAGGAATTTATCTATTAATCATCTTCAAAAAGAATTAACTAAATAGCACTTTCTAAATAAAAATGGCATCAGTTCTCGTGAGCGCTAAAGTTTCTGTTTTTTACAGCAAGATTAACAAGACTTTCCCCAAGTCTTCCCAATGGTTCTACTTGGCACAAACACTAATTAAACACAAAAAACACAACCAAAACAGAGTATAGATAAATTATTTATTACTAAACAAGATAAAAAATCAAGGAATAAAAATAAAATTGGGTTGCCTCCCAACAAGCGCTATCGTTTAACGCCCCTAACTAGGCATAAAAAGCAAGGATAGATCTAGGTGTTGCCATAATAGTAAGATAGATCATTAAAACTCATTTCATATTCTCTACGTTCGGCAGCAAGTTTTCTTTGAGGCAAGAAAAAGTAATCAAAAGGGCTAAATTTAATGGGACAAAAGTCCCCAAGATCAACTTTGGGAGGTATAGGTTCCTCCTTTGGCCCTTCGTATTGCACAACCAATTCATCATTATAAGCATTCTTTTGACAGAACCTTGTGAGCCTATACTCAAGAGAATATCCTAGTTCTTTATTTCGAATGGCCAAATCATTATTAAGTTCAGAAATTCTATCAACTAAAACATTGTAGGAACCCTTTTTCTTAGATTTTCATTGAAAGCAACATAGTCTAGAGATTGAAAGCGAATTATTTCTTCTTGATCAAAAAGGATAGCCTCTATGGGAGGACGGCAAGCGTCCACCTTATAATGCGCAAAGATTTCTTTGGCCTCTTTTATTATGAATCTGAACTCATGAGCCAAAATATAGTAGCGGCACGCTTAACAGAAGAATGCTCAATATTAGAAAATTCTAGGAAAATCCTTTGTATGCAAGGGTGCATGTGCATGAATTGTCTTTCAAGTTCAACTACAAGCATGGCAATAGCGTCCGCAAGACTACTAGTTCTATGAAGGATAGAACTACCGATAGAAGGCAAAGCACCGGCACAAGTAAAGAAATCTTGGATAACTCCTTTTCCAATAATATTACCACTGCCAATACGTAATTTTTTTGTATGTAAGATAGGGGGTTCTTCAGCAGGAGCATCAGAATTTTTCATGATATTATTATTGTCCATATCGACAATAATTTCCCCAATTTCAGACATAACGGCAGAAAGTGTAAAAGGAAAAAAGAGGCAAATAGAGAAAGAGAGGGAGGATAGAGAGAGAGAGAGGGCGAATAAAACGGCAAGGGTGAAGTGGGGGAGAGGAAAATAGAGGCAAATGGAAAATAATGTAATGCGGGAGATAAGGGTTTGTGATGGGTACTTGGTATGTTGACTTTTGCGTAGACCTCCCCGGCAATGGCGCCAGAAATCCTTCTTGCTACCTCTTGAGCACTTGCGTTGGTTTTCCCTTGAAGAGGAAAGGGTGGTGCAGCAAAGTAGAGTAAGTATTTCCCTCAGTTTTTGAGAACCAAGGTATCAATCCAGTAGGAGGCTACGCGCGAGTCCCTCGCACCTACACAAAACAAATAAATCCTCACAACCAATGCGATAAGGTGTTGTCAATCCCTACACGGTCACTTACGAGAGTGAGATCTGATAGATATGATAAGATAATATTTTTGGTATTTTTATGATAAAGATGCAAAGTAAAATAAAAGTAAAGTAAAAAAGCAAATGAAATAACCAAGTGTTGGAAGATTATTATGATGAAGATAGACCCGGGGGCCATAGGTTTCACTAGTGGCTTCTCTCAAGAGCAAAAGTATTTTACAGTGGGTGAACAAATTACTATTGAGCAATTGACATAATTGAGCATAGTTATGAGAATATCTAGGAATGATCATGTATATAGGCATCACGTCCAAGACAAGTAGACCGACTCCTGCCTGCATCTATTACTATTAATCCACACATCGACCGCTATCCAGCATGCATCTAGAGTATTAAGTTCAAGAGAACAGAGTAACGTTTTAAGCAAGATGACATCATGTAGAGGGATAAACTCATGCAATATGATGAAAACCCCATCTTGTTATCCTCGATGGCAACAATACAATACATGCCTTGCTGCCCCTACTGTCACTGGGAAAGGACACCGCAAGATTGAACCCAAAGCTAAGCACTTCTCCCATTGCAAGAAAGATCAATCTAGTAGGCCAAATCAAACTGATAACTCGAAGAGACTTGCAAAGATAACCAATCATACATAAAAGAATTTAGAGAAGATTCAAATATTGTTCATAGATAAACTTGATCATAAACCCACAATTCATCGGTCTCAACAAACACACCGTAAAAGAAGATTACATCGAATAGATCTCCACAAGAGAGGGGGAGAACTTTGTATTGAGATCCAAAAAGAGAGAAGAAGCCATCTAGCTAATAACTATGGACCCGAAGGTCTGAGGTAAACTACTCACACTTCATCGAAGAGGCTATGGTGTTGATGTAGAAGCCCTCTGTGATCGATGCCCCCTCCGGCGAAGCTCCAGAACAGACCCCAAGATGGGATCTCGTGGATACAGAAAGTTACGGCGGTGGAATTAGGGTTTTGGCTCCGTCTCTGATCGTCTGGGGGTACGTAGGTATATATAGGAGGAAGAAGTATGTCGGTGGAGCAACTAGGGGCCCACGAGGGTGGAGGGCGCGCCTGGGGGGGTAGGCGTGCCCCCTACCTCGTGGCCTCCCTGTTGGTTGCTTGACGTAGGGTCCAAGTCTCCTGGATCTTGTTCGTTCCAAAAATCACGTTCCCGAAGGTTTCATTCCATTTGGACTCCGTTTGATATTCCTTTTCTTCAAAACCCTAAAATAGGCAAAAAAAATGGCAATTCTGGGATGGGCCTCCGGTTAATAGGTTAGTCCCAAAAATAATATAAAAGTGGATAATAAAGCCCAATAATGTCCAAAACAGAAGATAATATAGCATGGAGCAATCAAAAATTATAGATACGTTGGAGACGTATCACCTGTATTTACAAGAAAGTGAGTGGGAGCTCTGTAGCATTTCTAATATTATATGTGGATGACATATTGTTGATTGGAAATGATATAGAATTTCTGGATAGCATAAAAGGATACTTGAATAAGAGTTTTTCAATGAAAGACCTCGGTGAAGCTGCTTATATATTGGGCATCAAGATCTATAGAGATAGATCAAGACGCTTAATTGGACTTTCACAAAGCACATACCTTGATAAAGTTTTGAAGAAGTTCATAATGGATCAAGCTAAGAAAGGGTTCTTGCCAGTGTTACAAGGTGTGGAGTTGAGTAAGACTCAATGCCCGAAAACTGCAGAAGATAGAGAGAAAATAAAAAGTGTTCCCTATGCTTCAACCATAGACTCTATCATGTATGCAATGCTGTGTACCAGACCTGATGTGCCCCCTGCTATTAGTTTAGCAGGGAGGTACCAAAGTAATCCAGGAGTGGATCACTGGACAGCGGTCAAGAACATCCTGAAATACCTGAAAAGGACTAAGGATATGTTTCTCATTTATGAAGGTAACAAAGAGCTCATCGTAAATGGTTACGTCGATGCAAGCTTTGACACTGATCTGGACGATTCTAAATCGCAAACTGGATACATGTTTATATTGAACGGTGGAGCTGTTAGTTGGAGCAGTTCTAAACAAAGCGTCGTGGCGGGATCTACATGTGAAGCGGAGTACATAGTTGCTTCGGAAGCAGCAAATGAAAGAGTCTGGATGAAGGAGTTGATATCCGATCTAGGTTTCATACCTAGTGCATCGGGTCCAATGAAAATCTTTTGTGACAATACTGGTGCAATTGCCTTGGCAAAGGAATCCATATTTCACAAGAGAACCAAACACATCAAGAGACGCTTCAATTCCATCCGCAGTCAAGTCCAGGTGGGAGACATAGAGATTTGCAAGATACATACGGATTTGAATGTTGCAGACCCGTTGACTAAGCCTCTCCCACGAGCAAAACATGATCAGCACATAGGCTCCATGGGTGTTAGAATCATTACTTTGTAATCTAGATTATTGACTCTAGTGCAAGTGGGAGACTGAAGGAAATATGCCCTAGAGGCAATAATAAAGTTATTATTTATTTCCTTATTTCATGATAAATGTTTATTATTCATGATAGAATTGTATTAACTAGAAACATAATACATGTGTAAATACATAGACAAACAGAGTGTCACTAGTATGCCTCTACTTGACTAGCTCGTTGGTCAAAGATGGTTATGTTTCCTAACCATAGACATGAGTTGTCATTTGATAAACGGGATCACATCATTAGGAGAACGATGTGATTGACTTGAACTGTTCCATTAGCTTAGCACTTGATCGTTTGAGTTTACTGATATTGCTTTCTTCATGACTTATACATGTTCCTTTGACTATGAGATTATGCAACTCCCGATTACCGGAGGAACACTTTGTGTGCTACCAAACTATAAAGGTGCTCTACAGGTGTCTCCGATGGTGTTTGTTGAGTTGGCATAGATCAAGATTAGGATTTGTCACTCCGATTGTCGGAGAGGTATCTCTGGGCCCTCTCGGTAATGCACATCAATATAAGCCTTGCAAGCAATGTAGCTAATGAGTTAGTTACGGGATGTAGCATTACGGAATGAGTAAAGAGACTTGCCGGTAACGAGATTGAACTAGGTATTGAGATATCGTCGATCGAATCTCGGGCAAGTAACATACCTATGACAAAGGGAACAACGTATATCGTTATGCGGTTTGACCGATAAAGACCTTCGTAGAATATGTGGGAGCCAATATGAACATCCAGGTTCCGCTATTGGTTATTGACCGGAGACCTATCTCGGTCATGTCTACATAGTTCTCGAACCCGTAGGGTCCGCACGTTTAACGTTCGGTGAGGATCGGTATTATGAGTTTACGTGATTTGATGTACCGAAGGTAGTTCGGAGTCCCGGATGTGATCACGGACATGACGAGGAGTCTCGAAATGGTCGAGACATAAAGATTAATATACTGGACGACTATATTCGGATGTCGAAAGTGTTCCGGGTGATTTTGGAGAAAACCGGAGTGCCTGAGGGTTACCGGAACCCCCCCCCCCCCCCCCGGAGAAGTAATGGGCCACATGGGCCTTAGTGGAGAGAGAGAGGGCCGGCCAGGGAAGGCCGCGTGCCCCCTCCCCCTCTGGTCCGAATTGTACTAGGGAAGGGGGGCGGCGCCCTCCTTTCCTTCTTCCTCTCCGCCTTCCTTTCC
The DNA here is from genome assembly GCF_056163025.1 of Triticum urartu. Lineage (NCBI taxonomy): Eukaryota > Viridiplantae > Streptophyta > Magnoliopsida > Poales > Poaceae > Triticum > Triticum urartu. The sequence continues at coordinate 141,077,846 of NC_141875.1, read as the reverse complement.
CCCTCCTAGTAGGAGTAGGAAAGGGGAGTCATGCTCCTACTAGGAGGAGGACTCCTCCTCCTAGCGCGCCCTGCAAGGGCCGGCCGGCCTCCCCCCTTGCTCCTTTATATACGGGGGTAGGGGGCACCCTAGGATACACAAGTTGATTGTTCCAAGCCGTGTGTGGTGCCCCCCTCCACCATAATCCACCTCGATCATATCATAGCGGTGCTTAGGCGAAGCCCTGCGTCGGTAGCAACATCATCACCGTCATCACGCCGTCGTGCTGACAGAACTCTCCTGTGAAGCTCTGCTGGATCGGAGTTCGTGGGACATCATCGAGCTGAACATGTGCTGAACTCGGAGGTGTCGTACGTTCGGTACTTGGATCGATCGGATCGTGAAGACGTACGACTACATGAAACGCGTTCTCATAACGCTTCCGCTTACGGTCTACGAGGGTACGTGGACGATACTCTCCTCTCTCATTGCTATGCATCACCATGATCTTACGTGTGCGTAGGATTTTTTTTAAATTACTACGTTCCACAACACTACAACCCACCAAGCCCTTCTCAGGAGTGACCGACGGCTCCACAACCCCGATAGGGCAGATACACCTCCCTAGCACCTTCGGCACCCGCAACAACTACCGCATAGAGCTCATCAACTTTGATGTCGCCCACATCCGTCTTCCTTACAACGCCATCCTTGGGTATCCGGCCCTGGCCAAGTTCATGCTAGTGACTCATCATGGTTACAATGTCCTCAAGATGCCAGGGAGCCACGACATCATCACGATCGCCTGTGAGGAGAAGGACGCGGTATGCTCTCTTGAGCACACCTACCAGGATGTAGCGGTCGAGAACCCAGACGATGAAGGCATCATCTACCCTCCTGAGGTTGTCCCCAAGAAGAAGAAGCAGCTGCTCCGCCAAGAGCCTTAGGGGAGCGGTGTGTCCAGTGGCACCACCTCAGGGGCTGCGCCCACGGATGGGGAGCCTCCCTATCTCGCATAGGAAGGTGCGCCCGGCGCCCCTCTCAAGCTGGACTCGGGGGATCTCCTCTAGAGGGCCTATGACCTAGCCAACGTCATGAGGGAGGCGCTCGGGTACGACGTAGAGGCGTGCTTCAGTGCCCGTCTTCACCGGGAAGGCACAAGGCACGGGGTGCCAGGTGCTCAGGAGTTCATCACCAAGGCAACCGAGGAGCTTCAAGAGGCGAGAGCCATGCGCGGCGACCGCCGCCCACCACCCGACGTGGCTCCTTGTCCTGGCAAGGACAGCGAGCTAAGCGCGTGCGTCAACATCCCTGGGCTCAACAGAGCCGCATCTCAGGGGCGCTTCTGGTGGTGTCTACACCTATAAGTCTCTCAAAGGGCTTTTAGTTCATCGAAGTGGTAATTTTTTAATTTTTTATCAATGATAATTGTTTCACTTGATGTTTATGCCTTCTTTTATAAAATTTTGCTTTTGATGTCTTGAAGGTGTTGACTCTACTTCCAACGTTGATGAGGTTATGTCAGGCGTTGATGAAGCAAACCATTGATTTGGTTCTCTTTTTTTATCACGTACTTTTCTTCTTAGTTTTTGTCATTTTTTATTTATTTTGTTGTATCATTAAGCATTGAGTTCAAATTCTAAAAATGTTATGAAATTGTGCCATATTTTATATAGGGCATATTTTGAGGTAGCTAAAAGCTTTATGGACGTTAAGTTTTTCTCTCGACGTGAAATTTTTTTTGGGCCCAGGGCTTGCTTCAATCCTGGCTCCGCCACTGGCCAGGCGGGCGCCAGCGGGCGTAGTGTACCAGTTTCTTCTTTGGTGCTAAGGAGGCAAGCGCAGGCGCGGAGTCCCGAGGAATCAAGCGAAGGTTTCCATTCCGGTGCAACAAGACCAAGACCGCCAGGATGGAGGTCATCACCAAGTCCACCGCGGCATCACCACCAGAGGCTTTTGCAGGCGAAGACCACTTTTGTCAGGATAGCATGTACTAGTTGTCTCCCTTCGAATTTGGTCGTTGTGGGATCTCTTCCCGCCTAATTTTGGGAAGAGGACCAAGGCCCCTATAAATAGGACCTAGCCACCACCATAGAGAGGTCATTCAGATCATCCTTAGAGAGGTCATTTAAATCATCCTTAGAGAGGTCATTCAGATCATCCTTACGGGGGACAGATCATTCAGATCATCCTCACACCCACCAGCTCATCGAGCACAAGAACACCTCTCCTCCTGAGGTTGTTCTCCACTATACTAGTTCATCCTCAGCCCCTCGAGGCCAATCCACCACAAAGCAGGAGTAGGGTTTTACACCAGAAGGTGGCCCGAACCTGGGTAAACTGTTGTGTCTCTTGTCCATTCGGTTCGTCAAGCTAGGCCGTGAGATTAGCGAGCAGGCAAACTGGGGAGGACGAGTTCTTCGCATGCACCCCAGAGTTCGAACCTCTCAAGGGTCTGCGGAACCCAAAACCCGACAGCTTGCTTATCAGAAATTTGGCCTACTAAATTTTCAAGATGAGCAAACTGAGATCTTATGCCATAAAATTCCTTAGACATATCATCGAGCTCTTTATTCATGTATTCCATAAAACTTTTCTGGTCCTTAAGCTCGTTTCTAAAGAAATTATTATGCTCAAATTGCAAAGGCATGAAACTTCTAACATTATTTTCAATTTCGTCCAACCTCGTAAGGTGAGGGTCAATGCTTTTTGGTGGAGCCATTGTGATAAAGCAAGCAATCCAACACATGAGCACACTAAAAGCAAGCAGAGAAGATGGACGGAAGAGGGGCGAAGAAAAGGCAAATCTTTTTCGAAAATTGTTTTAGAAGTGGGGGAGAGGAAAACGAGAGGCGAATGGCAAATAATGTAATGCGGGATATGAGAGTTTATGATGGGTACTTGATATGTCTTGACTGGGCGTAGATCTCCCGGGCAACAATGCCAGAAATTCTTCCTGCTACTTCTTGAGCTTGCGTTGGTTTTTCCCTTGAAGAGGAAAGGGTGATGCACCAAAGTAGAGTAAGTATTTCCCTCGGCTTTTGAGAACCAAGGTATCAATCCAGTAGGAGATAACGCTCAAGTCACGGAATACCTGCACAAACAAACACCAACTTGCACCCAACGCGATAAGGGGTTGTCAATCCCTTCACGGTTATTTGCAAAGTGAGATCTGATAGAGATGGATAAACGGTAAAGTAATATTTTTGGTATTTTTGGTTTATGGAACGGAAAGTAAAAGATTTCAAAGAAAGCAAATAGGAAACTGGAATTGTAGATCGGAAACATATATGATGGAAAATAGACCCGGGGGCCATAGGTTTCACTAGAGGCTTCTCTCGAGATAGAAAATATTATAGTGGGTGAACAAATTACTGCCGAGCAATTGATAGAAAAGCGCCTAATTATGACGATATCTAAGGCAATGAACATGAGTATAGGCATCATGTCCATATCAAGTAGACTGACTCCTGCCTGCATCTACTACTATTACTCCACACATCGAGTAACTCCTGCCTGCATCTAGAGTACTAAGTTCATATAACAGAGTAATGCATTAAGTAAGATGACATGATGTAGCGGGATAAATTCAAGCAATATGATGAAAACCCCATCTTGTTATCCTCGATGGCAACTATACAATACGTGTCGGTTGTTGGGGAACGCAGTATTTCAAAAAAAATCGCAAGATCTATCTAGGAGATGCATAGCAACGAGAGGGGAGAGTGTGTCTACGTACCCTCGTAGACCGAAAGCGGAAGCGTTTAGTAACGCGGTTGATGTAGTCGAACGTCTTCGCGATCCAACCGATCAAGTACCGAACACACGGCACCTCCATGATCTGCACATGTTCAGCTCGGTGATGTCCCTCGTACTCTTGATCCAACTAAGGCCGAGGGTGAGTTCCGTCAGCACGACGGTGTGTTGACGGTGATGATGAAGTTATCGACGCAGGGCTTCGCCTAAGCACTACGACAATATGACCGACGTGGAAAACTGTCGAGGGGGGCACCGCACATGGCTAAAGATCAACTTGTGTGTCTATGGGGTGCCCCCTCCCCCGTATATAAAGGAGGGGAGGAGGAGGAGGAGGAGGGCCGGCCTCAAGCGGCGCACCCAAGGGGGGATTTCTACTCCTAGTAGGAGTAGGTTTCCCCCTTTCCTAGTCCAAGTAGGAGAAGAAGGAAGGATAGGAAGAAGAGAAGGAAAGGGGACCCGGCCCCCTTAGCCCTAGTCCAATTCGATTTGGGCTAGGGGGCGCGCCACCTCTTAGCCTGCCTCCTCTCTTCCACTACTAGGGACATGAGGCCCAATAACTTCCCGGGGGGTTCCGGTAACCCCGAGTACTGCTAAACTTATCTGAAACGACCTGAACCATTCCGGTGTCCGAATGTAGCCTTCCAATATATGAATCTTTATGTATTGACCATTTGGAGACTCCTCGTCATGTCTGTGATCACATCCGGGACTCCGAACAACCTTTGGTACATCAAATCACATAACTCATAATACATATCGTCATCGAACGTTAAGCGTGCGGACCCTACGGGTTCGAGAACTATGTAGACATGACCGAGACTAATCTCCGGTCAATAACCAATAGCGGAATCTGGATGCTCATATTGGTTCCTACATATTCTACGAAGATCTTTATCAGTCAAACCGCATAACAACATATGTTGTTCCCTTTGTCATCGGTATGTTACTTGCCCAAGATTCGATCATCGGTATCATCATACCAAGTTCAATCTCGTCACCAGGAAGTCTCTTTACTCGTTCCGTAATGCATCATCCCGTGACTAACTCATTAGTCACATTTCTTGCAAGGCTCATAGTGATGTGCATTACCGAGAGGGCCTAGAGATACCTCTCTGATACACGAAGTGACAAATCCTAAACTTGATCTATGCCAACTCAACAAACGCCATCGGAGACACCTGTAGAGCATCTTTATAATCACCCAGTTACGTTGTGACATTTGATAGCACACAAGGTGTTCCTCCGGTATTCGGGAGTTGCATAATCTCATAGTCACAGGAACATGTATAAGTCATGAAGAAAGCAATAGCAATAAACTAAACGATCATAGTGCTAAGCTAACAGATGGATCTTGTCCATCACATCATTCTCTAATGATGTGATCCCGTTCATCAAATGACAACACATGTCTATGGCTAGGAAACTTAGCCATCTTTGATTAACGAGCCTGTCTAGTAGAGGCATACTAGGGACACTTTGTTTGTCTATGTATTCACACATGTACTAAGTTTTCGGTTAATACAATTCTAGCATGACTAATAAACATTTATCATAATGTAAGGAAATATAAATAACAACTTTATTATTGCCTCTAGGGCATATTTCCTTCAGTCTCCCACTTGCACTAAAGTCAATAATCTAGATTACATAGTAATGATTCTAACACCCATGGAGTCTTGGTGTTGATCATGTTTTGCTCGTGAGAGAGGCTTAGTCAACGGGTCTGGAACATTCAGATCCATGTGTATCTTGCAAATCTCTATGTCTCCCTCCTTGACTTGATCGCGAATGGAATTGAAGCGTCTCTTGATGTGCTTGGTTCTCTTGTGAAATCTGGATTCCTTTGCCAAAGCAATTGCACCAGTATTGTGACAAAATATTTTCATTGGACCTGATGCACTAGGTATTACACCTAGATCGGATATGAACTCCTTCATTTGCTGCTTCCGAAGCAGCTATATATTCCGCTTCACACATAGATCCCGCCACGACACTCTTCTTAGAACTACACCAACTGAAAACTCCACCATTGAATAAAAATACGTATCCGGTTTGCGACTTAGAGTCATCCGGATCAGTGTCAAAACTTGCATTGACGTAACCGTTTATGACGAGCTCTTTGTCACTGATAACCCACAAGTATAGGGGGTCAATTGCAGCCTCTTTCAATAAGTAAGAGAGTCGAACCCAACGAGGAGCTAAAGGTAGAACAAATATTCCCTCAAGTTCTATCGACCACCGATACAACTCTACGCACGCTTGATGTTCGCTTTACCTAGAACTAGTATGAGGCTAGAAGTACTTTGTAGGTGTTGTTGGATAGGTTTGCAAGATAACAAAGAGCAAGTAAATAAAAAGTAGGGGCTGTTTACGTAAAGACACAATAAAGTAAATATAGCGGGTGTGGAAAAGTGGTGGTAGGAGTTGCGAAATTGCCCCTAAGCAATTGACTACTTTACTAGACCGATAGCAAGTATTATGTGGGAGAGGCCATTGCTAGCATGTCATCCCTGACTTGGAATTCTATGCACTTATGATTGGAACTATTAGCAAGCGTCCGCAATTACTAACGTTCATTAAGGTAAAACCCAACCATAGCATTAAGATATATTGGTCCCCCTTCAATCCCGTATGCATCAATTTCTATGCTAGGTTGAAGCTTCTGTCACTCTTGCCCTCTAATACATAGTCCTATCAACATACAACTAACCCTATGGTGTGATCCACACGCGCGCTCATATGATGGGCACCAAAGGACAGCAACATAACCACAAGCAAATTAAATCAATCATAGCAATTCATCAACCACCGATAGGACAACGAAAATCTACTCAGACATCATAGGATGGCAACACATCATTGGATAATAATATGAAGCATAAAGCACCATGTTCAAGTAGAGGGTACAGCGGGTTGCGGGAGAGTGGACCGCTGTAGATAGAGGGGGGAAGATGATGGAGATGTTGGTGTAAATGGCAGAGGTGTTGGTGTAGATCGCGGTGATGATGATGATGGCCACGACAGTGTTCCGGTGCCACCAGAAGAGAAGGGGAGTGGGGGCCCTACGTCTTCTTCTTCCTTGACCTCCTCCCTAGATGGGAGAAGGGTTTCCCCTCTGGTCCTTGGCCTCCATGACATGGGAGGGGCAAGAGCCCCTCCGAGATTGGATATGTCTCTCTTTGTTTCTGCGTTCTGTTCTGTTGCCCTTTCACCGTTTTGTGTATATATATATATGGAGATCCGTAACTCCGATTGGACCGAAACCTTCACCGTGATTTTTTACCAAAAATTAGCTTTCTTGCAGCCGAAGAAGGGCATCAACCGCCTTACTGGTGGACCACGAGGCTCAGGGGGCGCCCATAGGGGTGGGGCGCGCGCCCCTACCTCGTGCCCACCTCGGACACCAATTCGCGTTGATCTTTCTCCCAGATTTTCCAAATATTCCAAAAATAAGCTCCGTCAGTTTTTATCCCGTTTGGATTCCGTTTGATATGGATATTCTGCAAAACATAAAACATGCAACAAACAGGAACTGGCACTGGGCACTGGATCAATATGTTAGTCCCAAAAATAATATAAAAAGTTGCCAAAAGTATATGAAAGTTGTAGAATATTGGCATGGAACAATCAAAAATTATAGATACGACGGAGACGTATCAGCATCCCCAAGCTTAATTCCTGCTCGTCCTCGAGTAGGTAAATGATAAAAAAGATAATTTTTGATGTGGAATGCTACCTAGCATAATATTGATCACATATCTAATCATGGCATGAATATTAAGACATGAGTGATTCAAAGCAATAGTCTATCATTTGACATAAAAACAATAATACTTCAAGCCCACTAATAAAGCAATCATGTCTTTTCAAAATAATAAGGCCAAAGAAAGTTATCCCTACAAAATCATATAGTATGGCTATGCTCCATCTTCACCACACAAAATATTCACATCATGCACAACCCCGATGAAAAGCCGAGTAATTGGTTCATACTTTTTAACGCGCTTCAGCATTTTCAACCCTCACGCAATACATGAGTGTGAGCCATGGATATAGTACTATAGGTGGAATAGAATGGTGGTTGTGGATAAGACAAAAAGGAGAAGATAGTCTCACATCAACTAGGCGTATCAATGGGCTATGGAGATGCCCATCAATAGATATCAATGTGAGTGAGTAGGGATTGCCATGCAACGGATGCACTAGAGCTATAAGTACATGAAAGCTCAAACTGAAACTAAGTGGGTGTGCATCCAACTTTCTTGCTCATGAAGACCTAGGGCATTTGAGGAAGCCCATCGTTGGAATATACAAGTCAAGTTCTATAATGAAAATTCCCACTAGTATATGAAAGTGATAACTCAAGAGACTCTCTATATGAAGAACATGGTGCTACTTTGAAGCACAAGTGTGGAAAAAGGATAGTAGCATTGTCCCTTCTCTCTTTTTATCTCATTATTATTATTATTATTATTTTGGGCCTTCCTTTTTATGGCCTTTCTCTTTTTTTTCTTTTTTTCGTCCGGAGTTTCATCCCGACTTGTGGGGGAATCATAGTCTCCATCATCCTTTCCTCACTAGGACAATGCTCTAATAATGATGATCATCACACTTTTATTTACTTACAACTCGATATCTAGTACAAAGATATGACTCTATATGAATGCCTCCAGCGGTGTACCAGGATGTGCAATGGTCTAGCGTAGCGATGACATCAAAAAACGGACAAGCCATGAAAACATCATGCTATCTATCTTACGATCATGCAAAGCAATATGACAATGAATGCTCAAGTCATGTATATGATGATGATGGAAGTTGCATGGCAATATATCTCGGAATTGCTATGGAAATGCCATGATAGGTAGGTATGGTGGCTGTTTTGAGGAAGGTATATGGTGGGTTTATGGTACCGGTGAAAGTTGCGCGATACTAGAGAGGCTAGCAATGATGGAAGGGTGAGAGTGCGTATAATCCATGGACTCAACATTAGTCATAAAGAACTCACATACTTATTGCAAAAGTTTATTAGCCCTCGAAGAAAAGTACTACTACGCATGCCCCTAGGGGGATAGATTGGTAGGAAAAGACCATCGCTCGTCCCCGACCGCCACTCATAAGGAAGACAATCAATAAATACCTCATGCTCCGACTTCGTTACATAACGGTTCACCATACGTGCATGCTACGGGAATCATAGACCTCAACACAAGTATTTATAATAATCCACAACTACCCACTAGCATGACTCTAATATCACCATATTTATATCACAAAACTATTGCAAGGAATCAAACATATCATATTCAGTGATCTACAAGTTTTATGTAGGATTTTATGACTAACCATGTGAATGACCAGTTCCTGTCATCTCTCTAAATAGATATAAGTGAAGCAAGAGAGTTTAATTATTTCTACAAAATATATGCCCATGCTCTAACAAATATAAGTGAAGCAAAAGATCATTCTTCAAATGGCGGTTGTCTAAGTGAAGAGAATCAGGCAATCCAAACTTCAAATGATATAAGTGAAGCACGTGAAGCATTCTATAAAGCCATACTCAAAAGATATAAGTGAAGTGCATAGAGCATTCTATAAATCAACCAAGGACCATCTCATACCAGCATGGTGCATAAAAGAAAAATGAAAACTAACTGCAAAAGACGCTCCAAGATTGCACATATCGCATGAACGAAACGAATCCGAAAACATACCGATACTTGTTGAAGAAAGAGGGGATGCCTTCTGGGGCATCCCCAAGCTTAGACGCTTGAGTCTCCTTGAATATTTACTTTGTGTGACTAGGGCATCCCCAAGCTTGAGCTCTTGCCTCTCTTCCTTCTTCTCACATCGAGACCTTCTCGGTCATCGAACACTTCTTCCACACAAAACTTCAACAGAAAACTCGGTAAGATCCGTTAGTATAAGAAAGCAAATCACTACTCTAAGTATTGTTGCAAACCAATTCATATTTTGTTTTTGCATTGTGTCTACTGTAATATAACTTTTTCATGGCTTAATCCACAGATATGAATTGATAGTTTCATCAAAACAAGCAAACTATGCATCAAAAACAGAATCTGTGTAAAACAGAACAGTCTGTAATAATATGAACATTCACCATACTTCTGATGCTTGAAAAATTCTGCCAAAATTAGGAAAAATAAAAAATTTGTATATAAAGACAGTGCAAAAATAATCAGAACCATTTGACATTCCAGCTAAAAATGTAAAATTGCGCACTACAGCCAAAGTTTCTGTCCTGCACCGTACAAACCATCAAGCAAATGTAAACATCCTAAAGGCAAACCTTGGCACATTATTTTATAATACAATGGAATTGTACAAGGGGATAATTATTTTTGTTGAAAAGTTCCTGTAATCAAGATTCATGAAGTTTCAGTGAGCATGAACAAAGTTCAAGGAGCTCTCCCACTTCAACAATGCTTGTCTTTCTCACTTTCACTTTCCTTTTTGAAAAAGTTTTGGGTTCCCCTCTTTATTTTTGTTGTTTTTAAACTATGTAAAAGCACTCAACAGAAATAAATGACTCTCTAAAACTTTCGGGTTGTCTCCCTGGCAGCGCTTTCTTTAAAGCCATTAAGCTAGGCATATAGTGCTCAAGAAGTGAATCCACCCGGATCCCAAGGTATATCAAAGCCAATTTTAATTAGCAATGATTTATAATTTAGTAGTGAGCACAAAGCAACATATTTCATGTAATGACGAAGTCTAGCTCTCTTCCTATGCATTGGCATGTCATAAAAGAACAATTCATGCACACATAGTAAAGGCCAATGCATAGTATAAACAGTTTCTTGCAATTTTATCGTATTGGAAACATAGAGAGGTGGAGATATAGTTCCTCTCTCATAATAATTGCAAGTAGAAGCAGCAAGCACATGCATATTATACTCATCAAAATCATCATGTGTAGTAGTAAAAGGCAACCCATCAATATAATCCTTAATAAGCACAAACTTCTCCGGTATAGTGTAGTTTGGAGAATTCAAAAAGATAATAGGACTATCATGCGTGGGTGCAATAGCAACAATTTCATGTTTAACATAAGGAACTATAGCAAGTTCATCTCCATAAGCATAATTCATATTGGCATCTTGGCCACAAGCATAGCAAGCATCATCAAAAAGGGATATTTCAAAAGAATCAACGGGATCATAACAATCATCATAGCAATCATCCTTCGGTAAGCACGAAGGGAAATTAAACAATGTATGAGTTGAAGAGTTACTCTCATTAGAAGGTGGGCACGGGTGATCAATCCGCTCTTCCTCCTTTTGTTCTTCGCTCTCCTCCTCATCTTTTTCATCCAATGAGCTCACAGTTTCATCAACTTCTTCTTCCATAGATTCCTGCAAAATATTAGTCTCTTCTTGGACAGAGGAGACTTTCTCAATAAGCGCATTAATATAGGAATTATATTCATGATTATCATAGCAATATTTTAGGATAGCTAAATTTTCAGGCCTATAAACATCATCATCAAAAGCTTCATACTTTTCAAACAATGATTTAATTTCATAAGCACCCTTAAAAGCAACAAATTCTTCTATTTGTTCCACATCATAGTAATCATATATACCTCTAGCATAAGAAGCCAAAGTTTCATTATCATTAAATTTGCATAAAAAGGGAAGGTGTGGAGCCTTCATCCTAGAGCAACAAGTACAATCATATATCAAGCATAGTTTCCTAGCATACCATTTCAACATATAAATTTGATCCCATAATAGTTTCCCTTTTGTGTCAAGCGATAATCCCTAAAGTATTCATGTTGATCCAACATTACTCCCATTACCAGATTGAATGGGGTTTTCTCAGGATTATCAAAGTAGTACATAATTTCTGTCACATAACGAGCATCGAGGGTTTTAGACACCTAATTTTTTTGGTATTTCGTGTTCCATATCCATAACTAAAGATAGATAACAACTAAGAACATCAAATAAAAATTACTTAGTGCTAAAGCAAACAATCACACATGAGAATATTCACCCCATGCTATTGCTCCCGGCAACGGCGCCAGAAAAAGGTCTTGATAACCAACAAGTATAGGGGATCAATTGTAGCCTCTTTCGATAAGTAAGAGTGTCGAAACCAACGAGGAGATAAAGGTAGAACAAATATTCCCTCAAGTTCTATCGACCACCGATACAACTCTACGCACGCTTGACGTTCGCTTTACCTAGAACGAGTATGAAGCTAGAAGTACTTTGTAGGTGTTGTTGGATAGGTTTGCAAGATAATAAAGAGCAAGTAAATAAAAAGTAGGGGCTGTTTACATAAAGACACAATAAAGTAAATATAGCGAGTGTGGAAAAGTGGTGGTAGGAGTTGCGAAATTGCCCCTAAGCAATTGACTACTTTACTAGACCGATAGCAAGTATTATGTGGGAGAGGCCACTGCTAGCATGTCATCCCTGACTTGGAATTCTATGCACTTATGATTGGAACTATTAGCAAGCGTCCGCAACTACTAACATTCATTAAGGTAAAACCCAACCATAGCATTAAGATATATTGGTCCCCCTTCAATCCCGTATGCATCAATTTCTATGCTAGGTTGAAGCTTCTGTCACTCTTTCCCTCTAATACATAGTCCTATCAACATACAACTAACCCTATGGTGTGATCCACGTGCGCGCTCATATGATGGGCACCAAAGGACAGCAACATAACCACAAGCAAATTAAATCAATCAAAGAAATTCATCAACCACCGATAGGACAACGAAAATCTACTCAGACATCATAGGATGGCAACACATCATTGGATAATAATATGAAGCATAAAGCACCATGTTCAAGTAGAGGGTACAGCGGGTTGCGGGAGAGTGGACCGCTGTAGATAGAGGGGGGAAGGTGATGGAGATGTTGGTGTAGATGGCGGAGGTGTTGGTGTAGATCGCGGTGATGATGATGATGGCCACGGCAGCGTTCCGGCGCCACCGGAAGAGAAGGGGAGAGGGGGCCTATTCGTCTTCTTCTTCCTTGACCTCCTCCCTAGATGGGAGAAGGGTTTCCCCTCTGGTCCTTGGCCTCCATGGCATGGGAGGGGCAAGATCACCTCCGAGATTGGATCTCTCTCTCTCTCTCTCTGTTTCTGTGTTATGTTTTGTTGCCCTTTCACCATTTTGTATATATATGGAGATCCGTAACTTCGATTGGACTGAAACCTCCGCCGTGATTTTTTACCGAAAATTAGCTTTATTGCGGACGAAGAAGGGCATCAACCGCCTTACGAGTGGACCACGAGGGTCGGGGGTGCGCCCAGGGGGTGGGGCACGCCCCCCTACCTCGTCCCCACCTCAGACACCGTTTCGCGTTGACCTTTCTCCTAGATTTTCCAAATATTTCAAAAATAAGCTCCGTCCGTTTTTATCTCGTTTGAATTCCATTTGATATGGATATTCTGCGAAACATAAAACATGCAACAAACAGGAACTGGCACTGGGCACTGGATCAATATGTTAGTCCCAAAAATAATATAAAAAGTTGCCAAAAGTATATTAAAGTTGTGGAATATTGGCATGGAACAATCAAAAATTATAGATACAACGGAGACGTATCAGTCACCTCAATAAACGAGAAACTTATCCTTAGTCCTTTTCAGGTATTTCAGAATGTTCTTGACCGCTGTCCATGATCCACTCCAGGATTACTTTGGTACCTCCCTGCTAAACTAATAGCAAGGCACACATCACGTCTGGTACACAACATTGCATACATGATAGAACCTATGGCTGAGCCATAGGGAATGACTTTCATTTTCTCTCTATCTTCTGCAGTGGTCGGGCATTGAGTCTGACTCAACTTCACACCTTGTAACACAGGCAAGAACCCTTTCTTTGCTTGATCCATTTTGAACTTCTTCAAAACTTTATCAAGGTACGTGCTTTGTGAAAGTCCAATTAAGCGTCTTGATCTATCTCTATAGATCTTGATGCCCAATATACAAGCAGCTTCTCCGAGGTCTTTCATTGAAAAATTCTTATTCAAGTATCCTTTTATGCTATTCAGAAATTCAGTATCATTTCTGATCAACAATATGTCATCCACATATAATATCAGAAATGCTATAGAGCTCACACTCACTTTCTTGTAAATACAGGCTTCTCCAAAAGTCTGTATAAAACCATATGCTTTGATCACACTATCAAAGCGTATATTCCAACTCCGAGATGCTTGCACCAGTCCATAAATGGATCGCTGGAGCTTGCACACTTTGTTAGCACCTTTTGGATCGACAAAACCTTCCGGTTGCATCATATACAACTCTTCTTTAAGACATCCATTAAGGAATGCAGTTTTGACATCCATTTGCCAAATTTCATAATCATAAAATGTGGCAATTGCTAACATGATTCGGATGGACTTTAGCATCGCTACGGGTGAGGTCTCATCGTAGTCAACTCCTTGAACTTGTCGAAAACCTTTCACAACAAGTCGAGCTTTGTAGACAGTAACATTACCGTCAGCGTCAGTCTTCTTCAGATCCATTTATTCTCTATGGCTTGCCGATCATTGGGCAAGTCAACCAAAGTCCACACTTTGTTCTCACACATGGATCCCATCTCAGATTTCATGGCCTCAAGCCATTTCGCGGAATCTGGGCTCATCATCGCTTCCTCATAGTTCGTAGGTTCGTCATGGTCAAGTAACATGACCTCCAGAACAGGATTACCGTACCACTCTGGTGCGGATCTTACTCTGGTTGACCTATGAGGTTCGGTAGTAACGTGATCAGAAGTTTCATGATCATCATCATTAGTTTCCTCACTAATTGGTGTAGGAATCACTGGAACTGATTTCTGTGATGAACTACTTTCCAATAAGGGAGAAGGTATAGTTACCTCATTAAGTTCTACTTTCCTCCCACTCACTTATTTCGAGAGAAACTCCTTCTCTAGAAAGGATCCATTCTTAGCAACAATATCTTGCCTTCGGATCTGTGATAGAAGGTGTACCCAACAGTCTCTTTTGGGTATCCTATGAAGACACATTTCTCCGATTTGGGTTCGAGCTTATCAGATTGAAGCTTTTTGACATAAGCATAGCATCCCCAAACTTTAAGAAATGACAACTTGGGTTTCTTGCCAAACCACAGTTCATACGGTGTCATCTCAACGGATTTTGATGGTGCCCTATTTAACGTGAATGCAGCCATCTCTAAAGCATAACCCCAAAACAATAGCGGTAAATCAATAAGAGGCATCATAGATCGCACCATATCTAATAAAGTGCGGTTACGACATTCGGACACACCATTACGCTGTGGTGTTCCAGGTGGCGTGAGTTGCGAAACTATTCCGCATTGTTTCAAATGAAGACCAAACTCATAACTCAAATATTCACCTCCATGATCAGACCGTTGATAATCCCCAAGTGTAGGGAATCATCGTAGCAATTCCCAAAGGTGGAAGAGATAAGTATGGAGTGTCGAACCCACAAGGAGCTAAAGGTAAGATCAATATTCTCTCAAGCCCTATCTGCCACTGATACGACTCTACATACACCGAACGTTTGCTTCCAACTAGAAACGAGAAATAAAACTACGTTGTGGGTATGAAGTGGATAACTTTGTATGATATCGGAGAGCTAAAATTTAAAAGTAGGTGATGTTATCATAAAGTTAGAATATATTACTAAATATTATAAATAGCGAGTGTGGAATAATGGTGGATCGGTGTGCAGAATTGTCCTAGGCGATTATTAACAAGACCGATAGTCGGCATTGCAATTCCTTATGAGGGAGAGGCATAAGCTAACATACTTTGTCTACTTGGATCATAT
This sequence comes from Triticum urartu, assembly GCF_056163025.1. NCBI lineage: Eukaryota > Viridiplantae > Streptophyta > Magnoliopsida > Poales > Poaceae > Triticum > Triticum urartu. The sequence goes on along the minus strand of NC_141875.1, from coordinate 141,062,295 downwards.
GCACTTATGATTGGAACTCTAGAAAGCATCCACAACTACTAAAGATCATTAAGGTAAAACCCAACCATAGCATTAAAGCATCAAGTCCTCTTTATTCCCATACGCAACAACGCCCTTACTCGGGTTTGTGTTTCAGTCACTCACCAACCCACTATAAGCGAATCATGAATGTATTGCAACACCCTATAGCGGGGATCCCTCATGCTTGCGCGACACGGAGGGCACCATAGGACAGCACCAAAATAAAACATACAACTCGTACCAATCTAGATCATCAATCAACCCATAGACAAAGGATATCTACTCAAAACATCATAGGATGGCAACACATCATTGGATCATAATATGTGGCATAAAGCACCATGTTCAAGTAGGTATTACAGCGGTGTGCGGGAGAGTGGACCGCATAAAAGAGATGAGGGTGATGATGGTGATGGTGATGTTGATGAAGACGATCACCGCGGCGATGATTCCCCTCTCGATGGCACTCCGGTGCCACCAAGAGAGAGGAGGAGAGGTTCTCCCCCTTGTGCTTCCTCCTCCACGGCCTCCACCTGGATGGGGAGAGGTTCTCCCTCTGGTCCTTGGCCTTCATGGTGATGATGGCCCCTCCGGGATCCTCCTCCATGCCCTCCGGTGATGATGGCCCCCTCCGGCAGGGTGCCGGAGAGGGCCTAGATTGGTTTTCGGTGGCTACGGAGGCTTCTGGCGGCATAACTCCCGATCTAGGTTAATTTTTGGAGATTTCTGTATTTATAGGAGAAGTTGGCGTTGATTTCACGTCAGGGGGGCCCTTGGGGAGTCCACGGGCAGGGGCGCGCCCCAGGGGGGTAAGCGCGCCCCCCACCCTCATGGGGCCCCGTGACTCCCCTCCGGTGGATTTTCGTTCCAGTATTTTTCATGTATTCCAGAAAAAATCTCCGTTGATTTTCATCGCATTCCGAGAACTTCTATTTCTGCACAAAAACAACATCACGGTAGTTCTGCTGAAAACAGCGTTAGTCCGGGTTAGTTCTAATCAAATCATACCAAGATCATATAAAAATATTGTAAACATGGCATGAATACTTCATAAATTATAGATACGTTGGAGACGTATCAGCCTCCCCAAGCTTAATTCCTGCTCGTCCTCTAGTAGGTAAATGATAAAAGAAATAATTTATGAAGTGTGAATGCTAGCAAGTGCACAAGTTTGATCAATGATAGTTCCACTCACTTTTTCTAGCATCTTTATATATCATATCAGTAGATCATCTTCATAAAACTTTTGATAAAGTAACAAGCTATCCACATGTTAAAGTATAAATCATAAACTTTCTTGAAACTAACAAACTATATTCTTAGTCATCAAACAATTGCAATTCATCTTATTTTCAGGAAGGGTCTATGTCAGAGCTTTGATTTAGCAAACTCCACATACTCAACTATCATTTAGTCTTTCACAATTGCTAACACTCACGTGATATTTGTGGGTTCAAATTTTTAATCGGACACAGAGAAAGATAGGGGCTTATAGATTCGCCTCCCAACTTTTACCTCAAGGGTAATTGTCGGGACCCCGATCCTAAGTCACACCGATCTAGCGTGTAACACATCATATCACTTTGCGACCTCACGCACGGTATTCCCACGGGTGCCACCTTACCTGGCCCGGGACCGTTTGCGCCTTTTGGCTCACGTATATGATAGTGTCGCTAGCATCCATATGACAAAGAACCCGGGCCGACATGGCTAGTCGTGAACCCAAAGCGGTGCTAACCTATGGGGACAGGCATACATGAATCACATCGAGCATGTCGGTCAACAGCATATGAATCCGGGCTGTAGCACTGGGCTAACAGGACTCCGGGGAACCCGGGCTGTAGCAGGCTAGGCAGGACTCCGGAAGTCACCGCGTGACATTTCCCCGAAGGGACAGACACAGGAACGAAGTGAAACACATGTCGGCCAGTCAAGTGTCCTGAGCAGTATTGCTGGGCTAGCAGGACTCCGGTGAACCGGGCTGTAGCGGACTACTATGGCTCAAGGAAGCACTAGACTACATTTCCCCGTAAGAGAGGCTGCCAAGGATAAACAACCAGATTGTCGGATCCCACGCATAGCAATACACGTTACACGTACGCATAACATGCAAGTATGTGTTGTACAACATGGCATCACAACATAACGCAAACTCATATAGATAAGGCCCAAAAGAGCCACATAGCATTAAGTACAAGCAAGGGTCACATGACCCATCATTCGGAGCATACAAGCAACAAGCGGAAGCATTACATGTCTGAGTACAGACAACTACAAATGAAAAAGGCTAAGGAGCCCGACTATCTACAACATCCGATCAAGATCGTAGCTGAGGTACAAGCTACTTGTCGAAGTCCACGTAAACTAGTAAGACCGAAGTCTCCGCTGCAAAAACATAAATAAAGCAACATGAGTACAAAGGTACTCAGCAAGACTTACATCAGATCCTATCATACATGCACTTGTATCAAGAAGGTAATGTGGAGTTTAGTTGCAGCAAGCCAGCTTTGACTCAGTGGCTATCCTGTACTACGACTGCTGGTAACTCTTTTGAGGTGGCGCACACGAGTCCACTAATCACCACGTCAATACACTACTATGGATTCATTCCCATCTTCCTACGAGAAGGCCATCCATAGCACTCACACTTGTCTTGAGCATTTTAGAGTATCCACTTCAAGTTGTCTATGTACCACGTAAGCATCCAAGAAGTCCGTAACCGAGGACACGGCTATTCGAATAGATCATGATAACCCTGCAGGGGTGTACTTCTTCACACACGCTCTCACCACTTATCACCATGTACACGTCATGTATCTCGGCAACCTTCAAGCGGAAGCCTGGCGAGGGTGTCGGCCACGACCTGACTAACCACTCAAGACTCTAGTCCAGGTTTATCGCCTATTCGGGTTCCATCCGCAAGGAGATCCGGCCGGGGTGTCGCTCACGGCCCCAAACGATGTGTGCAGGGTTCCCAAGCCCACCTCGCCGGATGGATCTACGCTTGGTACACCGTGCCACTTGTGCCTAGTCTATCCCAAGCCCACCTGGCCGGGTGCCACTTGGTAGACTACTAACACTACCTACAAACACCAGAAACTAATTGCAACTCCTGGACAAAGATCAAGTTGGTTAATAAGTCGAGTGAGCTTGGAGTGCCCAGAGCCCAATGTGTGGTAGTAGCTAGTCATTGGACAACATACACAGAACTCAGTGCTTAAGGACGGTTCCAGTGAGACAACCCACCATGTACTCCTACATGGACTCTCACCGCTACCTTTACCAAATCGTGTTCACACGCTTAACTCTCAGCACCAGAACATACCGTATCACTCCAATTCATTCCCGATGAATCAGACCTGACACAACTCTAAGCAATAGCAGGCATGGCATGGCAAGAACACAACATGGCTCAATCAACTCCTACACATGCTAGTGGGTTTTAACTATTTACTGTGGCAATGACAGGTCATGCAGAGGAATGGGTTCAACTACCGCAGCATAAAGTAGCAGTTGAATCGTTGTTGTCCTAATGCAATAATGAGAGCAGGAGCGAGAGAGTAGGATTGTATCAGAATGAACAAGGGGGTTTGCTTGCCTGGTAGATCAACAGGGGGCACTGCTCCACTGATAGGTACTCTCGAACACTTTCCGGAGCAGGACCTATCGAGAAGGAACGGTGTCGGAAATCAAACACAAGCATATGCAACATTATGATGCATGAACATGGCATGAGTATGTGATGTTGTTTGAGCTAATGCAACTAGCATTCATTTGGTTAAAGTCCATTTGAACTAAAGATTCAAATGCAACTCCAAAATAAGCTCTTAAATATGCCATAAGTGTGTTTTCATATATACAGCATGTATAGATGGTTTGTCATGCATGAAAATGGTACAGATGGATAGATTGAATTTTTTTTGATAATTTTTCATATATAAATTATTTCAATCTGAGCTATGGTTGAATTTCTATGAATTTTTGAAGTTTATATCATTTTCTAGAATTTCCTGATTTATTTTAATACCAGAAAATGATATATTGCGTCAGCATGACAGCAGCATTGCGTCAGCAGGTCAAAGGGGCTGACCAAGTCAAACCTGACGTGTGGGGTCCACACGTCAGTGACTCAGTTAGTTCACAGGGGGTTTATTTAGCCTAATTAGGATTAGTGGGCGCCGGGCCCACTGGTCAGTGACTAACTAGGTAACTAACCTAGGTTAATTAGTGTTAATTTAATACTAACTAAATGTCAGGGGGGTGGCCCACGCGTCAGTGACACAAGGGGGAGGGTCAACCCCGGTCAGCGGGTCAAACCCGCCGGCGACTCGACGCCGGCGAGGCCCGAGACGGCGGAGGGCGTCGGAAACGCGTCTCCGGCGACCAAATGGGCCGCGGAGACCATCTCCGAGGAGCTGGTGCTCGCGCGCATCTACTGGTGCCCTCCGTTTCACTGGACACGGCCTAAATCAACGGCGGCGACCACTTGGGCGGCGGCCGGAGTTCGGTGGCGTGCGGCAGAGGGGCTAGAGGGCGCAGAAGGGCAGGGGAGTAGGGGGAACGACGGCGGGGCTCACAGGGGACCGGCGGGCGTCGTCGGGGAGCTCGGGGAAGGCTGGAGTCGGCGGGGCGGTGAGGACGATCTCCGGCGGCCGGAGATGAAGACGACGGCGCCGAGGATGAAGCGGAGCTCGCCCGGGTTGCTTTGCTCGGTGAGGAGGGAGAGGGGGTCGCGGCGGAGCTGGGAAGCGTGTCGGGGAGGTGCGGCAGTGGCCGAGGCCACGGTGGCTATGGATGGCGGCGACGGCGATTTCGGCCACGAGAGAGGGAGCGAGGGGGAGGAGACAATGGCACGGGAGAGAGCGAGAGAGGTTTGGGGGGTGCGTGGCGACGCGTGGGCGATCCAGGCGACGAGAGGGAGAAGCAGGAGGTGGCGGGGAACGTGGCCACGGCCGGCTGCGTGGCCGCGCGCGCCGGCGTGTGCCCCTGTCCTTCTGTCATCGCCAGGAGGACGACGATTGGCGGTTGGGCCAGTGGGCCGCACCACTGGGCCGGCTGAGGCGCCAGGTAAGCTTTCTGTTTTTTTTTTGTTTCTGTTTTCTATTTTTCTGACATTTGTTTGGATTTAATAAAATACTAAATCATTTTATTTACTTATGCCAATTTTTGCAGGAGCTAGTGGTATTATTCCAGAGCTCCTCAACAACTAACATAATTTTTGGACATATATTATATATATAACAAATATATATCCAAAGCAAATAATTATTCATTAAATCCAAATGCCCAAAATAAATATCTATGAGCTCCTAATAATATTGGTTTGATTTTTATCTCTGTCCAATATTTTCAGAGAGCAACATGAACATTTTCTTGGAGACTTTTGGAGCACTTTTTATTTGGGTCATTTCCAGAGATGATTCTGAGGGTTTCACAAATCCTCATTTCAAATTTAAATGGAATTTAAACATGATGCACACATGAAGGGCTGGCCTAGGTCATACCAGAACTAGGGATGTGACAACTCGCCCCCACTCGAAAGAATCTCGTCCCGAGATTCAGGAGTTGGCGGAAAGAAAGTGGGGTACTCCAGTCGAAGACGATCTTCACGCTCCCAGGTAGCTTCTCTCTCGGAATGATGAGACCACTGAACCTTGAGAAACTTGATGTTATGACATCGAGTGACACGCTCTGCTTGATCCAGAATGCGGACGGGGTACTCTCGATAAGTGAGGTTATCTTGGAGATCAAGCGTTTCGTGGTCCACTCCACAGACGGAATCCGAGAAGCAATGCCTGAGTTGAGAGACGTGGAAGACATCATGTACTCGAGAAAGATGTGGCAGTAGTTCCAACTGGTAGGCAACCTCTCCTTGTTTAGCGAGAATGCGAAAAGGACCAATGTAACGAGGAGCCAACTTGCCTTTGATACCGAAACGATGGGTACCCTTCAAGGGAGTAACCCGAAGATAAACCTTGTCGCCAACTTCATAAGCCACTTCCTTATGAGACGGTCATACTGGCTCTTTTGACGAGATTGGGCTGTTTTCAAATTCTCACGAATGACGCGAACTTGCTCTTCTGCCTCCTGGATCATATCCGGTCCAAAGAATTGTCTTTCATCGGTTTCTGACCAGTTCAAAGGTGTTCGACATCTTCGCCCATACAAAACCTCAAAAGGAGCTTTCTTGAGGCTGGATTGGTAGCTGTTGTTATAAGCAAACTCGGCGAAGGGAAGACACTTCTCCCAATCCATACCGAATGAGATAACACAAGCTCTAAGCATGTCTTCAAGAATCTGGTTGACCCGTTCCACCTGACCACTTGATTGAGGGTGGAAAGCGGTACTGAAGGAAAGATGGGTGCCGATGGCAGTTTGGAAACTCTCCCAGAAATGAGAAGTGAAAAGACTACCACGGTCTGAATTGATCTCTAGTGGAACACCATGAAGTGATACTATTCGAGAAATATATAAGTCAGCGAGCTGACTAGCAGTGATACTCTCTCGAACAGGTAGGAAGTGAGCCACTTTGGAAAGACAATCAATGACTACGAAGATAGCATTATTCCCTTTCTTGGTCCTGGGAAAGCCGGTGATGAAGTCCATACCAACTTTATCCCATTTCCACTCAGGAATAGCTAAAGGTTGAAGGGTGCCAGCAGGTCTCTGATGCTCTGCCTTCATGCGACGACAAACGTCACAGTTAGCAATAAATTGAGCAATTTCTCTCTTCATCCTAGTCCACCAGAACCTCTGGCGTAGGTCCTGATACATCTTAGTACTACCGGGATGAATCTGTTGGAAATATGCCCTAGAGGCAATAATAAATTGATTATTATTATATTTCCTTGTTCATGATAATCGTTTATTATCCATGCTATAATTGTATTGATAGGAAACTCAGATACATGTGTGGATACATAGACAACAACATGTCCCTAGTGAGCCTCTAGTTGACTAGCTCGTTGATCAATAGATGGTTATGGTTTCCTAACCATGGACATTGGATGTCGTTGATAACGGGATCACATCATTAGGAGAATGATGTGATGGACAAGACCCAATCCTAAGCATAGCACAAGATCGTGTAGTTCGTATGCTATAGCTTTTCTAATGTCAAGTATCATTTCCTTAGACCATGAGATTGTGCAACTCCCGGATACCGTAGGAGTGCTTTGGGTGTATCAAACGTCACAACGTAACTGGGTGACTATAAAGGTGCACTACAGGTATCTCCGAAAGTGTCTGTTGGGTTGGCACGAATCGAGACTGGGATTTGTCACTCCGTGTAAACGGAGAGGTATCTCTGGGCCCACTCGGTAGGACATCATCATAATGTGCACAATGTGATCAAGGAGTTGATCACGGGATGATGTGTTACGGAACGAGTAAAGAGACTTGCCGGTAACGAGGTTGAACAAGGTATCGGGATACCGATGATCGAATCTCGGGCAAGTATCGTACCGATGGACAAAGGGATTGTATACGGGATTGATTAAGTCCTTGACATCGTGGTTCATCCGATGAGATCATCGTGGAACATGTGGGAGCCAACATGGGTATCCAGATCCCGCTGTTGGTTATTGACCGGAGAACGTCTCGGTCATGTCTGCATGTCTCCCGAACCCGTAGGGTCTACACACTTAAGGTTCGATGACGCTAGGGTTATAAAGGAAGTTTGTATGTGGTTACCGAATGTTGTTTGGAGTCCCGGATGAGATCCCGGACGTCACGAGGAGTTCCGGAATGGTCCGGAGGTAAAGATTTATATATGGGAAGTCCTGTTTTGGTCACCGGAAGAGTTTCGGGGTTTATAGGTAACGTACCGGGACCACCGGGAGGGTCCCGGGGGTCCACCAAGTGGGGCCACCAGCCCCGGGGGGCCACATGGGCTGTAGGGAGTGTTCCTTGGCCTACATGGGCCAAGGGCACCAGCCCCACTAAGGCCCATGCGCCTAAGAGATGGAGAGGGGGCAAACCCTAATGGGATATGGGCCATAGGGCCCATATTGGTGCGCCTCCCTCTCCCATCCCCTCTTGGCCGCCCCCCTTGCTCCCCATCTAGGGCTGCCGCCCCCCCTAGGGGTGGGAACCCTAGAGGGGGCGTAGCACCTCCCCTTCCCCTATATATATGAGGCCTAGGGCTGCCCATAACACGTGATTCGATCTCTTGTTGGTGCAGCCCTGCATCTCTCTCTCCCTCCTCTTCTGTGGTGCTTGGCGAAGCCCTGCAGGATTGCCACGCTCCTCCATCACCACCACGCCGTTGTGCTGCTGCTGGATGGAGTCTTCCTCAACCTCTCCCTCTCTCCTTGCTGGATCAAGGCGTGGGAGACGTCACCGGGCTGCACGTGTGTTGAACGCGGAGGTGCCGTGCGTTCGGTACTTGGTCATCGGTGATTTGAATCACGACGAGTACGACTCCATCAACCCCGTTCACTTGAACGCTTCCGCTTAGCGATCTACAAGGGTATGTAGATGCACTCTCCTTCCCCTCCTTGCTGGTCTCTCCATAGATAGATCTTGGTGACACGTAGGAAAATTTTTGAATTTCTGCTACGTTCCCCAACAGTGGCATCATGAGCTAGGTCTATGCGTAGTTTCTATGCACGAGTAGAACACAAAGTAGTTGTGGGCGTTGATTTTGTTCAATATGCTTGACGTTACTAGTCTTATCTTGATTCGGCGGCATCGTGGGATGAAGCGGCCCGGACCAACCTTACACGTACTCTTACGTGAGACCGGTTCAACCGACAAACATGCACTAGTTGCATAAGGTGGCTGGCGGGTGTCTGTCTCTCCCACTTTAGTCGGATCGGATTCGATGAACAGGGTCCTTATGAAGGGTAAATAGCAATTGGCATATCACGTTGTGGTCTTTGCGTAGGTAAGAAACGTTCTTGCTAGAAACCCATAGCAGCCACGTAAAACATGCAAACAACAATTAGAGGACGTCTAACTTGTTTTTGCAGGGTATGCTATGTGATGTGATATGGCCAAAGGATGTGATGAATGATATATGTGATGTATGAGATTGATCATGTTCTTGTAATAGGGATCACGACTTGCATGTCGATGAGTATGACAACCGGCAGGAGCCATAGGAGTTGTCTTTATTTATTTATGACCTGCATGTCAACATAAACGTCATGTAATTACTTTACTTTATTGCTAACCGTTAGCTGTAGTAGTAGAAGTAATAGATGACGAGACAACTTCATGAAGACACGATGATGGAGATCATGATGATGGAGATCATGGTGTCATGCCGGTGACGAGATGATCATGGAGCCCCAAGATGGAGATCAAAGGAGCTGTATGATATTGGCCATATCATGTCACTACTATTTGATTGCATGTGATGTTTATCATGTTTATACATCTTATTTGCTTAGAACGACGGTAGTAAATAAGATGATCCCTTACAACAATTTCAAGAAGTGTTCTCCCCTAACTGTGCACCGTTGCGACAGTTCGTGTTTCGAAGCACCACGTGATGATCGGGTGTTAGATTCTAACGTTCACATACAACGGGTGTAAGACAGTTTTACACATGCAAAACACTTAGGGTTAACTTGACGAGCCTAGCATGTACAGACATGGCCTCGGAACATAGAAGACCGAAAGGTCGAGCATGAGTCGTATAGAAGATACGATCAACATAAAGATGTTCACCGACGTTGACTAGTCCGTCTCACGTGATGATCGGACACGGCCTAGTTGACTCGGATCATGTAATCACTTAGATGACTAGAGGGATGTCTATCTGAGTGGGAGTTCATAAGATGAACTTAATTATCCTGAACATAGTCAAAAGGATTTTTGCAAATTATGTCGTAGCTCGCGCTTTAGTTCTACTGTTTAGATATGTTCCTAGAGAAAAATTAGTTGAAAGATGATAGTAGCAATTATGCGGACTAGGTCCGTAAACTAAGGATTGTCCTCGTTGCTTCATAAAAGGCTTATGTCCTTAATGCACCGCTCAGTGTGCTGAACCTCGAACGTTGTCTGTGGATGTTACGAACATCTGACATACACGTTTTGATAACTACACGATAGTTTAGTTAAACGGTTTAGAGTTGAGGCACCGAAGACGGTTTTTGAAACGTCACGAAACATATGAGATGTTTTAAGGGCTGAAATTGGGATTTCAGGCTCGTGCCCACGTCAAGAGGTATAAGACCTCCGATGACTTTCTTAACCTGCAAACTAAGGAGAAAAGCTCAATTGTTGAGCTTGTGCTCAGATTATCTGAGTACAACAATCATTTGAATCGAGTGGGAGTTGATCTTCCAGATAAGACAGTGATGGTTCTTCGAAGTCATTACCACCAAGCTGCTAGAGCTTCGTGATGAACTATAATATATCAGGGACATATATGATGATCCTTGAGATATTCGCGATGTTAGACACCACAAAAGTAGAAATCAAGAAGGAGCATCAATTGTTGATGGTTTGTGAAACCGCTAGTTTCAAGAAGGGCAAGGGCAAGAAGGGATACTTCGTGAGATGGCAATTCAGCTGCTGCTCTAGTGAAGAAACCCAAGGTTGAACCCAAACCTGAGACTAAGTGCTTCTGTAATAAGGGGAACAACCACTGGAGCAGAATTACCCTAGATACTTGGTAGATTAGAAGGCTGGCGAGGTCGATAGAAGTATATTGGATATACATTATGTTGATGTGTACTTTACTAGTACTCCTAGTAGCACCAGGGTATTAGATACCAGTTCGGTTGCTAAGTGTTAGTAACTCGAAATAAAAGCTACGGAATAAACGGAGACTAGCTAAAGGTGAGCTGATGATATGTGTTGGAAGGTTTCCAATGTTGATATAATCAAATATCGTACGCTCCTTCTACCATCGAGATTGGTGTTTGTGTTGAGCATAGACATGATTGGATTATGTCTATCGCAATACGGTTATTCATTTAAGGAGAATAATGGTTACTCTGTTTATTTGAATAATACCTTCAATGGTCTTACACCTAAAATGAATGGTTTATTGAATCTCGATCGTAGTGATACACATGTTCATGCCAAAAGATAGTAATGATAGTACCACCTACTTGTGGCACAGCCACGTAAGTCATATCGGTATAAAACGCATGAAGAAGCTCCATGTTGATGGATCTTTGGACTCACTCATTTTTGAAAAGTTTGAGACATGCGATCCATGTCTATTGGTGTGTATGCATGAAGAAACTCCATGCAAATGGACCGTTTGGACTCACTTGATTTTGAATCACTTGAGGCATGCAAATCATACCACATGGGCAAGATGACTGAAAGCCTCGGTTTCAGTAAAATGGAACTAGAAAGCAACTTGTTGGAAGTAATACATTTTGATGTGTGTAGTCCAATGAGTGCTGAGGCATGTAGTGGATATCGTTATGTTCTTACTTCACAGATGATTTGAGTAGATGTTGAGTATATATTTACTTGATGAATCACAAGTCTGAATTATTGAAAGGTTCAAGTAATTTCAGGGTGAAGTTGAAAGATCGTCGTGACAATAGGATAGAAGATCTATGATATGATCATAGAGATGAATATCTGAATTACGAGTTTGGCACAAACGTAAGACATTGTGGAAATTGTTTCACAACTGATACAGCCTGGAACACCATAGTGTGATGGTGTGTCCGAACATCATAATTGCACCCTGTTGGATATGATGCATACCATGATGTCTCTTATCGAATTACCATAATAGTTTATGGGTTAGGCATCAAAGACAACCACATTCACTTTAAATAGGGTACCACGTAATTCCGATGAGATGACACCGTATGAACTATGGTTTAGAGAAACATAAGCTGTCATTTCCTAAAAGTTTGGGGCTGCGACGCTTATGTGGAAAAGTTTTAGGCCGATAAGCTCGAACCCAAAGCGGATAAATGCATCTTCATAGGACAACCCAAAAAACAGTTGGGTATACCTCCTGTCTCAGATCCGAAAGCAATAAAGGATTGTTTCTAGAATCGGATCCTTTCTCAAGGAAAAGTTTCTCTCGAAAGAATTGAGTGGGAGGATGGTGGAGACTTGATGAGGTTATTGAACCGTCACTTCAACTAGTGTATAGCAGGGCACAAAGAGTTGTTCCTGTGGCACCTACACCAATTGAAGTGGGAGCTTATGATATTGATCATGAGACTTCGGATCAAGTCACTCCCAAACCTCGTGGGATGACAAGGATGCGTACTACTTCAGAGTGATACGTCATCCTGTCTTGGAAGTCATGTTGCTAGACAACAATGAACCTACGAGCTATGGAGAAGCGATGGTGGGCCCGGATTCCGATGAATGGCTCGAGGCCATAAAATCCGAGAGAGGATCCATGTATGAAAACAAAGTGTAGACTTTGGAAGAACTACTTGATGGTCGTAAGGCTGTTGAGTGTAGATGGATTTTAAAAGGAAGACGGACAATGATGGTAAATGTCACCATTAAGAAAGCTCGACTTGTCGTTAAGATGTTTTCTGACAAGTTCAAGGAGTTGACTACGGCGAGATTTTCTCACTCGTAGCGATGCTAAGAGTCTGTTGGAATTATATTAGCAGTCACTGCATTATTTATGAAATCTTGCAGATAGGATGTCAAAACATTGTTTCCTCTACGATTTTCTTGAGGAAAGGTTGTATGTGATACAACCGAAAGGTTTTGTCAATCCTGAAAAGATGCTAATAAGGATGCAAAGCTCCAGCAATCCTTCTGAGGACTGGAGTGAGCATCTCGGAGTTGGAATGTACACTTTGATGAGATGATCAAAGATTTTGGGTTTATACAAAGTTTATGAGAAACTTGTATTTCCAAAGAAGTGAGTGGGAGCACTATAGAATTTCTGATGAGTATATGTTTTAACATATTGTTGATCGGAAATGACGTAGAATTTCTGGAAAGCATATAGGGTTATTTGGAAAGTGTTTTCAATGGAAAACCTGGATTAAGCTACTTGAGCATTGAGCATCAAGATCTATAAGGATAGATCAAAACGCTTAATGGTACTTTCAAATGAGCACATACCTTGACATGATCTTGAAGTTGTTCAAGATGGATCAGTCAAAGAAGGAGTTCTTGCCTGAGTTGTAAGGTATGAAGTTAAGACTTAAAGCTCGACCATGGCAGAATAGAGAGAAAGGACGAAGGTCGTCCCCTATGCTTAAGACGTAGGCTCTACAGTATGCTATGTTGTGTACCGCACCTGAAGTGTGCCTTGCCATGAGTCAGTCAAGGGGTACAAGAGTGATCCAAGAATGGATCACAAGACAGCGGTCAAAGTTATCCTTAGTAACTAGTGGACTAAGGAATTTTCTCGATTATGGAGGTGGTAAAAGAGTTCGTCGTAAAGGGTTACGCCGATGCAAACTTTGACACTAATCCAGATTATTCTGAGTAGTAAACTGGATTCGTATAGTAGAACAGTTATTTGGAATAGCTCCAAATAGAACGTGGTAGCCGCATCTAGGAGATGACATAGAGATTTTTGAAGCACACACGGATCTGGAAGGTTCAGACCCGTTGACTAAAACCTCTCTCACAAGCAACATGATCAAACCCAGAACTCTTTGGGTGTTAGTCACATGGCGATGTGACCTGTGAGTGTTAATCACATGGCGATGTGAACTAGATTATTGACTCTAGTGCAAGTGGGAGACTGTTGGAAATATGCCCTAGAGCCAATAATAAATTGATTATTATTATATTTCCTTGTTCATGATAATCGTTTATTATCCATGCTATAATTGTATTGATAGGAAACTCAGATACATGTGTGGATACATAGACAACAACATGTCCCTAGTGAGCCTCTAGTTGACTAGCTCGTTGATCAATAGATGGTTATGGTTTCCTAACCATGGACATTGGATGTCGTTGATAACGGGATCACATCATTAGGAGAATGATGTGATGGACAAGACCCAATCCTAAGCATAGCACAAGATCGTGTAGTTCGTATGCTATAGCTTTTCTAATGTCAAGTATCATTTCCTTAGACCATGAGATTGTGCAACTCCCGGATACCGTAGGAGTGCTTTGGGTGTATCAAACGTCACAACGTAACTGGGTGACTATAAAGGTGCACTACAGGTATCTCCGAAAGTGTCTGTTGGGTTGGCACGAATCGAGACTGGGATTTGTCACTCCGTGTAAACGGAGAGGTATCTCTGGGCCCACTCGGTAGGACATCATCATAATGTGCACAATGTGATCAAGGAGTTGATCACGGGATGATGTGTTACGGAACGAGTAAAGAGACTTGCCGGTAACGAGGTTGAACAAGGTATCGGGATACCGATGATCGAATCTCGGGCAAGTATCGTACCGATGGACAAAGGGATTGTATACGGGATTGATTAAGTCCTTGACATCGTGGTTCATCCGATGAGATCATCGTGGAACATGTGGGATCCAACATGGGTATCCAGATCCCGCTGTTGGTTATTGACTGGAGAACGTCTCGGTCATGTCTGCATGTCTCCCGAACCCGTAGGGTCTACACACTTAAGGTTCGATGACGCTAGGGTTATAAAGGAAGTTTGTATGTGGTTACCGAATGTTGTTCGAAGTCCCGGATGAGATCCCGGACGTCACGAGGAGTTCCGGAATGGTCCGGAGGTAAAGATTTATATATGGGAAGTCCTGTTTTGGTCACCGGAAGAGTTTCGGGGTTTATCGGTAACGTACCGGGACCACCGGGAGGGTCCCGGGGGTCCACCAAGTGGGGCCACCAGCCCCGGGGGGCCACATGGTCTGTAGGGAGTGTTCCTTGGCCTACATGGGCCAAGGGCACCAGCCCCACTAAGGCCCATGCGCCTAAGAGATGGAGAGGGGGCAAACCCTAATGGGATATGGGCCTTAGGGCCCATATTGGTGCGCCTCCCTCTCCCATCCCCTCTTGGCCGCCCCCTTTCTCCCCATCTAGGGCTGCCGCCCCCCTAGGGGTGGGAACCCTAGAGGGGGCGCAGCACCTCCCCTTCCCCTATATATATGAGGCCTAGGGCTGCCCATAACACGTGATTCGATCTCTTGTTGGTGCAGCCCTGCATCTCTCTCTCCCTCCTCTTCTGTGGTGCTTGGCGAAGCCCTGCAGGATTGCCACGCTCCTCCATCACCACCACGCCGTTGTGCAGCTGCTGGATGGAGTCTTCCTCAACCTCTCCCTCTCTCCTTGCTGGATCAAGGCATGGGAGACGTCACCGGGCTGCACGTGTGTTGAACGCGGAGGTGTCGTGCGTTCGGTACTTGGTCATCGGTGATTTGAATCACGACGAGTATGACTCCATCAACCCCGTTCACTTGAATGCTTCCGCTTAGCGATCTACAAGGGTATGTAGATGCACTCTCCTTCCCCTCGTTGCTGGTCTCTCCATAGATAGATCTTGGTGACACGTAGGAAATTTTTTGAATTTCTGCTACGTTCCCCAACAGAATCGTGAGAGGAGATTCATGCGCCTCCTTAAGAATTAATTGTCGAAGATGTTGATTCTTGGGAACCACCAAGCGACTCTCAAAGAAAACAACACCACGATCATCTATAGAGAAACTACCACCAACTCCCTTGTTAATGTTTCTCTTGATCCGGGAAATTCCCGTATCCTGCTGCTGAGCAGAGATGATTTGATCCACAAGAGTAGGTTTCGCCACCAAGGTAGAAAGGAATTCGTGAGGAGCAAGGTGGAGGTTAAGCTTACATAATTCCTCATGGAGAAGTGGTTGGCCCTGCTGCAACATGAGATTGTTGCAATAGGACTTACGACTTAGCGCATCAGCCATGACATTCCCCTTACCTGGGGTGTAGGTAATCCCTAAATCATAATCTGAGATCAACTCCAACCAACATCTTTGCCTAAGGTTCAAATCTGGTTGGGTGAAGATATACTTGAGACTCTGGTGATCGGTGTAAATCTCGCAACGGTTACCGAGAAGGTAATGTCGCCATGTCTTAAGTGCATAGACTACGGCTGCAAGCTCTAGATCATGTGTAGGATAATTCTCCTCATGTGGATGCAACTGTCGAGATGCATAGGCAATCACATGGCGATCTTGCATAAGAATGCAACCTAGTCCCTGTCGTGAGGCATCACAATAGATAACAAAGTCCTTAGTGAAGTCCGGTGGCACAACTATGGGAGCAGAAGTCAGGCGTCTTTTCAGTTCCTGAAAACTGTGCTCACACTGTGGGGACCACTCAAACTTTTTATCTTTCTTGAGAAGTTCCGTGAGAGGTTTGGCCACTTTGGAGAAGTTCTCAACGAATCGGCGACAATAACTGGCTAGACCAAGGAAACTCCTAACTTTCTTAACTGTTTCAGGTGGAGTCCAATCAAGAACGGCCTGAACTCTTTCAGGATTGACAGCAATGCCCTTACCAGAGATTACGTGGCCGAGATAGGTCACTTCTGGCAACCAAAATTCGCACTTGGAGAACTTGGCATAAAGGTGGTGCTCTCTGAGTTTTTCTAACACAAGTCTAAGATGTTCGGCATGATCTTCCTCGTTCTTCGAGTAAATAAGGATATCATCGAGGTAAACCACGACGAACTTATCTAAGTACTCCATGAAGATCGAGTTCATCAAGCGAGAGAAAGTAGCTGGAGCGTTGGTTAGACCAAAGGACATGACGGTGTACTCGTACTGACCATAACGAGTGACAAAAGTCGTCTTAGGAATATCCCCATTTCTGATCTTGATTTGGTGGTAGCCTAACCTCAAATCCATCTTGGAGAAGACTGAGGATCCAGCAAGCTGATCATACAGATCGTTGATCCTGGGGAGCGGATACTTGTTCTTTATCGTGACCAAATTAACGGGACGATAATCTACAACCATTCGGTCCGTACCATCCTTCTTCTTGACAAAGAGGACGGGGCAAGCCCAGGGAGAAGAACTAGGACGGATGAAACCCTTTTGCAAGGATTCATCGAGTTGTTTCTTAAGCTCGGCTAGTTCTAAGGGTGCCATCTTGTAAGGTCTCCTAGAAATTGGGGCGGTTCCGGGGAGGATAAGATCTATAACAAACTCTACATCTCTGTCAGGTGGAATACCTGGCAGTTCTTCTGGAAAGACATCCGGAAAGTCGCGGACTACTGAAATATCTTCAAGGTCAGGAAGAGGGCTGGCATTTAGAGAATATAGTTGACGCCTTGCAATTTTGGTGGAGACAGTGACTATCTTGCCAGAGGGGTGTGTGAGCTGAACAGACCTGGTGTAACAATCAATCTTGGCATAATGAGCTTTCATCCAGTCCATACCCAAGATGATGTTAATATCTGAAGACTTAAGGGATATCAAGGAAGCTAGGAATACAAGTCTGTCAACATGTATTTCATTGCCATAACTTATCCTAGAAGTTTGCCACTTGGATCCAGGAGTTTGAATGAGTAGTGGGGAGGGCATATCACAAAATGACATGTCGTGCAAACGGGCATAACTTTCGGAAATGAAGGAGTGAGATGCCCCGGTATCGAATAGAACCGAAGCTGGGTGACAGTTGACAAGGAGTGTACCAAGAACAACATCTAGATCATCATGAGCGTCTTTAGCTGAGACGTGATGCACACGTCCAAGTTCAGTGGGAGCTGACTTGGCACTGATCATCTGGTATGAAGGCTTACTACCACGGCCAACAAACTTCTCGGGCTGAGGTGGAGCAACAACGGTTTGAGTGCAAATACGGGCAATGTGGCCTGGCTCTCCGCACTTGTAACAAATCTTGGAGGTAGGACAAGGACCCGCATTGACAAATGGTCTACCAATAGGCATGGGTGTAGCATATGGTTGAACTGGGTGAGGTGCCACACAAGAAGGCCTTGGTGTATAACCGGGTGGAAGAGCGGAGTTCGGAACCCAAATCCGGCGCTTCTGAGAACTAGAACCGGAGGAAGAACCCAAATCACGGGTGTGCTTATGAGATTCCTCGTAGGTGAGTTGAGCTGTCTCTGCATTAATGGCCTTGTTCACAAGAGCGTGGAATGTATTGCAACGATGCAAGTGGAGATCACGACGCAACTTGGGGTTGAGACCCTTCCGGAACCTAGCCTTCTTCTTGGCATCTGTGGACACTTCTTCTGTAGCATAGCGGGCGAGGTTCTCAAACTCTCTACTATAAGCATCAACAGCCATCTTACCCTGGGTGAAACTACAGAACTCTTCTCTCTTGCGATCGATGAGGGCTTCAGGAATGTGATGCTCGCGAAAAGCCTCAGTGAAATCTCTCCAGGTAGGAATTTGACCAGCTGGAAGCATAGCCTCATAGTTCTGCCACCAGAGACTAGCAGGACCTTCCAGGTGATATGCAGCATAAGTGACCTTGTCACTTTCAGCTACGTTCGCAGAACGCAGCTTGTGTGTGATACTATGGAGCCAGTCATCTGCATCGAGTGGCTCAATGGAATGATGGAAGGTGGGTGGTTTCAGATCAATGAAATCCTGGATGGTCGCTGACTCTTTGCACCGATGTGCGGCGTTCTCCTCGATACGTGCCAACAAGCGGTTAGACTCACGCTTGTTCCTCTCCATCTCTATCATGAACTCTGCCAATGAAGGTTGGTCGGGAGGATCCTCATCCCTACCATCTCCGTGGTTCTGGCTACGAGCAATAGAACTTCGGTTAACTGGCAACATTCTGAAGAATGAAACCAAGGAAGACAAGGATGGATTCAGCATCAACTATAGGTTGCAGAGGGTAGCACAAGAATTTAGTATCTCTCAAACTCTTAGAACAATTCCGGCAGCATAACGGCAGTAGAATGCTCAAAATGAAACATTCTGCAAAGACGGGTAGCACCAACCTCAACATCATCACTCAAGGTTCAAAAATATTACTAAACAGGCTACACCAGAATACTTGAACTGGGATATGACTCTGATCAACCAATATGGAGTAGTAACATGTGATCCTGATAGACAGAAAAGAAAACCTAGTTCCTTAACCCCGTAGGAAAGATAGGATGACTCAGATCAGAAGGGCATGAGATATAAGGAGTAAAAAGAGCCTTACGTTCCCTTCCACAATCAATTCCCTTACATAACTAAAGAATTTCTAGACTCAACTTCGACCAGGTTGGCTTGGAAATCCTACAGGCAGTCAGGCTCTGATACCAAAGCTGTCGGGACCCCGATCCTAAGTCACACCGATCTAGCGTGTAACACATCATATCACTTTGCGGCCTCACGCATGGTATTCCCACGGGTGCCACCTTACCTGGCCCGGGACCGTTTGCGCCTTTTGTCTCACGTATATGATAGTGTCGCTAGCATCCATATGACAAAGAACCCGGGCCAACATGGCTAGTCGTGAACCCAAAGCGGTGCTAACCTATGGGGACAGGCATACATGAATCGCATCGAGCATGTCGGTCAACAGCATATGAATCCAGGCTGTAGCACTGGGCTAACAGGACTCCGGGGAACCCGGGCTGTAGCAGGCTAGGCAGGACTCCGGAAGTCACCGCGTGACATTTCCCCGAAGGGACAGACACAGGAACGAAGTGAAACACATGCCGGCCAGTCAAGTGTCCTGAGCAGTATTGCTGGGCTAGCAGGACTCCGGTGAACCGGGCTGTAGCGGACTACTATGGCTCAAGGAAGCACTAGACTACATTTCCCCATAAGAGAGGCTGCCAAGGATAAACAACCAGATTGTCGGATCCCACGCATAGCAATACACGTTACACGTACGCATAACATGCAAGTATGTGTTGTACAACATGGCATCACAACATAACGCAAACTCATATAGATAAGGCCCAAAAGAGCCACATAGCATTAAGTACAAGCAAGGGTCACATGACCCATCATTCGGAGCATACAAGCAACAAGCGGAAGCATTACATGTCTGAGTACAGACAACTACAAATGAAAAAGGCTGAGGAGCCCGACTATCTACAACATCCGATCAAGATCGTAGCTGAGGTACAAGCTACTTGTCGAAGTCCACGTAAACTAGTAAGACCGAAGTCTCCGCTGCAAAAACATAAATAAAGCAACATGAGTACAAAGGTACTCAGCAAGACTTACATCAGATCCTATCATACATGCACTTGTATCAAGAAGGTAATGTGGAGTTTAGTTGCAGCAAGCCAGCTTTGACTCAGTGGCTATCCTGTACTACGACTGCTGGTAACTCTTTTGAGGTGGCGCACACGAGTCCACTAATCACCACGTCAATACACTACTATGGATTCATTCCCATCTTCCTACGAGAAGGCCATCCATAGCACTCACACTTGTCTTGAGCATTTTAGAGTATCCACTTCAAGTTGTCTATGTACCACGTAAGCATCCAAGAAGTCCGTAACCGAGGACACGGCTATTCGAATAGATCATGATAACCCTGCAGGGGTGTACTTCTTCACACACGCTCTCACCACTTATCACCATGTACACGTCATGTATCTCGGCAACCTTCAAGCGGAAGCCTGGCGAGGGTGTCGGCCACGACCTGACTAACCACTCAAGACTCTAGTCCAGGTTTATCGCCTATTCGGGTTCCATCCGCAAGGAGATCCGGCCGGGGTGTCGCTCACGGCCCCAAACGATGTGTGCAGGGTTCCCAAGCCCACCTCGCCGGATGGATCTACGCTTGGTACACCGTGCCACTTGTGCCTAGTCTATCCCAAGCCCACCTGGCCGGGTGCCACTTGGTAGACTACTAACACTACCTACAAACACCAGAAACTAATTGCAACTCCTGGACAAAGATCAAGTTGGTTAATAAGTCGAGAGAGCTTGGAGTGCCCAGAGCCCAATGTGTGGTAGTAGCTAGTCATTGGACAACATACACAGAACTCAGTGCTTAAGGACGGTTCCAGTGAGACAACCCACCATGTACTCCTACATGGCCTCTCACCGCTACCTTTACCAAATCGTGTTCACACGCTTAACTCTCAGCACCAGAACATACCGTATCACTCCAATTCATTCCCGATGAATCAGACCTGACACAACTCTAAGCAATAGCAGGCATGGCATGGCAAGAACACAACATGGCTCAATCAACTCCTACACATGCTAGTGGGTTTTAACTATTTACTGTGGCAATGACAGGTCATGCAGAGGAATGGGTTCAACTACCGCAGCATAAAGTAGCAGTTGAATCGTTGTTGTCCTAATGCAATAATGAGAGCAGGAGCGAGAGAGTAGGATTGTATCGGAATGAACAAGGGGGTTTGCTTGCCTGGTAGATCAACAGGGGGCACTGCTCCACTGATAGGTACTCTCGAACACTTTCCGGAGCAGGACCTATCAAGAAGGAACGGTGTCGGAAATCAAACACAAGCATATGCAACATTATGATGCATGAACATGGCATGAGTATGTGATGTTGTTTGAGCTAATGCAACTAGCATTCATTTGGTTAAAGTCCATTTGAACTAAAGATTCAAATGCAACTCCAAAATAAGCTCTTAAATATGCCATAAGTGTGTTTTCATATATACAGCATGTATAGATGGTTTGTCATGCATGAAAATGGTACAGATGGATAGATTGAATTTTTCTGATAATTTTTCATATATAAATTATTTCAATCTGAGCTATGGTTGAATTTCTATGAATTTTTGAAGTTTATATCATTTTCTGGAATTTCCTGATTTATTTTAATACCAGAAAATGATATATTGCGTCAGCATGACAGCAGCATTGCGTCAGCAGGTCAAAGGGGCTGACCAAGTCAAACCTGACGTGTGGGGTCCACACGTCAGTGACTCAGTTAGTTCACAAGGGGTTTATTTAGCCTAATTAGGATTAGTGGGCGCCGGGCCCACTGGTCAGTGACTAACTAGGTAACTAACCTAGGTTAATTAGTGTTAATTTAATACTAACTAAATGTCAGGGGGGTGGCCCACGCGTCAGTGACACAAGGGGGAGGGTCAACCCCGGTCAGCGGGTCAAACCCGCCGGCGACTCGACGCCGGCGAGGCCCGAGATGGCGGAGGGCGTCGGAAACGCGTCTCTGGCGACCAAATGGGCCGCGGAGACCATCTCCGAGGAGCTGGTGCTCGCGCGCATCTACTGGTGCCCTCCGTTTCACCGGAGACGGCCTAAATCGACGGCGGCGACCACTTGGGCGGCGGCTGGAGTTCGGTGGCGTGTGGCAGAGGGGCTAGAGGGCGCAGAAGGGCAGGGGATTAGGGGGAACGACGGCGGGGCTCACAGGGGACCGGCGGGCGTCGTCGGGGAGCTCGGGGAAGGCTGGAGTTGGCGGGGCGGTGAGGGCGATCTCCGGCGGCCGGAGATGAAGACGACGGCGCCGAGGATGAAGCGGAGCTCGCCCGGGTTGGTTTGCTCGGTGAGGAGGGAGAGGGGGTCGCAGCGGAGCTGGGAAGCGTGTCGGGGAGGTGCGGCAGTGGCCGAGGCCACGGTGGCTATGGACGGCGGCGACGGCGATTTCGGCCGCGAGAGAGGGAGCGAGGGGGAGGAGAGAATGGCACGGGAGAGAGCGAGAGAGGTTTGGGGGGGTGCGTGGCGACGCGCGGGCAATCCAGGAGACGAGAGGGAGAAGCAGGAGGTGGCGGGGAATGTGGCCACGGCCGGCTGCATGGCCGCGCGCGCCGGCGCATGCCCCTGTCCTTCTGTCGTCGCCAGGAGGACGACGATTGGCGGTTGGGCCAGTGGGCCGCACCACTGCGCCGGCTGAGACGCCAGGTAAGCTTTCTGTTTTTTTATTTTTGTTTCTGTTTTCTATTTTTCTGACATTTGTTTGGATTTAATAAAATACTAAATCATTTTATTTACTTATGCCAATTTTTGCAGGAGCTAGTGGTATTATTCCAGAGCTCCTCAACAACTAACATAATTTTTGGACATATATTATATATATAACAAATATATATCCAAAGCAAATAATTATTCATTAAATCCAAATGCCCAAAATAAATATCTATGAGCTCCTAATAATATTGGTTTGATTTTTATCTCTGTCCAATATTTTCAGAGAGCAACATGAACATTTTCTTGGAGACTTTTGGAGCACTTTTTATTTGGGTCATTTCCAGAGATGATTCTGAGGGTTTCACAAATCCTCATTTCAAATTTAAATGGAATTTAAACATGATGCACACATGAAGGGATAGCCTAGGTCATACCAGAACTAGGGATGTGACAGTAATGCCAACAATAATAGTTCATGATAACTTACATCCAATTGGATATATATATCAGGATCTTTCCAACACAATGTGCTTGCTAAAGGATAAAATGTAAAAAGGGAAGGTGAAGATCACCATGACTCTTGCATAAGGTAGAAGATAAAAGTAAAAGATAGGCCCTTCGCAGAGGGAAGCAGAGGTTGCCGTGCACTTTTATGGTTGGATGCACAAAATCTTAATGCAAAAGAACGTCACTTTATATTGCCACTTGTGATATGGACCTTTATTATGCAGTCCGTCGCTTTTATTTCTTCCACATCACAAGATCGTATAAAGATTATTTTCTCCACATTAATAGATCATACATATTTAGAGGGCAATATTTATTGCATGCACCGATGACAACTTACTTGAAGGATCTTACTCAATCCATAGGTAGGTATGGTGGACTCTCATGGAAAAACTAGTTTAAGGAATGTTTGGAAGCACAAGTAGTATCTCTACTTGGTGCAAAGAATTTGTCTAGCATGAGGGGGAAAGCAAGCTCAACATGTTGGATGATCCAAGACAATATACTTTATTTCGGATATAAGAAAACATAACCCATTACATTGTCTTCCTTGTCCAACCTCAACCTTTTAGCATGTCATATTTTAATGAGTGCTCACAACTACAAAATATGTCCAAGATAGTATATTTATATGTGAAATCTCTTTTCCTTCAATATTCTTTCATGAATTGTTCAAGTGACCAATTCTACGTTTGTCAACCTTCGATAAGTTTACTACCTATACTTATTCTATGTGAAGTCATTACTCCCCGTGGTACAAGCATATGAAACATATATAAATTCATATTTATGATATTCAATTATTCAACCATTTACTCATAGGATATACGTGAAGCGCGTGAGTAAATGACAAACTACTCCAAAAGATAATAGTGAAGGACACTGAGTAGTCAAATAATTAACTAGCCATGGGAGGATTATTTTTCATTTAATAATTCAGATCCAATGATTTTATTCAAACATCAAGTAAAATTGAAAATACGCTCCAAGCAAAACACATATTATGTGACGAATAGAAATATAGCTCCGAGTAAGGTATACCGATAGTTTTGAAGACGAAAGAGGGGATGCCTTCCGGGGCATCCCCAAGCTTAGGCGCTTGAGTCTTCCTTGAATATTACCTTGGGGTGACTTGGGCATCCCCAAGCTTAGGGTATTTCCACTCCTTATTCTCCTCATATCGATATCTCACCAAAAGCTTGAAAACTTCAATCACACAAAACTTAACGGAACTTCGTGAGATAGGTTAGTATGATAAAGAGTAAACCATTCACTCTGGTACTGTCAAAGACAATGTTCATAATTGTTCTCACACAATTCCTACTGTACCATATCATTTCTACAATTATATTGAGAAATATAAACCATAGAAACTAGAAAACAAGCAGACTATGCAATGAAAACAGAATCTGTTAGAAACAGAACAGTCTGTAATGATCTGAACACCAACCATACTTCTGCTACTACAAAAATTCTGAAATAAATTGGTGGACGTGAGGAATGTGTCTATTAATCTTCTGCAAAAAGAATCAGCACCAAAGCACTCTTCTGTAAAAAATGGCAGCTAATCTCGTGAGCGCAAAGTTTCTGTTTTTTACAGCAAGATCACATTAACTTTCACCCAAGTCTTCCCAAAGGTCTTACTTGGCCCTTTATTGAAAAAAAGCTATAATAAATTATTAATACAGTAGCTTAATCATGAGAACACACAAAAACAGTAAGGGTAAATATTGGGTTGTCTCCCAACAAGCGCTTTTCTTTAATGCCTTTTTAGCTAGGCATGATGATTTCAATGATGCTCACATAAAAGATAAGAATTGAAACATAAAGAGAGCATCATGAAGAATATGACTAGCACATTTAAACCTAACCCACTTCCTATGCCTAGGGATTTTGTGAGCACACAATTTATGGGAACAAGAATCAACTGGCATAGGAAGGCAAAACAAGTATAACTTCAAAACTTTAAGCACATAGAGAGGAAACTTGATATTATTGCAACTCCTACAAGCATGTATTCCTCCCTCATAATAATTTTCAGTAGCATCATGAATGAGTTCAACAATATTTCCATCACATAAATCATTCTTTTCATGATCTACGAGCGTAGAAATTTTACTACTCTCCACATAAGCCAAATTCTCCCCATTCGGAATGGCGGGATCACTAGTTCCTAAAGTTGACACTCTTCCAAACCCGCTTTAGATGATAGTATTATTCATACTCCAAAAGATATAAGTGAAGTTCATGGATCATTCTACAATTAATATAGACTAACCAATATCCAAGATCAAAATGTATAAGTGAAGCACACAAAGCATTCTATAAAGCCATACTCAAAAGATTTAAGTGAAGCTCAAAGAGGAATTCTATAAGATCATGCTTAGAAGATATAAGTGAAGCACATGAAGTTTTCTATAAATTTATGAAGGGACATCTCATAATAGCACGGTTCTTAAAGAAAAAGAAAAACACAAAGGACACAAATCATGTGAACAAAACAAAAACCGAGGTATACCGATAATTGTTGAAGAAGAAAGATGGGATGCCAACCGGGGCATTCCCAAGCTTAGATGCTTGAGTATCCTTAGAATATTTAATTTGGGTGCCTTGGGAATCCCCAAGCTTGAGCTCTTGCCTCTCTTTATTCTTCTCATATTGATAGCTCCTCGATCTTCGAACACTTCATCCACACAAAACTTTAACAAAAACTTTGTAAGATCCGTTAGTATAATAAAGCAAATCACTACCTTTAGGTACTGTTTCAAACTCATTCCAATTTCATATTATAACTATATCTACTGTATTCCAACTTATTTACGGTTCATAACCTCCGATACTAGCCATAGATGCATCAAAATAAGCAAACAACACATGAAAAACAGAATCTGTCTAAAACAGGACAATCTGTAGTAATATGGAGGTTTAGTAAACTTATGTAAATCCAAAAATTATGAAATAAATTTGACAATTTGAAAATTTTGTACAGAATTAATGTTCAAAAAGTTTCAGACCCATTTGACTTTCCAGTAAAAAATGTAAAAATCACGCGCTACAGCCAAAGTTTCTGTTTTTTGTTCTGCACATAGTAAACAAGCAATCTAATCATCCTAAAACCAAAGTTTGGCACATTATTTTTACAATACAATGGATATATATATAGGGGGATAATTATTTACAGAGAAACTTCCATGAAAAATTCTACATTGTTTCCGTGAGCATGAACACGAGTGCTCAAGGTCGACCCTCACTTCTTCAATGCATAACTTTCCAATCACTTCTCTTTTTGAAAAACTTATTAGGAATGAGAGGCAAGTAACTTTTTTGTATTTTCATTCTTTAATTTTTTTTGTATGTTTCACCCACAACTAAACACCAACAAAAAAGGAAAAACAAAATCTACTTAGTGAAGAAAGCAAACAAGCACACACGAGAATATCAACCCCACGCTATTGCTCCCCGGCAACGGCGTCAGAAAAAAGGTTGATAATCCCCAACTGTAGGGAATCATCATAGAAATTCCCAAAGGTGGAAGTGATAAGTATGGAGTGTCGAACCCACAAGGAGCTAAATGTAAGATCAATATTCGCTCAAGCCCTATCTGCCACTGATACGACTCTACATGCACCGAACGTTTGCTTCCAACTAGAAACGAGAAATAAAACTACGTTGTGGGTATGAAGTGGATAACTTTGTATGATATTGGAGAGCTAAAATTTAAAAGTAGGTGTTGTTATCATAAAGTTAGAATATATTACTAAATATTATCAATAGCGAGTGTGGAATAATGGTGGATCGGTGTGCGGAATTGTCCTAGGCAATTATTAACAAGACTGATAGTCGTCATTGCAATTTCATATGAGGGAGAGGCATAAGCTAACATACTTTATTTACTTGGATCATTTGCACTTATGATTGGAACTCTAGCAAGCATCTGCAACTACTAAAGATCATTAAGGTAAAACCCAACCATAGCATTAAAGCATCAAGTCCTCTTTATTCCCATACGCAACAACGCCCTTACTCGGGTTTGTGTTTCAGTCACTCACCAACCCACTATAAGCGAATCATGAACGTATTGCAACACCCTACAGCGGGAATCCCTCACGCTTGCGCGACACGGAGGGCACCATAGGACATCACCAAAATAAAACATACAACTCGTACCAATCTAGATCATCAATCAACCCAAAGACAAAGGATATCTACTCAAAACATCATAGGATGGCAACACATCATTGGATCATAATATGTGGCATAAAGCACCATGTTCAAGTAGGGATTACAGCGGGGTGCGAGAGAGTGGACCGCGTAAAAGAGATGAGGGTGATGATGATGGTGATTGTGGGAGTCCTGGATTACGGGGTCTTCGGACAGCCGGACTATCTCCATTGGCCGGACTGTTAGACTATGAAGATACAAGATTGAAGACTTCATCTCGTGTCCGGTTGGGACTCTACTTGGCGTGGAAGGCAAGCTAGGAAATACGGATATGTATATCTCCTCCTTTGGAACCGACCTTGTGTAACCCTAGCCCTCTCCGGTGTCTATATAAACCGGAGGGTTTTAGTCCGTAGGACAACATACAATCATACCATAGGCTAGCTTCTAGGGATTAGCCTCTCTGATCTCGTGGTAGATCTACTCTTGTACTACCCGTATCATCAATATTAATCAAGCAGGACATAGGGTTTTACCTCCATCAAGAGGGCCCGAACCTGGGTAAAACATCATGTTCCCTGCCTCCTGTTACCATCCGCCTTAGACACATAGTTCGAGACCCCCTACCCGAGATCCGCCGGTTTTGACACCGACACTGGTGCTTTCATTGAGAGTTCCTCTGTGTCGTCGCCGTTAGGCTTGATGGCTCCTATTATCATCGATAGCGATGCGGTCCAGGGTGAGACTTTTCTCCCCGGACAGATCTTTGTGTTCGGCGGCTTTGTACTGCAGGCCAATTCGCTTGGCCATCTAGAGCAGATTGAAAGTTACGCCCCTGGCCACCAGGTCAGGTTTGGAAGCTTAAACTACACGGCCGATATCTGCGGAGACTTGATCTTCGACGGATTCGAGCCTCTGCCTTGCGCGTCACACGGTCGCGATGAGTACGATTTAGCTCTACCATTAGACAGTGTTAAGATCGCACCGGCAGCCGCTTCGACCCTCAATTCAGAGCCAGTTGTGCCTTCCGTGGACGGGTGGATGGACCCCACCGCGGAAGCCTTACCCTTAGCGGCGATCGAGCCGAACATCGACCTTACCTTGCACGAGAGCCGTGTTGTTAAACTGCCAGATCCTTCTCCGGCCACGGACTCCGAGCCACTTGCGCCCGTTCCTATCGAATCCGATTGGGCGCCGATCATGGAGTTTACCTCCGCGGATATTTTTCAGCACTCGCCCTTTGGCGACATACTGAACTCATTAAGGTCTCTCTCCTTTTCAGGAGGATCCTGGCCGAACTATGTCTGGCAGGACTGGGATGCGGACGACGAAGAAATTCGCGACCCACCCACCACCCACTTAGTAGCCACTGTCGATGACTTAACCGACATGCTCGACTTCGACTCCGAAGACATCGACGGTATGGACGACGATGCGGGAGATGAAGAGGAACCACTGCCCACAGGGCACTGGACGCCCACTTCACCACATGACGTATACATGGTGAACACACCAAAAGAAAACGACGACGAGGAACGGTACGACGCAACAAAGGGTTGTCCCCTCGAGAAGCAGTCAAAGCGGCGGCGTAAGTGCCGCCCCAAATCCCGCCTCGGTAGAACAACGATCATACAGACCCAGCGTTAGAGCAGGGTGAACCATTGCCGGACCACGGCAACACGGAGAATCAAACCGAACAACCTGATTTCGGATGACATAACACTGGACAGACACCTGGAGCAACAGAATGCCCATCAAAGGCTTGTTGCCACCGCGAGGAGTCTAAAAAAGCAGAAGCAAAGGCTCAAGGCTGCACAAGACACACTCCAAATCAGATGGAGCAAAGTACTCAACACAGCAGCGAAGTATGGCGGTAATCGCCCCACCAAGAGCTACCCGAAGCGGAAGTTGCTACCTGAATTCGATGAGGAGGCCTTAGATCCCCCGCAACCAAAAATTAAAACGGCCAGCTGGCCGGATAGACGACCTCACGCCCAACATAGAGCGGCAAGCAATGCCGCACATAAGCCAATACGCGATCCACGCGAGGGCTCACATCAAAAGGACGGCGCAACCAGATCCATCTATGGACCACGCAGGCGCGCTCCAGCATACGATGCAACACAACAAACATCTGAACACTACGGTACACCCAGATACAGGGGTGCTGCACACCCCCTATGTTTCACCAACGAGGTACTGGACCATGAATTTCCAGAGGGATTCAAACCCGTAAACATAGAGGCATACGATGGAACAACAGACCCTGGGGTCTGGATTGAGGACTATATCCTCCATATCCATATGGCTCGAGGAGATGATCTCCATGTCATTAAGTATTTACCCCTCAAACTCAAAGGGCCAGCTCGGCACTGGCTTAAAAGCCTCCCTGAAAGCTCCATTGGAAGCTGGGAAGAGCTCGAAGACGCTTTTCGGGCAAATTTTCAAGGAACTTATGTCCGACCTCCGGACGCGGACGATTTGAGTCATATAACTCAACAGCCCAGAGAGTCAGCCCGAAAGCTTTGGAACATGTTTCTTACTAAAAAGAACCAAATAGTCGACTGTCCGGACGCCAAAGCCTTGGCAGCTTTTAAGCATAGAGTCCGCGATGAATGGCTTGCCAGACACCTCGGCCAAGAAAAGCCGAGAACAATGGCAGCATTAACAAGCCTCATGACCCGCTTTTGCGCGTGTGAGGATAGCTGGCTAGCCAGATGCAGCACCAGCGACCCCAGTACATCCGAAGTTAGAAACGGGAAATCACGGCGCAACAACAATAACAAACGCCGGAATAAAGAAGACAGCACGAAGAGCACGGCAATAAACGCCGGATTCAAAAGTTCTCAGCCAAGTCAGCAAAAACCGCCCTCTAAAGGCGCCAGAGACGAACTGTCCAGCCTAAACAAAATTCTGGACCAAGTATATCAGATCCATAGCACCCCCGGTAAACCTGCTAATCATACCCACAGAGAATGTTGGGTCTTCAGGTAGTCCGGCAAGCTCAACACCGTACACAAGGGGGAGGATACACCAAGCGAAGACGAGGATGAGCCTCTCAAGCAAGACACTGGGGAACAAAAGAAATTTCCATCAGAAGTCAAAACAGTAAACGTGTTACACGTGATAAAGGGGAGAAACAAAGCAGCACTCCCACATAAATATGCCCAAGGGCCTATCACCGCGGAGTCCTGCCACTGGTTGTTTCAACGATCACTTTTAACCATCGGGATTACTCAGCAAGTATCCGGCGAGCAGGATGGGCTGCCTTGGTATTAGACCCAATAATTAACGGATACCACTTCACACGAGTCCTGATGGACGGTGGCAGCAGTCTAAACCTGATATATCAGGACACAATCCGCAAAATGGGGATAGACCCAACAAAAATTTGCCTCAGCAATACTACCGTTAAAGGAGTAACGCCCAGCCCAGGGGCTCATTGCATGGGCTCCCTGCTACTAGAAGTTATATTCGGCTTCCCCGATAACTTCCGTAGCGAAAATTTAACCTTCCATATTGCTCCGTTCGAAAGTGGCTACCAAGCACTACTTGGACGCGAAGCTTTCGCTTGCTTCAATGCAATACCGCATTACGCTTCCCTTACGCTTAAGATGCCCGGTCCACGTGGCATCATTATAGTGAGTGGAAATATTAAGCGATCCCTGCGCGTCGAAGAGAGTGCGACTGCCTTGGCAGCCGCACACTAAACAGGGCCTCACCAGCTAAAGCATTTGATATGTCGTCAAGACCACGGACATGGTTAGACGAGCCCGGCGCAGCTATATGTAACTCACACAGGTTTGATAAGCCACACCCCTATTACAAATACAAGGGGCTTAACGCGCACAGACAAGTGGCAATTTTTACTCATCTTGAATTATACATGGTTTCTTCAAACCTACCTTTTTGCACGACAACTTTTCACCTAAGTTTCTCTCTTTTACAGATGACCATCGTGCTACACTCATCCAGGATACGGCACAACGGAGACACAGGCGCAGACGTGCAGCAGGGACCCGTCCCAAGGATTCTTTTTAGATTAAGACCCTGCGTCAACCTTTTTTATTGTCTCTTGTTGATACACATCCCTCGGATTCTCAGTACAATTGAGAAGGATGCTGGCGTCTTGGCATGTGGCCATGTCAGAATAATGCACGTACCTGGACACCAGGGGATTCTTACAAAGGGCACTATTTCGGCCCGGTTTATACCATAAAGACCGAATACCTTAGGGAGTGTTCGGCGTCGCGAGTTTGGCCTTATATGCATCAGCTTTGAATCATGTCTTTGGTCAAATCTTGGGTTTGCCCGACTCCTATGTTTTGGTACCTTACGTTCTGCTCTATCGGCTAAGGTGGCACTAGGAGAACTACTGCGATTGTGCCCCGGGTCATCCAGACGAGCACCCCAGTAGAGAAAGCCGAAAACTGACTGTCATGATATAGCGCGAGACTGGTCAACCACTCGATGACCTATCGAAATGTTAGAATTCCTCCGCCTTAACGAAGGGCCGTTTCCCGGCCAGGCACGTACGCACCCCGAATTCGGGAGAATGCGGAGCCAACAGGGGCTATATAGTAGCCCCACCATCAAACTCCTATGGCTGAGTGAAAGTGTTAAAGCATTATAGTCCGGTTGCCACCTTCGCTGCGCTATCACCTCCTTAATAGGACCAAGACGTTGGGTTAAGTGTGAACACGCGTCTTCTGTGAACACCTCCGCATTATATGCGTGGGGTTGAAGCCGACGACTGCAATATTTTAGGTTATATACATATATACATAAACGGCCGCACAGGAGGCACCATATTACTTTCCGGCAAAAGTATAAATATAGCCTTACTACATTTCATAAAAACATTGTGTTTTCAATGGGAATACATGTCACTCAAACATAATATTCTTCGAGCACTGGGCCTCTATCAAACGAGCGCCCTCAAGAACCTCTTCAAAATAGTGCTCGGCAGCTACTCGGCCTATGGCCGAACCTTGCGCCGCAATAGTGGTAGCATCCATCTCCGCCCAGTATGCCTTGACACGGGCAAAGGCCATCCGCGAGCCTTCTATGCACGCCGACCTCTTCATCGCATTGATGCGCGGCACCGCACCAAGGAATTACTGCACTAAGCTGAAATAGTTGTTCGGCTTCAGCTTTTCCGGCCACAGCTGATCCACGATAGACCTCATGGCAAGTCCGGACAACCTGTTTAGTTCGGCCCATTCGGCTAGCTGATCAGTCAATGGAAGCGGACGCTCTGGAACGTTGAATTGCGACCAGAATAGCTTGTCCACTTCATGATTTGTTTGACCTTGGAAGTATTTGGCCGCATCAGCAGCGCTCGCCGCCAAGTCCATATATGCATCTGCCGAACTCCACAGCCGATCCAGAGGGGCATACCATGGATCCCTGAACTTCCTCTGCAGCAGAAAGGGCTTCCCAGCCGCAATATCCCCGGCTTCGCGCAGCTCCTCCTTCTTCACCCTCATAGCAGAGCGAGTGTCTTTGGTCACCATCGTGGCCTTTTCAAGGTCCGCCGCCTTCACTCGGTTCTCTTTTTCAAGGAACTGGCAACGGTCGGCAGTGTCTTTTAATTTTACGGCCATCTTGGCCATCTTCTCTTTGCTTTTGCAATGCGCGGCCTTCTCGGCTCTTAACTCTTCAGCTGCCTTCAAAGCAGCCGCATTACTAATTCTTGCTTGTTCCTTGGCTCGGGCAAGTTCCGCCCGAAGGGTCTCCACGGTGGCAGCTCCGTCTGCAGTCACGACATATTAAAGATACTGGCATCATGCTGCTCTTATTATGTGACATTCACTAGAAAAACATTACTTACCCTGTGACTCGTCAAGCCGCTTGTTAACAAGCTCGATGTCGGCGTCTGCCGCATCTAGTTGCCGCTTTAGTTCGGCAAACTCATGAGTCCGGCTAGCCACCGGAGATCCCACTACCTGCACATTAAAGTGGTTTGGTCATTGCCTGGGACTACGATCCTCTGTTTGCCGCCATCCTCGGCGACAACCAGAGTCTCAGGGGCTACTATCTACATAGGGCGCACCTAAAAATGTGCGGTACCACCTCAAAGCCCGTCAGTAGACTCATAAAGGCATCATGCAACCCGCTTTCGGCGGATGAGTTCCTTTCCATCACCGTACCCATCAATGTACGGTGTTCTTTTGAGATGACCGCTCACTCCAATAGCTCTCTCAGTACGCCGGACCGCATACCAGTCGGTGTCGGACTCTTCCGTTTGCTCTCTTCGAGAGCCAGACGCTGGGGACTTCGGGTGACTATAGGATTATCTTCTGGCCTCACCGAATCCAGAGAGGCCCTCTGTGACGACACCTCAAGGTCGCCTGCTTCTTGAGCAGAGGAATCCGGGGGAGGCGTTTCGCTCTCCATCATCTCCGGAAGAAGATCCCCCGAAGACGAGCTCTGCTGAGAAGGGCAAAGATCCGAACTGCAAGATAAATACTTCGGTTATTTTCCTCAGAGGTAAGGTAATATATCTTCACCATTAAAGTACTTTTTAATTACTTACAGCTCATTAGAGGGCTGATCCCCGCGCAGACTCTATGCGGCAAGAGCACTCTCCAAGGCAGGACCCTCTGGTGGAGATTTCTTCTCCCGCTTGGAAACTTGGTTTCCGGATCTTCAGATGTAATCCTCTTCCTCCCCCGGGGTGAGAGAATGTCCGATTCCTCCCCTCGGTTATCCTCCCTCACGGAGGCGCTCGTTCCCTCGGTCGGAATAGGTAGCGATGGAGGTCCGCTTTCGCCCTCATTATTCCCCCCTTTGTCTTCCTTTGAGGGCTCCGGGCAAGGTGCTAGCTCGAGCATCTTTTCTAGTACTGGATTTTCCAAACCCTCAGGAAGGGGGGCCGAACACCGAATCATCTTCGCCTTTGTTATCCATTCCTGGTCAAAGAGCGACTTCTTAGAATGGCGTCGTGGTAAATAAAAGACGGTGTGTTCGGCTAAAGGATTACTTACTTGGTCGGCGGTACGGTTGCTGCTCAGGCCCACGTCCTCGGTAGTATCCGGACACTCTATTTGGGGTCCGAAGAATGATTTGTACATCTCCTCATGCGTCAGGCCGAGGAAATTCTGAATAGTACGCGGCCCTTCTGGGTTGAACTCCCACATGCGGAGGGGCCGGCGTTTGCAAGGCTGGACTCGACGAACCAGCATGACTTGCGCCACCATAATCAAACTGAAATCTCCTTCGAAGAGATTTTGGATGCGGCTTTGCAGTACAGGCACGTCCTTGGCAGGACCCCAGCTCAGCCCTCTGCTAATCCATGACATCAGTTGTGGTGGAGGGCCTGAGCGGAAAGCGGGGGCAGCCACCCACTTGGCACTTCTGGGAGTTGTGATGTAAAACCACTCCTGTTGCCATAATCTGGACACCTCTGGAAAGGAACCTTTGGGCCACGGAGCTCCTGCTATCTTGCTTATTAATGCGCCTCCGCACGCTGCATACTGCCCTTCGACCATCTTCGGCTTCACGTCAAAGGTCTTGAGCCACAGGCCGAAGTGAGGGGTAATGCAGAGGAAGGCCTCACACACGACAATGAATGTCGAGATGTGGAGAAAGGAGTCCGGGGCTAGGTCGTGGAAATCTAGCCCGTAATAAAACATCAACCCCCTAACGAAGGGATCCAGAGTGAGGCCTAGTCCTCGGAGGAAGTGGGAGATGAACACGACGTCTTCGTTGGGTTCAGGAATAGGGACGACCTGCCCTCGGGCAGGAAGCCGATGCGAAACCTCGGCGGTCAGGTATCTGGCCTCCCTCAACTTCTTGATGTCTTCTTCCGTAACGGAGGAGGGCATCCATCGGCCTTGAAGGCTAGATCCGGACATGATTGAAGGTCCGGAGCACCTGACCTGGGCTTTGGGTGTTAGAACTCGAGGCGGGGGAAGGATTCGATTGAGCACGGGAGGGAAAAAAGTAAAAGCCTTGTCCCTTTATAAAGAGGGTGAATATCAAGCGTCCTCTCCGTAGCCGTTTGGGACTTGCCTATAATCTAGGAGTCCTAGACACGGTTGGGTTACCCACGCCCGTATTGATGAGAATCCCGTAATAAGGGGACACGATCTCTACTTCGACGAGATGTGTCAAAAAACTGCCTCGCGTTATGTGCGGGGCTAGTTAAAGGAAACGGTTCGAATAATCACCGGGCCACGGCTTAATGTCATGTTGCCAAAACAAGTCAGCAAATTAGATTTGTGAAAATATTATTCTCTCTACGGTGGTATGCCGAACTTATTTTGCAGGGTCGGACACTATCCTTATATTCAAATTCTTCTGTGGTATATTCGGAGGAGGAACCCGCCTTGCAATGCCGAAGACAATACTGCACGCCGGACTCATCGTCATTGAAAGCCTGGTTCAGGGGCTACTGTGGGAGTCCTGGATTAGGGGGTCTCCGGACAGCCGAACTATCTCCATTGGCAGGACTGTTAGACTATGAAGATACAAGATTGAAGACTTTGTCTTGTGTCCGGATGGGACTCTGCTTGGCGTGGAAGGCAAGCTATGCAATACGGATATGTATATCTCCTCCTTTGGAACCGACCTTGTGTAACCCTAGCCCTCTCCGGTGTCTATATAAACTGGAGGGTTTTAGTCCGTAGGACAACATACAATCATACCATAGGCTAGCTTCTAGGGTTTAGCCTCTCTGATCTCGTGGTAGATCTACTCTTGTACTACCCATATCATCAATATTAATCAAGCAGGACGTAGGGTTTTACCTCCATCAAGAGGGCCGAACCTGGGTAAAACATCGTGTTCCCTGCCTCCTGTTACCATCCGCCTTAGACGCACAGTTCGGGACCCCCTACCCGAGATCCGCCGGTTTTGACACCGACAGTGATGTTGATGAAGACG
Source organism: Triticum urartu (assembly GCF_056163025.1). NCBI lineage: Eukaryota > Viridiplantae > Streptophyta > Magnoliopsida > Poales > Poaceae > Triticum > Triticum urartu. Next base: position 141,026,064 of record NC_141875.1, on the reverse strand, counting down.
ATCACCGTGGCGATGATTCCCCTCTCGATGGCACTCCGGTGCCACCAAGAGAGAGGAGGAGAGGTTCTCCCCCTTGTGCTTCCTCCTCCATGGCCTCCCCCTGTATGGGGAGAGGTTCTCCCTCTGGTCCTTGGCCTTCATGGTGATGATGGCCCCTCTGGGATCCTCCTCCATGCCCTCCGGTGATGATGGCCCCCTCCGGCAGGGTGCCGGAGAGGGCCTAGATTGGTTTTCGGTGGCTACGGAGGCTTCTAGCGGCGGAACTCTCGATCTAGGTTAATTTTCGGAGATTTCTGTATTTATAGGAGAAGTTGGCGTTGATTTCACGTCAGGGGGGCCCTCGGGGAGTCCACGAGGCAGGGGGCGGACTCTAGGGGGTGGGCGCGCCCCCCACCCTCGTGGGGCCCCTGTGACTCCCCTCCGTTGGATTTTTGTTCCAGTATTTTTCATATTTTCCAGAAAAAATATCCGTTGATTTTCATCACATTCCGAGAACTTTTATTTCTGCACAAAAACAACACCACGGTAGTTCTGCTGAAAACAGCGTCAGGCCGGGTTAGTTCTAATCAAATCATACCAAGATCATATAAAAATATTGTAAACATGGCATGAATACTTCATAAATTATAGATACATTGGAGACTTATTAATCGTAGAAACTTAATTTTCTTGTTACGATGATTTTTCACTTCACTCTGAAATTCTTTGAACTTTTCAAATGTTTCAGACTTATGTTTCATCAAGTAGATATACCCATATCTCCTTAAATCATCTGTGAAGTTCATAGAATAACGATCCTCGCCGCGAGCATCAACACTCATCGGACTGCATACATCAGTATGTATTGTTTCCAACAAGTCTGTTGCTCGCTCCATTGTTCCGGAGAACGGAGTCTTAGTCATCTTGCCCATGAGGCATGGTTCGCAATCATCAAGTGATTCATAATCAAGTTATTCCAAAAGCCCATCAGCATGGATTTCCTTCATGCGCTTCACACCAATATGACCTAAACGGCAGTGCCACAAATAAGTTGCACTCTCATTATTAAACTTATATCTTTTGGCTTCAATACTATGAATATGTGTATCACTACTATCGAGATTCAATAAAAATAGACCACTCATCAAGGGTGCATGACCATAAAAGATATTACTCATATAAATAGAACAACCATTATTCTCTGATTTAAATGAATAACCATCTCGCATCAAACAAGATCCATATATAATGTTCATGCTTAACGCTGGCACCAAATAACAATTATTCAGGTCTAATACTAATCCCGAAGGTAGATGTAGAGGTAGCGTGCCGACCGCGATCACATCGACTTTGGAACCATTTCCCATGCGCATCATCACCTCGTCCTTAGCCAATCTTCGCTTAATCCGTAGCCCCTGTTTCGAGTTGCAAATATGAGCAATAGAACCAGTATCAAATACCCAGGCGCTACTGCGAGCATTAGTAAGGTACACATCAATAACATGTATATCAAATATACCTTCCACTTTGCCATCCTTCTTATCCGCCAAATACTTGGGGCAGTTCCGCTTCCAGTGACCGGTCCCTTTGCAGTAGAAGCACTTAGTTTCAGGCTTAGGTCCAGACTTGGGCTTCTTCACTTGAGCAGCAACTTGCTTGCGGTTCTTCTTGAATCCCCTTCTTTCCTTTGCCCTTCTTCTTGAAACTAGTGGTCTTGTTGACCATCAACACTTGATGCTCCTTCTTGATTTCTACCTCCGCAGCCTTTAGCATTGCGAAGAGCTTGGGAATTGTCTTATCCATCCCTTGCATATTATAGTTCATCATGAAGCTTTTGTAGCTTGGTGGCAGTGATTGAAGAAATCTGTCAATAACACTATCATTAGGAAGATTAACTCCTAGTTGAGTCAAGTGGTTGTGATACCCAGACATTCTGAGTATATGTTCACTGACAAAACTATTCTCCTCCATCTTGCAGCTATAGAACTTATTGGAGATTTCATATCTCTCAATTTGGGCATTTGCTTGAAATATTAAATTCAACTCCTGGAACATCGCATATGCTCCATGGCATTCAAAACGTCATTGAAGTCCCAATTCTAAGCCGTAAAGCATGGCACACTAAACTATCGAGTAGTCATCAGCTTTGCTCTGCCAGATGTTCATATCATCTGGTGTTGCTCCTAGCGGTGCTTCCAGGACGTAATTCTTCTGTGCAGCAATGAGGATAGTCCTCAAGTTACGGACCCAGTCTGTGTAGTTGCTACCATCATCTTTCAACTTTGCTTTCTCTAGGAACGCATTAAAATTCAAAGGAACAGTAGCACGGGCCATTTATCTACAACAACATAGATATGCAAAATACTATCAGGTACTAAGTTCATGATAAATTAAAGTTCAATTAATCATATTACTTAACAACTCCCACTTAGATAGACATTCCTCTAATCATCTAAGTGATCACGTGATCCATATCAACTAAACCATGTACGATCATCACGTGAGATGGAGTAGTTTTCAATGGTGAACATCACTATGTTGATCATATCTACTATATGATTCACGCTCGACCTTTCGGTCTTAGTGTTCCGAGGCCATATCTGCATATGTTAGGCTCGTCAGGTTTAACCTGAGTATTCTGCTTGTGCAAAACTAGCTTGCACCTGTTGTATGTGAACGTAGAACTTATCATGCCCGATCATCACATGGTGTCTCGGCACAACGAACTGTAGCAACGGTGCATACTCAGGGAGAACACTTATACCTTGAAATTTAGTGAGAGATCATCTTATAATGCTACCGCCGTACTAAGCAAAATAAGATGCATAAAGGATAATCATCACATGCAATCAATATAAGTGATATGATATGGCCATCGTCATCTTGTGCCTTTGATCTCCATCTCCAAAGCACTGTCATGATCACCATCATCACCGGCTTGACACCTTGATCTCCATCATAGCATCGTTGTCGTCTCGCCAACTATTGCTTCTACGACTATCGCTACCGCTTAGTGATAAAGTAAAGCAATTACATGGCGATTGCATTTCATACAATAAAGCGACAACCATATGGCTCCTGTAGTTGCCGATAACTTTGTTAAAAACATGATCATCTCATACAGCAATTTATATAATCACGTCTTGACCATATCACATCACAGCATGCCCTGCAAAAACAAGTTAGACGTCCTCTAGTTTGTTGTTGCAAGTTTTACGTGGCTGCTACGGGCTTAGCAAGAACCGTTCTTACCTACGCATCAAAACCACAACGATTTTTCGTCAAGTGTGTTGTTTTAACCTTCAACAATGACCGGGCGTAGTCACACTCGATTCAACTAAAGTTGGAGAAACAGACACCCACTAGCCACCTGTGTGCGAAGCACGTCGGTAGAACTAGTTTCATGAACGCGGTCATGTAATGTCGGTCTGTGCCGCTTCATCCAACAATACCGCCAAATCAAAGTATGACATGCTGGTAAGAAGTATGACTATTATTGCCCACAACTCTTTGTGTCTACTCGTGCATATATCATCTACGCATAGACCTGGCTTTGATACCACTGTTGGGGAACGCAGTATTTCAAAAAATTTACCTATGATCACGCAAGATCTATCTAGGAGATGCATAGCAATGAGAGGGAAGAGTGTGTCTACATACCCTTGTAGACCAAAAGCGGAAGCGTTTAGTAACGCGGTTGATGTAGTCGAACGTCTTCGCGATCCAACCGATCAAGTACCGAACGCACGGCACCTCCGCGATCTACACACATTCAGCTCGGTGACGTCTCTCGTACTCTTGATCTAGCTGAGGCTGAGGGTGAGTTCCATCAGCACGACGATGTGTTGACGGTGATGATGAAGTTACCGACACAGGGCTTCGCCTAAGCACTACGATAATATGACTGAGGTGGAAAACTGTGGAGGGGGCACCGCACACAGCTAAAGATCAACTTGTGTGTCTATGGGGTGCCCCCTCCCACGTATATAAAGGAGGGGAGAAGGAGGGCCGACCTCAAGGGGCGCACCCAAGGGGGGATTCCTACTCCTAGTAGGAGTAGGTTTCACCCTTTCCTAGTCCAAGTAGGAGAAGAAGGAAGGAGAGGAAGAAGAGAAGGAAAGAGGGAACGGCCCCCTTAGCCCTGGTCCAATTCGGTTTGGGCTAGGGGGGCGCACGCCACCTCTTGTCCTGCCTCCTCTCTTCCACTACTCGGCCCATGAGGCCCAATAACTTCCCGGGGGGTTCCGGTAACCCCCGGTACTCCCTAACTTATCCGTAACGACCCGAACCATTCCGGTGTCCGAATGTAGCCTTCCATTATATGAATCTTTATGTATCGACCATTTCGAGACTCCTCGTCATGTTCGTGATCACATCCGGGACTCCGAACAACCTTCGGTACATAAAATCACATAACTCATAATGCATATCGTCATCGAACGTTAAGCGTGTGGACCCTACGGGTTCGAGAACTATGTAGACATGACCGAGACTCATCTCCGGTCAATAACCAATAGCGGAACCTGGATGCTCATATTGGTTCCTACATATTCTGCGAAGATCTTTATCGGTCAAACCGCATAACAACATACGTTGTTCCCTTTGTCATCGGTATGTTACTTGCCCGAGATTCGATCGTCAGTATCATCATACCTAGTTCAATCTCGTCACCAGCAAGTCTCTTTACTCGTTCCTTAATGTATCATTCCATGACTAACTCACTAGTCACATTTCTTGCAAGGCTCATAGTGATGTGCATTACCGAGAGGGCCTAGAGATACCTCTCCGATACACGGAGTGACAAATCCTAATCTTGATCTATGCCAACTCAACAAGAGCCATCAGAGACACCTGTAGAGCATCGTTATAATCACCCAGTTACGTTGTGACGTTTGATAGCACACAAGGTGTTCCTCCGGTATTCAGGAGTTGCATAATCTCATAGTCATAGGAACATGTATAAGTCATGAAGAAAGCAATAGCAATAAACTAAACGATCATAGTGCTAAGCTAACGGATGGGTCTTGTCCATCACATCATTCTCTAATGATGTGATCCCGTTCATCAAATGACAACACATGTCTATGGCTAGGAAACTTAACCATCTTTGATTAACGAGCCAGTCTAGTAGAGGCATACTAGGGACACTCTGTTTGTCTATTTATTCACACATGTACTAAGTTTCCGGTTAATACAATTCTAGCATGAATAATAAACATTTATCATGATGTAAGGAAATATAAATAACAACTTTATTATTGTCTCTAGGGCATATTTCCTTCATCGGTTCCCCTTCTGTCATTGGGATCAAGCACCGTAAGATTGAACCCAAAGCTAAGCACTTCTCCCATTGCAAGAAAAACCAGTCTAGTTGGCCAAACCAAATCGATAGTTTGAAGAGACTTGCAAAGATATTAAATCATGCATATAAGAATTCAGAGGAGATTCAAATAATATTCATAGATAAGCTGATCATAAATCCACAATTCATCGGATCTCGGCAAACACACCGCAAAAGAGTATTACACCGGATAGATCTCCAAGAACATCGAGGAGAACATGGTATTGAGAATCAAAGAGAGAGAAGAATCCATCTAGCTACTAGCTATGGACCCATAGGTCTGAGGTAAACTACTCACGCTTCATCGGAGAGGCAATGGTGTTGATGTAGAAGCCCTCCATGATCGAATCCCCCTCCGGCAGGACGCCGGAAAAGGCCGCTAGATGGGATCTCACGGATACAGAAGGTTGCAGTGGTGGAAAAGTGTTTTTGTGGCTCTCCTGATAGGTTTTGGAATATTTGAGAATATATAGGCGGAAGAAGTAGGTCGGTGGAGTCACGAGGGGCCCACAAGGGTGGGGGAGCTTCGTCCTTGTGGATGTCTCGTGGCTTCCCTGATGTGCACTCCAAGTCCTCTGGATGTCTTCTGGTCCAAGAAAAATCATCGCGAAAGTTTCATTCCGTTTGGACTCCGTTTGGTATTCTTTTTCTGTGAAACTCTAAAACAAGGAAAAAACATAAACTGGCACTGGGCTCTAGTTTAATAGGTTAGTCCCAAAAATAATATAAAATAGCATAATGATGCATATAAAACATCCAAAACAGATAATATAATAGCATGGAACAATCAAAAATTATAGATACGTTGGAGACGTATCATCCGGCTAGTAACCCGGATTGTCCGGGCACTCTAGTAATGCACAAAGAAGTCTGAATAATAGGGGAAGAAAAGGCATTGCCCGGACGTCCAGAAAGTAGCATGGGCATTCCGGTGGTATGCTAGATGTCCAAGCAGCAACGCAGATCAGATAATAAGCCTTGACGAAAATGTACCCTGGATAAACGCCCCACCCAATGTCCATTTTGGGGTACTGATGTCTTTAGAGCCGTAAGACAAACGCCTTCTAGCAAGCCGGACAGTCTGGGTAGCGACCCAAACAGTCCTACTATAAGCCCGGTCAAAAACTCTCTCTGGATAGTTGTTCGGCCTAATGTCCAGCTTAGCCATTTAGGCTATTGATGTATTTGGGCGATATAGCTGGACAGTCCCACAAGGATGCCAAACACTCCTCGCACTGGTCGGACAGTCTGCATTGATGCTAGACCGTCCGGCCATAAAATGAAGTTGGGTGTTTTTGACTAAACCAAGTATGCATAGGACTAGATGGTATATATGGCTTTGGACTTTTTGTGTATGATTTGAGTGGAATAGTGTTTAGGTGATATTGGCTTGAGCAAATCCATCACGAACCCATTTGATCTCCTCTTAATATTGCGGGATACCTATAACTCGAGATATAAATGAAAAGCTTCACTTCATGTCATTATTGCACCATTCTTGAGTCGTATCCATTTCGGGGGGTCTATGATTCACACAAATAATTTTCAGGTGAACTAAAACATGTTTATTCACTTACCAAATATAATTAGTCCCTTATATGTATACTGTTATCAACATCAAAATATGGTTAAGGGCGTGATTACACTTTCCGTTGACGATTAAGCCAGGCAAATGCTCGTGCACTTTGATTCTTCGTGCTTTCACATAAACAATTCCCTCTACCAAATTGTTCACTACTGAGCAATAATCCTTGACACGGTAAGCAAACTACATTAAAGTCTCATCACAATATGCCATATTACAGCTAGTTCCAACAAAAATTCCACCATGATTTGACTAAATAGAGAAGTATTCGTTGCATCACCTAATAAACATGACATACATCTTACATGTATCAAATTGACCACCTTTTAACCATAAAACCTATCCACCCTACCAAAACCCTAGGGCGACCAAAACCACGGTACATGGAACCCTTCGAATACATGATTTGCACACACAACTGGACAATGTGGAGCACATGAATCAATTTAATAGCATATTTTGACCATAGCAAATGCATCAAAAGCCCACTTATGACCACCCCCTAACTAAACCACAAGACGAAACCCTAGGTAGTAGATGTGTGAACAATTTGTGTCCATATATAGACTCACAACACTAACGTACAAGCCTCTAATACCCATGCATGACTTCCCCGGTCCATCTTGTGATCGGGGACATAAGTGAGGGTACTATAGAAATTGATGGGATTCCGAGGGAGGGAGGGGGAATTGGGCAGTGTGGGTGCTCGTTAAAATCCACCATGCTTGGTGTGTCTTCCATGTAATCCGAACACTTGTCCCTGCGATCAATAGTCATATGTCACACAAGTGGAATATCTCTTCTCTCCTATTTAAAAAGAACATAAGATTTTGTCATCCACCTCGTCCTTCGTCCAACCTTATGTACACCCTCCCTATCTCTCTCTATTTAGATTTGTTCCCTCCCATCTCTAATTTTTTTCACCTGTTTTCCATGAAAATCCTCTTAACTGTCCCACCTAATATTGACTTACCAAATACACTATTAAATTGATGAATGTTTTTTCGAGTGAACACTCTCTAATGTGTCAACTGTGCACGAATTTAAAGTGCTGACACATGAAAATTTTCATGGGGCACATTGTTCGCTCACACGCACCCTCCCGGGAAATGACACAATATTTTGCTTACATATATCCTCCCGAGGGAACGATGCTGTGTGTAGCATGGCACCCGCAACATGATCATTGCTGGAAGCATGTACGACAACTACTCTGCCTAGCATGACAATTCCTAAACATGTGGGCAACTTCCTCCTTTTAGCCTCACAATCTTTCTGCTACAACCTGACAAATCTTTGGAACGCATGACACTTCTCTCTGCTTTAGCATGACAGAATCCTTGACATGCATGGTAATTTTCTCTATTGTACCATCACGGTTATTTTTCTTAGCATGACAAATCTCTTTATTATAGCATGAAAATTCTTGAATGTTTTGGTGGGTGTTTCTTTTATTTGATGGATCACTATCTAGTGACGCCGTTCGCTCGAACAAGCCTCTTCGAGGGTATGGTCGTTGGTGTCAAGGTTCTTTTGTAGGAACGTCAACCCCTATTAAGGTCCTAATATCATGGTTTCTTTGATAAGTCAACACATTTTTATCAAGTAAAATCTTAAATTTTATTTAGACACTTAAATCATGGGCAAGATGCGAGGCAGCGACGACTCTCTGTAGATGGAATAAGGTCCTTCCCGCCTAGCCCCCGTTTCGGTGGTGTTTTCAGCATCGTCGGAGGGCCTGTGAAAATTGCTCTCCTTCGGATCTCATGGGATTTGGTCGGCGTTTGTCTTCGGTGGATCCACGTGGATCCGGCCTTCGTTCATCTGTGTTCATGTGTCTATATGTTGGATCCTTTTAATTTACGTATTTCTTCATCGACGGTTGGTTGCTGTTCTTGTGTGCTGGTCCTATGGGGTCTTAGCACGACGCCTCCCTGATTGTCTGCTACAACAAGGTTTGTGCGACTCTGATAAAGAAGGGGCGATGACGGTGACGCGCTTTCGGCTTACTCCAGTGCTTATAATCGTCGCTAGATAGTCTATGAACCTGGATGTACTTTTTACTTCTAGTGTTCTTTATAGTACCTTGATAGTTGATGAATAGATTGAAAGTTTTTCTCGTAAAAAATAATATTAATACTAATACGGTCAGTTAAATCGCGACTAATAGATTAGAATATTTATACCTTGTTGCAGTTGTACGGGCACACAGCAAAAGAATAGAATAGACTCGAGGCGTGGGATATAGGTTTTTCTCTCCTCCCTGGTTGTTGGAACCCTAGCCGTCGTGAGGAGAGGCCATCTTTCAGCACCGTCCTCCGGCGGCTCCCCTTCGCCGGCGACCTCGGTCATCGATGGTGAGGGGGGTCGCCGGATCCACACGCGTGGATCGTTCTTACTCCCTTGTAGTCTAGGTTTTTAGGATGTTCATCATCTTGGCTTCGCGGCGATAATGACGGCGCTGAATAAAGATTCTACGGATCCTTCCCTGACGAGGCCATCGGTCCTATGGTTAGGGATGGATTTGGAAACCAGTCTGTTCAAGTAAGGATGGCGTGGCGGCGGTGGCACCCTCGTGGTGGACCTGTGCCCTCGGGCTCCGCCGTTGTAACGATGTTTGCTCCAGCGTCGGCGTGAAGTTTGGGAGGTAGTACAGGAGCAGATGTAGATTGCGGTATGCATTCACGACATCCGAAAGATGGAACGTGTGATGGGTTTGTGATTCGTGGATGGCAGGTATGGTTTCCTCCTTCGGTGTCTTAGTCGTGTTGGGATGTCAGAACTGGAGTTCGATGACGTGTCCAGGGTGTTGCCCCGGTCTGACTCGTTCAACGGCAATGGCTTCACTTTTAGTGAGCCACCTTGGAGGTCCGCAAAGCTGCATATCAGCAATGGAGCTCGGGGTGAGGAGGTGATCCGTCATTTTTTTTCTTCGATGGTTGCTGTGGTGGTGCCGGAGGCAGGTGACGGGCGTTGGTGTCAAGCTCAGAGATGTTCTGCTATCTTTTCAGTTTTGTCATGTTGATCCTTACGTGACTTGTATTTTATTTCTTTTATATGAATAAGACACGTGTTACCATAAAAAAAGCGTGGTAAAAGCAATCTTAAATTGACAAAAAAAATTCGTAAGGGCAATGGATAAATGATTAGTGATCATTAGGGGCAATTTATACACCCTGATTCCGGTATTAAAGTCCAGTGACAAAATTAGGTATGAGCCATAAGTTTTACTGACCGTGAGTACATTTTACTAAAGAAAGGAAGAAAAGAGAAATATCCTCACCATTTTCCCCATTCGTTGGGAGTCAGGACGAGGGAGGGACCCTGACGATGTCGGTGCCGGAGGCGGGGCAATCGGCGGGGAGGGACGAGCAGGAGATGGACAATTACGAGCAGCACCAGACCAGAGTGCTCATGGCGCTGATGCAGGGCTTGTGCGCCGCGAGGTACCGCAAGGCCGACAACACCCCCTGCCTCGTCGACCAGGTCTGATAGCTCCACGGCCTCTCTTCCACCACCCTTTCCCGCCTAATAGGATTACCTGATGCGATTTAGTGATGTATTGCGGGATCCGATGTTTGGAGCATGGTTGGGGTTTCCTGATGCAGATTCACTATGATTCGTTGATCTAGATCGCGCGATCCATTTTTTGTGGAACTGGAATTTGTGTTGTAGCTTTTACCATTAGATGTTGCTAATTTCTGGAAATGTTATTGGCCGTAGAAGAACGAGGGTCCTTTTCTGTTCAATGGAAGGTGGAGAATTCTCCAGTTGATCTTAACTTTAGGATTTGTATGGCGTATAGAAACTAGCCATAATTCATGCTGGCATGTAGGAGTACATTTTACAACAGGTGTATCAGGTGATAACGTACTTGCACTTTTTATAAAATAAAAGGATTATGTGAAGCAGTTGAATTACTTTGATTGACATCTTGATTCTATCACTTGAAGGGCCTCTACCTGGGTTCTGTTGGAGCAGCACTGAACAACGAGGCTCTGAAGAGCTTGAACATCACCCACATCTTGGTTGTTGCCAGATCACTGAATCCCGCCTTTCCAGCAGAATTTACATACAAGAAGATCGAGGGTACCGCTCTCCTAATTTTTACCTGTGTTTCCAGCTAAGATATTGGCCTATGACCTTTATAATCCCAAGATCCTGACATTCCTGATATGTTTGATAGACATATTAGCCAACTTTTTACCATCTTCGTTATATTTAAAATTGATGTGTATCAATTCTGGTTTAGAGCATTCATATTCTGATAACAAAATTTAGATTGGAACATCTAAATCTTTACTCTGTATTAGTGGTTTTTAGCCTTTACTTCTTTTTGACATGTTTCTTAGCATTTACTGATTGTGTCTACCTTAGCAATTTTCTTTTGTTATCCAAGGTTCCATACAGAACTAAAGGCATACTTTCTTTTTTGACACAGTACTTGACAGCCCAGACACTGATTTGGGAAAGCATTTCGGTGAATGCTTTACTTTCATAGATGAGGGTACCTGCACTGGTGGCAATGTGCTGGTTCACTGCTTTGCAGGTCGGTCACGGAGGTAAAGTTGTTTCCTACGAGTTGTTTAATGTCAATTATTTTGGAATGCATTCAATATTGTTATATTATCAGCCACCCTACCTCCCTAGTCAAAGTCTTCTTGCTGGCCCAACGAAACATGCAGTTTAGACTTTAGAGTGCCGTGCCAAGGAGATAGCCTTAATTCAAAAATTATTTTCTTTGCCAATATATACTAAAGTGGAAGGCTCTAATTTAGTGGAACAAATACAGATGAAAACATGATGTGATATACCAGTGACATGAGCATGATGATGTTTCCATTGTCAAAACAGAAAAATGATAATATGCATATATGATAAAATTGTTCTTATTTGAATTTAGTGTAAATGTACAAATTTACATGTGAATCGACGCATTCACTTAGCATGTAACGAGAATCTGTTATGGGAAGTATAAGAGCATGTTTCTTAATGCCGTTGAATGATTAATCGGTCACATAATCCTATGAATCAGTTATTTCCTGATTGATAGCCCTTTTCCTATTTAATAACTGAAACAACTTTCTTAGTCGTCATTACAATAAATCGGTATGTAGTATTGTGTGGTGCCATTTAAAATTTAGAGCAATATTATGTTATATAAAATCACATATTTCTGTATCTGTAGATGTGTCATGGATAATATTTTGGCTTTGTGACCGAAATGTGAAGCACATTATTGAGACAAATTAGTTCTGAGGTGATCTTTATCTAAATTTCCAGTGTCACAGTTGTTCTTGCATATCTTATGAAGAAGCATCAGATGAGCCTGCAAAGTGCCATGTCACTAGTTAGAAGCAAACGACCTCAAATAGCACCCAATGCGGGCTTTATATCCCAGCTGGTGAACTTTGAGAAGTCTCTGCAAGGTAAAATACAAATATCTCTTGTTTTATGACAACAGTTTGTAAGTTTCATTTTTTTAACATACTGCTTCTTCATATCAATAACCTAGTTTTCCAAGTAACAGCAACTTAGTATTACGGGTGTCAATTCCTTCATAGTTTCTTGTGTCTATTTCATTTGATCCCAACCTATGATTTGACTACAAGTGTATATTCAAATCTTTAGGGCTTGTTTCGACCAGAAGGGATATACTAAATCCCTTGAATTGCAAGGGAAACTGTAGCAAGTCCTTGCCAATATGTAACTAGTGGACCTAAATAATCCCCACATAGCCAGCCAGCCCTTATTGGGTTTCTAAATGTTTTCTCCGTGTATAATTGCTTATAGTGAAGCTATATTTTCTGTGGAAAGATGTTTGCTGTAATGTTTTTCCCTGAACCAGCCTGATTAAGGAGTAGGACAGTTGCAAGCAAGGCTGCACATATAAGCTGATTAAACTCTCCTTTTGTTGCTAAACCAAACTTTGGAAGCATAGAAGTAGGTTCACTACTATTTTCCCGTTACTGCCTGGAGATATTTGGCATGTTGGGAAGTATGCTATTATGTCGGGACGGAGGGGGTACTATTTTCCCGTTACTGCCTCGAGATATTTATTATGTCAGGAAGTACGCTATTTTGCTTGTTGGCACAACATTTTCCTAGCAACATGGCTTGAAGAAAAGCGTACTGGAACCTTGTTAAGTTTGCTAATGTTAGAGTTTCCGTTTTTTGTATACACATCTCTTCTTCCTTAACTCTCAGCCTTAGTCACTGTCAGTTACTACCTCTGACGCTTAATAAACAAGTTTTTTTTGGTGAGATGCATGGATCCATGGGAGGATTCCGTAAAGAGAGACCTGAAGGGGACTGGAATATCACCAAAGAACTAGCCATGTGCAGGGAAGTGTGGAAGTTAGCTATCCACGTGCAGGGAAGTGTGGAAGTTAGCTAGCCACGTGCCAGAACCATGGCTAGGTTTCGAGATCTTATAGGTTTCAATTCTAGCTTACCCCAACTTGTTTGGGACTGAAAGGCTTTGTTGTTGTGCATGGATCCAAGTATTAGATGTCATTGGTACCATGACTCAATTGTATTAATCGTATTCACTAAGTTTTCACTCATCATCTTTTAGTTCACTTCCAGTTCTTAGTTTATCATAGGCCTAACCACAGTGGGAGTAATCTTACATGCCAAACTTCCATCGGTGTGCAGTGGAGCAGGGACAAAGAACGTTGCAATCTAACTAACTACAGGTGTAAATATCAAGAACCCGCTGTGAATAGCTTCCTTACTGCATGTTATCACCTCCAGAAATCAAACAGGGCCGTTGCAACTGGTATGAGTTCCAGCCATCTTATTATGCTCATTTCCTAATTGATTCTGTGATGTTCTAGGGTAATTTTTAGCCCAGGGAATCAGCGCTACAAGAATGCAGATGATACAGCAGTCTCCCCTGTAATAAATGTTCCCTGTAATGCAGATGATACCTTTGCCCTCTTCATTTAGGGCCTGTTTGAATCACGGGGAATTTTCCTGTCGACCTGTTCCATTTTGATGCTCAATGCTCTTCAGCAGCAGCAGCCTTCTGTAATGAAAGATGTGTATGTATGATCTTTGAAAAAAAATTGGTATGGTGGTTGTGTGACATGAATTAGCTTCTGTTCGGTGTTCGTGGTTGTCTGTTTATTCTGTTACTGACGGTCCTGGTACATGATACTATTCCCTCCGTTCCTCAATATAAGTCTTTGTAGAGATTTCATTAGATGGACTACATACGAAGCAAAATGAAGTAGTTTTTTAACTTCGCGGCCATGATGCTATGCATGCAAGGAAGACAACAAATTTCTGACTCGGTTGACGCTATTTTGGACGTTTTCACATCGGATTAACCACCACCTTGTTTAGCTTTTAACGTGTCATCCTAGGCCGTACAAACAAAATTAGAGACAGGCACACCAACGCATTAGATGTTGCATTTTAGTGATGTTGTACTTAATTTGTTTAGGAATCATGTCTTTTTAGCAACCGCTAAGAGCATTGCCTTCTGTGTGTGTCGAAGGAAGGGGGACCTCAATCTCCCCCCCCCCCCTCCCCTCCCTCAGTCTTTGGCTGTCGTTGTGAGGCAGAGGGGAGGGAATCATCTTCTCTCGTCCTTTGTGTCGTAGGTTTTTGGGTCAAGGGGACGGCGCTCCTACGGTGATGGCGATGTCATCTTGTGAAAGTCCTTCGGCTCCAATCCTGTTATGGTAAGGCTTGGTGCAGCATTGCTGAGGAGCCTTGGAGTTTTTGTCCCCGCAGTTATTGATGGACGATTGGTAGGTTATCTAGTGTTGTTTGTCAATGTGGTTTCATGTGCATGGGCGGTGGTATCATCGTCTTCTTCGACAACCTCTTCCTTCGAGCCTTTGTGAGTAAGGTTGTTGGCTTGGTCTGGCAATGCTAGTGCGGCTGCCTGCCTAGATCAGGGTGACCCCCCCCCCCCCCCCCCCCCCCGCCCCCACCCCACCACCAATATGGTTGGCATGATTGCCAATCTCCTTGTATGCAGCGGTCTACTATTATGGCAATTCAACGAGATTTGTTCCTTTACAGGTCTTTGTAGGCACTTTGGCGGTTGAATTTCTTATGTTGTCCATTATTGGCGTGAGCTATGGTGGTACAACGACGCGAGATTTCGGCAAGAATTTTAAGGCATATAGTCGTGGTCATAGGCTCCTCCTTTTTTCGGATGTTTTCGTGTATGTGGGTTCAATTACCCTATATCCGATTGCATCGAATCTTCTATTGATCTAATATAAATCAGATATAATTTAAAAAATAAAAAGGCATGCTACCTTAATGAAGTCATCCTCGTGTTGTTGAAGATGCAGCGACTCCTTTCTTTTCGTACATTCCACACAATAATAAAATCCATTAACGGTGGCGCAAAGGGCGCACCCTCGCCTATGCCACGTTCACGATTTTTACTGTCGCAGGATCTACCTCAGGATAACACCTCACCAAAGTAAATACGTCCCACTTGTGACGCCCCGAGACCGATGCGCCAGGTGTCTTCCAGTTGTTCGTCGTTGTTGCCATGTCATTTGCTCGCGTGTTGCATCTTGTCATGTCATCATGTGCATTGCATCATCATGTTTTCAAAACTTGCATCCATCCCGGTCTCCTCGTTATTTCCGTTATCCGTTCTGAGCCCAGCCACACTTGCACGCGCCCGCGACACGTCCGAAATATTATTTTATAAGTGGCTGAAAAAGGGTCTCGAAATGGGATGAGAGTTGGCGTGCGGTCTTGTTATAGTGTAGGTAGACCGCGTGCCAAGTTTCATCACATTCAAAGTCCGTTTGATAGCCCAACCGTTAAACTATAGCGGCAGTATAGCCGGTCAATACGTCGGACGTTTTCGGTCTTCGAAAACTGCTGCCGGGCCTCTCTCTCTCTCTCTTCTCTCCTCTCAGCCCGAGCCCTTTTGCACAGCCCACAAGTTCCAACCGACCCCTCCTCGGGCGCGTCCGAAAGCTGTCCTGGACCCGACCCGGGCAGTCGTCACCGTTGGATCCGGATCATCCCCTAACATCTACAAAACATCTCCATTTATTCTGTTACTGACGGTCCTGGTACATGATACTATTCCCTCCGTTCCTCAATATAAGTCTTTGTAGAGATTTCATTAGATGGACTACATACGAAGCAAAATGAAGTAGTTTTTTAACTTCGCGGCCATGATGCTATGCATGCAAGGAAGACAACAAATTTCTGACTCGGTTGACGCTATTTTGGACGTTTTCACATCGGATTAACCACCACCTTGTTTAGCTTTTAACGTGTCATCCTAGGCCGTACAAACAAAATTAGAGACAGGCACACCAACGCATTAGATGTTGCATTTTAGTGATGTTGTACTTAATTTGTTTAGGAATCATGTCTTTTTAGCAACCGCTAAGAGCATTGCCTTCTGTGTGTGTCGAAGGAAGGGGGACCTCAATCTCCCCCCCCCCCCTCCCCTCCCTCAGTCTTTGGCTGTCGTTGTGAGGCAGAGGGGAGGGAATCATCTTCTCTCGTCCTTTGTGTCGTAGGTTTTTGGGTCAAGGGGACGGCGCTCCTACGGTGATGGCGATGTCATCTTGTGAAAGTCCTTCGGCTCCAATCCTGTTATGGTAAGGCTTGGTGCAGCATTGCTGAGGAGCCTTGGAGTTTTTGTCCCCGCAGTTATTGATGGACGATTGGTAGGTTATCTAGTGTTGTTTGTCAATGTGGTTTCATGTGCATGGGCGGTGGTATCATCGTCTTCTTCGACAACCTCTTCCTTCGAGCCTTTGTGAGTAAGGTTGTTGGCTTGGTCTGGCAATGCTAGTGCGGCTGCCTGCCTAGATCAGGGTGACCCCCCCCCCCCCCCCCCCCGCCCCCACCCCACCACCAATATGGTTGGCATGATTGCCAATCTCCTTGTATGCAGCGGTCTACTATTATGGCGATTCAACGAGATTTGTTCCTTTACAGGTCTTTGTAGGCACTTTGGCGGTTGAATTTCTTATGTTGTCCATTATTGGCGTGAGCTATGGTGGTACAACGACGCGAGATTTCGGCAAGAATTTTAAGGCATATAGTCGTGGTCATAGGCTCCTCCTTTTTTCGGATGTTTTCGTGTATGTGGGTTCAATTACCCTATATCCGATTGCATCGAATCTTCTATTGATCTAATATAAATCAGATATAATTTAAAAAATAAAAAGGCATGCTACCTTAATGAAGTCATCCTCGTGTTGTTGAAGATGCAGCGACTCCTTTCTTTTCGTACATTCCACACAATAATAAAATCCATTAACGGTGGCGCAAAGGGCGCACCCTCGCCTATGCCACGTTCACGATTTTTACTGTCGCAGGATCTACCTCAGGATAACACCTCACCAAAGTAAATACGTCCCACTTGTGACGCCCCGAGACCGATGCGCCAGGTGTCTTCCAGTTGTTCGTCGTTGTTGCCATGTCATTTGCTCGCGTGTTGCATCTTGTCATGTCATCATGTGCATTGCATCATCATGTTTTCAAAACTTGCATCCATCCCGGTCTCCTCGTTATTTCCGTTATCCGTTCTGAGCCCAGCCACACTTGCACGCGCCCGCGACACGTCCGAAATATTATTTTATAAGTGGCTGAAAAAGGGTCTCGAAATGGGATGAGAGTTGGCGTGCGGTCTTGTTATAGTGTAGGTAGACCGCGTGCCAAGTTTCATCACATTCAAAGTCCGTTTGATAGCCCAACCGTTAAACTATAGCGGCAGTATAGCCGGTCAATACGTCGGACGTTTTCGGTCTTCGAAAACTGCTGCCGGGTCTCTCTCTCTCTCTCTTCTCTCCTCTCAGCCCGAGCCCTTTTGCACAGCCCACAAGTTCCAACCGACCCCTCCTCGGGCGCGTCCGAAAGCTGTCCTGGACCCGACCCGGGCAGTCGTCACCGTTGGATCCGGATCATCCCCTAACATCTACAAAACATCTCCATTTTTCTGTTTGGACTCCCTAGCCTATTTTTCTCGACCGCCTGATTACGATCGGATGGACCGAATACCCCCTAACCTAACCCAACAACGCATATAAGAGGGCAACCCTAAATTTTAGGGAGTTGTCCCATCCATTCCATCACCGCGCCGCCACTCCACCTCGTCTCTCCTCCCACCTTGGGATCTTCCCAGATCCAAATCCTCCCGCGTCCAAACCAACCAGCAACCAATCCCCCAACCTGAACTCCTCACCGCGCCTGCAGCTCCTCGCCGGAGCAGGCAACCGAACTGCAGCCAGGCCTCTCCCTCTTCCCTCCGCTTCCCCTTCCCTCTGCTTCCCCTTTCCTCTGCTCTTCATTCCCCTCTATGACCCCCTGCTTTTCCCCTCTTGTCAACAGGAACAATGACGCCATGGCGCCCGGATCTTGAGCTCGTCCGGCACCACCGTCTAGACCCATCTCCGGGGACCGGATCCGCCTCCCACCGCCGGGAATCGGTTCCCCTCAACCTCGCGCCGCCTCCGGTGGTCGTCCCGCCGTCTACCGTCGTCGGAAGCACCAACGCCTCCACCACTCACCTTCCTAGAACGCAAGCAACCACTTCGGCATGACCCCAACTTCGTTGACCGGCCATGGCGCGCCCCTGCCTCGCCAAGTCCATCTCCAGCCGCTGCGGAGCCGCTCCTTCGCCCGCCCCGCAAGCGTGCCTCCAGCCTCGCATCACCTTGGAGCAGTCATGGTGGCGTCGTCCTCCTCCAACCCCGTGCAGACCTGAAGCCCTACCCCGGGGCCCCGCCATCTCCATCGCTCCCTCGCAGCAGCCGGACCTTTGCCTCGCTGGAGAACGTCGTCCTCGACCGGAACCCCATCGCCGCGCTGCTGTTTCAGGCCTCCTGCCGTTCAAGTCCCGCCTCACCGTTGACCCCCCCCCGCCCCCCCCCCCCCCCCCCGCGTGGGCTGACCGATCTCGAGGCCCAGCTGCCTCCTCACCAGCGCCTGGGCTTGGCCCATGGTGAGAAACCCCCCAAGCCCTCATGTGTTCTATTGGGCCAACCTTTGTTTCGGCCCGTTTCTATTTTTTTTAGTTTTGCGAATTTATCAATTTTCCAGAGACCGCGGTTTTACAGAAAAACCCTCCAACATCATGCATATAATAACTTTTCAACCATGCATCATATTAAAATAATTTATATATGAAAAATGCTTAGAATTTTGTGTAGTTTCATAATATGCCACTTTCATCTATGGCTAAAATGTTTAAACTGCTGTTTGCATGTATTTGCTTAATTGCCATGCTAAAATGCTTTAATTCATAGCTAAATAACTGTAGCTCCAAATTTAATAATCTTTATATGTAAATGGGGTAGAAAATGTCTAGTTTAACATGGTGGCGTCACTTTGCATGTTTAACAACCCTAAAATTGTGTTTAGGGCAGAACAGTACCAAATCCATTAATATGCACATGAGGTTTTTCCGGACTTATTGCTTGTTGTTCCGGCCTCATTTAAACTTGCCTAGATAGGTAGTTTTACTTTGCTACAACCCTTGCCATGTTTAAGAATATTTAATATTGTTGGGTACATAAACGAGATTGAACTAAATAATCAAATGTGGTGTCCGGCAATATGCAACTCGTTGCATATTGAGCTCCACTTAATTTGTAGTGTTGTTTGTTGCACTTTGCCATGCCATTCTTCATTAACCCGGACATGCATCATACTTGGTTGTGCATCATGCCATGTTTATGTGATGGTTGTTTACTATGTTGTTTGCTTCTTTCCGGTGTTGCTTCTTCGGGCTGGTTCCGATAACGTCGCGTTTGTGACGATTTGTCCGACTTTGTCCGTTTGTCTTCTTCATGGACTCGTTCTTCTTCCTTGCGGGATCTCAGGCAAGATGACCTTACCCTCGAAATCATTTCTATCTTTGCTTGCTAGTTGTTCGCTCTATTGCTATGCCGCGATACCTACCACTTGCTATGTCGTGCCTTCCATTTTGCCATGTCAAGCCTCTAACCCACCTTTCCTAGCAAACTGTTGTTTGGCTATGTTAGCGCTTTGCTCAGCCCCTCTTTTAGCGTTGCCAGTTGCAGGTGGAGATGAAGTTTATTCCATGTTGGAACATGGATATGTTGGGATATCACAATATCTCTTATTTATATTAATGCATCTATATACTTGGTAAGGGTGGAAGGCTCGGCCTTATGCCTGGTGTTTTGTTCCACTCTTGCCGCCCTAGTTTCCGTCATACAGGTGTTATGTTCCTTGATTTTGCGTTCCTTACACGGTTGGGTGCTATGGGGACCCCTTAACAGTTCGCTTTGAATAAAACTCCTCCAGCAAGGCCCAACCTTGGTTTTACCATTTGCCTCACCACCACCTACCCTTCCCTCGGGTCGGCCAACCCGAGGGTCATCTTTATTTTAACCCCCCCCCCCCGAACCAGTGCTTGTCTAAGTGTTGGTCCGAACCGAGCTGCCTGCAGGGCCACCTCGGGGAAACTTGAGGTTTGGTTCTCCTCATAGCTAGTCTCATCCGGTGTTGCCCTGAGAACGAGATACGTGCGACTCCTATCGGGATTGTCGGCACATCGGGTGGCTTTGCTGGTCTTTTTTTTACCATTGTCGAAATGTCTTGTAACCGGGATTCCGAGACTGATCGGGTCTTCTCGGGAGATGGAATATCCTTCGTTGACCGTGAGAGCTTGTGATGGGCTAAGTTGGGACACCCCTGCAGGGTTTTGAACTTTCAAAAGCCGTGCCCGCGGTTATGGGCAGATGGGAATTTGTTAATGTTCGGTTGTAGAGAACTTGACACTTGACTTTATTAAAATGCACCAGCCGCGTGTGTAGTCGTGATGGTCTCTTTCCGGCGGAGTCCGGGAAGTGAACACAATTCTTGTGTTATGCTTGAACGTACTCCCTCCTTCCATCTATATAGGGCCTAATGCGTTTTTCAAGACCGCCTTTGACTATTGACAAAATTAATAGTACATGACATGCATAATATGAAAATTATATTATTGAAAGCTCCTTTCACATACGAATTTGATGATGTGCTTTGTGTAAGTTGCATGTCATATATTATTGCTCTAACATTTGGTCAAAGTTAGCCTCAAAAAACGCATTAGGCCCTATATAGATGGAAGGAGAGAGTAAGTAGTTTCAGGATCACTTCTTGATTACTTATAGTTCACAACCATGCTTTGCTTCTCTTCTCGCTCTTATTTGCGTATGTTAGCCACCATATATGCTTAGTGCTTGCTGCAGCTCCACCTCACTATCCTTTCCTACCCATAAGCTTAAATAGTCTTGATCTCGCGGGTGCGAGATTGCCGAGTCCTCGTGACTCACAGATTCTTCCAACAGTTGCAGGTGCCGATGATACCAGTGCAGATGGCGCAACCTAGCTCAAGTGGGAGCTCGATGAAAACCTTTTCGTTGTTGTGTTTCATTTCCTTTTGATCAGTAGTGGAGCCCAGTTGCGACGATCGGGGACCTATGCATTTGGGGTTGTCTATATTTTGGTTCTGTAGTCGGACCTTGATTGTATCTGGATGATGTAATGCTATATTTACGTATTGTGTGAAGTGGCGATTGTAAGCCAACTCTTTATCTCTTTCTTACTCAGTACATGGGATGTGTAAAGATTACCCCTCTTGCGACATGCCTACTATGCGGTTATGTCTCTAAGTCGTGCTCCGACACGTGGGAGATATAGCCGCATCGTGGGTGTTACGAGTTGGTATCAGAGCCATCTCCGACTTAGGAGCCCCCTGCTTGATCGAATCGCTAGCGTTGTTGAGTCTAGAAGAAAATGTTTTGAGTCTTAGAATTATATATATCAGAGAGTAGGATTCTTTTTACTCCCCAGTCCCTTCGTCGCTCTGGTGAGGCCTCCTGACGTAGAGTTTTGACTCTTCTCTTCTCAAATTTCATGAATTTTTTTTAGGATCACGCGGGTATCTTGGAATCGTTTCGATGGTTTTGTGACGAGAACATTGTTCTTGGTGCCTCCTGACATTTAGGGGTTGTGGCAGTGTCCCGGGGAGTTGAGCTCCGAGGTGTTGTCGTCACAATTTTATCGTTGTAGTTCTAAAATACCTGAGTTTCGCCAACATTGAAAATCTCTTTTATGCAGTTGTTGGTGAGATAACCTCGACGCCACCCAGTACTGGGGCGGGAATTCGGGAGTACTGCCATAACTCGTATAACAGATGCTTTTCGAAGGTTGAGGTAAATGATTTCCGAAGGTTTCTTGGTTATGTGTTTAAGGATGGATACAGCTGGATGTAGGATTTGTTAGTTTTGGGTGAGATATTATGCTTCCCCTGTATCCCCAACACCTGATTGCATAATCAGAAAGTTTCGGGAGTTTATAAGTGGGAATTCAAGTATATCATAGGATATCTTTCTGACAGATGTATGATGTGAAATTGGGGTTCGACGACTAGTGGTCCGTCTATCCACGGTTGGTTTTACAGTGGTCTCGTTGTGTCTTAAAGAGTCCTTGGCTATGCTGACTCGGGGACGCTTCGTATGTCATGTGCATTGCCTTGTACATGATGGTGCTGTAGGATCAAGCCCGTGTGGGCTCCACCACGAAAACTTCGGATGAAATCTCTATCATATGTTTGTTCCGGCTTTTTCTGCAAGCCAATCCTTTGTTTTGTTTTCAGTTGTGGTATTCGGGTTGCTTCAAAGTCAAATGTTGATTCCATACCTTTCCTAAACGGTGTTCTCATACTCCGATGTGAATACCAATCCTTCATGATAATCGAGATTGTCATGTCAATCCTTTTCAACCGGCGTGTTTCTCTTCAAGTGGATCTGATCATTCTTCAACGTCCGCAAGATCAGTTCTAAGTTCTCTCAACGGTGTTTGTTTCATCCGTCCCAAGTTGCCTTTGTTTTACCCACCCTCCCACCCTTTTTCTTCAAGGACTCAGATTTCTTAATCAAGTATCATGTTATTGATGATAAGTCTATTCATTCTTTTCTTTCAATGTTCGTATCCGGTGATTCTCATGAAGATACTAACGGAGCATCAAGTTCATCATTCTTCGTTCTCTTTTCTTCTCTGGTGGATTCAATTCAAGTTTTGTTGATCGTATCCTTTCCTCGTTTTAAATGTTTTCTCATGTCAGTGCACCTCTTAATCTTCCACTTCTCGCTATTCAATTGTTCCGGAGTGCCGAGGTTCTCTCAGAAGATTCACGTTTTCCATTCTCAATCCGTTCAAGTTATTTTGAGGTTGTTATCTCATTCAAGCCATTTAATTCAACCGGCGCAATCTCCCTTTCAAGTAATCGTTCGATGGTGTATCTTTTGAGTGGGCCCTAACCCACATGTCTTTTCCCAGGATCTTACCTGACTCTTCTAATTTTTCCTGGAGCTTCTCAAATTCTTTTCCAAGTTTGACGTAAGAATGAATTGTCACCAATCAAATGTCTTTCTCAAAGATCTTTCAAATTCTTCTCATCGCTGGTTCAACCTTTCAATTCTTCATTATTCCGGAGTGTCTCAACAAGTTGGTGGTGTTTCTCATCGTCATTCTCTGCATTTGAAGTCTGAAGAAGAGTTTTCCTCCAAATCTTGCTCCATTCTCTTCAAGATTCATGGTTCTAGCTTGATGTCGTCCTCTCATAATTGGTTTTCGATTGTGAGAATTCTTTTCATCCATCCGGAGTATTTCAAGAGTCTTTCAGGTTGATTCTCCGAAGGCCATCATTTTGGGATTATTCATTCCAGCTTTCAGCTCTCGTTCTCCAAATCTTACCGGTGCATCATTCAAATATTCTCTAATCAGCTCGTGATCTCTTTTTTCTTATGTATCTAAATTCTCTCAAGTATTTTCATTCGTTCTCCAATTCTTCCTGGTGTTTTGTGTCTTTGCTACTTTCATTTTCAAGTCTTACGGTGGTTCTTCCAATATTCTTCTTCTTTCGTTTATCATATCAATTTATTCGTTTGTTTCAACCCTTCCGGTGGTTCGTTGAAGACCTTCCCAAGTTGGCGCTATATCTATCTTAATCCTTTTTACGAGAATAAGTAGTATGCAAAATCCGTTGCTTGTCATCAACTTAAATTAGTGAAGGATAAGCATAATGTAATTCTTATTCTTGTTTCATCGAGTAAATTCAATTCCTTATTCCGGAGGTTCATCAAAGTTCTCGGTTTTCAATTGTGTCATCTTTTCTTTCCCGGAGTTTCAAGCTCTCGCAATGATATCACCATGAAGATCCATCTAAATCATTACAAGGCTTCACCTTGTGTTTTCAACTTCTCTTTCTTTTTATCATCATTTTGTTATTCTTCATGGAGGTTCTACATCATGGTTCGTCAAGGATTCCTTTCATTCTTCATTTGTTCTTCAAGATTTCTCTTGAAGTCATGATCCGCCAAGCTATACTCTCAAATAAACATGGTGTTCAACACATGTTTTGTTTTGAGGAGTTCAAGTATTCTTCTTCCTGCATTCCAAAGTGCAATTATTTCATATCTCATCTTTTGAGGTGGTGTTATGTCATTGTTGACAATTTCCCTTCGTGTTTCATGATTCACAAGTTGTCCGGAATGACATATTTTAAACCCATTATTTTCAATTCGTTCTTGAGATCCTTTGCAACCAATCAATCTCTTCATTGGAGTTATCTTGGGTTATATTTCACCTAAAGCTTTCCCTAAGGGTTGCTGCTATTTAGGGTGCTTATAAATGACCCAAGTTCTTCATTTATCCTCCCGGTGAGATAAGCTTCTCGTCTCCTTGTTCATATCAATCCAATCTATTGGTTCCGTTAGTGGCAGAATTTCACCTCATAGTTTTGAGAAGTTTTTCATAAGCCCACTATAAGCTTATTCGTTTCGTTGTTGGTTTTCCAACAATTCCGTTTTAACTTCTTGGAAGGGTGTTTGTCCAAGCTCAATTATGGCAGAAGTTGTCATTTTCTTCTCCATTCTTATATTTCAATGATCTATCTTCTATTTTTCTTCCGGAGACATTGGGATGTTGCAATCTTCGACCCATCTTCCCATTTTTGTCAAAGATCATGTTCTTTTCGTGCTTATCCATTTAACCGGAGTGTCGTGCCCTCTTTTCAAGTTCTTCCATCTTATTAAGTTTTACCTCCATTCTCAACCGGAGTGCTGTCTGAAATCTTTCTTACCCCTTGTGCCATTCTTTCAATAGTTCCGGAGGCAGTGCGTTGTTAATTTCATCAAGTATCCTCTCATCTTGTCAAATTCCTGTTCATTTCCTTCCATTTACAGTCAGAGTGCTGCCAAAATTATATCATTCTTTTCCCTTCTCTATCTTGTCTTAACCGGAGTGTTATGTCTATCATTCCTCTTCTAACCGGAGTCTCATCCAAGTGCTTTCATTTTGCCTAGATCATATTCTTTGCCTAACATTTCTTACCGGAGTGTTGTCGTAATTGACCTTTATCGTTCCTTGTACTTCTCGTTTCGACCGGAGTGCTTGCATGTACTTCTTGTCCATCGAAACCCCTTTTCTTATGTCTTTAAACCTACAAGGCTCTAGTAATGTTCCTTGTTTCTATTTTCTAACGGAGTGTTTTCAACTTTGGTCATCTTCGTTGTTTTCTTCTTTAAAATTGTTCAACCTCTAAGGTTCTTTGGTTTCACTCTTTTGTCAAGAAGCAACTTTGTTTTACCTCTTCCTCTTCCGCTTTCTCTCCGGTGCCATCCTAGATCTTGGGACGAGATCCTCTCGTAGTGGTGGAGTGTTGTGACGCCCCGAGACCGATGTGCGATGTGTCTCCTAGTTGTTCGTCGTCGTTGCCATGTCATTTGCTCGCGTGTTGCATCTTGTCATGTCATCATGTGCATTGCATTATCATGTTTTCAAAACTTGCATCTGTCCCAGTCTCATCGTTCTTTCCGTTGTCCGTTCTGAGCCCAGCCACACTTGCACACGCCCGCGGCACGTCTGAAATATTATTTTATAAGTCGAAAAAGGGTCTCGGAAGGGATGAGAGTTGGCGTGCGGTCTTGTTATAGTGTAGGTAGACCGCCTACCAAGTTTCATCGCATTCAAAGTCCGTTTGATAGCCCAACCGTTAAACTATAGCGGCAATATAGCCGGTCAATACGTCGGACGTTTTCGGTCTCCGAAAACTGCTGCCGGGTCTCTCTCTCTTCTCTCCTCTCAGCCCGAGCCCTTCTAAACAGCCCACAAGTTCCAACCGACCCCTCCTCGCGCGCACGTCCGAAAGCTGTCTTGGACCCGACCCGGGCAGTTATCACCGTTGGATCTGGATCATCCCCTAACATCTACAGAACATCTCCGTTTTTCTGTTTGGACTCCCTAGCCTATTTTTCTCGACCGCCTGATTACGATCGGACAGACCGAATACCCCCTAACCTAACCCAACAACGTATATAAGAGGGCAACCCAAAATGTTAGGGAGTTGTCCCATCCATTCCATCACCGCGCCGCCACTCCACCTCGTCTCTCCTCCCACCTTGGGATCTTCCCAGATCCAAATCCTCCCGCGTCCGAACCAACCAGCAACCGATCCTCCCCTGCCCGAACTCCTCACCGCAACTGCAGCTCCTCGCCGGAGCAGGCAACCGGACCGCAGCCAGGCCTCTCCCTCTTCCCTCTGCTTCCCCTTCCCTCTGCTCTCCATTCCCCTCTATGACCCCCTTCTTTTCCCCTCTTGTCGACAGGAATAATGACGCCATGGCGCCCGGAGCTTGAGCTCGTCCGGTACCACCGTCTAGACCCATCTCCGGGGACCGGATCCGCCTCCCATCGCCGGGAATCGATTCCCCTCGACCTCGCGCCGCCTCCGGTGGTCGTCCCGCCGTCTACCATCACCGGAAGCACCAACGCCTCCACCACTCGCCTTCCTGGAACGCAGGCAGCCACTTCGGCATGACCCCAGCTTCGTTGACCAGCCATGGCGCGCCCCTGCCTCGCCAAGTCCGTCTCCAGCCGCTGCGGAGCCGCTCCTTCGCCCGCCCCGCAAGCCTGCCTCCAGCGTCGCAACACCTTGGAGCAGTCATGGTGGCGCCGTCCTCCTCCGACCCCATGCAGGTCGGAAGCCCTACCCCGGGGCCCCGCCATCTCCATTGCTCCCTCACAGCAGCCGGACCTTGCCACGCCGGAGAACGCCGTCCTCGACCGGAACCCCATCGTCGCGCTGCTGTTTCAGGCCTCCTGCCGTTCAAGTCCCGCCTAGCTGTGGCTCTGCTTCGTACGAACAAAGAACGAGCACGACCGTGCGCTCGTCCCTGCTTGCGTTGACCCCCCCCCCCCCCCCCCCCCCCGCGTGTGGGCTGACCCAACTGCCTCCCCACCAGCGCCTGGGCTTGGCCCATGGTGAGAAACCCCCCAAGCCCCTCATGTGTTCTATTGGGCCAACCTTTGTTTTGGCCTGTTTTTGTTTCTTTTAGTTTTGCGAATTTATCAATTTTCCAGAGACTGCGGTTTTACAAAAAAAACCTCCAACATCATGCATATAATAACTTTTCAACCGTGCATCATATTAAAATTATTTATATATGAAAAATGCTTAGAATTTTGTGTAGTTTCATAATATGCCACTTTCATCTATGGCTAAAATGTTTAAACTGATGTTTGCATATATTTGCTTAATTGCCATGCTAAAATGCTTTAATTCATAGCTAAATAACCGTAGCTCCAAATTTAATAATCTTTATATGTAAATGGGGTAGAAAAATGTCTAGTTTAACATGGTGGCATCACTTTGCATGTTTAACAACCCTAAAATTGTGTTTAGGGCAGAACAGTACCAAATCCATTAATATGCACATGAGGTTTTTCCGGACTTATTGCTTGTTGTTCCGGCCTCATTTAAACTTGCCTAGATAGGTAGTTTTACTTTGCTCCAACCCTTGCCATGTTTAAGAACATTTAATATTGTTGGGTACATAAACGAGATTGAACTAAATAATCAAATGTGGTGTCCGGCAATATGCAACTCGTTGCATATTGAGCTCCACTTAATTTGTAGTGTTGTTTGTTGCACTTTGCCATGCCATGCTTCATTAAACCGGACATGCATCATACTTGGTTGTGCATCATGCCATGTTTATGTGATGGTTGTTTACTATGTTGTTTGATTCTTTCCGGTGTTGCTTCTTTGGGTTGGTTCCGATAACGTCGCGTTTGTGAGGATTCGTTCGACTTCGTCCGTTTGTCTTCTTCATGGACTCGTTCTTCCTTGCGGGATCTCAGGCAAGATGACCTTACCCTCGAAATCACTTCTATCTTTGCTTGCTAGTTGTTCGCTCTATTGCTATGCCGCGATACCTACCACTTGCTATGTCATGCCTTCCATTTTGCCATGTCAAGCCTCTAACCCACCTTTCCTAGCAAACCGTTGTTTGCCTATGTTACCGCTTTGCTCAGCCCCTCTTTTAGTGTTGCCAGTTGCAGGTGCAGATGAAGTTTGTTCCTTGTTGGAACGTGGATATGTTGGGATATCACAATATCTCTTATTTATATTAATGCATCTATATACTTGGTAAAGGATGGAAGGCTCGGCCTTATGCCTGGTGTTTTGTTCCACTCTTGCCGCCCTAGTTTCTGTCATACTGGTGTTATGTTCCTTGATTTTGTGTTCCTTACACGGTTGGGTGTTATGGGGTCCCCTTTACAGTTCGCTTTGAATAAAACTCCTCCAGCAATGCCCAACCTTGGTTTTACCATTTGCCTCACCACCACCTACCCTTCCCTCGGGTCGGCCAACCCGAGGGTTATCTTTATTTTATCCTCCCGGGGCCAGTGCTTGTCTAAGTGTTGGTCCGAACCGAGCTGCTTGCGGGGCCACCTCGGGGAAACTTGAGGTTTGGTTTTACTCGTAGCTAGTCTCATCCGGTGTTGCCCTGAGAACGAGATACGTGTGACTCCTATCGGGATTGTCGGCACATCGGGTGGCTTTGCTGGTCTTGTTTTACCATTGTCGAAATGTCTTGTAACCGGGATTCCGAGACTGATCGGGTCTTCCCAGGAGAAAGAATATCCTTCGTTGACCGTGAGAGCTTGTGATGGGCTAAGTTGGGACACCCCTGCAGGGTTTTGAACTTTCGAAAGTCGTGCCCACAGTTATGGGCAGATGGGAATTTGTTAATGTCCGGTTGTAGAGAACTTGACACTTGACTTTATTAAAATGCACCAACCACGTGTGTAGCCGTGATGATCTCTTTCCAGCGGAGTCCGGGAAGTGAACACGGTTCTTGTGTTATGCTTGAACGTAAGTAGTTTCAGGATCACTTCTTGATCACTTCTAGTTCATGATCGTGCTTTGCTTCTCTTCTCGCTCTTATTTGCGTATGTTAGCCACCATATATGCTTAGTGCTTGCTGCAGCTCCACCTCACTAGCCTTTCCTACCCATAAGCTTAAATAGTCTTGATCTCGCGGGTGTGAGATTGTTGAGTCCTCGTGACTCACAGATTCTTACAACAGTTGCAGGTGCCGATGATACCAGTGCAGATGGCGCAACCCAGCTCAAGTGGGAGCTCGATGAAAACCTTTTCGTTGTTGTGTTTCGTTTCCTTTTGATCAGTAGTGGAGCCCAGTTGGGACGATCGGGGACCTATGCATTTGGGGTTGTCTTTATTTTGGTTCCGTAGTCGGACGTTGATTGTATCTGGATGATGTAATGCTATATTTATGTATTGTGTGAAGTGGCGATTGTAAGCCAACTCTTTATCTCTTTCTTATTCAGTACATGGGATGTGTAAAGATTACCCCTCTTGCGACATGCCTACTATGTGGTTATGTCTCTAAGTCGTGCTCCGACACGTGGGAGATATAGCCGCATCATGGGTGTTACACCACTTCTCTCTCATCTTCTGAAAAAATCTCTCTCTCTTCTTCTCCTCGAGTGGCGGCTAGGGTTCCGCCTCCCTCCCACCAGCCGCCGCCTCTTTCGCCACACTCGTCTCCTCCTCGCTATGTGTGCCGCCTCCACCCACCATCCCTCGCCTTCCCCCTCTGGTCTCGTCCTTCGATGGCGGAAAACTGAGAGCCGGCGATGGTGGTGCTAGCGCGAGGCGGGGGGCGCCGCAAGCTCTCGTCCCAAGGAAGTCACAGAAGGCTCGAGATGGAGATGGTCGCGCCGGCGGTCTTTTGAGCAGCGTCACCTAACAAGCTCCACGCGCGGGGAGGCGTCTCCATGGTCCATGAGCGTGCGTAGTCACGTCCCCTCGCTGACGTCGGCCTCGCCGCAAAAGAGGGCTAGCCCGCCAGGCTACCGGTCAAGTTACGTCTGGAGGCGAGGAGGGGGAGCAGCCACACCCTAAGGAGGTCGTTCCCGGCGCCCGCATCCTTGTCGTCGACCTTGCCCAAACGGCAGGTCGCTGCTGCTGGCCGAGGTCGCCCAGGTCATCACCGCCCCCGCCGGCCTGCAGCTCATCCTACCCAAGGGCAGGGTATGTACAGTCGCTTGCTCCCCCTTCCTCCCCCTGTCGATCTCCAGAGGTGTTGATTTGTTGGGTTGTTCGATTCAGTGCTTCGAGCAAGGATGACTGTGAGTGGTTGGGCATGGGATAGCCTAGCGCCCGTAGATACATGATAGATTTGTGCTTCACTAATTGTTACACATGCAGCTATCCAATTACCCCAAGCGGAATTAAATTACTTGTAGAATGATAGCTGTAATGTTATAGTGCTGGTCCCAATATCCGGCTATCCTTTGATAAAAACAATTTGTTGCAAAATTGCAAAAATAAGTATGTGCCTTGTTTTCTCAGATGAATGCAAGGCGGCTTGCATAGTTCTCAGACTGGCATATGTGGTGTTAGGAATAAGCAACTTGTATTCCCATGAGGCCATAGGCCGATATATATATACATGTACAGGTGTGGAACATATGCAGGAAACCCCTCATACAACGGGATAAATACAAAGGGGTACGTGACTTATATTATAACTCTAACACCCCCCCTCAAACTCATGGTGGATGAACAACACTGAGTTTGGAGAGATAAAAGCCATGTTGTGCTCTAGTCTGAGCCTTCGTCAGGAAATCCGCCAACTGTAACTCGGAAGGCACATACTGAAGAGCAATAACCTGATCCTGCACAGCGGCGCGCACATAGAAAGCATCAACACCAATATGCTTGGTGAGCTCATGCTTCACAGGATTGCGTGCAATGCTGATAGCACCTGTACTGTCAAATAAAAGCAGAGTCGGTGTAGTGACAGAAACACCAAAATCCTGAAGTAACCACCGTAACCAAGTCACCTCTGCCGTCAAAAGAGCCATTGCTCGCAACTCAGCCTCGGCACTCGAACGGGAAACTGCAAGCTGTTTCTTCGTCTTCCAGGCAATGAGAGAACCACCAAGAAAAACACAGTAAGCAGAAAGTGAAGGGCGATCGGAAGGATCACTAGCCCACGTAGCATCCGAATAGGCCTGGAGCTGTAAAGAACTGGAGCGAGGAAAGAATAGACGGTGAGAGATCGTGCCTCGAAGATATCGAAGAACATGAAGGAGATGACTATAGTGAACCGAGGTGGGGGCAGAGACAAACTGACTCAAAATATGAACCGGATAAGAGATGTCCGGACGAGTGACAGCTAGATAGACAAGACTGCCAACAAGATGACGATAACGCGTCGGGTCAGGGAGAGGATCACCATCAGTAGCACGGAGGTGAACATTGAGCTCCATAGGAGTCTCAACAACGCGCTCGTCAGTAAGAGCAGCACGAGCAAGAAGATCCTGGATATACTTTTCCTAGGATATAAAAAAGCCATCAGAGGTAGAAGAGACTTCAATCCCAAGAAAGTAGCGAAGAGGTCCAAGATCAGACATAAGAAACTGCTCACTAAGACGGGCCTTTACAAAGGCAATATACTCGGGGTCATCCCCCGTGATGATCATGTCATCAACATAAAGAAGAAGAAGAGTCCGACCATGAGGAGAAAGGTGAATAAACAATGCTGGATCATGAGCACTTGCTAAAAAACTAGCAGCAGTGATCACAGAGGCAAAGCGCTCAAACCAGGCGCGGGGGGCTTGTTTAAGGCCATAGAGAGAGCGACGAAGATGACATACCATGCCATCAGGAACAGAATACCCAGGTGGTGGCTGCATGTACACCTCCTCACGCAGCTCACCATTAAGAAAGGCATTCTTAACATCAAGCTGAGATATAGACCAGTGGCGTGCAGAGGCAACGGCAAGAAGTGTACGAACAGTGGTCATATGAGCCACAGGAGCAAAAGTCTCGTCATAATCACGACCATGCTCCTGCTGAAAACCACGAGCCACAAGACGAGCTTTGTGACGCTCAAGAGAACCATCGGAGCGAGTCTTAACCTTGTAGACCCACTTACAAGTGATCGGACGGACGCTGGGAGGAAGAGAAACAAGATCCCAGGTACCAGTGCGTTCAAGAGCAGCAATCTCCTCTGCCATCGCAAACTGCCATTCAGGATGAACAACAGCATGACGGTAAGAAGTCGGCTCAAGAACAGCAGCACCAGCGGTGGGAAATCCAAAGCGATCAACAGGCGGACGAGGACGAGAACGCAAGCCATAAGTAGGCTGAGAGGAAGATGACGACCCATCCACAGAGGCATCGACTGGTCGTGGACGACGAGTGTAATGCTGAGGAAGAGATGGAATAATAGAAGGAGGAATTGGCAAGGTAGAATCAGGGGGTGGCGACGAAGAAGTCACCGGAGATGAAGGTGTAGAATTCGGTGACAGACTGGGAGAGGAGACCGGGGAGGAAGTCACCGGAGATGAAGGTGGAGAACCCGATGACATGCTAGGCGAGGAGACCGGGGAGGATGGTGGCTGCAAATCAACTAGATGTGGAGAAGGAGAAGAAGTGGAACGGAGAGATACAGTCTCGGCGGGGGTGATAGCTGAGTCAGGAAAAGTGAGGAAAGAGATATCCTGCACTGAAAAAGTCGAGGAAGATGGGGGTGGGTAGAAGGGACGAGACTCTTCAAAAGTCACATCTTGAGAGATACGCATCCGACGACCAATAGGATCCCAACAACGATAGCCCTTATGCTCATCACTGTAGCCTAAGAAGACACACTTAACAGACTGAGCGGTCAGTTTGGTGCGTTCGCGAGGGGCAAGAAGAACATAGCAAACACAACCAAACGAGCGAAGCATCGAATAATCGGGAGAACGATCAAAAAGTCGCTCGAAAGGAACACCACCCTGTAGAGCAGCGGAAGGCTGTATATTGATAAGATAGGTGGATGTGGAGACGGCCTCAGCCCAAAAATGAGGCGGGAGAGAGGCAACAATCATCAATGCACGAGCCGTCTCAAGAAGATGTCGATGCTTTCGCTCAGCCACACCATTCTGAGCATGAGCACCAGGACAAGAGAATTGAGAGAGAGTCCCGTGCTCAGCAAGAACACCACGCAACATCTTAGAGATATACTCGCCAGCGGAGTCAGCACAAAAAACACGAATGGGTGAAGAGAACTGAGTATGAACCATGGCAGCAAAACGCTTATAAATAGACAACACCTCAGAACGAGAAGTCATGAAATAAAGCCATGTGTAACGAGAGAAATCATCTATGAAAATAATATAGTATTTATGACCACCTTTCGAAGCGAAAGGGGCCGGACCCCATACATCAGAATGGACTAAATCGAAAGGACGCTTAGACACTGACTCACTATGTGAATATGGTAACTGAATCTGCTTGCCAAGACGACAACCCTGACACTCTAAAGAGACATCTCCTGAGACAGACCCCAGAAGGCCTCGACGAACTAAAGAAGACAACCGAGAACCACACAGATGACCAAGTCGATGATGCCACTGCTGGAAGGAACCAGTGACGGAGGCGACAGAAGCGGAAGAACTGGCGATGGTGGTGGCAGCAGAAGGAACATGAAGCCAGTCCAACTCCCAAAGACCCTGAGAATCACGGCGGCGAGGGCCAGCCCCAACCAGAGTGTGCGTGTGACGGTCCTGGACAGAACAAGAGTCAGCGTCGAGGATGACGCGACAACCAGAATCCGTAAGTTGACCAGCAGAAAACAAATTCATGGTAAGTCGAGGAACATGAGCAACATCAGGAACAGAATAAGAAGGAGTAGTAAGATTGCCTCTACTAGCAACAGAAAGTGGAGTACCATCAGCAGTGAAGACATGAATAGGAGAATCCAGTGATCGAAGAGAGGACAAAGTGGAAGAATGAGAAGACATATGAAAAGAAGCTCCAGAGTCCAGAACCCATGGGGATGTACCTGACTGTGTAGAGGGTGATTGCTCAGTGCGGGAAGCATCAGTCACAGAACCGGCGGTACCCGTCGAGGAAGAACCTGAAGCCGCAAGCAGACGCTTAAGTCTCAGAATATCCTGCTCAGTCAAAGCAATGGCTGAAGCTGTCGAGGTAGATGACGAAGTCCCTGAAGATGATGATCGATCTTTGCGCAGGTGTTTCTTCTTCGTGTAGCACTGAGACTCAAGATGACCATCCTTGTTGCAATAGGCGCAATGTGGATGGGGGCGACCTGAGCCTCCAGAAGGAGTGGGCAAGAGCGGCGGAGCACTCGAGCGAGAAGTGGTCGATGGAGCAGGTGGCGTAGGAGCACGAGTAGCAAGCACAGAGGGAACCTCCAGCAAACCAGCACCACGTAAGCGAGTCTCCTCAGCACGAATCTCAGAAAGCGCCTCCATGAGAGAAATACGGCCACGAGCAAACAACTGAGCACGCCGGGGCTCAAACTCCTTACGGAGCCGAGACAGGAACTCATAGACGCGATGAAACTCCAAATTGGCCTGGACAGCATGGCAACAGGGGCAGGTACGAAATCCAGCACTACGGAGAGAATCAAGCTGGCGCCAGATAGCAGAACTCTGTGCATAGAAGTCATCAACAGTAGAGTCACCCTGCTGAAGAGCATGCTCCTGACGGATCACAGAGAGATATAAGGCATCACCAGAGGGCTGATAGCGCTCACGAAGACGGGTCCACATCTCAAAGACAGTAGGAAGACCCAGAAATTCAGAAGCAAACTGAGGCAGAACACTAGCAGTGAGAACAGCTGCAGCACGAGCATCATCATCAAGCCACTGGGTGTAAACAGACAGAGCACCATGATACGTCTGAAGAGCCTCCTCATAAGCCAAAACCCTCTCATCATAAGCACGATCAGCAGCCTCATCAGCAAGCTTAACCGCATCCTTGGCGACCTGATTAGCATCCGTAGGAAGAACCGATGGAGTTGGCGGAGTAGGGGCCACCGGAGGAACTGGATGTGGCGGACAGCAGACCTCGCCAGAAAGAACACCCCAAAGACGGATGCCACGCATGTGAATGCGCATGAAGCCAGTAAACTCGGTGTAGTTAGTACCATCAAAGATCACCGGACAGCGAGGGACAGCAACATAGCCCGATGCAGCAGACATTTTTTTTAGAACCGACTAGAGCACCAGCAGAATCAAGCGCGAGATCGGGATCGGGAGTAGCTTGGGCAGGAGGGCGCTGGCGACTGGATCAGAACCAGGGAGATCACGAAGGTAGAATCCAGCGAGGGGAACGGCTGACGGCTTGATCCGGATCAGGGAGCACGGTGTGGACGCGGTCGGGAGAGGGAACTCTCGATCGGGAGCGAACCAGCGCACGTCGTTGACTCGATGGTTGGTTGCTAGATCGATGAAGCCAACTTGTTCCTGGGCTGGAGTCCCGCGCGTGGAGACAGCTATTGCCTGTCGTGTGTAGCCCGGATCGAAGCTGGCGCTGCTCTGCCGCCCGAGCCCCGCGTACGCCTGCTCCTCGCGATCTTGCTCAAGTCGCCGGCTACCCGTAGTTCGCGCGCGTTGCAGTCGATCGTGCGGTCGTGACAGAGCGACGGCCACAGAGGACGGTGGCGTCGCGAGGCGGATCAATCAGCACGAGTTGCGGCGTGCAAAAAATTGACCTAGCTCTAATACCATGTTAGGAATAAGCAACTTGTATTCCCATGAGGCCATAGGCCGATATATATATATACATGTACAGGTGTGGAGCATATGCAGGAAACCCCTCATACAACGGGATAAATACAAAGGGGTACATGACTTATATTATAACTCTAACATGTGGAATGTGCTATGTGCCCAACATCTCTATCTACTCCACCATGATCTAACTCACATGTCAAAGAATCACATAATACATTTTGCATGAAGGAGGTGCAAGAACCTACTTATCTTGCAATAGAAAGTACTGCAAGACATGTTTATCCAGAGAATATTGTGTTGGATGCTTGCTTCAAATTGGCTAATCTAACTCTTCTGATAGATAATATACAGGCCAATCAGTAGTGTTATGTATTTCGACCAATGTCAGCTAATTTCCAGCTGTAAACAAGCAGGTATAATTTAATATTCATTTTCATGGACTTGAATCTGAATATATTTTGGTTTAGTACAGTATCTAAACTATTACTTTTGGGGTCTGCTATGAGGCATTGGGTTTAAATACTTTCTTAAGAGTTGTGTGAAATAGCATTTATTCCAAGAAATTGCAATGTATATAGTGCTACTTTATTTTATATTTTTATTTTAAAAATTGTTCCTTGACACTTCAAACTCAGAATTTTTACAATTAACTCTTAAATCGGAAATTAGCTGCCATGGCCTGAATTATCATGGATCGAGTGTGTTTTGTGTAAGATTTTTCTATTGACAATCCTTTTATATGTACACCTTCTAGGAAGTATGTGCATTCCTTCTTGCAGGCAGATATGTTTTTGTAGCGACCAGACCTCAAACAGTCTGATCTCTGTGCTCCGGTGTCATCCCTAGATCAGTAATGCTGACACCACACAGTACTTGAAGGATTTATAGCAGAGTAGCAATCACACACTTATTACATCGAGTGTCTCAAAAGAGAACTTATTACAATAAATATGGCTTAAGGCCATCTAATAACGATAACAGCGGAAGGCTTGGAAGATAAGTGAGTCCATCAACTCCAACGGCATCACTGAGTATAGAACCACGACCTAAAAACTCCTTAATCGTCGTCTGAAAAATCTGCAACATTAACGTTGCAGCCCGAAAACGGGTCAGCACATGGAATATGCTAGCAAGATAACACATAGAGAGTAAAGGAATGCAACAACTATACTATATGCATATTTGGCTGGTGGAAAGCTCTATGGTTACAGTTTTTGCGTAAAGCCAATTTTTCCCTACTTCAAAGGAATAAATTTAATTACTATCATGGTGGTTGTTAAACATTGAGAATGGTTGACAGCATTCTCAATCCCAATTAAAGTAACATCATTAAACCCAACACAATTTACTTTAGAGTAACATGTTGAGATTCACATGATAATCCAGGTACTAGATACTCAAGATGTCCATAACCGGGGACACGGCTAACCATGATTAGTTTGTTACACTCTGCAGAGGTTTGCGCACTTTTCCCCACAAGACTCGATCGCCTCCGTTGGATTTCTCGCACTACATGGTGTTTGAGAAACGGATGACCGAGACATAGTCTTTCAGAAGCGCTAGCACCTTACGATCGGTAGACCGTACCACCTACAACCCCTACATCTGCTAGTCTACCACTGTAAGAGTTCACACGACTTAATCAACTATGCTAGAGCCCATAATAGCTTGTGGCTGCACACGGAAGTTTCTAGCATGAAAAATCTTATGATCCCTTTGAGTCTGGGTGGCGGTCCAAAAGAAAAACAGGCAATCCTGGTCTACCCAGGTGCCTAGACAGGCAATCCTGGAATAACCCGGTGCCTCAATCCACCCAGATGTGTGTTTAGGTTGCCACCTTAGATAAACCATTAATTAACAATCTCACATCTGTCATGGATATCACTCACCCAATCCACGTCTACTAGCATAGCATGGCGTGATAAGCAAACGTAGAAAATAACTCCCAAAGGTTTGATAATAAACAGGTAATAGGTACTACCTCATCTACTTCCCATCCCACAATTTAATTAGATCCTAATCATGCAATGTGTGAGGATTGATCTAATGCAATAAAACTGGGTTGTAGAAAAAGGTATGATCAAAGTGTTACTTGCCTTGCTGATGATCCGCGAAACCTAGAGATCCAAAGTAACAGGCGGCGCACTCCGGGTATTCTATCGCAGACAAACAAACAAGCATACAATAAGTATTCATCTAATGCACAGGTAAAACTCAAATAGAAGATCTAACCAGAAAGTTCAACTTAAAAACCCTAGTTTGCAAAAAGAATCAAATCGAACGAAGCAAAAGAAATCAAACGGCGAAAGAAAACAACTTCGTTCTAGTAATCTGGATCTAAGTCAAATTTTACAGTAGCAAAAACTTGTTTAAGTTGATTATTCGGAAAGAGGGTTTCAAGACGAAACTCCAGGCGCTTGAATCGCCTGATTCCGATAAACGAGCGAAAAGTTATACTAAAACGAAAATCAGATCAGAAATCACGATCAGAAAATAACCGCGAAAAAATCCGACGAAAAAGAAAACGACGAACGGAAAAAAAAAATCCTAAAAAAAACGGCACGGATTCGAGGGCGGCGGACCTCGGGCGACGCGCGGCTCCGGCGGATCGGCGGCGGGGCGGCGGTGGCGGCGGCTGGGCCTAGGGTTTCGGGGCGGCTGGCCTTCGGGCTTGCCCCGGCTTATAAAGGCCCCGGCCAGGGGAGTCCTGGCCGAGTACGGCCCATAGTCGGTTCCGCTCTTTTTTTTTAATAATTACGCTCGGTAAAAAAATAAAAAGAAATACTAAACGGACTCCAAAAATCCTGAAATAAATTTTCCCGGGTTTCTAAAATCAAGCCTGATAAAGTGAACATTTATTTGGGCCCTAAATGAAATTTTGAAAAACGCGCATTTTTTCTAAATTCAAATAAAAATACCGAAAAACTCCGAATAAATCTTATTTGATTTTTTTATTAAATCCTCAATATTTCTATATTTTGGGAAAGTCATTTTATTCCCTCTGTCATATTTTTGTAATAGAAATAATTGATGATAAAATAAATAAAATCAAATGATCCTGTTTACAAAATTTGAGAAAACTCAAATATGTAAATAACGAAATCCCCAACTCTCTCCGTGGGTCCTTGAGTTGCTTAGGATTTTCTAGGATCAAAACCAAGAGCAAAATAAAATATGATATGCATGATGATCTAATGTATAACATTCCAAATTGAAAATTTGGGATGTTACAGTTTTCTCGGGTTGTTGAATGCTGGAAACGAGGATTCTCAGTCACAAAATACATAACAGACCTTCGGATCCATGGATGTAGCCAGCAAGGGCGCCATCAACCTGGGCTGCCTTAGAGCTTAGGCAACCATGCTGTATTTGATGTGAACAGTTCATATCAATAGCTCGATTAACTTGTGTGTGTCTCATGTGTGGTTGAATACTAATTCTAACCCTGTTGCACTCTGTGCTGCCATTTGATCTAAAAAACTGAACCATGAAAGGTTCACTGTTAAATCAGTATCCGACATGGTGACGGTTGCAAGATACTGGAATGTCACAATC
The DNA here is from genome assembly GCF_056163025.1 of Triticum urartu. Classification (NCBI taxonomy): domain Eukaryota; kingdom Viridiplantae; phylum Streptophyta; class Magnoliopsida; order Poales; family Poaceae; genus Triticum; species Triticum urartu. The sequence goes on along the minus strand of NC_141875.1, from coordinate 140,986,738 downwards.
ATCGTGTCGTACATGGATAAAACTTCATTTTGGGTTCCCCAGGTCAGCATTTCTTTCTGCAGTCAATGCAATTCTTAACATTTTAGTTAAGGACTGCCTTTGTCTTACCCTTTTCTCTTCCTTTCCCTACAGTGAGTTCCAAGATATATTTGATGTAGACTACTTCATAGCATCATTGAGAGATGAGGTCCGGATACTGCAAGAGCTGCCTCCAAGGCTGAAAAGGAGAGTTGAATAGGGATATCCTTGCTCCTTGCCGCCCTTCAGTTGGTCTGATACATCCTATTACCATAATCAGGTTTCTTTGCATCTCTCCATTTCTCGTGATGTATCTAAATCATATGCGTACCCAAATAAATATTGTAAGTAGTAATTTATGGGAAAACATATTTTACCAATGATAAAGAAGTACATGGTCCTTCATATGAATAAATCACGTGCACGGCTTGAAAATAATAGTCTACCCATGGAGATTCAGAAACCGAGGTGCCATTTCAGTTTTCATGCACTTGGATTTACACCCTAAAACAGAAGAGTTGGGTAGGTGTGTGGTTCAAATTCTTCGTCGGAATGGACCCTTTTGTGGTTCTCCACTTGTGGTATAAGATGGACATACTTGCCTTCTCTGGGTGTACACATGGTAGCAGGAAAGATGAGGCTGAGGAGGGTTAGAAGGATGAGATATTGCAGTTCTAGCAAGTGGATCTGCACAAACAAGTATGTGTTTGACTGTGCAGGTGATAAGGGAGCTGAAGCTGCTGGACGGCGTCGATCTTGCAGAGGTCATCACAATCCTTGTTCCAAATAGGTCCGTCGGACTTCGCATCCCTTGCCTTGCTGCACTCTCCTGGAAGGTAATGTTTGTCACTTATTGTGTGTGTGTGTAGGATACGTCGTGATGAAAATGATATTCTTAAACAACCCTTCATGTTTGGGCACAAGTTGACTCTTCCCACCGTGTATAGAGATGATTGAATTCTCAAGTCCCGTCAATTGCTTTGCCATGTTTTGTAAGAGAAAATGTATGTGTTGATTACTACTGTGTTTTTGGTTAGTTGTTGAACCTGGCAATGTGTGTGTATTACTTGACACTGTACATTTGATGCTTCATGGTGTTCCAATACGGCCCCATCTAGCTAAGCTTGTTGGTAGTATTGGACAAAAGCAATAGATATTTCGACTTTGACAAATTAGGATATGTCTGTTTCAAGCGTGTTGTGCTTATGTTTAATTTACTCTTGTGCGTGAGGTTTTCTCATTGTCCCTAGCTCTGTACATTGTTCCTGTTGTTTAGTAAAGCTTTATAATGATGCATTGGGTTTAGAACCACAACCACAATCTCTTCCTATTTTTTATCATCTTGTTTAGAACCACAACCTACGATCTCTTCCTATTTTTTATCATCTTCTTGTTTAGTACCACAACAGATAAGCATCACTTGAGACTCCTTCTCTAAACAAGTAAGCATCATGGGCAGTGGGTATGAGGAGGACATTGGAAAAATGATATTTGGGGTGGTGATTTCTCCAATGCTGCTTGGTTAGATGATATATCTCCTGATAATGCAGTGTGTTTTCATTTTTGTGAGTTTGACCTTTTTCAGAAAGATTTTCAATTGCAGGCCTGTCTCTTATGGATGGATGGTCACATGGGAGTAATCAATTGACTAACTATGAAGATTGCTAGGATTGACAAAAACGCAAAAATGATCCAGTCGGTGGAACTATTATAAAACTCCTGAAGGAGGTAACCCTTTACAAAAGGGTGCAAGTGTTACTGTCTCCTGCTATATTTGACATTAAAAAACCCAGTCAACAAATAGTCAAGTATTCTTGATTGAAAGTCTGCAAGTAATCAAGTGGTCTTACGGAAGGCCATTCTAGAAGATCTTTGCTTGTTGTAGCTATACAATTTACCTCAACTTTTTGCCAGTTGCTAGCACCGTATTTTAATCTTTGTGGCTTTGGCGAGGATTTTTTCTGTCCGCTCTTTTTCTTGTACCAAATTAACTCCTTTGACTCTAATGCAATTAAGCTTTGTTATAATAATATGTTGAGAGCAGGCTAGCATTGCTTTTATGCAGTTGGGCATAAATTGCAAACAACAAATAGAAAGGGGCGCCTTTCACCTGCCACCGCCCCAACTAAAACTTAGGCGGACAGCCGAATGTGCGGAAACAAGATAAGAGCGCACAGGCACGTCTCAGGAGGTGCCACCAGGTGGCGCCCCAGCCTCTAGTGTAGATAAAAGATCGTTTCGACACCTCTTTTGATTGTTATTGATGCCACAAATCATCTTCTGCTAACAATTCATGATTTTGGATAACCCTTGATTGAAAAGCCATTGCCCTTTGCATGATTTCCTCAAAAATAAGGTGCCCCACCTCAACTCATGAAGAAACCCTAGCTACCAAAAATTCAATCTCCTCTCCCCTCCATCTTCAGTCGTCGCTCCAACGTCGTGTGGAGGTTTTGGACCAATCTCAAGACCCGCTAGCTCAGTCTCTTAGAGGTGCTCATAGAGGTAGGGTGTGCGTGCATGGTGAGTGTATGTACGTGTTTGTGAGCGTCTGCATCTGTATTGTGTTTCTCAAAAACAAATAGAATATATTAAAAAAATAAAAAAGGTGTGCCACCGCCATGAAGTCATCCTCATGTTGTTGAAGATGCGGCGGTTCCTTTCTTTTCGGACGTTCCACATAACATACTCCCTCTGTTCCAAAATATGTGTCGTGATTTTAGTTCAAGACACTTATTTTGGAACGGATGGAGTAGATAAGATGACCGTTACGACCCCTCTTTTGATTGTTGATGTCACACAAAACCCCATCCCACCAAACATCGATTAAAGGGTAGGGGGGCTCGATGGCTATCCACCCAAGATAACACCAGCTAGTGGACTTCTGAGGTGAAAGGGAAATCCTTACATAGGTGGGTAGCGGTCTTGGGTGCCCATAAGCAAAGCCGACAAATCAGGTCATGAGGCCATCCTCGCATGGCGACCTGGTTAGTCGTGAGGATTATGTTGCGGAGAACAAGCCATGAGAAAAGTATGCATTACAACTCTGCATGGGCCCTCCAAATCTTCTCGGGTAGGAACTTGTGACGCGATCCAATGAGCGGGGTCGTGTAAGACAGACTAGAGGCGTATTGATGACTCGTGTTCCATAGGAAAGTTTAAGGGCACCACGAGCCGAATCCAAATGTCGTTGCGGACCTCATCATGAATCGATCATTTCGTTCTTAGGATGCACAATGCATAAGAGCATACAATAGTGGTGGCGAAGGGCTCTGTGATACGAGGATCTCTAACCGTCTAGCGCAGGGTGAGGAACATGGGTGGCGAAACCGAGAGATACTATTGCTCCACCCTACCGATAGTCGGAGTATTCGTCGACATGGAACAAGGGTGGATCGAGATACCTCCCGAAGAGCATATGATGTTGTAATTGAGTTCAGTGTGAGACACCACTAGAGATAGAGGGAGAGAGGGGAGGAAGAGAGAGAGAGAGAGAGAGAGAGAGAGAGAGAGAGAGAGAGAGAGAGAGAGAGAGAGAGGGGAGGGGAGGGAGGGCGGGCGGGAGAGGAAGAGAAAGAAGAAGGTGATTTGGTAAAATTAGAAGTTAACTAGGACCTCCATGTGTATAACGTCCCACCGTCAATGAAAGCGCTTCGAGTGAGGATAAATACTAGACGTGTGAGTTTCAAAAGTTTAGGGTGCAATTTCCCCGGTTTAATTTTTTTTAATGGGTTTAATAGGAGTTTCATTCCATAATAACATGATTACAGTCGAGAAGTAAGATTTCCTTTATACATGGAGGACCCCAATGCAACCACACACCCTTGGTGCATTCAATTCAACTATACTACCTTCGTCCTGGTTTATTGGTCCTTATTGTATTTTGTGCCAAATTTTGATTATAAATTTAACTAAGAAAATGTTCATGCATGTCATAAAAAAATTATATCATTGAAAACTAGATTCAAATACGAATCGAACGAAATTATTTTTGTTGACATGCATTAACATCTTATTAGTTAAATATTTGGTCAAAATTTGGCACAAATTACAAAAAAGACTAATAAACCAGGACGGAGGTAGTATCTAGCTAGGTAATCTGCAACCTTATTTGATCTCTATGATTCTTTTTGAGGAATAAAAATCCTACCAACCGTTAAAAATGTAATCTTCGAAACTAGTTGTTCATAAGTAGAGCGATTCAAGCTATTACTAAAGAATAGAAAGAGCTGCACAACTCTTGAGTTCCAAGTCTGACTACACGAGAATGGACCCTTGAAAATGCTGCACAACCAGTGTCATATCCATCATTGTTAATGTGCCGGATCGATGCCAGTCTACAAGTTGAATTGTACTCCCCGGGATTGTGCTTGGGGATCAACGACATACTACTCAATCGATTGTGCTTGAACAAGGACGTAGTGTTCCGTGACGACGTAGCTCTGCACCAACGCCTCACAAAAAAGAAAAGAAAATGCATGCCAGCAAGAGACACAGGAGGTTATGGGTCACAACCTGACATGTGGGGTGTTAGTTATGTGGGGACTACACGTCAGGTTGTGTATTGGCTTTGAGTAGGCTATATTATTATTTTTCATACGATCCAAATTGGATCGGGCTCTACTATCATCTATATCTACTAAACAACCCGTCCCATGACGCAAAGACCGAGAGCAAGCTAATTATTGAAAAAGTGTGCATCAAAATATGTAGACATAGAAAGAAACATATGGAAATAAATACGGGTTGATGATAGATAGATGACTGCTGATCATAAATGTTTTCTAAAAAGCACCAAATAGCACTGGCGTTTGGCCCAGCCCAAATACATTTAAGCCCAATACACCGACCAACTCCCACGCACGCTCGTCTCTCCTCCTTTCCCCCAACCAGACCTTATCTGTTCTCCTCCTTTCCCCAAATCAACCCACATCTTTCACAGTTCCACTCGCTTCTCGCTGTTGCCAACTGTTGGCCGCCGGCCTTGCCAACTCTCGCTGCCCACCACAGCTAGGGCCCTCCAAGCCGCCACGCCGGGTGCCGGGTGTCTGCTGGCTGCTGCCGCTTCTCCTCTCGCTGCCTTCTCCGCTCGTGCTACCTGCTGCCGTGCTGCGGACCACTGTTGCTGCCGCCGGCTCATAAACTAATCGGTGAACTGTTGTTGAAGCGCCGAAGGAGCAAGACTGCTGCAACAGCAAGGTATGTTTCGAAAATAATTAAAGAATGATTCAATGATGTTCTTCACAGACTTGCATAAAGTTTTGATTGCCATGTAATTTTTTAAGTTACTATCCGCGTGAGCCATGTATTGTGCCAAATTTTGATAGACTAAGCATCCATGATTTTTGTGCTATATACGTCAGTAATGAAGTACAGTTTCAGATCCATCATTCATTCATGCGTTTTGGGCTATGCCTTTTTTAGTAGACAGTCGGCCATCTTCTGATTCAGAAAAGAGGTGACAATGTTTTTTGAATTTTTGGCTCAGGTGACACTGGTGAAACAGAAAACCATGGTCCAGGAGAGCATATCTGTAGTTATTGGTTGTAGGCGTCTTTTGGTCAGTCCGGTGTATTCCACAGTTGTGGCTATGGAGCATTTTTGGCCAGTTCCGTGTATTCTACGGTTGTGGCTATGGAGCACTGGATAATAGTAATTATCCACAATAGCAGGTATGTTGGTGTTACCATGTATCTGTGTAAACATAAATAGTGAGCATTGGATAATAGTAGTAATTATATGTTATAACATTGTTAGCTGCATCTATTTTTGTGCACATTTTGCTTTGTATTCGAAACTGCCAGATAGGACAAATAAACTATACGTAGTACATGTACATATGAACTAATTACACCGGGCATCCTAAAGCCAGCGGGTAAAAACAATGGAACAACCTGGAAGCAAGAATGCAGCACATGCAAAAACATATAATAATGAAGGTGTATAAAAACATAGCTATTTTTGGCAAAAAGAATCAATTCTTTCTAGTGCCTTAATTCTGGAGCTACACATTTGCAGCTCTTACAACTTATCTGCGATAATCTGTCAAAGTACTGCATGCATCAAACATTTGCTAGGATAGCTGAAAGCTGAAACTATCCGGCACAAGGACCATCTAATTTTCCAAGGCTGTTAGTCACTATGTGTGAACAAGGCCCTCAAAACTCTACCCGAGCAAACACGACGTTCCATCTCCGAATAGAAAGTGAGGCACCCAGCAAAAACTCCCTTCGCAGAGACAACGCCACATCCTTAAGTTAGTTCTACACCCCTCATCAGCATGAAGAAAGAACGTATGAAAGCAGAAATTAACAGCAGTCACAAGCAATAATCAACGGCAAGCAACAGAAGGTAAAGACATGAAACGACACAATGCATGGAACACACACAGTTAGAACCGGGTAAATAACTGAATCTGAAATGAGTATAAGAAAAGAAAATGCTTAGGAGGAGATGAAACCTTGGCACGACGAAAGAGAGCAGCCGAGGCGTCGAGCGAGCTGAACTGCAGCTGAATCTTCACAAAACTGGAGTGAGGAGGCGAGCTGACCGGGATGGAAAACAGATGGAGGCAGAAACAACTGGCTGCTCAACAAAATGATGGCAGCGGTTAAATGCAAGAAAAAGAATAGGGTCCTGAACACATGCCTTCTTAAATTCAATCAAGGTTTTATCGGTACAGAGTAATGAAGCTTGTCAACATAATTTGTTTTATTCTAATATATGAGAAGCATGATACAAGCGCATGCATAGATTAAGAAAAACATCAATGACACACACTAGTGAGAGGCAAACGTGCCGAGAGATTGCTGACTATTAGATCATAATCTATTTACAACATGTAAAATTAGCATTTTACCTTATAAAATTCAGGCTAACCAACTTACCAAGCTAGGAAAGCAAAAGGCATACAATGCATATAATCTATGGAATACCGAGGAAAGCAATAGGATGAACCTGTCTTTGGTGAGGTCTGAATCTATACCTATTTACAGTGTTACTGCACCAAGTCCGTAAATCTCGCAAACTTGGCTGCACAAATATTATAGGTGTCATTATTTTTTCTCAGCCAATGTATAGCAGCAGATTCACAACTCGAGCCTACCACTCTTCAAAATAAAAATCACATCCTACCATACCTCAGAGTCTGTGGTAAACAACACCAGCTCGGACGGCGTCCATTAGCAGCTGGTCTTTGTCTTCTTCAGCTGAAAGTAATGGTGAAGCAGATGACGAGCCAGCGCGTGAGGCCACGCCCTGTTCCTTCCCCCGCTGGTCTCACTCGCCCAATTCCCTCCCCCTGCTGGGCTTGCCGGTTTATTCAGAAAAATAAGAAAGGAACCACAACACTTGCACAATATTGCATAGATGGGAAGAAAGAGAGAGTGATAGAGATCAGGAGCAAAGTGTGAGAAGGACGCAGAGAAGCTCACTTTGGCATCACCGACGGCGCTGCCACCTCGACCTGAGAGTACCTCTCCGTCTGGATCCCTACACCCCCACCTCGGGCCATTGTCCTGCAGTCTTGCCAGCCCCAACTCGACCTGCGAGCGGCTCATCCATCCGTGGGCAGGAGAAGACGCTGCCGCCTCGGCCCGTCGCCTTGTAGCCTCGCCCGCCCCCACGGCCAGATGCGCTGTTGCACGGGGAGAGAGGAGGAAAGACAAGGGTGGCGGCGGCAGCTGGAGAGGATGAACGGGGGGAGGAGAGGTGGCGGCTAGGGTTGTGCCCCGACCTTAGATGCGGGCTGGAGGAGGACGGGGATTGGTGGATGAGTCGTCGAGGATCCCCACGGTTAAAATTTGATCACCCAAGACGCATGCGACGCACACACAGCACACACACTGCCAAACCAGACCCGCGAAAGACGAAGGCCCACCCGTCATCTGCCTAAGCAAGAAACATCAGCGTGGAAAGAAACAAGCCGTGGGATTGTTGACAGCACGGTGAAAAACCTCCAGCGAGGCAGATCGAGTGAAAGAGATCGCTCGCGCGTCGCGAGTGCCTCAGGTGGGCGGGTTGCCTAGCATCCTTTATACTAGACTAGACTAGACTAGACTAGATCGGGATCGCGCCCTAGCGCAAGGGTGCCGGTCCCAACATTTTGATAAAGCAAGTAGTGCTAAGTTAGTAGAAATCTGCGTTTAGCGTATGAAACATGATAACAAACTAAAGTGAAGAAGAAACATTCGTTTGTGATAAAACATAATGGAGTTCAATATCGACATGAAATTATAAGGCAATGTTGAGTTCAGCATGTACATAAGACCACAAAAGATAACCACTCATCATTAAGTTTGGTACCAAAATCATTAATATAGGATAGGAAGAACTGAAAGTAGGCACATAATGCAGAGCCCATGCTTTTAGCAGAGAGAACGATTATCTTTGACATAGAACTTGTACTTGTGGATTAGTAGGTGATATGAGCATGCCGCAGTATAGTACATGTGGGTTAGTAGGTGATATGAACTTGTACATTGTGGAATTTTACCTTCGCTGTCAGTATAGTAGCTCAAAGCTTGACGCATCAAGTTTGGCAAAAAGGAATGGATCAAAAGCAATGTGGTATAATAAATCAGAATTAGAGCAAGCCATTTATATAGAAAGCAGCACACTCCATATGTCATTCATAATAATTAGGTCATTTGTACATGCAGATACTGAAGGCTGAGTAGTGCATTAGAGGGTAGCTGTACAGTATAGAATACATATCTCATTACTTTGGACAGAAGTGTAGAAAAGCATAATCACACTGATTTGTTCTGTGAGTACATCCTTCGACGGTAAATGGCTCTACGAATTCCAAGATGATCCAACATGATATAAAGAATGATCCTGGCCGAGATTCTCACAATAGTATGGTCAACCTGAGTCGTCAGAAATGGTTTAGAGACAACATAAGTAAGTGGTTGAAATGTATAAACAGTAAAAGAAAGTACATGTGCAGGACAATAGACCAATTCCAATTGGATTTCTTGTAGAAACAAACATGATACAAGTCCTACAAAGCAAGTTGATAATTTTCATCAAACCTTGATAGGTGGACGAACCCAATGAGAACTAAAAACTTTGGCACCATATTCTGCTACGTTTCTTTAATTCTTTTCAACATGAGAATGCAAGAAATTCATTTCCTTGTGAAACCTCATACGTTAATGGATACCCCATGGAGTCAATCCAGAGATATGGCATGTATCACCATCAAGCTAGCACACACAGTTCATCTATGAAATCTACTCCTATAAACTAAATCAAGCTAGCATACGCAGTTCATATCCAAATAGGATTACATCTCTTGGGTTCTAGTTACCCAAATCCAACCATAGATCCTCACAAGCGAGGTGGGGGGCATAGAAGAGCAAAAGGAGCTTACTTGCAAGAAGAAGTCAGACTCCAGGGTCGCGCAAGTGCTAGACATGCCATCATACGCACCATTACGGCTCTTGATCCAGATCCCCTCCTTCACCGTATGATGCCACTTGAAAATAGACCATTTTCCTGGATGGGAAAAAGCATGGCTCATAGGCATTGTGGAGGCTCCATCCTTTACACAAAGGTGTAGAAAAGGCAACTCATCTCCAAACAAAATAACTTAAAATAATTCTTTCTTTGGAACTGCTTAATTTAAATGCATGCAGCTCTTTATTTGTTTAGGATGTATGCAAGAATTTCTAGTAAGTTCTACATGGAAAGAACTGAACACAACTCGACGGCAAGACAATCTCATGTTTAAGTTGAAGTTGAAACTGTATGCTCAATATTTATGAAATTGGATGCTCAATATGTGTCTAACCATATCTATCACGGGCCTTTGTCACAGAAACAGGGTAAGTAATCGAGTAGGAATACCACATCACCATGTGTAAGCAGTTCTATTTATTTTCATAATAAATACACCATCACCAAGGAACATACTCAGTTTTGAAGCAATGTGTATATCCTATTATAATGTTTGGTAACTGATCATAAACACTAAGGAGCAAAGCAAGTGTGCACGAGTCCTTTTTAGTATACAGAACATCATCCTAGCATTAGAAGCAAGAAAAAAAATCACCTGCCGCCTGAGCTCTGATTTTCACATGCCTAAAACATGCAATTCATATATAAACCCAAAACAATATAATGATACATTTATAAAACTCTCTGCAGTTCATGTATAAACCAAAATCAATATAGTGATGCATTCCTAAAACCCGTTGCAATTGATGTATAAACCTTGAAGGAGTATTGTAGTTTTTTCCTAAACACGTATCTAGCAAGAAAGCAGACGGGCGCACAGCGTCCTGCCGACGCTGCCGGACCAAGGACCCATGTGTCTCCCGCCCCCATAAACCAGGCCATGCACCACAGGTCCTGCACCGCGCCAGATCTAGCCGGGCAAACGCCTGCCGGCCACCACCAAAGCAGGGGAAGACCCCGCAGCCGCCGCAAATCACCGTGCCACAGGGGGGTGAACCTGGAACCCCGACGGAGTCGAGATGAAGGCGGCAAAGCTCCGACAAATGTCCATCACATGATAAATAAAGAAAAAAACAAATTAGCGGATCTTCTACGCATATCCACTGCTATAGATTCAAATAACACTAATCGGAAAGCAAGGATGTAGCTTTACAGGACCAACCAGTAGCTAAGAAATCAGGGGCTAAACAATTATTTTGTCTAAGAGCTAGTACATACTACAGAATGAATACTGCAGCAAGAATTAATAGAACACTTGACCAGTCCAACCAAATTAATAGGTTATAATACTACACCATGTCTTGACCAGCTCCAAACTAAATTCTATTTGGATTCTGTGTAAACGAAGCCTAGTTATACTACTACAATAACCTAGAACCACTAAAGCACCCACACAAACATTCACAGTATCCTCATCTTGATGAAAGCAAAAATGTATCATATAGCACGCACACACACAAATAGTCACAGTATCCTCATCTATGAAAGCGAAAATGCATCATATAGCACGGACGCACACAAACAGTCACATTATCCTCATCTTGCTGAAAGCAAAAAATGTAAATACATACCTTGACCTGGAACGGTATGGTCCAGTCTCAGTTGACAGTCTTGATGATTCATGTTGGCCTTTAGATATGTTTTTGAACAACAATTTTTCTTGCTGCTTGTAGAAGACAACATCCTTCACATAACCACCATCTAAGCACTCCGCCAATGGAAGGCCATCAGTGATACAGGCTATCACTGTCAGCTTCACCATTTCAAAAAGATAACAAGACACAAGCAAAAGTGCCACCTGCACAAAAAAGCAGAGGAGAGCTAGTAAATACTTGTAACATGTTCACTTCAGTATAGAGGATCCTACTTATCCAATGACCCATATATCTCAAACAGAACAGATTAATATCTCAGGCAACAGTGAATGTCTAGCATGTTCTCCAAAGTTACAGAATATAACAGGTTCAGAGACTGTCAAGATCAAACAATAGCGAGGTATTTTGTAGCCACATGGCAAAGCTAATAAAATTTCTTCTAATTTAAATCTCAGACATCTCACTGAAATAAATAATTTGATACATAACTGAAACTGAACTCTAACCTTTTGTTGTTTAGTTGTCTTCTAATGACTATCAACACAGGTATAACTAAAACTTCGAAAGCTTAATGTTAACTAGATTAGAACTTTCGAAGTGTAACACCATATTGAGCAAGACTAAGGTAAAAGCAAGAAAGATTAAAATTGATTACCACGATTACACAAAGAGACGTATTTTTCCTTTTTCAGGCAACCAAATCTAACTCAATGTATGGTATGTATTTGTTATTAAATATTTAATCAGCAAAGTCTTGAGAGAGAGAGAGGGGGGAACTTACCAGTTGAAGGGGCCACAGGAGTGAGGGGTGAGGAGACGCTCGGAAGTGGCACCGCTAGCCAGCAGCACCTCGAAGGCCGAAGCCAATCGACTGGACTCCTGATGCTCACCAGCCTGCACTTGGTCCTCTTGCCTGTGACACTGTATAGCAGAAACACATAAAATTGATCACACAGAGCTTAGAGCAAGTTTCTTCTTGCAAAAATAAGAGAGCATATTCCTAACACACATAACCGATGCTATTCATTCACACCTCATTATACTTCCTTGTATAGTCGTATGTATATATGGTTTCACTATGTGGTTTGATACACTGAGACTTCACCTCCAATTCAAGCATAAGCATATGAAAAATGGTATAGTGAGCCTGAGTTTGATTTTTTGAAGCTTGGAGCCTTAAATATTTGAATAAGAGAACATAAAAAAAATCTACTGAGTAATCCTCTATGGAGATCATATTATCTTTCTGGAGGAAGTACAAAGAAATGTATTGTGGAGGGATAACCTCAACATGCAAATAGTATCACTTTGAGAAAAAAATTCTAGAATCCCTTGAAACAATCACGTGAGTGTGGTGCATGCGTATAGCTTACCTTAGCGACATGAGGAAGAGGCAGTCAGAACAACGCACAGTTGCTCTCCTTCTTCCAACTTTCCTCTTCAGCTTGCCTCTTTTTGTAAGTACTGCCCTGGTCCTGGGGAGAAAAAATTAAGCATTTACTGTAATAACCTATGTAAATTTCTTCATTCCAAAGAACAAACAAATGTTATCTTCTTCATTTGCTCATAGAAACTGAGGGGCATGTTTAGAGCCATTGGAAACAGAAGCAAATATATTTGAATTATATTCAGTTGAAAACAGGAGGACGGGTAGCTTCCACAATTTTCTAAAGCTAGCAACATAGAAAAGGGCCAGCCACCGCTTGTATGTTACCGCTGAATAAATCTAAAAGTTTTTAATATAGAAGGTTCAAGCACCTTTTTTCACACATTAGTTTGGCCATATTTAACCAGTACTAATGCAAAGAGCGTAGCTATTGCAAACCAAATGGAACATGAGATCGCAAGCCTGAACCTGCTGCCGGACGGCGGCAAGGATGTCAGCGTCCACCCAACAAATCTCTCTATGAATCTTCTCCATCAGCGGCTCGACCACCAAGAACGACGCCTCTGCCAAGCCACACAAAAACATAACCAATGATAAAATCCTGAACAGCGAAGTTCGAAAGAGCACATTGCAATTACATGTAAACAACAAATAGATGGAGCTAATATCAATTTCAGGAATATTTTTGCAACAAAGTCTAGTCATGCACAACACTGCCAAATATAAGATGCTTATGGCGTCTAGCGACTCATGCACTTTGATCAAACAGAGACAAAATTGCAAGGCGGAAGATGAAGTGATGACTGCAAACTTAACCAAAAGGTTTACTGCGGAAAGAGGAGCGAGACAGATATATGCTGAATAAGTGAATCTGGTATTTCATACATTACACAACAATATGTAATAACTCATGCTGCCTAATTAATCACATTGTCAATTTAAGGTACTGCATGCCTTTCTTTTGCTTCATATGAACTGACCAGCTCCACACAAAAAAAGGAAAACCCAACACAAACATTAGACTTGGTAAGCCACAACCCATGCCTAAAAGATAAATATTAAATTAGAAAATGTACATGGAAAGGCATAAATAAAGGAATGAGAAAAGAAAAGCACCTGCAATAGGACCGTTGACAAAAATCATAACTATCGAGACAACCACAACAACGACAGATCCCAGCAGTCCGACAGTCAAGAGCATGAGCAGACGACAACCATCAACAGAAAAATGTTGGATCCAACAGCAAACCCTAACCCATCCCTACACAGAGCAAAAGCAATAGAACAATAAAATGCCTAGATGTGCAGCAGGACATCCAACAGATGCATATAGTACCAACTCACAGCAAACATCCTATTAGCTGTCAGGCTCAAAGGTTCTAAACATGTCTTATATATTCTAAACCTTTACCTGCTATGATCCACCATATGGTGCTGCAAATACTAAAAAACATATTAATAAATGATTTGTACATCATGATTACTACGTAGTTACTAAATTCTTAAATTTGTCTCCATTTCTAATTAGAATATGATACTACTCTGATATACCTCCTGATTGTGATGATACTGAAAACTAAACTAAAGGATATGCAGAAGAAGCCAAATAATAAAACCATGGTGATTACCATAGGGAGAAGGCACTTCGACCCTGTAATCTTAAATATTGGGATGAAGAGGCTAAACTAAAGTATTTCTGCGTAATTAGTTGCCACCAAGAAGAGGCTAAATCACACGGCCCTAACCAAACCATGTTCTGGCCGCAATCAGATCAAGCAATCTCTAACAAAGAATGTACGCAAGCAGCACCATGACGGGAATCAGTGTAATCTCTCTAGGGGTGCTATAACTGCTACTCTGCCTCTGTTTTCAGCAAATGGAGCTAAGATCTTTTCTGTCCATGCCTAGAGAGGTTAGTGGAGGGGATTCGGCGATGGCAAGGGGCAAGCTCAGCCACTTCCGGACGTTGGATCAATTTCTAGACAATTTATATTGACATGACCATATACGTATTACAACTTCACAGAAAATTTGTTCAGAATAAATATTGGTTCACATAAGGTCCTTTCAGGCTGTTAAGTTGACTATGGGCAGGGTTGAGAGTTGACACTTGAGACTACACGCACCAAAATAACATCAAAACTGTGCTTACTTTTCACTGGTTTCTGTCAGGCCTGATATGGCGTACTCTGCAAACATTTGCAATAAAACACCTGGGGGCAATTCAGAAGCTTTGTCATAGCTGAGAGACACATCAAAGTCCTTAGTATATTTGATGGACCTGAACAACTGTAGACAACAGACAAATAAAAAGCTTGCTCAGATATATATTTTCAAACAACGGGCAAAGTTTGTCGACAAGTAAGAGATTGACTAATATCCTTCTTAACCTTTATTGGCATCTTTTTCATCCTTGGAACCAGTACTTGATCAGTACTTTCATCTTTGACAAAATCTGGGCCATCTATTTCAAACACGAAACCATAAGTAGAACTGTCAATCATCCCCAACTTGCGGTTCAACTTAATCCCATCACTTAGATTAGCAGCATGTCGTGAGGCGCCAAGAACAATTGCTTCATCAGCATCAAGGTGCTTATCTAGCTCACTCCATCCCAGGAATTCCTGCAGCTTAGCCTGGAACAGTGGAATACAAATGTGCCTCGTGAGTCAAAATGTGAAAAATAAAAAAAAACAATGAGATTCAAGATAATAATAAATGGTACAGATAGATAAGGCATGTAACTCTATTCCATAAGTAAATGAAGTCCTCTGTATGACTAACAACAGTTTATAAACTCCATGCCAAATACTGAATTCTGTTCACGATGAAACCTTCTTACGAGAGAAAAGGTGTAACAAGAAGCAGGCAATCACATGCACCCAAGTTCTAAAATCAGTTTAGTTTATATGAGCATACACAGAAAGTTTCAGAAATTCAACAATGCAACAGTCCTGCATTTCATTACAGCCCCTCAATGGCAAGTCAAGTATAAGTCTTGAATGAGGGAGTAATAATCACCTGCAGTTTCGGTACCCTGGTAGCTCCTCGAATTAGCTCTACAGCATATACGTCACCAATTTTCATGCCTGAATGCGTGAGCACATCTTTGATTGGAGACAGAGCCTGCTCCCATAAATATGCACAAAGCTCTTCAAATTTTTCACGTGTTATGCTGCTTCTGTAATAAACATGTCGGTCAGCATGTAAAACCTTGATTTTTTTTTCCTAACCATGATTTAGGATTAAAGGTGCGCTCTATGCTGAGAAAAACTGAAGGAAAGCTGAAAGCATGAGCTGGGGTAAAAGATCAATAATCACAGAACAAAGCAGTAAGGAATAAGGACATCAATGGCCAATGGGTCTACGGAAAATACCAACAATGACATGTTAAGAAGCCGGTATAATCTTGCAAGTTCCACATAATCATGAATATGCAATGAAAATGGATGCAGAACTTCAATGTAGCAGAAACTATCCACAAGAGATATGCAAAAGCAGTACCAAAACACATTTTATTCAATTGATACTGCATATACGCACTTTAAAGGAGACAAAGAAATCAACTTGATCTATCAAAGGTCAGACCATTTGGCAAATATGAAATAATAGGGCCTGTCATCCATGCTACTCCAGATTATGTTTGGTTACAAGCAAGAGGTCCATGTGTTCAGAATCGATCCAGGACATAAGATGGATCTTTTAAGTTTCATATAAAAAGGTCATCCAAAGATTATGCATGTACCAAAGGACACACCTGAAATCGGTATCATTATAGAGAGATTCAACTGAGATTGGAGCAGGGGTACATGCGCTCAGAATTTCTTTGGTGCGCTTGACTTGCTTCTTCAACTTAGCCATTGCTTTAGGAGACTGACAGATGTCTGCTTATTAAATTGATCTGCGGAATAGTTTACCAAACGCATTTCCATTTCAAGGCCTCCCAGTTTGGAGTTCCATCTGACATCCTTAACGTGCGAAGGAATTAGCTAAAAGCATTAGCACTAGATGCCTATTCAAGATAGCGGCTAAAATTTCATGTTTTTTCAGATCTACAGTCATCTAGCATGTGAAAGCAGTAGTAACAACTTTTTCTTCAGAGATCTTACAAACAGACATATGAGTTTAAGCAGAACTGAACAGCTAAAGGAGCTGGAGAGGTGAGAATTTGACCTGGAACTCGTTGACACACACCATCTTCCCGAACTCCTTGGCGCTGTAGGACGAACTGCAGCGCGGCCCCGGCGTGTTCGTTGACGAGCGCCAGGACGTTGAACCCGGCGAGCTGGGCCGCCTGCGTGAGGGCCCGGCGCTCGGCCTGGCCGAAATAGGGCGGCACGGCGACGACGGCGTCACGCACGGAAGGCCAACGTGCGCATCGGCGATCCCCGAGGCATAGTGGAGCACCATGGCGATGGTCTCGTCGACGGTGTTGGACCTGGCCGTCGTCGGCGCGGACGGCATCGGTGCCACGGGCGTCGTGGACGAGGTCACAACGGAGGAAGAGCGAGTCGGCGATGGCCCGCGCGTAGAGGATGGACTTGGCGAGGAGGTCGCGCACGCGGGAGAATACCTTGGTCGGGCGGCGCGCGGTGATGCCGACCGTAAATGTAGCGGGGCTGGCGAGACGGGCAGCGGGACGGACGGGGCGGGGCTGGCGAGGCCGCGGGGCATCGGCCACTGCGAGCGGGACGGGCGAGGCGGGACGGCGGGGTCGTGGTCATCGGCCACGGCCACGGCGAGCGGGGCGGCGGGGCGGGCGAGGCGGCGGGGCGGGGCAGGGCGGGCGAGCGAGTGCGGGGAGAGGAGGAGCCTAGGGTTCACCACGCGAGCCGGCCCTTTTATACCCCCACCACGCGAAATGACCAAAATGCCCTGGTGGGGGCATGGTATTTACATTCTGTTGCCATTACTATTCATTCCAGCAGTGTTTTTTCCAGATCCAACGACCCAGATTTATCCAAACGTCGATCCAACGGACGAAAACGCATCAAGGGACCCGATCCAACGGCCCAGAATCGCTGATCTCTGTGGAGCCTTGTAGGAACATCCTTCTTTTATCTCTTGATGTTCCATGCCTTGTAGGAACATCCTCCTCTTATCTCTTGAATCCAAACGTCGATCCAACTGAGGAAAACGCATCAAGGGACCCGATCCAACGGCCCAGAATCGCTGATCTCTGTGGAGCCTTGTAGGAACATCATTCTCTTATCTCTTGATGTTCCATGCCTATTAAGGGCATCTCCAACGTTGACTCTCAAACCGCCCGCATACGTCTGGACCGTGTGTTGCGCTATCTAACGCGGGCATGTATCGGTCCGAACGCATTTTATCTAAAAACAACGTCGGATAGCATCCACGTAGGACTCCAACACCCCTGGCCCACTAAATCCCCACCTCGGTCCTATTTTCTTCCATTTCGCTCCTTCTCCCCCTTACTTTGCATCTTCACTGATATAGGGTGGAAACCCTAAGGCCGATCTTTCACGAAATGAAGAGAATCCTACAAAAAAACACGAGGGAAAGACACTCAAATCAACGAGAACAATCACACATGTGCTAGATCCATGAACATAAAGAGTGATACAAGATCGAAACGCAACAAATGACGATACAAGAGACGGTAGTTCTTCTCCATGAGGAGATCTTGAGGAGTCTTCTCGTTAGGGGTCTTGAATCCACTTGGGGGATCTTCTCCGTAGAGGCTGCGGTCTCCGAAGGAGAAAGTATCAAGTGGATGAGCAAAGCTCTATCTCCAAAATGAGCTATAACATTGTCGACCCTAGAAAGAGGGAGGAGGAGGAGCATATATAGTCTAGGGTCACGAAAGGGTACATGGGCCTCGGTCCAACACGCTGTGCACAGACAGGCGTTGGTCGTCCGACAGCTACCGGACGTCCGGTGGCTCGTGAGGGTCCGGTCGTCCGGCTGGTGTCGGACGTCCGGCGTTTTGGCTCTGATCAGGTGGCGTCGGATTTCCGATGGACGTCGAACGTCCAAAGGCTTCAGACTTCTGATAATTTCCATTTTGTTGTGTGACACCGGTCGTCCGGAGGGGCTCGGTCGTCCGGGCGCTGGGAGGTGTCGGACGTCCAGTCGCTGGAGTCCTTGTTGGCTGGTCCTTGGGTTGTCTAGTTGACTCTCCACGCGTCGAACATCCGGTCCAGGCCGGTCGTCCAGTGGCTGTAGGCTCCTGGAAGCTCCTTCTCTTGGTCCTTGTACTTGGCGTCCTCGCGAGCTCGTCCATTGGATGTAGTTGTCGCGTTGCTTCCCTCTAAGTACCTGATCACACATACAGTTTCCTCTTGAGGTAGTAGCCATGTCTCACATGTAGAAAGTGGTAGTTCGGAGAGGAGCGAGTTCATCTTAGTTTCGATAGACTTTGCTCGAGCTATTGTCATTGGTCCAAGTGGTGTCGTGGGAGACGTAGGTAGGTCCATGGGGATGACCATGGGATGCTCCGCATCATCTTTCCCCCTTGGGAAAGATCCGACCTCGGATCAAAAGCCTCATCACCATGGTATGGAGAGAGATCCTTGACACTGAAAATGTCACTCACGAAGTACTTATCTCGTGGTAGGTCGATCTTGTATGCATTGTTGTTGTAGCGCTCGAGCACCTTGAATGGTCCGTCAGCTCGTGGTCGTAGCTTGGACTTGCGTTCATTGGGGAAGTGTTCCTTGCGAAGGTGCATCCATACAAGATCTCCAATGTTTTATATCATGGGTTGCTTGTTGATGTTGAGCTTGGTCGCGAGTCATTGAACTTGGTGCTCAATGGTGTGCCTTGTATCTTCATGCATCTTCTTGAGGTAGCTCGCGCGTGCACTTGCATCCATGTTGATTCGCTCTTGTAGTGGTAGAGGTAGAATGCCCAATGGGGACAACGGGTTGAAGCCGTAGATGACCTCGAAGGGGGACTTGCCAGTAGTAGAGTCTCCTGCGCGGTTGTAGGCATACTCGGCGATGGGTAGGCACTCCTCCCACTCCTTGATGTTCTTCTTGATCAACACGCATAGGAGAGTGGAGAGCGTCCGGTTCGTGATCAACACGCATAGGAGAGTGGAGAGCATTATCTCCGCCCTCATGACTTGGGGATACATAGTTTGTTAGCTCTCATAAGATAATCATCTTTGATGTAATAACGTTCCCAAGATGTATGCGTCAAACATTTGGCATATGTGATAGCAAAAGTAGGATCATGCGCATACAAGTCTTTTATGTGCTCAAAGCCAATGACATTCAATTCAAGTTGGGTAACAAGCATGCATCTACGGGAAAGCACATCCGCCACGACATTCTCTTTGCCTTTGATATACTTGCTGACATAAGGAAAAGACTCAATGAATTCACACCACTTAGCATGACGCTTGTTCAACTTAGTTTGACACTTAAGATACTTAAGTGTTTCATGATCCTGTGAAGAATGAACTCATGAGGGCAGAGATAATGCTCCCAGACATGCAAGACTCTCACTAAAGCATATAGCTCTTTGTCATAGATGGGGTAGTTAAGTTGCGCTCCGGAAAGTTTTTCACTAAAGTAAGCTATGGGGCGCTTCTCTTGCATTAACACACCTCCTATGCCATAACCGCTAGCATTGCAATGGATCTCAAAAGGTTTATTAAAGTTGGGTAATGCAAGCAAAGGGGCATGTGTAAGAAAATTCTTAAGCTCATTGAATGCGGTATCTTGTTGTGGTCCCCAAATAAATGGTTCGTTTTTCTTACTCAAGGCATGCAAAGGTAAAGCAATGGTGCTAAAATCCTTCACAAAACGACGATAAAATCCGGCTAAGCCAAGAAAACTACACACTTGTTTCAAGTTTGTTGGTTGGGGCCAAATTTTAATAGCTTCAATCTTAGATTCATCTATGTGAACACCCTTAGAATACACAACAAATCCCAAGAAAACAAGCTTATCAACACCAAAAAGGCATTTGTCCATATTAGCATAAAGGCGCTCTTTTCTAAGAGTTTGCAAAATGGTTCTAAGATGGGTCACATGATCTTTGATAGATTTGCTAAAAACAAGAATATCATCAAAATAGACCACAACAAATACGCCAATGTAAGGGCGAAGAACAAAATGCATCACATGCATAAAGGTGTCGGGTGCTTCGAATAAGCCCATAGGCATGACTAACCATTCATACAAGCCAAACTTGGTTTTGAAAGCGGTTTTCCATTCATCACCTTCTTGGATGTGTATTTGATAGTAGCCACTTTTAAGATAAATTTTAGAGAAAATTGTGGCTCCACTAAGTTCGTTTAGCATGTCATCAAGGCGTGGACTGGGGTAGCGACAATGAACAGTGATAGCATTGATAGGACGACAATTAGAACACATGCGATATGTACCATCTTTCTTTGGAACAAGGATTATCGGGACAAAGCATGGGCTCAAGCTTTCTCGTACATGGACGTTGTCGATGAGTTGTTGAAGTTGCCGTTGGATCTCCCTAGTTTCCTCGAGGTTGACGCGGTATGGATCCTTGTTAGGAAGAGGTGCTCCAGGGATGAGGTCGTTACGGTGTTTGATGCCTTGAAGAGGAGGTAGACCCGGAGGTAGCTCGTCGGGGAATACATATTTGAATTCCTGCAATAGAGAAGACAACACTAAAGGTAGATTGTGAGAGGTGTTAGTCCTTGCCACTTCATCCTTGCACAAAAGGACATAGTGCATAACACTTGATGGGTTCTCACACACTTCTCTCATCTCACTTTTGGTAGCGAATAGAACTAAGTTTTTCTTGTCATTCATCGTGGAGGCACTCAATTTGGGCTTGTGGAACTCACTCTCTTTTTGGTGGTTCGCTCTCTCACTGTTCTCTCCATGATGGGTGGTTGCTTGCTTGTCGGTGATCACTTGGCTTGGTGACATAGGTCATAGCACATACTCCTTTCCCTTCATCTTGAAGCTATAGTGATTGGTTCGCCCGTTGTGGGTGACACCAGGATCAAATTGCCAAGGTCGTCCAAGTAGTAGATGGTAAACGGACATAGGAACCACATCACACTCCAAAGTGTCTTCATATGCTCCAATCTTGAAGGAGACTTGAATGGTGCCGGAGTTGCTAAGCCATTGGACCTTGTAGGAGCAAGGGTGCTTCATCCTGACCAATTGTAGCTTGGAGCATAGTTCTTCACTAGCCAAGTTGTGGCAACTTCCTCCGTCGATGATGACCTTCACGGACCATCCTTGTGTGGAAGATATGGCATCTTTGGTCTTCATCTTGTTGGTGTTGAAGTGTCAAGTCCTTGGAGACAACGAGAGCGGGGCTCAAATCATTGTCGCAAAAGACTTGGTCATCTTCATCTTCACTCACTTTCCGGTGCATGGCCACGTATTCAAGCGCGCCCGTTTCCTCTTCACTCATGGAGTCGTATGTGCCATCATCGTTGAGGATCATGGTGCGCTTATTGGTACGCTCGAAGGACTTGTGGCCTCGGCCGCTGCATGTGAAGCATTTGATGAAACTTGTCTTGATGGTCTCACCATGGAGTCGTTGAAGCTTGGTTGGAGGAGTCATAGTTCTTGGAAGAGTATTTGGCATATTGGAAGTCATCTTGCACTTGTCGCTCTGCCTTGGTGGCTTGATGAGGTTGGAGTAAGGTTGGAAGTCGGCGATCTTCTTGATAGGGTGATTGAGTCCATTGAAGAAACGTGCCATAGTTTTCTCATCATCTTTCGTGACATTTGCTCGAATCATGGCAATCTCCATTTCCTTGTAGTGTTCTTCAACGCTCTTTGTTCCTTGGTTGAGGAGTTGTAGTATCTTGAGGAGGTCGCAGTTATAGTATGTTGGCACAAAACGCACTCTCATGACTTCCTTTATTTGATCCCAAGTTTGTGATGGGTGGTTCACCTCTTGCCTCTCGGTGCTCAATGATTTGCTCCCACCAAATGAGGACATAGTCTTGGAACTCAAGGGATGTCATGGCGATCTTCTTCTCTTCTTCATAATTGTGCAAACAAAAGATCTTATCAACCTTCAATGCCCATGAAAGATACTCTTCGGGATCATTGCTTCCGGAAAACTTGGGCATGATGAACTTGAGTTTGCGGTAGCGTTGCTCTTCATTGTGTTGGGGTCGAGGGTGATGACGCCCTTAACGAGGAGGGTTGTCAACCTCAAGTTTCTCTTGGCGTGGAGGATTGCCATTGTCTTATTTCTCTTGGCAAACTTGTGGTTCTTGTCGGGCTTGGTGTGCTTGTCTAGCTTGTGGAGGAGCTTGTGGAACTTGACGGTGCAATCGTGCTTGATAGTTCCTCTCTTGAACTTCGTTGCGAAGTGCTTCTTCTTTCTCACGCGGATGTCGGTTGCGTGCGGAGACGGCGCAACTTGTGTCTCGGAGGGCATGTTGCGCCTCAAGTGCTTCAGTTTCACGCCATTGTTGTCATTGATGTTGTGCCTCGGCATCTTGTTTGTCTTGGTGTTGGTGCGCTCGCTCTTCATCTTGGTGGCGCAAGCGTTGCCTTTCTTGTGCTTGCTCAAGGGTACACTACAAAAAAAAGACACAACCGTGACATTTTGGGCCGAACGAATTTTTTTTCCTGTCATGCTTATGACACTTCTATGACGATAATTGTGACAAAACCCGGTATCATCATAGATGTGGTGGGCTCCTACTTCTATGACAAAAAATCATGATATAAAATGGACTTTTCGTCCTGGGCGGGCCGGAGACACAGCTGTATGACATTCTTTGGGCCGTCCATGACGGAAAAAAACATGGTAGAAGTGAGGGCGAGGAAAATATCGGGGAGTTCCTGGTTACGGTGGGTGGTCGGGGCCGAGCGATGCACGGAGGGATTGCGCATTTCTCTCGTACGCGTACGCGCGTGGGTGTGAGGCGTTGGGCTCTAACCGAACTCGAGTGAGGCGTTCGCCTGCTGAACCCGAGCGATTGCACTTCAAGCTATGCATTACTAAACCCGAGCGATCGATCGATCCCTAGCTGTTAACTGAACCTGATCAAGCGATTCCTTCACTACTGCTGCTAACTGAAGCCGATCGAACCTCTGCCTCTTGATGAACAGTGAGCGTTGTTGGGGGTTGGATGAACAGTTCCCTGTGGGGGTTGGATGGACAGGACCCCGTGGTAGTAGAGGTCGTTGCCGCTGGATGAACAGGACCCCGATCGAGCCGGTTGGGGGTGGATGAACAGGACCCCGTGGAGGGCTGGATGAACAGTAGCCCGTGGAGGGGTGGTTGAAAAGTAGCCGGTGGAGGCTAGATGAACAGGAGCCCCGTGGATGAACAGTAGCTGGTGGAGGCAGGAGGGAGGCACCGTGGATGAATAATACGTCTCCAACGTATCTATAATTTATGAAGTATTCATGGCGTTTTATTATCATTCTTGGATGTTTTACAATCATTTTATAGCAACTTTATATCATTTTTTGGGACTAACCTATTGACCTAGTGCCCAGTGCCAGTTGTTGTTTTTTGTTTGTTTTTTACATCGCAGAAAATCAATATCAAACAGAGTCCAAACACCACGAAACTTTTTGGAGAATTTTTGTGGACCAGAACACCCAGGATGGGCCAGAGCAGCACCTAGGGGGTGCCCGAGGGAGGCACAACCTATCGGGGCGCGCCTGGGGGGGTCAGGCGTGCCCAGGTGCGTTGTGCCCACCTCGGTGGCCTCCCGCACCCCCTCTTTACCCTATAAATTCCCAAATATTCCGAAAACCCTTGGGGTAACCCTAGATCAGAAGTTCCGCTGCAGCAAGGCTTTGTAGCCACCGAAAACCAATCTAGACCCTGTTCCGGCACTCTGCCGGAGAGGAGAATCATCACTTGTGGCCATCTTCATCATCCCGGCAGCCACCACGATGAGGAGGGAGTAGTCCACCCTCGAGGCTGTGGGTTTGTACCAGTAGCTATGTGTTTAATCTCTCTCTCTCTCTCTCGTCTTCTTGAGATGTCACGATCTTGATGTATCGCGGGCTTTCTTAGTATAGTCGGATCAAATGGTGTTTTCCCCTCTCTATCTTGTTGTGATGAATTGAGTTTTTCCCTTTGATATTTCGTTTTTATCGGATTGAATACTTTTATGGATTCGAGAACACTTGATATATGTCTTGTAATTGAATACTCGTGGTGACAATGGGGTATCGTATTGATTCACTTGATATATGTTTTGGCACTCAACTCGCGGATTCCCGAGGTGACATTGGGATAATCTATGCATAGGGGTTGATGCACGTTCTTTTCTTTGTTTCTCCGGTAGAAATTTTGGGGCACTCTTTGAAGTTCTTTGTGTTGGATATTGAGTATTATGAATATGAATTTTCTTTGGTGTTATTTTAGTATGAACTCTATGATAGATCGAACGGAAAGAATAGCTTGGTGTTATTTTAGTACGAACTCTTGAATAGATCAAACAGAAAGAATAGCTTTGAGGTGGTTTCGTACCCTACAAACAATTTATTCTTATGTTCTCCGCTAGATAGGAACTTTGGAGTGATTCTTCATCACACTTTGAGGGGTGGTTATATGATCCAATTATATTAGCATTGTTGAGAGATTACACTAGCGAATGTACGAACCCTAGGCCTCATTTTCAAGCATTGCAATACCGTTTTTGTGCCCGTTTACTATTTTCTACCTTGCTGTTTTTATTTATTTAGATTATAAAAATATATTTCTACCATCCATATTACACTTTTATCATCATCTCTTCGCCGAACTAGTGCACCTATACAATTTGCCATTGTATTTGGCGTGTTGGGGACACAGGAGATTTCTTGTATTTGGTTGCAGGGTGGTTTGAGAGAGACCATCTTCATCCTACATCTCCCACGGGTTGATAAACCTTAGGTCATTCACTTGAGGGAAAATTGCTACTGTCCTACAAAACTCTGCACTTGGAGGCCCAACACGTGTCTACAAAAATAAAGTTGCGTAGTAGACATCAAGCTCTTTTCTGGCGCCATTCCCGGGGAGGTGATGTCGCTTAAAGCTACGTCGGTATTTCCCCAAAGAGGAAGGGATGATGCAGCACAGCGGTGGTAGGTATTTCCCTCAGATATGAAACCAAGGTTGTCGAACCAGTAGGAGAACCAAGCGACACAACGTAAACAGCCTCTGCACACAGATAACAAATCCTCGCAACCCGACATGTTAAAGGGGTTGTCAATCCTTTTCGGGTAAAGGTGCCAGAAATTGGTGTGTGCCGGGAAAAAGTTGTAATTGATTGAATAAATAGATCGCAAATAAAATAAAGTGCAGCAAAGTATTTTTGGGTTTTTAGATTAATAGATCTGAAAATAAAAGCAAATAAAAGTAGACGCAAAGGCAAATAATACGAGAAA
This sequence comes from Triticum urartu, assembly GCF_056163025.1. Classification (NCBI taxonomy): domain Eukaryota; kingdom Viridiplantae; phylum Streptophyta; class Magnoliopsida; order Poales; family Poaceae; genus Triticum; species Triticum urartu. The sequence goes on along the minus strand of NC_141875.1, from coordinate 140,960,954 downwards.
GAGACCCTAGGGCCGTAGGTTTCACTAGTGGCTTCTCTCGAGAAAAATAGCAAACGGTGGGTGAACAAATTACTGTTGGGCAATTGATAGAACTTCAAATACTCATGACGATATCTAGGCAATAATCATTACATAGGCATCACGTCCAAGATTACTAGACCGACACCTTCCTGCATCTACTACTATTACTCCACACATCGACTGCTATCCAGCATGCATCTAGTGTATTAAGTTCATGGAGAAACGGAGTAATGCAATAAGAACGATGACATGATGTAGACAAGATCTATCTATGTAGAGATAGACCCCATCGTTTTATCCTTAATAGCAACGATACATACGTGTCAGTTCCCCTTTTGTCACTGGGATCAAGCATCGTAAGATCGAACCCACTACAAAGCACCTCTTCCCATTGCAAGATAAATAGATCAAGTTGGCCAAACAAAACCCAAATATTGAAGAAGAAATATGAGGCTATAAGCAATCATGCATAAAAGAGATGAAATAAACTCAAATACTTTTATGGATATAAAAAGATAGATCTGATCATAAACTCAAAGTTCACCGATCCCCATAAACACACCGCAAAAGAGTTACATCATATGGATCTCCAAGAAACCATTGTATTGAGAATCCATAGAGAGAGGAAGCCATCTAGCTACTAACTACAGACCCGAAGGTATACAAAGAACTACTCATGCATCATCGGAGAGGCACCAATGGAGGCGGTGAACCCCATCTGAGATGGTGTCTAGATTGGATCTGGTGGTTCTGGACTCTGTGGCGGCTGGATGAATATTTCGTCGACTCCCCTAGGGTTTTGGAAATATTTGGGTATTTATAGAGCAAAGAGGCGGTCCGGGGGGCACCCAAGATGGGCACAACCCACCAGGGCGCGCCTGGGCCTCCTGGTACAACCCACCAGGGTGCGTCTGGGCCTCCTGGCTCGCCCTGGTGGGTTGTGCCTCCCTCGAGACACCCCCCAGGCGCAGCCAGGGCCCGTTGTGTTCCTTTTGGCCCATAAAAATTCTCCATGAAGTTTCGTGACATTTGGACTCCGTTTGATATTGATTTTCTGTGATGTAAAAAACATGGAAAAAATAGCAACTGGCACTTGGCACTATGTCAATAGGTTAGTACCAAAAAATGATATAAAATGACTATAAAATGATTATAAAACATCCAAGATTGATAATATAACAGCATGGAACAATCAAAAATTATAGATACGTTGGAGACGTATCAGCATCCCCAAGCTTAAGTCCTACTCGTCCTCGAGTAGGGAAGTGATAAAAACAGAATTTTTGATGTGGAATGCTGCCTAACATGTCATATCATATTTCTTCTTCTTTTTAGCATGGACATTTGGACTTTTATATTGTTCAAAGCAATAGTCTAGTTTTGACATGATAATTTAAATACTCAAGCATATCAACAAGCAACCATGTCTTTCAAAATATCAATGCTAAAATAAGCTATCCCTAGCCCATCATGCTCAACCATTGACCCATTCATGAAACACACTCGCATATTAGCTACATCCAATACTCAAGTACGATCATATTGCCTCCTAGTTGGTGCTTTTATAAGAGAAGATGGAGACTCAAATTCAAAACAAAAATTGCATAAAGTAAAAGAAAGGCCCTTCGCAGAGGGAAGTAGGGATTTGTAGAGGTGCGAGAGCTCAAAGCGAAAAACTTAGAGATTAAAACATTTTGGGAGGTGTATCCATCCCACCAACGAAAACAACTTAGAGTTCCCAATACTTTCCATGCTTAGATATATCATAGGCGGTTCCCAAACAAAAAATAAAGTTTATTCCTTTTTCCACTATACTTTCACTTTCCATGGCTATTCGTATCCACAGTTGCCTTCCATACCAACACTTCCCAAGGAATTTATTATTTGACAACATAAAGTAAATTCATTTTTTCATTTCGAGATTGGGCATCCCTAATACCTTTGCCTTACTCTCGTGCAATGACAAGTGAATAAACACTCATCTTGAGAATAACACATCTAGCATGGAAAATATTAGCCACCCCTCACCACTCCGCGAGCGAAACAAACACACAAAAGAGAAGTTTATTTTTGAAAATTAGAGATACATATGCAAATTTTCTTAGAACGTAAAAAGAATACTGCATATAGGTAGATATAGTGGACTCATGTGGCAAAACTAGTTTAAAGGTTTTTGGATGCACAAGCAGTGATCATATTTAGTGGAAAATGAAGGCTAGCAAAAGATTGAGAAGCGACCAATCAAGAAACGAATAATCTCATAAGCGAGCATTAAGCATAACTAACACCGAAAATGCACCATAAGTAGGATATAATTTCATTGCATAACTATTGACTTTCGTGCTTGCATAGGGAATCACAAACCTTAACACCAATATTCTTACTAAAACATAATTACTCATCAAGATGACTCACATATCACATCATCATATCTCAAAACTATTACTAAGAATCAAGTTTATTTTGTCCAATAATCTTCATGAATTTTTTTATTATATCCTTCTTGGATATCTATCTCTTTGGGACTAATTTTAATGTGTTGCTTTTCATAAGCTCAAACAAATATAAGTGAAGATCATGAGCATAGTATTTCTTTATCTAAAATTAAACTAAGATAAGAAAGAGATCATTTCTTCAAAAATACTAAGCACACCATGCTCAAAAAGATATAAGTGAAGCGCTAGAGCAAGTCCATAGCTCATAAAAAATTGAAGTGAAGCATAGAGAGCATTCTAACAAGTCATGAAATAATTTTGGCTCTCTCAAATAGGTGTGTCCAGCAAGGGATCAAGACTTAAAACACAAAATAAAACAAGTAAAGACTCATAGCATACAAGACGCTCCAAGCAAAACACATAGTATGTGATGAATAAAAATATAGTTTCGAGTAAAATACCAATGGTCGTTAGAAGAAAGAGGGGATACCACTCGGGGGCATCCCCAAGCTTAGTTGGTTGCTCATTTTTAGATAATATCTTGCGATGCCAAGGCATCCCCAAGCTTAGTCTCTTCTACTCCTTATTCCTTCATCCATCGTAAGATAACCCAAAACTTGAAAACTTCAATCACACAAAACTCAACAAAACCTTCGTGGGATACGTTAGTATAAGAATAATAAATCACTACTATAAGTGTTGTCTCAAACCAATTCATATTTTGTCCTTGCCTTGTATCTACTGTATTCTAACTTCTCTATGGCAAAAACTCATCAAAGAAAACCATAGAGCCATCAAAATAGGCACAGAACACAAAGAAAACATAATCTGTCAAAACAAAACAGTCTGTAGAAATCTGACTATTTCGAATACTTATGTAACTCCAAACATTCTGAAAAATTAGGACCACCTGAGAAATTTGTATATTTATCTACTTTAAATGGAATGGGTATTTTATCGCTCTCTGGTAAAAAATGAGAATTATTTTTGTGAGCGCAAAAGTTTATGTTTTTTCAGCAAGATCAAACAAATATCACCCTAGAAGACCCTAAAGGCTTTACTTGGCACAAACACTAATTAAAACATAAAAAAATAATCATAACAGTAGAATAATTATGCTAACACTCAAAATCGGGAAGCAAAAAGAAAAAATAAATTTTATTCATTGGGTTGCCTCCCAACAAGCGCTATAGTTTTATGCCCTTAGCTAGGCATAAAGCAAGGATCTAAGTTTTGTCATCTTTGTCCAACTCATAAATAAAACACTTAGAATCCTTCAAAGATTTAGCATAAAGATTTTGAATAACAACACTTCTATGAATAAATCCAAAGATTTCATTCTTGCAAAAAGGATCTCTTATCACTTCAACAAAATTCAGGTGAATACCAATCATCTTAAGATCTTCTTTATTACCATTACTAGAGGTTGCACCCTTGTTCATGGTAGCTCTACCAATCTTTACGGGAGTTTTTTCGATAGTTTTAGCGGAAGTGAAAGCCGTCCTTAGTTTAGTAAAAATTTCTTCTAATTTATCGACCCGGGATGGGCTTTCTTCTATTCTTTCATGAATTATGGTGCCCTTTTCCCTTAACAACTTAAGAATATCTCCCGCTTTTGACCCAATATTGGTGGCAAAATTATGCATCTTTTTATCTATAATTTCCATATGATCTTTGGTGAGCATTTTCTTTTCAATAGCATCTAGTATTGCCATAACATGCTCAAGAGTCAAAGTTGTTTCATTAATCAAGAGGGGTGGTGAGCCCACTAAATTTTCCATAGCATTAAAGGCATCAAGAGAAGGACACATCAAAAAATTTCCACCGGTAATCGTATTAAGGATGAATGTATACCAAGTGGTGATGCTAACATAAAAACAACGAAGAAGAACAACGATGGGTTGCTTACAGGTAGATCTATTTTGAGCATTGCAAATCCTATACCAAGCATCTTTTAAATTTTCTCCTCCCCTTTGTTTAAAGTTGAGAACCTCGTTCTCAGGAGTGCAAGCAATAGAGGAAGAACTATCCATAATGATAATAACGACAAACAAGGTTGCACACAAAAAATAGATCCGGCAAGAAAACTGCGAATGGAAAAGAGGGGCGAATAAGATGGCAAATTTTTGTGAAGTGGGGGAGAGGAAAACGAGAGGCAAATGACAAATAATGTAAATTGTGAAGAGATGAGAATTGTGATTAGAAACCTGGTATATGTTGAAGATCCTCCCCGGCAACGGCACCAGAAATTGGTGCGCTGACGGGAGACTATCTTGACTTGATCCTCGCCGGCAACGGCGCCAGACATTCCTTTTTATGTCGCTTGAAGCTACGTCGGTATTTCCCCAAAGAGGAAGGGATGATGTAGCATAGCAACGGTAGCTATTTCCCTCAGATGTGAAACCAAGGTTATCGAACCAGTAGGAGAACCAAGCAACACAACGTAAACAACACCTGCACACAAATAACAACTTCTCGCAATCCGACGTGTTAAAGGGGTTGTCAATCCCTTCCGGGGTACGGCGCCTCAAGATAGGCAAACAGACGTGAGGTAAATTTGTAGTAGATTGGTAGATCAAATGCCAAATAAATAAATGAGAATAAATTGTAGCAAAGTATTTTTGAGGTTTTTGGTTTAGTACATCTGAAAATAAACACAAACAAAAATAGATCGCAAAGGAAAATAATATGAGAAAGAGACCCGGGGGGGCGTAGGTTTCACTAGTGGCTTCTCTAGAGAAAAATAGCAAATGGTGGGTGAACAAATTACTATTGGGCAATTGATAGAACTTCAAATACTCATGAAGATATCCAGGCAATGATCATTACATAGGCATCACGTCCAAGATCAGTAGACCGACTCCTTCCCACATCTAGTACTATTACTCCACACATCGACCGCTATCCCCCATGCATCTAGTGTATTAAGTTCATGGAGAAATGGAGTAATGCAATAAGAATGATGACATGATGTAGACACGATCTATCTATGTAGTGATAGACCCCATCGTTTTATCCTTAGTAGCAACGATACATACGTGTCGGTTCCCCTTCTGTCACTGGGATCAAGCACCATAAGATCTAACCCACTACAAAGCACCTCTTCCCATTGCAAGATAAATAGATCAAGTTGGCCAAACAAAACCCAAATATCAGAGAAAAAATACGAGGCTATAAGCAATCATGCATAGAAGAGATCAAAGAAACTCAAATACTTCCATTAATATAAAAAGATAGATCTGATCATAAACTCAAAGTTCATCGATCCCAAAAAACACACCGCAAAAGAGTTATGTCATATGGATCTCCAAGAGACCATGGTATTGAGAATCAAGAGAGAGAGAGAGAGATGAAGCCATCTAGCTACTAACCACAGACCCGACGGTCTACAAAGAACTACTCACGCATCATCGGAGAGGTACCAATGGAGGCGGTGAACCCCATCCGATATGGTGTCTAGATTGGATCTGGTGGTTCTGGACTCTACGACAGCTGGATCAATATTTCGTCGACTCCCTATAGGGTTTTGGGAATATTGGGGTATTTATAGAGCAAAGAGGCGGTTCAGGGGGGACCCGAGGTAGGCACAACCTACCATGGCACGCCCTAGCGTAGCCAGGGCCCGTTGTGTTCCTTCTGGCCCATAAAAAATCTCCGTAAAGTTTCATGGCATTTGGAATCCGTTTGATATTGATTTTCTACGATGTAAAAAAGTGGAAAAAACAGCAACTGGCACTTGGCACTATGTCAATAGGTTATTACCAAAAAATGATATAAAATGACTACAAAATGATTATAAAACATCCAAGATTGATAATATAACAGCATGGAACAATCAAAAATTATAGATACGTTGGAAACGTATTAGCCCGCCTGTCGGTGTCAAAACTGGCGGATCTCGGGTAGGGGGTCCCGAACTGTGCGTCTAAGGTGGATGGTAACATGAGACACGGGACAAGATGTTTTACCCAGGTTCGGGCCCTCTTGATGGAGGTAAAACCCTATGTCCTTCCTGATTTATTCTTGATGATATGAGTATTACAAGAGTTGATCTACCACGAGATCAGAGAGGCTAAACCCTAGAAGCTAGCCTATGGTCTGATTGTATGTTGTCCTACGGACTAAAACCCTCTGGTTTATATAGACACCGGAGGGGGCTAGGGTTACACAAGGTTGGTTACAAAGGAGGAGATATCCATATCCGTATTGCCAAGCTTGCCTTCCATGGCAAGTAGAGTCCTATCCGTACATGAGACGAAGTCTTCAATCTTGTATCTTCATAGTCCAACAGTCCGACCAAAGGATATAGTCCGGCTGTCCGGAGACCCCCCATACCCCTGAACCAGGCTTCAATGACAATGAGTCCGGTGCGCAGTGTTGTCTTCGGCATTGCAAGGCGGGTTCCTACTCCAAATACACCACGGAAGAATTTGAATACAAGGATAGTGTCCGACCCTGCAAAATAAGTTCCACATACCACCGTAGACAGAATAATATTTCCACAAATCTAATCTACTGACACGTTTTGGCAACATGACATCATGCCATGGCTCGGTGATTATTCGAACCATTTTTCTTTAACCAGCCCCACACATAACGCGAGGCAGTTTCTTGACACGTCTTGTCAAAGCAGAGATTGTATCCCCCTTATTACGGGATTCTCATCAATACGGGCGTGGGTAACCCAACCGCGCCATCAATTACGATGCTTGGGGGATAAGCGAGTTTTGCCAGGCTAGTGGGGGGGGCATAGTTTCGGCCGCCCTTATAAGGGGATAAGGTTCAACCTTTTTCTACCCACACCTTCTTCCTCCTTGCTCATCCATTCTTGCGCACTCGAGCTCCAACGCCCAAGTCCACATCCTTCTCCTCAACCTTCTCCAAACATGTCCGGAGCGGGAGGCAAGTGGATGGCCTCCTCTGTAATGGAGGGCCACATCAAAAAGCTGCGCGGAGCTGGATACTTAGTCGCGAATATCGCGCATCGGCTGCCCACTGCGGGGCAGATCGTCCCTACCCTGGAACCTCACGAGAGGGTAGTTTTCCTCCACCACATCCTCCCGGACTGGGGTTTCCCCTCCATCCATTCGTCTGTAGTCTCATGTTCTACTACGGGCTGGACTTTCATGATCTAGCCCCGAACTTCATCCTCAACATTTCGGCGTTCATAATCGTGTGTGAGGCTTTCCTCCGCATCCGGCCGCACTTCGGCCTGTGGCTAAAGACCTTCAATATCAAGCCGAAGGTGGTGGGAGGCCAACAAGCGGAATGCGGTGGAGCCATGGTGGGCAAGATGCCCAATGTTATACGGTTTGAAGGCTCCTTCATGGAGACCATAAAGGGGTGGCAATCGGCGTGGTTCTACATCACCGAGCCGCGCGACACCAACTGGGTGGCGGCCCCCGAGTTTCGGTCCGGAATCCCCACACGGCTCACCTCCTGGAAAGAGAAGGGCCTATCCTGGGGTTCATCGGTGGAGCTGGACGGATTCGAAAAATGTATCCGGAATATGGCAAGCAAGAAGCTCAAGCTTGTCAACATAGTCCAGGTCATGCTCTTCCGCCGGATCCTCCCGTGTCAACAACGGGATTTCAACTTGTGGGAGTTCGACCCGGCCCAGCACCAGACTCTGAGCGAGCTCTTCGACACGATGCACAAGGACGTCTGGAGGGTGCTGTTCAAGGGTGCCGAGGTCCCTCCCTCTCTCACCGAGGACCGCGGGCTAAGAGCAAAGCGCCCTGCGAATCCGGTAAGTTTTGTCCATCTGGTAGGATTTTTACTTCCCATAGCTTAACCATGCGCGAGGTCTGAGCTCCCATGCCTTTGACAGGACTGGGTGGGGGCATCGGAGAAGATCAACTGTCTGGCCCCTCTGGCCGAAGACACCGCAGACGCTCTCCTGACGGAGATGCTGACTCCGGCTCCATACAAGGTGCCGGAGAAGACCAAGAAGAATGCCAAGGGAACACGAAAGAGTTCCCGGCGCCAGGTGATATCGGGCTCATCGTCCGATGACTCCGCGACGCACTCCTCCCCCGAAGACGAGGAGGAAGATGAAGATGCTCCCCCTTCAGCTGGGGGAGACAAAAAAAGGAAGGCCACCCCAATCGGGGGGCCGAAGGTCCAAGAAGGGAAGGACTCTCCTTTCGGACTGCTCCACCACCGGCGCCGAAGACGAAGACGAGTGGCTGCTCAGGGCCAAGCCCCTGGAGAAGTCGTAAGTATTCGGATACCAGAGTAACTCATAGCATACCTTTGACGCACTGCTTCTCATAACATCGAATATGATTATGTAGACCGCCCACGCCCGTATCGACATATCTCTGTCGGGTGGCTCCTTGGACTCATCGGATATGGATAGCGATCCACTTCCTACCGCCACCTCCCCTTTCCCTACAGACAATGCCGAGGTGCTATCTCGAGAGGCACCGGGTTGAGGGGAGACAGTCCCGAAGGCGCCTCAAGGCGACCTTCCGGACTCCGGGAGCAGAGGGGGTAAGGCTCCCGAGGGCTCCGAGTTCGGCCTTCAGCCAAACACTGCGCTGGAACCCCTAGTGGTTCCGGACTCGGGCCGGCGGCCTCCTTCCAAAAGGGGCAAGATGCCCGTGCCGGTGACCTCTGTCCATCGAGAGGCACCAGACAATCTGCTAGGAGCACTTCACAGCACTTCCATCGACGAAGAGCACCGCACTATTATGAGTGCGGTGATCCAGAAGGTTCAGTCCACCAAGAGCGGACTGACTGAAGCCTGTGCCAGCCTTCTAACAGGCTTTGAGGTAAGTATTTGAAATATAGGAAAAATATTACCGCATAGACAGTAGCCCCTGATGCTCTGTTTGGTGTTCAAAAAGAAAAGCCGGATAGAGTATCAACTAATATCTGCAGGAGTCTAATATAAGTATGTCTATATGCGTATGCAGGCTTCACTATTGGCCTCTGCTGCACTGGCTGTGGAGGTCGCCATACTGAAGTAGGACCTCGAAGGGTCCAAGAAAGAGCTCGGCCTTGCCAAGAGGCAGCTCGAGGAGAACAAAGGTAAGTAATACCTAGTCTGTAGATATGTATATATATAAAAGGGATGCGATTGCAAAATGACAGCATCATCTTTAATCTACCAGGGGCCACGACCGAAGTGGCAACCCTGAAGCAAGCGCTATCCAACGCCGAAAACAAAGCGGCCCAGGAGCGCACCGAGCAGGAAAAACAAGAGGCACGGGTGGGCGAGGTGCAGCAAGAGCTCCACGCTCTCTAACGAAGCACGAGGCGTTGGAGCTTGACTTGAAGACGCGAGAGTCCGAGCTTGCCGCGGCCCTTGAGAGTGCAAAGAATGCCAAGGCTGAAGCCCAAAAGGCTCTCCAGGAGATTGATGTGATGAAGAAGATAGCGGCGGGTAAGGCATTCTATATGCAAAGCAAGCATGTGAAAGTAAATTACTTGTTACTTACCCGAACCCGAAGCTCTCCAGGAGCATTCGCAGATTTGCCCCGCAGCGTGTCAGATGCCGCACATTTTTACCAGGCCGAGGAGGGAAGCTCGACGGAGAAGCTGTTCTGGTCTCAGTATACTGAGACCGAACACCCGATGCCTCTGAGCGACCAGCTGAAGCAACTGGTCGAGCTGCACAAGGTAGCCGAATAGGCCATGAAGGGCTTTATAGTCCGGATGTGGCCTGGTGACGCCCTTCCCAACAGCTACTTCGGCCTGGTGAGGCGGCTTGTGGATGCCTGCCCACGGCTGGAAGTCATCAAGCGGTCCGTCTGCATCGAAGGTGCATGCCGGGATTTCGCCCGTGCGAAGGTACATTGGGCCAAGATGGATGCCGTGAAGCTGGTGAAGGAAGGGCCGCCGCAGGGCAAGGAGCATCGCCACCCGAGATGTACTATGAGGGTGTCCTGAAGGGTGCCCGTCTTGTAGCGGACGAGTGTGCGAAAGATGTAATATTTGAGTAAACTTGCTCGTGTAATCATGTATTATGAAAACTTGTTCATATGCGCTATGCAATGCTTTTTTGAATTCAAAATATTGCCTTCTGTTCGGCTGTTTATCAAATCTGAGAGATGGCTAGTCGTCGGCTTCTGCCCCCACGCCACGAGTGCTGGGGTGTTCGGGATAAACCTAAGCACTCTTGTTCCCATTGTTGGGTCCTACGAGGGAGGTGCTCAACACAACGAACAACGCAATCGGACTATAATGCGTTATCACTCTCACTTAGGCATAGAATTCTATAATTTTAAATTTCTGCGAAGCCCCTAGTATTCGCAAGGCCGAATTCGGGGCGCGATACACGCCTTAAGCCGGACAGGGCCGACTCCTCGCTCTAAGCGGCATAAGTCTTTAGGGACTTGAAACCTCTCGAACAGCGACCAGTCTCTCGCCTTATCATGACAGTCAGTTTTAGCTTTCTCTACTGAGGTGCTTAGCCCAGCAGAACCAGGGCACAATCGCAGTAGTTCTCCCAGTGCTACCTTAGCCGATAGAGCGGAACGTAAGGTACCAAAACATGGGAGCCGGGCAAACCCAACTATTGACCCAAGACATGATTCGGAGCTGATGCATATAATGCTATAAGTTTGGGGTGTCGCACTGTTGAAAGTGTTCAGACTTCTCACACTGCATTATGGGGTATGCTTAAGCCCCTAGCGTATAGGCCGCACCAGAGTGTACGGGTGCTAGATGTCATGAATGAATATATATATATATATATATATGTAAAGGAAGAATGCAATAATAGTCTTAATGCTATGCATTGTTTATTCAAAAAGGTGCGTTAGAGCAGAATGATACAAGTAGTGCGATAAGCAAAAAGTAGGACTATTTAATATGTCCCTTCCAAGGGCGAGCTGAGGAATAGTATTAAAGCAAGTATTTCACTCGTTATCGTAATCCACCTGGGAGTTTCGTGGTGTGACGTAGCTCTCTACCTCCTTGGTTGCTGCATCATGTGTTCAGCAATCATGCTGCCGGACGGGGTTTCCAGAGATTAAAGTCCTGAAAGAGAAAAATAACAAAGCAGGAAGCCCCTAGTCCGGTTTAAGCCGCGTCTTGGGGCGTGCCGTAGTCGTGCCCCCTCCCCACCCGTGCCCATGGTATTTTTAATGCGTAATTATGTGCGCGTGGCACGGATTGCATCGTTTGGCTGGGACTGGGGTGGGGGCCGCATTGCTATGTGAGCTCGGAACGTGCCAGGCGGTCATGTTGCCGATTACTCCGGGCGCGCTTGAAGGTGTCCGGGTCCTGAAACCCCGAACTAGTGGATTGCCTTAAGAGGCTGCTTTGTGCTTCTGTTGCGAGGGCCGCAGTGTGCTCCTCTGTGCGGAGAGAGCGCTCTGTGTTTCCATTGACTGTGATGACCCCCCGAGGTCCTGGCATCTTGAGCTTGAGATATGCATAATGCGGTACCGCATTGAATCTCGCAAATGCGGTTCGCCCGAGCAGTGCATGGTAGCCACTGCGGAATGGGACTATGTCGAAGATTAACTCTTTGCTTCGGAAGTTATCCGGAGATCCGAAGACCACTTCCAGTGTGACTAAGCCTGTGCAATGGGCCTATACACCTGGTATGACACCTTTAAAGGTCGTTTTTGTGGGTTTGATCCTTGAGGGGTCTATACCCATTTTGCGCACTGTGTCCTGATAAAGCAGGTTCAGGCTGCTGCCGCCATCCATTAGGACTCGAGTGAGGTGAAATCCGTCAATGATTGGGTCTAGGACTAGTGCGGCGAATCCGCCATGACGGATAATAGTGAGGTGAAATACGTCAATGATTGGGTCTAGGACTAGTGCGGCGAATCCGCCATGACGGATACTAGTGGGGTGGTCCCTGCAATCGAAGGTGATCGGACAGGAGGACCATGGGTTGAACTTTGGGGCGACTGGCTCCAACGCATATACGTCCCTGAGCGCACGCTTCTGCTCCCTCTTGGGGATGTGGGTTGCGTAAATCATGTTCACCGTCCGCACTTGTGGGGGGAACCTCTTCTGTCCTCCGGTGTTCGGCTGCCGGGGCTCCTCCTCGTCATCGCTATGTGACCCCTTATCTTTGTTTTTGGCATTTAACTTGCTGGCCTGCTTAAACACCCAACAATCCCTGTTGGTGTGGTTGGCTGGCTTGTCGGGGGTGCCGTGTATTTGACACTAGCGATCGAGTATACGGTCCAAACTGGACGAGCCCGGAGTGCTTCTTTTGAATGGCTTTTTCCGCTGACCGGGTTTAGAGCCTTTGAATCCGGCATTGACTGCTGTATCCTCGGTATTGTCGTTGTTAATGCGGCGCTTATGTTTGTTGCGACGTGACCTGCCGTTGCCGTCCTTGGTATCCGAAGTACCATGGTTCTTTGATATGTTATTGCTGCGAGCCAACTAGATGTCCTCTCCCGCACAGAAGCGGGTCATGAGTGTCGTTAGGGCTGCCATAGATTTCGGCTTTTCCTGGCCAAGGTGCCGGGCGAGCCATTCGTCGCGGATGTTGTGCTTGAAAGCTGCTAGGGCCTCTGCATCCGTACAGTCGACAATTTGATTTTTCTTTGTTAGGAACCGTTTCCAGAATTGCCTAGCCGATTCCTCTAGCTGCTGAATTATGTGGCTCAAGTCATCGGCATCTGGTGGTCGCACATAAGTGCCCTGAAAGTTGTCGAGGAATGCGGCTTCCAGATCTTCCCAACAGCCAATGGACTCTGCTAGCAAGCTGGTGAGCCAATGCCGAGTTGGTCCTTTGATTTTGAGTGGGAAGTATTTGATGGCATGTAGGTCATCACCGCGGGCCATGTGGATGTGCAGGAGGAAATCCTCGATCCATACCACATGATCTGTTGTGTCGTCGTATGATTCTATATTTACGGGTTTGAAACCCTTTGGGATATGATGATCCATTACTTCATCTATGAAGCATAAGGGGTGTGCGGCGCCTTTGTACAGGGCTATATCGCGACGGAGCTCAAATGCGTCTTGCCCGCTGTGTTCGGCCCGGCCGGACTTAGTTTTACTGTATCTGGCGTGACGATTATCGTCTTGCATAGTGGCGCGCCCTCGTGATCCGTAGATCTATATTGCGTGTTTTGCTTTGTCCTCCAATACGTCTCGCAGGTCTGGCGTATTTCCCCATGCCTGTTTATTTGAATGGCGTCAGGGTGCAGGCTGAGTTTTTGGCTGGAATGCCTCTCTGTCGCGACCACGAGGTGGCCGATCAGCCACGTCATACACCGGGGATGTGGGTTTCGGTGCTTCCTCCTCCAGTTGGGGTAGCAACCTACACTTTGGGTAACTCTTGGAGGGGCGTTTGAGTTTATATTCCTCGGCCGCCAGGACTTCAATCCATCTGTCGGCTAGCAAATCTTGATCAGCTTGAAGCTGCTGCTGCTTTTTCTTAAGGCTATTTGCCGTGGCTATAATCCGGCGCTTGAAGCGCTCTTGTTCGACGGGATCCTCTGGTACGGCGAATTAGTCATCGTCGAGGCTTGCCTCGTCTTCGGAGGGAGGCATGTAATTATCATCCTAAGCCTCTCCATCAGCCGCTCTCTCAGGAGGGCTGGCCTCTCCATCCTCCTGCTCTAAATCTTGCTGGAGGGGATTGTTGTTGCCTTCGGCACTATCCGGAGTGCTATTATCTCTGGTGCCGGTATCACCGCTTTTGCCTTGGCGGGACTTAGAGCGGCGCCGTTGTCGCCGGCGCTTGAGTTGCTTCTTGGAGGGGTCATCCTTCGCTGTCCCGTCGCCATTGCCTTCTTTGGGTGTGTCCACCATGTATATGTCATATGATCAGGTGGCTGCCCAGTGCCCTGTGGGCAGTGATTCCTCTTCGCCTCCCGCATCATCGTCCATACCGTCGATGTCTTCGGAGTCGAAGTCGAGCATGTCGGTTAAGTCATCGACAGTGGCTACTAAGTGGGTGGTGGGTGGGCGGAGAATTTCTTCATCATCCGCATCCCAATCCTGCCGGACATAGTTCGGCCAGGACTCTCCTGACAAGGAGAGAGACCTTAATGAGTTCAGTATGTCGCCAAAGGGCGAGTGCTGAAAAATATCCGCGGAGGTAAACTCCATGATCGGCGCCCAATCGGATTCGACAGGAACGGGCGCAGGCGGTTCGGAGTTCGTGGCCGAAGAAGGATCCGGCAGTTCGGCAACACGGCTCTCGTGAAGGGTAAGGTCGATATTCTGCTCGATCGCCGCAGAGGATACGGCCTCCGTGGCGGGGTCTATCCACTCGTCCATGGATGGCGCAACTGGCTCCGAATTGAGGGTCGGAGCGGCTGCCGGTGTGATTTCTCGAACACTGTCCGATGGTAGAGCTAAATCATACTCATCGTGACCGCGTGGCGCACAAGGCAGGGGCTCGAATCCGTCAAAGATCAAGTATCCACGGAAATTGGCCGTGTAGTTTAAGCTTCCAAACCTGACCTAGTGGCCAGGGGCGGAACTTTCGATCTGCTCCAGATGGCCAAGCGAGTTGGCCCGCAGTGTGAAGCCGCCGAACAAAAAGATCTGTCCGGGGAGGAAAGTCTCACCCTGGACTGCATCGCTATCGATGATCGCAGGAGCCATCAAGCCTAACAGCGACAACACAGAGGAACTCTCAGTGAAAGCACCAATGTCGGTGTCAAAACCGGCGGATCTCGGGTAGGGGGTCCAGAACTGTGCGTCTAAGGCGGATGGTAACAGGAGGCAGGGGACACATGTTTTACCCAGGTTCGGGCCCTCTTGATGGAGGTAAAACCCTACGTCATGCTTGATTTATTCTTGATGATATGAGTATTACAAGAGTTGATCTACCACGAGATCGGAGAGGCTAAACCCTAGAAGCTAGCCTATGGTCTGATTGTATGTTGTCCTACGGACTAAAACCCTTCGGTTTATATAGACACCGGAGGGGGCTAGGTTTACACAAGGTTGGTTACAAAGGAGGAGATATCCATATCCGTATTGCCTAGCTTGCCTTCCACGCCAAGTAGAGTCCTATCCGGACACGAGACGAAGTCTTCAATCTTGTATATTCATAGTCCAACAGTCCGGCCAAAGGATATAATCCAGCTGTTCGGAGACCCCCTAATCCAGGACTCCCTCACCGCCGGTAGGCGCCGTCTGGGCGATGCGAGCGGCGAGTGCGACCCGATGCTCAACATGGGCTCGACGAGCGTCAGCCATCACTACTGCAGGTTGCTACTAACGCGACACTATGATCAGAGACCCTTCGACGAAATTGTGTGCGATGCCATAATCGCAAACGGTGGAGTAAAAAACTCGTCAAAAAAGGTGTAAAACGTTTGCGATGGAGGATGCATCAAACACGATTCAGATTTTAGTTGCGTGTGCGATGCAGGGCATACGGTTCAGCTCAATTAACTGTTTGCGATGAGGAGGAACAAAAGAAACGGGCAGCCAGATGAAGGTGTGTGCGATGTACAACATACGATTCACTCGGATGAACTATTTGTGATTAGGAAACACCAAAGGAACGGTCATTCGGATCAAAGGTGTGTGCGATATACGGCATGCGGTTCACTCGGATGAACTGTTTGCATTGAGACAAGAGAGCAGAAATGGTTCAAATGAACAAGATGTGTGTGATACGAGGCAAACAGGTCTGTAATCGGAAACATGTGTGAAGATCGATAACAATACAGACAATTACTACTAACAAGCCGTGTATGTTGTGAGCAAATGATTGCTGGTATACAATTGTGAGTGATTGATGAAAACATCACCGACGGGTTCTATTGTTTAGTCCGTGTGCGATGTGATTTTCTTTGTCCGCACAACATCTACACTCTGTCTACAAAGCAACAACATATATACTTAAAAAGACATCACAACATAACCAAATTAAGCATACAATTACACAAGTGACTACACACATAACATTTCCAGACACCAAAGTAAGCAATTACATGCATACTAAAGTAGGAGAAACGAGGATCTAATCATCTACTTATTATTGCAGCGACGCTTGCTATTGATCTGCTTCCGGCTAGATCCCTGGCCGTTTTGGGGAAGGAGGCACTTCCTCATGTCAACGATCTGCCTGTACACGTCGTAGCTTGTGTACGCCTCCTTGGCCGCGTACACGACATGAGCTTTGTTGAGTTTCTCCATCCAGGCCGAGTGCTAGGCACACTTGTCCTTGTTGCACGAATCCTTCATGTCTCTGTAGTAGGGGTCGATGATGGCCTTGACGAGGTGAACCAGTGAGTCCTTCTCATGCTCCTTGCTGCCCCAAATCTTGTATTGGCCCTGGATGTCCACAAGATTCTAGCAGGCGATGCCCAAATTCCCGAGCGCCTTTACATCGTTGGTGATGTCCACCGTAGCGAACAAGTAGTGGGGGTTGTTGACAAACCTGATGAAACGCTCGCAAGGCCTTGTGGCCAGGCAGTAGTGGTAGATGAGGACGTGGTGGCGCACACACATCTAGGCGACGGTGACCTTGGCACGAGACTCGGCACGAGCGCGGGTGTACTCGAGGTCGAACCCGACCACCTTGTACTTCTCCGCGGCAAGCAACAACTCCATGATGTGGATGGAGTGCTCCACCCAGACCAGGTCGTTGGTGTACACCACCGAGAGGTCCATGAACCTTCTATGGGTGTCCACCACGGCACGCATGGTGAACTGCTGCTCGTCGTCGGCAGCCGCTCGGAGCGCCATTGGAGCCGCGCAGGATACCCTTTAAGAATTTCTCGTGGTGGGTGTGCTTCTTACATGGTGGGGCGCGATCGAAAGGTTGAAGAGACACAAGGGTTAAATGGCCGCTGTAATAAATGGGGGCCGGACGGCCTGTAATCGTCACGTCTTGTCACGGTGTTCATAGCGGAGGATTCCAGTGCACGCTTGACAACACCGCACCGCATGTGTGGGCTCGAAGAGGCCCAAATGTATAGTCGGTGAGCCTGTTCCCGCTCTACCGCGATGTTTACCATGAAAGCTTCCCACCCGGCTAGTTTGGCCATGCGTCGGCTAGAAGAGGGACAAATCATGGGCGTTTATTGGCAAAAAGCTTTGTAAAAACAAAGTGTGTGGAATGACTTCGATCATAAGTTTACCTGGTGATGAGGTCAAAGTTACACAGAAGGGTGATGATGGACACTCGAGTGCGATAACTAATTCTGCGCTCTATAGTGCACAAGGTGGAAGAAACCAACTATGTGCAATAATGTCGAAGATCGCAGTCGAGTTAGCTATACAGATCGTGTGTTGTGAGATCGACAAGGTAAACTGATTCGAGAATGGTTAATAAAATCTAAGACCATTGCATATTAAGGTCAAAATAGTGTTAGCAATATACGAGTCTCATACGATGCCATTTCAATGATTGTACCACAAAAGCTCGAGATGTTACAAGGTTCAAATTCCAGAGTTATATGGCTCAAATTCTAAGATTACAAGGTTCAAACTGATATTAGAAATGAAGATTACAAGGTGCAAATGCTCACGCTGATCCGCTGAACAAGTCTAGTTTCGAAGCCTCACAATTTTTGCAAAGGGGTCAGCCACTGAGAAGTCATGTATGGGGTTGACACGATGACTTCTGATTACTCTGTCATCTGAAGTTCCAAAATGAAATTCAACATTTTTGGAGCCTACTCCATTCCGCCGCAGGCGCCGGTGCTGATCAACAAACCATTCATTTTTGCAAAATAAATGTAGGGAAAACCTCATTTACTTTAGCACCCTTGCTCTAAGAACAAAGAACCTGATGAATATAATCTCCGGTAAGGTCCCTCGGTAGGAGTTCAAAGTAATTTATGAGAGATGCAGATCTAGGCATTCGACGTGATTGTTATATTGTATCACATTATCCACCACTGGGCCTAATCCTATCTGCAAAAGAAGAAAATGTGTTAGTGCCTACATGCAGTTTTGAACATTACTACAGGCCTATTTGGTTTGCAGGATTTGTAAAATGCACTAACATGCCATCTTCGATCTGACATGATTAACATGGGCATTTGATTACATTCTAGAAAAATGTAGCCTTCTTCACAAGAGGTTAGAGTGGATGAAAGGTTCGCTAAGAAAACTTGAACTCCCTTATGGTTAACGTTTAACAGGAAAGGAACATCACCTCGATATATAGCTTCTCCAGGCACAGAAAGCATCTCAGGAAACTGACAACTTGCTCCAGGTTGGGGCCGATAGATTCTAGTGCCAAGACCTTCACTGTGCGCACTTTCAGGGTCAAGCTTGTCGGAATCATTTTCTGAATGACAGATGAACAAACATCTTCAAAATTAAAAATAATGTTAATTTGCAGAAGGAGAGGTAGAAGGCGGCTATTGTACCTGAACAGGTGTGGATCCAGTAAAAAGTTCGGAGTATTTGTGAGACGAGTAGCCCACCACTGTCAATTTCGGCACAGAAATGACATTGATTCTTGTTGTACCTTATTGATCAACTACAAGTAATCTCTCAAGTGTAGGTGTGTCCTTAGTGACCATACTGTGGTACACATCTTGTGATGTCTTCCTGCCACACCAGCAACACACATAAATAGTCCGGAGAGTCATGGAGGTGATGTGGAAGGTACTCAACCCATTGATCGCCTGAAGACGAAGGTACTCGAGTGTAGTACAGCCATAGAGCAGGCACTCCATGTCACCATTTGAGAGGCTTACGACAACGAGCTCGAGGTGCTTCAGTCGTGGTAGAATAAGAGCGGGCGCGCCATTAAGGGGGGATGGCAGTTCCTGAACTTGGCGATGCGCAGCGTGGGCGCGAGGCGGAGTGTGGACGTTGGCAGCAACCGCATATGCCCATCATCAAAAATGAGCTCCTCGAGCTGATCTAGGGCGGGGGATCAGAACCAGTCATCAAGCTTGGCTCGGTCCTTGCCGTTGGAACAGAACTTGCCCATTCTAAGGCCTTTGGTTGGGCCAAGGTGACTGCCTTGGATCTTGGAGAACGCGTCCAAGCTTTTGCGATAGCCATGGCAAAGCTCGTGAGTGTCGATGAGGTCAAGAGGGCTGGAGTTCCATAGGGGGTGCCACCGCCGGGAAAGGACGATTGTCCGCGCCCCATATTTGATTGGGAGGAGGGAGATGATGACTCTCAACATATCATCGGGGAGGCTTCTGATGAAGTCTAGGCCTGCTGGAGTCGCTTGCGGTTCTAGCTCGCCCTGCCTCAGCTTGTTGGCAGACCCGTTCTCCACCTCTGGAGTCTCCTTGTCAGCGGCGCTTTTTGATAGAAATGGGAGTACAATTATTATTTAGTTAGAACATGGCAATAGAAAAGTGTACTGGTAACTAGAAGTTATTAGGTAGGAATATAGTAAGAAAAGGGAATAACAATCGGTTGCTTAAATACTGCACAATTCATTTGACATTGTTGGGTAAGTCAACAAATAGTTGAAAAGAAAACTTACTTCGTACAAAGTCTGGACGGATGATTTTGTCGGGGAAGTTAGCATATATCTCATGACCAGGCCCTTTTATGTGTAGTGCAATTTTAGTGCCAGCTTTCAGTACATAAAACTTTGCAATTTCTTTCCAAAAGCCAATGCCAAAATAGGAGTCACCACGTTCATTAAGTCCTACAGTAGCAACGATTGTAAATACATGGTTTGTGTGCTGTATGACATCCGTGGAGGCTTCATCTATGTAAAGGGAAAAATTGTGCACTACATAATCTGTTGCATATAGCAAGGGATGTTCTGCAAAAATGGTAGGATTGTTAAAGTAAATATGGTAACATGCAAATATGGGCCCAAATTGAAAGAACTGTACATCAGTTGAAATCGAAGGACAAAAATCTATAATTAAACAGATAGGGTAAACATGATGTCATGGATATATGAGAGTAATCAAAAGAACAATACATCATTAATTTTCCTAATGTAGAAAGAAGAGGGAAAAAAATCCCCTTTGACGTATATGGTGCATGTGGCACCTTTTATCCAAATGTAGCAATATTTAGAATATGTTCAGGAAAGTAGGCCATGCCAACCAATTTAGGGTGAGATTGAACATACCGCGCACGTCCTCAAGTTATCTGGTACGGTGAGTTGGAATCTCTGGCGAAGGTCGCAAAGTCCTGAAGTGTCGGCGCACTGTACATTCTATGAATGAAAGAAAAAGCCTCAAATCAACTCGAATAAAAATAAATTCAGGGTGATTTCTGCTGGGTGATTAAAGGAGGCAGATGAACTGGGATAAGAAATGAGATAATATCTCGTTAAATTAGTTACCTTGTCGTCCATGAGAAAGAACCCTCGGTACGGCAGATTCCTCAACCGAGCGGAGCTGGGTCGACCGCGAGCAGCGTCGAGAAAGTCGATGGCGATAGGCGGCGGCAAGCGGAAGTGGCGAAATGCGGTGGGCTTTGCCAGCAGCCTGGCGGCGGCAGGCGTTGAGGTAAGTGTTTACCGCCGCGATAGGCGGTGCCAGGGCATAGACGCGGAGGAGCTTGTGTAGGTGTGAACGGGGAACGTACCGGAGGGGGCAAGGGGGTGGCGGGCGGGGTGAGGGTTTTTGTGACGTGGGGATGGTGAGGGTTTTCTTTTTTCTTTTTTGAATTGGGTGGTGAGGGTTTTCTGTCCCACAAATAATTTTGGGGGCGATGGTTTGCTAGAGCGAACCATGTGTGATTGACGCAATAGGAAAAATGGAAGTCATTACACACAGTTTCAATTTTGGGAACCATGTGTGATTGACGTACTACTTCCGTCCTGGTTTATTGGTCCCCTTTTGTAATTTTTACCAAAATTTTACCAAAATTTGACCAAATATTTAACATACTCAGACATAGATAATAAGTGTACACATATATAAGCATGGTTCAACCATAAGTACATAGTTCAACCGCATTAAGCATACTCAAGCGTACATAGTTTGATCCATCCCACATCTCATCTCACATGCGGTCGACACGATCCTGAAGCTTCTCCAGGTACTCGGTGTACGCGCCATGCGCCACCCTGCAAGAATACTTCTGCTTGAAGGAGCCAATGGCCCGTCCTCTTGGATGCGCCAGAACACTTAGATACGCGTCATGAAGCTTCTGGCTACAAAATGGGCATCCATAGCCGTCGCTCCAGGTCCTAATACGCCTGTTATGCATTCCCGCATAGAGCTCCCTCAAGATTTGCCTCTTGTACCTCCTCTGGCCATCTTCATCCTTGCTGTCCACATCGTTAGACAGCACCTATACAAATAGTAAAACAAATTTGGCATCAAATCAATGATTACGTGCCGTGAAGTAGGATTAGGAATTTATGGCTATTTATTTATACATATCCAGAGACAATGGTTCAATTTTTAAGCACAATCGTCTATGTACAAACCAATCTTGATGAAAATCATGGCACAAACATATGTAGGTCATTCAAAATCAATTGTCAAGCCCTGGCTAGGAATTATTAGCACGAACACTAACCCTAGTCAGATTACTAGCAGAAATCATTTGCACAGATGAAACAACTAATCACTTATCACTTGTACTATACAAACAATCAATACACTACACGAATCGAATGAAACTTACTCAGATATCATGGATTGGGAGAACATAACCATAGGATTTCTATTCCAAAAAAGGGGGAGGTAGGAGTAACCAGAGAAACCCTATGATCTATTTGACACATAAATGGGTATAGATGACTAACCAGCTATCCGTCGTCGGCAGAGTCATTGTCGAAGTCGTCGCCCGAGTGTTCATCGGAGTCGGTGTGGAACTTCGCCTCCGGTCGTGGAAGCTCGACATTGTCAACGATGTCAGGGTGTAGCGATAACTCGTCGGCGGTGACGACAACCTCTGTCTCCATCTCCATGCCATGCTCCGGTGCTTTAGCAGCCCCAGCGTCGCCACTCCCTCCGATGGGGCGCTTCGGAGGCATCCTGATACACTGACGGCTTTGAGGACTAAGAGCGGCGTCGAGGATGCAAGCAGAGAGAGAGGATTGTGCGTGTATCAAGGATGGGGTGCGGCCGGTCGAGCACACCATTAATATGGAGTAGTAGGAGTTGTGGGAGAGAGGCGGGCAGCGGTCAAACCGATGGCTGGCCTCCCGGTGAGCCTGCGCACCGGACTGCTAGCATTCCGACCAAAGTTTCACACAGCTACTCGCACGCCTCCATCAATTTCACACACCTGCACGCACGCCTCCCCGTCTGCCTGCACGGCGGACTGCTCGCTTGTGTTCCATCAACTCACGCCTGCTCGCACAGCACATGGGTCGCGCGGCGGCATGTATATAGTTTTTCTATTTTGATGATTAATGTTGTCGCTTTATTGCTTAACCGAAGCATGGCACGTATCCATTGTTGGTCTAACGCTCACGGTTCGAATAAATAATCTGTTTGGGATATTGGTTCCCAATTATAAATAATCTCCCGTCTGTAATTAGATAAAGATTATATCAAAACTGGTCTCAAACTTGACAAAAAAAGTACAATGCCACATTGTATTGGTGTCCATATGACAACATGATAAGTTTCATGAACTTCAAATAAGTTTTGGATGTACTAGAATTCAAAAATAAACATTCTCGATGTTTGAATTTTTTTGCACAGGGAGTAAACATGCACCTAGTGAGACACATGTGTTTTTGCAATCCATTTAGGTGCACTGTCACGTGTGCATGTAGCTCAAATTTGATTTTTGCACATTATACCCGTAGAAAATCAATCAATCAATGTACTAAAATGTCTTAATGATCTCTATGATTTTTTTGAAATTAAAATGTCCCTCCTTTGGTAACATATATGTTCACCACGGGGTAATTAATTTAACATGCATCCTAGTTGCAGTGGATTCACGGTGTGTGTGTGGGTGTGTGCATCAGGGGGTGGCGGGTGGCTCGCAGTACACTATGAGTTGTGAGCCACCGTGTGGTTCGGCCATTTTGTTAGGCAGGTCGGTGCCACATCAAAGTCGTGAAATCGTTATTTAAAACATTACACAACCCTTTCATACATAAATGTTTTGGCCACATGCAGTCGATGGTTGTCCTACACGACAATTGATACTCGCGTGTGACGCTTTCTGTGGGCCCGCGAGGTCGTCGTCCATCACTTTAACGATCAACCGGCAGTGAAGTTAATTTGACCAGCAAGGTAGAATCTTTTTTATTTGTGTTATGGTGGTATATAGTACGCGATGAAGAGGTGGGAGGGGACTAGCATATATACTATACGTACGCGTCCGCGAACAACTACACCTCACTCAGTGTCAGGACTTTTTGGTTTTCCGAGGCACGTGCCACATCAAAATTGTGAAATTGGCTATTCAAACGTCACACAACACCTTTTTGGGCCACATGAATATCCTAGCTAGGACACTCACGTGTGACGCTTCCATTTGTGGGCCCACGAGGCCATCGTCGATGCATGCATGCATCACTTTGACCTACATCGGGAGAGGTTAATTAATTTCACCATCGATGAGGATTATTTTGGGTTGTACATATATTACGGCAGGAGCATATAGTATGCGGTGAATAGGGGGGAAGGGGACCATCATATGTAGTACACTTGATGAACCTCGCTCTGTGTGGGTGCATGGTTTATAGTTTTTGAGGCATGTGGCACATCAAAGTTGTGCATTTTGGGTATTCAACATATATATGTTTGGCCCACATGCAAAGGGGTGGTGGTTGTCCTCTCGCACCCACTTAAGTGGTTATCAGCGATATCGATGCTTTCCATCCGTGGGCCTGCTTGGTCCATCACTACTTTTTGCCTGACAACAAGAGAGGTTAATTTGACTTAGGAGCGGATTATTATTTTTGCTCTGGGATTACATGCATGATACAGTTTGAGCACACACACATGCATGTGTACGCATGAATCCCTCCCATCGAGTCAAAGTGGCTAGTACAACGACACATCATGAACCGATCTTGCTCTGTGTGGGGAGCTAGTGTACGATTTTTGACGCACGCGCCACATCAATGTTGTGTATTCAAACATGCATGCAGGCATCACCTCCATACATATGCATGTAGTGGTTGCCTTCGAACGGTACACTCCCTCGCGTGGTTATCGCCGACAAGCCTATATATTCGTGGGCCCGCGTGGACATCCATGATCACCTTGACCAACAATAAGATAGGTTACCATGGCGGATTCTTCATCTGGTTTGTGTTATCGTAGTATAGGTCATGGTGAGATTCAGAACTTAAGTTTGAGCGCATATACTATGCACGCATGCATGCATGAATCCCCGTCGTTGGCTTGAATTGTGGTGTAACATACATATGCATCGTCAACCTAACCCTCACTCAGTGTGGGGATTTCAAGTTCGAAATCACGGTGCCACATCAAAGTTGTTCCATTGTTACTCAAAAACACACCTCTCCATACATATATCTGGGCCACACGCATGCAGTGGTTGTCTTTGGGGACTAGCTACTTGCGTGATTATTGGCAAGCTAGCCCATCTCCAGGGTCGCATGAATGGACAGCACTTTGACCAACAACAAGAGAGAGGTTGTACGACCAAGGTGGATTATTCTTGGCCCATTTTACGATCCATCTTGGTGAGATATGCCTCTCTGGCCGACCGAATGAAAGTGTGTGTGTGGGGAGGTGCTACTTCGCACTTTTCTAGGTGAACCTCGGTTGGGGGCATGCATTCATAGCTTAGGATTCCCTTCGTGGTGACACGAGGGGTGGGGGTGGGGCCTGCTAGCTACTTCGTACTTTGCTAGGTGAACCTTGGTTGGGGGAGGGGGCATGCATTCATAGCTTAGGATTCCCTTCATGCCGACATGAGGGGGGCTGCTAGCAACTTCGCACTTTGCTAGGTGAACCTCGGTTGGGGGGCATGCATTCATAGCTTAGGACCCCCTTCGTGCCGACACGAGGGAGGGGGGTTGCTAGCTACTTCGCACTTTGCTAGGGTGAACCTCGGTTGGGGGCATGCATTCATAGCTTAGGATTCCCTTCGTGCTGACACGAGGGAGGGGGCTGCTAGCTACTTTGCACTTTGCTAGGGTGAACCTCGGTTGGGGGGGCATGCATTCATAGCTTAGGATTCCCTTCGTGCCGACACGGGGGAGGGGGCTGCTAGCTACTTCGCACTTTGCTAGGTGAATGAACCTTGGTTGGGGGGCATGCATTCATAGCTTAGGATTCCCTTCGTGCCGACACGAAGGAGGAGGGGGTTGCTAGCTACTTCGCACTTTGCTAGGCGAACCTCGGTTGGGGGGGAGGGGGCATGCATTCATAGCTTAGGATTCCCAATTCGTGCCGACACGAGGGGGGCAAGCAATATCGTGCGCTTTGCAAGAGAGGTGCCACATCGAAGTTGCATTTGGTATTTGAAAATCAAACCACCCTTTTGATACATAAATTTGGTCCACATGCAAGTGTGTTCGTGTTCTGACCCTCTCCTGCGTCATTTTTTGCCAAATTTATGAACATTAGACATGTCGGATGATGCAACAGACACGGTTCACTCAAAGTAACCGTGTGCCACGCCAGTGCCCCTGTCACGCACACATCCGCACGGTACATTGGGCTCCACGAGGCTCCCCCTCTAAAAACTATCTGCCCGCCTCGAGGGTTTTTCTGTTTCATAACACACGGTTGTTATCTCCGGACTATGTGTGATGTTTCTTGTTCCCACTCCCGCCTGCATCCCTAGAAAATATCTACCCGCCTTGAGGGTTTTTCTGTTTCATAACACATGGTTGTTATCTCCGGACCGTGTGCGATGTTTCTTGTTCCCAATCCCGCCTGCATCCCTAGAAAATATCTGCCCACCTCAAGGGTTTTTCTGTTTCATAACACATAGTTGTTATCTCCGGACCGTGTGGGATGCACTATCATCAAAATTTTCAATAGCCCGACATTTCACTCCGGTGTTTGACTCTCGCGTAGTAAAATTTTCAGTACCCGCGTCATTTCCTCAAACACCCCCCTCCACACACACACACACACACACCAAAACCTCCTCGGGCGTGCACACACACACCCCCTCCCTCGCTCGAAACCCTAGAAAGGTCCCCGCCACTGCTGCCACCGCCGCAAGGCCTCCATTGTCAACATCTACCGGTTTGCCCGTGCAGCTTACCCATCGATCTCCATACCCAGGCCGCCCTGAGTTTCTTAGATGACGCCTGCCAAATGCCCCCTTTCCCACATATCCCCATCCCCCACTCTAGAGCATCGCGGCCTAAGCCCGGCTACGCTTCCCGTGGAGCTCGAGGAGCGACTAGCCCAAAAGAGGTGTATAGTGGTCTCTTCGCCCGACGTCACTGAGGAAGCTGACGACCATTACTGGCGGCAGGCACTCAAGCAGCGGGCTAGAGTATGTGGGCATGTCTCGGCCACTGGCTACGACATCGAGGTCATCGACAACGATGGCCTGAGGCGGGCTATGTCACAGGTTAAGTGGCCCACCCCCAACCCCTTGGGTTCAACCGCCGCCGATCTCATCCATAGCCCCTCCGCTGATCTCCTTTGGCTCGCTGTCAACAATTTACCATTCTACATCGCCATCGAGCCCCTTTTGTCATTTCTGAAGGACACGTAGGTCATCGACAGCGATGGCCTGAGGTGGGCTATGTCACAAGTTAAGTGGCTCACCCCCAACCCCTCGGGTTCAACCGCCGCCAATCTCATCCATGGCCCCGCCGCTGATCTCCTCTGGCTCGCTGTCAACAATTTTCCATTCTACATCGCCATCGAGCCCCTTTTGTCATTTCTGAAGGACACGTTCTGCGACGCTGGCTTGGGATCCACAGCTTCCAAGTCAGACCTCATCGACGGCGACCACGAGGAGGGCACCCTCTCCGGCTCTTCCAAGGGGAAAGAGCCCATCTACTCTTCCAAGGGGAAAGTGTCTGTCTGCGACATCAGGGAGGGCACCCTACAGCCGTGCTCTTCCAAGGGGAAGGAGCCCATCTGCGACAACATGGAGCGCATCTAGGGTCTGTGCTCTTCCCATGGGAACGATCCCATCTGTGGCAAGTGAGGAAACCCATGATTTGTTTTGTCGTGCCTCTTCACAGGGGGAAACCCATGATTTGTTTTGTCGAGTCCCTTTTGTAGTGTAGTGAGAATATGTCCGGTTTTAATTGCTATATCTGATTGTTTGCGGTATGCCTTGTTTATTTCAGTTGTTCACAATGCAATGCTCTATATGTGCAATTATTTACTGTGCAGTACATTTCATCAATCCAGTTTTAAACATACCGATAGGAATGCATATATTTTCTTGCTATTAAGCCTGTTATAGCTAGCATATGCCTCTTTTAAAGTTTTTTGATTGTTCAGTTGTTTGTAGTTAGCATATGTCCAGTTTCAAATGCTATCTTTGGTTGTTCGTAGCATGCCTTGTTTATTCTAGTTATTCAGGACGTGATGTTCTATATGTGCAAGTATGAACTGCGCAGTTCAATTTCATCAGTACCGGTTTCAACAATACCACTATGAATGACTACATTTGGTTGCTGCATCTTGTAGTTAACACGCCTTTCCATTTTTATTTAACAATAACCAGTGTACTTAGACTGACACAATACCCGTTTGAATGACTATGTTTGCTTGTTGTTAAATGTTAGGCCTATTGCAGTTAACACACATTTCCACTTGTTTTGCTTTACTAGCGTGCTTAAACCTGCACACTGAAGCTATCTTTTGGATATTATTTTGTCTGCCGTGTATAATTTTGGTTGATGTTTAGCCTGTTGTGCTTAACATGCTACTCGATGTACCTTTCCACTTGTTTTGCTTTACTAGTGTGCTTAAACCTGCACACTGAAGCTATCTTTTGGAGATTATTTTGTCTGCCATGTATAATTTTGGTTGATGTTTAGCCTGTTGTGCTTAACATGCTTCTCGATGTACCTACACAGGAAAATTTTGGGAACGACTGATGTTTTCCATCGAGGTTAGTTTCATCCCATGGCTTATATCTGCTCACCGTTCAGGATATTGGTAGCTGGTACCATATAGGCCGGCGGCTGATATGAGACTAATCGGTGAATCGGACTTTTAACTGAATATATCTGCAACCCATTTATCGTTAGGTTAACTAGGGCCATATGTAATATATCTGAGGCTACATAGCAACATTCACTGTACTTAATGTCTAAGTATGCAATCATGGGCTACATAGCAACAAGGAAGAGTGTTACATTAATGTTCTAATGATGTCTAGATATACATAGAAGAGCAGCAGCAGCAGCAACAAAAACACATCCCTGTTTGGATACTCAACTTAGCTAGAGGTTAGAGTTAGTTTCTAGCTCATTACTAACCCTGAACTAACTCCATCCAAAGAGTTGTTTGGATGGCAGGGTTAGATTGACAATAAATGCACTAGGAGAACTAGCTCCAATTAGCACCTCTTGGGTTGGATAGTTTTTTTGGGTGGGTTATAGATGCAACTAGCTCAAACTAGCCCTCATGTTTAGATATACTTTAGGGATATTTGAGCCTGAACTAGCTCAAACTAACTGTAACCCCTGGATACAGCAGCAGTTAATCAGCCGATAATTTGTAAGAATGCACTAAACTCCTTTCGGCCCATAATATAAGATGTTAATTCATCTAATATGTGAGTATATTGGATGTTATAAGATACTCCCACCGTTCCTAAATATTTGTCTTTTTAGAGACTTCAAATGGACTACCACATACGGATGTATATAGACATGTTATAAAAGAGTGTTGTACTACATCATTGTGAATTATGCTCTCCAGGTTGTTATGACACACACAGTTGGTAAAACACAAACGTTTGCGATATACACCATAATCCAAGATGGTTCACAGAGAGGAAACGTGTGCAGGCATGCACACAGTTGCCGTTTCCAAAGCGTGTGCGATGTCAGACAATATCACAAATGGTGCGGGCAAACTAAACGTTTGTGTTAGTTGCCTTATCATACACGATTCACAACCATGAACAGTTTCTGATGAAGTATGCATCGTAAGCGTTGCACCACAGAATAGCGTGTGTGATAGTTGTTGTGTACGACGATGTTACGACAGTCCGATGTTTCGTAATCCTGTCCGACACTCGTACGATGATTAGCTAATCTTCTTAACAGTGAACCATTTGTGATGGGCCGCGCATCATACACGTTCTATAATAGTGAGCCGTTTGTGACGGGTCGCGCATCGTAAACGTAGCACCATAGAATATTGACTGCGATGGCAATGTGAGTAGAAACGAGTAGGAGTACTGTAGGGTCCCTATCCCCAATGGTTTCTGGGTCGTGTGGGAAGGACCCCCCTATCACCCACACTCACTTGGCGACGGTTCTAAATGCCGTTGCGGAAAGGGGTTAAAAACTGTTTGTTTAGCACCGATGCGCACTAGTGCATGGAAGCGGTGGAGCGGTGGCGAGTTGACCGGCAGAAGAGAGGCTCCGACGCGCCCCTACCTAGCGCGCCAAATGTTAGATTTCGGGTTCCGCGGACCCTTGAGAGGTTCGAACTCTGGGGTGCGTGCGAAGAACTTGTCCTCCCAGTCTGCCCGCTTGCTAATCTCACGACCTAGCTCGACGAACCAAATGGACAAGAGACACAACAGTTTACCCAGGTTTAGGCCACCTTGCGGTGTAAAACCCTACTCCTACTTTGTGGTGGATTGGCCTCGAGGGGTTGAGGATGAACTAGTACAATGGAGAACAACCTCAGGAGGAGAGGTGTTCTTGTGCTCGATGAGCTGGTGAGTATGAGGATGATCTGAATGATCTGTTCCCCTTCAGGCTGATCTGAATGACCTCTCTAAGGATGATCTGAATGACCTCTCTATGGTGGTGGCTAGGTCCTATTTATAGGGGCATTGGTCCTCTTCCCAAATGTAGGCAGGAAGGGACCCCACAACGGCCAAATTTGAAGGGAGACAACTAGTACATGCTATCCTGACAAAAGTGGTCTTCGCCTGCAAAAGCCTCTGGCGGTGACGCTGCGGTGGGCTCGGTGATGACCTCCATCCTGGCGGTCTTGGTCTTGTTGCACCGGAATGGAAACCTTTGCTTGATTCCTCGGGGCTCCGCGCCTGCGCTTGCCTCCTTAGCACCAAAGTGGAAATTGGTACACTGCGCCCGCTGGCGCCCACCTGGCCTTGGTCATCATGGCTCACGTCATCTGAACCTCACGAGGTGAACCTTGCGTAGATATCTCCGCTCCTCGGGAGCCAGCCTGGGGAGGACGCCCCACGTGGAGGTCTTGGTGTCGTCCGCCTTGCGAGGCTTGGCCCCTCGCCAGGGTCTTGAGTTGTTGGTCTTGAAGCTGGGTCATACCAGGCCGTTGATGGAGCCACGCCGTGGACCGCAGGCAGGCAAATCTGGGTACCCCCGTTCCCAGAATGCCGACACAAGCTACCTTGGTAAATAAGATGGCCGCTAAACCAAAATATTTAAATAATGATGAAGATCTTAAAGTGATTGATGTGAATCCTATTGAATCTTTATTTTCCAATATAAATCTTGATAAAGATGGGACTGGAGATGAGTCAACTTTAGTTAAAAGGCGTCCCAATGATTCAGAGTTTTTAGATTTTGATACAAAAATTGATAAAAGTGGGATTGGAGAGGTCAAAACTTTAAGTAGCAATGAACCCACTCTTTTGGATTACAAGGAATTTAATTATGATAATTGTTCTTTAATAGATAGTATTTTCTTGTTGCAATCCATGTTGAATTCCCCTCATGCTTATAATCAGAACAAAGCTTTTACTAAACATATTGTTGATGGTATGATGAAGTATTTTGAAGAAAAGCTTGAATTGGAAGTTTCTATCCCTAGAAAACTTTATGATGATTGGGAACCTACTATTAAGATTAAGATTAAAGCTTGAATGCCATGCTTTGTGTGATTTGTGTGCTAGTCTTTTCATGATTCCAAAAACTTTATGTGATGTGTTAGGTTTCCATGAATTTGATGATTGTTATTTAAATTTACATCTTGCGGATTCCACTATTAAGAAACCTATGGGAAGAATTAATGATATTCTTATTGTTGCAAATAGGAATTATGTGCCCGTAGATTTCATTGTTCTTGATAAAGATTGCAATCCTACATGTCCTATTATTCTTGGTAGATCTTTCCTTAGAACAATTGGTGCAATTATTGATATGAAAGAAGGAAACATTTGTCGGTGCACAAAAGGAGGGGTCCTATTTTGTACCCATTTACTTGTGCGTGGGAAGTTAGAGCCGCACCTGCAGCCACACCTAGCGGGGCAGAGGAACGAAGCAAAGCCACAAGACAACCAGAACAACGCCAAGCTAGAAACACGAAGAGGAGAGGGGCGAGGTGGACTCCCCCGGCAAGGCCCTTGCCGGGTCGGCCTCCGCAACCCCGACAAGAACCTTGCCGAGGCAATTTGCCCAAACACTAACATCGCAGCCACCCTTGAGCTGAGAGTTCCGACGCCATTGACTGCATTGAAACCAAGGCTCGAGAAGTGCCCGCATGGTGGCATGAAGATCTTTGTGGAAACCAGAAGCACACAAGACTAGATGATGACCAGAAGACGATGATCCTCGGCAAGATCTTTGCCAAGGATACCCACGAGACCCCCGGCACCCTTGCCGGGGACAACCAAGATGCTGCGGCAAGACCCTTGTCGGGGCCCCGACAAGACTATTGCCGAAAACATCCATGGGGCCGCAACCAGGCCCACGTCTGCCAAGACTCCACCGCCATTCCCATGCAGCTGCCAGCCCACCAGCTAGGCAGGCGCCTGCATGGCGACGTGCGGCCTCTAGGCCGACTCAACAAGCACCTGCGTGGTGGCCTGCAGATCTTCGTGAAGATTCAACCACCGCACGAACTCAGCAGCCAGCCAACGTGGCACTACACGCCTACAGTACGGACGCGCGTCAAAGCCAGGCGAGGCGGCAACAGCTGGGACGAGCTTCCTTGCCATCCCTGATAAAGAAAGAAGGGCACGTCGGCAGCACATTAAATGCGTTTGTCCTACAGTGCCAGGAGATAGACTCGATTACTGTATACCTTTTCACCTCCTGTGTGCCACTGTGGCAGCCCCTTTTGACTATAAAAGGAGGCCCGAGGCGTACTGGAGAGGGATTCGGATTTTTTGGATGACGCACGCATCGTAGCTAGTTCAAGAACTCAAGAACACTCAAATATACACCAAAGCAGGACTACGGTATTACGCATCCTCGCGGCCCGAACCTGGGTAAACGATCCTCATGCTGGCTTCTAGGCCCGCTCTTTGCACAACCTCGCGCCCGCCAACCATAGCAAAAAGGGGTCCCAGTGATCCCATAGGGGTCATTTCCCCCGACATCTCTGGCGCGCCATGTAGGGGGCGCGCGGTTGTGAAAATCTGGTCTAGTTGGCGCAGCGGCTTCATCATGGTCGTCACTCCAAGGAAGAATACGACCGAACGAGCAGCATCATTTGCAGATGCAATAAACACTCACGCGGCGACAGAAAAGCTAAGTCATGCGAAACTTTCAGTAATTCCTTTATGTATAAGGTTGTTTTCCTCGGAGATCCTGCTCTTGGTATGAGAAACCTGCACGTGATGGGGGCCTTCCGCTATTGGCAACACCCTTGTTCTGTTTCGAGTCTGCTCAACAGTTCGAGCGGCCACGTCGAGAACGGCAAGGTGGCCTTCCCGCTATTGGCAACGCCCTTGTTCTGTTTCGAGTCCGCTCAACAGTTCGAGCAGCCGTGCTGAGAACGGCAAGGTGGTTTACTTGGCCGCAAACACACCCGGCCGGTTGTTGAGGATCCGTCCTCGAAACGCCGCAGCCTAGGTTTACGCGCCGGCAAGCCTATCTAGTTGAGCGTAGGGTGTACATACAAAGAAAGATCGAACAGGAAAATAACATGCATCGTTCAAAGTACCGCAGAGTTATATTACACCAGTTGTTGCTGCGGTTCTAACTAAAGATAAAAATTGTCTTGGTCATGAACCTACAGCGGTGATGAGAAATGGGTGCCTAGTCCCGGCGATGGCCCTCTATCCTCTGAACTCCTTCGACGCGGCTGATGATGGGCTCGATACGCTCTTCGAGCGCCACGAGGTCCACACCCTCCGGCAAGCTCTCCAGCACGGCGTCGAAGTCGATGTTGGGGTTCTAGTATGCCACCTTGGTGAGAACCTTGGTCAGGGAACCCCGGCAAAGCCTCTGGGCCTCGTTGGCTAGAGAGGACGCTTTGTTGGAACGAAGCTGCTCCAGGGCCTCAAGAACTCCCTCGAAGAATAGGGTCAGCTTGGCATTGGGGCTCGCACACGCCTCAGGGGAATACCTGAATCTTGACATGCCCATGGCGGCCAGCTGCGTGGTAAGCCTCTCCGCGACACCGACGAGGCGGTTGATCTAGAGGTTTTTGCCCTTCACGTAATCCTCGTGGTTGGCGGCGTCGTTCCTCCACAACTGCTTCTCATTATATAGGGCCTTGGTCAGGGTCTCTTCCCTGGCCCTGACCTCCGAAAGCGTCCCCTCAAGACCCTCCAGCTTCAGCTTCAGGTCTTTGATGGAGTCATTGGCCTTGGAAAGTAGCTCGTCTTTGCCGAGGACTGCGGCCTGCGCCTCCACCAAGGTGTCGTTGAGTGTGTCTTTCTCCTTTGCCAGCTCCGGGACCTGTTTCTTCAGGTTGTCCCGCTCCACCTCCAGCTCTTTCACTCTGCCGGCATGGACGAGGGCTTGGGCATCGAGTGCCTCCCTGTGCTTCTGCTCCAGTTCCTGGATCTGTAGCACAACGAGCTTCTCGACCGCCTCATCCTTGTCGCAGACTGTGGTGACGAGTGCCACCTCACGAGGGGCAAGGTCCTTCTCCTGGGAGTTCAGCTCGGCCTGGTGTTGATGTCGAGCGGCCTCGTCCTTGGTGGCCTGTTCTCTCGCTGCCTCTTCGGCTTTCTTGACATCGGCCTGCTTCAGGATGAGCTCCTGTTTACGCTCGGCCAGCAGGTCCCGAGCGACCTTCAGTTCCTCGTGGGCTTGGCGGAACCAGGCCTGCGACTCAACGATGCGTTCCTCGAGATCCGCCTCCACCTTGTCCACTGCTGCCATCTTGGATTTTGCCTTGTCCAGGCGGGCACGGTGAAGCGCCTGGAGCTTTTGGAAGTCGGTGCTCATGGCCCGAAGCAGCTGCTCCTCTTGGGAACCGCCACCGCCGATGCTCGGTTCGTCAACGACCTGGAGCTCGGCGGAGGCGAGCGCCTCGTCGTCGAACGCCTCCCCTTCGGTTGGCGCCCTGGTGCTTGCCGTTCCTGGAAGGTGGACAAACAGGTCGTCACCCACATTCAAGTACTTTCCCGAGCCGGAGGCAGTAGAGGAGGAAGGTTGGTCGTCAACCACCCCCTCCTCGGCAGCGGCCTTGCCGGGCTCTGCGGCAGGCCCCTTGCCGGCCTCCTCGGCAGTGGCCTTGCCGGCCTCCCCGACAGGCTCCTTGGCGGCCTATTCAGTGGCGGTCTTGGCGGCCTCCTCGGCGGCGATCTTGTTGGCCTCGCCCTCGACGTCCCTGGCGACCTCCCCGATATTGGTGTCGATATCCTCCCGGTCAGCCGAGGAAGGATCTGGATACCAAGAAGAGAGGATGAGACAGGGCCAAGGTCAAGGTTCAATAAGAAAAAGAAAGAGCGAGGACGGAAAGCAAATGACTTACCCGCTTCAAGCTGGGAAGAAGTAGCGCCCTCCCCTCCAGCATTTGTTGCCAGGGCAGAACCCTCGGCACCCAAGTTCATCCCCTCCTCCATATGAGTGGGCTCGGTGGTGGATGCCCTCGCCGGGGATGGCCCTTGGGGCGGCGTAGTCGAGAGGGGCGACGTGTTGGGGGTGGCCCTCAGCGGCTCCTCCTGCCGCTGTTCTTCTCCTACGAACCCGACAAGGTCAGCATCGAGGATTCACACCCCAATGTTCATCAGTGGAGGAGTGAGTGGTGAGCTTACGCCGGGGGCTGGAGCAGGGGCTGCGCCGGGGACTGCTATCTAGGCTGCTCTCCAGCAACAACAGCGTACACGAAGTACCCGCCGGGGGCTTGTCGCCCGTCGAGGCTTTGTCCTTCTTCGCCGCCCTCTGGGCCAGCGTCTCCATATCCCTGCAAGAATAAAATCAAGTCAAGAAAACTGGCACGGTCTGAAGGGATGGGGATGATGAAGGGCAAGATGCTTACTCATCCTCCACCTTCTCTTCCGCTGCCTTCCTCTTCCTCCTTGGGCTGAGAGACCCAGGATCAAAGACGACCTCTGTGTCAACATCTGTGGGAGGAGGGGAAGGGGATGGAGCCCAGCAATGCTTGGACGAAGAAGAGGCGGTCGCTTTCTTCTTTGCCACCGCGGCCTTCGCCACCTTCTTCACTGCCACGGCCCTCATCAGGCGCACGGACTCCCCCTGAACCTCTTACCACTGCTCGGTCCTGTCGGGCCAGACCAGTTTGCCAAAGCTGGCCCGTCATAGGACACGCCTTTTCCCCGTGGCTGGAGGGTCATCAGCCCCGGCCTCTTCCTCGGTCGACTCCTCGACCACATCTTCGATGAGAGGGGCCCCTGTATCGGCGCTGCTGGCCTCCCTAGCAGACTCTGCCCATCCGGCAAGTTCCTCCTCCTCCGCAGCCGCCTCGGCCTCATCCTCCATGTGGTCAGCACTGCCAGCTTCCCTGGCAAGTGCGCCTCCGCCTCCCTGGCGGCGATGTAGTCTAGCTACTCCTTGGTGGTGTCCTGGATAAGCAGTGGCTCATCGCGGACGTACTTCTCCGACAGGTTGTCGAAGAAATCCTGCACCTGCTCTGCCTCCGGCTCGGCCCACTTTGGGTCAAGGCCATGCGTGTTGAAGTCCAGCATCATGGCGATGATGTCAGTTTGGCGAGAGTTGTTGCTCATCAGGACCACTCCCGCTGGCAACCTGAACAGAGGCCCCTTGATGGCCTTGCCTGCCTTCACGGCCTTGCCGTCTCTCTCAGCCCTGCCGTCGTCACCCACATTGAGCTGCAAAAGCCTCTGACAAAAATGGGCATGCCCCATCACCGTGAAGTTGTGCTTCAAGCCAGGGTGAAGCCTCATGATATCGGCCGCGTTCCTAAAGAGCCAGGCCGGCCTCCCCTTGTTATGCAGGGGGGCGATTCGGCGGCGGATGAAATTGGCCCCAATCATCTCAAGGGTGAGCCCGACCATGGTGAGGCAATGGATTCTGGTAGTAGCAATCGTGAGCTTCTTGTCGTCGGCGTCGAGGTCGCTCCAGTCCTTGCAGCGGACTGGTGGGCTCTAACGAACTCGGAAGAACTCCTGCAGATCCTCCTCCTCGATCCATAGCCACCGACCCCGCCACTCCTCCCACCTCTCCTTCTGGGCGCCCTCCGGATATGTGCCCTTCTCCTTGGTCCGTGGGATCCAGGTGACGCAGCCGGAGATGGCAACCCCTGCCTGGATATGGGGATAGAAGTAGTGGCGGAAGGGCGCCGTGCTGGGAAGCATTCCGGCGAAGCCCTTGTAGAGGTGGGCAAAGAGGGCCATGCATGCCACGACATTCAGCGTGAAATCAAGAAGATGGAAGCCATAAGTGTGCATGACATCGTTGAAAAAGTCGGAGAAAGGGGGCAGAGCCCGCAGGAGAAGTAGTCAACGAAGAAAGGTACCGATTTGGGCCGGCCTCGGAAAAATCGATGGGGATGATGTGCGTGGCCGGATGCTCCATCGTCTTTGCCCCCACAGAGGCCTGAAGTAGTCCCTGAGGTGGACCGCATCAACCGTCGAGGGGAAGAAGGCAAGCTGCGTCCGAAGCGCCGCCAACTCGCTCTTCGGCATCTCCTTCTCCTCGGCGTCCTTGGCCACTCCCTTGCCCTTACTGGTTTTGGGTGCCATGGCGGCCGGGAAAGAGGTGAGGAATCTGGAGCAATGGGAGATTGAGGGCAATGGGGGCGCGGCGTCGGCGGATGGAGGTGGGACTTTCGGCTTTTTCGCTTGAGGGAGAAGGGGGGACAGCGGTTCCGAAATGGGAGAGACACGGAGGGTAAATGAGCAGCACGCCCGCAGTTTTCCCTTTTTATGGGGAAGGCGCGGGCCGCCTCTTGTCCATTTACTGCGATGTGACGCATGAGGGCAGCAACCGCCCCACGCATGACCCCCACGCATGAGGAATGGAGCAAAGAAAAACTGTAGGATTTGTTCCTTTAGTGTCTCCTTGAGTGAAAAACCGTAGGAATTCTAATTTCCACGTCTCCTCCTTTTCATATTCCTATTCATCAAGCTCAAGACTAAGAGATAGTAGCATAATAGCATTATAACCGTACATTTTCTTGTGGTTTGACTTAATCTCACCATGCTTTTTTGCATCCTGTGATCTTCCAATTGTTGTGAATCAAACACCCAGATTGGCAGAAATCCTGTGTTTTTCAATTCTCTGTTTTGCACGTGCATTCCTATCCTATTCCTGTATATTTCCTATCCTTGCATTGCTAGAATCCTCAAATTCAAACAAGCCCTTACTCAATTACTTCTGTTACAGATATGTGTCAAAGAAAACCTTGTGTGGTTTGTCCTGCTCCTGCGGCGCTGTGTTCCACCCCAGCTTAGTTGCTCCAACGATGGAAGGGTTCACCACAGCAGGGATCCGCTCTCCAGACTGTCTTTCGCCGCCTCAGATCTTCTTCCCCGCCGCCGGCTGCCACGGCAA
Source organism: Triticum urartu (assembly GCF_056163025.1). Classification (NCBI taxonomy): domain Eukaryota; kingdom Viridiplantae; phylum Streptophyta; class Magnoliopsida; order Poales; family Poaceae; genus Triticum; species Triticum urartu. The sequence continues at coordinate 140,922,959 of NC_141875.1, read as the reverse complement.
CTACATTACCATCATCAACTGAGCAGATGACCTTGAGGACTACACGGGTCCGCAAGAGAGGTCGCACTCTTCCGTGTCTGCTTACGTTATGCGTCGCTTAATATGATGACATGCTACATTATCGTCGTGTTCACCTATTAGACTCCGAGTCAGTTCCAAACTAATGTTGAAACTTGAGTTTTTAAATGGTTGTGGGGTACATATTGGGGCAGCAATCAGTACTATCTGTCTACTATCTGGCTAATCTCCGGTGTCTACTATGAGTTTCATGTTGGGTGCAAACAAACATTAAAGGAGCCATTATCTGTATTTTTTAACTAGAGCTATTATCTACCTGCTATCATTGGTTTTGGGTCTATCCACAGTTTGCTACCATCACTTTGGATTTGTGCATGCACTCCTTACATAATCTCACTATGTTTTATTCCTATGCATGCCAGTTATTGTTCACAATGGAACTAATCATGTAGAGCAAAAGAGACGAGCCTTGCGTGGCAATAAAATTTCATGCAGACGTCGTTCCATGGTGGGCGCAAAGGCAGCCCCCCTCCACCCATTTCGGATCGTAATCAAGAGGAAGATAACTATTATGAGGGGGACTCAGAAGGAGAAGATCACTCCTATTTACCCCATGAGGTCTTCACTCTAACTTGGCATGCTGATGTTGGTAATATCATGCATATGGTGCCTTGCATTGCTTATTGTATGCATTAAAGATGTCATCTGCTTAGTTTAGACATGCTTTGTGTCAATGCCATATGTTTAGTTTCTTTATCGTATATGTGAATCATGCAATGCCATCTTGTCTAGCCAGGCATCATATATGTGAATTTTGCAATGCCACCCTGGTTAGCCAGTCATCTTATATGTGAATTATATCATGCCATCATTTTTTTATTATGTGTTAAATTTGTCAACAATTTTAGTACATTCAATTACTCTTCGTGTGCATCAGCCATTTGGCACGGTCATGGAAAAATCTGGAGTGGAAACAAGGTCTTTAGAGCAGACAATGCTATCTGACGAAGCACATGTCTTGCTGGTTACCGATAGCTCCTCAGAGGAGGATTCAGAGACAGATGACCAGTCATATTCCCCCCCCCCGAGGTGCATGCCCTAACTTGGCAGGGTTATGTTGCTCATATCGTGCGTATGGTATCTAGCATTGCTATGTCATTTGCTTAGTTTAGACATGCTTTGTGTGAATGCCACCTGTTTAGTGTCTAATTACAATATATGTGAATTATGCAATGCCATCTTGTTGCAAGACATTATATATTGAATTATGCAATGTTATCTTGTTGCAAGGCATTATGTATGTGAATTATGCAATGCCATGTTGTTTAGGCAAGCGTCATATATGTGAATTATAACATGTCGTCCTTTTTTGTATTTCTCATTGCTTTTTTCGACAATGTTTGTATATTCAACTGCTCTTCCTGTGCATCAGCCATTTGAATTGGTGATGGAGAAATCTGGAGTGAAAACAAGGTCTTCAGAGCTGACAATGCTACCTGCTGAAGCAGATATCTTGCTAGTTACAGATAGCTCTTCAGAGGAGGATTCAGAGGCAGATGACCAGTCCTATTATCCCCCTGAGGTGTATGCTCAAACTTGGCAGGGTTATATTACTCATATAATGCATATGTTGTATTGCAATGCTTAGTTTTTACATCATATACACAATATTGAATGCCATCTCCTTAGTTGACACATCATATATGCGATTGCCCTCTGCTCACTTCCTTAGTATATAAATCATATATTTGAATTATGTCATTCTATGATGTTTACATAGACAGCATGTATCTGAATTATGGCATGCCAACCCATTTTCTAAAGACATAATATAGTTATATCATCTCATCCTATTTACATAGTCATCATATTTAAATTATGTCATTCTATCCGTGAATTATATCATGCCATCATGTTTTCATCGACGACATGTTTGTGATTTATGGCATGCCAACCACTTTAATAGACACATCGTATAGTTATATCATGTCATCCTGTTTACATAGTCATCATATTTTGAAGTATGTCATTCTATCCTGTTTAGTTAGCCATTATACATTGAAATTGTGTCATGCTATCCTGTTTAATTAGCCATCATATATGTGAAATTATGCCCTGCTATTCTGTTTGCTTAGACAACATAAATGTGAGTTATTTCATGCCCTGTTTTCTTCCCTACTATCCATTGCACCTGTCTATCTTACAATGTATGTACATTCAATTACTTTTCTTGTTTATCAGCCATTTCAATTGGAGGGAGTGATGGCAGTATCTGTGGGAGTAAAAACACGGTCTTCAGAAAAGATCGTGCTACCTGTCGATGCAGGTAGAACCACGGTTGTACTTGCCCAAGAACCAGCCCCACCACACATAACCCACACTCATGCAGATTGTACCTTCTAACCCCAACCCCAGTAGATAGACACCCAGTTCCCGTTGACACAGCACTATCTCCACCACAGAGCACCCAAACACGAGTAGTTAGTAAGGCAACGGTAGTGCACAAATCACGAGGACCACCACTCCGAACCCGAAGTCAACGCTTAAAGCAGAAAAAGAATTGTTCTCAGGTCAGGTTCCGTAGCTATGGTTCATACTACTTTGCTCTTGCATCACTGTATTTACTGATACCAACTAATTTCAAATTTGAAGGATGCAATTGAAACTCCAATGGCGCAACAGGTATGTTTTAAACCTGTTTCTTCAACGTGTTTGGCTGTTTGCTGTTGTAACTTGCTCTATGTTGATTTCAGTTTCAATTGAATAAACAGTTATGTTCTCATGCCATGCACATTACAAGTGTTGTTATTTCTGTGTAGTTTCCCACACTTATATTCTGTCTATGCTGCTTTTTCTTAAATAGATATGATTAGAACTGTATCTATCTTGATTTGGCAACATAAACTAGAATGATATAGACCATACAGTGACCATACTACATAGATATATGTTTGTTTCATGCTGTTATCCTGTCCACCTTACTACTGAACTGGTAAAGCTGAGATGTGTTTGTTTGTTTCTCTTTTAGAACACGGATAAAATATTGGAGAAGAGTACCCTGTTATGCAATGGTAAAGGAAGTAATGCAAATAAGGTTCAAGATAGTGAGACATCCCTGTTGGTCTCCAAGAAAGCTGATAAAAACTATATTGAAGACACCGAGACAACCCCAAAGTCCTTTCTTGATGTAGTGTTCGAGTTACTGGCTACCATTGCTGGCACCAACTCTTCGAACTCATTGCCTGAATCAGTTTGGCTTCTTGAGTCTCAACTTCAAGTTGAAAGACATCGATCAAATGTTATGTGACAGGAAGCCGAAGGACTGAGGAAGTCCCTGCAGAATTCGGATGCATACTTTCTGGTGCAACATCAAGCGCTGGAGGACTTAAGCGCCAAACAAGAGAAAGTTAATAAGCTTGCTAAGCATCTTTCCGGCATTATGGATACCCAGGATATTGTTTCTTGAGCTCTTTTGAAGTGGTTTCAGTTCTGGACTTGTTTTGCTGCGGCATTTATATGCTGCTGTGTTCCCTATATTTGCACTGGTGGTGAACTTTGATGCCCAGTGGATGTAATATGTGTTGGAAATATTCCCTAGAGGCAATAATAAATTAGTTATTATTATATCATATTTCATTGTTCATGATAATCGTTTATTATCCATGCTAGAATTGTATTGATAGGAAACTCAGATACATGTGTGGATACATAGACAACACCATGTCCCTAGTAAGCCTCTAGTTGACTAGCTCGTTGATCAATAGATGGTTACGGTTTCCTAACCATGGACATTGGATGTCGTTGATAACGGGATCACATCATTAGGAGAATGATGTGTTGGACAAGACCCAATCCTAAGCCTAGCACAAGATCGTGTAGTTTGTATGCTAAAGCTTTTCTAATGTCAAGTATCATTTCCTTAGACCATGAGATTGTGCAACTCCCGGATACCGTAGGAGTGCTTTGGGTGTGACAAACATCACAACGTAACTGGGTGGCTATAAAGGTACACTACAGGTATCTCCGAAAGTGTCTGTTGGGTTGGCATGAATCGAGACTGGGATTTGTCACTCCGTGTAAACGGAGAGGTATCTCTGGGCCCACTCGGTAGGACATCATCATAATGTGCACAATGTGACCAAGGAATTGATCACTGGATGATGTGTTACGGAACGAGTAAAGAGACTTGCCGGTAACGAGATTGAACAAGGTATCGGGATACCGATGATCGAATCTCGGGCAAGTACAATACCGCTGGACAAAGGGAATTGAATACTGGATTGATTGAATCCTCGACATCGTGGTTCATCCGATGAGATCATCGTGGAACATGTGGGAGCTAACATGGGTATCCAGATCCCGCTGTTGGTTATTGGCCGGAGAGTTGTCTCGGTCATGTCTGCATGGTTCCCGAACCCGTAGGGTCTACACACTTAAGGTTCGATGACGCTAGGGTTATTAGGAAGACTTGTATGTGATTAGCGAATGTTGTTCGGAGTCCCGGATGAGATCTCGGACGTCACAAGGAGTTCCGGAATGGTCCGGAGGTAAAGTTTTATATATGGAAAGTTGTTGTTCGGGTTCCGGGAAAGGTCGGTTTTTTCCGGTATTGTACCAGGAAGCTTCCGGAAGGTTCCAGAGGATTCCGGAGGAGTCCGAAGGTCCGGAAAATGTTCCACCACGTCCAATACAGCAGCATGGGCTGTAAGGGGGCGCCCTAACCTTAATGTGCCAAAGGCACCAGCCCCCCCAAGGCCCATGCACATGGGAGAGGGGAAACCCTAAGGGGGAGGGCCTCCACTTGACTTGGGAGGCACTCCTCCTCCCCTTGGCCGCCGCCCCCAACCCTAGATGGGATCTAGGGGGGCCGGCCCCCTCTCTCCCCACATATAAATAGTGGAGGGGTGGAGGGCGGCCACACCCTTGAACCTGGCGCAGCCCCTCCCTCTAATACCTCTCCTCCTCCGCGTGAGCTTGGCGAAGCCCTGCCGGAGAACTGCCACTCCATCACCACCAGGCCGTCGTGCTGCTGTTGGACTCTCTTCCTCAACCTCTCCCTCCTCCTTGCTGGATCAAGGCGTGGGAGACGTCTCCGTTCCGCACGTGTGTTGAACGCGGAGGTGTCGTCCGTTCGGCGCTAGGATCATCGGTGATTTGGATCATGACGAGTACGACTCCATCAACCCCGTTCACTTGAACGCTTCCGCTTAGCGATCTACAAGGGTATGTAGATGCACTCTCCTTCCCCTCGTTGCTAGATTACTCCATAGATTGATCTTGGTGATGCGTAGAAAATTTTAAATTTCTGCTACGATCCCCAACAGTGCATCATGTGCTAGGTCTATGCGTAGTTTCTATGCACGAGTAGAACACAAAGCAATTGTGGGTGTCGATTTTGTCAATTTACTTGCCGTTACTAGTCTTATCTTGATTCGGCGGCATCTTGGGATGAAGCGGCCCGGACCGACCTTACACGTACTCTTGCGTGAGACTGGTTCCACCAACTAACATGCACTAGTTGCATAAGGTGGCTAGCGGGTGTCTGTCTCTCCCACTTTAGTCGGATCGGATTCGATGAAAAGGGTCCTTATGAAGGATAAATAGAAATTGGCATATCACGTTGTGGTTTTCGCGCAGGTAAGAAACGTTCTTGCTAGAAACCTATAGCAGCCACGTAAAAACTTGCAACAACAATTAGAGGACGTCTAACTTGTTTTTGCAGCATATGCCTTGTGATGTGATATGGCCAAAAGGATGTGATGAATGATATATGTGATGTATGAGATTGATCATGTTCTTGTAATAGGAATCACGACTTGCATGTCGATGAGTATGACAACCGGCAGGAGCCATAGGAGTTGTCTTAATTTATTTATGACCTGCGTGTCAACATAAACGTCATGTAATTACTTTACTTTATTGCTAAATCATTAGCCATAGTAGTAGAAGTAATAGATGACGAGATAACTTCAAGAAGACACGATGATGGAGATCATGGTGTCATGCCAGTGACAACGATGATCATGGAGCCCCGAAGATGGAGATCAAAAGGAGCAAAATGATATTGACCATATCATGCCACTATTTGATTGCATGTGATGTTTATCATGTTTTACATCTTATTTGCTTAGAACGACGGTAGCTTAAATAAGATGATCCCTCACTAAAATTTCAAGAAAAGTGTTCCCCCTAACTGTGCACCGTTGCGAAGGTTCGTTGTTTCGAAGCACCACATGATGATCGGGTGTGATAGATTCTAACGTTCGAATACAACGGGTGTTGACGAGCCTAGCATGTACAGACATGGCCTCGGGACACATGCGAAACACTTAGGTTGACTTGACGAGCCTAGCATGTACAGACATGGCCTCGGAACACGGAAGACCGAAAGGTCGAACATGAGTCGTATAGAAGATACGATCAACATGAGATGTTCACCGTTGATGACTAGTCCGTCTCACGTGATGATCGGACACGGCCTAGTCGATTCGGATCATGTTTCACTTAGATGAATAGAGGGATGTCTATCTGAGTGGGAGTTCATTAAATAATTTGATTAGATGAACTTAATTATCATGAACATAGTCTAAATTGTCTTTGCAAATATGTTGTAGATAAATAGCTCATGTTGTAGCTCCCTATTTCAATACGTTCCTAGAGAAAGACCAAGTTGAAAGATATTGTAAGCAATGATGCGGACTAGGTCCATAGTCCGAGGAGTGTCCTCACTGCTACACAAAAGGCTTACGTCTTTGATGCACCGCTTGATGTGCAAACCCCTACAATGTCGTCTGTGGATGTTGTGAACACCTGACAGACACATCCTGATGACTACTTGATAGTTTAGTGCACCGTACTTTATGGCTTAGAATCGGGATTCCAATGACGTTCTGAACGCCATAGAACATATGAGATGTTCCAAGAGCTGAAATTGGGATTTCAGGCTCATGCCCATGTTGAGAGGTATGAGACCTCTTACAGGTTCTTTTGACAACAAGATGGAGGAGAATAGCTCAGCTAGTGGGCATGTGCTCAGAATGTCTGGGTGCTACAATCACTTAAATCAAGTGGGAGTTAAACTTCCAGATAAGATAGTGATTGATAGAGTTCTCTAGCCACTATCACTAAGCTACTAGATCTTCATGATGAACTATGACATGCAAGGGATGGAGTTGATCCCGGAGCTGTTCACGGTGCTTAAGACCGCAAAAGGTAGAAATCAAGAAGGAGCATCAAGTGTTGATGGTTTAACAAGACCACTGGTTTCAAGAAGGGCAAGGGCTAGAAGGGAAACTTCATGGATGACAAACCAGTTGCCGCTCCAGTGAAGGAACCCAAGGTTGAACCCAAACCCGAGACTAAGTGCTTCTATTGTAAGGGGAACGGTCACTGGTAGCGAAATTACCCCAAATGCATGGTAGATAAGAAGGCTGGCAACTTCAATAAAGTATATACGTGTTATTAATGTGTACCTCACTAGTACTCCTGGTAGCACCTGGGTATTGGATACTGGTTCAGTTGCTATTATTGGTGACTTGAAGCAAAAGCTACGGACTAAACGGAGATTGGCTAAGGGCGAGATGACGATGTGTGTTGGAAGTGTTTCCAAAGTTGATGAGATCACCATCGCACGCTCCATCTGCCTTCGGGATTAGTATTGAACCTAGATAAATGTTATCAGGTGTCTACGTTGAGCATGAATATGATTAGATCATGTTCATTGCAATACGGTTATTCATTTAAGTTAGAGAATACTGGTTATTCTGTTTACATGAATAATACCTTTCATGGTCATGAACCCTATGTGAACGGTTCATTGAATCTCGGTCGTGGTAATACACATGTTCACGCCAAAAGATGTAGAGTTAATAATGATAGTGCCACTTTCTTGTAGCACTGCCGCTTAGGTCATATTGGCGTAAGATGCATGAAGAAACTCCATATCGATGGATGTTTGGAGTCACTTGATTTTGAATCGCTTGACACATGCGAGCCATGCCTCATGGACAGGATGACTAAGACCCCGTTTTTAGGTACAATGAAACGGGCAAGTGATTTGTTGGAAATCATACATGCTGATGCGTGTGATCCAATGAGAATTGAAGCGTGCGGTGGATATCGCTATTTTCTCATCTTCACTGACGATGTGGGTAGATATAGGTATATTTGCTTAATGAAGCACAAGTCTGAAACGTTTGAAAAGCTCAAGCAATTTCATAGTGAAGTTAAGAATCATCATAACAAGAAGATCATGTTCCTATGATCTGATCAAAGGGGGATTTTCTGAGTTATGAGTTTGGCAATCACTTAAGACATTGTGGAATTGTTTCGCAGTTGAAGCCACCTGGAACACCACAGCGTAATGGTGTGTCCGGACGTCGTAATCGAACCTTATGAGATATGGTGCGATCTATGATGTCTCTTACCGATCTACCGCTATTATTTTGAGGTTACGCATTAGAGACAGCTGCATTCACTTTAGATAGGACACCATATAAGTCCGTTGAGACGACGCCGTATGAACATTGGTTTGGCAAGAAACCAAAGCTGTCGTTTCTTAATGTTTGGGGCTGCGATGCTTAAGGCTTCAGGCGGAGAAGCTCGAACCCAAAGCGGGCAAACACATCTTCATAGGATACCCAAAGGTGACAGTTGGGTACACCTTCTATCTCAGATCCGAGGGCAAATTGTTTGTCGCTAAGAACGGGTCCTTTCTTGAGAAGGAGTTTCTCTCGAAAGAATTGAGTGGGAGGAAGACAGAACTTGATGAGGTTGTCGAACCTTTACTTCAACCAGAGAGTGATGCAACACAGAAAGATGTTTTCTGTGGCGCCTACGTCTGTTGAATAGGAAGTTAATGATAGTGATCATGAAGCTTCGGATCAAGTTGCTATCGAACCTCATAGGTCGACAAGGATATGTACTACTCCTGAGTGGTACGGTAATCCTGTCTTAGATATCATGTTGTTAGACAACAATGAACCTACGAGCTATGGAGAAGCGATGGTGGGCCCGTATTCCGACAAATGGTTAGAAGCCATGAAATTCGAGATAGGATCCATGTATCGGAACAAAGTATGGACTTTGGTGGACTTGCCCGATGATCGGCAAGCCATTGAGATAAATGGATCTTTAAGAAGAAGACGGACGTGGGCGGTAATGTTACCTCCATGAAGCTCGACTTGTGGGAAAGAGTCTTTTCACAAGTTCAAGGAGTTGACTACGATGAGAATTTCTTACCCGTAGCGATGCTTAAGTCCGTCGGAATCATGTTAGCATTAGCTGTATTTTTCGATTATGAAATCTTACAGATGGATGTCAAAACAAGTTTTCTTACCAGTTTTCGTAAGAAAAGTTGTATGTGATACAATAAAAGGTTTTCTCGATCCTAAGTGAGGGAGTCCTGGATTAGGGGGTGTTCGGATAGCCGGACTATACCTTCAGCCGGACTCCTGGACTATGAAGATACAAGATTGAAGACTTTGTCCCGTGTCCGGAAGGGACTTTCCTTGGCGTGGAAGGCAAGCTTGGCGATACGGATATGTAGATCTCCTACCATTGTAACCGACTTTGTGTAACCCTAACCCTCTCCGGTGTCTATATAAACCGGAGGGTTTTAGTCCGTAGGACAACATACACAACAACAATCATACCATAGGCTAGCTTCTAGGGATTAGCCTCTCCGATCTCGTGGTAGATCTACTCTTGTACTACCCATATCATCAATATTAATCAAGCAGGACGTAGGGTTTTACCTCCATCGAGAGGGTCCGAACCTGGGTAAAACTTGGTGTCCTTGCCTCATGTTACCATCCGGCGTAGACGCACAGTTCGGGACCCCCTACCCGAGATCCGCCGGTTTTGACACCTACATTGGTGATTTCATTGAGAGTTCCTCTGTGTCGTCGCCGTCAGGCTGGATGGCTCCTACGATCATCAATAGCGATGCAGTCCAGGGTGAGACCTTCCTCCCTGGACAGATCTTCGTCTTCGGCGGCTTCGCACTGCGGGCCAATTTACTTGGCCATCTGGAGCAGATCGAAAGCTATGCCCCTGGCCGTCAGGTCAGATTAGGAAGTTTAAACTATACGGCTGACATCCGCGGGGACTTGATCTTCGACGGATTCGAGCCACTGCCGAGTGCGCCGCACTGTCACGACAAGCATGATCTAGCTCTGCCGCCGAACAGTGCCCTGGAGGCCGCACCCGCATCAGCTTCGACCCTTAATTCGGAGCCAACTGCGCCGATCGAGGATGGGTGGTTGGACACCGCCTCGGGGGCTGCGATCCCAACGGCGATCGAGCCGAACACCAGCCCGGCACTTCGCGAGACTCATGACTCCAAGGAGTCGGACTCCTCTCCGAACTCCAAACCCCTCACGCCCCTGCCGATCGAATCCGATCAGGCGCCGATCATGGATTTTACTGCCGCGGACATCTTTCAGCACTCGCCTTTCGGCGATATTCTGAAGACACTAAAGTCTCTCTCTTTATCAGGAGAGCCCTGGCCGGACTATGGTAAGCAAGGTTGGGATACGGACGATGAAGAAATTCAAAGCCCACCCACCACCCACTTTGTAGCCACTGTCGACGATCTAACCGACATGCTCGACTTCGACTCCGAAGACATCGACGGTATGGACGCCGATGCAGGAGACGATGAAGAACAAGCGCCTATTGGGCCCTGGAAAGCCACCTCGTCATATGACATATACATGGTGGACAACCCAAAAGAAGGAGATGGCGATGGAACAGCGGAGGATGACCCCTCCAAGAAACAGCCTAAGTGCCGGCGTCAGCGGCGCCGCTCAAAATCCCGCCAAAACAAATACGGTGACTCCAGCACGGGAGATAATAATACTCCGGAGAGTGCTGAAGAAAACCTCCTCCAACAAGATTTAGCACAGGAGGATGGAGAAGCCAGCCCTCATGAGAGAGCGGCAGACAGAGAGGTCAAGGACGACAATTATATGCCTCCCTCCGAAGACGAGGCAAGCCTCGACGACGATGAATTTGTCGTGCCAGAGGATCCCGTCGAGCAAGAGCGTTTTCAAAGCAGGGTTATGGCCACAGCAAGAAGCCTTAAGAAAAAACAGCAACAGCTTAGAGCTGATCAAGATTTGCTAGTCGATAGATGGACTGAAGTCCTTGCGGCCAAAGAGCATAAACTCGAACGCCCCTCCAAGAGCTACCCAAAGTGCAGGTTGCTACCCCGACTAGAGGAGGAAGCACTTAAACCTGCATCACCTACACTCGATACGGCCGATTGGCCACCTCGTGGACGCGACAGAGAGGCCTCTCGGCCCTCCACTCAAGCCGCACCCCGTACCAAGGCACGGGAAAATGCGCTGGACCTGCGAGATATGTTGGAGGACAAGGCAAGGCAAACAAGATCGATCTACGGATCGCATGGGCGCCCCACGACTCGACACGGTAACCGTCACGCCGGCCACAAATTCGGCAGGGCCTAACACGGTAGACAAAGCTCATTGGAGCTACGTCGTGATATAGCCCAGTACAGAGGCGCCGCACACCCACTATGCTTCACAGACGAAATAATGGATCATCAAATCCCTGAGGGTTTCAAACCCGTAAACATCGAATCATATGATGGCACAACAGATCCTGCGGTATGGATCGAGGATTATCTCCTTCATATCCACATGGCCCGCGGCGATGATTTCCACGCCATCAAATACCTCCCACTCAAGCTTAAAGGACCAGCTCGGCATTGGCTTAACAGCTTGCCAACAGGATCAATCAGTTGTTGGGAGGACCTGGAAGCCGCATTCCTCGACAATTTCCAGGGCACTTATGTGCGACCCCCAGACGCCGATGACCTAAGTCACGTAATTCAGCAGCCAGAGGAATCGGCCAGGCAATTCTGGACACGGTTCCTAACAAAGAAAAATCAAATAGTCGACTGTCCGGATGCAGAGGCCCTAGCAGCCTTGAAGCACAATATCTGTGACAAGTGGCTTGCCCGACACCTTGGACAGGAAAAGCCGAAATCTATGGCAGCACTCACGACACTCATGACCCGCTTCTGCGCGGGAGAAGACAGCTGGCTTGCTCGTAGCAACAATATGACCAAGAACCATGGTAATTCGGATACCAGGGACAGTAGTGGCAGGTCGCGTCGCAACAAGCAGAAGCGCCACATTAACGGCGACAACGCTGAGGATACGGCAGTTAATGCCGGATTCAGAGGCTATAAATCCGGTTAGCGGAAAAAGCCATTCAAAAGAAATCCTAGGGGCCCGTCCAGTTTGGACCGAATACTCGACCGCTTGTGCCAAATACATGGCACCCCTGAAAAGCCGTCCAATCACACCAACAGGGATTGTTGGGTGTTCAAGCAGGCAGGCAAGCTAAATGCCAAAAATGAAGACAAGGGGCTGCATAGCGATGACGACGAGGAGCCCCGGCCACCGAACAACAGTGGACAGAAGGGTTTCCCCCCACAAGTGCGGACAGTGAACATGATATACGCAACCCACGTCCCCAAGAGGGAGCGGAAGCGCGCGTTAAGGGATGTATACGCGGTAGAGCCAGTCGCCCCAAAGTTCAACCCATGGTCCTCCTGCCCGATCACCTTCGATCGAAGGGACCATCCCACTAGAATCCGTCATGGCGGATTCGCCGCATTGGTTCTAGACCCAATTATTGACGTATTTCATCTCACTAGAGTCCTTATGGACGGCGGCAGCAGCCTGAACCTGCTTTACCAGGATACAGTGCGGAAAATGGGCATCGATCCCTCAAGGATTAAGCCCACCAAAACGACCTTAAAAGGCGTAATACCAGGTGTAGAGGCCAACTGTACAGGCTCAGTCACACTTGAAGTGGTCTTCGGATCTCCGGATAATTTCCGAAGCGAGGAGTTAATCTTCGACATAGTCCCATTCCGCAGTGGCTATCACGTACTGCTCGGGCGAATCGCATTCGCCAAGTTCAACGCGGTACCGCACTACGCATACCTTAAGCTCAAGATGCCAGGCCCTCGAGGAGTAATTACGGTCAATGGAAACACTAAACGCTCCCTCCGAACGGAGGAGCACACGGCGGCCCTTGCAGCGGAAGTACAAAGTAGCCTCTCCAGGCAGTTCTCCAGTCTGGCCATTAAACGACCGGACACCGTCAAGCGCGCCCGGAGTAACCCACAACAAGACCGCCTGGCATGATCCAAGCAGGCGTAGCAATGTGACCCCAACCCCAGCCCTCGCAAAAAGGCGACGCCAGTGCTTCACGTACATAACTACGCTCTACAAATACCATGGGTACAGGGGGAGGGGCACCATCACGGCACGCCCGAAACACGGCTTAAACCGCACCAGGGGCTGCCGATTTTTTAATTTTCTCTTACTTTCAGGACTCCATTCTTCGGAAGGCCTGTTCGGTAGTTCAATTGCCACACAAACAATGCAAGAACCAGGGAACCAGACAAGCCACGCCTCATTACGGAACTCCCAGGTGGTCTCTATCACGAGCAGTATACCTGTTTCGCATACCATTCCGCAGCCTGCCCCTGGAACGGACATGTTAAATAGTCCAACCTTTTCGCTTATCACATTATTTGTATCGTTCTCCTTTGATTGCACCCCTTTTTAATAAACAATGCATAGCTTTTGTCTATTTTTGCATTACTCTTTTTCTATAAATATATGTTCCTCAATGACATGTTGCACCAGTACACTTCGGTACGGCCAAAATACGCCAGGGGCTTTAGTACCCCTCAATATGGTGTGAGAAGTCCGAACACTTTAACAGCCGCACAGAAGGTAATATTTTAAATTCCAACAGCATTGCTTAGCGCATATGAACAAGTTTTCAGCGCACAGGACAAAACGAGCAAGTTTCACTCAAAAATTACATCCCTAGAACATTCATCCGCCACAAGGCAGGCACCCTTCAGAACATCCTTATAATAATTCTCGGGCTTGCGATGCTCTTTCCCCGGTGGTGGCCCGTCCTTGACAAGCTTCTCAGCATCCAACTTTCCCCAGTGCACCTTAGCACGGGCAAGGGCCCTATGGGCACCTTCAATGCAGACGGAGTGCTTGATGACTTCGAGCCTTGGACAGGCCTCCACCAGCCGCCGCACCAGCCCGAAATAGCTCCCAGGCAGAGCCTCTCTAGGCCACAGTCGAACTATGAGGCCCTTCATGGACTGTTCGGCCGCCTTGTGGAGCTCGACTAGTTGCTTCATCTAGTCGCTCAGGGGCACGGGGTGTCCGGCCTCGGCATACTGAGACCATAACACCTTCCCTGTCGAGCTGCCCGCCTCGGCTCGATAGAATGCGGCGGCATCGGACACACTCCGGGGAAGATCTGCAAATGCTCCTGGAGAGCTCCGGATTCGGGTAAGTAACAAGTAACCCACGTTTATGTGTTTGCTTTGCATAAAGAATGCCTTACTTGCCGCTATCTTCTTCACCTCATCCAACTCCTGGAGGGTCTTCTGGGATTCGGCCTTGGCAGACTTGGCATTTTTAATAGCCGCCGCGAGCTCGGACGCTCGCGTCTTTGAGTCAAGCTCCAAACTCTCATCTTTTTTCATGAGAACCTGGAGCTCTTGTTGTACCTTGCCAACCTGGGCCTGGTACTTCTCCCACTCGGTGCGCTCCGTGGTCGCCCTCTTCTCGGCCTCGACCAGCGCTTGCTTAAGGGTCGCCACCTCAGACGTGGCCCCTACAATAGCCACGATAATCCTGTCATTTTTTGCAATTGCACCTTTTTATATATATTTAAACAAGGTATTTCTTACCTTCATTGTCCTCGAGCTGCTTTTTGGCACGCCCGAGCTCTTGCTCGGACTGCTCGAGGTTCTGCTTTAGCGTGTCCACTTCCGCAGTCAGTGCGGCGGACGCCAGCAGGGAAGCCTGCATACGCATATTGACTCCTTTTTGTTAGACTCCTGTGAATTTTATTTGATCCTCTATTCGGATTTTCTTCCCAAACGCCAAACAGAGCATCAGGGGCTACTGTCTATGCGGTAATATTATTTACACATTCTTTACTTACCTCAAAGCCTGTTAAAAGGCTAGTACAAGCTTCAGTCAGTCCGCTCTTGGCGGACTGAACCTTCTGGACCACCGCACTCATAATGGTGCGGTGCTCCTCGTCGATGGAGGCGCCTTGGAGCGCCTCCAAAAGATTGTCCGACGCCTCCAGTTGGACGGGGGTCACCGGCACAGTGGGCTTGCTCCTCTTGGAAGGAGGTCGCCCGCTGGACTCTGGAACCTTTGAAGGTTCCGGAGCGGTGTTCGGCCTTGATCCGGACTTGGAGCCCTGATGGGTTTGATCCCCTTTACTCCTGGAGTCCGGGAGGTCGCCTTGCGGCGCCTCCAGGACCACCTCCTCCCGGCTTGGAACCTGTTGAGACAACACTTCGGCGTCGTCCGCAGGGCAGGGGGAGGAAGCCGTCGGAAGCGAGTTCACATCCGACGAGTCTAGTGAACCGCTCGATGATGCGTCGAGCCGGTCTTTGGGTGGGCTGCATAATCATATTCGACATAATGGAAAGTTGTGCAATAAAGGAATACTATGAATTACTCTGGTATCCGGATACTTACGATTTCGCCAGGGGCTTGGCCCTGAGCGGCCACTCCTCTCCGCCGTCGTCGGCGTCGGTGGAGTAGTCCGGAGGAAGGATTTTCCCCTTCTTGGACCCTCCAGCCTCCCCAGAGAGGGCGGCCTTCCTTTTCTTCTCTCCTCCCGCTGGAGGGGGAGAGGTCTCTTCTTCTTCCTCCTCGTCTTCACGGGAGGAATGCGCCTCGGAGCCATCGGATGATGAATCCGACACCTCCTGGCGCCGGGCACTCTTTCGAGTCCCCGTGGCCTTCTTCATGGCCTTCTTCTCCGGCACCACATAGGGTGCCAGAACCAGCAGCTTCGCCAAGTGGCCATCGGCTGGGTCTTCGGGCAAAGGAGCCGGACAGTTGATCTGTCCGGACTGCCCTTGCCAAGCCTGTCAAAGGTAAGGGAGCTTAGATCCCGCATAGATTCAAACTATGGAAAACTAATACCCTGTAAAAGGTACAAACAACTTACCGCGCTAGCGTGACGCTACACGCTGAATCCGTGATCCTCGGTAGCGGATGAGGGAGCCTCGGCACCCTTGAAGAGCACCTTCCAGGCATCTTCGTACGTCATGTCGAAGAGCCTGCTCAGAGTTCGGTGCTGCGCCGGATTGAACTCCCATAGATTGAAGGCCCGTTGTTGACACGGGAGGATCAGGCGGATGTGCATAACCTGGACTACGTTGACAAGCTTGAGCTGCTTGTCCACCAGGGATTGGAGGCATGTTTGTAGTCCAGTCACCTCTCCTTTGCTGCCACACGACAGGCCCTTCTCTTTCTAGGATGTGAGCCGCGTTGGGGGTCCAGACCGGAACTCGGGGGCTGTGACCCACTCAGGGTCGCGCGGCTCGGTGATGTAAAACCACCCCGATTGCCACCCCTTCAGGGTCTCCACAAAGGAGCCCTCGATCCATAAGACGTTGGGCATCTTGCCCACCATGGCGCCTCCGCACTCCGCCTGGTTGCCGCGCACCACCTTCGGCTTGACGCTGAAAGTCTTAAGCCATAGGCCGAAATGGGGGCGGATGCAGAGGAAAGCCTCGCACATGACGATAAACGTCGAGATGTTGAGGATGTAGTTCGGGGCCAGATCATGGAAATCCAGGCCGTAGTAGAACATGAGTCCCCGGATGAATGGGTGGATCGGAAAGCCCAGTCCGCGGAGGAAGTGGGGAAGGAACACTACCCTCTCATGGGGCCTTGGAGTGGGGAGGAGCTGCCCCTTTTTGGGAAGCCGGTACGCATTGTCGTTAGACAAGTATCCGGCCTTCCTCAGTTTTTTGATGTGTCCCTCCGTGACGGAGGAGACCATCCACTTGCCTCCCGCTCCGGACATGGCTGGAGAAGGTTGAGGTGGGGAGTGCGGACATGGGCGTTGGAGCTCGAGTGCGCGAGAATGGATAAGCAAGGGAGGAAGAAGGCATAGGTGGAAAGGTGGATCCTTATCCCCTTATATGGGTGGACGCAACTACGTGTCCCCACCAGCCTGGTAAAACTCGCTTATCTCCAAGCGCCGTAATCAATGGCGCGGTTGGGTTACCCACGCCCGTATTGATGAGAATCTCGGAATAAGGGGACACGATCTCTGCTTTAACAAGACGTGCCAAGGAAACCGCCTCGCATGACGCGCTGAGGTGGGATAATGAAACGACTCGGATAAAGGCTTGGCCGTGGTGTGTCACACTACAGAATACGTCAGCAGATTAGATTTGTGTAAATATTATTCTCTCTATGGCAATATGTGGAAACTTATTTTGTAGAGCCGGACACTATCTTTGTGTTCAAAATCTTCTATGAAGTACTTGGAGGAGGAACCCGCCTTGCAATGCCGAAGACAATCTGCGTGCCGGACTCGTCGTCATTGAAGCCTGGTTCAGGGGCTACTGAGGGAGTCCTGGATTAGGAGGTGTTCGGATAGCCGGACTATACCTTCAGCCGGACTCTTGGACTATGAAGATACAAGATAGAAGACTTCGTCCCGTGTCCGGAAGGGACTTTCCTTGGCGTGGAAGGCAAGCTTGGCGATACGGATATGTAGATCTCCTACCATTGTAACCGACTTTGTGTAACCCTAACCCTCTCCGGTGTCTATATAAACCGGAGGGTTTTAGTCCGTAGGACAGCATACACAACAACAATCATACCATAGGCTAGCTTCTAGGGTTTAGCCTCTCCGATCTCGTGGTAGATCTACTCTTGTACTACCCATATCATCAATATTAATCAAGCAGGACGTAGGGTTTTACCTCCATCGAGAGGGCCCGAACATGGGTAAAACTTCGTGTCCCTTGCCTCCTGTTACCATCCGGCCTAGATGCACAGTTCAGGACCCCCTACCCGAGATCCACCGGTTTTGACACCGACACTAAGGATGCTAAAAGGTATGCTGGCTCCAGCAATCCTTCTATGGACTAGAGAAAGCATCTCGGAATCGGAATATATGTTTTGATGGAGTGATCAAAGCTTTTAGGTTTATACAATGTTTGTTAGAAACTTGTATTTACAAGAAAGTGAGTGGGAGCACTACAACATTTCTGATAAGTATATGTGGATGACATATTGTTGATCCGAAATAATGTAGAATTTCTGGAAAGCATAAACAGTTGTTTGAGGAGTGTTTTTCAAAGGAAGACCTGGATAAAGCTGCTTACATATTGGGCATCAAGATCTATAGAGATAGATCAAGACGCCTGATGGTACTTTCAAAGAACGCACACCTTGACATGTTTTTGAAGGAGTTCAAAATAGATCAGTCAAAGAAGGGGTTCTTACCTGAGTTGTAAAGTGTGAAGTTGAGTAAGACTCAAAGCTTGACCACAGCAGAAGAAAGAGGAAGGACGAAGGTCGTCCCCTATGCTTTTGTCATAGGCTCTATACGATATGCCGTGCTGAAGTACCGCACCTGATGTGTGCCTTGCCACATGTCTGGCAAGAGGGTACAAAGGTGATCTAGGAGTAGATCACTAGATAGCAGTCAAAATTATCCTTAGAGGAATAAGGAAATGTTTCTCGGTTATGGAGGTGATAAAGAGTTCGACATAAAGAGTTATGTCGATGCAAGCTTAACACCTATCCGGATAGCTCTGAGTAGAGATACCGGATACATATAATGGAGCAACAATTTGGAATAGCTCCAAGTGGAACGTGGTAACAGCATCTATGATATGACATAAAGTTTTGCGAAATACATAGGGATTTGAATATGGCAAGACCCTTTGACTACAACCTCTCTCACAAGCATAACATGATCAAACCCAGAACACATTGAGTATTAATCACATAGTGATGTGAACTAGATTATTGAGTCTAGTAAACTCTTTGGATGTTGGTCACATGGTGATGTGACCTATGAGTGTTAATCACATGGCGATGTGAACTAGATTATTGACTCTAGTGCAAGTGGGAGACTGTTGGAAATATGCCCTAGAGGCAATAATAAATTAGTTATTATTATATCATATTTCATTGTTCATGATAATCGTTTATTATCCATGCTAGAATTGTATTGATAGGAAACTCAGATACATGTGTGGATACATAGACAACACCTTTCCCTAGTAAGCCTCTAGTTGACTAGCTCGTTGATCAATAGATGGTTACGGTTTCCTGGCCATGGACATTGGATGTCGTTGATAATGGGATCACATCATTAGGAGAATGATGTGATGGACAAGACCCAATCCTAAGCCTAGCACAAGATCGTGTAGTTCGTATGCTAAAGCTTTTCTAATGTCAAGTATCATTTCCTTAGACCATGAGATTGTGCAACTCCCAGATACCGTAGGAGTGCTTTGGGTGTGCCAAACGTCACAACGTAACTGGGTGGATATAAAGGTACACTACAGGTATCTCCGAAAGTGTCTGTTGGGTTGGCACGAATCGAGACTGGGATTTGTCACTCCATGTAAACGGAGAGGTATCTCTGGGCCCACTCGGTAGGACATCATCATAATGTGCACAATGTGACCAAGGAGTTGATCACGGGATGATGTGTTACAGAACAAGTAAAGAGACTTGTCGGTAACGAGATTGAACAAGGTATCGGGATACCGACGATCGAACCTCGGGCAAGTACAATACCGCTGGACAAAGGGAATTGAATACGGGATTGATTGAATCCTCGACATCGTGGTTCATCCGATGAGATCATCGTGGAACATGTGGGAGCCAACATGGGTATCCAGATCCCGCTGTTGGTTATTGGCCGGAAAGTTGTCTCGGTCATGTCTGCATGGTTCCCGAACCCGTAGGGTCTACACACTTAAGGTTCGATGACGCTAGGGTTATTAGGAAGACTTGTATGTGATTACCGAATGTTGTTCGGAGTCCCGGATGAGATCTCGGACGTCACAAGGAGTTCCGGAATGGTCCGGAGGTAAAGATTTATATATGGAAAGTTGTTGTTCGGGTTCCGAGAAAAGTTCGGTTTTTTCCAGTATTGTATCGGGAAGCTTCCGGAAGGCTCCGGAGGATTCCGGAGGAGTCCGGAGGTCCGGAAAATGTTCCACCACGTCCAATACAGCAGCATGGGCTGTAAGGGGGCGCCCTAACCTTAATGGGCCAAGGGCACCAGCCCCCCCAAGGCCCATGCACATGGGAGAGGGGAAACCCTAAGGGGGAGGGCCTCCACTTGACTTGGGAGGCACTCCTCGCCCCCTTGGCCGCCGCCCCCAACCCTAGATGGGATCTAGGGGGCCGCCCCCCTCTCTCCACACTTATAAATAGTGGAGGGGTGGGAGGGCGGCCACACCCTTGAACCTGGCGCAGCCCCTCCCTCCAATACCTCTCCTCCTCCGCATGAGCTTGGCGAAGCCCTGCCGGAGAACTGCCACTCCATCACCACCACGCCGTCGTGCTGCTGTTGGACTCTCTTCCTCAACCTCTCCCTCCTCCTTGCTAGATCAAGGAGTGGGAGACGTCTCCGTTCCGTACGTGTGTTGAACACGGAGGTGCCGTCCGTTCGGCGCTAGGATCATCGGTGATTTGGATCACGACGAGTACGACTCCATCATCCCCGTTCACTTGAACGCTTCCGCTTAGCGATCTACAAGGGTATGTAGATGCACTCTCCTTCCCCTCGTTTCTAGATTACTCCATAGATTGATCTTGGTGATGCGTAGAAAATTTTAAATTTCTGCTACGATCCCCAACAATATGTGTAATAGCCGTGATAGCCTAGTGTAAGTTGCTTCCTTATTTATTTCCTTGTTGTCGTGTTTATTTGTTTGCTTGTAGTCAGTGCAGTTATTTTTTTTGCGGTTTGCTAGTGGCTGCAATAACCTATTTTTTTAAACTAGGCCACAATAACCATGGGCTAATATTTACTATAGTGACACTGGGCCTCCTACGGGCCGTAGAAACTGTGGGCCTTCTACGGGCCGTATAAACAGTGGGCCTTCTACGAGTCGTAGAAGCAGTGGGCCTTCTACGGGCCGTAGAAACAATAGGCCTTGTACGGGTCGTATCATCAATGGGCCTTCTATGGGCCGTATCATCAATGGGCCTTATACGGGCCGTATGATCGATTGGCCAAACATGGGCCGAACAGACCGCATTCTGGTCGTAAACGGGCTAGAGTTGGAATCATCCGTTCATGGCCCGACCATAACGGGCCATCGTTAATAGGCCGTATTTGATGACGCTATGAAAACGGCCCAACGTATTAATGGACCACAAACGGGCCGACTGTAACCATGGGCTGAATTTGGCCCACAAGCATAAAATGATAGTAACGGGCCGTAAGTAAACGAATGCTGGAAATGAGCCCAAGAATAAATGGGCTCTGAAGAAGGCCGGAAGATAACATGGGCTGGAAACGGCCCAACGGTATAATGGGCCGTTAATGGGTATAAAGTGATACACTATTCATCACGGGCCAGTTTCACCACGGGCCGTTAACGAGTGTAAAGTGATACACTGTTCATTACGGGCCAGTTTCACCACGGGCCGTTAATAGGCCAAAAGTTACATAGGGCCACATATGGTCCGAAAGACGTCATGGGCCATACATGGGCCAGAAGTGAAAACGGGCTGGAATCATATTGGATGGCCCGAATGACGCTACTGGGCCAAATTCGGATAGGGCGTAACGGGCCTTGGGTTAGCAGGCTGTAAATGGGCTATATTCGAACATGTCATTAATAGGCTTTCCATGGGCCGGCCCGCCAGCTTTTGACCAAGTCAAACGGGCCGGCCTTTACACAGGAATGGGCCTCTGTTGGTCCGTGCCACGTGTCGACGTGTCATAGGCGCCTATCTGACCCACTGATGAGCTGACACGTGTTTGATCCGGCCAATAAGAATTTTACACGTGGAAATTTCCCATTGGTCGAGGTTGTTAACGGGTCATCGGATCCAAAACCCGCCCCGATAGCTTAACAGCGTTCCGTTACGGTGGATGCCACGTGTCGGTCACCCTTGACGAAAGCACTTTTGTGACGCGCGATTTATCATCATGGAAGTGGACACTTCCGTGATGATAATTTTGGTAATGTCATGGAACACTTCTACGACAGCACAGGTATGACTATCTTGATTCTGTCATAAATTTGTCATGGATGTACATGCATGACAAAAAAAGCGACCTACTGTGACAAACATGTATCATCACGGAAGTGTATTTTTTTGTAGTGTGGAGTCCTTCCCAAGGACCTAAAGAGTGAAAACAAGGGACAATTGGGGCCCCATAGATGAGCTGCACCCATGAATGTCCCACCCCTTGTGCCCCCCCCAAAAGGAGGTTCCCACCCTTCCATGTCATCCCTAGAACTTTTGGGCAAAGCCCCAAAAGGTGGCTTTCCATAAAATATCCCAAAAAGCACTTTCACTATTCATGACGACATTTTTCAGCGTCCGTTCGAACTGAAAATATTTATGTGGGCCTAGAACAGTTCTAGTACCCACTATTACAATTTTCAGCGCATTCTGGAACAATTCTAGTTTAGTGATTTTCATTTGCGAAAAGCATCTGAACCGGTTCCGGCAGCTCCGGAACATTTCCGATTTTTATTTTTGAAAATTCCAAAAAGTTTCCAGAATGATTCTGGCACCCTCCAAGAATTATCAAGCATGTGTTGAAACCATTTTGACTTAATGGAATACCCCAAAACAACTTTTTCGGTTTCACCGAAACTCATCCGGTGACCTCTCTCTGCGGAACTTTTCCGCTGTCCGAAACTTTTCGGCATGCGAAACGTTTTCAATGATTTTCTCTCAGACTCCGTGTCTAGTATTCAGTAGATAGATGACCCTTAAGCGTGTGACCCTATAGGTTCTATGAAGTATAGACATGAACCGGAACGCCTTCCGATCAATGATCAACATCGGAGCGGTGGACACCCATATTGACCCCTATACCCACACGAATAAATATTCGAGTGAACCTCCAGTTGCAGTGAGCTATTCCTGTTGCTTCTCGATATGTCACAAACACCCGAGGTGAGATTTATTGCATCCCCATGGAAGAACAATTTGTCCACCATGCAAGTTACCTCGTTACCGGTTCTGTTCTCTTTTTTCGTTTCCATGTTCCGGCATCCCAGTGATCAAATCACAAGGTGTCTGGCCAGATGATTATGGATACCGTATCACCGAGAGGGCCCGAGAATATCTCTCCATCGTCGGAGGAGCAAATCCCAATCTTGAGCTATCAAGTTACTTGACATACTTTTCCATGAACCCGTAAGCCGCCGTAATAGCCACCCATTTACGGATGACGTTTAACAAACCCCAAAGTTCACGAAGCAAGCATGAAGAAACTCGATACTCTCACGGTCTAAGGAATCATGAAAACGTTAACCATCTCTATGTTATGTACCATTAAACTTGTGACGAATGAATCTCATAGCATAACATCAACCCAGGTCGATTCAATAGAAATGTTCTCTTAACATTGTGCCCTCAAAGTTGCTGGCATAGACATGCCCATGACCAGGAAAACAGAATCATCATGCAACACTTGAGTTAGTCTTAGAGGCCAGACTAGGAATACTTCTTACCGTTTATTATTCCACACGTGCATATGAGTCTTCCTCCGAGCCTCGTGTTATTGCAGACTCGAGAACCATAGCAGTTATAGCATGGAACATAAACATAATTATGAACATGGATATAAGTAATAGCATTTATTATTGCCTCTAGGACATATCTCCTACAAGATCAAAGGCACAAGATGACGATGGCCATATTGTATCACTTATATTGATTGCATGTGATGTTTATCCTTTATGCATCTTATTTTGCTTAGTACAACGGTAGCATTATAAGATGATCTCTCACTAAATTTCAAGGTATAAGTGTTCTCCCTGAGTATGCACCATTGCTACAGTTTGTCGTGCCGAGACACCACGTGATGATCAGGTGTGATAAGCTCTACGCTCACATACAATGGGTGCAAGCCAGTTTTGCACAAGCAGAATACTCGGGTTAAACTTGACGAGCCTAGCATATGCAGATATGGCCTCGGAACACTGAGACCGAAAGGTCGAGCGTGAATCATATAGAAGATATGATCAACATAGTGATGTTCACCATTGAAAACTACTCCATCTCACATGATGATCGGACATGGTTTAGTTGATATGGATCACGTGATCACTTAGATGATTAGAGGGATGTCTATCTAAGTGGGAGTTCTTAAGTAATATGATTAATTGATCTTTAATTTATCATGAACTTAGTCCTGGTAGTTTTTGCATATCTATGTTGTAGATCAATAGCTCGCGTATAGCTCACCTATTTTATTTTTGATATGTTCCAAGAGAAATATAAGTTGAAAGATGATAGTAGCAATGATGCGGACTGGCTCTGTGATCTGAGGATTATCCTCATTGCTACACAGAAGAATTATGTCCTTGATGCACCGCTAGGTGACGAACCTATTGCAGGAGCAGATGCAGACATTATGAATGTTTGGCAAGCTTGGTATGATGACTACTTGATAGTTTAGTGCGGCATGCTTTACAGCTTAGAACCGAGACTTCCAAAACTGTTTTGAATGCCACGGAGCATATAAGATGTTCCAAGAGCTTTTTTTTGTATTTCAGACTCATGCCCGAGTCGATAGGTATGAGACCTCTGACAAGTACTTTTCCTACAAGATGGAGGAGAATAGCTCAACCAGTGAGCATGTGCTCAGAGTGTGTGAGTACTACAATCGCTTGAATCAAGTGGGAATTAATCTTCCAGATAAGATAGTGATTGACAGAGTTCTCTATTCACTATCACCAAGTTACTTGAACTTCATGGTGAACTATAATATGCAAGGGATGATGAAAACGATTCTCGAGCTCTTCGTGATGCTGAAATCGATGAAGGTAGAAATCAAGAAAAGCATCGAATGTTGATGGTTGACAAGACCACTAGTTTCAAGTAAAAGGGCAAGGGAAAGAAAGGGAACTTCAAGAAGAATGACAAGTAAGTTTCTACTCCCATGAAGAAGCCCAAAGCTAGACCCAAGCCTGAAAAAGAGTGCTTCTACTACAAAGGAAATGGTCACTGGAAGCAGAACTACCCCAAATACTTGGCGGATAATAAGGATTGCAAAGTGAACAAAAGTATATTTGATATACATGTTATTGATGTGTACTTTACTAGTGTTCATAGTAACCCTAGGGTATTTGATACCGGTTTAGTTGCTAAGATTAGTAACTCGAAACATGAGTTGCAAAATGAACAGAGACTAGTTAAGGGCAAGGTTGATAAGATCACCATCGCACACTCCTTTTACCTTCGGGATTAGTGTTGAACCTAAAATAGATGTTATTTGGTGTTTGAGTTGATCTTGAATATGATTGGATCATGTTTATTGCAATACGGTTATTCATTTTAAGTCAAAGAATAATTGTTGTTCTG
The DNA here is from genome assembly GCF_056163025.1 of Triticum urartu. Classification (NCBI taxonomy): domain Eukaryota; kingdom Viridiplantae; phylum Streptophyta; class Magnoliopsida; order Poales; family Poaceae; genus Triticum; species Triticum urartu. The sequence goes on along the minus strand of NC_141875.1, from coordinate 140,897,508 downwards.
TTTACATGAATAAAACCTTCTATGGTCATACACTTAATATAAATGGTTTATTGAATCTCGATCGTAGTGATACACATATTCATAATATTGATGCCAAAAGATGCAAAGTTGATAATGATAGTGCAACATACTTGTGGCACTGCCCCTTAGGTCATATTGGTGTAAAGCGCGTGAAGAAACTCCATGTAGATGGACTTTTGGAATCACTTGATTATGAATCATTTGATGCTTGCGAACCATGCCTCATGGGCAAGATGACTAAAACTCCATTCTCCGGAGCAATGGAGCGAGCCACTAACTTATTGGAAATAATACATACCGATGTATGCGGTCCGATGAGTGTTGAGGCTCGCGGCGGGTATCGTTATTTTCTGACCTTCACAAATGATTTGAGCAGATATAGTATATCTACTTAATAAAACACAAGTCTGAAACGTTTGAAGAGTTCAAAAAATTTCAGAGTGAAGTGGAGAATCATCATAACAATAAAATACAATTTATACGGTTTGATCACGGAGACGATATATTTGAGTTACAAGTTCTGCCTTCAGTAGAAACAATGTCGAATAGTTTCGCAACTCATGCCACCTGGAACACCATAGCGTAATGGTGTGTCCGAACGTCATAACCATACTTTATTAGATATGGTGCGATCTATGATGTCTCTTACCGATTTACCACTATCGTTTTGGGGTTATGCATTAGAGACAACTACATTCACGTTAAATAGGGCACCGTCTAAAAATTCTGTTGAGATGACACCGTATGAACTGTGGGTTAGCAAGAAACCTGAGCTGTCATTTCTTAAAGTTTGGGGTTGCGATGCTTACATGAAAAATATTCATCCTGATAAGATCAAACTCAAATCGGAGAAGTGCGTCTTCATAGGATACCCAAAAGAAATTGTCGGGCACACCTTCTATCACAGACCTGAATGCAAGATCTTTGTTGCTAAGAGTGGATCCTTTCTAGAGAAGGAGTTTCTCTCGAAAGAAGTGAGTGGGAGGAAAGTAGAACTTGATGAGGTAATTGTACCTTCTCCCGAATTGGAAAGTAGTTCATCACAGAAATCAGTTCCTGTGATGCCTACACCAATTAGTGAGGAAGTGTATGATGATGATCATGAAACTTTTAGATCAAGTTACTACCAAACTTCGTAGGTCAACCAGAGTATGTTCCGCACCAGAGTGGTACGGTAATCCTGTTCTGGAAGTCATGTTACTAGACCATGACGAACCTACAAACTATGAGGAAGTGACGATGAGCCCAGATTCCGTGAAATGGCTTAAGGCCATGAAATCTGAGATGCGATCCATGTATGAGAACAAAGTATGGACTTTGATTGACTTGCCCGATGATCAGTGAGCCATTCATAATAAATGGATCTTCAAGAGGAAGATGGACGCTGATAGTAGTGTTACTATCTACAAAGCTCGAATTGTCGCAAAAAGGTTTTCGACAAGTTCAAGGTGTTGACTATGATGAGATTTTGTCACTCGTACCGATGCATCAAAGTCTGTCCGAATCATGTTAGCAGTTGCCGCATTTTATGAAATCTGGCAAATGGATGTCAAAACTGCATTCCTTAATGGATTTCTTAAAGAAGAGTTGTATATGATGCAAGAAGAAGGTTTTGACAACCCTAAAGGTGCTAACAAAGTGTGCAAGTGTAACACCCCGGATATGATTTACCCAATATGTAATCCAACTCTTGCCGTTTCCGGCGCTAAGTTATTTTATTTTTCTTGGGTTCGGCTTTTTTTCTCCGTGTGTTGTTGTTGTTGTCATGCATCTCATATCATGTCATCATGTGCATTGCATTTGCATACGTGTTCATCTCATGCATTTGAGCAATTTCCCCGTTGTCCGTTTTGCATTCTGGTGCTTCGTTCTCCTCCGGTAGTCATTTATACCTTTCTCTCATTTGTGGGGATTAAACATTTCCAGATTGGACTGAGACTTGCCAAGCGGCCTTGGTTTACTACCGGTAGACCGCCTGTCAAGTTTCGTACCATTTGGACTTCGTTTGATGCTCCAACGGTTAACCGAGGGACCGAGAAGGCCTCGTGTGTGTTGCAGCCCAAGACCCCTCCAAGTTGGCCCAAAACCCACCAAAACCTTCTCCATCTTCTAGAGCGTTCGATCACGATCGCGTGGCCGAAAACCGCACCTCATTTGGACTCTCCTAGCTCCCTCTATGCCTATTTAAAGACACCCCCAAAAATCTCCTTCTCCTTTCCCCCGAAAACCCTAGATCCATCTCGACCCGCCGCCGCCGGACAAAACCCGCCGGGCCGGACATTGTCCGACCCGCGCCGCCACCGCCACATGTCGGATCCTGATTGGGTCGCGCCGCCGCCCCACTTCGCCATCGCCGCCGGCCCGGGAGGCCCAGGAGGGGCCCCCGAGGCCCGTTGTCTCCCGCCGCCGCCCGGGGCCATCTTCCCCGCTGCTGGCCGCCCCACCAGACTTCCCTCCACCACCCGTCGCCCTCATCGGCGTGCGCCGCCCCGGCTACCGGTGCCCGCCGCCTCGGCCGCCGTGCCCGCGCCGGCGCCACCACCCCGCCGCCTCGGCAAGCTCCGGCGGGCGCCGTCCCGCGCTTCCTCCTTCCCCGCCGGCCTCTCTCCGACGGGCTCAAGCTCCATCTCCGGTGAGGACGAACCTCAGGAAGCGCGCCGAACCGGATCCAGATCCAGATCCAAATTGCCCGGTTGACTTTTTTGCCCGAAACCCTAGATATTTTGCCTCTGTTCATCACATCGTAACTTTGCATCCATAGCTCCGTTTTGGGCATATAGCATATCAAATTGTTCGTCTCAGAGAGCTCGTCATTTCATCTCATTGCATCATTTTCATTTGAGTTCATCTTGATGCCCGAAATGCTGTTGGAAGAGTGCTATTTGAGATAATTGTCAGATCTGCTGCTTCATTGTCATTTTTGCCATGATTATTGTGTGCATGATATGCCCCTGAGCTCTACATATGTTTTGTTATGTGTTTTTCCATCTTTCCAGAGGTGCAATACATGTATTTTTGTGATGTGTTTGGTGACCAGCACAAGCTTGCAAAGTGGTGCATTTGTTAATGCTGATTTCAGGGACTTAGCATTTCCACTATGTCCTTGATCTGTTTATTTCAATACGCCATATGTTCTTGTTGTTTCCTAGTGATCTGTGCCTCTTTTGAGGATGATCAGTAAGGATGAGTTGTTAATCTTGTAGTGCTCTATCCATCCATGTCTTTGTTTGCAATTATGGAGCACCCTAGCTTGAGTCAATCGAGCTCTACTTTTGCTATTTCGTGAATCTGGGCAGATTGTCTACTTGTTAGTGATTTTGCCGATGATGTTGTAGTTGATCCGTGCATGCTATGTTATTGTTCTTGCCATGACTAGCTTGTATAATGTGTATTCTTGATGGGTGTATGCTTATATTGTCATGACTTGCTCTGTAGTGAGTGCATCGAGCTCGTAAACATGCCTACTTGATATCTGTTTTTGCATGCTCCAGTTTTCACTAAGTCTGAGAACTGATTATGTTTTTGCCATGTTCATATGATTGCAAATGTATTTTCTGGTCCCTTTTGGCTCAAGGTCACTAAGGGACTTTTGTTAAGATCTTTGAGTAGGTCCATGCCATGCTTTACTTTGCCATGTTCAGGCCCTGTAGCATATAGTTTTGATGCTCCAAAGAGTGCTATCTGATCTGAAATTCCTGACAAGTGTTAATTTCACTAAGTCTGAAATCTGTTTGCCAAATGCACTTTTGCCATGCTTGTTTGAACCTGTTAATGGATGAATTGGCCATAGCTCAGTGTTCCTCTTTTGTTAAGCATCATGAATGGATTCCTGCCATGTATTTTGTTGCCATGTTTGTGTGCTGTAGCATGTTCATCTTGTTGCATTTAGATGGTTACTTGCTGTAAATCGCAGACCGGTGCCATATTTGAATTGCTTGCCATTTCCAAACCGTGACTCCGATTCCGGCGTTCTTTATATCGTTTTCAAGCGATTTCATCTCACCTTTCCAGTGGCACACTTGGATTTCAAAGTTGAGGCCAGGTTCATGCATCTCTTGTCAAATCTTGCATATGTATCCCGCATCGCATCCCGCATAGCATACCATGTTTGCATCATGTTGTTTGAGTTGTGCACGTGGTTGATTGCGTTCCTTTTGCTTGTTTGTCTTGTTTGGGTAGAGCCAGGAGACGAGTTCGCTAATGAGGAGCCCGTTGAGTTTGCTTTCGAGGATCCAGTCAACTCTGACAACGTTGTAGGCAAGATGATCATACCCTCGAAATCACTTCTATCTTTGCTTTGCTAGATGCTCGCTCTTTTGCTATGCCTATGCTACGATGCCTACCACTTGCTTATCATGCCTCCCAAATTGCCATGTCAAACCTCTAACCCACCATGTCCTAGCAAACCGTTGTTTGGCTATGTTACCGCTTTGCTCAGCCCCTCTTATAGCGTTGCTAGTTGCAGGTGAAGATTGGAGATTGTTCCGTTTTGGAACATTATTTACTTGTTGGGATATCATTATATTGCCATGTTATCTTAATGCATCTATATACTTGGTAAAGGGTGGAAGGCTCGGCCTCTCGCCTAGTGTTTTGTTCCACTCTTGCCGCCCTAGTTTCCGTCATATCGGTGTTATGTTCCCGGATTTTGCGTTCCTTACACGGTTGGGTTATAATGGGAACCCCTTGATAGTTCGCCTTGAATAAAGCTTCTCCAGCAATGCCCAACCTTGGTTTTACCATTTGCCACCTAGCCTATTTTTCCCTTGGGTTTCCGAAGCCCGAGGGTCATCTTATTTAAACCCCCCCTGGCCAGTGCTCCTCTGAGTGTTGGTCCAACCTAGAGCCCCTTGCAGCGCCACCTCGGGGAAACTCAAGGGCTGGTTTTAGTTGTACGGATTGCTTACCCGATTGTGCCCTGAGAACGAGATATGTGCAGCTCCTATCGGGATTTGTCGGCACATTCAAGCGGTGTTGCTGGATTTGTTTTAACTTGTCGAAGTGTCTTGTAGAACCGGGATGCCGAGCCTGATCGGAACATCTCGGGAGAAGGTATATTCCTTCGTTGACCGTGAGAGCTTGTCATGGGCTAAGTTGGGACTCCCCTGGAGGGATTGAACTTTTGAAAGCCGTGCCCGCGGTTATGGGCTGATGGGAATTTGTTAATGTCCGGTTGTAGATAACTCGAACCTTAACTTAATTAAAATGAATCAACTGTGTGAGTTACCGTGATGGTCTCTTCTCGGCAGAGTCCGGGAAGTGAACACGGTGTTGGAGTAATGCTTGATGCAGGTTGTTCTCTAGTTACTCGTTCGCGCTTTGCTGTCTCTTCTCGCTCTCTTTTGCGAATAGGTTAGCCACCATACATGCTAGTCGCTTGCTGCAGCTCCACATATTTTACCTTGCCTTTCCTATAAGCTTAAATAGTCTTGATCGCGAGGGTGCGAGATTGCTGAGTCCCTGTGGCTCAGAAATTACTATTAAACCAGATGCAGGGCCAGACGACTCCGTTCCAGATGACGCGTTAGAGCTCAAGTGGGAGTTCGACGAGGACTCACGCCATTACTATGTTTCTTTCCCTGATGATCAGTAGTGGTGCCCAGTCGGGGTGATCGGGACCGTGTCGCATGTTGGGTTGGTCTTTTATTTTGGCACCGTAGTCGGGCCATGAGTGTTTGAATGATGTAATGTTATTTATGTACTTTGTGTGATGTGGTGAGTGTAAGACAACTATGTTACTCATCCCATTATTATGTATTACATTGGATGTTGTGATGATTGCCTAACTTGCGACTTTGCTTTCAATGCGGTTATGCCTCTAAGTCATGCCTCGACACGTGGGAGATATAGCCGCATCGAGGGCGTTACAAGTTGGTAATTAGAGCCTTCCCGACCTTAGGAGCCCCATTGCTTGATCATTATTAGCGGCCGAGTTGAGTCTAGAAAAATGTTTTGAGTTACTTAGGAAATATATATCGGAGAGTTTAGGAATTCTTTTTTACTTCCCAGTCCCTTCATCACTCTGGTGAGGCTTCCTGACGTAGAGTTTTGACTATTCTCTTCTCAAATTTCACTAAAAAAAATTTAGGATCACGCAGGTATCTTGGAATCGTTCCGATGGTTTTGTAACGAGAACATTGTTCTTGGTGCCTCCTGTTCCAGGGAGTTGAGCTCCGAGGTGTTGTCGTCACAATTTTATCGTTGCAGTTCTGGAATACCTGAGTTTAGTACGGCGACATCGAAAATCTCTTTTATGCAGTTCGTTGGTGAGATAACCTCGACGCCACCCAGTACTGGGGCGGGAGTTCGGGAGTATTGCCATAACTTGTATAACGGATGCTTTTCGAAGGTTGAGGTAGATGGTTTCCGAAGTTTTTCTCGGTTATGTGTTGAAGGATGGATACAGCTGGATGTAGGATTTGCTAGATTTGGGTGAGATATTATGCTTCCCCTGTATCCCCAACACCTGATTGCATAACCGGAAAGGTTCGGGAGTTTCATAGGTGGGAATTCTTGTAGCTCTAGCTCTTCTTCCACGAATATTTGGTTTGAGATTGGGATTTCTTACCGAGTATTCGTTCTTGATCCGTACCTTGTTGATTTATTTCTCTACCTAAATTCTAAGTGGCTTCTCAATTTATGGATATGTGACCATTTCTATTGGAATGCATTCGTTCTTATGTTCGGATGTGAAGACTATATGTTGCAATTTCATTCCATTGGATTCAGCTTCAATATTTGTCTATCAATGTGCTAATGGATGTCAACCTCTTCAGGATGGCTCCTCCAACGCGCACGACTCCGAATCCTGATCCGCCACCACCTCCCCCTCCTCCGGAGGCATGGCAAGTTGTGATGGCTGCTACTAATGCAAACACGCAGTTGATCATGCAAATTCTTCAAGAGCACAATCAAGCGAATCAAGGCAACCAAGGCAACAATCAGAATCACTTTGCTACACTCAACCAGTTCCTTGCTAATGGGCCAAAGACTTTCAGCAATTGTGTTGAGGCAATTGATGCTGACGATTGGCTCGTGGATCTGTGCAAGCATTTCGAGTGCAGTAACGTCAGGCCTGAGGACTTTGTCAAGTTCACTTCCTTCCAACTCAAGACCAAGCTGCAGAGTGGTTCCAGCAGTACAAGGATTCTAGAGGTGGACGTGTGATTACCTGGGATGAATTCTGTCAAGACTTCAAAGCTCATCATATCCCTCAGAGCGTGGTTGAAAGCAAGCGTGAGGAATTCCGCAACCTGAAGCAAGGCTCTTTGTCTGTCTATGACTACAACAAGTTATTTCAGAAGCTCGCCCTCTTTGCTAAGCAGGATGTCCCTGATGAGAAGAGCATGATATACCAGTTCAGGGGTGGTCTCAGAGAAGAAATCCAGCTAGCTCTTGTCCTCTTTGAGCCCTTGAGGTACGATGAATTCTACAACATGGCATTGAATCAAGAGGCTGCTTAACTGAGGTGTGATGCTTCCAAGAAGCGAGTCAGAGATGCTACTCCGTCTTCCTCTACTCAAGTGGCCAAGCAACAGAAGTATTGGCTTCCTCCTCCTCTGTTCCGTCAGCCGTATCAGAAGAGCAAAGGTGGCAGTGGATCTTCCCACCCACCCAACCCTGGCTTTCAGAACAAGACTTCGTCTCAAGCTCCAAGATCGAGTGCTCCGTACCACCGCCCGCTTTCAGAGGTCACGTGCAACAAGTGCCAACAGAAGGTTCACTATGCCAACAAATGCTTCAATCAGAGGCGTCTTCCTCCTGCTCCTGTGAGATCCGCAAGTACAGCTGTGGTCAAGCATAACCCCAAGTACGCCAAGGTCAACATGGTGAATGCAGCTCAGGCAGAGGACTCGTCAGATGTCATCATGGGTAACCTTCCTGTTAACGATATTCTTGCAAGAGTTCTTTTTGACACTGGTGCATCGCATTGTTTCATCTCGATACCTTTTGCATCTAAGCATGATTTTGTTACTCAAGTGTTGTCGAAACCGTTGGCTATTGTCTCTCCGGCCCGTCAAATGACATCTCGAGTATGCGTTCCGGATGTTACAATCACTTAGGGTGACTATAAGTTTTTGTCCTCTCCAAATGTTCTTGGTGACTCGGATATTGATCTTATTCTCGGAATGGATTGGCTCTCTAAGCACAAGGCTCATCTTGATTGTGTAGCCAGGCAGATTCAATTGACTCATTCGTCTGAGGATGTAATTGTCTTTGCCGCTCGTGATGATACAATCTGTCTGTTTTCTCTCAATGAGAAGGGCGAACTCGATGCCATCTCTCAAATTCCAGTCATTTGTGAATATCAAGACGTCTTTCCAGAAGAGCTTCCAGGAATGCCTCCACACCGGCCAGTTGAATTCGTCATCAATCTTGAGCCTGGCACGGAACCTGTTTGCAAACATCCTTACAAGCTCAGACCTGAAGAGTTGAAGGAGCTGAAGAAGCAACTCGATATTCAAGAGAGAATGGGTCTCATCCGGCCTAGTTCTTCTCCGTGGGGCTGTGGTGTTCTTTTTGTGAAGAAGAATGATGGAACGGACCGACTTTGCGTTGATTACCGTCCATTGAACAAGAAGACTATCAAGAACAAGTACCCACTTCCCAACATCAACGAGCTGTTCGAACAACTCAAAGGTGCCCAAGTATTCTCCAAGCTTGATCTCCGTATGCGTTATCACCAGATTCGAATCCGTGAGCAAGATATCCCCAAGACGGCTTTCAGGACAAGCTATGGTTCATATGAATACACTGTCATGTCTTTTGGCCTCGTCAACGCTCCTCCGACTTTCTCTCGCATGATGAACTTCATCTTCAACCCCTACACCAATGACTTCATTTTGGTCTATCTCGACGACATTCTAGTCTTTTCGAAGAACAAGGAAGATCATGCCAAGCACTTGCGTTTGGTGCTTGATAAGCTCAGGGAACATCAGTTCTACGCCAAGTTCTCCAAGTGCGAATTTTGGCTCGATGAGGTTCTTTATCTTGGTCATATCATCTCTGCCAAGGGCATTGCGGTGAATCCTAAGAAGGTGTCTGCAATTGTGAATTGGGAACCTCCTCAGAACGTGAAGCAACTCCGTAGCTTCCTTGGTCTCGCAAGCTATTGTAGAAGGTTCGTGGAGAACTTTTCTATGATCGCGAAGCCTCTCTCAAATCTTCTCCAGAAGCACGTCAAGTACGTTTGGTCTCCGGAGTGTGACATTGCTTTCACCACTTCGAAAGAGAAATTGGTTACTGCTCCCGTTCTGACTCCGCCTGATGAATCCAAACCGTTTGAGGTCTTTTGCGATGCCTCTCTTCAAGGTCTTGGCGCAGTGTTGATGCAAGAGAAGAAAGTTGTTGCTTATACCTCTCGCCAGTTGAAGCCCAATGAGAAGAACTACCCCACTCATGACCTCGAGTTGGCGGCAGTTGTGCATGCTCTTTTGACTTGGAGACATCTTTTGCTGGGAAGAAAGGTGGACATTTTCACTGACTACAAGAGTCTCAAGTACATCTTCACTCAGCCTAATCTCAACCTCAGGCAGACTCGATGGGTCAAAATGATTCAAGAGTATAATCCGAGTATCGAGTATACTCCAGGCAAGGCCAATGTGATTGCTAACGCATTGAGCAGGAAGGCTTATTGCAACAGTCTGATTCTCAAGCCTTATCAACCCGAGCTTTGTGAAGCTTTCCGCAAACTTAATCTGCAAGTTGTTCCTCAAGGTTTCCTTGCCAACCTTCAAGTCTCTCCTACCTTGGAAGATCAGATTCGCCAAGCTCAGCTTCTTGATGCTATGGTAAAGAAGGTGAAGATTGGGATTGCCAAGAGTCAACCCAAGTACAAGTGCTACCGCCTTGATGACAAGGATACTCTCTTCTTCGAGGATCGTATTGTCATGCCAAAAGGTGACCTTCGTAAAGTGATCATGAACGAGGCTCACAATTCTCTCCTCTCCATCCACCCTGGGAGCACGAAGATGTATCAGGACCTCAAGCAGGCTTATTGGTGGACTCGAATGAAACGCGAGATTGCTCAGTTCGTGAATGAGTGTGATGTCTGCAGAAGAGTGAAGGCAGAACACCAAAGGCCAGCTGGTCTCCTCCAACCTCTTGCCATTCCAGAATGGAAGTTCGACCACATTGAGATGGACTTCGTGACTAGGTTTCCAAAGTCCAAACATGGCAATGATGCTATATTCGTTGTTATCGACAAACTCACCAACATGGCTCACTTTCTGCCTATCAAAGAGTCTATCACTGCAGCTCAATTGGCAGAGCTCTATACCTCTCGGATTGTCTCGCTGCACGGTATTCCACAGGTGATCTCTTCAGACCGTGGCAGCATCTTTACCTCAAAGTTTTGGGATTCTTTTCAGAAGGCCATGGGCACCAACATCCGCTTCAGCACAGCTTTCCACCCTCAGACTAGCGGTCAAGTCGAGCGTGTCAATCAGATTCTTGTAGATATGCTCAGGGCTTGTGTGATCTCCTTCGGCATGAAGTGGGAGGATTGTCTTCCATATGCTGAATTCTCCTACAACAACAGTTTTCAAGCAAGTCCGAGAAAGGCCCCATTCGAAATTCTGTATGGCAGGAAGTGCCGTACCCCTCTCAACTGGTCTGAAACCGGTGAGTGTCAGCTTTTGGGTAATGACTTAATCACAGAGGCAGAGGAAATGTGCAAAGTCATTCGCGATAACCTCAAAGTAGCCCAATCGCGCTAGAAGAGCTACTATGATAGTAAGCACCATGATTTGGCTTTCGAGATCGGAGATCATGTTTACCTCCGCGTCTCTCCTATGAAAGGTACTCGTCGCTTTGGTATCAAAGGGAAGCTTGCCCCTAGATATGTGGGACCTTTCAAGATTGTCAGCAAGAGAGGCGATCTCGCCTATCAACTCGAGCTCCTTCAAACTTTGCAAATGTTCATGATGTGTTCCATGTCTCTCAGCTCTGCAAGTGCTTCAAGACTCCTGAACGCACCGTCAACTTCGAGGAAATTGAGCTCCAAGAAGATCTCTCTTATCGTGAGCACCCCATTGCTATTCTTGAAGAGACTGAATGCAAGACTCGCAACAAGTCAATCAAATTCCTCAAAGTCAAGTGGTCACACCATTCCGACTGTGAAGCTACCTGGGAACGCGAGGATCACCTCCGTTCTGAGTACCTGATATTCTTTTAGTCCTAGATCTCAGGACGAGATCCTTTCGTAGTGGTGGAGTGTTGTAACACCCCGGATCTGATTTACCCAATATGTAATCCAACTCTTGCCGTTTCCGGCTCTAAGTTATTTTATTTTTCTCGGGTTCGGGTTTTTGTCTCCGTGTGTTGTTGTTTTGTCATGCATCTCATATCATGTCATCATGTGCATTGCATTTGCATACGTGTTCATCTCATGCATTCGAGCATTTTCCCCGTTGTCCGTTTTGCATTCCGGCGCTTCGTTCTCCTCCGGTGGTCATTTCTACCTTTCTCTCATGTGTGGGGATTAAACATTTCTGGATTGGACTGAGACTTGCCAAGCGGCCTTGGTTTACTACCGGTAGACCGCGTGTCAAGTTTCGTACCATTTGGACTTCGTTTGATGCTCCAATGGTTAACCGAGGGACCGAGAAGGCCTCGTGTGTGTTGCAGCCCAAGACCCCTCCAAGTTGGCCCAAAACCCACCAAAACCTTCTCCATCTTCTAGAGCGTTCGATCATGATCGCGTGGCCAAAAACCGCACCTCATTTGGACTCTCCTAGCTCCCTCTATGCCTATTTAAAGACACCCCCAAAAATCTCCTTCTCCTTTCCCCCAAAAACCCTAGATCCATCTCTACCCGCCGCCGCCGGACAAAACCCGCCGGGCCGGACATTGTCCGACCCGCGCCGTCACCGCCACGCGTCGGATCCTGATTGGGTCGCGCCGCCGCCCCACTTCGCCGTCGCCGCCGGCCCGGGAGGCCCAGGAGGGGCCCCCGAGGCCCGTTGTCTCCCGCCGCCGCCCGGGGCCATCTTCCCCGCTGCCGGCTGCCCCACCGGACTTCCCTCCGCCGCCCGCCACCCTCACCGGCGTGTGCCGCCCTGGCTACCGGTGCCCGCCGCATCGGCCGCCGCGCCCGCGCCGTCTCGCCGCGCCCGCGCCGCCACCCCGCCGCCTCGGCAAGCTCCGGCGGGCGCCGTCCCGTGCTTCCTCCTTCCTCGCCGGCCTCTCTCCGACGAGCTCAAGCTCCATCTCCGGCGAGGACGAACCTCGGGAAGCGTGCCAAACCGGATCCAGATCCAGATCCAAATTGCCCGGTTGACTTTTTTGCCCGAAACCCTAGATATTTTGCCTCTGTTCATCGCATCGTAACTTTGCATCCGTAGCTCCGTTCTGGGCATATAGCATATCAAATTGTTCGTCTCAGAGAGAACATCATTTCATCTCATTGCATCAATTTTCATTGAGTTCATCTTGATGCCCGAAATGCTGTTGGAAAAGTGCTATTTGAGATAATTGTCAGATCTGCTGCTTCAATTAGGTATTTGTCATTTTTGCCATGATTATTGTGTGCATGATATGCCCTTGAGCTCTACATATGTTTTGTTATGTGTTTTGCCATCTTTCCAGAGGTGCAATCCATGTATTTTTGTGATGTGTGTGGTGACCAGCACAAGCTTGCAAAGTGGTGCATTTGTTAATGCTGATTTCAGGGACTTAGCATTTCCACTATGTCCTTGATCTGTTTATTTCAATATGCCATATGTTCTTGTTGTTTCCTAGTGATCTGTGCCTCTTTTGAGGATGATCAGTAAGGATGAGTTGTTAATCTTGTAGTGCTCTATCCATCCATGTCTTTGTTTGCAATTATGGAGCACCCTAGCTTGAGTCAATCGAGCTCTACTTTTGCTATTTCGTGAATCTGGGCAGATTGTCTACTTGTTAGTGATTTTGCCGATGATGTTGTAGTTGATCCGTGCATGCTATGTTATTGTTCTTGCCATGACTAGCTTGTATAATGTGTATTCTTGATGGGTGTATGCTTATATTGTCATGACTTGCTCTGTAGTGAGTGCATCGAGCTCGTAAACATGCCTACTTGATATCTGTTTTTGCATGCTCCAGTTTTCACTAAGTCTGAGAACTGATTATGTTTTTGCCATGTTCACATGCTTGCAAATGTATTTTCTGGTCCCTTTTGGCTCAAGGTCACTAAGGGACTTTTGTTAATCTCTTTTAGTAGGTCCATGCCATGCTTTACTTTGCCATGTTCAGGCCCTGTAGCATATAGTTTTGATGCTCCAAAGAGTGCTATCTGATCTGAAATTCCTGACAAGTGTTAATTTCACTAAGTCTGAAATCTGTTTGCCAAATGCACTTTTGTCATGCTTGTTTGAACCTGTTAATTGATGAATTGGCCGTAGCTCAGTGTTCCTCTTTTGTTAAGCATCATGAATGGATTCCTGCCATGTATTTTGTTGCCATGTTTGTGTGCTGTAGCATGTTCATCTTGTTGCATTTAGATGGTTACTTGCTGTAAATCGCAGACCGGTGCCATATTTGAATTGCTTGCCATTTCCAAACCGTGACTCCGATTCCGGCGTTCTTTATATCGTTTTCAAGCGATTTCATCTCACCTTTCCAGTGGCACACTTGGATTTCAAAGTTGAGGCCAGGTTCATGCATCTCTTGCCAAATCTTGCATATGTATCCCGCATCGCATCCCGCATAGCAAACCATGTTTGCATCATGTTGTTTGAGTTGTGCACGTGGTTGATTGCGTTCCTTTTGCTTGTTTGTCTTGTTTGGGTAGAGCCAGGAGACGAGTTCGCTAACGAGGAGCCCGTTGAGTTTGCTTTCGAGGATCCAGTCAACTCTGACAACGTTGTAGGCAAGATGATCATACCCTCGAAATCACTTCTATCTTTGCTTTGCTAGATGCTCGCTCTTTTGCTATGCCTATGCTACGATGCCTACCACTTGATTATCATGCCTCCCAAATTGCCATGTCAAACCTCTAACCCACCATGTCCTAGCAAACCGTTGTTTGGCTATGTTACCGCTTTGCTCAGCCCCTCTTATAGCGTTGCTAGTTGGAGGTGAAGATTGGAGATTGTTCCGTTTTGGAACATTATTTACTTGTTGGGATATCATTATATTGCCATGTTATCTTAATGCATCTATATACTTGGTAAAGGGTGGAAGGCTTGGCCTCTCGCCTAGTGTTTTGTTCCACTCTTGCCGCCCTAGTTTCCGTCATATCGGTGTTATGTTCCCGGATTTTGCGTTCCTTACACGGTTGGGTTATAATGGGAACCCCTTGATAGTTCGCCTTGAATAAAGCTTCTCCAGCAATGCCCAACCTTGGTTTTACCATTTGCCACCTGGCCTATTTTTCCCTTGGGTTTCCGGAGCCCGAGGGTCATCTTATTTAAACCCCCTGGGCCAGTGCTCCTCTGAGTGTTGGTCCAACCTAGAGCCCCTTGCAGCACCCTCTCGGGGAAACTCGAGGGCTGGTTTTAGTTGTACGGATTGCTTATCCGATTGTGCCCTGAGAACGAGATATGTGCAGCTCCTATCGGGATTTGTCGGCACATTCAAGCGGTGTTGCTGGATTTGTTTTAACTTGTCGAAGTGTCTTGTAGAACCGGGATGCCGAGCCTGATCGGAACGTCTCGGGAGAAGGTATATTCCTTCGTTGACCGTGAGAGCTTGTCATGGGCTAAGTTGGGACTCCCCTGGAGGGATTGAACTTTCGAAAGCCGTGCCCGTGGTTATGGGCAGATGGGAATTTGTTAATGTCCGGTTGTAGATAACTCGAACCTTAACTTAATTAAAATGAATCAACTGTGTGAGTTACCGTGATGGTCTCTTCTCGGCGGAGTCCGGGAAGTGAACACGGTGTTGGAGTAATGCTTGCCGCAGGTTGTTCTCTAGTTACTAGTTCGCGCTTTGCTGTCTCTTCTCTCTCGCTTTTGCGAATAGGTTAGCCACCATACATGCTAGTCGCTTGCTGCAGCTCCACATATTTTACCTTGCCTTTCCTATAAGCTTAAATAGTCTTGATCGCGAGGGTGCGAGATTGCTGAGTCCCTGTGGCTCACAGATTACTATTAAACCAAATGCAGGGCCAGACGACTCCGTTCCAGATGACGCGTTAGAGCTCAAGTGGGAGTTCGACGAGGACTCACGCCGTTACTATGTTTCTTTCCCTGATGATCAGTAGTGGTGCCCAGTCGGGGTGATCGGGACCGTGTCGCATGTTGGGCTGGTCTTTTATTTTGGCACCGTAGTCGGGCCATGAGTGTTTGAATGGTGTAATGTTATTTATGTACTTTGTGTGACGTGGCGAGTGTAAGCCAACTATGTTACTCATCCCATTATTATGTATTACATTGGATGTTGTGATGATTGCCTAACTTGCGACTTTGCTTTCAATGCGGTTGAAGCCCAATGAGAAGAACTACCCCACTCATGACCTCGAGTTGGCGGCAGTTGTGCATGCTCTTTTGACTTGGAGACATCTTTTGCTGGGAAGAAAGGTGGACATTTTCACTGACTACAAGAGTCTCAAGTACATCTTCACTCAGCCTAATCTCAACCTCAGGCAGACTCGATGGGTCAAAATGATTCAAGAGTATAATCCGAGTATCGAGTATACTCCAGGCAAGGCCAATGTGATTGACACCGATCTGGATGACTCTGAGTCTCAATCTGGATACATATTGAAAGTGGGAGCAATTAGCTTGAGTAGCTCCATGTAGAGCATTGTAGACATAGAAATTTGCAAAATACATACGGCTCTGAATGTGGCTGACCCATTGACTAAACTTCTCTCACAAGCAAAACATGATCACTCTTTGGGTGTTAATCACATAGTGATTTGAACTAGATTATTGACTCTAGTTAACCCTTTGGGTATTAGTCACATGGAGATGTGAACTAATCACATAAATATGTGAACTATTGGTGTTAAATCACATGACGATGTAAACTAGATTATTGACTCTAGTGCAAGTGGGAGACTGAATGAAATATGCCCTAGAGGCAATAATAAAGTTGTTATTTATATTTCCTTATATCATGATAAATGGTTATTATTCATGCTAGAATTGTATTTACCAAAAACTTAATACATGTGTGAATACATAGACGAACAGTGTGTCACTAGTATGCCTCTACTTGACTAGCTCGTTAATCAAAGATGGTTAAGTTTCCTAACCATAGACATGACTTGTCATTTGATGAATGGGATCACATCATTAGAGAATGATGTGCTTGACTTGACCCATCCATTAGCTTAGCACTATGATCGTTTAGTTTATTGCTATTGCTTTCCCCATAACTTATACATGTTCCTATGACTATGTGATTATGCAACTTCTGAATATCGGAGGAACACGTAGTGTGCTATCAGACGTCACAACGTAATTGGGTGACTATAAATGTGCTCTACAGGTGTCTCCGATGGTGTTTGTTGAGTTGGGATAGATCGAGATTAGGATTTGTCACTCCAAGTATCGGAGACGTATCTTTGGACCCTCTCGGTAATGCACATCACTATAAGCCTTGCAAGCAATGTGACTAATGAGTTAGTTGTGGGACATTGCATTACAGAACAAGTAAAGAGACTTGCCGGTAACGAGATTGAACTAGGTATTGAGATACCGACGATCGAATCTCGGGCAAGTAACAAACCGATGACAAAGGGAACAACGTATGTTGTTATGCGGTTTGATCGATAAAGATCTTTGTAGAATATGTAGGAACCAATATGAGCATCTAGGTTTCGCTATTGGTTATTGATCGGAAGTGAGTCTCGGTCATGTCTACATAGTTCTCGAACCCATAGGGTCGGCACGCTTAACGTTTGATGACGATCGTTATTATGAGTTTATGTGTTTTGATGTACCGAAGGTAGTTCGGAGTCCCGGATGTGATCACGGAAATGAAAAGGAGTCTCGAAATGGTCGAGAGGTAAAGATCGATATATTGGAAGGCTATGTTTGGAGATCGGAATGGTTCCGGATGAGTTCGGGCATTTACCGGAGTACAGGGGGTTACCGGAACCCCCCCGGGGGGTCAATGGGCCTTATTGGGCCTTAGTGGAAGAGAGGAGGAGGCGGACAGGTGGAGGGTGCACCCCCAAGCCCAATCTGAATTGGGTGGGGGCCGACCCCCTTTCCTTCTCCCTCTCTCCCTCTTCCTTCTTCTCCTACTCCTACTAGGAAGGGGGAAACCTACTCCTACTGGGAGTAGGACTCCCCCCCTTGGGCGTGCCCTATGAGGGCCGGCCCTCCCCTCCTCCACTCCTTTATATACAGGGAGGGGGCAACCCATAGACACACAAGTTGATTATTTAGCCGTTTGCGGTGCCCCCCTCCATAGAATTCCACCTCGGTCATATTGTTGTAGTGCTTAGGCGAAGCACTGCATCGCTAACTTCATCATCACCTTCATCACGCCGTCGTGCTGACAAAACTCTCCCTCGGCCTTAGTTGGATCAAGAGTACGAGGGACGTCACTGAGCTAAACGTGTGCAGATCTCGGAGGTGCCATGCGTTCGGTACTTGATCGGTTGGATCGCAAAGACGTTCGACTACATCAACAGTGTTTCATAACGCTTCCGCTTTCGGTCTATGAGGGTACGTAGACATACTCTCCCCCTCTCATTGCTATGCATCTCCTAGATAGATCTTGCGTGATCATAGGAATTTTTTTTGAAATATTGCGTTCCCCAACACAAACACACCGCAAAAGAGTTACATCATATGGATATCCAAGAGACCATTGTATTGAGAATCAAGAGAGAGAGAGATGAAGCCATCTAGCTACTAACCACAGACCCAAAGGTCTACAAAGAACTACTCACGCATCACCGAAGAGGCACCAATGGAGGTGGTGAACCCCATCCGAGATGGTGTCTAGATTGGATCTGGTGGTTCCGGACTCCGCGGCGGCTGGTTCAATATTTTGTCGACTCCCCTGCGATTTTAGGAATATTGGGGTGTTTATAGAGCAAGGAGGAGGTCCGGGGGGCACCCGAGGTGGGCACAACCCACCAGGGCCCACCTGGGCCTCTTAGTGCGCCTAGGTGGGTTATGCTCCCCTCGCGGCACCCCCGGGCGCAGCCAGGGCCCGTTGTGTTCCTTCTGGCCCATAAAAAATCTACATAAAGTTTTGTGGCATTTGGACTCCGTTTGATATTGATTTTCTGCGATATAAAAAACATGGAAAAAAAGCAACTGGCACTTGGCACTATGTCAATAGGTTAGTACCAAAAAATGATATAAAATGACTACAAAATGATTATAAAACATCCAAGATTGATAATATAACAACATGAAACAATCAAAAATTATAGATACGTTGGAGACGTATCAGCATTCCCAAGCTTTACTCCTACTCGTCCTCGAGTAGGGAAATGATAAAAACAGAAATTTTGATGTCGAATGCTGCCTACATGTCATATCACATTCTTTACTTTATAGCATGGACATTTGGACTTTTATATCGTTCAAAGAAATAGTCTAGTTTTGACATGTTAATTTAAATGCTCAAGCATATCAACAAGCAACTATGTCTTTCAAAATATCAACGCTAAAATAAGCTATCCCTAGCCCATCATGCTCAACCATTGATCCATTCATGAAACACACTCGCATATTAGCTACATCCAATACTCAAGTACGATCATATTGCCTCCTAGTTGGTGCTTTTGTAAGAGAAGATGGAGACTCAAATTCAAAAATAAAATTACATAGTTAAAGAAAGGCCCTTCGTAGTGGGAAGTAGGGATTTGTACAGGTGCCAGAGCTCAAAGCAAAAACTTAGAGATAAAAACATTTTGGGAGGTGTATCCATCCCACCAACGAAAATGATTTAGAGTTCCAACACTTCCCATGCTAGATATATCATAGGCGGTTCCCAAACAGAAAATAAAGTTTATTCCTTTTTCCACCATACTTTCACTTTCCATGGCTAGCCGTATCCACGGTTTCCCTCCATACCAACACTTCCAAGGAATTTTGTTATTTGACAACATAAAGTAAATTCATTTTTCTTCATTTCAGGACTGGCATCCCTAATACCTTTGCCTTACTCTCGTGCAATGACAAGTGAATAAACACTCATCGTGAGAATAACACATTTAGCATGGAAAATATTAGCCACCCCTCACCGCTCCGTGAGCGAAACGGACACACAAAAGAGAAGTTTATTTTTGAAAATTAGAGATGGCACATGCAAATTTGCTTAGAACAGCAAAAGAATACCGCATATAGGTAGATATAGTGGACTCATGTGGCAAAACTGGTTTAAAGGTTTTTGGATGCACAAGTAGTGATCATACTTAGTGCAAAATGAAGGCTAGCAAAACATTGAGAAGTGACCAACCAAGAAACGAATAATATCATAAGTGAGCATTAAGCATAACTAACACCAAATAATGCACCACAACTAGGATATAATTTCATTGCATAACTATTGACTTTCATGGTTGCATAGGGAATCACAAACCTTAACGTCAATATTATTACTAAAGCATAATTACTCATAAAGATGACTCACATATCACATCATAATATCTCAAAACTATTACTAAGAATCAAGTTTATTTTGTCCAATGATCTTCATGAATTTTTTTATTATATCCTTCTTGGATATCTATCTCTTTGGGACTAATTTTCATGTGTTGCTTTTCATAAGCTCAAACAAATATAAGTGAAGATCATGAGCATAGTATTTGTTTCTCTAAAATTAAACTAAGTTAAGAAAGAGAGCATTTCTTCAAAAATACTAAGCACACCGTGCTCAAAAAGATATAAGTGAAGCACTAGAGAAAGTCCATAGCTCATAAAAAATTGAAGTGAAGCATAGATAGCATTCTAACAAGTCATGAAATAATTTTGGCTCTCTCAAATAGGTGTGTCCAGCAAGGGATCAAGACTTAAAACACAAAATAAAACAATCAAAGACTCATATCATACAAGACGCTCCAAGCAAAACACATAGTATGTGACGAATAAAAATATAGTTTCGAGTAAAATACCGATGGTCGTTAGAAGAAAGAGGGGATACCACTCGGGGGCATCCCCAAGCTTAGTAGGTTGATCATTTTTAGATAATATCTTGGGATGCCGAGGCATCCCCAAGCTTAGTCTCTTCTACTCCTTATTCCTTCATCCATCATAAGATAACCCAAAACTTGAAAACTTCAATCACACAAAACTCAACAAAACCTTCGTGAGATCCGTTAGTATAAGAATAATAAATCACTACTATAAGTGTTGTCTCAAACCAATTCATATTTTGTTCTTGCCTTATATATACTGTATTCCAACTTCTCTATGGAAAAAACTCATCAAAGAAAACCATAGAGCCATCAAAATAAGCACAGAACACAAAGAAAACAGAATCTGTCAAAACAGAATAGTCTGTAGCAACCTGACTATTTCGAATACTTATGTAACTCCAAACATTCTGAAAAATTAGGACAACCTGAGAAATTTGTATATCTATCCACTTCAAGTGGAATGGGTATTTTATCGCTCTCTGGTAAAAAATGAGAATTATTTTCGTGAGCGCAAAAGTTTATGTTTTTTCAGCAAGATCAAACAACTATCACCCTAGAAGATCCTAAAGGCTTTACTTGGCACAAACACTAATTAAAACATAAAAAAATAATCATAACAGTAGCATAATTATGCTAACACTCAAAATTGGGAAGCAAAAATAAAAAATAAATTTTATTCATTGGGTTGCCTCCCAACAAGCGCTATAGTTTTACGCCCTTAGCTAGGCATAAAGCAAGGATCTAAGTTTTGTCATCTTTGTCCAACTCATAAATCAAACACTTAGAATCCTTCAAAGATTTAGCATAAAGATTTTTAATAACAACACTTCTAGGAATAAATCCAAAGATTTCATTCTTGCAAAAAGGATCTCTTATCACTTCAACAAAATTCAGGTGAATACCAATCATCTTAAGATATTCTTTATTACCATTACTAGAGGTTGCACCCTTGTTCATGGTAGCTCTACCAATCTTTACGGGAGTTTTTTCGATAGTTTTAGCGGAAGAAAAAGGCGTCCTTAGATTAGTAAAAATTTCTTCTAATTTATCGACCCGGGATGGGCTTTCTTCTATTCTTTCATGAATTATGGTGCCATTTTCCCTTGACAACTTAAGAATATCTCCCGCTTTTGACCCAATATTGGTGGCAAAATTATGCATCTTTTTATCTATAATTTCCATATGATCTTCGGTGAGCATTTTCTATTCAATAGCATCTAGTATTTCCATAACATGCTCAAGAGTCAAAGTTGTTTCATTAATCAAGAGGGGTGGTGAGCCCACTAAATTTTCCATAGCATTAAAGGCATCAAGAGAAGGACACATCAAAAATTTTCCACCGGTAATTGTATTAAGGACGAATATATACCAAGTGGTGATGCCAACATAAAAACAACGAAGAAGAACAACGGTGGATTGCTTACAGGTAGATCTATTTTGAGCATTGCAAATCCTATACCAAGCATCTTTTAAATTTTCTCCTCCCCTTTGTTTAAAGTTGAGAACCTCGTTCTCAGGAGTGCAAGCAATAGAGGAAGAACTATCCATAGTGATAATAACGTCAAACAAGGTTGCACACAAAAAATAGATCCGGCAAGAAAACTGCGAACGGAAAAGAGGGGCGAATAAGACGGCAAATTTTTGTGAAGTGGGGGAGAGGAAAACGAGAGGCAAATGGAAAATAATGTAAATTGTGAAGAGATGAGAATTGTGATTAGGAACCTGGTATATGTTGAAGATCCTCCCCGGCAACGGTGCCAAAAATTGGTGCGCTGACGGGAGACTATCTTGACTTGATCCTCCCCGGCAACGGCGCCAGACATTCCTTTTTATGTCGCTTGAAGCTACGTCGGTATTTCCCCAAAGAGGAAGGGATGATGTAGCACAACAACGATAGCTATTTCCCTCAGATGTGAAACCAAGGTTATCGAACCAGTAGGAGAACCAAGCAACACAACGTAAACAACATCTGCACACAAATAACAACTTCTCGCAACCTGACGTGTTAAAGGGGTTGTCAATCCCTTCCGGGGTACGGCACCTCAAGATAGGCAAACAGACGTGAGGTAAATTTGTAGTAGATTGATAGATCGAATGCCAAATAAATAAATGAGAATAAATTGTAGCAAAGTATTTTTGGGTTTTTTGGTTTAGTACATCTGAAAATAAACGCAAAGGAAAATAGATCGCAAAGGAAAATAATATGAGAAAGAGACCCGGGGGCGTAGGTTTCACTAGTGGCTTCTCTAGAGAAAAATAGCAAATGGTGGGTGAACAAATTACTGTTGGGCAATTTATAGAACTTCAAATACTCATGAAGATATCCAGGCAATGATCATTACATAGGCATCACGTCCAAGATTAGTAGACCGGCTCCTGCCTGCATCTAGTACTATTACTCCACACATCGACCGCTATCCAGCATGCATCTAGTGTATTAAGTTCATGGAGAAATGGAGTAATGCAATAAGAACGATGACATGATGTAGACAAGATCTATCTATGTAGTGATAGACCCCATCGTTTTATCCTTAGTAGCAACGATACATATGTGTCGGTTCCCCTTCTGTCACTGGGATCAAGCACCGTAAGATCTAACCCACTACAAAGCACCTCTTCCCACTGCAAGATAAATAGATCAAGTTGGCCAAACAAAACCCAAATATCGGAGAAAAAATACGAGGCTATAAGCAATCATGCATAAAAGAGATCAAAGAAACTCAAATACTTCCATGAAATAAAAATATAGATCTGATGATAAACTCAAAGTTCATCGATCCCAACAAACACACCGCAAAAGAGTTACGTCATATGGATCTCCAAGAGACCATTGTATTGAGAATCAAGAGAGAGAGAGAGATGAAGCCATCTAGCTACTAACCACAGACCTGACAGTCTACAAAGAACTACTCACGCATCATTGGAGAGGTACCAATGGAGGTGGTGAACCCCATCCGATATGGTGTCTAGCTTGGATCTGGTGGTTCTGGACTCTGCGGCAGCTGGATCAATATTTCGTCGACTCCCTATAGGGTTTTGGGAATATTGGGGTATTTATAGAGCAAAGAGGCGGTTCGGGGGGCACCCGAGGTGGGCACAACCCACCAGGGCACACCTGGGCCTCCTGGCGCGCCCTGGTGGGTTGTGATCCCCTCGGGGCACCCCCAGGCGCAGCCAGGGCCCGTTGTGTTCCTTCTGGCCCATAAAAAATCTCCGTAAAGTTTCATGGCATTTGGACTCCGTTTGATATTAATTTTCTACGATGTAAAAAACATGGAAAAACAACAACTAGCACTGGCACTATGTCAATAGGTTATTACCAAGAAATGATATAAAATGATTATAAAACATCCAAGATTGATAATATAACAGCATGGAACAATCAAAAATTATAGATACGTTGGAGACGTATTAGCCCGCCTGTCGGTGTCAAAACCGGCGGATCTCGGGTAGGGGGTCCCGAACTGTGCGTCTAAGGCGGATGGTAACAGGAGGCAGGGGACACGATGTTTTACCTAGGTTCGGGCCCTCTTGATGGAGGTAAAACCCTATGTCCTTCTTGATTTATTCTTGATGATATGAGTATTACAAGAGTTGATCTACCACGAGATCGGAGAGGCTAAACCCTAGAAGCTAGCCTACGGTCTAATTGTATGTTGTCCTACGGACTAAAACCCTCTGGTTTATATAGACACCGGAGGGGGCTAGGGTTACACAAGGTCGGTTACAAAGGAGGAGATATCCATATCCGTGTTGCCTAGCTTGCCTTCCACGCCAAGTAGAGTCCTATCCGGACATGAGACGAAGTCTTCAATCTTGTATCTTCATAGTCCAACAATCCGGCCAAAGGATATAGTCCGGCTGTCCGGAGACCTCCTAATCCAAGACTCCCTCAGTAGCCCCTGAACTAGGCTTCAATGACGATGAGTCCGGCGCGCAGTGTTGTCTTCGGCATTGCAAGGCGGGTTCCTCCTCCGAATACACTACGGAAGAATTTGAATACAAGGATAGTGTCCGACCCTGCAAAATAAGTTCCACATACCACCGTAGACAGAATAATTTTTCCACAAATCTAATCTGCTGACACGTTTTGGCAACATGACATCATGCCATGGCTCGGTGATTATTCGAACCGTTTTTCTTTAACCAGCCCCGCACATAACGCGAGGCAGTTTCTTGACACGTCTTGTCAAAGCAGAGATCGTATCCCCCTTATTACGGGATTCTCATCAATACGGGCGTGGGTAACCCAACCGCGCCATCAATTACGACGCTTGGGGGATAAGAGAGTTTTACCAGGCTAGTGAGGGCACATAGTTTCGGCCGCCCTTATAAGGGGTTAAGGTTCAACTTTTTATACCCACGCCTTCTTCCTCCTTGCTCATCCATTCTTGCGCACTCGAGCTCCAACGCCCAAGTCCACATCCTTCTCCTCAACCTTCTCCAAACATGTCCGGAGCAGGAGGCAAGTGGATGTCCTCCTCCGTCATGGAGGGCCACATCAAAAAGCTACACGGAGCCGGATACTTAGTCGCGAATATCGTGCATGGGCTGCCCGCTGCGGGGTAGATCGTCCCTACCCCGGAACCTCACGAGAGGGTAGTTTTCCTCCACCACTTCCTCCGCAGACTGGGGTTTCCCGTCCATCCATTCGTCTACGGTCTCATGTTCTACATCTAGCCCCGAACTTCATCCTCAACATTTCGGCGTTCATCGTCGTGTGTGAGGCTTTCCTCCGCATTCGGCCCCACTTCGGCCTGTGGCTGAAGACCTTCAATATCAAGCCGAAGGTGGTGGGAGGCCAACAAGCGGAATGCGGCGGAGCCATGGTGGGCAAGATGCCCAATGTTATATGGCTTGAAGGCTCCTTTGTGGAGACCATAAAGGGGTGGCAATCGGCGTGGTTCTACATCACCGAGCCACGCAACACCAACTGGGTGTTGGCCCCCGAGTTTCTATCCGGAATCCCCACGCGGCTCACCTCCTGGAAAGAGAAGGGCCTATCCTGGGGTTCATCGGTGGAGCTGGACGGACTCCAAAAATGTATCCGGAATATGGCAAGCAAGAAGCTCAAGCTTGTCAACATAGTCCAGGTCATGCTCTTCCGCCGGATCCTCCCGTGTCAACAACGGGATTTCAACTTGTGGGAGTTCGACCCGGCCCAGCACCAGACACTGAGCGAGCTCTTCGACACGACTCACAAAGACGTCTGGAGGGTGTTGTTCAAGGGTGCCGAGGTCGCTCCCTCTCTCACCGAGGACCGCGGGCTAAGCGCGAAGCGCCCTGCAAATCCAGTAAGTTTTTTACATCTGGTAGGATTTTTACTTCCCATAGCTTAACCACACGCGGGGTCTGAGCTCCCATGCCTTTGACAGGACTGGGTGGGGGCATCGGAGAAGATCGACTGTCCGGCCCCTCTGCCCGAAGACACCGCGGACGCTCTCCTGACGGAGATGCTAACTCCGGCTCCATACAAGGTGCCGGAGAAGACCAAGAAGAAGACCAAGGGAACCCGAAAGAGTTCCCGGTGCCAGGTGATATCGGGCTCATCGTCCGATGACTCCGCGACGCACTCCTCCCCCGAAGACGAGGAGGAAGATGAAGATGCTCCCCCTTCAGCCGGGGGAGACAAGAAAATGAAGGCCGCCCCAAATCGGGGGGGGGGGGGGGAAGGGTCCAAGAAGGGAAGGACTCTCCTTCCGGACTGCTCCACCACCGCCGCCGAAGATGAAGACGAGTGGCTGCTCAGGGCCAAGCCCCTGGCGAAGTCGTAAGTATTCAGATACCAGAGTAACTCATAGCATACCTTTGACGCACTGCTTCTCCTAACATCGAATATGATTATGCAGACCGCCCCAAGCCCGTATCGACGTATCTTCGTCGGGCGGCTCCTTGGACTCGTCGGATATGGATAGCGACCCACTTCCGACCGCCACCTCCCCTTGCCCTACGGAAAATGCCAAGGTACTATCTTGAGAGGCACCGAGTCGAGGGGAGACAGTCCCAAAGGCGCCTCAAGGCGACCTTCCGGACTCCGGGAGCAGAGGAGGTAAGGCTCCCGAGGGCTCCGAGTTCGGCCTTCAGCCGAACACTGCGCCGGAACCCCCGGTGGTTCCGGACTCGGGCAGGCGGCCTCCTTCCAAAAGGGGCAAGACGCCCGTGCCGGTGACCTCTGTCCATCCAGAGGCACCAGACAATCTGCTGGGAGCGCTTCGCAGCACTTCCATCGACGAAGAGCACCACACTATTATGAGTGCGGTGATCCAGAAGGTTCAGTCCGCCAAGAGCGGATTGACTGAAGCCTGTGCCAGCCTTCTAACAGGCTTTGAGGTAAGTATTTGAAATATAGGAAAAATATTACCGCATAGACATTAGCCCCCGATGCTCTGTTTGGTGTTCAAAAAGAAAAGTCGGATAGAGTATCAACTAATATCTGCATGAGTCTAATATAAGTATGTCTATATGCATATGCAGGCTTCACTGTTGGCCTCTGCTGCACTGGCTGCGGAGGTCGCCGTACTGAAGCAGGACCTCGAAGGGTCCAAGAAAGAGCTCGGCCTTGCCAAGAGGCAGCTCAAGGAGAACAAAGGTAAGTAATACCTAGTCTGTAGGTATGTATATATATAAAAGGGATGCGATTGCAAAATGACAGGATCATCTTTAATCTACCAGGAGCCACGACCGAAGTGGCAACCCTGAAGCAAGCACTATCCAAGGCCGAAAACAAAGCGGCCCAGGAGCGCACCGAGCGGGAAAAACAAGAGGCATGGGTGGGCGAGGTGCAGCAAGAGATCCACGCTCTCGTGACGAAGCACGAGGCGTTCGAGCTTGACTTGAAGACGCGAGAGTCCGGGCTTGCCGCGGCCCTTGAGAGTGCAAAGAGTGCCAAGGCTGAAGCCCAAAAGGCTCTCCAGAAGATTGATGCGATGAAGAAGATAGCGGCGGGTAAGGCATTCTATATGCAAAGCAAGCATGTGAAAGTAAATTACTTGTTACTTACCCGAATCCGGAGCTCTCCAGGAGCATTCGCAGATTTGCCCTGCAACGTGTCCGATGCCGCACATTTTTACCAGGCCGAGGAGGGAAGCTCGACGGAGAAGCTGTTCTGGTCTCAGTATACTGAGACCGAACACCCGATGCCTCTGAGGGACCAGCTGAAGCAACTGGTCGAGCTGCACAAGGCGGCCGAATAGGCCATGAAGGGCTTTATAGTCCGGATGTGGCCTGGTGACGCCCTTCCAAACAGCTACTTCGGCCTGGTGAGGCGGCTTGTGGATGCCTGCCCACGGCTGGAAGTCATCAAGCGGTCCGTCTGCATCGAAGGTGCACGCCGGGCTTTCGCCCGTGCGAAGGTGCACTAGGCCAAGATGGACGTCGTGAAGCTGGTGAAGGAAGGGCCGCCGCAGGGCAAGGAGCATCGCCACCCCGAGATGTACTATGAGGGTGTCCTGAAGGGTGCCCGTCTTGTAGCAGACGAGTGTGTGAAAGATGTAATATTTGAGTAAACTTTCTCGTGTAATCATGTATTATGAAAACTTGTTCATATGCGCTATGCAACGCTTGTTTGAATTTAAAATATTTCCTTCTGTTCAGCTGTTTATCAAATCTGAGAGATGGCTAGTCGTCGGCTTCTGCCCCCACGCCACGAGTGCTGGGGTGTTCGGGATATACCTGAGCACTCTTGTTCCCATTGTTGGGTCCTTCGAGAGAGGTGCTCAGCACAACGAACAAGGCAATCGGACTATAATGCGTTATCACTCTCACTTAGCCATAGAATTCTATAATTTTAAATTTCGGCGAAGCCCCTAGTATTCGGAAGGCCGAATTCGGGGCGCGATACACGCCTTAAGCCGGACAGGGCCGACTCCTCGCTCTAAGCGGCATAAGTCTTTAGGGACTTGAAACCTCTCGAACAGCGACCAGTCTCTCGCCTTATCATGATAGTCAGTTTTAGCTTTCTCTACTGAGGTGCTTAGCCCAGCAGAACCAGGGCACAATCGCAGTAGTTCTCCCAGTGCTACCTTAGCCGATAGAGCGCAACGTAAGGTACCAAAACAAGGGAGCCGGGCAAACCCAACTATTGACCCAAGACATGATTCGGAGCTGATGCATATAATGCTATAAGTTTGGGGTGCCGCACTGTCGGAAGTGTTCGGACTTCTCACGCCGCATTATGGGGTATGCTTAAGCCCCTGGCGTATAGGCCGTACCATAGTGTACGGGTGCTAGATGTCATGAATGAATATATATATATATATATGTAAAGGAAGAATGCAATGATAGTCTTAATGCTATGCATTGTTTATTCAAAAAGGTGCGTTAGAGCAGAATGGTACAAGTAGTGCGATAAGCAAAAAGTAGGACTATTTGACATGTCCCTTCCAAGGGCGAGCTGAGGAATAGTATTAAAGCAAGTATTTCACTCGTTATCGTAATCCACCTGGGAGTTCCATGGTGTGACGTAGCTCTCTGCCTCCTTGGTTGCTGCATCATGTGTTCGGCAATCATGCTGCCGGACAGGGTTTCCAGAGATTAAAGTCCTGAAAGAGAAAAATAACAAAGCGGGAAGCCCCTAGTGCGGTTAAGCCGCGTCTTGGAGCGTGTCGTAGTTGTGCCCCCCTCCCCACCTGTGCCCATGGTATTTTTAATGTGTAATTATGTGCGCGTGGCACGGATTGCGCCATTTGGCTGGGACCGGGATGGGGGCCGCATTGCTATGCGAGCTCGGAACGTGCCAGGCAGTCCTGTTGCCGATTACTCTGGGCGCGCTTGAAGGTGTCCGGGTCCTGAAACCCCGAACTACTTGATTGCCTTAAAAGGATGCTTTGTGCTTCTGCTACGAGGGCCGTAGTGTGCTGCGAGGGTCGTAGTGTGCTCCTCCGTGCGGAGAGAGCGCTATGTGTTTCCATTGACTGTGATGAACCCCCGAGGTCCTGGCATCTTGAGCTTGAGATATGCATAATGCGGTACTGCATTGAATCTCGCAAATGCGGTTCGGCCGAGCAGTGCATGGTAGCCACTGCGGAACGGGACTATGTCGAAGATTAACTCTTTGCTTCGGAAGTTATCCGGAGATCCGAAGACCACTTCCAGTGTGACTGAGCCTGTGCAATGGGCCTATACACCTGGTATGACACCTTTAAAGGTCGTTTTTGTGGGTTTGATCCTTGAGGGGTCTATACCCATTTTGCACACGGTGTCCTGATAAAGCAGGTTCAGGCTGCTGTCGCCATCCATTAGGACTCGAGTGAGGTGAAATCCGTCAATGATTGGGTCTAGGACAAGTGCGGCGAATCCGCCATGACGGATACTAGTGGGGTGGCCCCTGCGATCGAAGGTGATCGGACAGGAGGACCATGGGTTGAACTTTGGGGCGACTGGCTCCAACGCATATACGTCCCTGAGCGCACGCTTCCGCTCCCTCTTGGGGATGTGGGTTTCGTAAATCATGTTCACCATCCACACTTGTGGGGGGGAACCTCTTCTGTCCTCCAGTGTTCGGCTGCCGGGGCTCCTCCTCGTCATTGCTATGTGACCCCTTATCTTTGTTTTCGACATTTAACTTGCCGGCCTGCTTAAACACCCAACAATCCTTGTTGGTGTGGTTGACTGGCTTGTCGGGGGTGTTGTGTATTTGACACGAGCGATCGAGTATATGGTCCAAACTGGACAGGCCCGGAGTGCTTCTTTTGAATGGCTTTTTCCGCTGACCGGGTTTAGAGCATTTGAATCCGGCATTGACTGTCGTATCCTCGGTATTGTCGTTGTTAATGCGGCGCTTATGTTTGTTGCGACGTGACCTGCCGTTGCCGTCCTTGGTATCCGAAGTACCATGGTCCTTTGATATGTTAGTGCTGCGAGCCAACCAGCTGTCCTCTCCCGCACAGAAGCGGGTCATGAGTGTCGTTAGGGCTGCCATAGATTTCGGCTTTTCCTAGCCAAGGTGCCGGGCGAGCCATTCGTCGCGGATGTTGTGCTTGAAAACTGCTAGGGCCTCTGCATCCGGACAGTCGACGATTTGATTTTTCTTTGTTAGGAATCGTGTCCAGAATTGCCTGGCCGATTCCTCTGGCTGCTGAATTATGTGGCTCAAGTCATCGGCATCTGGTGGTCGCACATAAGTGCCCTGAAAGTTGTCGAGGAATGCGGCTTCCAGATCTTCCCAACAGCCAATGGACTCCACTGGCAAGCTGTTGAGCCAATGTCGAGCTGGTCCTTTGAGTTTGAGTGGGAGGTATTTGATGGCGTGTAGGTCATCACCGCGGGCCATGTGGATGTGAAGGAGGAAATCCTCGATCCATACCGCAGGATCTGTTGTGTCGTCGTATGATTCTATATTTACGGGTTTGAAACCCTCTGGGATTTGATGATCCATTACTTCGTCTGTGAAGCATAAGGGGTGTGCGGCGCCTCTGTACTGGGCTATATCACGACGCAACTCAAATGGGTCTTGCCCGCTGTGTTTGGCCCGGCCGGACTTACTTTTACTATATCAGGCGTGACGATTATCGTCTCGCATAGTGACGCGCCCTCGTGATCCGTGGATCGATCTTGCATGTTTTGCTTTGTCCTCCAATATGTCTTGTAGGTCTGGCGTATTTCCCCATGCCTTTTTATTTGAATGGCGTCGGGGTGCGGGCTGAGTTTTTGGCCAGAATGCCTCTCTGTCGCAGCCACGAGGTGGCCGATCAGCTGCGTCATACATCGGGGATATGGGTTTCGGTGCTTCCTCCTCCAGTCGGGGTAGCAACCTGCACTTTGGGTAACTCTTGGAGGGGATTTCGAGTTTATATTCCTCGGCCGCCAGGACTTCAATCCATCTGTCAGCTAGCAAATCTTGATCAGCTTGAAGCTGCTGCTGCTTTTTCTTAACGCTATTTGCCGTGGCTATAAGCCGGCACTTGAAGCGCTCTTGTTCGACGGGATCCTCTGGTACGACGAATTTTTCATCGTCGAGGCTTGCCTCGTCTTTGGAGGGAGGCATGTAATTATCATCCTCCGCTTCTCCATCAGCTGCTCTCCCAGGAGGGCTGGCCTCTCCACCCTCCTGCTCTAAATCTTGCTGGAGGGGATTGTTGTTGCCTTCGGCACTGTCCGGAGTGCTATTATCTCCGGTGCCGGTATCACTGCTTTTGCCTTGGCGGAATTTAGAGTGGCGCCGCTGTCGCCGGCGCTTGAGTTGCTTCTTGGAGGGGTCATCCTCCATTGTCCCGTCGCCATTGCCTTCTTTGGGTGTGTCCACCATGTATATGTCATATGATGAGGTGGCTGTCCAGTGCCCTGTGGGCAGTGATTCCTCTTCGCCTCCCGCATCATCGTCCATACCGTCGATGTCTTCGGAGTCGAATTCGAGCATGTCGGTTAAGTCATCGACAGTGGCTACTAAGTGGGTGGTGGGTGGGCAGCAAATTTCTTCGGCATCCGCATCCCAATCCTGCCAGACGTCGTTCGGCCAGGACTCTCCTGACAAGGAGAGAGACCTTAATGAGTTCAGTATGTCGCCAAAGGGTGAGTGCTGAAAAATATCCGCAGAGGTAAACTCCATGATCGGCGCCCAATCATATTCGACGTGAACGGGCGCAGGCAGTTCGGAGTTTGTGGCCGGAGAAGGATCCGGCAGTTCGGCAACACGGCTCTCGTGAAGGGTAAGGTCGATATTCGGCTCGATCGCCGCAGAGGATACGCACTCCGTGGCATGGTCTATCCACCCGTCCATGGATGGCGCAACTGGCTCTGAATTGAGGGTCGGAGCGGCTGCCGGTGTGATTTCTCGAACACTGTCCGATGGTAGAGCTAAATCATACTCATCATGACCGCATGGCGCACAAGGCAGGGGCTCGAATCCGTCAAAGATCAAGTCCCCGTGGACATCGACCGTGTAGTTTAAGCTTCCAAACCAGACCTGGTGGCCAGGGGCGTAACTTTCGATCTACTCCAGATGGCCAAGCGAGTTGGCCCGCAGTGCAAAGCCGTCGAACACAAAGATCTGTCCGGGGAGGAAAGTCTCACCCTGGACTGCATCGCTATCGATGATCGTAGGAGCCATCAAGACTAACGGCGACGACACAGAGGAACTCTCAATGAAAGCACCAATGTCGGTGTCAAAACCGGAGGATCTCGGGTAGGGGGTCCCGAACTGTGCGTCTAAGGCGGATGGTAACAGGAGGCAGGGGACACGATGTTTTACCCAGGTTCGGGCCCTCTTGATGGAGGTAAAACCCTACGTCCTACTTGATTTATTCTTGATGACATGAGTATTACAAGAGTTGATCTACCACGAGATCGGAGAGGCTAAACCCTAGAAGCTAGCCTATGTTCTGATTGTATGTTGTCCTACGGACTAAAACCCTCCAGTTTATATAGACACCGGAGGGGGCTAGGGTTACACAAGGTCGGTTACAAAGGAGGAGATATCCATATCCGTATTGCCTAGCTTGCCTTCCACGCCAAGTAGAGTCCTATCCGGACACAAGACGAAGTCTTCTATCTTGTATCTTCATAGTCCAACAGTCCGGCCAAAGGATATAGTCCGGCTGTTCGGAGACCCCCTAATCGAGGACTCCCTCACCGGCGGTAGGCGCCGTCTGGGCGACGCGAGCAGCGTGTGCGACCCGACGCTCAACATGGGCTCGACGGGCGTCAGCCATCACTACTGCAGGTTGGTACTAACACGACACTATGATCAGAGACCCTTCGACGAAATTGTGTGCGATGCCATAATCGCAAACAGTGGTGTAAAAAACTCGTCAAAAAAGGTGCAAAACGTTTGCGATGGAGGATGCATCAAACACGGTTCAGATTTTAGTTGCGTGTGCGATGCAGGGCATATGGTTCAGCTCAATTAACTGTTTGCGATGAGGAGGAACAAAAGAAATGGGCAGCCAGATGAAGGTGTGTGCGATGTACAACATACGGTTCACTCGGATGAACTGTTTGTGATTAGGAAACACAAAAGGGACGGTCATCCAGATCAAAGGTGTGTGTGATATACGGCATGCGGTTCACTCGGATGAATTGTTTGCATTGAGACATGAGAGCAGAAATGGTTCAAATGAACAAGATGTGTGTGATACGAGGCAAACAGGTCTGTAATCGGAAACGTGTGAGAAGATCGATAACAACACAGACAATTACTGCTAACAAGCCGTGTGTGTTGTGAGCAAATGATTGTTGGTATACAATTGTGAGTGATTGATGAAAACATCACCGACGGGTTCTATTGTTTAGTCCGTGTGCGATGTGATTTTCTTTGTCCGCACAACATCTACGCTCTGTCTACAAAGCATCAACATATATACTTAAAAAGACAGCACAGCATAATCAAATTAAGCATACAATTACACAAGTGACTACACACATAACATTTCCAGACACCAAAGTAAGAAATTACATGCATACTAAAGTAGGAGAAACGAGGATCTAATCATCTACTTATTATTGCGGTGACGCTTGCTATTGCTCTACTTCCGGCTAGATCCCTGGCCGTTTTAGGGAAGGAGGCACTTACTCATGTCAACGATCTGCCTGTACACGTCATAGCTCGTGTACGCCTCCTTGGCCGCGTACACGACATGAGCTTTGTCGAGTTTCTCCATCCAGGACGAGTGCTAGGCATGCTTGTCCTTGTTGCACGAATCCATAGTAGGGGTCGATGATGGCCTCGGCGAGGTGAACTAGTGAGTCCTTCTCATGCTCCTTGCTGCCCCAAATCTTGTATTGGCACGGGATGTCCACGAGATTCTAGCAGGCGATGCCCAAATTCCCGAGCGCCTTTACATCGTTGGTGATGTCCACCGTAGCGAACATGTAGTGGGGGCTGTTGACAAACCTGACGAAACGCTCGCAAGGCCTTGTGGCCAGGCAGTAGTGGTAGATGAGGACGTGGTGGCGCACACACATCTAGGCGATGGTGACCTTGGCACGAGACCCGGCAGGAGCGCGGGTGTACTCGACGTCGAACCCGACCACCTTGTACTTCTCCGCGGCAAGCAACAACTCCATGATGTGGATGGAGTGCTCCACCCAGACCAGGTCATTGGTGTACAACACCGAGAGGTCCATGAACCTCCTGTGGGTGTCCACCACGGCACGCATGGTGAACTGCTGCTCATCGTCGGCAGCCGCTCGGAGCGCCATTGGAGCCGCGCAGGATACCCTCTAAGAATTTCTCGTGGTGGGTGTGCTTCTTACATGGTGGGGCATGATCGAAAGGTTGAAGAGACACAAGGGTTAAATGGCCGATGTAATAAATGGGTGCCGGACAGCCTGTAATCGTCACGTCTTGTCACGGCGTTCATAGTGGAGGATTCCAGTGCACGCTTGACAACACCGCACCGCATGTGTGGGCTCGAAGAGGCCCAAATGTATAGTCGGTGAGCCTGTTCCCGCTCTACCGCGATGTTTACCATGAAAGCTTCCCACCCGGCTAGTTTGGCCATGCGTCGGCTAGAAGAGGGACAAATCATGGGCGTTTATTGGCAAAAAGCTTTGTAAAAACAAAGTGTGTGGAATGACTTCGATCATAAGTTTACCTGGTGATGAGGTCAAAGTTACACAGAAGGGTGATGATGGACACTCGAGTGCGATAACTAATTCTGCGCTCTATAGTGCACAAGGTGGAAGAAACCAACTATGTGCAATAATGTTGAAGATTGCAGTCGAGTTAGCTATACAGATCGTGTGCTGTGAGATCGGCAAGGTAAACTGATTCGAGAATGGTTAATAAAATCTAAGACCATTGCATATTAAGGTTAAAATAGTGTTAGAAATATACGAGTCTCATACGATGCCATTTCAATGATTGTACCACAAAAGCTCAAAATGTTACAAGGTTCAAATTCCAGAGTTATATGGCTCAAATTTGAAGATTACAAGGTTCAAACTGATATTAGAAATGAAGATTACAAGGTGCAAATGCTCGCAATGATCCGCTGAACAAGTCTAGTTTCGAAGCCTCACAATTTTTGCAAAGGGGTCAGCCACTGAGAAGTCATGTATGGGGTTGACACGATGACTTCTGATTACTCTGTCATCTAAAGTTCCAAAATGAAATTCAACATTTTTGGAGCCTACTCCATTCCGCCGCAGGCGCCGGTGCTGATCAACAAACCATTCATTTTTGCAAAATAAATGTAGGGCAAACCTCATTTACTTTAGCACCCTTGCTCTGAGAACAAAGAACCCGGTGAATATAATCTCCGGTAAGGTCCCTTGGTAGGAGTTCAAAGTAATTTCTGAGAGATGCAGATCTAGGCATTCGACGTGATTGTTATATTGTATCACATTATCCACCACTGGGCCTAATCCTATCTGCAAAAGAAGAAAATGTGTTAGTGCCTACATGCAGTTTTGAACATTATTACAGGCTTATTTGGTTTGCAGGATTTGTAAAATGCACTAACATGTCATCTTCGATCTGACATGATTAACATGGGCATTTGATTACATTCGAGAAAAATGTAGCCTTCTTCACAAGAGGTTGGAGTGGATGAAAAGTTCCCTAAGAAAACTTGAACTCCCTTATGGTTAACATTTAACAGGAAAGGAACATCACCTCGATATATAGCTTCTCCAGGCACGGAAAGCATCTCAGGAAACTGACAACTTGCTCCAGGTTGGGGCCGATAGATTCTAGTGCCAAGACCTTCATTGTGCGCACTTTCAGGGTCAAGCTTGCCAGAATCATTTTCTGAATGACAGATGAACAAACATCTTCAAAATTAGAAATAATGTTAATTTGTAGAAGGAGAGGTAGAAGGCGGCTGTTGTACCTGAACAGGTGTGGATCCAGTAACAAGTTCGGAGTATTTGTGAGACGAGTAGCCCACCACTGTCAATTTCAGTACAGAAATGACATTGATTCTTGTTGGACCTTATTGATCAACTACAAGTAATCTCTCAAGTGCAGGTGTGTCCTCAGTGACCATACTGTGGTACACATCTTGTGATGTCTTCCTGCCACACCAGCAACACACATAAATAGTCTGGAGAGTCATGGAGGTGATGTGGAAGGTACTCAACCCATTGATCGCCTGAAGACGAAGGTACTCGAGTGCAGTACAGCCACAGAGCAGGCGCTCCATGTCACCATTTGAGAGGCTTACGATGACGAGCTCGAGGTGCTTCAGTCGTGGTAGAATAAGAGCGGGCGCGCCATTAAGGGGGATGGCAGTTCCTGAACTTGGCGATGCGCAGCGTGGGTGCGAGGCGGAGTGTGGATGTTGGCAGCGACCGCATATGCCCATCATCAAAAGTGAGCTCCTCGAGCTGATCTAGGGTGGGGGATCGGAACCAGTCATCAAACTTGGCTCGGTCCTTGCCGTTGGAACAAAACTTGCCCATTCTAAGGCCTTTGGTTGGGCAAGGTGACTGCCTTGGATCTTGGAGAACGCATCCAAGCTTTTGCGATAGCCATGGCAAAGCTCGTGAGTGTCGATGAGGTCAAGAGGGCTGGAGTTCCATAGGGGTGCCACCGCTGGGAAAGGACGGTTGTCCGCGCCCCATATTTTATTGGGAGGAGGGAGATGATGACTCTCAACATATCATCGGGGAGGCTTCTGATGAAGTCTAGGCCTACTGGAGTCGCTTGCGGTTCTAGCTCGCCCCGCCTTAGCTTGTTGGCAGCCCCGTTCTCCACCTCTGGAGTCTCCTTGTCAGCGGTGCTTTTTGATAGAAATGGGAGTATAGGGATTATTTAGTTAAAACAGGGCAATAGAAAAGTGTATTGGTAACTAGAAGTTATTACGTAGGAATATAGTAAGAAAAGGGAATAACAATCGGTTGCTTAAATACTACACAATTCATTTTACATTGTTGGGTAAGTCAACAGATAGTTGAAAAGAAATCTTACTTCGTACAAAGTCTGGACGGATGATTTTGTCGGGGAAGTTAGCATATATCTCATGACCAGGCCCTTTTATGTGTAGTGCAATTTTAGTGCCAGCTTTCAGTACATAAAACTTTGCAATTTCTTTCCAAAAGCCAGTGCCAAAATAGGAGTCACCACGTTCATTAAGTCTTACAGTAGCAACGATTGTAAATACATGGTTTGTGTGATGTATGACATCCGTGGAGGCTTCATCTATGTAAAGGGTAAAATTGTGCACTACATAATCTGTTGCATATAGCAAGGGATGTTCTGCAAAAATGGTAGGATTGTTAAAGAAAATATGGTAACATGCAAATATGGGCCCAAATTGAAAGAACTGTACATCAGTTGAAATCGAAGGACAAAAATCTATAATTAAACAGATAGGGTAAACATGATGTCATGGATATATGAGAGTAATCGAAAGAACAATACATCATTAATTTTCCTAATATAGAAAGAAGAGGAAAAAATCCCCTTTGACGTATATGGTGCATGTGGCACCTTTTATCCAAATGTAGCAATATTTAGAACATGTTCAGGAAAGTAGGCCATGCCAACCAATTTAGGGTGAGATTGAACATACCGCGCACGTCCTCAAGTTATCTGGTACGGTGAGTTGGAATCTCTGGCGCAGGTCGCAAAGTCCTGAAGTGTCGGCGCACTGTACATTCTATGAATGAAAGAAAACCCTCAAATCAACTCGAATAAAAATGAATTCATGGTGATTTCTGCCGGGTGATTAAAGGAGGCAGATGAACTGGGATAAGAGATGAGATAATATCTCGTTAAATTAGTTACCTTGTCGTCCATGAGAAAGAACCCTCGGTACGGTAGATTCCCCAACCGAGCGGAGCTGGGTCGACCGCGAGCAGCGTCGAGAAAGTCGATGGTGATAGGCGGCGGCAAGCGGAAGTGGCGAAATGCGGTGGGCTTTGCCGGCAGCCTGGCGGCGGCGGCAGGCGTTGAGCTAAGTGTTTACCGCCGCGATAGGCGGCGCCATGGCATAGACGTGGAGGAGCTTGTGCAGGTGTGAATGGGGAACGTACTGGAGGGGGCGAGGGGGTGGCGGGCGGGGTGAGGGTTTTTGTGACGTGGGGATGGTGAGGGTTTTCTTTTTTCTTTTTTGAATTGGGTGGTGAGGGTTTTCTGTCCCACAAAGAATTTTGGGGGCGATGGTTTGCTAGAGCGAACCGTGTGTGATTGACGCAACAGGCAAAATGGAAGTCATTGCACACAGTTTCAATTTTGGGAACCGTGTGTGATTGACGTACTACTTTCGTCCTGGTTTATTGGTCCCCTTTTGTAATTTTTACCAAAATTTGACCAAATATTTAACATACTCAGACATAGATAATAAGCGTACACATACATAAGCATAGTTCAACCATAAGTACATAGTTCAACCGCATTAAGCATACTCAAGCGTACATAGTTTGATCCATCCCACATCTCATCTCACATGCGGCCGGCACGATCCTGAAGCTTCTCCAGGTACTCGGCGTACGCGCCATGCGCCACCCTGCGAGAATACTTCTGCTTGAAGGAGCCAATGGGCCGTCCTCTTGGATGCGCCAGAACACTTAGATACGCATCATGAAGCTTCTGGCTGCAAAATGGGCGTCCATAGCCGTCGTTCCAGGTCCTAATACGCCTGTTATGCATTCCCGCATAGAGCTCCCTCAGGATTTGCCTCTTGTACCTCCTCTGGCCATCTTCATCCTTGCTATCCACATCGTTAGACAACACCTATACAAATAGTAAAACAAATTTGGCATCGAATCAATGATTACATGCCGTGAAGTAGGATTAGGAATTTATGGCTATTTATTTATACATATCCAGAGACTATGGTTCAATTTGTAAGCACAATCGTCTATGTACAGCCCAATCTTGAAGAAAATAATGGCACAAACATATGTAGGTCATTCAAAATCAATTGTTAAGCCCTGGCTAGGAATTATTAGCACGAACACTAACCCTAGTCAGATTACTAGCAGAAATCATTTGCACAGATGAAACAACTAATCACTTATCACCTGTACTATACAAACAATCAATACACTACACGGATCTAATGAAACTTACTCAGATTTCATGGATTGGGAGAACATAACCATAGGATTTCTATTCCAAAAAAGGGGGAGGCAGGAGTAACCAGAGAAACCCTATGATCTATTTGACACATAAATGGGTATAGATGACTAACCAGCTGTCCGTCGTCGTCGGAGTCGTCGCCGGAGTCGTCATCCGAGTCATCGCCAGAGTGTTCGTCGGAGTCGGTTTGGAACTTCGCCTCCGGTCATGCAAGCTCGACATTGTCAACGACGTCAGGGTGTAGCGATAACTCACCGGCGGTGACGACAACCTCTGTCTCCATCTCCATGTCATGCTCCGGTGCTTTAGCAGCCCCAGCATCGCCACTCCCTCTGATGGGGCGCTTCGGAGGCATCCTGATACACTGACGGCTTTGAGGACTGAGAGCGGCGTCGAGGATGCAAGCAGAGAGAGAGGATTGTGTGTGTAGCGAGGATGGGGGTGCGGCCAGTCGGGCACACCATTAATATGGAGTTGTGGGAGAGAGGCGGGCAGCAGTCAATGTCGTGGCTCTAAGACTGACAGTAGAATGGAGGGTAAGTATGAGGAGGCAAGATCCTAGCTATGAAGGAGTTTTACATGCGAGTTTTACGAGTTCAGGCCCTTCTCGGAGGAAGTAACAGCCCTACGTCTCGGTGCCCTGAGGCGGTCGACTGGATTATATGTGTGTGTGAGTTTACAAAAAGATACGAACCCTTGTCCCAGAGGAGGGGGTGGCTTATATAGAGTGCGCCAGGACCCAAGCTCCCCTCCGTTACACAGGGTTCAATGCTCATAAAGGAAAGGCGTTAGTGGTAACATCTATAGTAAAGAGTCATAAATGCTCATAATGCTATGGTTTAAATCCTGACCGTTGCAGAGTGGAGGGTTCCTCATCTTCTAGTGGTCGAGTGTCTTCAAGGTGGTCGAGTGAGTGCATCTCCATGGTCGAGTGGATGACGGTTTCTCTTCGACTGCTTCTGATTCTTTGTAGAGGCGTCCTTGGGGAGGGTATGCTGGACAGGTCCGTGACCCTACCCTAGGTACATAGCTTCATCATTAGCCCCCGAATGGATCAGGGTTTGAGTGAGGAAGGGGTTCAGAACACTTACGACCCACTCTTTGTGCTATGAATATGCCTTGTCCTGGAACAATGAGTTGAGGTGACGACGTCGACTCCTTTCTCAATCGCCTTGGTCCATTCTTGGTTGTTGTCGAGTGAACTTTCATGGTAGAATTCTGAATGATGATGTAGAGGGTGTTTGTCTTCAGTCTGATAGGTTGTTCTGCTCTCCACGGATCTCGCGGGATTCGAATTTTGGGAAGTGCGCCAGACGGGCGGAACCGAGGTTATCGGGACGGATTAGGCAAGTCTCCTTGATCCCTGCACCACCTTTTTCGCCACGTACTGTGCGCGTGACTGTTGCGGGATTTGTTTAGATCTCTTGGGTCCACCAGTCAGCCACTCGGTGAAAGGCCTTATAAAAGGTCCCGGGCCAGGCCTCTGCTCCGCGTGCTTCCATTCTCTCTTCTCTTTCCCCCGATCTCTCTGCCACTCTCGCTTCTGCTTCATCACCGGACCTTTGTTCGAGCTCGATCCATGGGGAAGGAGAAAGACGGCGGCGCTGGAACGTGCGAAGAAAGCGACCGCGAAGGCAAAGGGCAAGCGGACCAGTCGAGGCGGATCCTCGTCAAGGTCCGGCCTGCCGGCGGGCTGGATCCAGGGCGACTGGATCCGCTCGGCAATCACGCAGGACGACCTCGACGACCTGGTGGAGGGGGGATTGATCCCTCACAAGTCGGCTCGGCTCCCGGGGGACGAAATCGAGCCGCAGCCTAGAGAGGGTGAGTGTGTCCTCCTCGCAACCCACATAGATCGTGGATTCTCACTGCCTCCCCACCCTTTCTTTCGGGGCTTTTTGAACTTCTTTGGGGCTCAGCTCCACCATTTCACTCTGAACACCATAGTCTATCTGGCCGCTTCCGTGTCCATGTGCGAAAACTTCTTGGGTTGTCGACCGCACTGGGGGCTTTTCAAACACATCTTCGCTTGCCGTTCCCAGTCGGTCAAAAAGGCCAAGTCGAGTGATGAGAGGACGCGGGTGATCCAGATGTGTGGTGGTCTGGGGATCAAGATGAGGAGCAAGAGTACTTTCCCAGCCATGATCCTTCCTGACTCGGTCCGGGGCTGGCAGTCGACTTGGTTCTACTGCAAGGATCAGCCAACCCCTGGCCAGTCGACTGGACTTCCTCCTTTCTCCTTGGCTCGAGTGGAGAAGCCTGCTCCCCTGAAGGTAGTTCCAGAAGAGAAGGCGCAGGTCAAGGTGCTGGTTGAACGGGTCATCGAGCTTGTCCGCGACGGAGTGACCAGGATGGATCTGCTGGAGCTCTTTCTCGGTCGACACATCCAACCTCTTCAGGCGTGCGATCATCCGATGTGGATGTACTCTGGGCTCGAGGATACCACATGGATCCACCCGGAGGAGGTCAGCGAGGATATCTTGGAGAACTGGTTGAGGAGAATCACTGGCAACAAAGACAACCCTCGGGGGTCCAGGAGGCTGATTCCATTTGACAACTCGCACCAGCCGGAGTAGGTATATTTCTATTTTATCAAGTATCTTTCCGATTCACCATGTGATGTCCCGTTCGTGGTCGACTGAATTTCCTTTGATTGTTATCCTTTCAGGCCCTCATTGAAATGTACTCGATGCCCAATGGAGTGCAGGACCCAGGCGCTGAGGAAGAAGGGAGCGGGGGCGAGAGCGGCGAGGAGCATTCGGAAGCCGAGGAGTACGAGGAGAGCGAGGAATCGACTGATGAGGAAGAAGTCGACTCGCCTCCTCGCAGGGAGAGGAGGTCCAAGCACACTCATGACCCGGCAAGTGCTCCAGACTTGGTGGCTACGCAAATCGGGCAGTCCTCGAAGCGCCCAGGACGTCTTCCCCGACGCCGACTGAGAAGGATCCAAAGCAATCTAAGGCCGCGCCGCCCCCAGCGCCGAAAGTGCCGAAAGCCATCTCCTCAAAAATGCCAAAAGCTTTGCCCAGGATCAAAGTGACCGTTCCTACTGTCTCCGGGTAACCATCTGACTTGTCCTTCATGTGGATTCGATTAACTGGGTGTAAGCGATTGAATGCGGGCCTTTGCAGTGCTGCTACGTCAGGGACCTCTTCATACCAGTACCGGGATGAGGAAATGGAGGATGCGGTAACCTATAACCCAGGTATGAACTCTTGCGATTTCGATTCTTGATCCTTTTAGGGTCGAGTGGTTCACTTGGGGTCGAATGTTCTGTCTTGCAGCTTCACCCAACATCATTGATCTTCCGGACGACGACGAAGATGTGGCTCCTAAGCCTAGGAAGAGCAAGAAGGTAACACCTATCAGGGTGGCTCGGCAAGAACCTACTGCAACGCCTCCCGTCCGTCAAGCTGAAGACGCGGGCAGGGCCACTGTGACGTTCGCTGCACCCTTGCCGAGTGGGCATCCCACGCGGTCGACCACTCTTGTGGTTCCTTCAACTATCCAACTCCACACCATGGAGCTTCAAGCAGCCGCACCTGGGTCGTCTACACACTTTTTCACTAGCTACCCCGTCCCAGACAACTAGTCGGAAGCGGCTGCGGAAGCCATCCGACATGCTGATATGATGATGGAGCGGGTGAAGATAGTGCACGAGAGCAGTCAGGCTGCCTACGACGCTAGTGCCGCCCTTCGGGCCAATGTCCAGGTGAGTAGACTTTCCGACTGTTTTTGTTCTCGAAAAATCTTTTTCTGCACAATCTCCTATTGTTCGCGTTGAATTAGAGCACCCACTAGGTGTCGCTGTCGTTTTTGGTAGTTTCGCTCTTCCACTCGGTCTGGGCGAGTGGGGCCAGAACTGGTGGGGGCACGCTAAGTGCACCCACTGGGTGTAGTCCCCGAGACCGCGGTCCACTGCTGGCAGTCGACTGTGGTCTGAGTTCTTCTTTCTTGACGGTGCAATTGTTCTTTCTCTTTTTTTGCACTCGACTCCGGCGGGCCGGTCGAGTCGGATCAGAACCGGTGGGGGCACGCCAAGTGCACCCACTGGGTGTAGTCCCCGAGACCGCGGTCAACTGCTGGCAGTCGACTGGGGTTTGAACAGCTTGTTGCCCACTTCTTTAGATTTTATTCACTCGAAAATGAACTGCCTTCGAACCTATCGATTGATCTGTCTCTTGCCTCCTGCAGAAGTCTTGTACTCTTATCTCCAAGTTTGCCGAACTCTAAGAGAAGCAGAGGCAACTCAACTTAGACTTGGAATTGGCTCAACAAAATCTGAAAAAAGCTCAAGACGAGGCCGTTGGTATGGAAGGTAACTGATTGCCGACTGAATTTCAATATATCTCTTTGATCTCTTCTTTGATTCGATTACTTCTTTGCAAAGAAAATGAAGTTGGCTCTGGACAAGAAGGACTCGGACCTCGCCGCCGCGCAAAAAGCAGCCCAAGACAAAACCACTCTCGCAGACAAGAAGCTTGCTTCAGTCGGAACGCTTGAAGGAGAGGTGAATAGACTGAAATCTTGTCTTAATGAAGCTAACCGCGAAGTGACCAGCCCGAAGAAGGACAAGGTCGTCCTGAACGAAAAGTTGGAGTCTGCGATCCGCAAGAGGAATGACACAAAAGCTTATCTCAGGACCCTCGCCAAGAAGCTTTATCTCGTGCTGGAAGGTATTTCTTTTAATCCGACTGCGTTGATGCTTGCAATTGGGTCTTGCTCAGTTGATGGACTGACTTTTGGCTGCAGAACTCTGCCAAGACTTCGACGAAGAAACTGGAAGGGTCGAGACGGGTCTGGACCCTATCGCTTCCCCAGTCTGCGATGAACGTGCTCCGACTGGAGTCCCGTATCGCCAGCGCCACAAGCTAGCTCGCACGCCTAAAGGAGGTTGTCTCTCGAATCGACTCGACGCTTTGGACAGGGGCGACGCTTTAGAATGATCTAGAATCTCTGATGACTCGTCTGAACGAGATCCCTGACCGAGTGCAAGAATGGAAGAAATCCTCCGCCCGGTGTGGTGCTGATGTGGTGCTGTCCTTGGTGCGAGTCCATTGCAAGGAGGCTCGTGAAGACAAGCTGGCTACGATCAAAGTTGCTAACACCAAAAAGCACGACTTCCAGTCCTTCATGGATACTTTCATTGCTGCCGCCACTCGGATCGCTGATGCGATCGATCTGGACTCATTCGTGGAGCCTGCCAGCCCTCCTCCGGCCGAGTGAACAATCTAATGAAACTTGGATACGCTTTAAATTTGCCTCGGAATGCCGAGTGGTTTCTGTAACCGTTAAACTCCTTCGGGCTTGGTGCCCGAGTACTTTTGATTCGCTGCTTGGAACCTTTTAGGATTTATTTGAATTTGGTTTATCTCCAAATGCTCTTGTGTTTGCCTCCGGATGGACTTTTCTCACTGCACCTCGTCGCCCTTGCGGATAGGGATGGAGCGGACGTTGTATTTGTGCCGCAGCTCCGAAGGAGAAGGTTGCAGTCGACCTGCACCTCGTCGTCCTTGTGGATGGGGATGGAGCAGATGTTGTATTTGTGCCACAGCTCCGAAGGAGAAGGTTGCAGTCGATTTGCACCTCGTCGTCCTTGCGGATGGGGATGGAGCGGGCATTGTATTTGTGCCGCTGCTCCGAAGGAGAAGGTTGCAGTCGACCTACACCTCGTCGTCCTTGCGGATAGGGATGGGTCTCAAACTTAGGCGAG
The DNA here is from genome assembly GCF_056163025.1 of Triticum urartu. Lineage (NCBI taxonomy): Eukaryota > Viridiplantae > Streptophyta > Magnoliopsida > Poales > Poaceae > Triticum > Triticum urartu. The sequence goes on along the minus strand of NC_141875.1, from coordinate 140,852,778 downwards.
TGCAGGACTGCCATTAAGTCTCTTAGTGAGAGAACATAGGCGAGTGCACGACTGCAGCTAAGCCCCCGAGTGGGAGGATTGCTCTCCACTCGGTAGGATTTTTTTAAAACTTAGGCGAGTGCTGGACTGCCGTTAAGCCTCTTAGTGAGAGAACTTAGGCGAGTGCTCGACTGCAGTTGAGCCCCCGAGTGGGAGGATTGCTCTCCACTCGGTAGGATTTTTCCAAACTTAGGCGAGTGCCGGACTGCCGTTAAGTCTCTCAGTGAGAGAACTTAGGCGAGTGCTCGACTGCAGCTAAGCCCCCGAGTGGGAGGATTGCTCTCCACTCGGTAGGATTTTTTCAAACTTAGGCGAGTGCTCAACTGCCGTTAAGTCTCTTAGTGAGAGAACTTAGGCGAGTGCTCGACTACAGCTAAGCCCTCGAGTGGGAGGATTGCTCTCCACTCGGTGGGTTTTTTTCAAACTTAGGCGAGTGCTCGACTGCCTTTAAGTCTCTTAGTGAGAGAACTTAGGCGAGTGCTCGACTGCAGCTAAGCCCCTGAGTGGGAGGGTTGCTCTCCACTCGGTGGGATTTTTTCAAACTTAGGCGAGTGCTGGACTGCCGTTAAGTCTCTTAGTGAGAGAACTTAGGCGGGTGCTCGACTGCAGCTAAGCCCCCAAGTGGGAGGGTTGCTCTCCACTCGATGGGATTTTTTCAAACTTAGGCGAGTGCTGGACTGCCGTTAAGTCTCTTAGTGAGAGAACTTAGGTGGGTGCTTGACTGCAGCTAAGCCCCCGAGTGGGAGGGTTGCTCTCCACTCGGTGGGATTTTTTTTCAAACTTAGGCGAGTGCTCGACTGCCGTTAAGTCTCTTAGTGAGAGAACTTAGGCGAGTGCTCGACTGCAGCTAAGCCCCCGAGTGGGAGGATTCCTCTCCACTCAGTGGGATTTTTTCAAACTTAGGAGAGTGCTCGACTGCCGTTAAGTCTCTTAGTGAGAGAACTTAGGCGAGTGCTCGACTGCAGCTAAGCCCCCGAGTGGGAGGATTTCTCTCCACTTGGTGGGATTTTTTCAAACTTAGGTGAGTGCTCGACTGCCGTTAAGTATTTTAGTGAGAGAACTTAGGCGAGTGCTCGACTGCAGCTAAGCCCCCGAGTGGGAGAGTTGTTCTCCACTCAGTAGGATTTTTTCAAACTTAGGCGAGTGCTTGACTGCCGTTAAGTCTCTTAGTGAGAGAACTTAGGCGAGTGCTCGACTACAGCTAAGCCCCCGAGTGGGAGGGTTGCTCTCCACTCGGTAAGATTTTTTCGAACTTAGGCGGAACGGATTCGCGACTAAGCGCACCCACTGCGGGATTTGAAAAGCAAATAAGAACAACACAATTGAATGAGAAAACCGTAAGCTCTTGTCTTTGATAAACGAATTACAAAAGGTGTTGCTTATTACATTTTATTCGAGCGAGTGTTTAAGTATAAAAGGGGCGGAGCAGCTCCGTGTTCCAAGCCCGTGGCTCGTCTTTCTGATGCTCGATACTGTAAAGATGCTATGCTCCGTTGTGGAGAACTTTGGTGACGATGAAGGGGCCTTCCCAAGTTGGAGCGAGCTTGTGTGGTTTCTGCTGATCCACTCGAAGAACCAAGTCTCCTTCTTGAAAGGCCCGATCCCTCACATTCCTGGCGTGGAATCGACGCAAATCTTGCTGATAAATGGTCGAGCGGATCAAGGCCATCTCTCTTTCCTCCTCTAAGAGATCGACTGAATCTTGTCGGGCCTGCTCTGCTTCCGCTTCGGAGAAGAGTTCAACTCGGGGTGCATTGTGGAGCAAGTCACTTGGCAGAACAGCTTCGGCTCCATAGACTAAGAAGAAAGGAGTTCCCCCAGTCGACCGATTAGGAGTTGTCCTTAAACCCCACAAAACTGACGGAAGTTCATCAACCCAAGCACCTGCTGCGTGTTTGAGATCACGCATCAGTCGGGGTTTCAGTCCTTTGAGAATTACGCCATTGGCTCTTTCTGCTTGTCCGTTCGACTGCGGGTGAGCGACAGAAGCATAGTCGACTCGAGTGCCCTGAGAGGCGCAGAAAGCTCTGAACTCATCGGAATCTAAGTTCGATCCGTTGTCCGTGATGATGCTGTGTGGGACTCCATATCTGAATGTTAATTCTCTGATAAAACTGACAGTGGTGCTAGCATCAAGGTTCTTGAAAGGTTTAGCTTCGATCCATTTGGTAAACTTGTCGACTGCAACGAGCACGTGAGTGAAGCCGCTTTTGCCGGTTCTCAGCGGTCCAACAATATCCAGTCCCCAAACAGCGAAGGGCCAGACGAGGGGGATGGTCTTTAGGGTTGATGCTGGCTTGTGAGACATATCAGAGTAAAATTGACAGCCTTCACATCTGTCGACTATATCTTTTGCCATCTCATTTGCTCGTGGCCAATAGAATCCAGCTCGGTATGCTTTAGCCACGATGGCCCGAGAGGACGCATGGTGACCACAGGTCCCCGAGTGGATGTCATTGAGGATCATTCGACCTTCTTCTGGTGTTATGCACTTCTGACCGACTCCAGTCACACTTTCTCTAAACAGCTGCCCTCTTATCACAGTAAAGGCTTTGGATCGATGGACGATCTGTCGAGCTTCTTCTTCATCCTTTGGGAGCTCTTTCCTGAGGATGTACGTAATGTAGGGCACCGTCCAGTCGGGAGTAATGGCCAGAACCTCCATGATCAGGTCGACCACAGCTGGGACCTCGACTTCAGTCGGATCCGTGGCGCTCTTAGGTTGCGGAGGCTCTTCAGTGAAAGGGTCTTCCTGAACTGTCGGCGTGTGAATATGCTCCAAGAACACACTGCTGGGAATGGCTTCTCTCTTGGAACCTATCTTTGCCAATTCATCGGCTGCTTGATTTTCCAATCGGGGGGTGTGGTGGAGTTCTAACCCCTCGAACTTCTTCTCAAGCTTTCTCACCGCGTTGCAGTAACCAGTCATGGCTGGGCTTCTGACGTCCCACTCCTTCATCACTTGATTAACTACCAAATCTGAGTTGCCATAGACCATGAGGCGACGGACGCCAAGTGAGATGGCCATGCGCAGCCCATACAGGAGTGCTTCATATTCTGGTTCATTGTTGGAGGAATCAAAGTGAATCTGGAGGACATATCTAAGCTTGTCTCCTCGGGGGGGTACCAGAACTACTCCAGCACCAGAACCGTTCAACATCTTGGATCCGTCAAAGAACATGGTCCAGTGCTCAGAGTGAACTTGAGTCGGCAGTTGCTGTTCGATCCACTCGGCGAGGAAATCTGTTATTGCTTGGGACTTGATAGCTTTCTTTGCCTCAAACTTGATATCCAAGGGAAGGAGTTCAATCGCCCACTTTGCCACTCGACCAGTTGCATCCCTGTTGTGCAGAATCTCTGACAATGGAGCGTCGCTGACGACTGTAACAGAGTGATCTGAGAAGTAGTGTGCAACCTTCTTCGTGGTCATGTAAATTCCATAGACAAGCTTCTGATAGTGAGGATATCTCTGCTTTGACGGGGTCAGGACTTCAGAAATATAATAAACTGGGCATTGAACTTTGTACGCTTTTCCTTCTTCTTCCCGCTCGACCATAAGTACTGTACTGACGACTTGTCCAGTGGCTGATATATAAAGCAAAAGAGCCTCTTTGCTGATTGGAGCAGCAAGCGCCGGCTGGGTGGAAAGCAGGGCTTTTAGCTCTGCAAATGTTGTATCAGCTTCTGGAGTCCACTCGAACTTATCTGATTTCTTCATCAGTCGGTAAAGAGGCAGCGCCTTTTCACCGTGGTGAGAAATGAATTGACTTAGGGCGGCCAAGCAACTAGTAAGCTTCTGGACATCATGCACATGCACAGGGCGTTTCATTCGGAGTATAGCACCTACTTTCTCTAGGTTAGCATCGATTCCTCGTTCGGAAACAAGAAAACCGAGTAACTTCCCGCCTGGAACTCCAAACGTGCACTTTGATGGATTGAGCTTGATATCATACCTTCTGAGGTTGGCAAAGGTTTCAGCGAGCTCGGTCAGCAGGTCGGAACCTTTACGTGACTTGACCACAATGTCATCCATGTATGCTTCCACATTCCGACTGATCTGAGTGAGCAGGCACTTCTGAATCATCCGCATAAATGTGGCTCCAGCATTCTTCAAGCCGAATGGCATTGTGACATAACAGAAGCACCCAAATGGGGTGATAAAAGATGTCTTTATTTCGTCGGGTCCGTATAGACGGATCTGGTGGTACCCGGAGTAGGCATCCAAAAAGGACAAACGCTCGCACCCAGCAGTCGAATCGACTATCTGATCGATGCGAGGGAGAGGGAAGTGATCTTTCGGGCAGGCCCGATTGATATGCTTGAAATCTATGCACATGCGGAGTGAGTCATCTTTCTTTGGGACCATGACAACATTGGCTAACCACTCGGAGTGGTAAATCTCTCAGATAAGCTCAGCTGCCAAAAGCCGAGGCACCTCTTCGCCGATTGCTTTTATTTTCTATACGGCGGACCGTCAGAGATGCTCTTTGACTGGTTTCACTTTTGGGTCGACCCGCAAACGATGCTCAGCTAGTCCCCTGGGAACACCTGGCATGTCGGAAGGCTTCCATGCAAAGATGTCCCAGTTCTCACGGAGGAACTGGATGAGCGCTTCTTCCTATTTGGAGTCGAGTGTGGTTGAAATGTGGGTCGGAGCTGGGTTGGGGTCCGTCGGGTGAATGTGAACAGACTTCGTCTTGCCAGACGACTGGAATGCTGAATCTGTGGCTGGCTTCTTGGCCCGCAGCAAGTCACTCGGGTCTGCATTTTTCTGGTATTCTTGCAATTCTACCACGGCCATCTGGGCATCGGCGATCTTTGAGCCCTTCTGGAAACACTCTTCCGCCTTTTTCCGATTACCAGAGATAGTGATCACTCCTCTGGGACCAGGCATCTTTAGTTTGAGGTACATGTAACAAGGTCGAGCCATGAATCGTGCATAAGCTGGCCTGCCCAGAATTGCATGATACGCACTCTGAAAATCCACGACTTCAAATGTCAACTTTTCTTTGCGGTAATTTTTGGCATCACCGAAAACCACGTCGAGTGTAACCTGACCGAGGGACGCAGCCTTCTTGCCTGGGATGACCCCATGGAAACTCATATGGCTTTCACTGAGTCTGGACATCGGAATGCCCATTCCTTTCAACATTTCTGCATACAGAATGTTCAGGCCACTGTCACCGTCCATCAGGACCTTTGTCAGTCGAGTGCCTTCGACCACCGGGTCGACCACCAGCGCTAGCCTCCTAGGGGTGGCGATGTGCGCTGGATGATCAGACTGGTCGAACGTAATGGCAATCTGTGACCATTTCAAGTAATTGGGTGTCGCCGGAGCGACCATGTTCACTTCTCTGTTGATGACTTTCAATCGACTCTTGTTTTCAACATCAGCAAAAATCATCAGAGTGTAATTCACGTGAGGATAACCATCATCATCTTCTCCTTCACTCTCAGCCTTGTCTGCCTCCTTCTCCTTTTCCTTGGGTTGTTTCTCTCGGAACTGCTGGATCAGGAGCCAACACTGTCAAGTGGTATGCTTTGGGTAAATGAAAATACCTTCTTCGTCTTTTTTGGTGTGGATATGGCATGGCAGATCCAACACGTCATTTCCATCTTGATCTTTTATTTTCTTGGGGTTCCACCGCCCTTTGGGCTTCCCCTTGAACTTTCCTTGAACCACAGCCAAGGCCTCACCCGAAGCAGCTGGTTCGGCCTTGCGTTTTTGTTTCCGACTGGAGTTTCCTCCTCCGGCTTCGTGGGCGACTGCTTTGTGCTTGCCGCTCCGCAGTCGCTCTTCCTCTTCACCATTGGCATACTTGGTGGCAATTTCCATCATCCGAGTCAGAGTCATGTTTCCTGTCCGACCGAATTTCAGATTCAACTCCCGGTACCTGACGCCTTCCTTGAAAGCACAAATTGCCTGATGATTAGACACATCTTCCACCGTGTGGTGCAGGGTGATCCACCTCTGGATATAATCTCTCAAAGTTTCATTCAGTTTCTGGACGCAACACTATAATTCTGTCAAACCTGCTGGCCGTTTGCAAGTACCCTCAAACGTTCTGACAAACACTCGGGCGAGATCTTCCCAAGTATAGATGCTACCGGGTGCCAACTGATTCAGCCACGCTCTAGCCGAGCCCTCCAACATCAGAGGAAGGTTTTTCATGGCCACCTCATCATTGCCGCCACCAATCTGGACAGCCACTCGGTAGTCTTCGAGCTAGGTGTCAGGCTTGGACTCTCCGGTGAACTTACTGACTCCAGTCGCCAACCTGAAGTTGGGGGGCAATCACTGCAGCTCGGATAGCTCTGCTGAAGCACTCTGGGCCAGAGACATGCACCCTATTGCTGGTTTGCGGGCCTCTGTCATGGCCATCTCGGTGAGCTCTGTTTCTGTCGACCAAGCCCTGCACGAGAATAGATCTCGCGTCAAAGCCTGGCTCCCTGGGGTCGACTGGAATACCTCTTCCGACGCTGTTAGGGCGCCTGTCCTGATGTGGCCGCGGCACGTATGACCCACTCCTTGGAGGAGGCGTGGGCACTCGACGGTGACCATCGCAATCGGCTCGACGATCATACTGCTCCTGGTTTATGTACTGATCACGCCGCTCTCCACGTCCCTCACGCCTCGGGAGCGATCTCGGGCTATGGGCCGACTGGACCGTATCTGCGACCACAGATCTGCTATGGATCCTATCCCGCGACTGAGACATGGCCGTATTCTGCTCTCCTGCTGCCCGGAGCAAGGCCTTGATTTGCGCCAGACCTCGGCCAGCTTCTGACTAGGAAGGTTGAATCGACTCTGCTATCCGGGCAGCAGCTACTAGGTTTTGGATCGGTGTTCAGTATACCTGAGCCGGAGGTGGAAAAAGTTGGCGTCAGCTGGACTCAGGAGCACGCTGACGAGCGCGATCGTCGAGTGCGCGCTGGAGGTTCTCCAGCCGAGTGCACTCAGCTAGATTGGCCAGGCGAGCCTGCTCCAAGGCCTGGGCCTCGGGTGTATCTCCAACTATAGGAGTATGCAGGGCATCTATGTTTCGGTGACGAAGTTATTCTCACTGCTGTGAGGAGAGAGTCTCGGGGCGGTACTCCTCGTGAATGCGTGACGGACCACCGTTCCCTTCACCTCCGTCTTCACGATCGAAGCCAGGAGGGCCGCGTGGTCCATTGACCACCAAGACTTCCGCTGCCAATTCGTTGCTGCCGCACTCGGATGCAGTCTCTACGGAGCCGGTCGACAGATCGAATAGGCCGTAGAGAGACTCGTCAGGCTCGATCGCCGCGACTTGAGGGGTGGCGGACTGGCGGGCCACCGCATGCTTCACCCACCGTTGAAGCCTCGACTGGCCGGTGCGCTTGCTCCGGCGGGTCGCAGGGAGGGGGAAAGCCGTTGGAGTCAACTGGTACTGGGTCAACGGTTGCCGCAGGAGGACGCCGCGGACGCACGCGTGAAAGTGCGTCGCCCCGCGGGCGGGGAGCGAGTCGACGTCGAGTGGTGCCTCCTGAAGCCAAGCGGAGTCGTCGGTGACAAACACGAGCATGCCGAGACGGATCTCGCGGCCCTCAGCCAAACCTCCGCTTGGAATCATGATGATGGGGATCGGAAAAATTGCAACTTCTCCAATAAGTCGCTAAGACACCTGCCCCACGGTGGGCGCCAACTGTCGTGGCTCTAAGACTGACAGTAGAATGGGGGGTAAGTATGAGGAGGCAAGATCCTAGCTATGAAGGAGTTGTACATGCGAGTTTTACGAGTTCAGGCCCTTCTCGAAGGAAGTAACAGCCCTACGTCTCGGTGCCCTAAGGCGGTCGACTGGATTATATGTGTGTGTGAGTTTACAAAAAGATGCGAACCCTTGTCCCAGAGGAGGGGGGTGGCTTATATAGAGTGCGCCAGGACCCCAGCTCCCCTCCCTTACACAGGGTTCAGTGCTCATAAAGGAAAGGCATTACTGGTAACGTCTATAGTAAAGAGTCATAAATGCTCATAATGTTATGGTTTAAATCCCGACCGTTGCAGAGTGGAGGGTTCCTCATCTTCTGGTGGTCGAGTGTCTTCAAGGTGGTCGAGTGAGTGCATCTCCACGGTCCAGTGGATGACGGTTTCTCTTCAACTGCTTCTGATTCTTTGCAGAGACGCCCTTGGGGAGGGTATGCTGGACAGGTCCGTGACGCTACCCTAGGTACATAGCTTCATTAGTCAAACCGATGGCTCGCCTCCCAGTGAGCCTGCGTACCGGACTGCTGGCATGCCTACCAAAGTTTCACACAGCTACTCGCATGCCTTCCGATGACACTGCGCAACGAGCACGCCTCCATCAATTTCACACACCTGCACGCACGCCTCCCCGTCTGCCTACGCGGTGGACTGCTCGCATGCGTCTCGTCAACTCACGCCTGCTTGCACGGCACACGGGTCGCGCAGCGGCACATATATTGTTTTTCTATTTGGATGATTAATGTTGTCGCTTTATTGCTTAACCGAAGCATGGCACGTATCCATTGCTGGTCTAACGCTCATGGTTCGAATAAATAATCCGTTTGGGATATTGGTTCCCAATTATAAATAATCTCCCGTCTGTAATTAGATAAAGATTATATCAAAACTGGTCTCAAATTTGACAAAAAAGTACAATGCCACTTTGTATTGGTGTCCATATGACAACACAATAAGTTTCATGAACTTCAAATAAGTTTTGGATGTACTAGAATTTAAAAATCAAGATTCTCGATGTTTGAAATTTGTTGCACGGGGAGTAAACATGCACCTAGTGAGACACATGTGTTTTTGCAATCCATTTAGGTGCACTGTCATGTGTGCATGTAGCTCAAATTTCATTTTTGCACATTATACCCGTAGAAAATCAATCAATCAATGTACTAAAATGTCTTAATGATCTCTGTGATTTTTTTGAAATTAAAATGTCCCTCCTTTGGTAACATATATGTTCACCACGGGATAATTAATTTAACATGCATCGTAGTTGCGGTGGATTCGCGGTGTGTGTGTGTGGGTGTGTGCATCAGGGGGTGGCGGGTGGCTCGCAGTACACTACGAGTTGTGAGCCACCGTGTGGTTCGGCCATTTTGTTAGGCAGGTCGGTGCCACATCAGAGTCGTGAAATCGTTATTTAAAACATTACACAACCCTTTCATACATAAATGTTTTGGCCACATGCATTCGATGGTTGTCCTACACGATAATTGATACTTGCTTGTGACGCTTTCTGTGGGCCCGCGAGGTCGTCATCCATCACTTTGACGAACAACCGGCAGTGAAGTTAATTTGACCAACAAGGTAGAATCTTTTTTGTTTGTGTTATGGTGGTATATAGTATGCGTCGAAGAGGTGGGAGGGGACTAGCATATATACTATACGTACGCGTCCGTGAACAACTACACCTCACTTAGTGTCAAGAATTTTTGGTTTTCCGAGGCACGTGCCACATCAAAATTGTGAAATTGGCTATTCAAACATCACACAACACCTTTTTGGGCCACATGAATATCCTAGCTAGGACACTCACGTGTGACGCTTCCATCTGTGGTCCCATGAGGCCATCGTCGATGCATGCATGCATCACTTTGACCTACATCGGGAGAGGTTAATTAATTTCACCATCGATGAGGATTCTTTTGGGTTGTACATATATTACGGCAGGAGCATATAGTATGCGGTGAATAGGGGGGAAGGGGACCATCATATGTAGTACGCTTGATGAACCTCTCTCTGTGTGGGTGCATGGTTTACAGTTTTTGAGGCATGTGGCACATCAAAGTTGTGCATTTTGGGTATTCAACATATATATGTTTGGCCCACATGCAAAGGGGTGGTGGTTGTCCTCTCGCACCCACTTAAGTGGTTATCAGCGATATTGATGCTTTCCGTCTGTGGGCCTGCTTGGTCCATCACTACTTTTTGCCTGACAACAAGAGAGGTTAATTTGACTTAGGAGCGGATTATTATTTTTGCTCTGGGATTACATGCATGATACAGTTTGAGCACACACACATGCATGTGTACGCATGAATCCCTCCCATCGAGTCAAAGTGGCTAGTACAACGACACATCATGAACCGATCTTGCTCTGTGTGGGGAGCTAGTGTATGATTTTTGACGCATGCGCCACATCAATGTTGTGTATTCAAACATGCATGCATGCATCACCTCCATACATATGCATGTAGTGGTTGCCTTCGAACGGTACACTCCCTCGCGTGGTTATCGCCGACAAGCCTATATATTCGTGGGCCCGCGTGGACATCCATGATCACCTTGACCAACAATAAGATAGGTTACCATGGCGGATTCTTCATCTGGTTTGTGTTATCGTAGTATAGGTCATGGTGAGATTCAGAACTTAAGGTTGAGCGCATATACTATGCACGCATGCATGCATGAATCCCCGTTGTTGGCTTGAAGTGTGGTGTAACATACATATGCATCGTCAACCTAACCCTCACTCAGTGTGGGGATTTCAAGTTCGAAATCACGGTGCCACATCAAAGTTGTTCCATTGTTACTCAAAAACACACCTCTCCATACATATATCTGGGCCACACGCATGCAGTGGTTGTCTTTGGGGACTAGCTACTTGCGTGATTATTGGCAAGCTAGCCCATCTCCAGGGTCGCATGAATGGACATCACTTTGACCAACAACAAGAGAGAGGTTGTACGACCAAGGTGGATTATTCTTGGCCCATTTTACGATCCATCTTGGTGAGATATGCCTCTCTGGCCGACCGAATGAAAGTGTGTGTGTGGGGAGGTGCTACTTCGCACTTTTCTAGGTGAACCTCGGTTGGGGGCATGCATTCATAGCTTAGGATTCCCTTCGTGGTGACACGAGGGGTGGGGGTGGGGGCTGCTAGCTACTTCGTACTTTGCTAGGTGAACCTTGGTTGGGGGAGGGGGCATGCATTCATAGCTTAGGATTCCCTTCATGCCGACATGAGGGGGGCTGCTAGCAACTTCGCACTTTGCTAGGTGAACCTCGGTTGGGGGGCATGCATTCATAGCTTAGGACCCCCTTCGTGCCGACACGAGGGAGGGGGGTTGCTAGCTACTTCGCACTTTGCTAGGGTGAACCTCGGTTGGGGGCATGCATTCATAGCTTAGGATTCCCTTCGTGCTGACATGAGGGAGGGGGCTGCTAGCTACTTTGCACTTTGCTAGGGTGAACCTCGGTTGGGGGGGGGCATGCATTCATAGCTTAGGATTCCCTTCGTGCCGACACGGGGGAGGGGGCTGCTAGCTACTTCGCACTTTGCTAGGTGAATGAACCTTGGTTGGGGGGCATGCATTCATAGCTTAGGATTCCCTTCATGCCGACACGAAGGAGGAGGGGGTTGCTAGCTACTTCGCACTTTGCTACGCGAACCTCGGTTGGGGGGAGGGGGCATGCATTCATAGCTTAGGATTCCCAATTCGTGCCGACACGAGGGGGGCAAGCAATATCGTGCGCTTTGCAAGAGAGGTGCCACATCGAAGTTGCATTTGGTATTTGAAAATCAAACCACCCTTTTGATACATAAATTTGGTCCACATGCAAGTGTGTTCGTGTTCTGACCCTCTCCCGCGTCATTTTTCACCAAATTTATGAACATTAGACATGTCGGATGATGCAACAGACACGGTTCACTCAAAGTAATCGTGTGACACGCTGGTGCCCCTGTCACGCACACATCTGCACGGTACATTGGGCTCCATGAGGCTCCCCCTCTAAAAAATATCTGCCCGCCTCGAGGGTTTTTCTGTTTCATAACGCACGGTTGTTATCTCCGGACCGTGTGTGATGTTTCTTGTTCCCACTCCCGCCTGCATCCCTAGAAAATATCTACCCGCCTCGAGGGTTTTTCTATTTCATAACACATGGTTGTTATCTCCGGACCGTGTGTGATGTTTCTTGTTCCCAATCCCGCCTGCATCCCTAAAAAATATCTGCCCACCTCAAGGGTTTTTCTGTTTCATAACACACAATTGTTATCTCCGGACCGTGTGGGATGCACTATCATCAAATTTTTCAATAGCCCGGCATTTCACTCCCGTGTTTGACTCCCGCGTAGTAAAATTTTCAGTACCCGCATCATTTCCTCAAACACCCCCTCCACACACACACACACACAAAAACCTCCTCGGGCGTGCACACACACCCCCTCCCTCGCTCGAAACCCTAGCAAGGTCCCCGCCGCTGCTGCCGCCGCCGCAAGGCCTCCATTGTCAACATCTGCCGGTTTGCCCGTGCAGCTTACCCATCGATCTCCATACCCAGGCCGCCCTGAGTTTCTTAGATGACGCCTGCCAAATGCCCCCTTTCCCACATATCCCCATCCCCCACTCTAGAGCGTCGCAGCCTAAGCCCGGCTACACTTCCTATGGAGCTCGAGGAGCGACTAGCCCAAAAGAGGTGTATAGTGGTCTCTTCGCCCGACATAGCTGAGGAAGCTGACGACCATTACTGGCGGCAGGCACTCAAGCAGCGGGCTAGAGTATGTGGGCATGTCTCGGCCACCAGCTACGACATCGAGGTCATCGACAGCGATGGCCTAAAGCGGGCTATGTCACAGGTTAAGTGGCCCACCCCCAACCCCTCGGGTTCAACCGCCGCCGATCTCATCCATGGCCCCGCCGCTGATCTCCTTTGGCTCGCTGTCAATAATTTACCATTCTACATCGCCATCAAGCCCCTTTTGTCATTTCTGAAGGACACGTAGGTCATCGACAGCGACGGCCTGAGGTGGGCTATGTCACAGGTTAAGTGGCCCACCCCCAACCCCTCGGGTTCAACCGCCACCGATCTCATCCATGGCCCCGCCGCTGATCTCCTCTATCTGGCTGTCAACAATTTTCCATTCTACATCGCCATCGAGCCCCTTTTGTCATTTCTGAAGGACACGTTCTGCGACGCTGGCTTGGGATCCACAGCTTCCAAGTCAGACCTCATCGACGGCGACCACGAGGAGGGCACCGTCTCTGGCTCTTCCAAGGGGAAAGAGCCCATCTGCTCTTCCAAGGGGAAAGTGTTTGTCTGCGACATCAGGGAGGGCACCCTAAGGCCGAGCTCTTCCAAGGGGAAGGAGCCCATCTGCGACAACATGGAGCGCATCCAGGGTCTGTGCTCTTCCCATGGGAACGATCCCATCTATGGCAAGTGAGGAACCCCATGATTTGTTTTGTCGTGCCTCTTCACAGGGGGAAACCCATGATTTGTTTTGTCGAGTCCCTTTTGTAGTGTAGTGAGAATATGTCCGGTTTTAATTGCTATATCTGATTGTTTGCGGCATGCCTTGTTTATTTCAGTTGTTCACAATGCGATGCTCTATATGTGCAATTATTTACTGTGCAGTACATTTCATCAATCCAGTTTTAAACATACCGATAGGAATGCATATATTTGCTTGCTGTTAAGCCTGTTATAGCTAGCATATGCCTCTTTTAAAGTTTTTTGATTGATCAGTTGTTTGTAGTTAGCATATGTCCATTTTCAAATGCTATCTTTGGTTGTTCGTAGTATGCCTTGTTTATTCCAGTTATTCACGACGTGATGTTCTATATGTGCAAGTATGAACTGCACAGTTCAATTTCATCAGTACCGGTTTCAACAATACCACTATGAATGACTACATTTGGTTGCTGCATCTTGTAGTTAACATGCCTTTCCATTTTTATTTAACAATAACTAGTGTACTTAGACTGACACAATACCCGTTTGAATGACTATGTTTGCTTGTTGTTAAATGTTAGGCCTGTTGCAGTTAACACACATTTCCACTTGTTTTGCTTTACTAGCGTGCTTAAACCTGCACACTAAAGCTATCTTTTGGAGATTATTTTGTCTGCCATGTATAATTTTGGTTGATGTTTAGCCTGTTGTGCTTAACATGCTTCTCGATGTACCTTTCCACTTGTTTTGCTTTACTAGTGTGCTTAAACCTGCACACTGAAGCTATCTTTTGGAGATTATTTTGTCTGCCATGTATAATTTCGGTTGATGTTTAGCCTGTTGTGCTTAACATGCTTCTCGATGTACCTACACAGGAAAATTTTGGGAACGACTGATGTTTTCCATCGAGGTTAGTTTCATCCCATGGCTTATATCTGCTCACTGTTCAGGATATCGGTAGCTGGTACCATATAGGCCGGCGGCTGATACGGGACTAATCGGTGAATCGGACTTTTAACTGAATATATCTGCAACCCATTTATCGTTAGGTTAACTAGGGCCATATGTAATATATCTGAGGCTACATAGCAACATTCACTGTACTTAATGTCTAAGTATGCAATCATAGGCTACATAGCAACAAGGAAGAGTGTTACATTAATGTTCTAATTATGTCTAGATATACATAGAAGAGCAGCAGCAACAACAACAACAACACATCCCTGTTTGGATACTAAACTTAGCTAGAGGTTAGAGTTAGTTTCTAGCTCATTACTAACCCTGAACTAACTCCATCCAAAGAGTTGTTTGGATGGCAGGGTTAGATTGACAATAAATGCACTAGGAGAACTAGCTCCAATTAGCACCTCTTGGGTTGGATAGTTTTTTTGGGTGGGTTATAGATGCAACTAGCTCAAACTAGCCCTCATGTTTAGATATACTTTAGGGATATTTGAGCCCGAACTAGCTCAAACTAACTGTAACCCCTGGATACAACAGCAGTTAATCAGCCGATAATTTGTAAGAATGCACTAAACTCCTTCCAGCCCATAATATAAGATGTTAATTCATCTAATATGTGAGTATATTGGATGTTATAAGATACTCCCTCCGTTCCTAAATATTTTTCTTTCTAGAGACTTCAAATGGACTACCACATACGGATGTATATAGACATGTTATAAAAGAGTGTTGTACTACATCATTGTGAGATTGATGTTTAGCTTTCAATATTAACTTGGTGCTTTTAGGTACATATGTCATTGGTAAAGATCTGCGCTTCGACCCTTTCTGCGTATGGGGCAATGAGATATCGATGAACCAACATCAAGTGAAGAAGCTGATAAAGATTGTTAGTAAAATGGGTCCAAAGATGGCAATTAAACTATTTGTTTACACTTTATCCAAGACAACTGTGAACTGCAGGATGGTAAGTAAGAACTCTACAGCCTTGTTTTTACTGCCCATAATGAGTTGTGTTAGATGACAATGTCTGAATCTTTTTCCTTTGCAGTGGTTTCCAAAGCAGTTTAATCAAGATTACCTCTCAAACTACATGATTGGTGGGCATGCAAAGGTTAAAGTATTTCTACCAGAACGCGATGATTATCTAGATGTTTTCATGAAGACCGTGAAGGATGGGCGGTCGGCCATCACAAGGGGTTGGACTAGAGTCGTGTGTGCCTTCTGCATGGAGGAGGGCACAATATGGGCATTCCACTTCACCTTGTTCAGCAACCAGAATATATTTCGCCTCTTTCTTTACCGTCTTTAATAGTACAAGTATACAACTGTGGTTCATCATTCTTTATTTGGTTCTTATGTAATTCTTGAACATATGTACCTATGAATCGAATAATGCATTGGTTGTTTGAACCTGATGGATATGAATAAAGCTGTAGCATACATTCAAATTCAAATTCAAATCTGGTACAATTTGAAATAGCAGCAATTAAATTACGGTGAAATTATGCTCTCCATGTTGTTATGACACACACGGTTGGTAAAACACAAACATTTGCGATATACACCATAATCCGAGACGGTTCACAGAGAGGAAACGTGTGCAAGCATGCACACAGTTGCCGTTTCCAAAGCGTGTGCGATGTCAGACAATATCACAAATGGTGCGGGCAAACTAAACGTTTGTGTTAGTTGCCTTATCGTACACGATTCGCAACCATGAACAATTTCTGATGAAGTATGCATCGTAAATGTTGCACCACAGAATAGCGTGTGTGATAGTTGTCGTGTACGACGATGTTACGACAGTCCAACGTTTCGTAATCCTGTCCAACACTCGTACGATGATTAGCTAATCTTATTAACAGTGAACCGTTTGTGATGGGCCGTGCATCATACACATTCTATAATAGTGAGCCGTTTGTGATGGGTCGCGCATCGTAAACGTAGCACCACAGAATACTGACAGTGATGGCAATGTGAGTAGAAACGAGTAGGAGTACTGTAGGGTCCCTATCCCCGATGGTTTCTGGGTCGTGTGGGAAGGACCCCCCTATCACCCACACTCACTTGGCGACGGTTCTAAATGCCGTCGCGGAAAGGGGTTAAAAATTGTTTGTTTAGCACCGATGCGCACTAGTGCATGGAAGCGGTGGAGCGGTGGCGAGTTGACCGGCAGAAGAGAGGCTCCGACGCGCCCCTACCTAGCGCGCCAAATGTCAGATTTCGGGTTCCACAGACCCTTGAGAGGTTCGAACTCTGGGGTGCGTGCGAAGAACTCGTCCTCCCAGTCTTCCCGCTCGCTAATCTCACGACCTAGCTCGACGAACCAAATGGACAAGAGACACAACAGTTTACCCAGGTTCAGGCCACCTTGCGGTGTAAAACCCTACTCCTGCTTTGTGGTGGATTGGCCTCGAGGGGCTGAGGATGAACTAGTACAGTGGAGAACAACCTCAGGAGGAGAGGTGTTCTTGTGCTCGATGAGCTGGTGAGTGTGAGGATGATCTGAATGATCTGTTCCCCGTAAGGATGATCTGAATGACCTCTCTAAGGATGATCTGAATGACCTCTCTATGGTGGTGGCTAGGTCCTATTTATAGGGGCATTGGTCCTCTTCCCAAATGTAGGCGGGAAGGGACCCCACAACGGCCAAATTTGAAGGGAGACAACTAGTACATGCTATCCTGACAAAAGTGGTCTTCGCCTGCAAAAGCCTCTGGTGGTGACGCTGCGGTGGGCTCGGTGATGACCTCCGTCCTGGCGGTCTTGGTCTTGTTGCACCGGAATGGAAACCTTTGCTTGATTCCTCAAGGCTCCGCGCCTGTGCTTGCCTCCTTAGCACCAAAGTGGAAATTGGTACACTGCGCCCACTGGCACCCACCTGGCCTTGGTCGTCATGGCTCACATCATCTGAACCTCACGAGGTGTACCTTGCGTAGATATCTCCGCTCCTCGGGAGCCAGCCTGGGGAGGATGCCCCACATGGAGGTCTTGGTGTCATCCGCCTTGCAAGGCTTGGCCCCTCGCCAGGGTCTTGAGTTGTTGGTCTTGAAGCTGGGTCATACCAGGCCGTTGATGGAGCCACGCCGTGGACCGCAGGCAGGCAAATCTGGGTACCCCCATTCCCAGAATGCCGACACAAGCTACCTTGGTAAATAAGATGGCCGCTAAACCAAAATCTTTAGATAATGATGAAGATCTTAAAGTGATTGATGTGACTCCTATTCAATCTTTATTTTCCAATATAAATCTTGATAAAGATGGGACTGGAGATGAGTCAACTTTAGTTAAAAGGTGTCCCAATGATTCGGAGGTTTTAGATTTTGATACAAAAATTGATAAAAGTGGGATTGGAGAGGTCAAAACTTTAAGTAGCAATGAACCCACTCTTTTGGATTACAAGGAATTTAATTATGATAATTGTTCTTTAATAGATAGTATTTTCTTGTTGCAATCCATGTTGAATTCCCCTCATGCTTATAATCAGAACAAAGCTTTTACTAAACATATTGTTGATGCTATGATGAAGTATTTTGAAGAAAAGCTAGAATTGGAAGTTTCTATCCCTAGAAAACTTTATGATGATTGGGAACCTACTATTAACATTAAGATTAAAGATTATGAATGTCATGCTTTGTGTGATTTGTGTGCTAGTGTTTTCACGATTCCAAAAACGTTATGTGATGTGTTAGGTTTCCATGAATTTGATGATTGTTATTTAAATTTACATCTTGTGGATTCCACTATTAAGAAACCTATGGGAAGAATTAATGATATTCTTATTGTTGCAAATAGGAATTATGTGCCCGTAGATTTCATTGTTCTTGATAAAGATTGCAATCCTACATGTCCTATTATTCTTGGTAGATCTTTCCTTAGAACAATTGCTGCAATTATTGATATGAAAGAAGGAAACATTTGTCAGTGCACAAAAGGAGGGGTCCTATTTTGTACCCATTTACTTGTGCGCGGGAAGTTGGAGCCGCGCCTGCAGCCACACCTAGCGGGGCAGAGGAACGAAGCAAAGCCACAAGACAACCAGAACAACGCCAAGCCAGAAACACGAAGAGGAGAGGGGCGAGGTGGACTCCCTCGGCACGGCCCTTGCCGGGTCGGCCTCCGCAGCCCCGACAAGAACCTTGCCAAGGCAACTTGCCCAAACACCAACATCGCAGCCGCCCTTGAGCTGAGAGTTCCGACGCCATCGACTACATTGAAACCAAGGCTCGGGAAGTGCCTGCATGGTGGCATGAAGATCTTTGTGGAAACCAGAAGCACACAAGACTAGATGATGACCAGAAGACGACGATCCTCGGCAAGATCTTTGCCAAGGATACCCATGAGACCCCCGGCACCCTTGCCAGGGACAACCAAGATGCTGTGACAAGACCCTTGCCGGGGCCCCGACAAGACTCTTGCCGGAAACATCCGCGGGGCCGCAACCAGGCCCACGTCTGCCAAGACTCCACCGCCATTCCCATGCAGCTGCCAGCCCACCAGCTAGGCAGGCGCCTGCATGGCGACGTGCGGCCTCTAGGCCGACTCAACAAGCACCTGCGTGGTGGCATGCAGATCTTCGTGAAGATTCAGCCACCGCACGAACTCAGCAGCTAGCCAACATGGCACTACACGCCTACAGTACGGACGTGCGTCAAAGCCAGGCGAGGCGGCAACAGCTGGGACGAGCTTCCTTCCCATCCCTGATAAAGCAAGAAGGGCACGTCGGCAGCACATTAAATGCGTTTGTCCTACGGTGCCAGGAGATAGACTCGATTACTGTATACATTTTCACCTCCTGTGTGCCACTTTGGCAGCCCCTTTTGACTATAAAAGGAGGCCCGAGGCGTACTGGAGAGGGATTCGGATTTTTTGGACAACGCACGCATCGTAGCTAGTTCAAGAACTCAAGAACACTCAAATATACACCAAAGCAGGACTAGGGTATTACGCATCCTCGCGGCCCGAACCTGGGTAAACGATCCTCATGATGGCTTCTAGACCCGCTCTTTGCACAACCTCGCGCCCGCCAACTGTAGCAAAAAGGGGTCCCAGTGATCCCATAGGTGTCGTTTCCCCCGACATCTCTGGCGCCATGTAGGGGGGCGCGATTGTGAAAATCTGGTCTAGTTGGCGCAGCGGCTTCATCGTGGTCGTCACTCCAAGGAAGAATACGACCGAACGAGCGGCATCATTTGCGGATGCAATAAACACTCGTGCGGCGACAGAAAAGCTAAGTCATGCAAAACTTTGAGTAATTCCTTTATGTATAAGGTTGTTTTCCTCGGAGATCCTGCCCTTGGTATGAGAAACCTACACGCGATGGGGGCCTTCCGCTATTGGCAACGCCCTTGTTCTGTTTCGAGTTTGCTCAACAGTTCGAGCGGCCACGTCGAGAACGGCAAGGTGGCCTTCCCTCTATTGGCAACGCCCTTGTTCTGTTTCGAGTCTGCTCAACAGTTCGAGTGGCCGCGCTGAGAACGGCAAGGTGGTTTACTTGGCCGCAAGCACACCCGGCCGGTTGTTGAGGATCCATCGTCGAAACGCCGCAGCCTAGGTTTATGCGCCGGCAAGCCTATCTAGTTGAGCGTAGGGTGTACATACAAAGAAAGATCGAACAGGAAAATAACATGCATAGTTCAAAGTACCGCAGAGTTATATTACACCAGTTGTTGCTGCGGTTCTAACTAAAGATAAAAATTGTCTTGGTCATGAACCTGCAGCGGCGATGAGAAACGGGTGCCTAGTCCCGGCGATGGCCCTCTATCCTCCGAACTCCGTCGACGCGGCTGATGATGGGCTCGATATGCTCTTCGAGTGCCACGAGGTCCACACCCTCCGGCAAGCTCTCCAGCACGGCGTCGAAGTCGATGTTGGGGTTCCAGTATGCCACCTTGGTGAGAACCTTGGTCAGGGAACCCCGGCAAAGCCTCTGGGCCTCGTTGGCCAGAGAGGACACTTTGTTGGAACGGAGCTGCTCCAGGGCCTCAAGAACACCCTCGAAGAACAGGGTCAGCTTGGCATTGGGGCTCGCACACGCCTCAGGGGAATACTTGAATCTTGACATGCCCATGGCGGCCAGCTGCGTGGTAAGCCTCTCCGCGACACCGACGAGGCAGTTGATCTAGAGGTTTTCGCCCTTCACCTAATCCTCGTGGTTGGCGGCATCGTTCCTCCGCAACTGCTTCTCGTTCTCTAGGGCCTTGGTCAGGGTCTCTTCCCTGGCCCTGACATCCTAAAGCGTCCCCTCAAGACCCTCCAGCTTCAGCTTCAGGTCTTTGATGGAGTCATTGGCCTTGGAAAGCAGCTCGGCTTTGCCAAGGACTGCAGCATGCGCCTCCACCAAGGTGCCGTTGAGTGTGTCTTTCATCTTTGCCAGCTCCAGGACCTATTTCTTCAGGTCGTCCCGCTCCACCTCCAGCTCTTTCACTCTGCCAGCATGGACCATGGCTTGGGCATCGAGCGCCTCCCTGTGCTTCTGCTCCAGTTCCTGGATCTGCAGCACGACAAGCTTCTCGACCGCCTCATCCTTGTCGCAGACCGTGGCGGTGAGTGCCACCTCACGAGCGGCAAGGTCCTCCTCCTGGGAGTTCAGCTCGGCCTGGTGTTGATGTCGAGCGGCCTTGTCCTTGGCGGCCTGTTCTCTCACTGCCTCTTCGGCTTTCTTGACATCGGCCTGCTTCAGGATGAGCTCCCGTTTGCGCTCGGCCAGCAGGTCCTGAGCGACCTTCAGTTCCTCGTGGGCTTGGCAGAACCAGGCCTGCGTCTCGATGACGCGTTCCTCGAGATCCACCTCCGCCTTATCCACCGCCGCCGGGGCAACTTGCCCAAACAACAACATCGCAGCCACCCTTGAGCCTGAGAGTTCTGACGCCATTGATAGCATTGAAACCAAGGCTCGGGAAGTGCCTGCATGGTGGCATGAAGATCTTTGTGGAAACCAGAAGCACACAAGACTACATGATGACCAGAAGACGACGATCCTCGGCAAGATCTTTGCCAAGGATACCCACGAGACCCCCAGCAAGACCCTTGCCTGGGACGACCAAGATGCCGCGGCAAGACCCTTTCCGGGGCCCCGACAAGACTCTTGCCGAAAACATCTGCGGGGCCACAGCCAGGCCCACGTCTGCCAGGACTCCACCATCGTTCCCATGCAGTTGCCAGCCCACCAGCTGGGCAGATGCCTGCGTGGTGACGTGCGGCCTCTAGGCCGACTCGACAAGCACCTGCGTGGTGGCATGCAGATCATCCTGAAGATTCAGCCACTGGACCAACTCAGCAGCCAGCCAACGTGGCACTACACGCCTCGTCAGTACGGACGCACGTCAAAGCCAGGCAAGGCGGCGACAGCTGGGACGAGCTTCCTTGCCGTCCCTGATAAAGCAAGAAGGGCACGTCGGCAGCACATTAAATGTGTTTGTCCTACGGTGCCAGGAGATAGGCTCGATTACTGTATACCTTTTCACCTCATGTGTGCCACTGTGGCAGCCCCTTTTGACTATAAAGGAGGCCCGAGGTGTATTGGAGAGGGATTCGGATTTTTTGGATGATGCACGCATCGTAGCTAGTTCAAGAACTCAAGAACACTGAAATATACACCAAAGCAGGACTAGGGTATTACGCATCCTCGCGGCCGGAACCTGGCTAAATGATCATCATGCTGGCATCTAGACCCGCTCTTTGCACAACCTCGCGCCCGCCAACCGTAGCAAAAAAGGGGTCCCAGTGATCCCATAGGTGTCGTTTCTCCCGACAACATTAGATTTCAATTTCTGTTAAGGAATGGCATGGAACACTTTACAAGAAAGAAAATTAAATTACCTTATGAATCTATTATGAGAGCCACTTATGGATTGCATACCAAAGATGATAATACTTAGATCTATTCGTGTTTTATGCCTAGCTAAGGGCGTTAAACAATAGCGCTTGTTGGGAGGCAACCCAATTTTATTTTTTTATTCTTGCTTTTTAGGTTCTGTTTTGCAATAAATTTTCATCTATCCTCTGGCTAGATGTGGTTTTATGTTTTAATTAGTGTTTGTGCCATGTAAGACCTTTGGGATAGCTTACGATGATAGTTGACTTGATCTTGCTGAAAAACAGAAACTTTTGCGCTCAGGAAATTAATTTTCGTTTCTAGCAAGAGCGTGATAAAATACTGATTCTTTTTGTAGAAGATTAATAAAAAATTGCTTAGGTCGCCCTAATTTTTCAGAATTTTTGGACTTACAGAAGTATTCATAATCTCCAGATTGCAATAGACTATTCTGTTTTTGACAGATTCTGTTTCATGTGTGTTGTTTGCTTATTTTGATGAATCTATGGCTAGTATAGGGGGTATGAACCATGTAAAAGTTGGAATACAGTAGATATTACACCAATTTAAATAAAGAATGATTTCACAACAGTACCAAAAGTGGTGATTTATTTTCTTATACTAACGGAGCTTACGATATTTTCTGTTGAGTTTTGTGTTGTGAAGTTTTCAAGTTTTGGGTAATATTTGATGGACTATGGAATAAGGAGTGGCAAGAGCCTAAGCTTGGGGATGCCCAAGGCACCCCAAGGTAATATTCAAGGATACCAAGAGCCTAAGCTTGGGGATGCCCTCAGGGCATCCCCTCTTTTGTCTTCGTCTATCGGTAACTTTACTTGAGGCTATATTTTTATTCACCACATGATATGTGTTTTTCTTGGAGTGTCTTGTACACACCTTTTGAGAGAGACACGCTTGAATCATGATTTATTAGAATACTCTTTGTGCTTCACTTATATCTTTTGAGCTAGGCAACATTGCTCTATGTGCTTCACTTATATCTTTTAGAGCACGGTGGTGCCCAATCATAAGGCAACATTGCTCTATGTGCTCTCATGTTCACTTATATTATTTTGAGAGTCTCTAAATAGCATGGTAATTTTCTTTGTTTATAAATTTAGTCCTAATATGATAGGCATCCAAGCGAGATATAATAAAAACTTTCATATAAAGTGCATTGAATACTATGAGAAATTTATTCCTTATGATTGTTTTGAGATATGAAGATGGTGATATTAGAGTCATGCTAGTGAGTAGTTGTGAATTTGAGAAATACTTGTTTTAAAGTTTGTGATTCCCGCAGCATGCACGTATGGTGAACCATTATGTGATGAGGTCGGAGCATGATTTATTTATTAATTATCTTCCTTATGAGTGGTGGTCGGGGACGAGCGATGGTCTCCCCTAGGAGCATGCGCGTAGTGCTTTGTTTTGATAACTAATAGATTTTTGCAATAAGTATATTAGTTCTTTATGACTAATGTTGTGTCCATGGATTATACGCACTCTCACCCTTCCACCATTGCTAGCCTCTCTTCTGCCGCGCAACTTTCAGCGGTTACATACACCCACCATATACCTTCCTCAAAACATCCACCATACCTACCTATTATGGAATTTCCATAGCCATTCCGAGATATATTGCCATGCAACTTTCCACCGTTCCGTTTATTATGACACGCTCCATCATTGTCATATTGCTATGCATGATCATGTAGTTGACATCGTATTTATGGCAAAGCCACCATTCATAATTCTTTCAAACATGTCACTCTTGATTCATTGCACATCCCGGTAGACCGACGGAGGCATCCACATAGAGTCATATTTTGTTCTAAGTATCGAGTTGTAATTCTTGAGTTGTAAGTAAATAAATGTGTGATGATCTTCATTATTAGAGCATTGTCCCATGTGAGGAAAGGATGATGGAGACTATGATTGCCCCACAAGTCGGGATGAGACTCTGGACTAAATAAAAAAATAGGCCAAAAAATGAGAGCAGGATCAAAGTAGCACCATGATCTTCATGATAGAGTGTCTCCTATATTGTCACTTTCACATACTAGTGGGAATTTTTCGTTATAGAACTTGGCTTGTATATTCCAGTGATGGGCTTCCTCAAATTTCCCTAGGTCTTCGTGAGCAAGCAAGTTGGATGCACACCCACTTAGGTTTTTTTGAGCTTTCATAAACTTATAGATCTAGTGCATCTGTTGCATGGCAATCCCTACTCACTCACATTGATATCTATTAATGGGCATCTCCATAGCCCGTTGATACGCCTAGTTGATGTGAGACTATCTCCTTCTTTTTGTCTTCTCCACAACCACCGTCTATTGCACCTATAGTGATATGTCCATGGCTCACGCTCATGTATTGCATGAAAGTTGAAAACATTTGAGAACATCAAAAGTATGAAATAATTGCTTGGCTTGTCATCGAGGTTGTGCATGATTTAAATATTTTGTAAGTGAATAAACATGTTTTAGTTCACCTGAAAATTATTTGTGTGAATCATAGACCTCCCCCCCCCGAAATGGATACGACTCAAGAATGGTGCAATAATGACATGAAGTGAAGCTTTTCATTTATATCTCGAGTTATAGGTATCCCGCACTATTAAGAGGAGATCAAATGGGTTCGTGATGGATTTGCTCAAGCCAATATCACCTAAACACTATTCCACTCAAATCATACACAAAAAGTCCAACGCCATATACGCCATCTAGTCCTATGCATACTTGGTTTAGTCAAAAACACCCAAGTTCATTTTATGGCCGGACGGTCTAGCATCAATGCAGACTGTCCGACAGGTGCGAGGAGTGTCTGGCATCCTTGTGGGACTGTCCGGCTATATCGCCCAAATACATCAATAGCCTAAATGGCTAAGCTAGACATTAGGCCGAACAACTATCCAGAGTGAGTTTTCGATCGGGCTTATAGTAGGACTGTTTGGGTCGCTATCCAGACTGTCCGGCTTGCTAGACGGCGTCTGTCTTCCGGCTCTAAAGACATCAGTACCCCAAAATGGACATTGGGTGGGGCGTTTATCCAGGGTACGTTTTCGTCGAGGCTTATTGTCTGATCTGCGTTGCTTCTTGGACGTCTAGCATATTGCCAGAATGCCCATGCTACTTTCTAGACGTCTGGGCAATGCCTTTTCTTCCCCTATTATCCAGCCTTCTTTGTGCATTACTAGAGTGCCCGGACAATCCGGGTTAATAGCCGGATGATATTTCTCCAATGTATCTATAATTTTTTATTGTTCAATGCTATTATATTATCGGTTTTGGATGTTTTATATGCATTATTATGCTATTTTACATTATTTTTGGGACTAACCTATTAACCTAGAGCCCAGTGCCAATTTTTGTTTTTTTCTTGTTTTAGAGTTTTGTAGAAAAGGAATACCAAACAGAGTCCAAACGGAATGAAACTTTCGCGATGATTTTCCTTGGACCAGAAGACATCCAGAGGACTTGGAGTGAACATCAGGGAAGCCACGAGGCATCCACACAGATGGAGGGCGTGCCTGTAACGCCCCGAGACCGATGCGCCAGGTGTCTTCCAGTTATTCGTTGTCGTTGCCTTGTCTTTTACTTGCGTGTTGCTTTTCATCATTGCATCATGTCATCATGCCATCATGTCATTTCTTTTCTTAACTCAACTAAAAAAATGGCATGGATCTTTGATCCATTTAAATCGAGGGAGTTCACATGGTGATTCTCTTTAAAACATATCCTCTCGATGTTTAGGGAGCTATTATAAATATTCCATTAACTTGGAATCACCCATAACACTATTGCACTACTCTTCAACTCTTCTTTTATCCGACTCAACGTCATTTATTTTTCCTTGTCATCTCTCTTGCAAGTCACACCCATGCATCATCACCTCTCACTTCTTTTTTTTCTTTCATGTCTTTGGAAGTGACTTTATTTCCTCCTCCTTTAATGTTCATCTTTTCCCTATAAATCTTCCCTCTTGCCTTACACCTCTCTGCCAAGTTTCATCCCATTTGGAGTTGTTTTGGTTAGGTTTAAAAATGCCTCAAGTTTGAATTATATTCAAACTTGTTTTATTTTTCTACCTCTAAAAATGTCCAAGACAGTTTCATAAATTGCAGCACAATTTCAGGACCTTGGGATTATTTTTATATTTCCCAAATTCCTTCCATATGCCCTTGGCCTTTTCATTTCGTTTTCTATTTGAAGAAATTCAAATAGAGGATAAGAAGCGGGCGCATTCCAGTAGCAGCAGAGGCCTCGGCCTAGCTTAAACCCTACGCCAGCTAGCCAACCTCCCACGCCGGCCCGGCCTCCCTGGCCCACTCCCTCCTAACCCTAGTTGGCCCGAAGCCCAGCTCCTGCGCCTCACCTCATCTCCCCCTTGTTCCCTGCCGCCACCAGCCTTTTGCCCGATCTGGATCGCCCCGATCGATCTCCCTCTCTCCCTCGTTTTCCACCTTGTCGACAGGAGAGCGCCAGCATCGCTAGGGAGAGACTCCCTCGATCCCCTCCTGCTTCGCCTCGCTCGACCCCAACACCCGCGCCGGTGACCTAACCTGCCCTGCACCAACTCCATCTCCCTCTCCTCCCCTGCACCTCTACCGGCGCCAAGGCTCCAGCACCACCGAGTCTCCCTTCCTCCTGGACAAGTCCGACCGGCACCAGCTGTCGTCGCCCGCGGGCTCATCTGACCCGCGCGGCCATGGCGCTGCCGGTCTCCATGGCTCGCCTGCACCTCGTCTCGACCTCCTCTGCCTCCTTCTCGTCGCCTTACATCTGCCGCCAGGCATCGTAGGACGAGGCCGCCGCCGCTGGAGATCGCCAGTCCTGCGACCCCGCGCCCCATCTCCTTCGTCCGCGTCCCCACCTCCAGCGCGCCAAGTTCGTCGTCGTTCTCGCCTGCGAGCTCACCGTGGCACCGCTGCCTCGCTGTAGCTGTTGCTTCACCGTTCAGTGCCACTGCGCCTTCGTTCTGTCACCTGATGAAGGAGACGAGCAGCAGCCAAGCCCCATCGAGCTCATACACAAGCTGCCCGAGTCCTTGGCCAGAACCGCCCAAGTCGTCGCCTCTTTGCACCCTGCAGTGTTACCGTGGACGCAGGCACCCCCGGATCGGAACCACAAGAACCAAGTACACCACCCGCAAGACCCGGACCTCGGACACGCCAAGTACCCCTTCGAGCTATCAATACCTCAAGCGCCAAGTTCCACGACGACCCAAGTACCGCGAGACGTATACCGCTACCGTAGCAAGAATCGAGACCGACAAGTCCGAAGAAGCAAGTAGCACTCCGAACCATGTACGACGACCGTCACCGAAGACCCATGTAACACAAACGTCAAGTTCAACCACCGTCGCGTGAACCGCTACTTCCCACGACGACCCCGTGAACAACTACTTCCCCCTCGACACGTGTACTCCTACCGCCGAACTCGATCTGTCCCGCTAGCACGCTTCGAAGGTATAACCTCAAGACGACGTTCGTGAACGAATGCATGTGTGATGTTTGAGATGCTCGTGTTTTCACCGTGTCCAAATTGTCACTCGTTTCCTTGTCGCCAACTCTTGGAACACCCGGAAACTCGGGAGCGCCCCACCATCTTTTGCACGCATTCGCACACTTCTCCTTTGCAGCGGTATCTCAATCGAGTTACCGGAACTGGAACGCTGCCATGGCACCGTTTTCGTTATCGTTGCCGTGGCACCCCTTTTTCGTTACCGCTACGATGACAAATGCTTCATAATGCTCTTGTCAACATTTTCTTAAAATTGCATAAAACTTGAACATGTCATCCGCATCATGTTAACAACATTAAGATGGTTTAAATTGTTGTTTGCATTAATTTACTAATGCATATGGGGATTTACCGGATTTGTTGTTTGCTATATCCGGCCCCATTTAAATTGTTTAGATAGATAATCCCTTTATGTTTCCCCTCTTGACATGCTTAACAACATTTAATATTGTTGGGTACATAAACGAGATCGAACTAAATAACCTGAATGTGGTGTTTCGACAATATGCAACGGAGTTGCATATTGAGCTCCACTTAATTTGTAGGGTTGTTTATGCACTTTTCCATGTCATGCCTTTTTAAACCGGACATGCATCATACTTGGTTGTGCATCATGCCATGATTATGTGATGGTTGTTTACTATGTTGTTTGCTTCTTTCCGGTGTTGCTTCTTCGGGTTGGTTCCGATAACGTTGTGTGTGAGGATCCGTTCGACTACGTCCGTTTGTCTTCTTCATGGACTTGTTCTTCTTCCTTGCGGGATTTCAGGCAAGATGACCATACCCTCGAAATCACTTCTATCTTTGCTTGCTAGATGCTCGCTCTTTTGCTATGCCTATGCTGCGATACCTACCACTTGCTTATCATGCCTCCTATATTGTTGAACCAAGCCTCTAACCCACCTTGTCCTAGCAAACCGTTGTTTGGCTATGTTACCGCTTTGCTCTGCCCCTCTTATAGCGTTGTTAGTTGCAGGTGAAGATTGAAGTTTGTTCCTTGTTGGAACATGGAGATGTTGTTCCTTGTTGGAACATGTTTACTTGTTGGGATATCACAATATATCTTATTTAATTAATGCATCTATATACTTGGTAAAGGGTGGAAGGCTCGGCCTTATGCCTGGTGTTTTGTTCCACTCTTGCCGCCCTAGTTTCCGTCATATCGGTGTTATGTTCCCGGATTTTGCGTTCCTTACGCGGTTGGGTAATAATGGGAACCCCTTGACAGTTCACCTTGAATAAAACTCTTCCAGCAATGCCCAACATTGGTTTTACCATTCGCCACCTAGCCTTTTCTTTTCCCTTGGGGGTCGCGCGCCCAAGGGTCATCATTATTTTAACCCCCCCCCCCCCCCGGGCCAGTGCTCCTCTGAGTGTTGGTCCGACCGAGCAGACTGCGGGGCCACCTCGGGGAAACTTGAGGTTTGGTTTTACTCGTAGGATGTCTCATCTGAGTGTGCCCTGAGAACGAGATATGTGCAGCTCCTATCGGGATTTGTCGGCGCATTCGGGCGGTGTTGCTGGATTGGTTTTCACTTGTCGAAGTGTCTTGTAGAACCAGGATACCGAGTCTGATCGGAATGTCTCGAGAGAAGGTCTATTCCTTCGTTGACCGTGAGAGCTTGTCATGGGCTAAGTTGGGACACCCCTGCAGGGATTGAACTTTCGAAAGTTGTGCCCGCGGTTATGGGCAGATGGGAATTTGTTAATGTCCGGTTGTAGAAAACCTGAAGTTGACTTTAACTAAAACACATCAACCGCGTGTGTTACCGTGATGGTCTCTTCTCGGCGGGGTCCGGGAAGTGAACACGGTGTTGGAGTTATGCTTGACGTAGGTTGTTCTAGGATCACTTCTAGATCATACTTTTATCGACCGTGCTTTGCCTTCTCTTCTCGCTCTCATTTGCGTATGTTAGCCACCATATATGCTAGTCGCTTGCTGCAGCTCCACCTCATACCTTTTACCCTTCCTATAAGCTTAAATAGTCTTGATCGTGAGGGTGTGAGATTGCTGAGTCCCCGTGACTCACAGATACTTCCAAAACCAGCTTGCAGGTGCCGTTGAATCGGGCAGAAGACGCAACCGAGCTCAAGGAGGAGCTCAATGAAGATCTTGTCCTTTGTGTTGTTTCGTTCTAGTTGATCAGTAGTGGAGCCCAGTCGGGACGATCGGGGATCTGTGTAGCATTTGGGGTAGTCTTCTTCTTTTATTTTGGTTCCTTAGTCGGACCTTGATTGTATTTGGATGTTGTAATGCTTTATTCATGTATTGTGTGAAGTGGCAATTGTAAGACAACTATTCATCTCTTTCCCTTATGTATTACATGGGTTGTGTGAATATTACCTCACTTGCGACATTGCTTTCAATGCGGTTATGCCTCTAAGTTGTGCTTCGACACGTGGGAGATATAGCCGCATCGAGGGCGTTACAGTGCCCAGGAGGTAGGGCGCATCCCCCACTCTTGTGGGCCCCTCATGACTCCACCGACCTACTTCTTCCGCCTATATATTCTCAAATATTCCAAAACCTATCAGGAGAGCCACGAAAACACTTTTCCACCACCACAACCTTCTGTACCCGTGAGATCCCATCTAGGGGCCTTTTCTGGCGTCCTGCCGGAGGGGGATTCGATCACGGAGGGCTTCTACATCAACATCATTGCCTCTCCGATGAAGCGTGAGTAGTTTACCTCAGACCTACGGGTCCATAGCTAGTAGCTAGATGGCTTCTTCAATCTCCTTGATTCTCAATACCATGTTCTCCTTGATGTTCTTGGAGATCTATCTGATGTAATACTCGTTTGCGGTGTGTTTGCTGAGATCTGATGAATTGTGGATTTATGATCAACTTATCTATGAATATTATTTGAATCTCCTCTGAATTCTTATATGCATGATTTGATATCTTTGCAAGTCTCTTCGAACTATCGATTTGGTTTGGCCAACTAGATTGGTTTTTCTTGCAATGAGAGAAGTGCTTAGCTTTGGGTTCAATATTGCGGTGCTTGATCCCAGTGATAGAAGGGGAACCGACACGTATTGTATAGTTGCCATCAAGGATAACAAGATGGGGTTTTCATCATATTGCTTGAGTTTATCCCGCTACATCATGTCATCTTACTTAATGCGTTACTTTGTTTTATGAACTTAATACTCTAGATGCAGGCATGAGTCGGTCGATGTGTGGAGTAATAGTAGTAGAGGCAGGCAGGAGTCGGTCTACTTGATACATACATGATGCCTATACTCATGATCATTGCCTTAGGTATCGTCATAATTATGCGCTTTTCTATCAATTGCCTGGTAGTAATTAGTTCACCCATCGTAATATTTTCTATCTCGAGAGAAGCCTCTGGTGAAACCTATGGCCCCCAGGTCTATTTTCCATCATATAAGTTTTCGATCTGCAATTCCAGTTTCCTATTTACTTTCTCTGCAATCTTTTACTTTTCGTTCCATAAACCAAAAATACCACAAATATTACTTTACCATTTATCCATCTCCATCAGATCTCACTTTGCAAACAACCATGAAGGGATTGACAACCCCTTTTTGCGTTGGGTGCAAGTTGGTGTTTGTTTGTGCAGGTATTCGATGACTTGAGCGTTGTACCCTACTGGATTGATACCTTGGTTCTAAAAAGCTGAGGGAAATACTTACTCTACTTTGATGCATAACCCTTTCCTCTTCAAGGGAAAAACCAACGCAAGCTCAAGATGTAGCACAGGACAGTCCGACCTATGCAGAAAACTTTCCAAGTGGCTAGTTCTTGGGCAACTATATATACCCCTCCAACACTATGTGAAGGGGTTGACCAACACTTTGTAAGAACCCTAGAACACTAAAAGGTCCCCCTTCCATTTCTCCTACACCATATCTTAAATCCTGAATATCTGTGAGAGATCGAGGGAGAAAGAGAGTTCGCCCATTGATAGATCCACTCCGTCCCCTCTTTTTGACCAAAGCGAACCGTGATTTGAGCAAGTCTTGAGTTTTCTCCTCTGATCTTGTTACTATTGGAGGTTTGAGACTCCAAGGTGGTAGGAGTGCTCTAGTGAGAAATCGACTTGTGATTTACCCAAGAAAACATGTGAAGGTTTGGAGGCAACCTCAAGGTCTACCACTACTAGTTAGGATTTGCATTCATTTTGATATATCAAGAAGTATATGGTGAGCCTTCGTGGTAACACCCATCCCTCCAACGATGATTAGTCTCCCAAGTAAGTGAATATTGTGATATATCCTCATCTTCATGTCATTGGCCATCCCTAACCCTAGCTCCCTACTTCTGGCTTAATTTGGTCACTTAATCGTGCACTTACTAAATCATTTTGTGTTGCTTATTTGTACCATCACTGTGACCACTTCACTACACTTATTATCTCACCTCACAATTGTTTAGGCTCACCTTTATATTTTGCATTTGTCTATACTTGCTGATAATCAATTAAAATTTGTAATTGAACCTATTTTGTAACACCCCGGATGTAACATTCCATATTTGTAACTCCAACTCTTGCCATTTCCGGCTATGTGATATGATATTTCCTTCGTGGTTGGGTTGTTGTCTTTCATTTTGCATTTTGATCATGTCATGCATCTCATCTCATGTCATCATGTGCATCTCATTTGCATCCGTGTTGGTCTCATGCATCCGGTCATTTTCCCCATTGTCCGTTTCGCAATCCGACACCCCCACATGCACCCATTGCACCCCTCAAATCTCATTTCGTGAGCGGGAGAAAAACGTTCTCAGAATGGGTCGAGATTTGTCGACTGGCCTTGGTACATCACCGGTAGGCCGCCTGTCAAAATTTCGTTCCATTTGGAGGTCGTTTGATGCCCCAACAGTTAACCGGGTAACCGCAAAAGCCCCTCTCTCTTTGCAGCCCAGCACCCCTCCATAACAGCCCACTAGCCCATCTAAACCCCCTCCATGCTCTCCGTCGTTGGATCACGATTGTGTGTGCGAAAACCACACCTCATTTGGACTCTCCTAGCCCCCCTACCTATACAAAGGCCTCTCCCCCAAAATTCACGAGCAAACCCTAGACATCTCCTTCCTCCCGTAGCTGGACACGTCCGCCGGGCGACCGGACGCGTCCGCCACCGCCGCCTGGACCAACCGAAGGCTTTCACGTGCCCCGCCAGCCTCTCCACCGCGCCCCTCCATGTTGGCCCACCGAAGCCCAGCCGCAGCTCTCCCGGCCCGCTCCTCTCCCCCCGCCGCCTAGCGCTGCCACCCCGCCGCCCGCGCTCGCCACCTTCCACCGCGCCGTTGCCCCATCGCCGTTGTGCCGGAGCCGCTCCTCGCCTCCGCCACCGGACGCTGCGCCACCAAACGCCGCCATCGGATCCGGCGCCGGCCGGCCAGATCCGGCCTCCCCCGAGCCTCGTCGGCCCTCTCCTTCCACTCCAGCGACTTCCCCGAGCTCCAGCCACCATCTCCCGCGAGATCCGCCCCGCCTCATAATCTGTTCCAGCAACCCTAGATCAGAGGTTGACCTCTCGTTTTTGTTCCAAGTCTCCAACATTTCACATTATGTGCACCCCTTTGACCGGTCATATCTCCATGCATATAGCTCCGATTTGCGTATATGATATATCGGAATGTTCATCTCGTGATGCTCTTCATGTCATTGTCATTTACATGCATGCTATTGTCCATATTAATGCCCTAACCTTCGTTGCAAAAGTGCTACATGATGTTGTCTGCTGGAATTTATCATAACTTGCTAATTTGTCATTTTCATTTCATTTTGTGTGTGCATCCTATGAGCATGATGTCTACATGTTCTAGGAGCTCCTCCATGCCATCTTTACAGCGGTGCAAGCCTTATATTTTTATGAGCTCTATGGTGACTTGCACAAGCATGCAAAGTAGGCTACATGATGTTGCTGTTTTCAGACACTTAGTATTTTTGTCGTCCTTTCCTGTTACATTATGATGCTATGTTGTCTTGTTGGTACCAGTAGATCCGTGCACATTTTGACGTAGTTCAGTAACAGTGTTTTTAAGATGTGGTATTGCTCAATCCATTCATGCCTCTGGTTCTATTTATGGCATAGTGCAGCTTGTCATTTCCATGCTCTGCTTTTGCTAAATATTGTTGCTGGCAGTTTGTTAACATGAAGTTCATTATTGCCATGTGTATTGCTAGTGATACATGTACCCTATGAACTTAATCTTGTCATGCTTAACTTCATAAATGTGTTAACTTACTATTAGTTACATTGTGATGCCATGAATTTCTTTGTGGTGAGTGGCATGATCTTGCAAAGTTGCTTTCATGAATCTATCTCTGCCATGCTCTGTTTTTCTACCAAGTCTGAAACTGATCATATCATTTGTCATGTTTGCATTGATGCTACCATCTTGCCTATGCATCTTTGGCCAAAGTTCAGTAAGGGAGTTTTGTTCTTTACCTTGAGTTCAAGAATGCCATGCCTTTGTTTGCCATGATATGTTCCTGTAGCATGTTGTTTGATAGCTCTAAACATTGCTGCCTGATGTTGTTTATGCCCTGCTCAGTATTTTCACTAAGTCTGTAACCTGTTTGTCATTTGCATTTTTGCCATGCTATTTTAGGCTTGTTCTAGTGAGTTCTAGCAGGAGCTCAGTGTTCATGATTTGTAGAGCTTCACCTGTAATTTAATGCCATGTGCTTTGTTGCTATGTTGAAGTGTTGTAGCATAGCTTCTTGTTGCATCTTAAGTGCTATGATGTTGTTAAGTGCAGTTTTGCATCATTCTTGTTTTGCTTGTCATTTGCAAACCATGCATCCATTTTCGGTGATCCTTATATCGATCACCCAATCTTTCCAGCGGCATGCTTGGTTTGCCAAGTTGATGCCTTTATCATATTTTCTCTTCCGGAGTACCCATATGCATTGCACATCATATCTTGCATTCCATGCCATGTCTTGCATCATGTTGCTTGTGCATTGCACCACGATTGATTGTTGTTCCGTTGCTTGTGTTCTTGCTTTGGGTAGAGCCGGGAGACGAGTTCGTGAACAAGGAACCTGTTGAGTACGTTAACGAGGAGCAAGCTTTCGACAAATCTGAGAACTTTACAGGCAAGATGACCATTACCCTCGATATCACTTCTATCTTTGCTTGCTAGTTGTTTGCTCTATCGCTTTGTCGCACTACCTACCACTTGTTTATCATGCCTCCCATATTTCCATGTCAAGCCTCTAACCCACCTTCCTAGCAAACCGTTGTTTGGCTAAGTTACCGCTTTTGCTCAGCCCTCTTATAGCGTTGCTAGTTGCAGGTGCCTTGCAGGTTGTTCCATGTTGGAACATAGATATGTTGGGATATCACATTATCTCTTATTTAATTAATTCATCTATATACTTGGCAAAGGGTGTAAGGCTTGGCCTTTTGCTCGGTGTTTTGTTCCACTCTTTCCTCCTTAGTTTCTGTCATACCGGTGTTATGTTCCTTGATTTTGCGTTCCTTACGCGGTTCAGGTTATGGGACCCCCTTGACAGTTCGCTTTGAATAAAACTCCTCCAGCAAGGCCCAACCTTGGTTTTAACATTTTCCTAATAACAACCTAAAACTTTGTCTAGGGAGTAATTAACCTGAGAATCATCTTTAATTATTCACCCCCCCCCCGGGCCAGTGCTCCTCTGACTGTTGGTCCGAACCGGGCAGCCTGCGGGGCCACCTCAGGGAAACTTGAGGGCTGGTTTTACTCGTAGCATGTCCCATCCGGTGTGCCATGAGAATGAGATATGTGCAGCTCCTATCGGGATTTGTCGGCACATTCGGGCGGTCTTGCTGGTCTTATTTTACCATTGTCGAAATGTCTTGTAACTGGGATTTCGAGACTGATAGGGTCTTTCCGGGAGAAGGAATATCCTTCATTGATCGTGAGAGCTTGTGATGGGCTAAGTTGGGACACCCCTACAGGGTATAAACTTTCGAGAGCCGTGCCCGCGGTTATGTGGCAGATGGGAATTTGTTAATATCCAGTTGTAGAGAACTTGACACTTGACTTAATTAAAATGAATCAACCACGTGTGTATCCGTGATGGTCTCTTTTTGGCGAAGTCCGGGAAGTGAACACGGTTTGGGTTATGTATGAACGTAAGTAGTTCAGGATCACTTTTTTATCACTTCTAGCCTTACGACCATTGTGCAGCTCCTCATCTTACTCTTGTATTCGTATGTTAGCCACCATTTTTGCTTAGCGCTTTTTGCAACTCCACTTCATAACCACATCCTTTCCATAAGCTTAAATAGTCTTGATCTTGCGGGTTTTGAGATTGTTGAGTCCTCGTGACTCACAGATACTACCAAAACAGTTGTAGGTGTCGATGATACCAGTGCAGGTGATGCTACTGAACTCAAGTGGGAGTTCGACGAGGACCTTAAGCTTGGTCGTTACTATGTTTCGTTTCCTGATGATTAGTAGTGGAGCCCAGTTGGGACGATCGGGATCTAGCATTTGGGGTTATCTTCTTTTCATTTGGATTTGTCCGTAGTCGGACTATGTGTGTACTCTGAATGATGTATGAATTATTTGATCATTGTGTGACGTGGCAATTGTAAGCCAACTCTATTTATCCCCTTCTTGTTCATTACATGGGATTGTGTGAAGATGACCCTTCTTGCGACAAAACCAACATGCGGTTATGCCTCTAAGTCGTGCCTCGACACATGGGAGATATAGCCGCATCTTGGGCGTTACATATTCGCCCCTCTCTAGGCCCATCTCCATCATTTCAGTTGGTAGTATAGCATCGTGCTCTATCTTATGTCTTAACTGCCCTAGAGCGAGATGTACAAAGACAAGGAGGAGTTTCTACCTAACCCCACAGAGCTAGGTGGTCCAAAGGTGGATGCCTCATCGAAAGATGAGAAGCTTTATAGCTTTGTAGATTTAGTTAAATTGCCAGCCCAACAAACAATCAACATTCGAGGGATAGTTGATAAAGCGATGGTGGGGAGTGGCATTGGGAGACCTCGGTGGTGCCTCTACCATTAATACAATGGCGGTTGCACCATCGGTGGCCATGCCCGAAGCCCCTCCTTACGTCACCCTTCCTTTGCGGAGAAATTCCACTAAGTATGCTTGGAACTACCCAGCACCACCACATAGAGAACCCAAATTTAACTTTAAAGGCACACCCCTTTTTTATAATACAAATGAGAAGTTCTTGATGTGGAAAATTGAGATTCATGATCATATGAAGAGTTCCTCCAATGATATGTGGGAGATTGTGGCAAGTGGCTTCGATCCCATCAACCCTAGTGATCTAACTCCACAAGAAGCCTGTGATAAATAGCCTAATGTTGCCAAATATATGATGATAAGGAAGGGCTTGTGTGTAAGTGAGAGGCAACGATACCTCCATGTTAATTCCGCTAAGCAACTATGGGATACTCTTTTGTTGGCAGAAGATGAAATGGCCAAGAGTGATATGCACTAATCTGTGTTAGGAAAGAGTGAGACCCCTCGATAGCTTCATGAGTGTCTCAAGGATCTCATTGCAGAAATCTAGATCTTTGAGTGTGACAAGGCCGATGGTGGATTCAACATGACCAACTGCCTCCTTGCTGATAAGATGCTAACCACTCTTTTCAAAGATGATCGACTTTCGATGATGCCATTGCTACCTTCTTACAATAGGAGTTCATGACCAAAGGGAAGAGACAACTTGACTTGCAAGTAGGAAGACACAAAACAAACCTTGCATGAAAGCCAAGCATGTCCAAGTTCATGAATCAGGTTATAAATAAGAAGGAGAAGAAGGTGACTCCGATGAATGTCCCTCATATGATCAAATGGCACTCTTTGTGAAGAGATGTAACTCGGGTTCCTACAAGAACAAGGGTAGGTTCTCACTGGGGAATAAAGCGAGGTCTTGCCAATTGTGAGTCTACACATCACTTTGCCGATGAGTGTCCATGTGAGAAGAGGGAAGACATGCCAAGGTTTCCAAAGAATAACTTCGTCAAGATTTTTTTGCCCAACCCATGAATGCCAAGATCAAGAAGAAGGAATGGAAGGCTATACTTTCTCAAAAAAATCTCTAACCTGGATGATGTTATTGGGGCTTCCAATGTAGCCTGAGATAAGCTTGTCAATAAGAAAGGTGATGTGCTCAAGTATGACTATGTGGGTGACTACAAGGGCAACTCTCACAAGTGGTTAATGCCGAAGGTGGTCAATGAAAATGAGCAAGATGCCTTTTCCAAGCAAGTCTAAGGTATCTTCCACCCCAAGGCTCCTCTTTTCATTCCCAACACTCCTACCGATGTTTATCATGATGAGGAGGATGAGTGTGATGAGGAGAATGCACACAATAAAAACAAGGTGTTCTTTGATAATATGCATAAGGTAATGGACTCCCTCAGAGGAAGGAAGCTCATTATGTTCCGTTGTCTCATGGATATGGTGGGTAAGAACACCAAAACCATTGAGAACTCGAAACCTTAGTTGCCAAGGAAAAGGTAAAGGTGATCTCCTCGAGCGGAAAGTCCAATATGAGGAAGCACATAATGATGAATTGTGTTTGACTATTCAAACAAATGAAACAAATGCTAGGAACTTGCCTCCTTGAAAAAAGCAACTAAAACTTGTCAAGGGTTAACCACTTCCAGGAGCAAAGTCGAACAATTTGGTGGATGATCTGATTTGGACAAAATTTGATATATTGGAAAGTGGAAAATAATAGAACTATTGTATTTATATCATAATAGAATTTAGGGCACGATCCCACTAATAAATGAATAATCTGTAACATGAGGCAAAACATAAATGAATAATCTTTTGTAAGAGACCATCTACGCCAACGCTTTTTTATACACGTTTAAATTTTTTTAAATGTGTGATCAGATTTTTTAAAATTCTATCGTAAAGTGATTTCTATAATAGATATATTTAGAATATTTTTTAATATATGTGAAAGTAAAAAATAAAGCAAAAGACAGAAAACAAAAAGTTAAAAAAAGAAAGAGAAAAGCATGGAAGGCCTCTGCTCCCTGCTGGCCCACCCATTCTTGCAACTCTTGACGCGAGGCTGCTCTCTGTCTTGCGTGAAGCGAGACATAGTCGGGCCCCTCCTATTTAGGGCAGGAACTATATCTCGCATATAGGAAGATGGTAGCTTCCCCCGCTTGAAGCGCGACGCGATCGGGTCGACCATCACTGTAGCAGTGCTTTTTTCTAGGTTTTTCATTGTTCAGGGTGGGTTTTGCTGTGTTGTTTTTGTTGGAGAACGTAGTAATTTCAAAAAATTTCCTACGCACACACAAGATCATGGTGATGCATAGCAACGAGAGGGGAGAGTGTGATCTACGTACCCTTGTAGACCGACAGCGGAAGCGTTAGCACAACGCGGTTGATGTAGTTGTACGTCTTCACGGCCCGACCGATCAAGCACCGACACAGGGAAGAGTTCCGTCAGCACGATGGCGTGGTGACGATCTTGATGTTCTACCGTCGCAGGGCTTTGCCTAAGCACCGCTACAATATTATCGAGGATTATGGTGGAAGGGGGCACCGCACACGGCTAAGAATATGATCACGTGGATCAACTTGTGTCTATGGGGTGCCCCCTGCCCCCGTATATAAAGGAGCAAGGGGGAGGCCGGCCGGCCCTTGTGGGCGCGCCAAGGAGGAGTAGGATTCCTACTCCTAGTTGGAGTAGGTTTCCACCTTTCCTAGTCCAACTAAGAGAAGGGGGGAAAGGGGGGAAGAGGGGAAGGAAGGGAGAG
The DNA here is from genome assembly GCF_056163025.1 of Triticum urartu. Lineage (NCBI taxonomy): Eukaryota > Viridiplantae > Streptophyta > Magnoliopsida > Poales > Poaceae > Triticum > Triticum urartu. The sequence goes on along the minus strand of NC_141875.1, from coordinate 140,813,525 downwards.
AGGGGCCGCACCCCAAATCCCTTGTCCAATTCGGACTGGGCTTGGGAGGGGCGCGCGCCACCTCCTGGTCCTTCCCACTAAGGCCCATTAAGGCCCATTGCTTCTTCCTCGTATTCCCGTAACTCCCCGGTACCTCCGAAAATACCCGAATCACTCGGAACCTTTCCGTTGTACGAATATAGTCGTCCAATATATCGATCTTTACGTCTCGACCATTTCGAGACTCCTCGTCATGTCCCCGATCTCATCCGGGACTCCGAACTCCTTCGGTACATCAAAACTCATAAACTCATAAAATAACTGTCATCGAAACCTTAAGCGTGCGGACCCTACGGGTTCGAGAACAATGTAGACATGACCGAGACACGTCTCCGGTCAATAACCAATAGCGGAACCTGGATGCTCATATTGGCTCCTACATATTCTACGAAGATCTTTATCGGTCAGACCGCATAACAACATACGTTGTTCCCTTTGTCATCGGTATGTTACTTGCCCGAGATTCGATCGTCGGTATCTCAATACCTAGTTCAATCTCGTTACCGGCAAGTCTCTTTACTCGTTCTGTAATACATCATCTCGCAACTAACTCATTAGTTACAATGCTTGCAAGGCTTAGGTGATGTGCATTACCGAGAGGGCCCAGAGATACCTCTCTGACAATCGGAGTGACAAATCCTAATCTCGAAATACGCCAACCCAACATGTACCTTTGGAGACACCTGTAGAGCTCCTTTATAATCACCCAGTTACGTTGTGACGTTTGGTAGCACACAAAGTGTTCCTCCGGTAAACGGGAGTTGCATAATCTCATAGTCATAGGAACATGTATAAGTCATGAAGAAAGCAATAGCAATATACTAAACGATCGAGTGCTAAGCTAACGGAATGGGTCAAGTCAATCACATCATTCTCCTAATGATGTGATCCCGTTAATCAAATAACAACTCTTTGTCTATGGTTAGGAAACATAACCATCTTTGATTAACGAGCTAGTCAAGTAGAGGCATACTAGTGACACTCTGTTTGTCTATGTATTCACACATGTATTATGTTTCCGGTTAATAAAATTCTAGCATGAATAATAAACATTTATCATGAAATAAGGAAATAAATAATAACTTTATTATTGCCTCTAGGGCATATTTCCTTCAGTCTCCCACTTGCACTAGAGTCAATAATCTAGTTCATATCGCCATGTGATCTAACATCAATAGTTCACATCTTTATGTGGTTAACACCCATAGTTCACATCGATATGTGACCAACACCCAAAGGGTTTACTAGAGTCAGTAATCTAGTTCACATTGCTATGTGATTAACACCCAAAGAGTACTAAGGTGTGGTCATGTTTTGCCTGTGAGAGAAGTTTAGTCAACGGGTCTGCCATATTCAGATCCGTAAGTATTTTGCAATTTTCTATGTCTACAATGCTCTACACGGAGCTACTTTAGCTAATTGCTCCCACTTTCAATATGTATCCAGATGAAGACTAAGAGTCATCCGGATCAGTGCCAAAACTTGTATCGACGTAACCCTTTTACGACGAACCTTTTGTCACCTCCATAATCGAGAAACATATCCTTATTCCACCAAGGATAATTTTGACCGTTGTCCAGTGATCTACTCCTAGATCACTATTGTACTCCCTTGCCAAAATTAGTTAGGGTATACAATAGGTCTGGTACACAGCATGGCATACTTTATAGAACCTATGGCCAAGGCATAGGGAATGATTTTCATTCTCATTCTATTTTCTGCCGTGGTCGGGCTTTGAGTCTTACTCAACTTCACACCTTGTAACACAGGCAAGAATTCTTTCTTTGACTGTTCCATTTTGAACTACTTCAAAACCTTGTCAAGGTATGTACTCATTGAAAAAACTTATCAAGCGTCTTGATCTATCTCTATAGATCTTGATGCTCAATATGTAAGCAGCTTCACCGAGGTCTTTCTTTGAAAAACTTCTTTCAAAACACTCCTTTATGCTTTGCAGAATAATTCTACATTATTTTCGATCAACAATATGTCATTCACATATACTTATCAGAAATGCTGTAGTGCTCCCACTCACTTTCTTGTAAATACAGGCTTCACCGCAAGTCTGTATAAAACTATATGCTTTGATAAACTTATCAAAACGTATATTCCAACTCCGAGATGCTTGCACCAGTCCATAGATGGATCGCTGGAGCTTGCATATTTTGTTAGCACCTTTAGGATTGACAAAACCTTCTGATTGCATCATATACAACTCTTCTTTAAATCCATCAAGGAATGTAGTTTTGTTTATCCATTTGCCAGATTTCATAAAAATGCGGCAATTGCTAACATGATTTGGACAGACTTAAGCATCGCTACAAGTGAGAAAATTTCATCATAGTCAACACCTTGAACTTTGTCAAAAACCTTTTTCGACAAGTCTAGCTTTGTAGATAGTAATACTACTATCAGCGTCCGTCTTCCTCTTGAAGATCCATTTATTTTCTATGGCTTGCCGATCATCGGGCAAATCCATCAAAGTCCATACTTTATTCTCATACATGTTCTCATACATAGATCATATCTCAGATTTCATGGCCTCAAACCATTTCGCGGAATCTGGGCTCATCATCGATTCCTCATAGTTCGCAAGTTCGTCATGGTCTAGTAACATGACTTCCAGAACAGGATTACCGTACCACTCTGGTGCAGATCTCACTCTGGTTTACCTACGAGATTCGGTAGTAACTTGATCTGAAGTTACATGATCATCATCATTAGCTTCCTCACTAATTGGTGTAGTAGTCACAAGAACAGATTTCTGTGATGAACTACTTTCCTATAAGGGAGAAGGTACAGTTACCTCGTCAAGTTCTACTTTCCTCCCACTCACTTCTTTCGAGAGAAACTCCTTCTCTAGAAAGTTTCCGGATTTAGCAACAAAAGTCTTGCCTTCGGATCTGTGATAGAAGGTGTATCCAATAGTTTCCTTTGGATATCCTATGAAGACACATTTCTTCGATTTGGGTTCGAGCTTATCAGGTTGAAGTTTTTTTCACATAAGCATCGCAACCTCAAACTTTAAGGAACGACAACTTAGGTTTCTTGTCAAACCATAGTTCATACGGTGTCGTCTCAACGGATTTAGATGGTGCCCTATTTAACGTGAATGCAGCTGTCTCTAATGCATAATCCCAAAACGATAGTGGTAGATTGGTAAGAGACATCATAGTTCGCACCATATCTAATAAAGTACGGTTATGACGTTCGGACACACCATTATGCTGTGGTGTTCCAGGTGGCGTGAGTAGTGAAACTATTTCACATTGTTTTTAACTGAAGGCCAAACTCGTAACTCAAATATTTTACTTCTGCGATCATATCGTAGAAACTTTTTATTTTTGTTACGATGATTCTCCACTTCACTCTGAAATTCTTTGAACTTTTCAAATGTTTTAGACTTGTGTTTCATCAAGTAGATATACCCACATCTGCTCAAATCATCTGTGAAGGTTAGAAAATAACGATACCTGCCGTGCCTCAACACTCATCGGATCACATACATCAGTATGTATTATTTCCAATAAGTCAGTTGCTCGCTCCATTGTTCCGGAGAACGGAGTCTTAGTTATCTTGCCCATAAGTCATGGTTCGCAAGCATCAAGTGATTCATAATCAAGTGATTCCAAAATCCCATCAGCATGGAGTTTCTTCATGCGCTTTACACCAATATGACCTAAACGGCAGTGCCACAAATAAGTTGCACTATCATTATTAACTTTGCATCTTTTGTCTTCAATATTATGAATATGTGTATCACTACGATCGAGATCCAATGAACCATTTTCATTGGGTGTGTAACCATATAAGGTTTTATTCATGTAAACAGAACAACAATTATTCTCTAACTTAAATGAATAACCGTATTGCAATAAACATGATCAAATCATATTCATGCTCAACGCAAACACCAAATAACACTTATTTAGGTTCAACACTAATCCCGAAAGTATAAGGAGTGTGCGATGATGATCATATCAATCTTGGAACTACTTCCAACACACATCGTCACTTCACCCTTAACTAGTTTTTGTTCATTCTGCAACTCCCGTTTCGAGTTACTACTCTTAGCAACTGAACCAGTATCAAATACCGAGGGGTTGCTACGAACACTAGTAAAATACACATTAATAATCTGTATATCAAATATACCTTTGTTCACTTTGCCATCCTTCTTATCCGCCAAATACTTGGGGCAGTTCCTCTTCCAGTGACCAGTCCCTTTGCAGTAGAAGCACTTAGTCTTAGGCTTAGGACCAAACTTGGGCTTCTTCACTTGAGCAGCAACTTGCTTGTCGTTCTTCTTGAAGTTCCCCTTCTTCCCTTTTCCCTTTTATTGAAACTAGTGGTCTTGTCTACCATCAACACTTGATGCTCTTTCTTGATTTCTACCTTCATCGATTTCATCATCATGAAAATCTCAGGAGTCATTTTCGTCATCCCTTGCATACTATAGTTCATCACGAAGTTCTACTAACTTGGTGATGGTGACTAGAGAATTCTGTCAATCACTATCTTATCTGGAAGATTAACTCCCACTTGATTCAAGCGATTGTAGTACCCAGACAATCTGAGCACATGCTCACTAGTTGAGCGATTCTCCTCCATCTTTTGGCTATAGAACTTGTTGAAGACGTCATATCTCTCAACTCAGGTATTTGCTTGAAATATTAACTTCAACTCCTGGAACATCTCATATGGTCCATGACGTTCAAAACGTCTTTTGAAGTCCCGATTCTAAGCCGTTAAGCATGGTGCACTAAACTATTAAGTAGTCATCATATTGAGCTAGCCAAACGTTCATAACGTCTGCATCTGCTCCTGTAATAGGTCTGTCACCTAGCGGTGCATCAAGGACATAATTCTTCTGTGCAGCAATGAGGATAAACCTCAGATCACGGATCCAATCCGCATCATTGCTACTAACATCTTTCAACACAATTTTCTCTAGGAACATATCAAAATAAACACAGGGAAGCAACAATGCGAGCTATTGATCTACAACATGATTTGCAAAATACTACCAGGACTAAGTTCATGATAAATTTAAGTTCAATTAATCATATTACTTAAGAACTCCCACTTAGATAGACATCTCTCTAATCCTCTAAGTGATCACGTGATCCAAATCAACTAAACCATGTCTGATCATCACGTGAGATGGAGTAGTTTCATTGGTGAACATCACTATGTTGATCATATCTACCATATGATTCACGCTCGACCTTTCGGTCTCCGTGTTCCGAGGCCATATCTGTATATGCTTGGCTCGTCAAGTATAACCTGAGTATTCCGCGTGTGCAACTGTTTTGCACCCGTTGTATTTGAACGTAGAGCCTATCACACCCGATCATCACGTGGTGTCTCAGCACGAAGAACTTTCGCAACGGTGCATACTCAGGGAGAACACTTCTTGATAATTAGTGAGAGATCATCTTATAATGCTACCGTCAATCAAAGCAAGATAAGATGCATAAAAGATAAACATCACATGCAATCAATATAAGTGATATGATATGGCCATCATCATCTTGTGCTTGTGATCTCCATCTTCGAAGCACCGTCGTGATCACCATCGTCACCGGCGCGACACCTTGATCACCATCGTAGCATCGTTGTCGTCTCGCCAATCTTATGCTTCCACGACTATCGCTACCGCTTAGTGATAAAGTAAAGCATTACAGCGCGATTGCATTGCATACAATAAAGCGACAACCATATGGCTCCTGCCAGTTGCCGATAACTTGGTTACAAAACATGATCATCTCATACAATAAAATTTAGCATCATGTCTTGACCATATCACATCACAACATACCCTGCAAAAACAAGTTAGACGTCCTCTACTTTGTTGTTGCAAGTTTTACGTGGCTGCTACGGGTTTAAGCAAGAACCAATCTTACCTACGCATCAAAACCACAACGATAGTTTGTCAAGTTGGTGCTGTTTTAACCTTCGCAAGGACCGAGCGTAGCCACACTCGGTTCAACTAAAGTTGGAGAAACTGTCACCCGCTAGCCACCTTTGTGCAAAGCACGTCGGGAGAACCGGTCTCGCGTAAGCGTACGCATAATGTCGGTCCGGGCTGCTTCGTCCAACAATACCGCCGAACCAAAGTATGACATGCTGGTAAGCAGTATGACTTATATCGCCCACAACTCACTTGTGTTCTACTCGTGCATATAACATCAACACATAAAACCTAGGCTCGGATGCCACTGTTGGGGAACGTAGTAATTTCAAAAAATTTCCTACGCACACACAAGATCATGGTGATGCATAGCAACGAGAGGGGAGAGTGTGATCTACATACCCTTGTAGACCGACAGCGGAAGCGTTAGCACAACGCGGTTGATGTAGTCGTACGTCTTCACGACCCGACCGATCAAGCACCAAAACTACGGCACCTCCGAGTTTTAGCACACGTTCAGCTCGATGACGATCCCCGGACTCCGATCCAGCAAAGTGTCGGGGAAGAGTTCCGTCAGCACGACGGCGTGGTGATGATCTTGATGTTCTACCGTCGCAGGGCTTCGCCTAAGCACCACTACAATATTATCGAGGATTATGGTGGAAGGGGGCACCGCACACGGCTAAGAATATGATCACGTGGATCAACTTGTGTCTATGGGGTGCCCCCTGCCCCCGTATATAAAGGAGCAAGGGGGAGGCCGGCCGGCCCTTGTGGGCGCGCCAAGGAGGAGTAGGATTCCTACTCCTAGTTGGAGTAGGTTTCCACCTTTCCTAGTCCAACTAGGAGAAGGGGGGAAAGGGGGAAGAGGGGAAGGAAGGGAGAGAGGGGCCGCGCCCCAAATCCCTTGTCCAATTCGGATTGGGCTTGGGAGGGGCGCGCGCCACCTCCTGGTCCTTCCCACTAAGGCCCATTAAGGCCCATTGCTTCTTCCTCGTATTCCCGTAACTCCCCGGTACCTCCGAAAATACCCGAATCACTCGGAACCTTTCCGATATCCGAATATAGTCGTCCAATATATCGATCTTTATGTCTCGACCATTTTAAGACTCCTCGTCATGTCCCTGATCTCATCCGGGACTCCGAACTCCTTCGGTACATCAAAACTCATAAACTCATAATATAACTGTCATCGAAACCTTAAGCGTGCGGACCCTACGGGTTCGAGAACAATGTAGACATGACCGAGACACGTCTCCGGTCAATAACCAATAGCGGAACCTGGATGCTCATATTGGCTCCTACATATTCTACGAAGATCTTTATCGGTTAGACCGCATAACAACATACGTTGTTCCCTTTATCATCGGTATGTTACTTGCCCGAGATTCGATCGTCGGTATCTCAATACCTAGTTCAATCTCGTTACCGGCAAGTCTCTTTACTCGTTCCGTAATACATCATCTCGCAACTAACTCATTAGTTGCAATGCTTGCAAGGCTTAGATGATGTGCATTACCGAGAGGGCCCAGAGATACCTCTCCGACAATCGGAGTGACAAATCCTAATCTCGAAATACGCCAACCCAACATGTACCTTTGGAGACACCTGTAGAGCTCCTTTATAATCACCCAGTTACATTGTGACGTTTGGTAACACACAAAGTGTTCCTCCAGTAAACGGGAGTTGCATAATCTCATAGTCATAGGAACATGTATAAGTCATGAAGAAAGCAATAGCAACATACTAAACGATCGAGTGCTAAGCTAACGGAATGGGTCAAGTCAATCACATCATTCTCCTAATGATGTGATCCCGTTAATCAAATAACAACTCTTTGTCTATGGTTAGGAAACATAACCATCTTTGGTTAACGAGCTAGTCAAGTAGAGGCATACTAGTGACACTCTGTTTGTCTATGTATTCACACATGTATTATGTTTCCGGTTAATACAATTCTAGCATGAATAATAAACATTTATCATAAAATAAGAAAATAAATAATAACTTTATTATTGCCTCTAGGGCATATTTCCTTCAGTTTTTTTGGTCTGTTTTCTTTGTTTGGTGTCAGTTTTTTTTCATGATTTTTTTTCTTATGGTTTCTTCTGTTTTTTATTTCTTCACCGGTTTTCTTTTACTTCTTCATTGTACTTTTTTCACTTGTTTGTTTTTGTTTTTTCTTCTTCTTCATATGTTGATTTTCTTTGTTTCTTTCTCGGTTTGTTTGTTTTCTTTGCATTTATTTTTGTTTCTTTGTCAGTTTTCACTGTTTTTGTTTCTTTTCTTTTTTTCTTGGTTTTCTTTGTTTCTTCCCCGATTTTCACTATTTTCTGAAAACAAGATGTACATTTTTTTTCTTAAATACATGTTTTGAACAGTTTTTTGAATACATGGTGAACATTTTTTAATGGAAATAATCATTTTTTCACACACAATGTACATTTTCCGGATACATCAGGAACATTCTTAAATACATGTTTAACATTCTGTAAATACAAAATTTTCTTCTTTAAATATTTTTTATATATACTTTTACTCAATGTACATTGTCCATTTTCATATAAATCAGGAATATTTATTTATACATCTTTTAGATTTTTTAAATACATGATCAACATTTGTTCATACACATTGTAATTTTTTGTATACATTTTTCGTATACATGAGAAACATTTTCTGTAAAGATCTATTTTTTTCAAATACTTGATTAACAAATTTTATATACATGATCACATTTTTTTCATACCCATTGTAAATGTGTTTTATACATTTTTCATATAGATGAGGAATTTTTTTCCCTACAAAATTAACATTTTTCAAATGGTTGATTTAGTTTCTTCAAATACTTGATTAAAATTTTTCAAATGCTTAATTAGCGTTTAAATACACGATCAACTTTTTTTATTTACATTATATACATTTTTCATATGCATTGAAAACATTTTCTCTATAACATTTAATATTTTCTAAATGCTTGAATAACATTTTTTTTAAATGTTTATGTAAATTATTGTTGGTAATATAGTATATATTTAGTTCATACACATTGTATACATTTTTCATATACATTGGATTTCTCTATACACATTTAAGATTTTTTAAATGCTTGAATACCATTTTAAAAATGTTTATGTAAAGTAATATTTAGTATAGTACCCCTCCCGTCCCATAATGTAAGACGGTTTTTTGACACTAGTGTAGTGTCAAAAAATGTCCTACATTATGGGACAGAGATAGTATTTTTTGCAGGGGGGTGCGCGGGGGGAGGGGGCAGAGGTAGTATATATTTAGAATATTTGGATGAAGTATAAACAAAAATAAAAAATTAAAGCGTAAAACAAAAACGAAAAGTGCACAAAGCCAGGAAAAACAAGGCTGTGGCCTGTTTCACGCATGGGCCGGCCTATCTCGCGCTCGCCTTCAGGCCATGCTGCCCTATGTCTCGCTACAAGCGACAGATAGGGGCGCCTCTATTTAGCGTTGTTGCATGGTAATAATGCTCCTAAAACGCACACTGGGCCTCTGCCCAAGTAGCCCCCTTTAGTTGAAAAGCCCGCTCAAAGCCGCCGTATTTTTGTGGTTTTCAAAATGCACGTGAATTAAAAAAATCATGGATTTTAAGAAATGCTTTCATGAATGTGAAAACAAATGTTCACGGTTATGGTAAAAATGTTTACAACACGACCTTTAGAAAATATTAATGAATAAAAAGTTCTTGAAGTTCAAAAGGTTCATAGATTTGATTTTTTTACATCAATTTTTAAAAAATGAATTTAAAAAATATTATCTAAGGTTACTTTTTGCATGTTTAAAATAAAATCGCAAATATTATAAGAAGTTAACGAATCGAAAATATATTCATATTATTTATACATCTTGAAAAATAGTACTAAAATAGAAAAAATGAAACAAGTAACAGAAACACAGAGAAACAAGGATGAAGCTAGCGGGCGCCCGAGCGCCCCACCATCGATGTGAACGCTCGATGGAAATAGAAGGGGAAACGGAAGGACCAAACGCATAGCTCTCGACAGTTTCCGAAAACGGCGTCCACAGCCAGTGCACTGCCTGAAAAAGTGTTGCATGCGAATAGAAGAATCTAGCAAAACTACCACGCCACGTCCAACATAAGAACGCCAAGTCCCATGTGCTCACGCTATCCATCCCACCTGCATTTATTAGAGGGATCAAAAACATTAAAAAGTTATAACTTTTGATTCGAGTGTCAAAATTCAGATCCGTTTATACCGTTGGGTTTTTCGTGGCGAGTTCTTCAAAACTACATCCCACATGAATAGGTTTCAACGAACTTTTTTTCTCGAGCAACTTTTTATGCTACGGAGGCAACTTTAGTGCTATAGAAAAGCAACCGTCTTTTCCCCTATTATGGCTACCTATTAGCCAAGGATCCTTCTAAATTGGTTACCATGACTACCAATTGACTAGGTTCACCTCTAAGTCGCCTACCATAAGGACAACTCCAACGCGGATCACCAAATCACCCAAAATGTCAGAATCGACCTCTCTAGATACTTTTAACCATCCAATGGCAGTTGCCTAATTTGTTTGAACAAGTCCATACGTCCGAAATCCTCCAAGCCGAAAGAGGAGGGGGCATTCTCAGGGCCCCTCGGCGTCCATTGCTCTCTTCAACATCAAGCCGAATCCCATCTCCTCAGACGACAAGAGGAGCAAAATCCGCCCCTCCTTGTCGAGGCCCTCGCGATGGACAAAGAGTCTGCACTACAAAATGGAGATGCCAACCCAACGGTCAACCTCCGACCACTATCTGACGGTGCCCTCTCCGCCGCTCCCAAGCTAACATGACGTCCAAAACTAGATGCCGTGTAAAGGAGGAGACATCGTCCCCACTGCACCAACCATTTCTGTTGTAACAAGGAGGTGGGAACAAGCCTCTATGGTCGCTCCAAGAATCCACCCCGAGGAGAGGAAAATCTTGACTCTACCTCTATGACCCAAACATAATTACAGGTATCTAAAACCTTTAGATATTTACCAAATAATGGTCTTGACAAATATTATTGTTCATGAGGATTGGGCAACTGGATACATGATTTTAGGCAAACTACTTATTGATTGTGGGCAACTAGATACTTGATTTTAGGCAACTGTATTGTTGATTGTGGGAAACTATAACTGAAAAAGGGGTAAAGAACATACACATGTTCATTTTTTGAGGGTTCATAGATAAATTTAATCCTCTAAAAACACTTCGTGGTTTTAGTTACGTCCCCATGACCATTCCATCCTGCTCCCCCTTTATGATTATTCGCTAAGTATTTACGATCATACCAAGGGATCCCACCCCGAGGAGATAAATTCTTGATGCATCTCTATGGCACAAACTTGAAAGATATCTAAAATATTTACATATTAGCTAAATTATGGTCTTGGTAATTGTTTTGTTCATAAGGATTGGGTAACTGGATACATGGTTTTAAACAACTACATGGTTGATGTTGGGCAACTGGATACATGGTTTTAGACAACTGTATGGTTGATTGTTGACAATTGGATACATGATTTTAGGCAATATTATGGTTGATTGTAGGCAACCATGACACCTAAAAAGGGATAAAGAACATACAAATGTTCAGTTTTGGAGGGGGTCACAAAAAACTTAATCCCCTAAAAACACTTTGTCGTTTTAGTTATGTCTTCATGCAGTGAAATTACCTACCTTATTTGTTTTCTAACATCAATCATAATTTAATCCACACGTTGTGTTATGGACATCCATAACCATGGTAGATAACTTATGAGAAATGTTTTAACTGCTTCTACAAATCATGGTTAGGCGGTAATATGACCATGCATGTGTAATATATGTTGTATGCGTCTTCATAACGCGAGTTGCCTCCTTTAGTGTTGAAAGTTGACTCCATGTAATGCCAAATTTTCTCACTAATGATGCTAGGTTGCCTATATACGATGAAAAGTTGTCTACCAAAGTTTCTAAATTATCTACGAAGTACTTGCTAGGTAAATCCAATAGTACACATGGTGCAAGACAAGTTGCTTCTATTTAACACTCAACTTGCCTCATCTAGCATCAAAGTTGCTTTCAAGATCCACAAAAATCCACAAAACTATTCTTTCAAGATCCAAAGTGACTATTCCTTGCAAAAGATCCAAACAACTATCCTAGCAAACCCAAGCAACTGTATGACCAAAAAAATACAAAATTGTTTCTAGCAAAACCAAGCAACCATATTACCAGAAAATAATGCAAAACTGTTCTAGCAAAATCGGGCAACTGTTCTAGCAAAGCAAAGCAACTATCATATCTAATCCTAGCAACTGCATTACCAAAAGCAACTATGAAAAACTATCCTAGTAAAAGCAAGCAATTGTCCCTAGCATTACTACTTAGATTTTGTACTTTTAGCCAGAAAAAATATATAACCAACTTAAATAGTTTTTATGGACAACTATTTGAACCCCCCCCCCCCCCCCCCCAATGAAACTTCTCATCTATTTTTAGCAAAAATTCAGAACAACTCAATTACTCCCTATGCACCACAATACTTTTGGTTCAGCAGCTATAAGTATTGTGGTACAGAGGGAATACAATGCAAAACTGTTCTAGCAAAAAAATCCAAGCCATCGTTCTAACAAAACCAAGCAACTGCATTACAAAAGACACAAATGCAAAACCATGTTCAAAATGAATCCGAGCCACTGCCCTAGTAAATCTAAGCGACTGCGTTACACACAAAAAATGTAATTTTTATTAAGAATCCAAGCAACTCCATTGTCCCTGGAGTACTATTTACATTGCGGTTGTATATAATTTTTTACTGGGTGATTTGGGCAAGTACTATTTATATTGAGGAAACTTACTCCATTGGAAATTGCAACTTTTGTATAAATTAAAACAATTTACTACTAAACAAATTTTACTGATATAAAGTGAACAAATTTATTTGGAATTTATTACCAAACTGCCCAACTTCATTGCTCAGGCAAAGAATTGAATCGCGTGAATCGACCAAGAGTAAACTAGCCAGCCCGGCATACACATATGCAAGTCTACGGCAAATCAATCAACCTGCTTGCTTGGGTGCTTCTCCACTAGCTTTCATAAATCCTACAACTTTCATCTGATTTTGTGAGCAAGTCTAACCCCGACAAAAAGCTACTGCTCGACCTGCCTGCACTCCCTAACCTCTCCTCCATCGTCAGCTACGACCTTTTTGAGCAACTATTACAGCCGTCATGAGCAACGACTAGGTGAACTAAACTTATGCAGAAATTTACCAATTCAGAAGCACGCCAGCCGTGAACGCCCATGCTCATCCGCTTGAAGAGCAGACACAGTCGGCCCATAGCCTCGGGTGCACCCTGATGGACACACACACCGACTCATTTGCCACGACCAGCAGCATGGCGTTCCTGATGTCGACTCGTTCACCCCGACCAGCAGCACGTTGTCGCTGATGTCGTCTGTCTCCTTCCATTGCGCTCCATCCAGGACCATCACCTTGAACGACCACGTCCACCGGCGGCGTCACCCTTTCGTGGCCTTCTTAGACTCCTTGAGCACCACCATTAGGGGCCCGTCCCCGCGGCGGGAGGTAGAACGGGCTTGCGCCCGACGGCGCAGGTGACCGGGGGAGCAGGCCCCGCGTGCATCATCAGGAGGAAGGAGGAGGAGGGGGTCGTCGGGCAGGGGCTGGGCGTGGCACTTGTCGCCGGGAGTAGGCAAGAGGAGGAGGAGGTCGGGAGTGTGACGTGGCGGGTCTCGACGAGAGGACGACCGGGCGGCAGCCATGTAGCGAGAAGGAGCGCGGTGGAGGGGCGCATGGCCCAGAGGAGGAGCGGGGCGGCGGCCGTGTCTCACGGAGGAGGCGTGGGGCGGCTGGTGGGGCGATGTGTGGTGGTAGGATGAGTGGATAAGGAGCGGTAGTTGGACATAGACGACGTGTACCGCTTAGCCTCTGTCGCCTGTCGCCACCTATGTCGGAACGGTCCAGTGTGATCTGGCGCGATCGGCCGGATCGGAGGGCTCTGACGCGTGCGCTCACGAGGCACAAATCACATATTTAACCTGAGGTCCAAATCAAATCATAAACTGACCTTGTTCCGAAAAAATTTCACTCTGCTGATCCTTTTGTGTGGCGCCCGACAGCTAGGCGCCACACACCATTATGCAGCGCCTCTGCCTTAGGCGTCGCACCTCCTGCCAGCGTGGCAGCCCTGGTCCAGTTGCGGCCCCACAGACAGCACTGCAGCGCCTCAGACTTAGGCGCCACACTTGTAATGTGCAGCGCCTAGCTCTTGGGCGCTGCACAGTCTGTGTTCCACTTAGGCTGGCCCCACCCTCTCTCCCATCCCACCCCCACCCCACACATCCCACCCCACACAAACCCTTAGCCTTACGCCTCTCCTCTCTTCCCCTCTCCCCCTCTCAAATCCTTCTCAAATCTTGCAAATCCGAAGTATTTGACCGTGGATTTCGAAGCCAACCCCTCCCTTAGGGAGGTAATCTCCTTCGATCCCCTCGTTTTCATCCATAGGAATTGTCACATTTGCTCAAATATTGCTACTTTGGGAAAACCCTAGTTTTGGCTTGGATTTGCAAATTTGTATTGAATCATGTTATGTTTCTTTGCTAATTTGGGTTGGTTAGGCTTTCATAGTATGCTAGGGTTAGAGTTATGTGTGTTTCATGTTGGTGTTAGGGTTATGCTATGGTTAGGGTTGTGGTTATTGTTAAGTGAGGGTTAGGGTTATTAATTCATATATATGTTATGGCATATGTATTTTGTGCAAATATTTTTTGTTAAGTACTTACTTGATATATGTGTGTTTTTTATTATTGTAGGGATAGGGAGAACATGTGTTTATGTTCATCATGTGGATAAAGAGGCCTTTTTGAAAGGCAATGTTGAGCCGGACCCGGATGAGCTTGACATGGTGTTTGAGAGTAGTCCAAGCTATGCGGAGCTCTTGGACCAAGTGTGGAAGGATTTGAATTGGATGGACCCAAGTGACGTTGTTGAGTTCGTGGGAAGGCATAATGTTGGTTTTGAAATGCACATCCGTTGGAAGACAATGCGTGTGAACTCCGAGCAACGTTGGGTTGCATACAAGGAGACGGTTGCCGAATCTCTAGACAAGGCTCTTGAGTTATTTGCCTCCAAGAAGGTTGAGTCTACTTTGAATTTGGACTTGAACCGGAACCCCTCCCCGTTGGTTGCTAGCACTCCACCACCCATGAACCAAGATCAAATGAGTGAACCTCATTTCACGCAACAAGATTGGCCAACATTGAGCCCGACTCCAAACAACCAAAATGAAGGTTTTGAAGAGGAGAATGATGAGTACGAGGAGGATGACAACGAAGTTGATCTCCATGACAACAATGTGGGTGATCTCGACCAATATCATGTGCAAGAGACAATGGACCAATCCATCCCTTTTTCCCGTGCATATGCATCGGACTCGGATGACGATGGTCCCGATGAAGAAGTTGATGAGGAGGGGTTCACACCGAAGGAGGCCCAAGCATTCAAGAAGGTATTCAGGCGGGATCACAAGACACCATTGTTCAAGGATCTTAGTCTCGCGGATGAAGCCGTTGTGGATGGTGGCAAATGCATATCTCTTGGAGCTAGGCCAAGTTCTCATCGTGATTTGGAAGATGGCAAGAATGGGATATATCCCGGTTGTGAGTTTCAATCCTTCTTGGAATTGAGGATGTGGCTCGACAACTACTCGGTTACGCATTATCGTCCACATAAAGTGGCCAACTCGGACGTCAATGTGCGTTACACGGTCAAATATGAAGTGCCAAGTTGTCCATGGATTGTGCGTGCAAGGCCATGGAAAGGAGGTCCCACTTGGCGCATAGTGAGTTGTCTACCAAATCACATGTGCCGTCACAAGAATGCGGATGGCAAGCTTGTGTACCAACAACACAGACAACTCACGTCCGAGTTCATCGCTTATAGGCTTTCCAACCAAATATCCACACTTCCAACAATGAGCATCAAGAGTGTCATTGACCTTGTGAAAGCCATCTTTCATTACAAGGTGAAGTACGGCAAGGCATGGAAGGCAAAGCAAGCCGCATTCAAGATGTTGTATGGCAATTGGGAGGAAGCATACAACCGACTCCCTAGGTTGTTGTTAGCTATGGCCACTACAAACCCAGGCATGGTTCACGTGGTTGAGCCTCATGGGCACCAAACATTGATTCACAACGGGAGAACCGTCCGAGTATTTGGCCGTGCATTTTGGGCCTTTGAGCAATGCATGAGGGCTTTTGAGCATTGTCGGCCCGTCATCGCCCTTGATGGCACGTTCTTGACCGGACAATACAAGGGCACTTTATTGGTTGCAATAGCAAGTGATGCCAATAACCGGGTGTTGCCTTTGGCTTTCGCTTTGGTTGAGGTGGAGAACAATGATAACTGGGAGTGGTTCTTACGTCAATTGAGAACAAGGGTATTACCGGCTGAAAGGGAAATTTGTGTCATATCGGATCGCCATCCAGGAATTCTCAATGCGGTGGTGGTTGACATTCCCGGACATAGAAAGTTGCACCATCGATGGTGCATGAGGCACTTTTGTGCAAACTTCTATAGGGCATGTGGTATCAAGGAGTTGGCCGATGATCTTCAAGATTGTTGTCTCGCTTTCACCAACAAGCAATTTGCCACATTGTTCAATGCATTGCTCAGACACAAGAAACTTGACCCCGGTGGTCATGAATTTCTCAGTAAGAACATTGTCGAAAGGAATATGTGGGCACGTGCTTTCGATGAAGATGGCCGGAGGTACGGTCAAATGACAAGCAATATGGAAGAATGCTTCAATAAGGTGCTCAAGGGTGTACGTGCATTACCTGTGACGGCAATAGTTCAATACACATTTGACAAGATGAATGGATACTTTTTGAAGTATTCAATGGAGACGGATAAGCAGATTGCTGGTGAGAACAAGGATAAGCACAAGTACTATTTCCCACCAAAGGTTGAAGAATGGTTGGACTTTCAATCACGAAAGGCAGACTCCCAAGAAGCTGTACTATATGACGACAACGAGTGGAAGTATGAGGTGAAAGAGCCTGGAGGAACCAGAAATGATGGCCACCAACACGGAGGCCGCGCTTTCAAGGTCTCCCTAACACGGTGTGATTGCAGCTGCATGAGGCCATCGTTGCTTCATCTCCCATTCTCGCACTTGTTAAATGCAGCCCGTGTTAGGAATGTGGACGTCAATCACCCTCTTACCGTGAGGGAGTCCGAGTTCTCAATCATGACGGTAAAGAATACATGGGCTCCCCGGTTTCAGCCATACTTGGACCAATCACAATGGCCGGAGTATCATGGAGTTCAACTATGGCCGGACCCGGAATTGAAGGTCGTTAGATGGGAAAGACGTAAGACAAAGCGTCTTAGAGGTGACATGGACGGATGGGGCCGTGGTGGCGGTGGAGAATACGGCACCGGCCAATTCCAAGAGCCTCGTGAGCAATCCCATTGTGGGGACTGCAGTCATGGGGGACACAACACAAGAACTTGTCCCAAATCAAGAAAAATGATGCAAGCACAAGCCAAGCAAATGATAGCCAACCAAGTCAACCAAGGAGTAGCCAACCAAGTCAAACAAGCCAACGAGGCACTAGGCAACAAAGAGGTCGTGGTGGTGGTAGAAGCCGTGGTGGTGGTAGAGGCCGTGGTGATGGCCTAGGCCGTGGGGATGGTCTTGGCCGTGGTGAAGGCCTAGGCCGTGGTGATGGTCTAGGCCGTGGTGGTGGTGGTAGAGGCCGTGGTGAAGGCCTAGGCCGTGGTGATGGTCTTGGCCGTGATGAAGGCCTAGGTCGTGGTGATGGTCTTGGCCGTGGTGGTGGCAGAGGCCGTGGTGGTGGTCTAGGCCATGGTGGCGGTAGAGGCCATGGTGGCGGTAGAGGCCGTGGTGGTGGTCTAGGCCGTGGTGGTGGTAGAGGCAGTGGTGGTGATCTTGGCCTTGGCGGCGGCCGTGGTGGAGGAATGTTCACTTGGCTCAATGGACCATTGCCGTATGTCACTTACTATGATCTTGTTCTTTTGGCTCAATGCTTGTGTTGTCATTTTGCATTGTGTGACTAACTATTATATTGACATTTTCATAGGTATGGAAACAATGAAGGGGGTGGAGGACACGGAGGCGAAAGGTGAGCTCCCTTGGTGGTCGGAGGAGGGAGAAGAAGAAGAAGAAGAAGAAGAAGAAGAAGAAGAGAGGAAGAAGAAGGGACAAGGACCATGACCTTTTCTATGAACCAAAATGTGTGCTACTATGTGATATGAGACGTAAATGACTATGTCTTTTTGGATAAATGTTTGTGTATGACTATCTGATTGGACTACTCTATTGCTATGTGTGTATGAGTATGTGATTTGGACTACTACATGTGATTTGGATATGATTATGTGCCATCTATGTGAATCACAAAACATAAAAATCACTTTGTATATGAAAACAACAGATAGTGCAGTGCCTAAGGCCGAGGCGCTGCACATTACAGTGCAGCGCCCCTCCCATAGGCGCTGGCGCCTCTCCCTAAGGCGCTGCACGGCTGGACATCCCAGTCCAGAGAGCAGCAGAAGCTTTCCAGGAGCTTTTGCACCCGAAAATTTGCTAAGTCAGTCTGCAGCGCCTAAGGGAGGGGCGCTGCACTGTAATGTGCAGCGCCTCATGCCTGGGCGCTGCACAGTAAAGAGCAGCACCTATCCCTTGGGCGTTGCACACTCACTTAGCATTTTTGGGCAGAAAACATACTGGAAGCTTCTGTTGCTCTCTGGACTGGGATGTCCAGAAGTGCAGCGCCTAAAGAGTAGGCGCTGCACTATGGTGTGTGGCGCCTCTCCCTTAGGCGCTGCACGGCTGGACATCTATTTGCTGCACTCACCCCTCCCACCCATCCCCACCCCACACATCCCCACCCCCACACAAACCCGAAGCTCAGTGCCTCCCCTCTGCCCTCCTCTCTCCCCTTCTCAAATCCTCCTCAGATCCGGAGTATTTGCCTGTGGATTTTGAAGCCAAACCCTCCCTTAAGGTAATCTCCTCCGTTCCCCTCGTTTTCATCCATAGGAATTGTCACATTTGCTCAAATCTTGCTACTTTGGGGATTGGATTTGCAAATATTTGTTGAATGATGTTAAGTTTCTTTGCTAATTTGGGTTGGTTAGGCTTTCATGGTATGCTAGGGTTAGGGGTATGTGTGTTTGATGTTGGTGTTAGGGTTATGCTATGGTTAGGATTGTGTTATTGTTAAGTGGGGGTTAGGGTTAACCAATAATTATCGGTTTTGTAGGCATGGCTTCATCCGGTTCCATGAGGAGGCCACCGTGTGCTAACCAAGAAGACATGCCGAACAAGTGGGAGGACGCATCTTTGGACAAGGTGAAGGAGAAAGATGCCAACATCCCGCCATGTTGGTGTGGAGATGTTTGCAAGGTGAAGGTATCCACCGACCGAAATAAATCATGGACGGAAGGGTAGAGATATTTTGTATGCCCGAACTATGCTTATGATCGTGCACTTCCAACTAACGCCTATGACCAACCACCAGTAAGCTCAAGAAGTAAAATGTTACTATCAAATGTGTGTCAACACTAACAAAATTTTTGTATGCAGTCACCGCCTCCTCTATGCAAGTACTTCACGTGGATAGATCTTGAAGTGCCAGAAGATGTCAAAAAGGACCAATACCAAGATTTTCTTAGGCGGCAACGGCGGTTCGAAGAATAGTTTCGAAGAGGCTTGGAGGAAGAGCGTCGTCAGAAGGAGAGGATGGAGCGGAAGAAACGAGACGAGGAGAGGGCACGCCAAGCGAAACTTGCTCGTGAGGAGGAGAGGGCAAGAAAGCTTGCAAAGGCTCGCGAGGCGCAAGAGGAGGACTCGGCCCGTGACAAGAAGGGGAAATGGCCTCGCTCTACTCAGTAGGGACTTCGGTTCGGTGCACGAGTCGTGAACTTGTGAGGGCATGTAAGATGTTGGTGAACTATTTTCTAGGGCAAGCTACCATTTGTCATTTGTAATGAATATGTCGTGAACCATGTCGTAGTTCGAATTGTCTTAAGTTATGAACTCGTCGGCATAAAATTTTTGTTTGTTCAAATTGTTGTGATGATGCAGTCATTGTAAGTATTATGATGTTCCGGTGAAATGAATGTGCTGTCAACTCTGTTTTTGCAGTAAGGTGCAGCGCCTAGGCTTTGGGCGCTGCACTGTGAGGTGCAGCGCCTAGGCTTTGGGCGCTGCATTGTACAGTGCAGCGCCTGACTGTCAGGCGCTGCAGTGCTGTTAACTGCCAAACTGCAGAAACAGATTCCATTTTGGCAAATACAAATATTGAACAATTCAACTGAACAAATACCACAATACCACAAATACTGAACAATTCAACTGAACAAATACCGCAATACCATAATAATTTGAACATCACATCTTTTAGGACAACACAAATACCACAATAGTAAGAGTTCACCAACATATAACATAACCAAACAAGTTCATCAATCTAACGAAACGGCTACAAGAGAGCACTTCCGTAGTAACAAACACTAATGCCTTCCGCGCGTGTTCCTGGTGCCACGCCTGCAGGCAATATTCTTCTTCCTGGATGGACGAGCCTCCTCTTCCTGCACTTCCTCCTCCACCTCCGCCTCCGCCTCATGATCCAAGCTAGCCATCTGCGAGGTCCCTACGACCACCTTTGGGTTGCCTCTGTTGTCAAAGTCGTTGGGCGTGTACCGGCGTCTGGGCTGCCTAGCTTGAACACATATGGGGTCCGAAGTTGAGCGTCTGCCAAAGTCATGTCATCATCAAGCTCATCGCCCTATCACACAATCAAACAATATGGTGAAGACCGACGTCGTAATCAAGTGAGAATCACATCTAAAGGATTAGTCATACCTCTTGGGTGACCGCACCCTCATCATCCTGATAAGCATATGAGGAACTCACATCGTCCCTCTGATGGTGAGATGAGGGGTCTGATGGTGTACCAGACCTAGAGGCAGATGGTTCATCAATTTCGGGATCACGGCAACCGAGAAGATTCGATAACCGCCTTAACTTCCTGGCCTGACGCTGTAACATGAACAAGTGTGGAAGATATGAAACTCCGCAACATAGACTACCTCTCATAGTGAATGCGATTTGTACCTTGAGGAATGCTCGTAGTGGACCATCATCATTGCCTTTTCCAACCGGTGTTTCCTCCAGAATAGACTGGCTCTCATCAGCTGCTTTCTTGATCTCGGTGCACTGCGGATGAGAAAGAATGAACACGTTAGCCATTCAAACATGTGTAATACGGACAACGGGAAAGTAAAGAAGAAACACTTTACCACATAGTTAATCACCGGAACAGCAGGGACTCCGTGCCCTACCCTGACATCTCTGTTGTACTTCCCCTTTGATAGATCCTCAAAGTTTACGGGTTCTTCAAGAATATCCTCATTATATGCCGGCGGGCATATCTCAACTCGAGTATTTTCAAGAAGCCATCGTATGTAGTTATCAAAAGCAAGTGGACAATGCTCACGAAGCTTGGCGCGTGCACTACTACGAGCTTCCTCCACACAAAGCTGGAAGTGGGTAACATACAAAGCATGATGCTTGTCCCAGTCCTTTATCTTCCGCTGCCTTCTCCTGTCCAACCTGCATGGTACAAAACCAAACATTAGCAAAATCAAGGAGTGACGATGCTTAGTCAATACGGTTCATGCTGTCTTACCTATGAAGTGCTTTGTCCGTATCCACCCATTCCGACGGGTGAGGCTGGAACAGACCAAACTGACGAGACACGCGATGTGGCAAATGAAACTCAACAGCCCAGTTGCATATCAGTGGGCACCGCATACGCCAGAGATCCCTATCCCGCAAGCACATCGAGTTGATGGTAAACTCCGGGGTGTACCCAAGTCTGTCATCGGCGCCATATGGCTGCCATTCCACCTATGAAATAGGGCAACAATGCAAAATTGGTGAATTTTTTAGGCAAACATGAGAAATGACTGAAGTAATGACCTCGTTACCTGCTCAGGCGTAATCGTGTCCAACTCGGCAACGTACTTATGGTACATGAGATTGACATCGTTCATCATCTCGGAAACCACATCCCACTTGTAAGCCCAAGTGGGGCGCCGTAATTCGTCATCTTCATCTTCATACCAAGGATTAAACCTGACGCTCTTCGGGCGTCCAACAGGCAGACGCTTCCAGCTCCATACAGAAAGTAGAAGCATATTACCACCAATGCCTGCACTATCTGTGATCCTGCAACACGCATCGTCCAGCTGCATATGAAAGAAAACAATGTTAACTTGACAACAAGCTTGCATTGCTAATGAAGAAATGAGTTGATCACAAAACAGACCAACTACCTGTCAGTACAAGTAGGCAAGAGTCGCTGAACCCCAGCTCCATTTGCTATCGAAGACGGTCAACGCCTTCAGCCACATCCATGGAGCATTCTTGCCAGTGGAGTCAGGAAACAAAGTCCTCGACACAACATACCACATGTAGACACGAGCATGTGTCTGGATCACGTCATCAGTGGCATCCGGAGGGCACGTCGCAAAGTGAGTTTGAATCCACGTGAAAGCAGCTCCGGATGCTTTCCTTTCCTTCTTATTCTTCTCTTCTCTCTCCTCTACATCAGCCTCAGCCTCGGTAGGAGCCATACCGATAAGAGCAATCATCTGCTCGCGCCACCCATCAGAATCGGTGCTCATACAGAGAGGCATCCCGTCGATAGCAAGACCGGTTGTCGGGTGGTAGGTGCGACATATGCCAACGGGTGGCTTATCATTGTGGGAGCCAGTAAGACATCGCCGGTGCCTGGAAATGGGATAAGGCGAAGACATGCACGCCGGCGGATCTTACCCAGCTTCGGGGCTCTCCGTGGAGATAACACCCCTACTGCTGCTCTGCGGGGTCTCCGCATGTTCACTAGATGAATCAAGTAGCTACACAACGCTCCTTGAGCTGTTTGGGGGGAGGAGGAAGAAGGGCACGGCTAGCCTGCTTCTTCTCCTTGTGTGGTGTCTAGAACTAGCAAGGGGTCGAACCCTTTGCATGGGTGCTCCGGGGGGTTAATATAGGCCTACCCCCCCGGGGGGTACAATGGTAATCCGACTGGGCGCGGGGCCCAGCCATCTGTGACTGCGCTCGCCGGCTTTTGTGCCGGCTGCTGGGGCCCGCCGACTGGTGGGTCCCGCCGGCTGCAGGCCCCTTGGTCAACAGGCAGGCCCCACTGTCCAAGGCCTGGTCGGCGGCTGGTTACTGTGGCTTCATCTTGTTGACGTGAGCTTCATCGTGGCAAGCGCGGCTACAGTACCGCCGCCTGTCAGGTGATCGCTGTAGCCTTACCGCGTCTTGTCTCCTTAATGGGGCATCTTCTTCGAGGGAGGCGGCAAGCCGGCTGCGGGGAGCCGGCTCTGTCTTGGGCCGACTGGTTGGAGGCGTGGCCGCCTTCGGGCGTCTCTCTGCTCGAAGGGGCCCACCGTCTGTGGGCCACGCTGGCGGCCCGTCGCGGGTGATGCCAGGGTCAACATGGCGACAGTGTCGCGCC
The DNA here is from genome assembly GCF_056163025.1 of Triticum urartu. Classification (NCBI taxonomy): domain Eukaryota; kingdom Viridiplantae; phylum Streptophyta; class Magnoliopsida; order Poales; family Poaceae; genus Triticum; species Triticum urartu. Next base: position 140,789,973 of record NC_141875.1, on the reverse strand, counting down.
GAACGGGTCATGCCTACCCCGTACGGCGCACTGTGCCAGGCGTGCTCCGGGATTCGGGGGTGGCAGGCTTTTCTGTAGCCACGCCCCGTCGCACCGCCGTTAGGTGGGTGCAAACTTTTGTGGGTACGGTCTGGACCGCTTTATGGGGAGCCGGCTTCTTGGAGTCGGCCTTCTCATGGTCGGCTTCTTGGAGTCGGCCTTCTCATGAGGGCTAAAGTCGGACCGCCTTCCGAAAGCCGGCCTGGGTGGCAGCCAGCAAGGGGAAGGCGGCCCCACGTCTTTGATTCTTGAGAGCCGGGCAGGCTCGTAACTTTTTCAGAAGGGCCAGGGGAAGCCGGCTAGGCTACCCATGGCTATTTACTGCGACAGTAGTCCCCGAAGCTGATCGAGCTCTGAGGCGAGCAGGGGGACGAGAAGCTTGGTCAGCTTCCCATCCTGAAGAGCCGGCTTTGCGGGCGTATGCCGACTTTAGAGAGCCACGCGTCTTTCAGGCGGGAGGAGGGGGGGACTTGCATGCTGACTACGGGCCCCCCGCGGCCACGTGGCAGCGAGATACTGCGAGCGCACGCGCGCGACGGGACGCCGCCGCAGGCCCGGGCCCGCCACTCGCGAGCCTTGGTCCGGGCGCGGATCTTCCGTGGCCCACAGGGGCCGCTCGCCTTCCCGAGGCAGTTTCGTTTCGCCGTTAAGGCTCAATTATCGCGGGACGTGGGGAGTGGGCACGATCGATCCCCACGCTTCCCCACGCCGCGCCTCCTCGGCTCGCCACGTGAGTCTATAAGTAGGTGGAGGAGGGAGAGCGACAGAGGTTCGCACGCTCTCTCCCGCTCCGCCACTCCCAACCCTCGTTTCTTCCTCTCGCTGCCGTCGCAGCTTCCCGTCTCAGCGCCGCCGCGTCTCTACACCGCCTCGCTCCCATGGCGTTGTCAAGCTCGTGGGACGGCTCCAACGTCCACGACGACCATGTGGAGTTCCTCCGCCAGACTCGGCGCCTGCCCGGCGCCGACCTCGTACAGGTCTTCCTGGCGCCGGAGAAGGAGATCTCGCCGGCACCGGAGGAGGGCGAGCGGGTCGTCTTCCACTCGCACTGCTTGCGCGGCTTCGGCCTTCCGGCGAGCGGATTTCTACGCTCTTTCCTGGAATTCTACAACCTCCAGCCGCATCACCTCGCGCCCAATGCGGTGATGCTGCTGTCGGCCTTCGTCTCCCTCTGCGAAGGCTTCTTGGGGCTGCTCCCCACGCTGGAGCTCTGGGGAGAGTTCTTCCAGAGCAAGCTCGGCACAGTCGTCGCCGACGTGCCCGCCCCTGTGAGGCCTTCATCGCCATGAGGAGGGCGAGCGAGAACAACCCGTTCCCGCCCATCCCCCTGATCCAGTCGGTGAAGGTCTGGCAGAGATCGTATTTCTACGTGAAGAACGTCGCCGAGCAAGGAGATTACATCAACCTGCCGGCTTACGTAGCCGGCCCGCCGGCTGGGAGGCAGCCCTCGTGGAGCTTCCGGTCCCGGTCACTATCTCCGGCTGGGAACGCCGCCATCTCCCGGCTTCGGGTGATGATTCAGTCGGAAGGCCTGCGCGGGGCCGACTTGGTGGCCGCCTTCGTGGAGTGCCGGATCCTTCCTCTCCAAAGCCGGCCCCATATGATGTGTCAGATGAGCGGCTGCTTCGACCCAAGCCGGCTGAGCACATGGGAAATGCCCCACGCGGAGGTGGCGCTCATGGTTAACTACATCACCAACTGCAAGCTCGCCGGGGACTGGCAATACGGCAAGGTGCCGTATTCTCGCGCCAATCCTCCGCCCGTGGTAAGCTTCTCTCTCTATCTTCTTTTTGTCATCAGCCGGCTTCATGACGGCCGGCTTCTGACCAGTTGGTTCTTTTGAGAAGAACCCTCTTCTTGCACCGCCGGCCGGGGCGGCGGGGATTGAACGCCAGTATGCCCCCGACCGCACGGTGGACGATGTTGACGACCCGGACATGGGGGCGGCCGCCATGGAAGACGCCGTGGTGGGGGACAGCGCCGAGCCCGGAGGCTCAAGGTTCACCGCGAGCTTCGAGGACTGGTCGGACGATTTCGAAGCCGAAGTCGCCCCGCGTCGCCAGCCGGCGGCCGACCAACAGGGCGCGGGCTCATCTATCGCGCCGGCGGCCGGCGGCGGCGCATAGAAGCGCCGGGCCGCTTCAGGCCTCTTTGGCAGTCAGCCGAAGAAGTCCAAAGCCTCCGCCGCGGCGACCAAGCGAGACGAGGCGGCTGCGAAAGCGGCCCGCTTCCGCAAGGCGGTGAAATAGCCTCCGGCGGTCTCAGCGTAAGTCTTCGACTACCTTGCTGCATGCTCGTCATCATTCTCTTTCTCTTCGAATATTCTTCTTAACTTTTTCTCGCTTGCCGGACAGGGCACCGCTTTCCCTTGAGCGGGGCCCGGGCGGCTCCGTCGTGGGGCCGGCCGGAGGGTCTTTGAGCTCCCGCCGCGTGGACCCCCGCGCCGATCTCAGGGAGGCCACAGAGCGGAACGCCCGCGAAGCGCGGGAGGAGCGCGAGGCGGCGGAGAAGGCGGCCGCCCAGGCGGCGAGGGAGCAGGTCGATGCGGCAGCCAAGGCCCAGACAGAGGCGGCTACCGCGGAGACGAAGGCGAAAAGCTCGCGCGACCAGCCCCCGCTGCTCGCCATTCCTCTCCGAGCCATAGCCCCCGACACCCCATTGCCCTTGGCGGAGGAGATCGTTCAAGACCCGCCGCTGATGGAGAGGGGGGAGGACCCCGTGGCCTTTGCGAGGAGAGCGCCGCCAGCAGCGCCGACTGGAGCGGGCCAAAGCGGCCAATTGTCAGCAGCGCCAGAGGGGCCGACCGGAGGTGAGCCGGAGAGCAGAGCCGGCCTCGAGGTGCAGACGGCGACGGGCCGGCGCGCAGGGGGAGGCGTCGCTCCGCCGGAGTTGCGCCGAGTTGCAGGCGCAGGCCAGTCGGCGGAAGATCCTGAGGCGGCCAGCACTGCCATGTCCGAGTGGACTCCCAGCGGGGGAACTGGCGAGCTGAATGTGGCGGCTCAAGGGGTCCGGAGCCGGCTGCAAGCTCAGGCCGCCCTGCTGCAACAGTTCACCCAGGAGTTCTTGTCAACGCGAGCCACTATCCGGGTGAGTCCTTCATTCCTGGCTGCTTTGCTTTCTTGATTTCTTCCGTGGGGGCGCGTCAGCGCACCCACTGGGTGTAGTCCCCGAGATTCGGGCCGACTGCTGCGCAGTCGGGTCGGATCTTTCTCGACGGTTACCTTACTTTGCTTTTTTCTGAACTTTCAGGAATACCACAACCTTCGTGCTGCCGCCTTCAACTCCCAGGCTCGGGAGTTGAGCCGGAGGACCGACGACCTGGCCGACAGCCGAAGTAAGTACTCGATCTTGTCTGTCTCCTATGGGGGCGCGTCAGCGCACCCACTGGGTGTAGTCCCCGAGATTCGGGCCGACTACTACGCAGTCGGGTCGGATCTTTCTTGACGACTCTTTCCTTATTGGTTTTTCTTTTTCTTTGTCTTCAGGGGCCAACGCCGATTTGAGGAAGGAGCTCGGCGAAGCGAAGGCCGCCCTTCATACCAAGGAGGCCGAGTGCGCCGCCTTGGTCCAGGAACGGGATCGCGTAGCCAAGAAGCTGGCCGACCAAGAGGAGAGCCACAAAGCGGCCCTGCAGGCGGCGCAGGAAAGCGAAGCCGCCTTGAAGGCGGAGTATGAGACCGAGGCGGCGAGCTGGTCTGAGACCCGGCGAGCCCTGGACGAAGGCTTCGGCCGGATCGAGGACTTGATCGACGGTAAGCTGCCTTCCTCGGCCCTCCCCTGCCCCTTGCCGCTTGGGTTTTTTGACTTATCTTGAGCTGTTGCTTGTTTTTGGTGCAGACTACTTCCCGGCTACTCCGCCTTCGCCTCCCAAAGCATTGAGGCCCATCGCGAGGCGCGTCGTCAGGCGGGGGCCAACATCGCGCCGGATGCGAACCGGACACTTGAGGAGAAGCTCCTGGCTGTCCAGGCGCGGTTGCAGCCGGCTCATCGGATGCTTCGCCGGCTCCAACGTGCCGGGGCGCAAGTGTTGGCCGCCCTCTGGCCCGGCGAGACGATTCCCCGCACCCCAAGCCGAACTGCCGACTGGCTGGAGGTCGCAGTTGGTCGCTTTGAGGCTTGGAAGGCGTCGGCGGCCCGCCTCGGAGCCGGGCGGGCGTTGGAGTTCATTCGGGCTTGGTACCCAGGGCTGAGCCTGGACCAGCTGCGCACTTGGCGGATGGAGGCCGACACAGAGCTGGAGGAGGTGAGGCCGGCTATCGCCCAGCGAGCTTCGACGATCGCCGAGTGCACCGACATCAGCGTTTTCGCACCCGAAATCGATGATGACGGTGTTGCTCAGCCGGAGGAGTGGTTCGGGCTGAACCCGGCGGTGGGCGAGGACTCGGCGGAGGAGATTGCCTCCAGCGACGAAGGCGAGGATGACGAAGAGGAGGACGGCGAAGACGTCGAGCCGGCTGGTGGAACAACCGGCCGACCTCAGGCCGACCGTGCCTCCAGCAACGAGGCCCGTGGAAGCGCGCCCTCTGCGGGAGGCGGCGACAAAGCCGAAGTTCGCCAGCCGGCCGCTCCTTCAGCCGGCACGACCGTCTCCGCCGACCAGTCTGGCTCGTCGGCCGCTCCGCCAGCTTGACCTGCCGTCTTTATCTTTCCTGCCTTGTTGTCTTTGAACAATCTTTGTTAAGTTTTCGCAGTTCCACCCACTGGGGGTGTATCCAAACTATGTTGAATGCTGGCCTCTCGGAGGTCTTTTTTATGTAAATATTATCATGTGCATGTTTGGTTTCCATTCGCGTATGCTTTTTTATCCTTAGGCTTTTTCCTTTGCCGCCTTCCCTCTTTGGGGAGGCAAGTACTTGAGCTTTCTTGGATTGAAGTGAAGTGAATGGAAACCGGCCGGCTGGCTACTCTGGTAGCCAGTCGGCGGTGTGAGAAAAACCGGCTTTTGTTATATTAGTCCGTTAGTCCCTAGCCGTTTTTCGTGTGGGCGCCCGTTCCTGCCTTTAACTCTTGCCAGCCGGACAGCCGGTTCTTTGAACTGCGACTTTTGGCAAGAAAAGGCTTGGGAGCCGGCACACTACTTGTCTGACTGCGGGTAGGACTTCTAACATAACTCCAGTCGGCCAGTCCCCGAGCCGACTAGTCGAACTCGGTGTCGGACGGAATAAGTAAATGACACGACAAGGTCATAAGCATGATACTTTTCATTCATAAATAAGGGATGGCAGTCCCCGAGCCCTCCTCGGGGAGCCTATTGTCTTGTACTTAATACAAAAGTTAGCGCGGCACATACTGCATTTCAACTGTAAAATCTTCGGAGGAGGTTGGCGTTCCATGGTCGTTCCGACTCCTTGCCGGAGTCATCTCTCTTGCGCGCCTTCGGCTTCTGTGCGTCGATCAGGTAGTAGGAGTCGTTGCCTAGAGCTCTGCTGATGACGAAGGGACCTTCCCAAGGGGCTGAGAGCTTGTGCTGGCCGGCTGTTCGCTGGATCAACCGGAGCACAAGATCACCCTCTTGGAAGGATCTTGGCCTGACCTTCCGGCTGTGGTAGCGGCGCAAACCCTGCTGGTAGATGGCAGATCGGCTGAGGGCTAACAGCCGGCTTTCTTCCAGCAGGTCGACGTCGTCTTCTCGTGCTTCCTTGGCCTCCGCTTCCGTGTACATGGTTACTCGAGGCGAGTCGAATTCGATGTCAGTTGGGATGACCGCCTCGGCACCATACACAAGGAAGAAAGGGGTGAAGCCGGTTGACTTGTTTGGTGTAGTGCGCAGGCTCCAGAGGACAGCCGGCAGCTCATCGAGCCAACAGCCGGCTGAGCGCTCCAGAGGTACAACCAGTCGAGGCTTGATACCGGAGAGGATGAGGCCGTTGGCTTGCTCGACCTGGCCGTTTGACTGCGGGTGGGCGACGGATGCTAAGTCCAGCCGGATACCTTGGGCTGCGCAAAAGCGTGCCAAGGCTCCTTTGGCAAAATTCGTGCCATTGTCGGTGATGATGCTGTGCGGCATGCCGTACCGAGTTGTTATGTCTGCGATGAACATCACGGCAGTCGGCCCATTCAGCTTCTTGATCGGCTTTGCCTCAATCCACTTGGTGAATTTGTCCACAGCGACTAGCAAATGTGTCATGTCGCCGCGCGCCGTCTTGAATGGGCCTACCATGTCCAGTCCCCAAACGGCGAAGGGCCAAGTGAGGGGAATGGTCTTGAGTGCCGAAGCCGGCACGTGTTGCTTGGAGCTGAAGAGTTGGCATCCCTTGCAATGTTTGACTAATTCTTTGGCGTCATCCAAAGCGATCGGCCAGAAGAAACCATGGCGGAAAGCTTTGGCGACAAGTGATCTTGAGGCCGCATGGTGGCCGCATTCTCCTTGGTGAATGTCTCTGAGGATTGCAATGCCCTTCTCTTGCTCGACGCACCGTTGGAGGATTCCAGTGACACTGCGCTTGAGTAGTTCTCTATTGACGATTGTGTACGCTCCGGCTCGACGCTGGACTTGTCTTGCTTCTGTTTCGTCAGCCGGCAGGTCTTGGTTTACTAGGAAGTTGAGGATGGACTGAGCCCATGACGGAGCCGCGACTTCTCCTACTGCCAATGTGGCTACTGCTACCAGGGTGGGCGGGCTGGGCGATGAGGTGCTGGAGTCGGCCACCGGCTGTAGTGCTGGTGCAGTCCCCGGGCCGGCTACCGCAGTCCCCGAGCCGGCCGACGAAGTCCCCGAGCCGGCCGCCGAAGTCCCCGAGCCGGCTGCCGAAGTCCCCGAGCTGGCCGCCGAAGTCCCCGAGCCGGCTGCTGAAGTCGCCGGGCCGGCTACGGGGGTCTTGGGGTCGCCTACTTGGTTCTTCGAGCCGGACCCGGCCGCATCGGGGTCAGGCGGCACGAAGATGGAATCGGACTCTGGAGATAGCTTGATGGACGGCTTGAGGAGGCGTTGTAGAGCGACGCTGGTTGGAATTGCTTGCCGAGTGGAGCCTATTCGAGCCAGGGCATCGGCTGGCTCGTTGTCGGCTCGTGGTACGTGGAGGAACTCGCATCCTTCAAAGTATCCGCTGAGTTGTTGGACCAGGAAGCGGTAGCTCGCCATATTCGCGTCCTTGGCATCCCAGTCGCTGGATGATTGCTGGACCACCAGGTCCGAGTCGCCATAACATAGGATCCGGCGAATGCCAAGTTCTTTGGCAAGCCGGAGCCCGTGTATGAGCGCCTCGTACTCGGCCACGTTGTTGGAGGCGGCAAAGTGGATCTGTAGCGTGTATCTGAGCTTGTCGCCTTTGGGAGAGGTAAGGACGACGCCGGCTCCCAAGCCGGTGCGCATCTTGGACCCGTCGAAGTGCATGCGCCAATGGGTGGAGTCGGGAGCCGGCGGCAGGTACTGGGTCTCGGCCCAGTCGACGAGGAAGTCGGCCAGTGCTTGGGACTTGATGGCAGTGCGGGGTTGGTAGAAGATCGTGTAGGGGGCCAGCTCGATGGCCCATTTTGCCACCCGTCCGGATGCATCCCGGCTGCCTATGATCTCGGCTAGCGGGGCAGTGCATACGACCGTGACGGGATGCTCTTGAAAGTAGGGCTTCAGCTTCTTGGCGGTGAAGTACATGCCGTAACACATCTTCTGGTAGTGCGGGTAGTTCTGCTTTGAGGCGGACAGCACCTCGCTCAAATAATACACCGGCCTCTGGACCGGCTGGGCTCGGCCTTCTTCTGGGCGCTGGACTACGATGACGGTGCTGACCACCCGGCTGGTTGCGGCGATGTAGAGGAGCATGGGCTCTTTCTCAGTCGGCGCCGCGAGGACAGGCGGCGTGGCCAGCATCTTCTTCAGCTCGTGAAAAGCTTGGCCGGCCTGGTCGTTCCACTCGAAGTGAGTGCTCTTCTTCATGAGGCGGTAGAGGGGGAGAGCTTTCTCTCCGAGCCGGCTGATGAAGCGGTTCAAGGAGGCTAAGCACCCGGTGAACTTCTGAATGTCTCGAAGCTTGGTGGGGATCGCCATTCTCTCGATGGCCTTGATCTTCACTGGGTTGCATTCGATGCCGCGTTCGGAGACCAGGAAGCCTAGGAGCTGGCCGGCTGGCACTCCAAACACGCATTTCTCGGGGTTGAGCTTGATTTGGAACCGGCGTAAGTTCTCAAATGTTTCCTTGAGGTCTCCCAGCAAGGTGTCGCGCTTCTCCGTCTTCACCACGATGCCGTCCACGTAAACGTGAGCGTTTCTGCCGAGTTGCTTGAGGAGGCACTTCTGCATGCAACACTGAAAAGTGGCACCGGCACTTCTCAAGCCAAATGTCATGGTCAGGTAGCAGAAGGCTCCAAATGGCGTGATGAAGGCGGTCTTCAGGCGGTCGTCCGGGTCTAGCTTTATCTGATGATATCCGGAGTAAGCATCCGAAAAACTCAACAGCTCGCATCTGGCTGTGGAGTCTATCACTTGGTCAATCCTTTGCAGGGCAAAAGGATCTTTGGGGCAGGCCTTGTTGAGGCTCGTGTAGTCTATACACATGCGCCACTTGTTGTTCTTCTTTAGCACAAGGACCGGGTTGGCGAGCCACTCTGGAAAGAAAACTTCCATGATGAAGCCGGCCGCCAAGAGCCGGGCTATCTCCTCCCCTACAATCCTGCGTTTCTCCTCTGACAGTCGGCGAAGGGGTTGTCTGACTGGCTTTGCGTCTTCTCGAATGTGTAGTTTGTGCTCGGCGAATTTCCTCGGAACACCCGGCATGTCCTTGGGGGACCATGCAAAGATGTCCCGATTCTCACGGAGGAAATCGGCGAGCTCGCCTTCCTATTTTCTGTTCAGGTTTGCCCCGATGACGGCAAACCTCTCTGGATGCTCGGGGTCAAGAGGTATCTTCTTCGTCTCCTTGGCCGGCTGGAAAGATCCTTGAGTATCATGCTCCTTGGGGTCGGGGGACACGGCCGACAGCTTGCTGGCTATGGCCACGACTCGGTCCAACATCTTCTTCTCTTCGGCAATCACAAGGGACTCGGCCAGCCGGCTGCTGGCCGCCGCGCACTCAGAGGACTTCTTGTAATCACCAGCTACGGTGATGACGCCTTTGGTGCTTGGTATCTTCATCTTGAGGTATGCATAGTGGGGAACTGCCATGAATTTGGCCAAGGCAGGTCGGCCCAGCAATGCATGGTAAGGGCTCTCCAGGTCCACCACTTCAAACCAGATCGCTTCCTGGCGGAAATGCTCCTTGTCCCCAAAAAGCACATCGATCTTGATCTTGCCAATGGGGGCGTAGGATAAGCCCGGTACGATGCCATGAAACATTGTCCGAGTTGGCGTGAGCTGCTTCGTCTTGACATTTAGCTTTTCCAGGGTGTCACGGTACAGGATGTTGATGCTGCTCCCGCCGTCTATCAACACACAGGAAAAGCGGGCGGCGCGTCTATCCGTCGCAAGGGTGGCTTCCAGGACCAAAGCGTAAGAGCCGGGAGACGGCATCACCTCCGGATGGTCGGCCCGGCTCCAGCTGATGGGCTTTTCTGACCAATGCATGTGTCCGGCGGGGTTGGCAGCGACCATGCTAACTTCCTGGCGCTCTTGGCGTTTGCTGCGCCGGTCTTCTGCCTGGCTTGTAAAAACGATGTAGGTTGCTTGCTCGTCAGGGAACTCGTCATGCACGGCTCCGACTGTGGGCCGAGCGGCCGGAGGCGGAGGCGGCGGGCCGGCAGGCGGAGGCGGCGCAAGCCCTTCGCCTTTAGAGATTTGGGTGAGCCAATGGCACTTCCGGGTCGTGTGGTTGGATGGCTTCGCGCCACTGTGGAACTTGCAAGGGGCGTCGAGAGTTTGCTCGTAGGAGAAGGCAGGCTGCCAAGCCGGGCTGCCGCCCTTGGGCTTCTTGGGCGCCGGTCGCTCTTCAGGCGGCGCATCTTCGACTGTGGCCACCTGCCGACTGGCGGGAGGCGGCGCGGGGCCCTTGCGCTTGTGATCGTTCGAGTGGGGGAGTTGGCCGGAATCTCTAGCCGGCGTCTTGGACGCCGGGTTGAGTACCTTTCCGGATGCGTCCACCCGAAGCTCGGTCTTCATCGAGGAGTCGGCGGTGGCGTACTTGTCCGCTATGTCCAGAAGCTCGTCGACGGTAGCCGGCTCGTCGCAGAGGAGCTTGTGCTTGAGGAGGGTGCCTTCTCGGCATCCGGCCATGAAGTACTCAATGGCTTGCACCTCGTGCACCCCTTCATAGGAGTTGCGGATCTCGGCCCAACGCGTGAGGTAATCGCGAGTGGACTCGGCGGGGCCTTGTACGCACAAGGAGAGCTGTCTGGGCATGGGAGCCCGCTTGTAGGTGCTGGTGAAGTTGCGGATGAAGGCTTCTGTGAAATCTAGCCAGCTGTTGATGCTACGCGGCTTGAGGCTGTTGAGCCAGGTCCGCGCCGTGCCTTGCAGCATGAGGGGCACGTACTTCACGGCAACGCGCCGGTTGCCGTTGGCTATGCTAACCGCCGTGGAGTAGTCGATCAACCAATCTTCCGGCTTCACGGAGCCGTTGTACTTGGGCGTGTCTCTTGGGAGTGAGAACCCTTTGGGAAAGGGCTCGTCGCGGATGCGGGGGCCGAAACAAGGCGGGCCTACATCGTCTTCTTCTTCCAACGCCAGGGATCGCGCCAGGCGGTCGATCCGATGGCGGGCGTCGTTCTCACCGATTCCTTCGCAGCGGCCCAGCCGGCCGCTGAGAGTCGGGTGCGCCACTGGCGGCGGGGCGGGATATCTCTCTCCACGGGGCGGAGGCGGAGGCGGGTCGCCACGCCATTCCATGGCTCGGGGATGACCGTCCGCGTCTCGCTCGATGGAGATCCGGGTCCGGCTGCGGCTGGCAGTCGGTTCCTTCTCGCGTCGCGCACGGGTGTTGCTCGTAGTCGGCGTCCGGGACGTCACGCCGTGTCCTCGGCGCGGGGGAGGGCTTTCCGCGCGGGCGTCGGCTTTGTGTCGCTGCGCGGCTGCGTCAATCAATTGCTGGATGCGCCGGGTCATGTGGGGTAGGTCTTCGGCCTCCAAGCCGTCCAGCTCGTCTACAGCCGCGTGGGCGGCACGCAAGTTCTCGAGCGGAGTGGCATAGACCGGGCGGTCGATTCCCAGCGTGTCAGCGATGACGGCGCCGCGTTGCTTGACAAGGCTGGCCCGGCTTGGCCCGCCCGGGGCCGGCGTGCCGAAGGCGGCGCGGTCAGCTTCGCGCTGATAGGCCTCAGTGAGGCGCCTTACAGAAGCCAGCCTCCAGCCCTCTGCGAGGAGGGCGAGGCGGCGTGCCTCCAGTGCTTCTTCGTCGGCATTAGCCGGGAGGGGAGCGGACAAGTCGTGGGCCGCCGTGTGCGAGGCGTCGCGGGCGCTATCGTCGGCCGGGCCGCCGTGGCCGACAACCATCACTTCGGTGGCAACAGCATCGCAGCCGTCGGCTCGAGGAAGCGGGTCGTTGTAGATCGTGACGTTGGTGGGGAAGGTGTCGTAGGAGGCCGTGTCGGATTCGACAGGCATTGGGTCAGTGGAGCCAACCGACTCCAGGTCCACAGCGGGCTCACTGGAGACATGGAGCTGGCCGAGAAGGTTGGCGAGGTGGTCGGTGCCCGCATCGGAGGCGAGCTCGTCGGAGATGAGAGTTTCGTCGAGGAGATCGGCGAGGCCGCTTGCCGCGCAGATGCTGGTGACGCCTTGCAGCGCGTCGTGGCAAGCGCCACCGGGCGTGCCGGGCTGGCTACGCTCGCGGGGGAGGAATAAGGTTCCCGTCCAGAACAGGTCTCCGAACGACGGTGCACCTGGCCCCACGGTGGGCGCCAAATGTCGGGTGGTAGGTGCGACATATGCCAATGGGTGGCTTATCATTGTGGGAGCCAGTAAGACATCGCCGGTGCCTGGAAACGGGATAAGGTGAAGACATGCACGCCGGCGGATCTTACCCAGCTTCGGGGCTCTCCGTGGAGATAACACCCCTACTGCTGCTCTGCGGGGTCTCCGCATGTTCACTAGATGAATCAAGTAGCTACACAACGCTCCTTGAGCTGTTTGGGGGGAGGATGAAGAAGGTCACGGCTAGCCTGCTTCTTCTCCTTGTGTGGTGTCTAGAACTAGCAAGGGGTCGAACCCTTTGCATGGGTGCTCCGGGGGGTTAATATAGGCCTACCCCCCGGGGTACAATGGTAATTCGACTGGGCGCGGGGCCCAGCCATCTGTGACTGCGCTCGCCGGCTTTTGCGCCGGCTGCTGGGGCCCGCCGACTGGTGGGTCCTGCCGGCTGCCGGCCCCTTGGTCGACAGCCAGGCCCCACTGTCCAGGGCCTGGTCGGCGACTGGTTACTGTGGCTCCATCTTGTTGACGTGAGCTTCATCGTGGCAAGCGCGGCTACAGTACCGCCGCCTGTCAGGCGATCGCTGTAGCGTTACCGCGTCTTGTCTCCTTAATGGGGCGTCTTCTTCGAGGGAGGCAGCAAGCCGGCTACAGGGAGCCGGCTCTGTCTTGGGCCGACTGGTTGGAGGCGTGGCCGCCTTCGGGCGTCTCTCTGCTCGAAGGGGCCCACCGTCTGTGGGCCACGCTGGCGGCCCGTCGCGGGTGATGCCAGGGTCAACATGGCGACAGTGCCGCGCCGGACGGGTCATGCCTACCCCGTACGGCGCACTGTGCCAGGCGTGCTCCGGGATTCGGGGGTGACAGGCTTTTCTGTAGCCACGCCCCGTCGCACCGCCGTTAGGTGGGTGCAAACTTTTGTGGGTACGGTCTGGACCGCTTTATGGGGAGCCGGCTTCTTGGAGTCGGCCTTCTCATGGTCGGCTTCTTGGAGTCGGCCTTCTCATGAGGGCTAAAGTCGGACCGCCTTCCGAAAGCCGGCCTGGGTGGCAGCCAGCAAGGGGAAGGCGGCCCCACGTCTTTGATTCTTGAGAGCCGGGCGGGCTCGTAACTTTTTCAGAAGGGCCAGGGGAAGCCGGCTAGGCTACCCATGGCTATTTACTCCGACACCGGTGATCAACGAGACATCCTCGAGCGTCACGGTCATCTCCCCAGTCGGAAGATGGAAACTATGCGTCTCCGGCCTCCACCGATCAGCAAGAGCGGACACTAATGGAGCATTCAGATTCGGCGTGGACCGGCTGACCAACTGAATCCACGGGAGTAGTCCTGCCTGCTTGATGTACGGTGTGTACCGCTCATCGTAAGGCATGGCAGGACCAGAGACCCCGTGATACCGAATCTTCAAAGGTTCAAGCTTCTGCAAAAAACAAGTAATGACAAATCTTAGGGCATGTAAATTTCAACTTAAGGCAAAATATTTAGATTACTCGTTATTACCATCTCCTTCTCGCGCATCATGTAGGCCCGGTGTTTCGTGTCGTAGACATCATCGAGAAGCCAAACCATCCTTACAAAGTTCAAACAATAAACATATATGAGTTCATCTCAAATATCAGTAAACACTCAACATTTCATATGTGTTCATCTAAACATCTCATATGTATTCATCTACAAGAATCTCAACATCTCCTTCTCACACAATGAATAAATGATTGTAAATTCTCATATATATCTAGTATGTCATATGTGTTCAAGTAAATCAACATCTCATATTTCAAATAAAATCAACATTTAATATATATCTAAAAAAATTCAACATCTCACATATAGCTACAACACTCAACATCTCATAATTATCTACAAAACTAGGCATCTCATATATATCTAAAAAAAATTACAATCTAGGTTTCACTAACAAGAATCATATAGTGTGGGGGGGTCAAAGGTTCCACCTAATCTTGGGCAAACAAAGATCCAAACCAAGCAAATCAAAGGTTCCACCTAATCTTGGGCAAATCCCTAAAATTGCAACGCATTTACGGAGAAAAAGAAAGGGAACAGAGGAGTTTACCTAGTAGGAGGGATTGGAGATCGAATCCGGGCCTCAAAACTTCAGATCTGAGAGGGGTGTGGGGGGGATCCGAAGGGAGCGCCGCTGCCGCCGCTCTCTGTAAATAGAGCAACTGCTCAGAGGGGGAAGAACTGCTGGGAGGGGTTGGCCCGATGCGGCTTAAGTCAATGTGCAGCGTCCAAGACATAGGCGCTGCACATTACACAGTGTGGCGCCTATCCCTTGGGCGCTGCACTGCTGTTTGTGGGGCCGCAACCCAACCAGGGCTGCCACGCTGGCAGGAGGTGCGACGCCTAAGGCAGAGGCGCTGCACAGTGGTGTGTGGCGCCTAGCTGTCGGGCGCCACACGAAAGGGTCAGCAGAGTGAAATTTTTTCGAGAGCAGATCATTTTGTGATTTGATTTCGCCTTGAGGTCAAATATATGATTTTTGCCCGCTCACGACGTCCATACGGCGCAGCTGCACGATTGAGTATTTAGGGAGAAACAAAGGAAAGGGACCTCCTATAAGACGCATTTTGTATCGAAACAGCGGAGCGACGCATAGAAGTCCGGCTGGGTCGACCACTGCAACGCACCCAAGCAAATGGCATTTGTAGCCCGAACAGTGCAACATAAAAATCCTTAAAAAGTAGCACCTGCGTGGGTTCGACTCGTGATCTCTCCACGCAAACTGTCTGTTGCTAGCAACTGGACCTCATGATTGTTAGGCAGCGTGGACTCTTTATGTACAAATAGTAGAGGCAGATAAAACGTTTTTGAACATTTCCTTAAAAATGTGATTTTTTAAAAAGCAAACAATTTCTGAAATTCTAAACACTATTTGGATACATTAACATTTTTCAAGTTTCAAACGTTTCTTCAAAATGTGAACAGTTTTTTAAATTCTGCATTTTAAAACGTGACCAAAATTTGGAATTTCAAATATTTTTTACAGAGAATATGTTTTGTGAAACATGGACAAAAAATTAAAATTCCAATCTTTTTTGAAAAAATCCAACACTTTTTGAAATTCCAAAAGTGTCTCGACAAATGCAAGATTGTTTAAAAATGTAAAAAATTGTTTTTTTAACAATGTTTGCACACGATAAAAAATTGGAAATTCCATTTCTTTTTTTAACGTTTGAATACTTACTGAAAATTATGAACATTGATGAAGACATCAATACCATTCTTACATCCACAACCCCTGCTGCTATACATACTGGACCAATTACTAGAGCTCGCGCACGCCAATTAAATTATCAAGTACTTTCATTTCTTGGTAATGATTCTAATATTCATGAGAATATGATGCTGGCTAAATTGGATACATTTGTTTTGCTTACGAATGAAGGGCCTGACATGGATAAGAGGGATGAACACTGGAGCAAGACCAAGCATGGAGATGATGGCATGCGCAAGGGGATCAAGAACGAAGTTATAAGTGATGATTTCAGGACTTTGAAGCCACCATAAGAAGTGCATGAAGTCTTGGATGAAATATACAAGATGCCACTTCATAAATTTCGTCCAAAGGCTATCCTAGGTGTTGCGTCACCTTAATATTGGGCCAGGCCCATGTATTTTCGAAATACTTAAGTATAGGCTGTTTTTAGAGTCTATATGTGTGGGGAAACAAGAGTTAGGGGTGGTTTCGGACCCCTCCTCCAAGGGACACAAAATCCCCCCCTCTTCCTCCATATATACAGCCCGTGGGGCGTCGTTTAGACTTTGGGTTTTGTTTAGATTAAAGTTCTCCATAGCTGCAACTTCACGTACTTCGTTTGTGTTCAACGACCAGACAAAGGCATCACAGAACCCCACCTTGATCAATAAAGCTTTCCTCTTATATTCGCAATATCCAGATTGCAATCTTAGTTTCTTGCTTGTTCTTCGTTTGCCTGCAGGAAACAGACCTTCGTGATCAGGTTGATCGTGCTCCAGCGTGGTCAATAACCTCTCGGAGTTGGTTTAGCGATTGCTAAGGCGCGATGTCCTCGCGCGTTCGTAGTCGGATCATCAAAGTAGATTCCTCCAAAACGACAGCCACCATCTCATCGAAAGACGGGACACCTTTGCCTCTATCAAGTGGTATCAGATTTCCAGGTTGCTCGGTGAGATTTTACAGTTTTTTGTAGTTTAGATCGAGTCTGTTCTTCATACCTACAGTCCACCAAAAAGCCACAAAAAAATTAGGGTTAGTTCATCATATCCGAACCAATCTGAGCCTTTGCATAATCTTTTTAGGGTTTTGCATTGTTGAATTTGCGGTTGCATCGTCGTGTCTAGTTGCTGGTCTTAGTGTCTAGTCCTTTAGAGTTTCGAGTTATGTTCACAAGTAGTCACGCCGCCGCCGCATCATCATCATCACCACTGCGATATACCACCATCATCGCCACCGCTGCCATATGCCACCATCGTCATAACCGCTGTCATATACCACCATCGTCATCGCCGCTACCATATACCACATATCCACTGCCATCACGATAATCTGAGTCCACCTCCATCACAGATTCGCCACCAATCCGTGTTCCACCGCCCTACATATATTCGCCACCAGTCTGAGTTCCACCAGATTCATCTCCCACCAGTCCTAGTCCGAGTCCAGTATTTGTTGCATTGCTTTCGAGTTCCAGATCACACGATACTTCGAGTTGTGATAGAGTAGGACTCCCGAGATTCCGTGATACCCGCACTAGAAAAATAGTTCCAGTTAAAAAAACTAAGTCTGGAAAATTCTGGCTAGGCAGTTTTTAGACCATTTGTAGACTTTTTCGAAAAAAATTGTTGCGGAGCAAAAAAAGAGAGGAAAAAAGTGTCAAAAAAAGAAAAAAAGAGAAAAAAAAATCAAAGTGTGCTCCTCCCTTGTTTACGTGCAGCGCCGTGATTTTGTTAGTGTTCTAGGCTCGCGTCTCTAGCACGGTCTAGCCTAGGACCAGCACAGTACCGTCGTTGAGCGTTTATTCAACTTTGCATCTCTGAATTGATTATTGCTGACCCTTTTTGCTACCATATTATAAGTCTTCCTAGCTTCAAATACATCTACGTCATGCTCTTTGTCTCTCCCTGGTAATCACCTTATCCTAGCTTTGAGAGTTTTGACTACGACGGTTGCCGATCACTGCCTGCTGCTGAGTAAGAACTGGTAAGAATTTGAGATTTGCTTGATGGATTTGTGACACCCACCGCCACCTCTTGTTAGTAGTCTGTAGGATCATATTCTTGTGTGTTTCTATTGCTGCTAACTATGGCAGGATCACAAGTGGACGAGACTGACTGGGAGAACATGACGAATAAGGAGTTGCGTGATAAATTTTAGCAAATGATGAGTGGACAGATGCAAGATGTGCTAAACAGATTTGAAGAGGCCATGGAGAAGATAGATGGCATGGAGAAGACATTCGAAACAAAGCTCGATAACAAGTTTAATGAATTGCTCGCGCGTCTTCCACCACCACCACCGGCTGCACCTAACGCACCTCTACACAACAACAACAACAACAACAACGACAACAACAACAGCAGCAATAATAACGTTGCCTTCCAAATCAAGTGGGACCAGCACAGCGCATTCCCATTGACCCTGGGCAAAATTCTGGTGTCGTTGTTGATGCTTCTGTAGCTCCTACTACTACTATAGAGGTGGAGGACCATTACGAGGATGAGGTTGATCAAAATCAGAATTACGTGTAACCACCAGCACCACCACCACCAGGTCGTCCTCAGGTATATCATCGCAATGGTAGGGCTGCCCCACCACCTGAGGTACGAGATCATGACCTTTTTCCTAAACTAAAGTTGAATATTCCACCATTTGAGGGTAGATATGTTCCTGATATATATCTTACTTGGGAGTTAGAAATTGAACAACATTTTATATGTTTACAATATCCCGAGGAGATACGTGTTCCTGCTGTTGTTTGTGCTTTCACTAGTTTTGCATGTGTTTGGTGGTCTGAACATTGTAGATTATATCCTATTCCAGCTACTTGGTCTACTTTGAAAACTGCTATGCGTACTCGTTGGGTTCCACCATATTATCAACGTGAATTACTTCAAAAATTGCAGCGTTTAAGACAAGGAAAAAATTCTGTAGAAGAATATTATCAGGAATTACAAACTGGCATGATTAGATGTGGTATTGTTGAGGAGAATGAAGCTATGCTTGCACATTTTATGGGTGGATTAAATAGAGAGACTCAGACCATTCTAGAGTATAAGGAGTATAATAATATCACTCGTTTATTCCATCTTGCTTGTAAAGCTGAACGTGAAGTGCAGGATCGATAGGCATTGGCGCGAACTAACTTTTCTGCAGGTCGATCTTCATCATGGACACTACGTGCATCCTCTACTTCCACTACACCAGCACCTCCATCAGGTGCCACCTCCAGCCGTGATACAAGAAAGCAGGCACAACCACCACTATCTCCCAAGAGCACACCTGTCGGGCCTGCACAAAGCTCTTCTTCTTCCATGGCATCAACAGGGCACACAAGTGATATTATTTGTCGTCATTGTAAGGGAAGAGGACATTTTGCGAGAGAATGCAAATCTCAGCATGTGATGATTGCTACTGAGGATGGTGGGTATGAGTCCGCTAGTGACTATGATGAGGAGACTTTGGCTCTTATTACACGTGAAGAACACGGTGGAGATGATTCTGATCATGAGACGCAATACATGTCTCCTGAAGATGCTCACAGGTATGAATGTTTAGTTTCTCAACGTGTTTTGAGTGTGCATGTCACACAAGCTGAGCAAAATCAGAGGCATAATTTGTTCCATATAAAGGGAGTTGTGAAGGAACGTTCTGTTCGCGTCATCATAGATGGAGGGAGCTGCAACAACTTGGCTAGCATGGAGATGGTGGAGAAGCTATCTCTCACCACAAGACCACATCCACATCCTTACTACATCCAATGGTTCAACAACATCGGCAAGGTTAAGGTAACACGTACTATTCGTGTGCATTTTAGTATCTCTACATATGTTGATTATGTTGACTGTGATGTGGTACCCATGCAAGCATGTTCCTTATTACTTGGTAGACCATGGCAATTTGATAAAAATTCTGTACACCATGGTAGAAATAATCAGTATACTCTTGTGCATAAGGATAACCATATTACTTTGCTTCCTATGACTCCTGAATCCATTTTGAAAGATGATATTAATAGAGCTAATAAAGCAAAACAAGAGAAAAATAAGAGTGAAAATTAGATTGTGGCAAAAGAATTTGAGCAACAAATGAAACCTAATAATAAACCATCCAGTGTTGCTTCTGAAATTAAATTTAAAAGTGCATGTTTAATTGCCACAAAATATGATATTGATGAGCTAGATTTCAGCAAATCTGTTTTCTATGCTTTTGTGTGCAAAGAGGCATTATTTTCATTCGAAGACGTGCCTTCCTCTTTGCCCCTGCTGTCACTAACATTTTGCAGGAGTTCACTGACGTCTTTCCACAAGACGTGCCACCTGGATTATGTGACGCCCCCGATTCAATCGTACACTAATCATACACGCAAACGTGTACGATCAAGATCAGGGACTCATGGGAAGATATCACAACACAACTCTACAAATAAAATAAGTCATACAAGCATCATATTACAAGCCAGGGGCCTCGAGGGCTCAAATACAAGAGCTCGATCATAGATGGGTCAGCGGAAGCAACAATATCTGAGTACAGACATAAGTTAAACAAGTTTGCCTTAAGAAGGCTAGCACAAACTGGGATACAGATCGAAAGAGGCGCAGGCCTCCTGCCTGGGATCCTCCTAAACTACTCCTGGTCGTCGTCAGCGGGCTGCACGTAGTAGTAGGCACCTCCAGTGTAGTAGAAGTCGTCGTCGACGGTGGCGTCTGGATCCTGGGCTCCAACATCTGGTTGCGACAACAAGGTAGAAGGGAAAGGGGGAAAAGAGGGAGAAAGCAACCGTGAGTACTCATCCAAAGTACTCTCAAGCAAGGAGCTACACTACATATGCATGGGTAAATGTGTAAAGGGCCATATCGGTGGACTGAACTACAGAATGCCAGAATAAGAGGGGGATAGCTAATCATGTCGAAGACTACGCTTCTGGCCACCTCCATCTTGCAGCATGTAGAAGAGAGTAGATGGTAAGTTCACCAAGTAGCATCGTGTAGCATAATCCTAACCGATGATCCTCCCCTCGTCGCCCTGTGAGAGAGCGATCACCAATTGTATCTGGCACTTGGAAGGGTGTGTTTTATTAAGTATCCGGTTCTAGTTGTCATAAGGTCAAGGTACAACTCCAAGTCGTCCTGTTACCGAAGATCACGGCTATTCGAATAGATTAACTTCCCTTCAGGGGTGCACCACATAACCCGACACGCTCGATCCCATTTGGCCGGACACACTTTCCTGGGTCATGCCCGACCTCGGAAGATCAACACATCGCAGCCCTACCTAGGCACAATAGAGAGGTCAGCACGCCGGTCTAAATCCTATGGCGCAGGGGTCGTGGCCCATCGCCCATTGCACACATGCACGTTGCGTACGCGGCCGATGAGCAGACCTAGCCTCCCTTATACAAGAGTAGGCGTTCCAGTCCAACCCGGCGCACGCCGCTCAGTCACTGACGTCATGGAGGCTTCGGCTGATGCCACGATGTCGAGTGCCCATAACTGTCCCCGCGTAGATGGTTAGTGCGTATAGGCCAGTAGCCAGACTCAGATCAAATACCAAGATCTCATTAAAAGTGTTATCTTGAAATAACCGCGAACGCCGACCAGGGCCAGGCCCACCTCTCTCCTAGGTGGTCTCAACCTGCCCTGTCGCTTCACCACAAAGATCCACAAAGAGGGCCGTCGGGACAAACGTCCTTTCGGACCCAATCCGTGGATCACTCGCGGGTACTCCTACGAGCCGACCCGTCTTTAGTCACCATAAGTATCATACATTATGTATATGTATATACCCATGATCAACTCCCGAGTGATCACGGCCCGATAGTATAGCATGGCAGACGGACAAGAATGTATGGCCACTGATGATAAACTAGCATCCTATACTAAGCATTAGGATTGCAGGTAAAGGTAACAGCAGTAGTAGCAAGGACAGGCTATGCATCAGGATAGGATTAACGGAAAGCAGTAACATGCTACACTACTCTAATGCAAGCAGTATAGAGGAGAGTAGGTGATATCTGGTGATCAAGGGGGGGGGGGCTTGCCTGGTTGCTCTGGCAAGAGAGAGGGGTCGTCAACACCGTAGTCGTACTAGGTAGCAGCGACGTCGGTCTCGGTGTCTAGCGAGAGAAGAGGGGGAAGAAACAATAAATATAATGCAAAAAAATGCATGATGATGCATGACATGACAAAGCGTGATGCTAGGTGTGCCCTAACGCGGTACGAGGTGGTACCGGTGAAGGGGGGAAACATCCGGGAAAATATCCCCGGTGTTTCGTGTTTTCGGACAGAGGAGCCGGAGGGGGAAAGTTGCGTGTTTGCTATGCTAGGGATGCGCGGCGGACGAACGAGCTGCGTATCCGGATTCGTCTCGTCGTTCTGAGCAACTTTCATGTAGAAGGTATTTCCATCCGAGTTACGGATTAAAAGATATGATTTTCTAATGATTTAAATCATTTATTGGAATTTACTTATTTAACATAAAGGAATTATGACATCAGAATGATGCAATGCTGACGTCAGCTGGTCAACAGGTCGGCTGACCAGTCAAAGCAGACAGGTGGGTCCAGTGGGACCCACATGTCATTGACAGGGTACTAACAGGGGGTTTAGACTAATTAATTGGGTTAATTAAGGGCGTGGGCCCATCCTGTCAGTGAGTGCTTAGACTAATTTAATTATTTTTATTTATAAAATTGTTTTAGTTATTTAAAAGGGCGGTGGGGCCCAGGCGTCAGCGAGACAGAAGGCGGCCACGTCAGCGTTGACCTGGTCAACAGGTCAACTGGGCCTCTGGGACCCACTGGCAGTGACCTAGGGGTGGACCCCACGCATGCCACGTCAGCTGGCCAGTGTTTAGATGCCGGCGAGTTCGTTTTCACGGCGGCGCGGCTTGGGCGAGCGTCGGGTTTCGTCTGTAGGCCACCGAAATGGGCGGGACCAGTCGCATTCGAACGGCAAGACGACGGCGGAGCGAATGGTGGTGGTTGCGGAGGCTGTGCTTGCCAGAGTCGAGCGCTACGGGCTCATCGGCGGCGAGGTGGTTCGGGCGTGAGACGAATACGGCGACACAGCGTGCTTCGGGGCTAACGGGAAGGCTAGGGTGGAGCTGCGCGACACACTGAGCACAAAGGACTCGGCCCCTTAACCATTTGGTCACCGGAAGGGCGCCGACGACGCGCGCAGGCGGCGGCGTAGTCGGGTCCCCGACGGGAAACACGCTAAGAGGCACGGGGAGGCTAGTGCGCGGGCGCGTAGGGCTCGCAGGAGCTCGATGCTGGGCCCGAACGAGCTCGACGGCATATGTGGCCGCGGCGGTGTAGTGCATGGCGGCGACCAAAGCTCAGCAATGGCGGCAGCTGGCTACAGAGCGCTAGGGGGCCAACAAGGAGCAGCAGGGGGAGGAGAAGCTCACCGTGCGGCACGCAAGGTGGCCCGTGGTGGTTTAGTAGCAGCAGAGTCGACAGCGCTCGTCAGAGACGCGTCGGGGATCCGAGGAAGAAGACGAGGCCGGGGCAGTGTTCGTGGGCGTTCGGCGTCCTGCGGCTCGTCGGGGAGGCGTAATCGAGGGAGAGGGAGCGAGCAGACACGTCGGAGAGGTGCGGAGGTCGCGGTGGCCGCAAGTTCTACGGCGGCGAGGCCATGGCAGTGCTCGGTTGCAGCGGGGAACGAGGGGAGGAGCGAGGTGGATCTGAGGGGAGAGGGAGGCGCAGGGACCGAGAGGGCGAGCGTGGGGCGAGTGGGAGGCGGGATCGAGGAGGCGGGGGCGTGGCGGCCTTATCCTCTCCTCGACACCGGCGAGGGGGTCCGGTGGCGACGCGCCCTTGTTCCGACCCGGGTCGGGGGAACAGGGAAGGGGACGAGGCATGGGAGTGAGGCCGGGTGTGGCCATCTGGGCCAGGTGGGCCGGCCGACCTGTGAGCTGGGTCGCCTGGTCCAGGGGGCTTCCCTTTTTGTTTATTTTTGTAATTTCTTTCTTTTATTTATTTTCTTTTCTGTTTTATTTCATTTTAAAGTATTTAGGCATTTTCTAAAAATGTGTTTACTTCACCATAATTACCAGTGCAATATTTGGCACTGACCGAACATTTTTGTTTCAACTTTTAAAAACTTTTGTTGTTTGCCATTTTTCTGAACTGATTTTTGAATCGGTTTGAACTAATAAAAATTTAGCAACAGTAATCACAGATGACATGGCATCATTAGGAGAGTTTTACTGTAGCCTAATTATCCGGGCGTTACAAATCTCCTCCACTACAAGAAATCTCGTC
This sequence comes from Triticum urartu, assembly GCF_056163025.1. Classification (NCBI taxonomy): domain Eukaryota; kingdom Viridiplantae; phylum Streptophyta; class Magnoliopsida; order Poales; family Poaceae; genus Triticum; species Triticum urartu. Next base: position 140,766,678 of record NC_141875.1, on the reverse strand, counting down.
CCGAGATTTTAGGAGGTAGAAGGAAACAGTGCGGGGTATTCATCACACAGGCGATCCTCGCGTTCCCAAGTGGCTTTGTCTTCAGAGTGATTCGACCACTGGACTTTGAGGAACTTGATCGCCTTCTGACATGTGCGGCGTTCAGCTTGGTCAAGAATGCGGACCGGATGCTCTTTATAGGAGAGGTCATGTTGCAATTCGAGCACTTCATGATCCGCTGCTCGGATCGGATCCTTGAAGCAACGGCGGAGTTGTGACACATGGAACACATCGTGAACCTGAGAAAGGTTTGGCGGAAGCTCCAGTTGATATGCCACTTTTCCACGCCTTTCGAGAATAGTGAATGGGCCAATATAGCGAGGAGCTAGCTTGCCCTTGATCCCGAAGCGGTGAGCACCCTTCATTGGTGTAACTCGAAGATAGGCCTTTTCGCCAGGTTGATAGATCATGTCTTTATGATGACGGTCATAATTACTCTTTTGACGTGACTGAGCAGTCTTGAGATTCTCGCGAATAATGTGAACTTGTTCTTCGGCCTGTTGGATAATATCCGGACCGAAGAGTGGACGTTCCCCAGTTTCTGACCAGTTCAGAGGGGTTCGACACTTTCGTCCATATAGCACTTCGAAGGGGTACATCTTCAGACTAGCTTGATAGCTATTATTATAAGAGAACTCGGCATATGGAAGAGATTCCTCCCATTTCTTATCAAAGGAAATTACACAAGCTCGAAGCATGTCTTCGAGAACTTGGTTGACACGTTCAACTTGTCCTTGCGACTGAGGATGAAATGCCGTACTGAACGACAGATGAGTTCTCATAGCTTCTTGGAAACTTGCCCAAAATCTTGAAGTGAATAAGCTGCCATGGTCTGAACTGATAACCAGTGGAATACCGTGAAGTGAAACAATTCTTGACATGTAGAGAGTAGCAAGCTGACTAGAAGTGATTGTCTCTTTGACCGCCAAAAAATGCGCAACTTTAGAAAGCCGGTCAATGACGACAAGAATAGCATCATTACCTTTCTGCGATTTGGGAAATCCAGTGACGAAGTCCATTTCAACATGGTCCCATTTCCATTCAGGAATAGAGATAGGTTGCAGAGTTCCAACAGGCCTTTGATGCTCTGCTTTGATACGGCGGCAAACGTCACACTCAGCAACATAACGAGCAATGTCCTGCTTCATATTAGACCACCAGAATCTTTGGCGGATGTCTTGGTACATCTTTGTACTACCAGGATGAATAGACAAAGGCGTATCATGAGCTTCTTTTATAACCTCTTTAGTCTAATCCAGGTTTTTCCTCGAACATGGTACCACTAGGCGGCCTTTGAAGTACAAGGCGCCATCATCAGTGATAGAGAAGAAGGAGGGCTTTCCTTCTGCTAGATGACGTTTAATCTTTTGGACTTCAGAGTCATAACCTTGAATAGTCTTTATACCAGCTACGAGATCTGGTACGGTAGCCAGGGTATTTAGAGAACCCTTAGTAACAACACGAAGATTCATCTTCTGAAACTCTGGGGGAGGGGGGCGAGTGCTCCAGGAGGAACAATATGAAGGTTCAGCTTTCTAAATTCTTCGACAAGCGAGGGCTGAACTTTGTGAACCTGGACGTGATTGCAGTAAGACTTGCGGCTCAAGGCATCAGCCATTACATTAGCCTTGCCGGGGTATAGGATATACCCACATCAAAGTCTGCAACAGTCTCCATCCATCTCTGCTGACGGAGGTTCAGATCTGGCTAAGTAAATAGATACTTTAGACTTTGGTGGTCGGTGAAGATTTTGCAACGATTACCGAGAAGGTAATGTCGCCACTGCTTCAGTGCATGAATGACAGCAGCAAGCTCGAGGTCGTGAACTGGGTAGTTTTCTTTGTGAGGGCGCAGTTGATGAGAGGCATAAGCAATCACTCTGCGCTCTTGCATTAGGACACATCCTAATCCTTGACGGGAAGCGTCACAGTAAATGACGAAGTCCTTCTTAGTATCAGGTGGAGCAAGCACTAGGGCAGAAGTCAACTTGTCTTTGAGCGCCTGGAAACTTTCCTGACACTTGTCTGTCCAGTCGAACTTGACACCCTTATGCATCAGATTAGTCAGAGGCCTGGCAATCTTGGAGAAGTTCTCGACGAATCGACGACAATAGCTGGCAAGACCGAGAAAACTTCGGACTTGCTTGACATTCTTCGAAGGAGTCCAATCGAGAATAGCCTAAACTCGTTCAGGGTTGACGGCAATACCATCCTTGGAGATGACGTGCCCAAGATAGGTTACTTCGGGGAGCCAGAATTCACACTTGGAATACTTAGCATACAGTTGATGCTCTCGAAGCTTTTCCAGCACAAGACGAAGATGTTCAGCATGTTCTTCCTCGTTCTTGGAAAATACAAGGATATCGTCCAGATAAACCACGACGAACTTGTCGAGGTAATCCATGAATATATAGTTCATCAGACGAGAGAAGGTGGCGGGAGCATTCGTTAAGCCGAATGACATGACGGTGTACTCGTATGACCCATACCGAGTCACAAAGGTGGTTTTTGGGATGTCCTCTTCACGAACACGGATCTGGTGGTAACCCAACCTCAAGTCAAGTTTGGAAAACACTGATGAGCCAGCCAGTTGATCATAAAGATCATTGATCCGAGGAAGAGGGTATTTATTCTGAATGATAGCTTGGTTTATAGGACGGTAGTCTTCGACTAATCGGTTTGTCCCATCCTTCTTCTTAACAAAGAGAGAAGGTGCTCCCCAAGGAGAGCAACTTGGGCGAATGAAACCTTTGACAAGAGATTTGTTGATTTCCTCCTTAAGCTCAGTGAGTTCATGCGGCGGCATCTTGTAGGGTCGTTTAGCTATAGGGGTGGTGCCGGGTTTCAAGTCGATGATGAATTCGACAGCTCTAGCAGGGGGAATCCCTGGAAGTTCTTCTGGGAAGACATCTTGGAATTCACGAATGACGGAAATGTTTTCAATGCCCTTGAGTGGTGCAGTGTTCAACGCATTCAAGGCATAAAGCCGTGCCTCGGCGTTCTGAACTAGATGAGCTTGGTAAGCTATTATTTCGTCAGAAGGGTGTAGCAGATGGATGACCTTAGTGGCGCAAACTATAGAAGCAGTATGCGCTTTCAACCAATCCATTCCCAGAATGAGGTCGATGTTAGACGACTTCAGGATAATGGGAGAGGCATAGAATTCCAGCCCTTCGATTTCCACGGGGACATCGATCCAACCAGTGAGGTTTGACATTGTCCCACGGGGGTTTTTACCAATACCGAAGTGTTCATCTCCTCACATTTAACGTCATGCTTGTATGCAAAATCTTCTGACATGAATGAATGCGATGCTCCTGAATCGAATAAAACAGATGCAGGTACTAAATTTACGAGGAGGGTACCCATCACGGTAGCAGGCTGGTCTAGAACTTCATTGAGATCAACGTGGTTGGCATGAACATGACCATAAGACCTGGCATTGTTGTTGCGAGGTTGGTTGTTGCCACGGCTAGCTGCAGGGAGGGCCAGTTGATTCTGGTTCTGGTTGCATTCCCTAGCACGGTGTCCTGGTTGACCACACCTGAAGCACAGACCATTATTGGGAGTGGGAACAGGAGCTTGTGGTGGTGGAGCTGGAAGCCTTGGCTGCCTAGTTGGAGGAGCAGGCAGACGAGGTGCGGCATAGGACTGCCTTGGGGCAAGTGCAGTTGGCTGGTACATACTGTTGGGAATCCATATCTTACGCTTCTACGAAGACGGGCTCGAAGATGAGCCCGTGTCACGGTTGCGCCTGTGAGAGCTATGGTATTCTTGCAGACCAGTTTCGACATTGATGGCCTTGTTCACCAGGGTGGCGAAATCAGCGAAGTCATGCGCTAGAAGTGCGAGCTTGATATCAGCTTGAAGACCATCACGGAACTTCTCATGTCTGCGCGCATTGGTTGCAATGTCTTCTTCAGCATAGCGGGACAGATCCAGAAACTCCCGCTGATAAGCTTCCACAGTTTTGTTGCCTTGGGTGAGGCTGCGGAACTCGCGCTTCTTACGGTACATGACTCCCTGAGGAATGAAGCGAGCACGGAAAGCAGCTTGGAAGTCTGGCCAGGTGATGATTGTTCCAACTGGCAAAGTACGCCTGTGGTTGTCCCACCATTGAGCAGCGGGTCCCTTCAGGAAGAAGGAAGCAAAGGTGACATAGCTGGCAGGCACTACATCAGCAGACTCCATCTCATAGGTGATGTCACGGAGCCAGTCATCAGCATCCAGAGGCTGAGTTGAGCTGCGGTACACAGTTGGGTTCAGGCGCATGAAATCCTACGGAGTTACTGGGGTCGGCTGCTGGTTCATATTGGGGCGAGGAAACTGAGCCATCATATTCTCCATGAACTGACGATTCATGTCAAGCTGTTGGATCATACCAGTCATGTACTCAGGAGGTGGTGAGGCGTTGCCACCATGACCACGACCACCTGGTCTAACCATCCTGCTAATATATAACAGGGGTAGTTCAGCATTGAGAAATTTGCAAAGACAAGAATCATTCATGATGAAACATGCACAACGAAAGCAACACGATAGATCCTACATAGTAGTCGGCATATCTTACAAAAGAGATCATGCATAGAGTTCGGTACACAGAGTTCAGTACATAGTCTAAGACATCATAGGCGGCACGCAGGCTCGCGGCGAGTGCATCTAACACTAACAAGCAAGTCTACATCAGTCCCACGCGGTACTGCGGAGGTAGCTGTAGCCTGAAAGCTGGTAGTGTGGCATCGGGAACTCCACGTTGGCAACCTGGGGGCCGCGGGTACTCTGGTGCAGAACCCGACGCTCAAGTGGCAGAAGAGGACCAAGTGCGGGAGAGTAGCCTCCCACATCTGGCCAACCGACGCCCTGGGGCATCACGGTCCTGGCTGGGTAGATCGCAGAATGTGGTAGCTCTCTGGATCCGACAAAGGGGTGCAACATCGTCAAAGCACGGTAAAGGTGCTGACGAGTGGTGTACAACTCGTGGCGAAGAGCTCGGTTAGCTCGATCCAGCCCATTAGCATGCAGAACCAAGTTCTGATGGTAGAAGGGCTCTCGGGTGACAGTGGAGTAGGTAGCAGTGTAGTAACCCTCCGCACCGACATCGGATGCGATAGCAATGTGCCTGAAGGGGGAGGTGTCCAACTCCTGATACTCTCCACGAAGATGTGTCACAGCAACATAAGCAGCATCGTGGACCGCCATATCGATAGTCACTCCAACACCATGAGCAGTGTGCAGCACGATGGTGGAGTCATACTCCTGAGAGTAGAGGTGGACGATGGCACGGTACTGCTCTTGGTTGAAGTCCTGATACTCCTCATAGACGGTATACTCAGGGTGCCAGCGATAACCCAGATAGGTCATCATCTTAACCAACACAACAGGTGATCCTGAGGCACCAATGGTCGTCGTGTGGCGCACGACCTGCCTCGTGGGTTCCATCTGAAAACAAAGATGTTTTCACAGGAGTCAAATGACAATGTGGATAATGTTCAAATACTACTCTAAAGAATAGCTAGGGCTTATCCAACTTTGGGGTGAACGTGGTCACGGGATCCTAGTGTTAGGGTTAGTAAAATCGTTTAACCCGAGTAGGAGAGAGTTTAGAGTCCCAGAGTAAGGATCGAGGAGTAAAAGATCCTAATACCACCCAGATGGCGACGTGGGCCCGTAAGGCACACATCCATGTTAGTAAAAGTTTTTTGTAATGTCTAGACTCAACTTCGGCCAACGAGTGTGGAAGGGGGATTCCTACAGGCAGTCGACTCTGATACCAACTTGTGGCGCCCCCGATTCAATCGTACACTAATCATACACGCAAACGTGTACGATCAAGATCAGGGACTCATGGGAAGATATCACAACACAACTCTACAAATAAAATAAGTCATACAAGCATCATATTACAAGCCAGGGGCCTCGAGGGCTCAAATACAAGAGCTCGATCATAGATGGGTCAGCGGAAGCAACAATATCTGAGTACAGACATAAGTTAAACAAGTTTGCCTTAAGAAGGCTAGCACAAACTGGGATACAGATCGAAAGAGGCGCAGGCCTCCTGCCTGGGATCCTCCTAAACTACTCCTGGTCGTCGTCAGCGGGCTGCACGTAGTAGTAGGCACCTCCAGTGTAGTAGAAGTCGTCGTCGACGGTGGCGTCTGGATCCTGGGCTCCAACATCTGGTTGCGACAACAAGGTAGAAGGGAAAGGGGGAAAAGAGGGAGAAAGCAACCGTGAGTACTCATCCAAAGTACTCTCAAGCAAGGAGCTACACTACATATGCATGGGTAAATGTGTAAAGGGCCATATCGGTGGACTGAACTACAGAATGCCAGAATAAGAGGGGGATAGCTAATCATGTCGAAGACTACGCTTCTGGCCACCTCCATCTTGCAGCATGTAGAAGAGAGTAGATGGTAAGTTCACCAAGTAGCATCGTGTAGCATAATCCTAACCGATGATCCTCCCCTCGTCGTCCTGTGAGAGAGCGATCACCGGTTGTATCTGGCACTTGGAAGGGTGTGTTTTATTAAGTATCCGGTTTTGGTTGTCATAAGGTCAAGGTACAACTCCAAGTCGTCCTATTACCGAAGATCACGGCTATTCGAACACGCTCGATCCCATTTGGCCGGACACACTTTCCTAGATCATGCCCAGCCTCGGAAGATCAACAAGTCGCAGCCCTACCTAGGCACAACAGAGAGGTCAGCACGCCGGTCTAAATCCTATGGCGCAGGGGTCTGGGCCCATCGCCCATTGCACACCTGCACGTTGCGTACGCGGACGGTGAGCAGACCTAGCCTCCCTTATACAAGAGTAGGCGTTCCAGTCCAACCCGGCACGCGCCGCTCAGTCACTGACGTCATCAAGGCTTCGGCTGATACCACGACGTCGAGTGCCCATAACTGTCCCCGCATAGATGGTTAGTGCGTATAGGCAAGTAGCCAGACTCAGATCAAATACCAAGATCTCGTTAAACGTGTTATCTTGAAATAACCGCGAACGCCGACCAGGGCCCGGCCCACCTCTCTCCTAGGTGGTCTCAACCTGCCCTGTCGCTTCGCCACAAAGATCCACACAGAGGGCCGTCGGGACAAACGTCCTTTCGGACCCAATCCGTGGATCACTCGCGGGTACTCCTACGAGCCGACCCGTCTTTAGTCACCATAAGTATCATATATTATGTATATGTATATACCCGTGATCAACTCCCGAGTGATCACGGCCCGATAGTATAGCATGGCAGACGGACAAGAATGTATGTCCACTGATGATAAACTAGCATCCTATACTAAGCATTAGGATTGCAAGTAAAGGTAACAACAGTAGTAGCAAGGACAGGCTATGCATCAGGATAGGATTAATGGAAAGCAGTAACATGCTACACTACTCTAATGCAAGAAGTATAGAGGAGAGTAGGCGATATCTGGTGATCAAGGGGGGCTTGCCTGGTTGCTCTAGCAAGAGAGAGGGGTCGTCAACACCGTAGTCGTACTGGGTAGCAGCGGCGTCGGTCTCGGTGTCTAGCGAGAGAAGAGGGGGAAGAAACAATAAATATAATGCAAAAAAATGCATGACGATGCATGACATGACAAAGCGTGATGCTAGGTGTGCCCTAACGCGGTACGAGGTGGTACCGGTGAAGGGGGGAAACATCCGGGAAAATATCCCCGGTGTTTCGTGTTTTCGGACAAAGGAGCCAGAGGAGGAAAGTTGCGTGTTTGCTATGCTAGGGATGCGCGGCAGACGAACGGGCTGCGTATCCAGATTCGTCTCATCGTTCTGAGCAACTTTCATGTAGAAAGTATTTCCATCCGAGTTACGGATTAAAAGATATGATTTTCTAAAGATTTAAATCATTTATTGGAATTTACTTATTTAACAAAAAGGAATTATGACATCAGCATGATGCAATGCTGACGTCAGCTGGTCAACAGGTCGGCTGACCAGTCAAACCAGACAGGTGGGTCCAGTGGGACCCACATGTCATTGATAGGGTACTAACAGGGGGGTTTAGACTAATTAATTGGGTTAATTAAGGGCGTGGGCCCATCCTGTCAGTGAGTGCTTAGACTAATTTAATTATTTTTATTTATAAAATCGTTTTAGTTATTTAAAAGGGCGGTGGGGCCCAGGCGTCAGCGAGACAGAAGGCGGCCGCGTCAGCGTTGACCTGGTCAACAGGTCAATTGGGCCCCTGGGACCCACTGGCAGTGACCCAGGGTTGGACCCCACGCATGCCACGTCAGCTGGCCGGCGTTTAGACGCCGGCGAGTATGTTTTCGCGGCGGCGCGGCTTGGGCGAGCGTCGGGTTTTGTCTGTAGGCCACCAAAATGGGCGGGACCGGTCGCATTCGAACGACAAGACGACGGCGGAGCGAATTGTGGTGGTTGTGGAGGCTGTGGTGGCCAGAGTCGAGCGCTACAGGCTTGTCGGCGGCGAGGTGGTTCAACCGTGAGACGAAGACAGCGACGTAGCGCGCTTCGGGGCTAACGGGAAGGCTAGGGTGGAGCTGCGCGACACGCTGAGCACAAAGGGCTCGGCCCCTTGACCATTTGGTCACCGGAAGGGTGGCGGTGACGCGCGCAGGCGGCGGCGCAGTCGGGCCCTGATAGAAACACGCTAAGAGGCACGGGGAGGCTAGTGCGCGGGCGCGTAGGGCTCGCAGGAGCTCGATGCTGGGCCCGAACGAGCTCGACGGCATCTGTGGCCGCGACAGTGTAGTGCATGGCGGCGACTAGAGCTCAGAAACGGTGACAGCTGGCTACAGAGCGCTAGGGGGCTAATGAGGAGCAGCAGGGGGAGGAGAAGCTCACCGTGCGGCACGCAAGATGGCCCGTGGTGGTTTAGTAGCAGCAGAGTCGACGGCGCTCGTCGGAGACGCGTCGGGGATTCGAGGAAGAAGACGAGGCCGGGGCAGCGTTCGTGCGCGTCCGGCGTCCTGCGGCTCGTCAGGCGTCCTGCGGCTCGTCAGGGAGGTGTAGTCGAGGGAGAGGGAGCGAGCGGACACGTCGGAGAGGTGCGAAGGTCGCGGTGGCCGCGAGTTCTACGGCGGGGAGGCCATGGCGGTGCTCGGTTGCAGTGGGGAACGAGGGGAGGAGCGAGGTGGATCTGAGGGGAGAGGGAGGCGCAGGGGACCGAGAGGGCGAGCGTGGGGGCGAGTGGGGGGCGGGATCGAGGAGGCGGGGGCGTGGCGGCCTTATCCTCTCCTCGACACCGGCGAGAGGGTCCGGTGGCGACGCGCCCCTGTTCCGACCCGGGTCGGGGGAACAGGGAAGGGGACGAGGCAGGGGAGTGAGGCCGGGTGTGGCCGGCTGGGCCAGGTGGGCCGGTCGCTGTGAGCTAGGTCGTCTGGTCCAGGGGGCTTCCCTTTTTTTGTAATTTCTTTCCTTTATTTATTTTGTTTTCTGTTTTATTTCATTTGAAAGTATTTAGGCATTTTCTAAAAATGTGTTTACTTCACCATAATTACCAGTGCAATATTTGGCACTGACCGAAAATTTTTGTTTCAACTTTTAAAAACTTTTGTTGTTTGCCATTTTTCTGAACTGATTTTTGAATCGGTTTGAACTAACGAAAGTTTAGCAACAGTAATCATAGATGATATGGCATCATTAGGAGAGTTTTACTGTAGCCTAATTATCCGGGCGTTATAGATTACCACCTATTCGAAGGATTGAGCATAAAATTGACTTAATTCCCGGTGCATCATTATCCAACCGTGCACCATACCGTACCAATCCAGAAGAGATGAAGGAGATTATGCGTCAAGTACAAGAGCTGTTCGACAAAGGTTATATACGCGAATCCCTTAGTCCTTGTGTTGTTCCTATCATTTTAGTGCCGAAAAAGGATGGTACGTCGCGTATGTGTGTTCATTGTAGATGCATTAATAATATTACTATTCGTTATCATCATCCTATTCCTAGGATAGATGATATGCTTGATGAATTGAGTGGCGTATGTGCGTTGATTGTAGAGGCATTAATAATATTACTATTCGTTATCGTCATCCTATTCCTAGGCTAGATGATATGCTTGATGAATTGAGTGGTTCTACAATATTCTCCAAAGTTGATTTGCGTAGTGGATACCATCAAATTCGTATGAAATTGGGAGATGAATGGAAAACATCATTTAAAACTAAGTTTGGATTATATGAGTGGTTAGTCATGCCTTTTGGGTTAATTAATGCACCTAGTACTTTCATGAGATTAATGAACGAAGTTTTACGTGCTTTCATTGGACGATTTGTGGTAGTTTACTTTGATGACATATTGATTTATAGCAAATCCTTGGAGGAACATTTGCAACATTTATGTGCTGTTTTTATTGATCTACGTGATGCACGTTTGTTTGGTAACCTTGGGAAGTGCACCTTTTGCATCGACCGAGTATCTTTTCTTGGCTATGTTGTTACTCCACAGGGAATTGAAGTTGATAAAGCCAAGATTGAAGCTATTGAGAGTTGGCCGCAACCCAAAACGGTCACACAAGTGAGGAGTTTCCTTGGCCTCGCTGGTTTCTATAGGCGTTTTGTGAGAGATTTCAGCACCATTGCTGCACCTCTCAACGAGCTTACAAATAAGGATGTGCCTTTTGTTTGGGGTACCGCACAGGAAAAAGCCTTCATGGTATTGAAAGATAAGTTGACACATGCTCCTTTACTCCAACTTCCTGATTTTAATAAGACTTTTGAGCTTGAATGTGATGCTAGTGGAATTGGATTAGGAGGTGTGTTATTACAAGATGGCAAACCTGTTGCATACTTTTCTGAAAAATTGAGTGGGCCTAGTCTGAACTATTCTACTTATGATAAAGAATTATATGCTCTTGTTCGGACCTTAGAAACATGGCAACATTATTTATGGCCCAAGGAATTTGTTATACATTTTGATCATGAATCTTTGAAACACATTAAAAGTCAAGCAAAACTGAACCATAGACATGCTAAATGGGTTGAATTCATTGAGACTTTCTCTTATGTCATTAAACAAAAGAAGGGTAAAGAAAATTTTATTGCTGATGCATTGTCTCGTCGTTATACTATGCTTTCACAACTTAACTTTAAAATATTTGGTTTGGAGACCATCAAAGATCAATATGTGCATGATGCTGAATTTAAAGATGTATTGCAGAATTGTAAGGAAGGGAGAACTTGGAACAAGTTCGTTCTTAACGATGGATTTGTGTTTCGTGCTAACAAGCTATGCATTCCAGCTAGCTCCGTTCCTCTTTTGTTGTTGTAGGAGGCACATGGAGGAGGATTAATGGGACACTTTGGCATCAAGAAGACGGAGGATATACTTGCTACACATTTCTTTTGGCCAAAGATGAGACGGGATGTTGAACGTTTTGTTGCTCGCTGCACTACATGTCAAAAAGCGAAGTTACGACTCAATCCTCATGATTTATATATGCGTTTGCCTGTACCTAGTGTTCCTTGGGAGGATATATCTATGGAATTTGTTTTAGGTTTACCTCGAACAAAGAAGGGGAGGGATAGCATATTTGTTGTCGTGGATAGCTTTTCGAAAATGGCACACTTTATACCATGTCATAAAAGCGATGATGTTGTTAATGTTGCTGATTTGTTCTTTCGTGAAATTATTCGCTTGCATGGTGTGCCAAATACTATTGTTTCAGATCGTGATACTAAATTTCTTAGCCACTTTTGGAGATGTTTATGGGCTAAGTTGGGGACTAAACTGCTTTTTAGTACTACTTGTCACCCCAAACTGATGGACAAACTAAAGTAGTCAATAGAACATTGTCTACTATGCTTAGGGCTGTTTTGAAGAATAATAAGAAAATATGGGAAGAATGCTTGCCTCATATTGAATTTGCCTATAATCATTCATTGCATTCTACTACTAAGATGTGCCCTTTTGAAATTGTATATGGTTTCCTACCTCGTGCAACTATTGATTTGTTGCCTCTTCCATCTTCGGAGAAGGTTAATTTTGATGCTAAAGAACGTGCTAAATTGATTTTAAAAATGCATGAGTTAACTAAGGAAAACATTGAGCGTCTGAATGCTAAATATAAACTTGCTGAAGATAAGCGTAGAAAACATGTTGTGTTTGCACCTGGAGATCTTGTTTGGTTACATTTGCGTAAGGATATATTTCCTAAATTGTGAAAATCAAAACTAATGCCACGTGCTGATGATCCTTTTAAGGTGTTAGAGAAAATAAATGATAATGCATATAAATTTGAGCTGCCTGCAGATTTTGGGGTTAGTTCCACTTTTAACATTGCAGATTTGAAGCCTTATTTGGGTGAGGAAGATGAGCTTCCGTCGAGGATGGCTTCATTTCAAGAATGGGAGGATGATGATGTTGGAAATATGCCCTAGAGGCAATAATAAAAGCATTATTATTATATTTCCTTGTTCATGATAATTGTCTTTATTCATGCTATAATTGTGTTATCCGGAAATCGTAATACATGTGTGAATAATAGACACCAACATGTCCCTAGTAAGCCTCTAGTTGACTAGCTTGTTGATCAATAGATAGTCATGGTTTCCTGACTATGGGCATTGGATGTCATTGATAACGAGATCACATCATTAGGAGAATGATGTGATGGACAAGACCCAATTCTAAACATAGCACAAGATCGTATAGTTCGTTTGCTAGAGTTTTTCCAATGTCAAGTATCTTTTCCTTAGACCATGAGATCATGTAACTCCCGGATACCGTAGGAGTGCTTTGGGTGTACCAAACGTCACAACGTAACTGGGTGACTATAAAGGTATGCTACGGGTATCTCCGAAAGTGTCTGTTGGGTTGACACGGATCAAGACTGGGATTTGTCACTCCGTATGACGGAGAGGTATCACTGGGCCCACTCGGTAATGCATCATCATTATGAGCTCAAAGTGACCAAGTGTATGGTCACAGGATCATGCATTACGGTACGAGTAAAGTGACTTGCCGGTAACGAGATTGAACAAGGTATTGGGATACCGACGATCGAATCTCGGGCAAGTAGCATACCGATTGACAAAGGGAATTGTATACGGGGTTGCTTGAATCCTCGACATCGCGGTTCATCCGATGAGATCATCGAGGATCATGTAGGAGCCAACATGGGTATCCAGATCCCGCTGTTGGTTATTGACTGGAGAGCGATCTCGGTCATGTCTACATGTCTCCCGAACCCGTAGGGTCTACACACTTAAGGTTCGGTGACGCTAGGGTTGTAGGGATATGTATATGTAGTAACCCAAATGTTGTTCGGAGTCCCGGATGAGATCCCGGACGTCACGAGGAGTTCCGGAATGGTCCGGAGGTAAAGAATTATATATAGGAAGTGCTATTTCGGCCATCGGGACAAGTTTCGGGGTCACCGGTATTGTACCGGGACCACCGGAAGGGTCCCGGGGGTCCACCGGGTGGGGCCACCTGCCCCGAGGGGCCACATGGGCTGTAGGGGTGTGCGCCTTGGCCTACATGGGCCAAGGGCACCAGCCCCAAGAGGCCCATGCGCCTAGGGTTCAAGAAGGGAAGAGTCCCAAAGGGGGAAGGCACCTCCTAGGTGCCTTGGGGAGGAGGGATTCCTCCCTTGGCCGCCGCCCCCCTAGGAGATTGGATCTCCTAGGGCCGGTGCCCCCCCCTTGGCCCTCCTATATATAGTGGGGAGATGGAGGACTTCTCACACCACGCCTTTGGTGCCTCCCTCTCCCTCTCCAACACATCCTCCTCCTCCATAGTGCTTGGCGAAGCCCTGCCGGAGTACTGCAGCTCCACCACCACCACGCCGTCGTGCTGCTGCTGGAGCCATCTTCCTCAACCTCTCCTTCCTCCTTGCTGGATCAAGAAGAAGGAGACGTCACGCTGACCGTACGTGTGTTGAACGCGGAGGTGCCGTCCGTTCGGCGCTAGGATCTCCGGTGATTTGGATCACGTCGAGTACGCCTTCCTCATCCCCGTTCTTTGAACGCTTCCGCGTGTGATCTACAAAGGTATGTAGATGTAATACGATCACTCGTTGCTAGATGAACTCATAGATGGATCTTGGTGAAACCGTAGGAATTTTTTTTGTTTTCTACAACGTTCCCCAACAGTGGTATCAGAGCTAGGTCTATGCGTAGTTCTCTTGCACGAGTAGAACACAATTTGTTGTGGGCATAGATGTTGTCAACTTTCTTGCCGCTACTAGTCTTATCTTGCTTCAGCGGTATTGTGGGATGAAGCGGCCCGGACCAACCTTACATGTACGCTTACGTGAGACCGGTTCCACCGACTAACATGCACAAGTTGCATAAGGTGGCTGGCGGGTGTCTGTCTCTTCCACTTTAGTTGGAGCGGATTCGATGAAAAGGGTCCTTATGAAGGGTAAATAGAAGTTGACAAATCACGTTGTGGCTTTCACGTAGGTAAGAAAACGTTTTTGCTAGAACCCTATTTCAGCCACGTAAAACTTGCAACAACAATTAGAAGACGTCTAACTTGTTTTTGCAGCAAGTGCTTTGTGATATGATATGGCCAAAGTTGTGATGAATGATGAATGATATATATGTGATGTATGAGATGTTCATGCTATTGTAATAGGAATCACGACTTGCATGTCGATGAGTATGACAACCGGCAGGAGCCATAGGAGTTGTCTTTATTTTTTTGTATGACCTGCGTGTCATTGAGAAACGCCATGTAAATTACTTTACTTTATTGCTAAACGCGTTAGCCATAGTAGTAGAAGTAATAGTTGGCGAGCAACTTCATGGAGACACGATGATGGAGATCATGATGATGGAGATCATGGTGTCATGCCGGTGACAAGATGATCATGGAGCCCCAAGATGGAGATCAAAGGAGCTATGTGATATTGGCCATATCATGTCACTATTATTATTTGATTGCATGTGATGTTTATCATGTTTTGCATCTTGTTTACTTAGAACGACGGTAGTAAATAAGATGATCCCTCATGATAATTTCAAGAAAGTGTTCCCCCTAACTGTGCACCGTTGCGACAGTATGTTGTTTCGAAGCACCACGTGATGATCGGGTGTTAGATTCTAACATTCACATACAACGGGTGTAAGACAGATTTACACATGCAAACACTTAGGTTGACTTGATGAGCCTAGCATGTACAGACATGGCCTCGGAACACAGAAGACCGAAAGGTCGAGCATGAGTCGTATAGAAGATACGATCAACATGAAGATGTTCACCGATGTTGACTAGTCCGTCTCACGTGATGATCGGACACGGCCTAGTTAACTCGGATCATGTTATACTTAGATTACTAGAGGGATGTCTATCTAAGTGGGAGTTCATTGTATAATTTGATTAGATGAACTTAATTATCATGAACTTAGTCTAAAATCTTTACAATATGTCTTGTAGATCAAATGGCCAACGTAGTCCTCAACTTCAACGCGTTCCTAGAGAAAACGAAGCTGAAAGACGATGGCAGCAACTATACGGACTGGGTCCGGAACCTGAGGATCATCCTCATAGCTGCCAAGAAAGATTATGTCCTACAAGCACCGCTAGGTGACGCACCCGTCCCACAGAACCAAGACGTTATGAACGCTTGGCAAACACGTGTTGATGACTACTCCCTCGTTCAGTGCGGCATGCTTTACAGCTTAGAGCCGGGGCTCCAAAAGCGTTTTGAGAGACATGGAGCATATGAGATGTTCGAAGAGCTGAAAATGGTTTTTCAAGCTCATGCCCGGGTCGAGAGATATGAAGTCTCCGACAAATTCTTCAGCTGTAAGATGGAGGAAAATAGTTCTGTCAGTGAGCACATACTCACTATGTCTGGGTTACATAACCGCTTGACTCAGCTGGGAGTTAATCTCCCGGATGACGCGGTCATTGACAGAATCCTCCAGTCGCTTCCACCGAGCTACAAGAGCTTTGTGATGAACTTCAATATGCAGGGGATGGAAAAGACCATTCCCGAATTATTTGCAATGCTGAAATCAGCAGAGGTAGAAGTCAAAAAGGAACATCAAGTGTTGATGGTGAATAAAACCACTAAGTTCAAGAAAGGCAAGGGTAAGAAGAACTTCAAGAAGGACGGCAAGGGAGTTGCCGCGCCCGGTAAGCAAGCTGCCGGGAAGAAGCCAAAGAATGGACCCAAGCCCGAGACTGAGTGCTTTTATTGCAAGGGAAGTGGTCACTGGAAGCGGAACTGCCCCAAGTACTTAGCGGACAAGAAGGCCGGCAAAACGAAAGGTATATGTGATATACATGTAATTGATGTGTACCTTACCAGTATTCGTAGTAGCTCCTGGGTATTTGATACCGGTGCGGTTGCTCACATTTGTAACTCAAAACAGGAGCTGCGGAATAAGCGGGGACTGGTGAAGGACGAGGTGACGATGCGAGTCGGGAATGGTTCCAAGGTCAATGTGATCGCCGTCGGCACGCTACCTCTACATTTACCTTCGGGATTAGTTTTAAACCTTAATAATTGTTATTTAGTGCCAGCTTTGAGCATGAACATTGTATCAGGATCTCGTTTAATTCGAGATGGCTACTCATTTAAATCCGAGAATAATGGTTGTTCTATTTATATGAGAGATATGTTTTATGGTCATGCTCCGATGGTGAATGGTTTATTCTTAATGAATCTCGAGCGTAATGCTACACATGTTCATAGTGTGAGTACCAAAAGATGTAAGATTGATAATGATAGTCCCACATACTTGTGGCACTACCGCCTTGGTCACATAGGTGTCAAACGCATGAAGAAGCTCCATGCTGATGGACTTTTAGAGTCTCTTGATTACGAATCATTTGACATGTGCGAACCATGCCTCATGGGTAAAATGACCAAGACTCCGTTCTCAGGAACAATGGAGCGAGCAACCAACTTATTGGAAATCATACATATTGATGTGTGCGGTCCAATGAGTGTTGAGGCTCGCGGTGGCTATCGTTATGTTCTCACCCTCACTGATGACTTGAGTAGATATGGGTATGTCTACTTAATGAAACACAAGTCTGAAACCTTTGAAAAGTTCAAGGAATTTCAGAGTGAGGTTGAGAATCAACGTGACAGGAAAATCAAGTTCCTGCGATCAGATCGCGGAGGAGAATACTTGAGTCACGAGTTTGGCACGCACTTAAGAAAATGTGGAATAGTTTCACAACTCACGCCGCCTGGAACACCTCAGCGTAATGGTGTGTCCGAACGTCGTAATCGCACTCTATTAGATATGGTGCGATCTATGATGTCTCTTGCCGATTTACCGCTTTCTTTTTGGGGCTATGCTTTAGAGACTGCCGCATTCACTTTAAATAGGGCTCCATCGAAATCCGTTGAGACGACACCGTATGAATTATGGTTTGGGAAGAAACCTAAGCTGTCGTTTCTAAAAGTTTGGGGATGCGATGCTTATGTCAGGAAACTTCAACCTGAAAAGCTCGAACCCAAGTCAGAAAAATGCGTCTTCATAGGATACCCTAAAGAAACTATTGGGTATACCTTCTACCTCAGATCCGAAGGCAAGATCTTTGTTGCCAAGAATGGATCCTTTCTAGAGAAGGAGTTCCTCTCGAAAGAAGTAGGTGGGAGGAAAGTAGACCTTGATGAAGTATTACCTCTTGAACCGGAAAATGGCGCAACTCAAGAAAATGTTCCTGAGGTGCCTGCACCGACTAGAGAGGAAGTTAATGATAATGATCAAGATACTTCTGATCAAGCTCCTACTGAAATTCGAAGGTCCACAAGGACACGTTCCGCACCAGAGTGGTACGGCAACCCTGTCTTGGAAATCATGTTCTTGGACAACAGTGAACCTTCGAACTATGAAGAAGCGATGGCGGGCCCGGATTCTGACAAATGGCTGGAAGCCATGAAATCCGAGATAGGATCCATGTATGAAAACGAAGTATGGACTTTGACTGACTTGCCTGTTGAGCGGCGAGCCATAGAAAATAAATGGATCTTTAAGAAGAAGACAGACGCGGATGGTAATGTGACCATCTATAAAGCTCGGCTTGTCGCTAAGGGTTATCGACAAGTTCAAGGGGTTGACTACGATGAGACTTTCTCACCGGTAGCGAAGCTAAAGTCCGTCCGAATCATGTTAGCTATTGCCGTATTCTACGATTATGAGATATGGCAAATGGACGTCAAAACGGCATTCCTTAATGGTTTCCTTAAGGAAGAATTGTATATGATGCAGCCGGAAGGTTTTGTCGATCCTAAGAATGCTGACAAGGTGTGCAAGCTCCAACGCTCGATTTATGGGCTGGTGCAAGCATCTCGGAGTTGGAACATTCGCTCTGATGAGATGATCAAAGCGTTTGGGTTTACGCAGACTTATGGAGAAGCCTGTGTTTACAAGAAAGTGAGTGGGAGCTCTGTAGCATTTCTCATATTATATGTAGATGACATACTTTTGATGGGAAATGATATAGAACTCTTGGACAACATTAAGGCCTACTTGAATAAGAGTTTTTCAATGAAGGACCTTGGAGAAGCTGCATATATATTAGGCATCAAGATCTGTAGAGATAGATCAAGACGCCTCATAGGTCTTTCACAAAGCACCTACCTTGATAAGATATTGAAGAAGTTTAATATGGATCAGTCTAAGAAGGGGTTCTTGCCTGTGTTGCAAGGTGTGAAATTGAGCTCGGCTCAATGTCCGACCACGGCAGAAGATATAGAAGAGATGAGTGTCATCCCCTATGCCTCGGCCATAGGTTCTATTATGTATGCCATGCTGTGTACCAGACCTGATGTAAACCTTGCCGTAAGTTTGGTAGGAAGGTACCAAAGTAATCCCGGCAAGGAACACTGGACAGCGGTCAAGAATATCCTGAAGTACCTGAAAAGGACTAAGGAAATTGTTTCTCGTTTATGGAGGTGACGAAGAGCTCGTCGTAAAAGGTTACGTCGACGCTAGCTTCGACACAGATCTGGATGACTCTAAGTCACAAACCGGATACGTGTATATATTGAATGCTGGGGCAGTAAGCTGGTGCAGTTGCAAGCAGAGCGTCGTGGCGGGATCTACATGTGAAGCGGAGTACATGGCAGCCTCGGAGGCAGCGCATGAAGCAATTTGGGTGAAGGAGTTCATCACCGACCTAGGAGTCATACCCAATGCGTCGGGGCCGATCAAGCTTTTCTATGACAACACTGGAGCTATTGCTCTTGCCAAGGAGCCCAGGTTTCACAAGAAGACAAGGCACATCAAGCGTCGCTTCAACTCCATTCGTGAAAATGTTCAAGATGGAGACATAGAAATTTGTAAAGTCCATACAGATCTGAATGTAGCAGATCCGTTGACTAAACCTCTCCCTAGAGCAAAACATGATCAACACCAGAATTCCATGGGTGTTCGATTCATCACAATGTAACTAGATTATTGACTCTAGTGCAAGTGGAAGACTGTTCGAAATATGCCCTAGAGGCAATAATAAAAGCATTATTATTATATTTCCTTGTTCATGATAATTGTTTTTATTCATGCTATAATTGTGTTATCCGGAAATCGTAATACATGTGTGAATAATAGACACCAACATGTCCCTAGTAAGCCTCTAATTGACTAGCTCGTTGATCAACAGATAGTCATGGTTTCCTGACTATGGACAATGGATGTCATTGATAACGAGATCACATCATTAGGAGAATGATGTGATGGACAAGACCCAATCCTAAACATAGCACAAGATCGTATAGTTCGTTTGCTAGAGTTTTCCAATGTCAAGTATCTTTTCCTTAGACCATGAGATTGTGTAACTCCCGGATACCGTAGGAGTGCTTTGGGTGTACCAAACGTCACAACGTAACTGGGTGACTATAAAGGTATACTACGGGTATCTCCGAAAGTGTGTGTTGGGTTGACACGGATCAAGACTGGGATTTGTCACTCCGCATGACGGAGAGGTATCACTGGGCCCACTCGGTAATGCATCATCATAATGAGCTCAAAGTGACCAAGTGTCTGGTCACGGGATCATGCATTACGGTACGAGTAAAGTGACTTGCCGGTAACGAGATTGAACGAGGTATTGGGATACCGACGATCGAATCTCGGGCAAGTAACATACCGATTGACAAAGGGAATTGTATACAGGATTGATTGAATCCTCGACATCGTGGTTCATCCGATGAGATCATCGAGGAGCATGTGGGAGCCAACATGGGTATCCAGATCCCGCTGTTGGTTATTGACCGGAGAGCGATCTCGGTCATGTCTACATGTCTCCCGAACCCGTAGGGTCTACACACTTAAGGTTCGGTGACACTAGGGTTGTAGGGATATGTATATGCAGTAACCCGAATGTTGTTCGGAGTCCCGGATGAGATCCCGGACGTCACGAGGAGTTCCGGAATGGTACGGAGGTAAAGAATTATATATAGGAAGTGCTATTTCGGGCATCGGGACAAGTTTCGGGGTCACCGGTATTGTACCGGGACCACCGGAAGGGTCCCAGGGGTCCACCGGGTGGGGCCACCTGCCCCGGGGGGCCACATGGGCTGTAGGGGTGTGCGCCTTGGCCTACATGGGCCAAGGGCACCAGCCCCAAGAGGCCCATGCGCCTAGGGTTCAAGAAGGGAAGAGTCCCAAAGGGGGAAGGCACCTCATAGGTGCCTTGGGGAGGAGGGATTCCTTCCTTGGCCGCCGCCCCCCTAGGAGATTGGATCTCCTAGGGCCGGCGCCCCCCCCCTTGGCCCTCCTATATATAGTGGGGAGATGGAGGACTTCTCACACCACGCCTTTGGTGCCTCCCTCTTCCTCTCCAACACATCCTCCTCCTTCATAGTGCTTGGCGAAGCCCTGCCGGAGTACTGCAGCTCCACCACCACCACGCCGTCGTGCTGCTGCTGGAGCCATCTTCCTCAACCTCTCAGCTGGATCAAGAAGAAGGAGACGTCACGCTGACCGTACGTGTGTTGAACGCGGAGGTGCCGTCCGTTCGGCGCTAGGATCTCCGGTGATTTGGATCACGTCGAGTACGCCTTCCTCATCCCCGTTCTTTGAACGCTTCCGCGCGTGATCTACAAAGGTATGTAGATGTAATCCGATCACTCGTTGCTAGATGAACTCATAGATGGATCTTGGTGAAACCGTAGGAATTTTTTTTATTTTCTGCAACGTTCCCCAACACCGCCTCCATCTGGATGTCCCATCTAGAAGCGATGGCTCCCTGCTCATGGCAGCAGCCCCCTCCTTGGTGGCGGCGGCAGGCCGGCCGGCGGCGGCGAGTGACTGATGGTGTGTCATCTCTCTCTTCATTAAGTGTACGCCCAGCGACAAGCGGCATCAATGCCGTGTGTCTCTCCATTAAGCGCATAGACAGCCAAGCAAACCAGAAGCTTCAGTAATAACGCAACAGCTTGTCCACGGTTTCGAACTATGGATTTAATCTAAAAAAGTGAAACAATTTGGATTGGTTTGGATGGAAAATACAGCTAGTTTGGTCCGGTCTGACTTCTAGACCTCAATATTTGGATTGGATTGGATTGGTTTGTCGGAGGAAAGTCATGTGGTTTGGTCTGGTTTTAATCTGGATTTGAAACTATTCACAGATTTACCTGTATATGTAACAGGTCGCGGGTTCGAGTCCTACCGGTAGCGCAAACTTTTTGTGTGTGCGAATTTTACATTCCGCGCGAGACAGCGAATGGGCCGGCCCAGTCGCACGCCTCTTGTGCATCGCGTGAGCTATTCACCGCAAAATGCGGCGTATAGGAGCTCTCTAGAGCGCCAACTAGGAGCTCCCGCAGGCGCTGGTTAAGGGCAATTTTTGTAACCAGCGCCTGCAGCCGCGTTAGCTGGGCTGGCCCATTTATATGTTTTAATCTGTAGGTTTTTTCCTTCTGTTTCCAACATTGCAAAAAGAAGTGCATGGTGGTATGTGTCGAACCGGCGAGTTCCTGTTTCGAGGCTCAATGCGCTAACCAACCTGCCACACAACCTCGTCTGATATTGTTCATCTTTCTCATTCTTTTATTACTTCTACTTTTCCTTTTATTTTTTCCATTTTCTTTCTTCTTCTTCCTAGTTCGATGAACTTTTTTCTGCGGAATTGATGAAGTTCTTTCTAAAAGTTGATGAATTGTTTTTCAAATTTCGATTAAATTTTTTTCGAATTTGATGAACCTCGTTCATATTTGATGAACTTTTTCTCAAAATCATTGATTTTTATTTGAAATTCAATGATTTTTTTTCAAAATCTATGAATTTTTTTCAAATTTCATAAACTTTTTCTCAAAATCGTTGATTTTTATTTCAAATTTGACAATTTTTATTTCAAATTCGACGAACTTTTGTTCAAAGTCGATGAAAGTTATTTCAAATTGCTGAACTTTTTTTTAAAGTCGATGAACTTTATTCAAATTCGTGAACCTTTTTTAAAGTCGGTGATTTTTTTCTTCAAATTTTTTGAAGTTCTTTCTGAACTGATGAACTTTTTTGAATGTGCGAACATTTTTGCAAATTCGTCTACATTGCTATGGTTTTTTTTTCTCTATTTAGGCATGATTACTAGGTGTTCTTTTATTAGCTTGATTTTTTGTGCTGTTGTGCACGTGACGGTATCATGCATGACTGATAGCAGATGATGGATTCTAACCGTACGTACATACGTAGTACTCTTTGGTTGCAAGAGAAATCAAGTAGTCCTCGGGAGGTACCGACTGAATGTGACCCTCTTCGATTTGCTCGAAACATAACGCGCCACGCTCAAGCGAGCGAGCGACCAGATTTGCGGGGCGAGTCATATGGGCTGGCCCATGATTTGGTGGCTGTGAGCGCCAGCTCTCTTGCAGGAGTTGGAGGAGCTACCCAAGCGGTCGGACAGATATGCATCTATATGACACCAACACAGCGAGGTGCAACATGGCTACGACCAAGTTTGGGGGAGGTGCAACTGAAAGATGCGGTGGTTGCCAAATCCTCAAACACCGGTGCAATTGGAGCGGTTTGTTGTAGCGATCGTGGCGTTTTCTTGGGAGTGTCCGCGGATTGTCTTCCCAGGTGTGATAGAGCCTGCTACTCTCGAGCCGTGCGCGTGCAGAGAAGCATTACCTCCTGCGGAGGATCTGGCCATCACTAAAGTATGTATTGCATCTGATTGTTTGAGAGTCATGAACGACCTGAAGAGTAGACAACATCTTGATGAGTATTGCATGATCCTTAGATAGACCGACGACAAAAAATGCAACTGCAGAGTTGTGAATTTGTCCATGAGCACCACTCAAACAATGATAGGCGCACATACTAGCTAGATCGGCCACTACACTCTGTAATAGTCGCCATGTGTGGTTTAACGACCCACCAGATCACCTTTGCATCTCTGTAAACTTATTTGAATGAAATAAAGTGCGGTGTTCTTCTTAAAAATAAAGTTGGCGCCTGGAGCGCCAACAAGGAGCAGCCCACTTCTATATCTCGCGTTACGCGAGAGAAGGTTGTCGCTCGCTGAAGGGCCTAGTACTTGAGCGAGCAGATGGGCCAGCCCAGTGTGCAGGAGTTTTTTTTGTTTTCTATTTTCGTTTTTTGCTTTATTTTTTGTAGTTTTATTTATACTTTAAAATATTCTACATATATATTACAAAAAAATCTTCAAAAACACATTTGAAAAAAGTTGAACAAGTGTTTGTAAACTATTGAATAAGTATTAAAAAGTGTTGAACAAGAATTTGAAAAATGTTGAACAAGTATTTGAGAATGTTGAAAAGGTATTAAAAATGCTGAACAAGTGTTTAGAAAATGCTGAATAAGTATTAAAAAATGTTGATCAAGAATTTGAAAAATGTTGAATACGTATTTGAAAATGTTGAGTAAGTATTAAAATTGTTCAACAGGTATTTGAAAAATGTTGAATATTTAAAAAAATAATATTGAATGAGTATATGAAAAATGTTGAACAAGTATTTAAAAATATTAGATAAGTATTTGAAATTTTGAACAAGTATTTGAAAAATGCTGAACAAGTATTTGAAAACATGTTGATCATGTATATAAAAATGTTAAACAAGTATTTGAAAAAATTTGAGCAAGTGTTTGAAAAATGTTGAACAAGTATATAAAAATGTAGAATGAAGACCAAAAAATAAACAAAGAAAAAAAGAAAAAAGAAAAAAGAGACAAAATAAACCAAAGGAAAAATTGAAGAAACAAATAAAAAACCCGAAGAAAGAAAATGAAAGCCAGAGAAGAAAAGAAACCAAATAAAACAAAAAAAAGGAAAAAATCCCGACGAAAAGCACTCGTGTAGTTTTAAGTATGGCTTGTCCCTAGTTATTTCCATGAAACGAACTTGGGTGGGGTCGCTAGCTCAGCGCGTGACCCCCCTGGAGACCAGGGTTCGATTCCTCGCGCTGCCACTTCCATCCTTAAGGCGATAAATAGTCGTCGCGGTGAGCGGCGTATTACTCGTTGTGAGACGATTTAAACTTTAATTTACAGCATGAGCGCCAAAATAGCATATGCGCCTAACTAACTAGGTGCTCCCCAGATCCTTAAAAGAAAAAAAATTAGGTGCTCCCCAGAAAAGAGAAAAAGAGGGTAGCCATGTATTTACTATGGTCTATTCTTTTTCAGTTTTACTAAGTCTCAGTCGACTGAGACTTCGTTATGTCTCAGACTCTCAGTCGATACTATCTTCCTTTGATTTTGCATGAAGATTCGTATAAAAATTTTATTTTTAGTTTTTTTACACACTATATCACTTGACTGAGATTTGGTAAAGTCTCAGTCGACTGAGACCTAGCCACAACCATTCTTTTTTTTGCGGGCGTACTATGGTCTATAGAGGCCTTCTCAACTGGGCACCTTAGGTTTAGACATGTGCTGATAGTGACTTTTCTTGGCCACATCTAGAGAAGGTTGGCCTCCTCTAGGTACAAAAGGTTATCACCCGCAAAAAAAAAGTACAAAAGGTTATCGTGTCCAGTGTACCATTATTGAGGATCTACTGTCTAATTACAATGGATATCATCGACGCTGGCAAACCCTGCCCGGCCACCACCACTACCAATGGTGATCCGACGATGTGATGCATCTCCCGGCGCTTGCTGGTGCAATGATGAGGTCGCACCCAGACGGTCACAGCTAGTAGCTCACAGGGGCGTCTCAGGGAACCGACCGCTGGAACGCGACAATTGACATATTTTGACGTGGCCTTTCAGGGGCCCTTTGCAACCCTAAAATAGCATTATGACACGGATGTCACGGTCCGCAAAGGGCTATTGACATGGCCTCCCTTAGATAAAAAAAAAGACATGGCCCTCCGGGGACCCTTGCGCTCCTAATAATGGCATTATGACAAGATGTCACGATCCACAAATGGCTCTGGGGCTTTCAGGTAACGCTCGCGGGTGGTGCGGCTGCGGCCTCCCTTTTTCATCATTTCAGGTGCAGCGATCGCACACCCCGACCAGCTCGGCCCCCGGCCGAGACGAACGCACTCTCGCGCGCGCCGTCTCGACAAGACGCACCATGTCAACCGGGTGGATTTCCATGTACGACGTTGCTGCACCATGCGTTTTGCCGGCCTGCACGAGCACCCGCCCAGTAGGGCGGCCTCCTTGTTCCTGCCGCGCTGGCTGCTGGCCACTACCGTGCTTGTATCTTCAAGTCGGGGTGCCCGGTGTGGAATCTTTTCGGAATCTAGCCCAGGATGCCAGTGGCCAGCCCTTCCCGGCCTCTCGATCCGGTGCACCATTGCATCTTCTCTGATCTAAGAGATGCTGGAGCATGCATTACAGCAACCAAGGCCAGTGGATACTGGCTGGGCTACTACACGGGCCGGTCAAACACACGTGCACGAGTCTTTTCAGAATCACGGCGTGGGTAAAATATACTATCCCCTAGCAGGTTGCTGGAATGATTGGTGCGTGAAGTTGAGCAACTTTTTCAACCGCGGGCGGGCAATTGAATTGAATACATGTAAAGCTGCGACGTAACCTGCAGCTAAACATGCACGCGCGCACGTTTGTGCTTTTTTGCCCTGCACTGCACACAGCTGGAGCAGCCACGCTATCTGGCATCAGGATGCGCGCGGGCATGGCCGTATGGAAGTAGCTACCTCGGCCTGCACTGGCAATGGAGATCGTTTTCCGGGACCAGACAGGCATCTCCGTGGCCCTCATCATTATCTTATATGCCAAACGCCGGGGAAAAGGCGGGAGAGATGACGAAGCTCCCTCTCTCGTCCCCATCGGCACTCCCGTCCATCGCAGACACGACATGAAACGAAGAACCTCACTATGTGTTCCTCTGTCCGGCCACGGATGCCTGACGCGTGCACATCTTGAATGGAGCGTCGGATCGGACGAGGTGGATGCCGGAGAGCACAAGTGTCGTCCGCGCGCGCCACCGGCGGTGCATGCCCGTGTCAGGTCGGCGCATTCCCGCCTCGGGTTGCTACGCGCTGCTGCCGCTGCTGAATCTCGAACGCCGCTCCCTCTCTCTTTCCTTCTTCTCGCGGCCGCGGGCTAGCTGGAGATGCATGTCACGGTGTTCGGGACCGCCACTAGCCATGAACTCATGATCGGCAACTTGCCCCATGCACGATGGATAGATGCTTCTTTGCTCAATCATTCGAGCCCCGATTCTCGCATAGATGGACACAGATTCAGTGCCAGGTGGATGGAGAAGCTTGTACTCTCCCTGCTCCGGTTGCTCACCTCCTCCACCCAGAAAACGATGGCCAGGTCAACTTGTAACTTGCACTTGGTCGATCCATTCCATTCTGATCCCTTCACAGGAATGTAGTCACTTCAGAATCTAGTGTCCAGGTTAGCTCATCAGTTCTCTAGCTTAGTGCCAATCTATATCTTGGATGTGAAAGGGTGCTTTCTTGAAAGATACTGTACTAGCTAGCAAGCATGTAGCTAGTGCGAAAATTGAAAGGAGCGCTCGTCCTCGGAAAATGCCAACGGAGGCCCAGCTCCAGTTAGTTCGTTTTCAATTTTTATTTTCTTGGAGCACGAAAAATTCCAAATTTTATTTTTTTGAACACACATGCACATGTATACTATGTATATGCAAAATTTCACAGTATTATACGTTTACATGCGGCGTACAGGAAAAAGACAAATACACATTTTTAATGGGCCTTTTATTTTTGTTATTGGGCCAGAAATTTGTTATTTTTGTACAGCCTACAAATCACAACATTTTTCGACGAAATTTAACATGTTCTTGCGGAATACATATAAGTTTTCATGGTATTTTTTTCAGATTTTTTTGGAACTTTTAAGTACGGTTTTTGATTTTTTTTCAAAATACCGAGCTCACTGGAGCTCGGCCTCCAAAAATCCGCACTCCGCTCGTCCTCGCCTATACACTTTATCCCCGATGCATGTTCGTCTCTAGATCTTTTTTTGATAAAGGGCGATTTTATTATCTCAAAATGTAGCATCAAGAGGATACAGAACATTATAAGTAACACCCGGCCTCTGCATAACTAGGATGCACATAGCCAAATCCAAATGTCTGATAAAAAGCATGAAATAAAACAGATAAATCGGCAACAATAGAGTCCTATAGATCGACACTATGCCTATATCGAAGGAGGTGGTTGATCAATCCGTAGGTTCTGCTGCCATCCATGTTGGGAAAAAATCTCCATAGCCACATGCTCCAATCGTGTACACACCGCCTTAAACAACGGCTGGTACTCCGATCGTTGTAGTATAGACCACATACGTAGCGAGTCGTATCTAGATCTGAACTGGCAGGAGTATACTATTAATGTTAGGAATCATGGGGCCAACTGCACAGTGCATGGTCGTGTGAGGCCGTCCTAGTACAGGTGACTCATTCCATCATGTACCGTTGGCCCATAAGGAAAGTTTCTCACGTAGGTGACAAGCGTGAAGCACATATGAAGTCTTGATTAATGCATCAGTTTGGAACTGGATTCCACGTATCATTACTCTTTTTTCTTTTGAGTTGCATATATCATTAATTCATTCTGAATGAATGGACGAACTATGATTTGTATTGTTCTTTTTTCTATTGATGGTTCAGTGCTTCGTAAATCATTCTGAAAGCAAATTCTTCATTTAACAGAAAAAAAAATCTTCATCGGTGTGAAAATATCCTCGTGTAGTTTTAAACATCATTTACTAATTCTAACCTAGAAATGAATTAACAAAGTCTATCCAACTCTTATGCCATTTGATTTTGCGTGAAGGTTTATACGAATCTTTTTCGTTTGATTGATTTATATCTATTTGAGTTTGATTTTATTTTATCCACACACCGCACAACAAGTCATCTTGCGTGAGCAAAACTGAAGTTGCACGTCCGTGACGCACAACTGTATATCGATTGGTCACGCGCAAGTACAGTTGCACACTCAACTACCTTTCATTTTTAAAATACACAGTAATATTTTTTAAACAAACATTGAACATTTTTCAAAGTCATGGCAAACATTTTTTAAATACACATTGAACACTTTTTAAACAAACATTGAACGTTTTTCAGAGACATGGCAAACATTTTGTAAACAAACATTAAACATTGAACAACGCGTTGCATTGGAGCTCCATTGGCAGCGAGGCCCGGGTCACAGCACCGGCAGCGTTGCATTGGAACTCCGCTGGCAGCGAGGCCCAGGTCGCAGCACCGGCGGCATTGCACTGGAGCTCCGCCGACGGCGACATCTGGGCATCCGAATCACAGCATCGCGTTGCATTGTAGCTCCGTTCGGCGGCGAGGCCTCGAATTGCAACACCGGCGGTGTTGCATTGGAGCTCCGCCGGCAGCGACATATGGGCATCCGGGTCACAGCAGTGCATTGCATTGGAGCTCCATCGGCGGGGAGGCCCTGGTTCGCAGCACCGACGGCGTTGCATTGGAGCTTCACCGGTGGCGAGACCCAGGTCGCAGCACTGGCGCCGTTGCATTGGAGCTCCGTCGGCGGCGACATCTGGGCCACAACAATGTGCACACATGCTAGATAAAGTGGTTGGAAGGAGGTGGAGAGACTAGAGCGCATCGATAGATGGGGATTTAGAGAAGACGAGAGTGGGGAGAAGATTCGGGATAGACGTGTGTGGGCCCCATGTGACGCGTGTCGCACTCACGACATGGTTTACGCACCGAGCAAATCATTTTATAGTACACACATTTTATGATACACAAATAATAAACTTTTAATGCATGATGATTCTTTTTTAAAATGCACAACAGATATATTTTAGTACACTGTGTTTTTTAAAGATATATCATGCACATTTTCAATACATGGTGAATATTTTCTAAATACATGCTGAATATTTTAAATACAAAATGAATACTTTTCAATGTATGGTTAAAGGTTTTGAATTATACTATGGGCAATTTTGACAAACACAATGAATTTTTAAAATGCATGAGGCACAATTTTTAAATTAGATGATGAATTTTATTATTACAGGATGATCACTTTTTTAAAAGCGTTCACACATTTAAGAAAAAAATTCATGTAACTATAATAAAGAGTGTTAACACATGATGGGTATTTTTATATCACATGATAAACGTGTTTGAACTATGATGTGAATAATTTTTAGTGCACGGCAGATAAGATTTTAAATACAACATGATTTTTTAATATGCGATGATTTTTTAACATGATGAACATTTTTTATCACACATTTTTTGTAATACACATGAACTTTTGTTATATCCGCGAACATTCCTTCGATGTACGTGAACACTTATATTTTTTTTAGCTCCATTTTACCCAAAAGAATAGTAAAGCTGGAAATAAAATGTAAAGAGAACCAAATGAAAATAATGATAATAGAGTGTTCGCCCCACTAGCATTTTTACGAAAGTGTCCTGCTAACTTTATCTGTTTTAGAGGAAGTATGTTGCTTTTTTTGTGAAATAGAGGATGCATTTTGCTGTTTTTTTTGAAATAGAGGAAGTATGTTGCTAGCCCTTTTTACTCACGAAAAAGTACCCACAAAATAGCAGCGTCTACCAACTGTACACCTGTCATGTGCAGCCCACCCAAATGTTCACTCACGGCTTCGTCAACTCTCCGTTACCAAGCAGTAATGACACCTCCAGCATCAAACTGTCCCATTGGTCCACTTAGCAGGAGCATAGGAGCTCGTCCACCATATCGCCTCTCTCCTAGCTAGTGGGCTTTCTCTACATCGGTAGCACAGTTAATTTCTGTTGTTTTGTATCTATGTTCTTAAAATGTCAGAGTTCTACGAAGAGGAAAACATGTTACCATCACTATTATGAAAGGGAATAAACTTAATTTGTCATTCAGAGATCTTAACATAGGAGATGGCTGTGATGCCCATGTCCCAAGTTCAGAAATTGGAGTCCCAATTATTTATCAGATAGATGATGATAGTATCATATTTCCTTCACAATCTTGTTCTTGAGCTGAGTGTTCTGCTACAACTGTTTCTGACTCTCAAGAAAATTATTTGTTGACTCAACAAAGCTCTAATTTGGATAAGGGACGATGCAAAATACCGCCAGATCCCACGGTAGTGGTCCAAGCGCAACTGGAAGTCCTGAATTGGAGGTCGCACAAGGGGTTTATCTAGGTTCGGGCCTCCGGAGAGTAATACCCTATGCCCTGCTGGCTTTGTTGATTCATGGTGGAGGGATACCTCGTGTGAGGGGTTACAATGATGTATGGGATTGCTAACGAGAGTTTGCTTATCCGATTATAAATGGGAGAGAGGATACTAGACCTCCCTTTATATAGGCAGGTTTACACGTTGGTAGATGCAATCTAGGGCTTCGCCGCCCTCTAGTCTGGGGGGCACGAAGGTCGCCTCTGCCCCCTAGGGTTCGCTTCTTGTCTTAGGCCTGGCGGACCCCTTGTAGCCGAGGAGGCCGGGCCCCCTTACGTTAGCCACCCCTGGTTTAGGTCCCCGTCAGTAGCCCCCAAGCATGGCGGAGGTCGTAGGGGACGACCACGAGACCTCCGATAGGCTCCCACACTCTTCTGGATTTCTTCGTGAGCTCCCTCATGCCGGGAGGCCAGACGATAGATTGCTGGAGCCCCTGGTCCACCAGGGGGAAGCCTTGGCTTGGAGCGCTCCCAAACGCCACCTGTATGGTTCTTGTTGAGCACCCCGTAGATATCGGGGCGAAACGATGATGTCGTTGCAACCGTCACACCAACTCTCTGTAAAAAAGGAACTTGCCAAACCGAAAGGATCACCTGTTCCGTTCGATGCTTCGGTTTTAGGGCGCCTATAAGAGAGACAGAAACAGAGGGTTTTCGATCCCACCCTGCCTCTACTCATTTCAGCCTTCTTGTCCACCTCCAGATTTCCAAACGCGCCGCCACCATGCCGGATTTGCCTCCTCATCATGCCCCCGCCATCGATGGCTAGGACGAGGAGCGAGAAAGAGGGGTGGTGACGGTGCAAAATACCGTCAGATCCCTCGGTAGGGTTCCAAGTGTAGCTAGATGTCCTGGATCGAAGGTCACACGAGGGGTTTATCCAAGTCCGGGCCTCCGGAGAGTAATACCCTACGTCATGCTGTTTTTCGTTATTCATGGTGGAGGGATACTGTCGGTGTCAAAACCGACGGATCTCGGGTAGGTGGTCCCGAACTGTGCGTCTGAGGATCGAAGGTAACAAGAGACAAAGGGGACACGATGTTTACCCAGGTTTGGGCCCTCTTACTGGTGGTAAAACCCTACTTCCCGCTTGATTGACTTTGATGAATATAGGGGTTACAAGAGTTGATCTACCTCGAGATCGTAATGGCTAAACCCTAGATGTATAGCCTATATGAATTCTAATTGCCTCTATGAACTAAACCCTCTGGTTTATATAGACATCGGAGGGGCCCATGGCTGTACAAGGTCGGTTTACAAAGGAAGGAAACTATACATCCTAATGTTAATCTTGCGATCCACACAAAGGAGAGTTCTATCTGAACTCGGGGGAAGGTCTTCTTCCTTGTATATTCACGGCCCATCAGTCCGGCCCATAACACATGACCCGGACACCCGAGGAGCCCTTAATCCAGGACTCCCTCAGTAGCCCCCGAACTTGCCTTCAATGACGACGTAGTATCCGGCTTATGTCTTCGACTTTGCAAGGCGGGTTCTTCGTTATACTTCAGACCGACAGTCTGGCTGTGACCTTGATGTTTTTGTCTTTTATGGTTCCTCCCTGCTGTCGCTTCAATTTCCACGCTCCGCGTGAATACGAATGGTCCATGTTTTTTTTGCAAATAAGCCCTTCACGCTTGGACGACATCTATATAAGGAGATGTAGATCCCCTAATGCCATCTCACATTGCGCGAAAGGAAAACCGTGAAGACTAGCCACGAACAAAGCTTTTCCAATATGGCTAGTGCCCCAGGTTCCTCCTCGCGCCCCTATGGCCCTCAAGAGGGTGATTGGCAGAGTTGCTCCGTGCCTCATCTTCAGCTGAGCCGTCTCCATACGCAGGGCTATCTTCCCCTCGCAGATCTAGTCCCTGTTCGGGCGGGATTGGCTTCAATCGGCAATGATGTGATGGCTGAGAATTTACCCAACCCCAATGAGGAGAGAGTGTGCTTCATCCCATTCCTGCTGCAGGGCCTAGGATTTCTAATCCATCCCTTCCTCAGGGGACTATTGGAATTTTATGGCATCCAACTACACAACCTTACCCCAGATTCGATTCTACACACCTTAGGTTTTGTTGCCCTCTATGAGCTATTCTTAGGCGTCGAGGCCCATTTTGAACTATGGAGGAAGTTCTTTTGCCACGTCCCCCGCCATCGAGGAGGTTCCATATTCGAAGTGGGTGGTGCCGAAGTATGGCGTATAGCTGGGTTTGGATACCTCATTGGAACTCCCAGAGAGGTATACCCACAGTGGGCTTCAGAATGGTTTTACATGGATGGCATCCCATTGCCGGACCCAGTTTGGCGCGGCCTCCCTGAATTTTCTAGTGCTGCCTTAAAGAAGCGCCTCAACTGGCATCCCCGAAGTCCCAAGGAGGAAGACAGTATGGAGATAAAGAGGTTGGCCAGCAAGGTCAGGTTGCTAGCCCATACCGACCTCTCGATAGTTGAGGTCATGGCTATTGCGATAAAGATGTGTGTCCAGCCTCTCCAATCTATAGTAACTCTCTTATGGTGTTACAACGGAGAAGACGATGCATCCCGTTACAGACAAAAGGGTCCGGATACACCAGCCGAGCTGGCCACAATCTTGGCCGATCTGTATAAGGGCGAGAAAGAAGATTTTATCCGGTTAAACTGCCGAGAAGGCTATTCCATGTACAACCCCATTGAATGGGTAAGATTTCGATCGTCTGTGCTATTTTATTGCTATTACAGACAGTAATCAAATTTGCCCTTTGTTGCCACAAATAGTCATGCATGGAGGAAGATGACCGAGGACGTCCACTGTCCTGCTCCACAGCCAGAGGATCATAACCATGATAAAGACCCTAGCTTTTGCGAGGATCCGGACATATATAGAGAGTTCGATGATGGGGTATTTTATCAAGCGAGCCTTGACGGCTCGGAAGTGGCTATCACCGCCGACTACCCCCGCCTCTGTCCCTTCAGGATCGTGAGTATTCGGAGGGACCTTAAAAGGAAATCCCTATTTGCATTTTTATCTGTTGTACTGATCCGGATTTTAATAGGATCGGCGCTCTAGGGACCATACCTCCTTAAGGGCGGCTCCTACGCAAGGCCGTCGTTCAAAACAAAAAGGGACCGGGAGTGCTGCAGAAACCTCATAGTCTTCCAAGAGGTATGTTTGCTTAATACATGCCTAGGCATGAGCCTGGATTGTTAAAAGTCTCCTTTTCTCCTTAATATCAGGAGGAGTACGCGGCAGACGGAGGGAAAACGACCCGTTAGCCGAATGTCCGCTAATCCGGTGCCAGACTCGCCAACTAGGATGAGAGCCGATGCAACGCCAGTTCCGCCTACTCAAGAGGATTTGGATGACGTATCAGTCACGAATTCCGAAGTGGAGAGCGTGATGAATCACCGTCGATTGAAAGAGGCTATGCGTGCTCCGTCCTTCTTCGAGCAAGAGTTTAACACACTCAGCTCAGTGGATGCATATATCCGAGCTGCTCGAGACGGACTTTCCGGAGTCACTCAATTGTTCTCGAAGGATATACAGGTAAAAGTTTATGCAATTTTTGATAGTCATGTGACAGTAGCCCCCGAGACTTGAAGCGGTGAGGTCGATTTAAGGATCGATATGTCCCGCAGGTTCTCAAAGAGAAAAATACCACACTATCTCAGGAGCTAGAAGTGAATCAGACACAGCTGAATGTCGTCACCGCCGAATTGGCGGAAATGAAAAAGGCCGCAACAAGTGCATCCGGGAAGAATAATTAGGAGGGGAAAAAGACAAACTATCCATAGAGATAGATAGCTTAAAGGCTCAATTATTAGCCGCTCAAAAGGAAAATGAGAAGCTGAAAGGAGGCATGTTCGGTATGTCTTCCTCTCTTATTTAGAACCACCCGAGGTGCTCGAGTATAACCCATAATTCGGAATGTCACGACTCTGTTGCTGCAGGTTTGTTAACTGGCCGACCGGAAGAGGAAGTATCCGGATTTCAAGGCGACGTGCTAAAGGAACTGTCCGTGGTACATGCTCAGGCCCAGAAAGCCATGAAGAGTATGGTGAAGGCATTATGGCCCTCTGATACCCCTCCAGAAAGTACGGAGGACTTGGCAAACCTGTTCAAAGGTGCCCGGCGCCGGTTCGAGCTATGGAAGACATCCACCTATCTTGATGGCACACGAGAAGCCTGGGCCATGGTGAAAACACACTTCACCAAGCTAGATCCAAATCACATGTCCCAAGTGGGACCACAAGGACCATATGGGAAAGAAATTCCAGTGAATTTGGTGTATGACCAAGTAATGGTAGCTACGAAGTATTCACAGGGGGACTGTAGTTTAGACAGTCTTATAGATGGAATAGATAAGGAATAGGTGTTTTGTATTAATCAACCCGTACCTTTATCCGAACATGTAAACATTTGTCATCGCAGGCTTTTGGCTTTAACCTCTGAACCAAAAAAATGGTGGAGTGTTTCCGGATACTATTCAAAATGAAAGAAGCATTCACTATGTCCGGAAACCAAGCAACCCAGTCATTGCGCTCGAACAGACAAAAAGTTTAGTTCATGATGTATGTTATATTACATATGTAAGAAACATCTTCCAAGGAAAATAGGTCCGTTAAGGGTCCCTTTCCTTGGGTTGGTATACTGTAATTATGCGTGCCGCGGCGTTGGTTCATATGACGGGAGAAAGGTGTCCTGCTGTGTTAGAGAGGTTACCATAATGTAACAGTCTGTCACTTGATTGCGGGCCACTTATTCTCTTAAGAACACTAGCTTTCGGCTTCACCCGTCTGAGGTACATGTCCGGATGACCCGGTTGTAACAATCGCAGAGGTGCTCCCTTTACCCTAACCAAACAATCAGGAACGTAGGGCATAAACACAGGAGCAAGGCAACCCAGCTTGGCAAAACCTTAAGTCATAGAGGTGCATATAATGGCAAAAAGGATGTATATCAGCAAGCGACACTTATATTGAGAGCTCCAGGCTCGGAATAATAAGAAACTTCGGTTAAAGAAGCCCCCAGCTGATACGTCTCCAACATATCTATAATTCTTGATTGTTCCATGCTATTATATTATCAATCTTGGATGTTTTATATGCATTTATATGCTATTTCATATGATTTTTGGGACTAACCTATTAACCTAGAGCCCAGTGCCAGTTTTTGTTCTTTCCTTGGTTTTGAGTTTTACAGAAAAGGAATACCAAACGGAGTCCAATTGACGTGCCAATTTTTGATGAGTTTTTATGGACCAAAAGAAGCCCCCAAAGTAAAAGAGTTAGGCCAGAAGAGTCCCGAGCCGTCCACGAGGGTGGGGGGGGGGGCGCCCTACCCCCCTGGGCGCGTCCCCCTATCTCGTGGACGACTCGGAGACCCCCCTGACATGAGACCTATGCCAAAAATTCCTACAAATACAGAAACCTCCAGAAAATAACCTAGATTGGGAGTTCCGCCGCCGCAAGCCTCAATAGCCACCGAAAACCAATCGGGACCCTGTTCCGGCACCCTGCCGGAGGGGGGATCCATCACCGGTGGCCATCTTCATCATCCCGACACTCTCCATGACGAGGAGGGAGTAGTTCACCCTCGGGGCTGAGGGTATGTACCAGTAGCTATGTGTTTGATCTCTCTCTCTCTCCCTCCCTCCCTCTCTCTCTCTCTCTCTCTCCCTCTCTCTCTCTCTCTCGTGTTCTTGATATGGCACGATCTTGATGTACCGCGAGCTTTGCTATTATAGTTGGATCTTATGATGTTTCTCCCCCTCTATCTCCTTGTGATGAATTGAGTTTTCCCTTTGAAGTTATCTTATCAGATTGAGTCTTTAAGGATTTGAGAACACTTGATGTATATCTTGCATGTGCTTATCTGTGGTGACAATGGGATATTCACGTGATCCACTTGATGTATGTTTTGGTGATCAACTTGCGAGTTCTGTGACCTTGTGAACTTATGCATAGGGGTTGGCACACGTTTTCGTCTTGACTCTCCGGTAGAAACTTTGGGGTACTCTTTGAAGTTCTTTGTGTTGGTTGAATATATGAATCTGAGATTGTGTGATGCATATCGTATAATCATACCCGCGGATACTTGAGGTGACATTGGAGTATCTAGGTGAAATTATGGTTTTGGTTGATTTGTTTCTTAAGGTGTAATTTTACTGCGAACTCTAGGGACGTTTGTGACACTTACAGGAATAGCCTAACGGATTGATCGGAAAGAATAACTTTGAGGTGGTTTCGCACCCTACAATAATCTCTTCATTTGTTCTCCGCTATTAGTGACTTTGGAGTGACTCTTTGTTGCATGTTGAGGGATTGTTATATGATCCAATTATGTTATTATTGTTGAGAGAACTTGCACTAGTGAAAGTATGAACCCTAGGCCTTGTTTCTAAGCATTGCAATACCGTTTGTGCTTGATAACCCACAAGTATAGGGAATCGCAACAGTTTTCGAGGGTAGAGTATTCAACCCAAATTTATTGATTCGACACAATGGGAGCCAAAGAATATTCTCAAGTATTAGCAGCTGAGTTGTCAATTCGACCACACCTGGAAACTTAATATCTGCAGAAAAGTGTTTAGTAGCAAAGTAATATGATAGTAGTGGTAACGGTGGTAAAAGGGAACGGTAGCAAAAGCAATATTTTTGGTGTTTTGTAATGATGATAACAATAGCAATGGAAAAGTAAATAAGCGAAGAACAATATATGGAAAGCTCGTAGGCAATGGATTGGTGATAGAGAATTATCTAGGATGAGATCGATCATGTAACAGTCATAACCTAGGGTGACACAGAACTAGCTCCAGTTCATCAATGTAATGTAGGCATGTATTCCGAATATAGTCATACGTGCTTATGGAAAAGAACTTGCATGACATCTTTTTTACTACCCTCCCGTGGCAGCGGGGTCCTATATTGGAAACTAAGGGATATTAAGGCATCCTTTTAATAGAGTACCGGACCAAAGCATTAACACATAGTGAATACATGAACTCCTCAAACTATGGTCATCACCGGGAGTGGTCCCGATTATTGTCACTTCGGGGTTGCCAGATCATAACACATAGTAGGTGACTATAGACTTGCAAGATAGGATCAAGAACTCTCATATATTGATGAAAACATAATAGGTTCAGATATGAAATCATGGCACTCATGCCCTAGTGACAAGCATTAAGCATAGCAAAGTCATAGCAACGTCAATCTCAGAACACAGTGGATACTAGGGATCAAACCCTAACAAAACTAACTCGATTACATGATAAATCTCATCCAACCCGTCACCGTCCAGCAAGCCTACGATGGAATTACTCACGCACGGCGGTGAGCATCATGAAATTGGTGATGGATGATGGTTGATGATGACGATGGCGACATATTCCCCTCTCCGGAGCCCCGAACGGACTCCAGATCAGCCCTCCCGAGAGAGTTTAGGGCTTGGCGGCGGCTCCGTATCGTAAAACGCAATGAATCCTTCTCCCTGGGTTTTTTCTCCCCGAAAGTGAATATATGGAGTCGAGGTTGAGGTCGTTGGAGCGTCAGGGGGCCCACGAGGCAGGGGGCGCGCCCAGGGGGTATGACGCGCCCCCACCCTCATGGACAGGTGGTGGCCCCCCTGACGTGGATCTTTCTTCCAGTATTTTTTATATTTTCCAAAATAATTCTATGTGGATTTTCAGGTCATTCCGAGAACTTTTATTTCTGCACAAAAATAACACCACGGCAATTCTGCTAAAAACAGCGCCAGTCCGGGTTAGTTCCATTCAAATCATGCAAGTTAGAGTCCAAAACAAGGGCAAAAGTGTTTGGAAAACTAGATACAACGGAGACGTATCAACTCCCCCAAGCTTATACCTTTGCTTGTCCTCAAGCCATTCAGTTGATAAACTGAAAGTGATAAAGAAAAACTTTTACAAACTCTGTTTGCTCTTGTTGGTGTAAATATGTAAAGCCAGCATTCAAGTTTTCAGCAAAGATTATGAACTAACCATATTCACAATAACATTTAGGTCTCATGTTTACTCATATCAATGGCATAATCAACTAGCGAGCAATAATAATAAATCTCGGATGACAACACTTTCTCAAAACAATCATGATATGATATAAGAACATGGGTATCTCGCGAGCCCTTTCAGAGACCGCAAAACATAAATGCAGAGCACCTTTAAAGATCAAGGACTGACTAGACATTGTAATTCATGGTAAAAGAGATCCAATCAAGTCATACTCAATGTAAACTAACAGTAATGAATGCAAATGACAGTGGTGCTCTCCAACTGGTGCTTTCTAATAAGAGCATAATGACTCAACATAAAAGTAAATAGATAGGCCCTTCACAGAGGGAAGCAAGGATTTGTAGAGGTGCCAGAGCTCGGTTTTGAAATAGATATGAATAATATTTTGAGCGGTATACTTTCATTGTCAACATAACAACCAGGAGATGGCGATATCTTCCATGCTACACACATTATAGGCGGTTTCCAAACAGAATGGTAAAGTTTATACTCCCCCTCCACCAACAAGCATCAATCCATGGATTGCTCGAAACAATGAGTGCCTCCAACTAACAACAGTCCCGGGGGAGTTTTCTTTGCAATTATTTTGAGTTGATTTGCATAAAGCATGGGACTGGGCATCCCGGTGACCAGCCATTTTCTCGCGAGTGAGGAGCGGAGTCCACTCCTATTGAGAATAACCTGCCTAACAGGGAAGATATGGACAACCCTAGTTGATACATGAGCTATTCGAGCATACAAAACAGAATGTTTATTTGAAGTTTTAGAATTTGGCACATACAAATTTACTTGGAACGGCAGGTAGATACCGTATATAGGTAGGTATGGTGGACTCATATGGAACAACTGTGGGGTTTATGGAATTGGATGCACAAGCAGTATTCCCGCTTAGTACAGGTGAAGGCTAGCAAAAGACTGGGAAGCGACCAACTAGAGAGCGACAACAGTCATGAACATGCATTAAAATTAATCAACACCGAATGCAAGCACGAGTAGGATATAATGCACCATGGACATAAATATCTTAGAGGCTACGTTGATTTTGTTTCAACTACATGCGTGAACATGTGCGAAGTCAAGCCACTCGAATCATTTAAAAGAGGATACCACCCTGTCATACCACACCACAACCATTTTAATAACATGTTGGCACGGAAGGTAAACCATTATAAGATCCTAGCTAATTAAGCATGGCATAAGCAACTATAATCTCTAATTGTCATTGCAAACATGTTTATTCATAATAGGCTGAATCAGGAACGATGAACTAATCATATTTACAAAAACAAGAGAGGTTGAGTTCATACCAGCTTTTCTCATCTCAATAAGTTCATCATATAATCATCATTATTGCCTTTCACTTGCACGACCGAATAGTGTGGATAATAATAATAGTGCACGTGCATTGGACTAAGCTGGAATCTGCAAGCATTCAATTCAAGAGAGAAGACAAGGTAATGGGCTCTTTGTTAGATCAACAATAACGCATATGAGAGCCACTCAACAATTTCAATATGGTCTTCTCCTCTCAACCCCCCAAACAAAAGAAACAAAACTATTTACACGGGAAAGCTCCCAACAAGCAAAAGAAGAACGAGAAATCTTTTTAGGTTTTCTTGTAATTATTAGTACTACAGGCATGGAAATTAAACTAGCTAAAAGCTACAACTAATTTTTTTTTGTTTTTCTTAAGGTTTATTAAACACACAAGAAGAAAGCATAAAAAAGGATAATAAACTAGCATGGATGATATAATGAAAAAGTATGAGCACCGACAACTAGCAATGAG
The DNA here is from genome assembly GCF_056163025.1 of Triticum urartu. Classification (NCBI taxonomy): domain Eukaryota; kingdom Viridiplantae; phylum Streptophyta; class Magnoliopsida; order Poales; family Poaceae; genus Triticum; species Triticum urartu. The sequence goes on along the minus strand of NC_141875.1, from coordinate 140,726,302 downwards.
TGTGTGAACATGAATGTAATGTCGATAAGAAATACGTACTCCCCCAAGATTAGGCTTTTGGCCTAAGTTGGTCTATGGCCACGACTGGCCTGGCAGATATCCGAAGTTGTAGCTGGGGTCGTACTGAGATGCAGCAACTATTGCCTCATGAGCTGCCGCTTGGAGATGGGCCGTCTCCTTCCTCCTCTTATACTCGTCTGCCTCCTCCCTGGTTATAATATATCTCCCTTTTTCCTGAGAGTCAAAGAAAGCAGTAGCAAGGAGAGCGACATGATAGGTGCGTCGTCTGTCAAAGATTAGTCGGTACTGGAGGAACTAATCGTTCCTCTCAACAAACTGATGACGAACCATGGCCTCATAATCTAAATAAACAGGAGTCAACTCAATATCATACCCACGTATGGGTATATCAAGAAAATTAGCTAGACGGGTTGCATAGATTCCACCAAAGAAATCTCCATGAATATGATCATTATGCAACCTACGTGCAACGATAGCCCCCAAGTTGTATTGTTTATCTCCTAAAACAGCGCTTCTGAGAATGCTAAGATCAGGCACACACATGTGACATGCTTCATCTTTACCATTAATGCATCTACTTATGAAGAGAGCAAAATAATGTATAGCAGGAAAATGAATGCTCCCTATGGTAGCTTGTGTTATATCTCTAGACTCCCCCACATTTATACTAGCAAGAAAATATCTAAACTCAGATTTGCGAGGCTCACTAGTGCTGCCCCATTGTGGAAGTTTGCAAGCAGTATTAAAATCCTCTAAGTCCATAGTATAAGAATTTTCATAAAGATCAAATAGGACAGTTTGAGAATTGCGTGATGATGAAAATTCAAACCTCTCACAAAGGAATCAGTGAGATAGTGGTATTGGCGGCACTTATCTGCCTCGAAGCTCTCAAGATCGGCATTACGCACATACGTGTTAAATTCTTCCTTGATTCCCGCTCGATCCATAAAGTCCTCTAACGGCCATTCACAAGCCCGCACCTGAGCTTCCCTCGGTGGTTCATCATCGGCATCGCGTATTGCGAGCCTGGGTCCTTGCTTCCTTGAAGGACCACCTTGGTACATTTTCCTAAACATATTTCTTCCTCTGAAAAATTTCTGAAATTTTAGTAACTTCAAAATAAAAGTGAACCAAACTCAACAAAATTGATAGAAACTACTCCTACAAGTGCCTAGAGGCAATATCATGCATTAAAACTACTTTTGACCATATAAATTTGACATGCAAGCTCAAGAACAGGGTCACCTAAGCAGCAAAAATATGCAATGAATAAAGCACTAGAACAAAAACTAATTGGGCCATTGGAGGAGTCACATACCAAGGAACAATCCCCCAAAGCAGTTTTTTGAATGGAGCTTTGAGCAAGGAGATCAAAAATGGCAGCAAAATGAGCTTGGACTCGGGTTTGAGTTGGTGATACGTCTCCGTCATATCTACTTTTCCAAACACTTTTGCCCTTCTTTTGGACTCTAACTTGCATGATTTGAATGGAACTAACCCGGACTAACGCTGTTTTCAGTAGAATTGCCATGGTGTTATTTTTTGTGCAGAAATAAAAGTCCTCGGAATGACCTGAAAATCAACGGAGAATTATTTTGGAACGTATAATAAATATTGGAAGGAAGATCCATGTCAGGGGGGCCTCCACCTGCCTACGAGGGTGGGGGGCGCGCCCCCTGCCTCATGGGCCCCGTGACGCTCCACCGACCTCAACCTTGACACCATATATTCACTTTCGGGGAGAAAAAACCCAGGGAGAAGGATTCATCGCGTTTTACGATACAGAGCCGCCGCCAAGCCGTATACTCTCTCGGGAGGGCTGATCTGGAGTCTGTTCGGGGCTCCGGAGAGGGGAATCCGTCGCCATCGTCATCATCAACCTTTCTCCATCACCAATTTGATGATGCTCACCACCATGCGTGAGTAATTCCATCATAGGCTTGCTGGACGGTGATGGGTTGGATGAGATTTATCATGTAATCGAGTTAGTTTTGTTAGGGTTTGATCCCTAGTATCCACTATGTTCTGAGATTGATGTTGCTATGACTTTGCTATGCTTAATGCTTGTCACTAGGGCCCGAGTGCCATGATTTCAGATCTGAACCTATTATATTTTCATCAATATATGAGAGTTCTTGATCCTATCTTGCAAGTCTATAGTCACCTACTATGTGTTATGATCCGACAACCCCGAAGTAACAATAATCAGGACCACTCCCAGTGATGACCGTAGTTTGAGGAGTTCATGTATTCACTATGTGTTAATGCTTTGGTCCGGTACTCTATTAAAAGGAGGCCTTAATATCCCTTAGTTTCCAATAGGACCCCGCTGCCACAGGAGGGTAGGACAAAAGATGTCATGCAAGTTCTTTTCCATAAGCACGTATGACTATATTCAGAATACATGCCTACATTACATTGATGAACTGGAGCTAGTTCTGTGTCACCCTAGGTTATGACTGTTACATGATGAACCACATCTGGCATAATTCTCCATCACCGATCTATTGCCTACGAGCTTTCCATATATTGTTCTTCGCTTATTTACTTTTTAGTTGCTATTGTTATCATCACTATAAAACACCAAAAATATTACTTTTGCTATCGTTATCTTTTACTACCGTTACCATTATTATCATATTACTTTGCTACTAAATACCTTGCTACATATATTAAGTTTCCAGGTGTGGTTGAATTGATAACTCAGCTGCTAATACTTGAGAATATTCTTTGGCTCCCCTTGTGTCGAATCAGTAAATTTGGGTTGAATACTTTACCCTCGAAAACTGTTGCGACCCCCTATACCTGTGGGTTATCAAGACTATTTTCTGGCGCCGTTGCCGGGGAGCATAGCTCTATTATTTGAGTCACTTGGGATTTATATCTGCTAATCATTATGAAGAACTTAAAAGATCCAAGAACCAAGATTTATCCCTCAACTACGAGGGGAGGTAAGGAACTGCCATCTAGCTCTGCACTTGATTCACCTTCTATTTTGAGTAAGCTTGCGACACCTAAACCTGCTTCTGCTATTAATTCTGATATGTCACATGTTATTGATGATGCCACTTCTGCTATGCATGATACTTATGATGAAACTACTTCTATACTTGATACTACTGTGCCACTTGGTGAATTTCTTGATGAACAACTTGCTAGGGCTAGAGAGAATGATATTATTGAAACTGATAATATTGATGAAAGTGATGATGAAGATTCTCCCCCTAGATATGAATTACCTGTTGTGCCTGAGGGCTATGTTATGGAGGAAGAAACTGGTAGAGATTTTCTTGCTTGCAATGATAGGAGTGATCTTAAGAAATTATTAGATAAGCTGAAACAAAAAACTCTGAATGCTAGAATGAAATATGATCCTGCTTATGCTACTTCACCTATCTTTGTTACTGATAAGGATTATGATTTCTCTGTTTATCCTGAGATAATTACTTTAGTTGATGCTGATCCTTTCTATGGTTATGAATCTGAAACTGTTGTGGCACATCTTACTAAATTAAATGATATAGCTACCCTGTTCACTAATGATGAGAAAACTCGCTATTATTATATCCTTAAATTATTTCCGTTCTTATTAAAGGGTGATGCTAAGATATGGTTTAATTCTCTTGATCCTGGTTGAGTGCGTAGTCCCCATGATATGATTTATTATTTCTCTGCTAAATACATCCCCGCTCATAAGAAACAAGCTGCTTTAAGGGAAATATATAATTTTGTGCAAATTGAAGAAGATAGTCTCCCACAAGCTTGGGGGAGGCTTCTCCAATTACTTAATGCTTTGCCTGGTCATCATCTTAAGAAAAATGAAATACTTGATATCTTTTATAATGGACTAACCAATGGTTCCAGAGACCACCTGGATAGTTGTGCTTGTTGTGTTTTCAGGGAAAGAACACCAGATGAAGCTGAAATTTTATTGAATAATATGTTGACCAATGAAAATAATTGGGCACTTTCTGATCCAATCCCTGATCCAATTTCTGAACCAACTCCTACCAACTCCGAAGAAAAGGGGTATTCTATTTCTCAGTCCTGAAGATATGCAAGATGCAAAGAAATCTATGAAATAAAAATGTATTAAAGCAGAAGATGTTAAGAATTTACCTCCTATTGAAGAAATGCATGGTCTTAATTTACCGCCTGTTGAAGAAATACATGTTCTTGATAACCTGATAGAGGTAGTAAAGGTAAATTCTCTCTATAGATATGATAAAGCTGAAATCCCATTTACTAAGTCTGCTAGCCCATGCTTGGATGAGTTTGATGACTTTATGGTCAAACAAGAAAACTTCAATGCTTATTTTGGTAGAGAATTAAGACACAATGCTGATATGCTTGAACACTTGGGTGATTATATGGCTAATATTAAAGGTGAACTAAAACTTATTAGTAAACATGCCTCTATGGTTACCACTCAAGTAGAACAAGTACTTAAAGCTCAGAATGATTTGCTCAATGAATTAAATAGCAAGAGAAATGATAATGCTGTTAGAGTTATGACTAGAGGTGGTAAAATGACTCAGGAACCTTTGTATCCTGAGGGCCATCCTAAGAGAATTGAGCAAGATTCTCAGAGAAATGATATTGATGTACCTAGTCCTTCTAAAAGGAAGAAAAAGAAAAATGATAGGACTTTGCATGCTTCTAGTGAACCTGTTGATGACACACCTGAGAATCCCAATGATATTTCTATTTCTGATGTTGAAACACAATCTGGTAATGAGCATGAACCTAGTGATAATGTTAATAATGATGTTCATATTGATGCTCAACCTAGTAATGACAATGAAGTAGAGATTGAACCTGCTGTTGATCTTGATAACCCACAATAAAAGAATGAACGTTATGATAAGAGAGACTTTGTTGCTAGGAAGCACGGTAAGGAAAGAGAAACATGGGTTCAGAAACCCATGCCTTTTCCTCCTAAACCATCCAAGAAAAAGTATGATGAGGATTTTGAGCGCTTTCCTGAAATGATTAGACCTATCTTTTTGCGTATGCGTTTGACTGATATGCTTAAAATGAATGTTTATGCTAAGTACATGAAAGATATTGTTACAAATAAAAGAAAGATACCGGAAGCTGAAATTTCCACCATGCTTGCTAATTATACTTTTAAGGATGGAATACCTAAGAAACTAGGAGATCCCGGAGTACCAACTATACCATGCTCCATTAAAAGAAACTATGTTAAAACTGCTTTATGTGAACTTGGAGCTGGTGTTAGTGTTATGCCTCTCTCTTTATATCGTAGACTTGATTTGAATAATTTGACACCTATTGAAATATCTTTGCAAATGGCTGATAAATCAACTACTATACCTGTCGGTATTTGTGAGGATGTGCCTGTTTTGGTTGCAAACCTTACTATTTTAACGGACTTTGTTATTCTTGATATTCCCGAGGACAATAGTATGTCTATTATTCTTGGAAGACCCTTTTTGAATACTGCAGGGGCTGTTATTGATTGCACCAAAGGCAATGTCACTTTTCATGTTAATGGTAAATGAGCATACGGTACACTTTTCGAGGAAACAACCTCAAGTCCACAGTATCAATTCTATTGGAAAAATTTCAACTATTACTATTGGAGGTCTTGGATTTCCTCTTCCTACTGTCAAGAAGAAATATGATATTCTTATTGTTGGGGATGTGCATATCCCCGTTGAGGTAACCTAGTGTTATTCGAAAATTCTCCGGTTCCATGTTATTCGGAATGAGTTTGTTAACAAGACCTGATCAACCTTGTTAGTAGATTCCTTTTGATGAGCATGAGATGGATGAATTTAGAAAACACAACTCTCTGTACCCTCTTTTTACTTTCTCTTATTTATATTAAATAAAACAAAAATACTAATTTCTGTCTGTTTTCTGAATTATCCATGCAATAAAAAAATATATACCCCAAAAATAAAAGTTCTCCAAAGCCCTGACATTTAAATATGATTTTTTCTGGAATATTTGAGAATATCTGGCACTGAGAACACAACAGGGGGAGCAAGCACCTGGCCACAAGGGTGGAGGGCGCGCCCCCTGCCTCGTGGGCCCACAGTGGCTCCCCTCCACTTATTCCAGCTACCACACACTCCTTCCTCCAAAAACACCACTAGCCAGCTCAATCCCGAGTCCAAGCTCATCTTGCTGCCATTTTCGATCTCCTTGCTCAAAGCACCTCCCACAAAACTGCTTTGGGGGATTGTTCATTGGTATGTGACTCCTCCATTTTTCCAATTAGTTTTTGTTCTAATGCTTTATTCATTGCATATTTTTGCTGCTTAGGTGACCCTGTTCTTGAGCTTGCATGTCAAATTTATGTGGTCAAAAGTAGTTTTGATGCATGATATTGTCTCTAGGCACTTGTAGGAGTAGTTGCTATCAATTTTGTTGAGTTTGGTTCACTTTTATTTTGAAGTTACTAAAATTTCAGAAATTTTTTAGAGGAAGAAATAAGTTTAGGAAAATGTACCAAGGTGGTCCTTCAAGGAAGCAAGGACCCAGGCTCGCAATACGTGATGTCGATAATGAACCACCGAGGGAAGCTCAGGTGCGGGCTTGTGAATGGCCGTCAGAGGACTTTATGGATCGAGCAGGAATCAAGGAAGAATTTAATGCGTATGCGCATAATGCCGATCTTGAGAGCTTCGAGGCAGATAAGTGCCGCCAATACCACTATCTCACTGATTCCTTTGTGAGAAGGTTTGAATTTTCATCATCACGTAATTCTCAAACTGTCCTATTTGATCTACATGAAAATTATTATACTATGGACTTAGCGGATTTTAACACTGCTTGCAAACTTCCACAATGGGGCAGCACTAGTGAGCCTCGCAAATCTGATCTTAGAGATTTTCTTGCTAGTATAACTGTGGGGGAATCAAGAGATATAACACAAGCTACCATAGGGAGCATTCATTTTCCTGCTATACATTATTTTGCTCTCTTCATAGGTAGATGCATTAATGGTAAAGATGAAGCATGTCACATGTGTGTGCCTGATCTTAGCGTTCTCAGAAGTGCTGTTTTAGGAGATAAACAATACAACTTGGAGGCTATCGTTGCACGTAGGTTGCATAATAATAGATTTAATGGAGATTTCTTTGGTGGAATTTATGCAACCCGTCTAGCTAATTTTCTTGATATACCCATACGTGGGTATTATATTGAGTTGCCTCTTGTTTATTTAGATTATGAGGCTATGGTTCGCCATCAGTTTGTTGAGAGGAACGATCAATTCCTCCACTACCACTAATATTTGACAGACGATGCACCTATCATGTCGCTCTCCCTGCTCCTGCTTTCTTTGACTCTCGGGCAAAAGGGAGATATGTTATAACCAGGGAGGAGGTGGACGAGTATAAGAGGAGCACGGAGACAGCTCGCCTCCAAGCGGCAGCTCATGAGGCAATAGCTACTGCATCACAGTATGACCCCAGCTACAACTTTGGATATCCACCAGGCCAGCCGTGGCCACAGACCAACTTAGGCCAAAAGCCTAAGCTTGGGGGAGTATGTATTTCTCACCGACATTACATTCATGTTCACACACTCATTGCTAGTTGTCGGTGCTCATAATTTTTCATTGTATCATCCATGCTAGTTTATTTTCCTTTCTATGCTTTCTTCTTGTGTGTTTTAATAAAACAAAAAAAATTAGCTGTAGCTTTTAATTAGTTTACTTTCCATGCTTGTAGTAGTAATTAAAAAGAAAACCCAAAAATATTTCTCGTTCTTCTTTTGCTTGTTGGGAGCTTTCCCGTGTAAATAGTTTTGTTTCTTTTCTTTCCTTTGGGGGTCGAGAGGAGAAGACCATAATTAAAATGTTAAAGTGGCTCTTATATGCATTATTGATTGATCTAACAAAGAGCCCATATTATCTTGTCTTCTCTCTTGAATTGAATGCTTGCAGATTCCAGCTTAGTCCAATGCACGTGCACTATTATTATTATTCACATCGTTCGGTCATGCAAGTGAAAGGCAATAATGATGATTATATGATGAACTTATTGAGATGAGAAAAGCTAGTATGAACTCGACCTCTCTTGTTTTTGTAAATATGATTAGTTCATCATTCCAGATTCAGCCTATTATGAATAAACATGTTTGCAATGACAATTAGAGATTATAGTTGCTTATGCCATGCTTAATTAGCTAGGAGCTTATAATGGTTTACCTTGCGTGCCAACATGCTATTAAACTGGTTGTGATGTGGTATGATAGGGTGGTATCCTCTTTTGCACGATTCGAGTGGCTTGACTTGGCACATGTTTCACGCATGTAGTTGAAACAAAATCAACATAGCCTCTACGATATTTATGTTCATGATGCACTATATCGTACTCATGCTTGCATTCGGTGTTGATTAATTTTAATGCATGTTCATGACTGTTGTCGCTCTCTAGCTGGTCACTTCCCATTCTTTTGCTAGCCTTCACCTGTACTAAGCGGGAATACTGCTTGTGCATCCAATTCCATAAACCCCAAAGTTATTCCATATGAGTCCACCATACCTACCTATATACGGTATCTACCTGCCGTTCCAAGTAAATTTGTATGTGCCAAACTCTAAACCTTCAAATAAACATTCTGTTATGTATGCTCAAATAGCTCATGTATCAACTAGGGCTGTCCGTTTCTTCCATGTTAGCCGGGTTATTCTCAAGAGGAGTGGACTCCGCTCCTCACTCACGAGAAAATGGCTGGTCACCGAGATGCCCAGTCCCATGCTTTATGCAAATCAAATCAAAATAATTGCAAACAAAACTCCCCCAGGACTGTTGTTAGTTGGAGGCACTCGTTGTTTCAAGCAAGCCATGGATTGATGCTTGTTGGTGGAGGGGGAGTATACCATTCTGTTTGGGAACCACCTATAATGTGTGTAGCATGGAAGATATCGCCATCTCTTGGTCGTTATGTTGACAATGAAAGTATACCGCTCAAAATATTATTCATGTCTATTTAAAAATCGAGCTCTGGCACCTCTACAAATCCCTGCTTCCCTCTGCGAAGGGCCTATCTATCTACTTTTATGCTGAGTCATCATCCTCTTATTAAAAAGCACTAGTTGGAGAGCACCGCTGTCATTTGCATCCATTACTATTAGTTTACATTGAGTATTACTTGACTGGATCTCTTTTACCATGAATTACAATGTCTAGTCAGTCCTTGATCTTTAAAGGTGCTCTGCATTTATGTTTTGCGGTCTCAGAAAGGGCTAGCGAGATACCATCTTGTTATATCATATCATGATTGTTTTGAGAAAGTGTTGTCATCCGAGATTTATTATTATTGCTCGCTAGTTGATTATGCCATTGATATGAGTAGACATGAGACCTAAATGTTATTGTGACTATGGTTTGTTCATAATCTCTGCTGAAAACTTGAATGCTGGCTTTACATATTAACAACAAGAGCAAACATAGTTTGTAAAAGTTTTTCTTTATCACTTTCAGTTTATCAACTGAATTGCTTGAGGACAAGCAAAGGTATAAGCTTGGGGGAGTTGATACGTCTCCGTCGTATCTACTTTTTCAAACACTTTTGCCCTTGTTTTGGACTCTAACTTGCATGATTTGAATGGAACTAACTCAGACTGGCGCTGTTTTCAGCAAAATTGCCATCGTGTTATCTTTTGTGCAGAAATAAAAGTTCTCGGAATGACCTAAAAATCAATGAAGAATTATTTTGGAATATATAATAAATATTGGAAGGAAGATCCACGTCAGGGGGCCTCCACCTGCCCACGAGGGTGGGGGGCGCGCCCCCTGCCTCGTGGGCCCTGTGACGCTCCACCGACCTCAACCTTGACACCATATTTTCACTTTTGGGGAGAAAAAACCCAGGGAGATGGATTCATCGCCTTTTACGATACGGAGCCGCCGCCAAGCCCTAAACTCTCTCGGGAGGGCTGAGCTGGAGTCCGTTCGGGGCTCCGGAGAGGGGAATCCGTCGCCATCGTCATCATCAACCTTCCTCCATCACCAATTTGATGATGCTCACCGTCGCGCGTGAGTAATTCCATCATAGGCTTGCTGGACGGTGATGGGTTGGATGAGATTTATCATGTAATCGAGTTAGTTTTGTTAGGGTTTGATCCCTAGTATCCACTATGTTCTGAGATTATGTTGCTATGACTTTGCTATGCTTAATGCTTGTCACTAGGGCCCGAGTGCCATGATATCAGATCTGAACCTATTATGTTTTCATCAATATATGACAGTTCTTGATCCTATTTTGCAAGTCTATAGTCACCTATTATGTGTTATGATCCGTTAACCCCGAAGCGACAATAATCGGGATACTTACCGGTGATGACCGTTGTTTGAGGAGTTCATGTATTCACTATGTGTTAATGCTTTGGTCCGGTACTCTATTAAAAGGAGGCCTTAATATCCCTTAGTTTGCAATAGGACCCCGCTGCCACGGGAGGGTAGGACAAAAGATGTCATGCAAGTTCTTTTCCATAAGCACGCATGACTATATTTGGAATACGTGCCTACATTACATTGATGAACTGGAGCTAGTTCTGTGTCACCCTAGGTTATGACTGTTACATGATGAACCACATCTGGCATAATTCTCTATCACCGATCCATTGCTTACGAGCTTTCCATATATTGTTCTTCGCGTATTTACTTTTTTGTTGCTATTGTTATCATCACTATAAAACACCAAAAATATTACTCTTGCTATTGTTACCTTTAACCACCGTTACCATTATTATTATATTACTTTGCTACTAAATACCTTGCTGCAGATATTAAGTTTCCAGGTGTGGTTGAATTGACAACTCAGCTGCTAATACTTGAGAATATTCTTTGGCTCCCCTTGTGTCAAATCAATAAATTTGGGTTGAATACTTTACCCTCGAAATCTGTTGCGATCCCCTATACTTGTTGGTTATCAGCTGGTTGGTGATTTTTGTGGGAGGAAGGAGTGTGTGGTAGCTGGAATAAGTGGAGGGGAGCCACCATGGGCCCACGAGGCAGGGGGCGCGCCCTCCACCCTCGTGGCCAGGTGCTTGCTCCCCCTGTTGTGTTCTTAGTGCCAGATATTCTCAAATATTCCAGAAAAAATCATATTTAAATTTTAGGGCATCTGGAGAACTTTTATTTTCGGGGTATTTTTTATTGCATGGATAATTCAGAAAACAGACAAAAATTACTATTTTTGCTTTATTTAATATAAATAACAGAAAGTAAAAAAAGGGTATAGAGAGTTGTGTTTTCTAAATTCATCCATCTCATGCTCATCAAAAGGAATCCACTAAAAAGGTTGATCAGGTCTTGTTAACAAACTCATTCCGAATAACATGGGACCGGAGAATTTACGAATAACACTAGGTTACCTCAACGGGGATATGCACATCCCCAATAATAAGAATATCATATTTCTTCTTGACAGTAGGAAGAGGAAATTCAAAACCTCCATTAGTGATTGTTGAAAGTTTTCAAATAGAATTGATAATGTGGACTTGAGGTTGTTTCCTCGGAAAGTGTACCGTATGCTCATTACCATTAACATGAAAAGTGACATTGCCTTTGGTGCAATCAATAACAGCCCCTACAGTATTCAAAAAGGGTCTTCCAAGAATAATAGACATACTATCGTCCCCGGGAATATCAAGAATAACAAAGTCCATTAAAATAGTAATGTTTGCAACCACAACAGGCACATCCTCACAAATACCGACAGGTATAGTAGTTTATTTATCAGCCATTTGCAAAGATATTTCAGTAGGTGTCAACTTATTCAAATCAAGTCTATGATATAAAGAGAGATGCATAACACTAACACCGGCTCCAAGATCACATAAAGTAGTTTTAACATAGTTTCTTTTAATGGAGCATGGTATAGTTGGTACTCCGGGATCTCCAAGTTTCTTTGGTATTCCACCCTTAAAAGTATAATTAGCAAGCATGGTGGAAATTTCAGCTTCCGGTATCTTTCTTTTATTTGTAACAATTTCTTTCATATACTTAGCATAAGGATTCATTTTGAGCATATCAGTCAAATGCATACACAAGATAGGTCTAATCATTTCAGCAAAGCACTCAAAATCCTCATCATCCTTTTTCTTGGATGGTTTAGGAGGAAAAGGCATGGGTTTCTAAACCCATGGTTCTCTTTCCTTACCGTGCGTCCTAGCAACAAAGTCTCTCTTATCATAACGTTGATTCTTTGATTGCGGGTTATCAAGATCAACAGCAGGTTCAATCTCTACATCATTATCACTACTAGGTTGTGCATCAACATGAACATCATTATTAACATTATCACTAGGTTCATGCTCATTACCCGATTGTGTTTCAGCATCAGAAATAGAAATATCATTGGGATTCTCAGGTGTGTCATCAACAGGTTCACTAGAAGCATGCAAAGTCCTATCATTTTTCTTGTTTTTCCTCTTAGAAGGACTAGGTGCATCAATATTATTTCTTTGAGAATCTTTCTCAATTCTCTTAGGATGGCCCTCAGGATACAAAGGTTCCTGAGTCATTTTACCACCTCTAGTGATAACTCTAACATCATTATTATTTTTCTTACTATTTAATTCATTGAGCAAATTATTTCGAGCTTTGAGTACTTGTTCTACTTGAGTGGTAACCATAGAAGCATGTTTACTAATAAGTTTTAGTTCACCTTTAACATTAGCCATATAATCACTCAAGTGTTCAATCATGTAAGCATTATGTTTCAATTGTCTACCAACATAAGCATTAAAATCTTCTTGCTTAACCATAAAGTCATCAAACTCATCTAAGCATTGCCTAGCAAACTTAGTAGGAGGGATTTCAGCTTTATCATATCTATAGAGAGAATTTACCTTTACTACCTGTGTCGGGTTATCAAGACCATGTACTTCTTCAATAGGCGGCAAATTAAGACCATGCATTTCTTCAATAGGAGGTAAATTCTTAACATCTTCAGCTTTAATATCTTTTTATTTCATAGATTTCTTTGCCTCTTGCATATCTTCAGGATTGAGAAATAGAATACCCCTTTTCTTCGGAGTTGGCTCAGGAGTTGGTTCAGGAATTGGATCGGGGGTTGGATCAGGAAGTGTCCAATTATTTTAATTAGTCAACATATTATTTAATAGAATTTCAGCTTCATCTGGTGTTCTTTCCCTGAAAACACAACCAGCACAACTATCCAGGTGGTCTCTGGAAGCATCGATTAGTCCATTATAGAAGATATCAAGTATTTCATTTTTCTTAAGAGGATGATCACACAAAGAATTAAGTAATTGGAGAAGCCTCCCCCAAGCTTGTGGGAGACTCTCTTCTTCAATTTGCACAAAATTATATATTTCACTTAAAGCAGCTTGTTTCTTATGAGCGGGGAAATATTTAGCAGAGAAGTAATAAATCATATCCTGGGGACTACGCACTCAACCAGGATCAAGAGAATTAAACCATATCTTAGCATCACCCTTTAATGAGAACGGAAATAATTTAAGGATATAATAATAGCGAGTTTTCTCATCATTAGTGAACAGGGTAGCTATATCATTTAATTAGTAAGATGTGCCACAACAGTTTTAGATTCATAACCATAGAAAGGATTAGATTCAACTAAAGTAATTATCTCAGGATAAACAGAGAAATCATAATCTTATCAGTAACAAAGATAGGTGAAGTAGCATAAGCAGGATCATATTTCATTCTAGCATTCAAAGTTTTTTGTTTCAGCTTAGCTAATAATTTCTTAAGATCACTCCTATCATTGCAAGCAAGAAAATCTCTAGCAGTTTCTTCATCCATAACATAGCCCTCAGGCATAATAGGTAATTCATATCTAGGGGGAGAATCTTCATCATCACTTTCATCAATATTATCAGTTTCAATAATTTCATTCTCTCTAGCCCTAGCAAGTTGTTCATCAAGAAATTCACCAAGTGGCACAGTAGTATCAAGTATAGAAGCAGTTTCATCATAAGTATCATGCATATCAGAAGTGGCATCATCAATAACATGCGACATATCAGAATTAATAGCAGAAGCAGGCCTAGGTGTCACAAGCTTACTCAAAACAGAAGGTGAATCAAGTGCAGAGCTAGATGGCAGTTCCTTACCTCCCCTCATAGTTGAGGGATAAATCTTGGTTCTTGGATCTTTCAAGTTCTTCATAATGATAAGCAGATATAAATCCCAAGTGACTCAAAGAATAGAGCTATGCTCCCAGGCAACGGCGCCAGAAAATAGTCTTGATAACCCACAAGTATAGGGGATCACAACAGTTTTCGAGGGTAGAGTATTCAACCCAAATTTATTAATTCGACACAAGGTGAGCCAAAGAATATTCTCAAGTATTAGCAGCTGAGTTGTCAATTCAACCACACCTGGAAACTTAATATCTGCAGCGAAGTGTCTAGTAGCAAAGTAATATGATAGTAGTGGTAATGGTGGTAAAAGGGAACGGTAGCAAAAGTAATATTTTTGGTGTTTTGTAGTGATGATAACAATAGCAACGGAAAAGTAAATAAGCGAAGAACAATATATGGAAAGCTCGTAGGCAATGGATCGGTGATAGAGAATTATGTCGGATGCGACCGATCATGTAACAGGCATAACCTAGGGTGACACAGAACTAGCTCCAGTTCATCAATGTAATGTAGGCATGTATTCCGAATATAGTCATACGTGCTTATGGAAAATAACTTGCATGACATCTTTTGTCCTACCCTCCCATGGCAGCGGGGTCCTATTGGAAACTAAGGGATATTAAGGCCTCCTTTTAATAGAGTACCGGACCAAAGCATTAACACATAGTGAATACATGAACTCCTCAAACTATGATCATCATCAGGAGTGGTCCCGATTATTGTCACTTCGGGGTTGCCTGATCATAACACATAGTAGGTGACTATAGACTTGCAAGATAGGATCAAGAACTCTCATATATTGATGAAAACATAATAGGTTTAGATCTGAAATCATGGCACTCGGGCCCTAGTGACAAGCATTAAGCATAGCAAAGCCATAGCAACATCAATCTCAGAACATAGTGGATACTAGGGATCAAACCCTAACAAAACTAACTCGATTACATGATAAATCTCATCCAACCCATCACCGTCCAGCAAGCCTATGATGGAATTACTCACGCACGGCGGTGAGCATCATGAAATTGGTGATGGAGGATGGTTGATGATGACGATGGCGACGGATTCCCCTCTCCGGGGCCCCGAACGGACTCCAGATCAGCCCTCCCGAGAGAGTTTAGGGCCTGGCGGCGGCTCCGTATCGTAAAATGCGATGAATCCTTCTCCTTGGTTTTTTCTCCCCGAAAGTGAATATATGGAGTTGAGGTTGAGGTCGGTGGAGCGTCATGGGGCCCACGAGGCAGGGGTCGCGCCCAGGGGGTAGGGCGCGCCCCCACCCTCGTGGAAAGGTGGTGCCCCCCTGATGTGGATCTTTCTTCCAGTATTTTTTATATATTCCAAAATAATTCTCCATGGATTTTTAGGTCATTCCGAGAACTTTTATTTCTGCAGAAAAATAAGACCATGGAAATTCTGCTAAAAACAGCGCCAGTCCGGGTTAGTTCCATTCAAATCATGCAAGTTAGAGTCCAAAACAAGGGCAAAAGTGTTTGGAAAAGTAGATACGATGGAGACGTATTAGTGCTCACTTTTATCATTAGTTACCTTGCTGTTTTTATATTTTCAGATTACAAAAACCTATATCTACCATCCATATTGCACTTGTATCACCATCTCTTTGCCGAACTAGTGCACCTATACAATTTACCATTGTATTGGGTGTGTTGGGGACACAAGAGACTCTTTGCTATTTGGTTGCAGGATTGTTTGAGAGAGACCATCTTCATCCTACGCCTCCCACGGATTGATAAACCTTAGGTCATCCACTTGAGGGAAATTTGCTACTGTCCTACGAACCTCTGCACTTGGAGGCCCAACAACGTCTACAAGAAGAAGGTTGTGTAGTAGACATCAAGCTCTTTTCTGGCGCCGTTGCCGGGGAGGTTAGTGCGTGAAGGTATATCTTTAGATCTTGCAATTGAATCTTTTAGTTTCTTGTTTTATGACTAGTTTTGTCTATAAAAGAAAACTACAAAAAATGGAATTGAGGTTGCCTCATATGCTTCATCTTTTAATATCTTTCGTGAAAATAAGGATTCCAATAATTGTGCCAAAGTTTTAGAAGGAGAATGCATTAAAATGTTTCGCACTAAATCTTTGGATGATGCGCATGATTGCAATGTTGTTAGTATGAATTCTTTGAATATCCATGATGCTAATGATATGCAAAGCCACAAGCTTGGGGATGCTATGTTTGATGAAGATGATATTTTCTGTCCCCAAGTTTTGATGAGCAAATTTATTATGATGAAAGCATGCTACCTATCTATGATGATTATTGTGATGACACATATGTTATAAAGAATAATTATAACCATGAAACTTGTCATCTTGAATTTAATTTTCAATCCCATAATAGCTATTTTTTTGAGTTTGCTCCCACTACTATTCATGAGAAGAAATTTGCTTATGTGGAGAGTAATAAAAATTCTATTATTATGCATCATGAAAAGAATGCTTTATGTGATGGTTATATTGTTGAATTCATTCATGATGCTACTGAAAATTATTATGAGGGAGGAATATATGCTCGTAGGAATTGCAATAATATCAAGTTTCCTCTCTATGTGCTTAAAATCTTGAAGTTATGCTTGTTTTGCTTTCCTATGCTAGTTGACTCTTGTTCCCATAAATTGTTTTCTCACAAAATCCCTTTGCATAGGAAGTGGATTAGACTTAAATGTGCTAGTCATATGCTTCATGATGCTCCCGTTATGTTTCAATTCTTATCTTTTATGTGAGCATCATTGTCATCATCATGCCTAGCTATAAAGGAATTAAAGAAAAGCGCTTGTTGGGAGACAAACCAACATTTATACCTACTGTTTTTGTGTGTTCACATGATTATGCTACTATAGTAATCATGTTTTATAGCTTTTGTTTCAATAAAGTGCCAAGTAAGACCTTTGGGATGGCTTACAGTGATAGTTGATTTGATCTTGCTAAAAAACAGAAACTTTTGCTCCCAGGAGATTAGTTTTTATTTTTAACAGAAGAGCGATAAAATACTGATTCTTTTTGCAGAGGATTAATAAAAAATTTCCTAGGACTTCCTAATTTCTCAGGATTTTTGGAGTTACATAAGTATTCGGGAGTTACAGATTACTACAGATTGTTCTGATTTTGACAGATTCTGTTTTGTATGTGTTGTTTGCTTATTTTGATGAATCTATGAGTAGTATCGGAGGGTATGAACCATAGAGAAGTTGGAATACATAAGGTATTACACCAATATAAATAAACAATGAGTTCACAACAGTACCAAAAGTGGTGATTTTATTTTCTTATACTAACGGAGCTTACGAGTTTTTTGTTAAGTTTTGTGTTGTGAAGTTTTCAAGTTTTGGGTAAAGATTCGATGGACTACGGAATAAGGAGTGGCAAGAGCCTAAGCTTGGGGATGCCCAAGGCACCTGATACGTCTCCAACGTATCTATAATTTTTGATTGTTCCATGCTATTATATTATCTGTTTTGGATGTTTAATGGGCTTTAATATACCTTTTTATATTATTTTTGGGACTAACCTACTAACCAAAGGCCCAGTGCAAATTGCTATTTTTTTTGCCTATTTCAGTGTTTCGCAGAAAAGGAAAATCAAACAGAATGAAACCTTCGGGAGAGTTATTTTTGGAACAAACATGATCCATGAGACTTGGAGTGGACGTTAAGAAAGAAGCGAGGAGGCCACGAGGCAGGGAGGCACGCCCAGGGGGGTAGGCGCCCCCCGCCCTCGTGGGCCCCTCGCAGCTCCAACGACGTACTTCTTCCTCCTATATATACCCATATACCCTGAAAACATCGAGGAGCACCACAAAACCCTATTTCCACCGCCGCAACCTTCTGTACC
The DNA here is from genome assembly GCF_056163025.1 of Triticum urartu. Taxonomy (NCBI): domain Eukaryota; kingdom Viridiplantae; phylum Streptophyta; class Magnoliopsida; order Poales; family Poaceae; genus Triticum; species Triticum urartu. Next base: position 140,708,313 of record NC_141875.1, on the reverse strand, counting down.
CATGAGATTCCATCTTAGGGCCTTTTCCGGCGCTCTGCTGGAGGGGGAATCGATCACGGAGGGCTTCTACATCAACACCATAGCCTCTCCGATGATGTGTGAGTAGTTTACCACAGACCTTTGGGTCCATAGTTATGAGCTAGATGTCTTCTTCTCTCTCTTTGGATCTCAATACAAAGTTCTCCTCGATGCTCTTGGAGATCTATTCGATGTAATTCTTTTTGTGGTGTGTTTGTCGAGATCCGATGAATTGTGGGTTTATGATCAAGATTATCTACGAACAATATTTAATTCTTCTCTAAATTCTTTTATGCATGATTTAAATATCTTTGCAAGTCTCTTCGAATTATCAGTTTGGTTTGGCCTACTAGATTGATCTTTCTTGCAACGGGAGAAGTTCTTAGCTTTGGGTTCAATCTTGCGGTGTCCTTTCCCAGTGATAGCAGGGGCAGCAAGGCACGTATTGTATTATTGTCATCGAGGATAAAAAGATGGGGTTTATATCATATTTCTTGAGTTTATCCCTCTACATCATGTCATCTTGCCTAATGCGTTAGTATGTTCTTATGAACTTAATACTCTAGATGCATGTTGGATAGCGGTCGATGTGTGGAGTAATAGTAGTAGATGCAGAATCGCTTCGGTCTACTTGTCGTGGATATACATGATCATACCTAGATATTCTCATAACTATGCGCTTTTCTATCAATTGCTCGACAGTAATTTGTTCACCCACCGTAGAATTTGTTATCTTCAGAGAAGCCACTAGTGAAACCTATGGCCCCCGAGTCTATCTTCCATCATATTATTTTCCTATCAATTTGCTATTTCTATTTTGCAATCATTATTTTCCAATCTACATAACAAAAATACCAAAAATATTTATCTTGTTATCTCTATCAGATCTCACTTTCGTAAGTGACCGTGAAGGGATTGATAACCCCTTTATCGCATTGGTTGCAAGGTTCTTGTTTGTTTGTGCAGGTACTAGGGGACTTGTGTGTTACCTCCTACTGGATTGATACCTTGGTTCCCAAAACCGAGGGAAATACTTACGCTACTGTGCTGCATCACCCTTTCCTCTTCAAAGGAAAACCAACACAAGCTCAAGAGGTAGCAAGAAGGATTTCTGACGCCGTTGCCAGGGAGGTTTAGACCAAGTCAAGTCAAGCTTTGATCTCCCACCAACGTGCGGATTTCTGGCGCCGATACCAAGTACCCATTACAAACTCTTATCCCTGGCATTACATTATTTGCCATTTGCCTCTCGTTTTCATCTCCCCCACTTCACCCCTGCCGTTTTATTCACCCTCTTTTCTGTCTGCCTCTTTTTGCTTGCTTTTTGTTTGCTTGTGCGTCGGATTGATTGTTTGTCACTATGGCTCAAGATAATAGTAAATTGTGTGATTTCTCCAATACCAACAACAATGATTTTATTAGTACTCTGATTGCTCCTCTTACCGATGCGGAATCTTGTGAAATTAATACTGCCTTGCTGAATCTTGTCATGAAAGATTCGTTTTCTGGCCTTCCTAGTGAAGATGCCGCTACCCATCTAAACAACTTTGTTGATTTGTGTGATATGCAAAAGAATAAAGATGTGGATAATGATATTGTTAAATTGAATTTATTTCCGTTTTCGCTTAGAGATCGTGCTAAAACTTGGTTTTCGTCTTTGCTTAAAAATAGTATTGATTCATGGAATAAGTGAAAAGATGCTTTTATCTCTAAGTATTTTCCTCCCGCTAAGATAATCTCTCTTAGAAACTATATTATGAATTTTAAACAACTTGATCATGAGCATGTTGCACAAGCTTGGGAGAGGATGAAATTAATGATACGTAATTGCCCTACTCATGGATGATCATACAAAAAATTTATGCTGGATTGAATTTTGCTTCTAGAAATCTTTTAGATTCGGCCGTGGGAGGCACTTTTATGGAAATCACTTTGGGAGAAGCTACTAAACTCCTAGATAATATTATGGTTAATTATTCTCAATGGCACACTGAAAGATCTACTAGTAAAAAGGTTCATGCTATAGAAGAAAATAATGTTTTGAGTGGAAAGATGGATGAACTTATGAAATTGTTTGCTAATAAGAGTGTTTCTTCTAATCCTAATGATATGCCTTTGTCTACTTTGATTGAGAATAATAATGAATCTATGGATGTGAATTTTGTTGGTAGGAACAATTTTGGTAACAATGCTTATAGAGGAAACTTTAATCATAGACCGTTTCCTAGTAATTCCTCTAATAATTATGGTAATTCCTACAACAAGTCTTATGGAAATTTTAATAAGATGCCCTCTGATTTTGAGACTAGTGTTAGAGAATTTATGATTTCGCAAAAGAATTTCAATGCTTTGCTTGAAGAAAAATTGCCTTAGATTGATGAGTTGACTAGGAACATGGATAGAATTTATCTTGATGTTGATTCTTTGAAACTTAGATCTATTCCACCTAAGCATGATATCAATGAGTATCTCAAAGCCATGAGAATTTCCATTGATGAGTGCAAGGAAAGAACCACTAGGATGCGTGCTAAAAAAAGATTGCTTTATGAAAGCGTGTTCTTCTAGTTTTCACGATAATAAGGATGAAGATCTAAAAGTGATTGATGTGTCCCCTATTAAATCTTTGTTTTGCAATATTAATCTTGATAATTATGGGACTAGAGATGAGTCAACTTTAGTTAAAAGGCGTCCCAATGATTCGGAGTTTTTAGGTCTTGATGCAAAAATTAATAAAAGTGGGATTGAAGAGGTCAAAACTTTACATAGCAATGAACCCACTATTTTGGATTTAAAGGAATTTAATTATGATAATTGCTCTTTGATAGATTGTATTTCCTTGTTGCAATCCGTGCTAAATTCTCCTCATGCTTATGATCAAAATAAAGCTTTTACCAAACATATCGTTGATGCTTTAATGAAATCTTATGAAGAAAAGCTTGAATTAGAAGTTTCTATCCCTAGATAACTTTATGATGAGTGGGAACATACTATTAAAATTAAAATTAAAGATCATGAATGTGTTGCTTTATGTGATTTGGGTGCTAGTGTTTCCACGATTCCAAAAACTTTGTGTGATGTGTTAGGTTTCCGTGAATTTGATGATTGTTCTTTAAATTTGCATCTTGCGGATTCCACTATTAAGAAACCTATGGGAAGGATTAATGATGTTCTTATTGTTGCAAATAGGAATTATGTGCCCATAGATTTCATTGTTCTTGATATAGATTGCAATCCTACATGTCCTATTATTCTTGGTAGACCTTTCCTTAGAACGATTGGTGCAATTATTGATATGAAAGAAGGAAATATTAGATTCCAATTTCCGTTAAGGAAAGGCATGGAACACTTTCCTAGAAAGAAAATTAAATTACCTTATGAATCTATTATGAGAGCCACTTATGGATTGCATACCAAAGATGACAATACCTAGATCTATTCTTGTTTTTATGCCTAGCTAGGGGCGTTAAACGATAGCGCTTGTTGGGAGGAAACCCAATTTTATTTTTGTTTCTTGTTCCTGTTTAGTAATAAGTAATTAATCTAGCTTCTGTTTAGATGTGCTTTTATTATTTTAATTAGTGTTTGTGCCAAGAAGAACCTTTGGGAAGACTTGGGGGAAGTCTTTGTGATCTTGCTGTAAAAACAGAAACTTTAGCGCTCACGAGATTTGCTGCCATTTTTTACTGGAGAGTGCGATTAGTTTGATTCTTTTTGAAGATGATTAATAGACAAATTACTCACGTACACCAATTTATTTATGAATTTTTGGGGTTACAGAAGTATTCGAAACCTATAGATTACTACAGACTGTTCTGTTTCTGACAGATTCTGTTTTTCGTGTGTTGTTTGCTTATTTTGATGAATCTATGGCTAGTATCGGGGGGTATGAACCATAGAGAAGTTGGAATACAGTAGGTTTAACACCAATATAAATAAAGAATGAGTTCATTACAGTACCTCGAATTGGTGGTTTGTTTTCTTATACTAACGAAGCTCATGAGATTTTCTGTTGAGTTTTGTGTTGTGAAGTTTTCAAGTTTTGATGGATTTTGGAACAAGGAGTGGCAAGAGACTAAGCTTGGGGATGCCCAAGGCACCCCAAGGTTAAATTCAAGGACAACCAAAAGCCTAAGCTTGGGGATGCCCCGGAAGGCATCCCCTCTTTCATCTTCGTCCATCGGTAACTTTACTTGAGGCTATATTTTTATTCACCACATGATATGTGTTTTGCTTGGAGCATCTTGTATGATTTGAGTCTTTGATTTTTAGTTTAACACAATCATACTTTCTGTACACACCTTTTGGAGAGACACACATGAATCGGAATTTATTAGAATACTCTATGTGCTTCACTTATATCTTTTGAGCTAGATAATTTTGCTCTAGTGCTTCACTTATATCCTTTAAGAGCACGATGGTGGTTTTATTCTATAGAAATTATTGATCTCTCATGCTTCACTTATATGATTTTGAGAGTCCTCTAGAACAGCATTTTAATTTGCTTTGGCTATAAAATTAGTCCTAATATAATAGGCATCCAAGATGGGCATAATAAAAGTTATCATAAAAAGTGCATTGAATACTATGAGAAGTTTGATACTTGATGATTGTTTTGAGATATGAAGATGGTGATATTAGAGTCATGCTAGTTGAGTAGTTGTGAATTTTAGAAATACTTGTTCTAAAGTTTATGATTCCCGTAGCATGCACGTATGGTGAACCATTATGTGAAGAAGTTAGAGCATGATTTATTTATTGATTGTCTTCCTTATGAGTGGTGGTCGGGGACGCGCGATGGTGTTTTCCTACCAATCTATCCCCATAGGAGCATGCACTTAGTACTTTGTTTCGATAACTAATATATTTTTGCAATAAGTATGTGAGTTCTTTATGACTAATGTTGAGTCCATGGATTATACACACTCTCACCCTTCCACCATTGCTAGCCTCTCTAGTACCGCGCAACTTTCGCCGGTACCATAAACCCACCATATACCTTCCTCAAAACAGCCACCATACCTACCTATTATGGCATTTCCATAGCCATTCCGAGATATATTTCCATGCAACTTACCACCGTTCCGTTTATTATGACATGCTTCATTGTCATATTGCTTTGCATGATCATGTAGTTGACATTGTATTTGTGGCAAAGCTACCATTCATAATTCTTTCATACATGTCACTCATGAGTCATTGCACATCCCGGTACACCGCCAGAGGCATTCACATAGAGTCATATTTTGTTCTAAGTATCGAGTTGTAATTCTTGAGTTGTAAGTAAATAAAAGTGTGATGATCATCATTATTAGAGCATTGTCCGAAGTAAGGAAAGGATGATGGAGACTATGATTCCCGCACAAGTCGGGATGAGACTTTAGACGAAAATAAAAAAAAGAAAAGAAAAGAAAGGCCATATAAAAAAGAGAAGGACCAAAAAAATGAGAGAAAAAGAGAGAAGGGACACTGTTACTATCCTTTTACCACACTTGTGCTTCAAAGTAGCACCATGATCTTGATGACAGAGAGTCTCCTATGTTGTCACTTTCATATACTAGTGGGAATTTTACATTATGGAACTTGGCTTGTATATTCCAATGATGGGCTTCCTCAAAATTCCCTAGGTCTTTGTGAGCAAGCGAGTTGGATGCACACCCACTGAGTTTCTTTTGTTGAGCTTTCATACACTTATAGCTCTAGTGCATCCGTTGCATGGCAATACCTACTCACTCACATTGATATCTATTGATGGTCATCTCCATAGCCCGTTGATACGCCTAGTTGATGTGAGACTATCTTCTCCTTTTTGTCTTCTCCACAACCACCATTCTATTCCACCTATAGTGCTATGTCCATGGCTCATGCTCATGTATTGCGTGAAGATTGAAAAAGTTTGAGAACATCAAAAGTATGAAACAATTGCTTGGCTTGTCATCGGGGTTGTGCATGATTTAAATATTTTTTGTGGTGAAGATGGAGCATAGCCAGACTATATGATTTTGTTGGGATAACTTTCTTTGGCCATGTTATTTTGAGAAGACATGATTGCTTTGCTAGTTTGCTTGAAGTATTATTATTTTTCTTTCAATATTAAACTTTTGTCTTGAATCTTTCGAATCTGAACATTCATGCCACAGTAAAGAAAATTACATTAAGAATTATGCTAGGTAGCATTCCTCATCAGAAATTCTGTTTTTATCATTTACGTACTCGAGGATGAGCAGGAATTAAGCTTGGGGATGCTTGATACGTCTCCAACGTATCTATAATTTTTGATTGTTCCATGCTATTATATTATCTGTTTTGGATGTTTAATGGGCTTTAATACACCTTTTTATATTATCTTTGGGACTAACCTACTAACCAAAGGCCTAGTGCAAATTGATGTTTTTTTGCCTATTTCAGTGTTTCGCAAAAAAGGAATATCAAACGGAATCCAAACGGAATGAAACCTTCGGGAGAGTTATTTTTGGAACAAACATGATCCAGGAGACTTGGAGTGGATGTCAAGAAAGAAGCGAGGAGGCCATGAGGCAGGGAGGCGCGCCCCCACCCTCGTGGGCCCCTCGCAGCTCCACCGAAGTACTTCTTCCTCCTATATATACCCATATACCCAGAAAACATCCAGGAGCACCACGAAATCCTATTTCCACCGCCGCAACCTTCTGTAACCGTGAGATCCCATCTTGGGGCCTTTTCCGGCGCTCCGCCGGAGGGGGAATCGATCATGGAGGGCTTCTACATCAACACCATAGCATGTCCGACAATGTGTGAGTAGTTTACTACAGACCTTCGGGTCCATAGTTATTAGCTAGATGGCTTCTACTCTCTCTTTGGATCTCAATACAAAGTTCTCCTCGATTCTCTTGGAGATCTATTCAATGTAATTCTTTTTGTGGTGTGTTTGTCGAGATTCGATGAATTGTGGGTTTCTGATCAAGATTATCTATGAACAATATTTGATTCTTCTCTGAATTCTTTTATGCATGATTTAAATATCTTTGCAAGTCCCTTCAAATTATCAGTTTGGTTTGGCCTACTAGATTGATCTTTCTAGCAATGGGAGAAGTGCTTAGCTTTGGTTTCAATCTTGCGGTGTCCTTTCCCAGTGACAGCAGGGGCAGCAAGGCACGTATTATATTGTTGCCATTGAGGATAAACAGATGGGTTTTATATCATATTGCTTGATTTTATCCCTCTACATCATGTCATCTTGCCTAATGCGTTACTCTGTTCTTATGAACTTAATACTCTAGATGCATGCTGGATAGCGGTCGATGTGTGGAGTAATAGTAGTAGATGCAGAATCGTTTCGGTCTACTTGTCGCGGATGTGATGCCTATATACATGATCATGCCTAGACATTCTCATAACTATGCGCTTTTCTATCAATTGCTCGACAGTAATTTGTTCACCCCCCGTAGAATTTGTTATCTTGAGATAAACCACTAGTGAAACCTATGGCCCGGGTCTATCTTCCATCATATTATTTTCCTATCAATTTGCTATTTCTATTTTGAAATATTTATTTTCCAATCTATACAACAAAAATACCAAAAAATATTTATTTTATTATCTCTATCAGATCTCACTTTTGTAAGTGACCGTGAAGGGATTGACAACCCCTTTATTGCGTTGGTTGCAAGGTTCTTGTTTGTTTGTGCAGGTGCTAGGGGACTTGTGTGTTACCTCCTACTGGATTGATACCTTGGTTCTCAAAACCGAGGGAAATACTTACGCTACTGTGCTGCATCACCCTTTCCTCTTCAAGGGAAAACCAACGCAAGCTCAAGAGGTAGCAGCTCCCCAAGGTAATATTCAAGGACAACCAAGAGCCTAAGCTTGGGGATGCCCAAGGCACCCCATGGTAATATTCAAGGACAACCAAGAGCTTAAGCTTGGGGATGCCCCGGATGGCATCCCCTCTTTCGTCTTCGTTCATCGGTAACCTTATTTGGAGCTATATTTTTATTCACCACATGATATGTGTTTTTCTTGGAGTGTCATTTATTTTGTTTATATTTTCTTGCTTCTATTTAGAGTAATGTCTTGCATCTTTTATTTCAATAAAAAAAAGGTCAAGTGTAGCCTTTACCATGCTTATTTCTCAAGTCTATATGTTGCTGTTTTAAAAACAGAAGATTTGCTGTTATGTTTTGAATATTGGTGAATAATCAGAACATGATGAAAATCTTAAAATGTTTACACCATCAGTAACAACAAATTATCTACAATGTGGTAACTTTTCAGAATTTTTGGAGTTAGGGAAGTATGATTCCTCTTGCATTCTTTACAGACTGTTCTATTTAGACAGATTGCTGTTATGTTTGCATTGTTTGCATATGGTTGCTTGTTTAATGATCCTATTTGAGGATAGGAGTGTTAAATATGCAGAGGCATTTAGTATGCAATGTAAAATTATAATTTTAGTGATTTTCTGCAGTACAGAATGATAAGGTTTTGCATGGATTTATACTAACCTATCTCACGAGTTCTTGTTGAGTTTTGTGTGGATGAAGCTTTTAAGATTTAGGGAAACCATGATACGAAAGGAATTAAGGAGACACAAAAGCTCAAGCTTGGGGATGCCAAAGGCATCCCAAGTGAATATTCCAAGAAGTCTCAAGCATCTAAACTTGGGGATGCCCCGGTAGGCATCCCACCTTTCTTCTTCAACAACTATCAGTCAGTTTTGGTCGAGCCTAAGTTTTTGCTTATTCACATGCTATGTGCTATCCTTGCAATGTCATTTTATTTTGTTTTGCTTGCTGTTCGAATAAAGTACTTAAGATCGGAAATTTTATTTATGAGAAGGAGTCTTCACATAGTTACATAATTATTCAACTACTCATTGTGCTTCGCTTATATCTTTTGGAGTAGTTTGTCGTTTGCTCTAGTACTTCACTTATATCTTTTTAGAGCATGGTGGCAGTTTTATGTTGAAAAAATTGTTGAACTGTCATGCTTCACTTATATCATTTTGAGAGTCTCTAAAAAACATGGTAGTTTGCTTTGGTTATGAATTTAGTCCTAATATGATGGGCATCTAAGAGGGATATAATAAAAACTTTCATATGAATACTATGAGAAGTCTGATTCCTTATGATTGTTTTTGACATGAAGATGGTGATATTAGAGTCATCCTAGTGAGTAGTTGTGAATTTTAGAAACACTTGTGTTAAGGTTTGTGAGTCCCGTAGCATGCACGTATGGTGAACCGTTATGTAACGAAGTTGGAGCATGAGATATTTTTTTATTGTCTTCCTTATGAGTGGCGGTCGGGGATGAGCGATGGTCTTTTCCAACCAATCTATCCCCCCTAGGAGCATGTGCGTAGTACTTTGTTTCGATAACTAATAGAATTTTGCAATAATTATGTGAGTTCTTTATGACTAATGTTGAGTCAATGGATTATACGCACTCTCATCCTTCCACATTGCTAGCCTCTCTAGTACCGCACAACTTTTGCCGGTACCATAAACACACCATATACCTTCCTCAAAACAGCCACCATACCTACCTATTATGGCATTTCCATAGCCATTCCGAGATATATTGCCATGCAACTTTCTACCGTTCCATTTATTATGACACGCTTCATCATAGTCATATTGCTTTGCATGATCATGTAGTTAACATCATATTTGTGGCATGGCAACCATTCACAATTTTTCATACATGTCACTCTTGATTCATTGCACATCCCGGTACACCACTGGAGGCATTCACATAGAGTCATATTTTATTCCAAGTATCGAGTTGTAATTCTTGAGTTGTAAGTAAATAAAAGTGTGATGATCTTCATTATTAGAGCATTGTCCCATGTGAGGAAAGGATGATGGAGACTATGATTCCCCCACAAGTCGGGATGAGACTCCGGACCAAAAAAAGAGGCCATAAAAAAAGAAGGCCCAAACAAAAAAAATAAAAAAGGGAGAGAAAAAGAGAGAAGGGGCAATGCTACTACCCTTTTTCCACACTTGCTTCAAAGTGGCACCATGATCTTCATGATAGAGAGTCTCTTATGTTGTCACTTTCATATACTAGTGGGAATTTTTCATTATATAACTTGGCTTGCATATTCCAATGACGGGCTTCCTCAAATTGCCCTAGGTCTTCGTGAGCAAGCAAGTTGGATGCACACCCACTTAGTTTCTTTTGTTGAGCTTTCATACACTTATAGCTCTAGTGCATCCGTTGCATGGCAATCCCTACTCACTCACATTGATATCTATTGATGGGCATCTCCATAGCCCATTGATACGCCTAGTTGATGTGAGACTATCTTCCTCTTTTTTGTCTTCTCCACAACCACCATTCTATTCCACCTATAGTGCTATGTCCATGGCTCGTGCTCATATATTGCGTGAAAGTTGAAAAAGTTTGAGAATACTAAAGTATGAAACAATTGCTTGACTTGTCATCGGAATTGTGCATGATTGGAGCATTTTGTGTGAAGAAAATGAAGCATAACCAAACTATATGATTTTAGGGATGAGCTTTCTTTGGCTATATTATTTTGAGAAGACATAATTGCTTGGTTAGTATGCTTGAAGTATTATTATTTTTATTTCAATATTAAACTTTTGTTTTGAATCTTTCGGATCTGAACATTCATTCCACAATAAAGAAAATTACATTGAAAAATATGTTAGGTAGCATTCCACATCAAAAATTCTATTTTTATCATTTACCTACTCGAGGACGAGCAGGAATTAAGCTTGGGGAAGCTTGATACGTCTCCAACGTATCTATAATTTTTGATTGTTCCATGCTATTCTATTATCAATCTTGGATGTTTTATATGCATTTATATGCTATTTTATATGATTCTTGGGACTAACCTATTATCCCGAGCCTAGCACCAGTTTCTGTTTTTCCTTGTTTTTGAGTTTGACAGAAAAGGAATAACAAACGGAGTCCAATTGGCGCGCCAATTTTTGATGATTTTTTATGGACCAAAAGAAGCCCCCGAAGTAAAAGAGTTGGGCCAGAAGAGTCCCGAGCCGTCCACGAGGGTGGGGGGCGCGCCTTACCCCCCTAGGTGCATCCCCCTATCTCGTGGACGACTCGGAGACCCCCCCTGACGTGAGACCTACGCCAAAAATTCCTATAAATACAGAAACCTCCAGAAAATAACCTAGATCAAGAGTTCCGTCGCCGCGAGCCTCAGTAGCCACCAAAAACCAATCGGGACCCTGTTCCGGCACCCTGCTGGAGGGGGTATCCATCACCGGTGGCCATCTTCATCATCCCGGTGCTCTCCATGACAAGGAGGGAGTAGTTCACCCTCGGGGCTGAGGGTATGTACCAGTAGCTATGTGTTTGATCTCTCTCTCTCTCTCTCTCTCTTGTTCTTGATATGGCACGATCTTGATGTACCGCGAGCTTTGCTATTATAGTTGGATCTTAAGATGTCCCCCCCTCTATCTCCTTGTGATGAATTGACTTTTCCCTTTGAAGTTATCTTATCGGATTGAGTCTCTAAGTATTTGAGAACACTTGATGTATGTCTTGCATGTGCTTATCTTTGGTGACAATGGGATATTCATGTGATCCACTTGATGTATGTTTTGGTGATCAACTTGCGAGTTTTGTGACCTTGTGAACTTATGCATAGGGGTTGGCACATGTTTTCATCTTGACTCTTCGGTAGAAAATTTGGGGCACTCTTTGAAGTTCTTTTTGTTGGTTGAATAGATGAATCTGAGATTGTGTGATGCAGATCGTATAATCATACCCATGGATACTTGAGGTGACATTGGAGTATCTAGGTGACATTAGGGTTTTGGTTGATTTGTGTCTTAATGTGTTATTTTACTACGAACTCTAGGGCCGTTTGTGACACTTATAGGAATAGCCCAACGGATTGATCGGAAAGAATAACTTTGAGGTGGTTTCATACCCTACAATAATCTCTTCATTTGTTCTCCGCTATGTGACTTTGGAGTGACTCTTTGTTGCATGTTGAGGGATTGTTATATGATCCAATTATGTTATTGTTGTCGAGAGAATTTACACTAGTGGAAGTATGAACCCTAGGCATTGCTTCGAAGCATTGCAATACCATTTGTGCTCACTTCTATCATTAGTTACCTTGCTGTTTTTATATTTTCAGATTACAAAAACCTATATCTACCATCCATATTGCACTTGTACCACCATCTCTTTGCCGAACTAGTGCACCTATACAATTTACCATTGTATTGGGTGTGTTGGGGACACAAGAGACTCTTTGCTATTTGGTTGCAGGGATGTTTGAGAGAGACCATGTTCATCCTACGCCTCCCACGGATTGATAAACCTTAGGTCATCCACTTGAGGGAAATTTGCTATTGTCCTACAAACCTCTGCACTTGGAGGCCCAACAACGTCTACAAGAAGAAGGTTGTGTAGTAGAAATCACCAGTCATGGTGGGATATATATATTTAAGGATGTGTACCCCTCAAGTGTTCAGCTTATCCGAACACATCACAGAAATCATACAAAAATGAGAAAACAAAAAATAAATGAAGAGGAGAAAAAGGAACGAACAAGAAGTACGGCCGAACTTATGCGTAGAATCTTCAGAGCCGAGCAGCGTTCCATGGATTTGGCTCGAGGCGATTATTCGATGCATTACGAAGGCGGTAGGCTCCTCCTGTGAGAACTTCATCGATAATGAAGGGACCCTCCCATTTTGGTTTGAGTTTGTCCTTTTTCTTCTCCGGGAGGCATAGAACGAGTTCACCGACATTATAAGTCTTGGCCCGCACTTCTCTGCTTTGGTATCTCCGAGCCTGTTATTGATAGAATGAGGAACGGGCTTTTGCAACATCGCGCTCCTCCTCCAGGCCATCTAGGTTGTCTTGCCGATCAAGCTCAGCTTCTCTCTCTTCATACATGCGCACTCGAGGTGAGTCATGATAATGTCACAGGGCAAGACAACCTCTGCGCCGTACACCATGAAGAAGGGTGTGTATCCGGTTGTGCGATTGGGCGTTGTCCGCAGTCCCCATAGTACGGAACCAAGTTCCTCGACCCAGTGTTTATCTGACTCCCGTAGGGATCGCACTAGTCTGGGTTTAATGCCACTAATTATCAGGCCATTAGCCCGTTCGACCTGACCATTTGTTTGAGGGTGATATACGGATGCGTAATCAAGCTTAATGCCCAGGTTAGCACACCAGTTTTCACCTCATTGGCTGTAAAGTTAGAGCCATTGTCAGTAATGATGCTGTGTGAGACACCATCACCGGCCCAACTTCAGCTGTTTTTACTAGTTTGGCCTCTATCCACTTAGTGAATTTATCCACCATAACCAACAAATATTTCTTTTGTGGCCTCCCCCTTTAAGGGGTCCGACCATATCTAGCCCCCAGACCATAAAAGGCCAAGTAATGGGGATCGTTTTTAGGGCGGTGGGCGACATATGACTTTGATTGGCGAATAGCTGGAATCCGACATAGCGCTGTACAAGGGCCTGTTCATCTGCTCGGGCTGTGGGCCAAAAGAAACCTGTACGGAAGGCCTTACTTACGAGGGCCCAAGCTGCGGCGTGATGGCCACCGAGACCAGTGTGTATTTCGGCCAAGAGCTACCATTCCTCCTCTTCGAAGATACATCTTTGAAGAACTCCAGTAGTACTTTTCCTGTAGAGCTCTCCTTGATGAACTTTGTAGGCTTTTGAGTGTCAGACTATGCGACGGGCCTCATTCTAGTCATCAGGGAGCTCCCGCCTATTAAGGTAGGCTAGGAAGGGTTCGGTCCATGGGGCGATGATAACCATGATTACATGGGCGGAAGGTGTCATTTCGGTGTCCGAGCCCCCAATGATAGCAAAATTGTGTTCGGCATCTAGGGGTATGATCGGCTCTGGACTAGTATTGCCGCTCTCATCCTACCATACCACGGATGGCTTGAATAGCCTTTCCACAAAGGTGTTAGGTGAGACGGGGTCGTGTTTAGCGCCCATTCGAGCAAGGATGTCCACTGCCTGATTACTGTCTCGAGCAACGTGATGAAACTCTAGCCCCTCAAACCGAGCTGATATTTTGAGTATGGTGTTGCGGTATGCTGCCATCTTTGGATCTTTTGCGTCAAAATCTCCATTTATTTGGGATATTGCGAGGTTTGAATCCTCACACACCTCAAGGCGTTGTATGCCCATAGAAACAGCCATTCGGAGACCATGCAATAATGCGTCATATTCAGCCACACTGTTGGAGTCCGTATACATGATTTGTAATACGTAACGGATTGTGTCCCCTGTGGGGGATGTTAGGATGACGCCAGACCCTAATCCGGCTAACATTTTAGAGCCGTCGAAGTGCATCACCTAGTTGGAGTATGTGCTGTACTCTTTAGGGAGTTCGGCTTCTGCCCATTTGGCGACAAAGTTGGCCAACACCTGAGATTTAACAGCTCGACGTGGCTTGTATGTTATTCAAATGGTAAGAGCTCGATGGCCCATTTTGCAATGCGGCCGGTGGCGTCCCGATTTTTTATGATGTCACTGAGTGGTACTTAGGAAGCCACCGTGATCGAACACTCTTGAAAGTAGTGCCGCAGCTTTCGGGATGCCATGAAGACCACATACGCTATCTTTTGATAGTGTGGGTATCAAGATTTGCATGGTGTTAGAACCACCGTTACATAGTACACTGGGTTCTGGAGTGGGAATTTATGACCCTCCTCCTATCGTTCGACGATGAGCACCGCACTCACTACCTGATGAGTCGTAGATATGTAGAGCAACATAGGTTGGCCAACACTTGGTGTGGCAAGGATTGGGTTGCTTGCTAACAAAGTTTTTATTTCTTCCAATCCGGCTGTAGCCGCATCCGTCCACTCGAAGTGGTCGGTGTGTGATACGTCCATTTTGCATCATGTTTTCTTACTGTTATTTATAATGTTTTTATCCATAATAATGTTTTTATCCATAATAATGTTTTTTTGAAGTAATTCTAATGCCTTTTCTCTCATAACATGCAAGGTATACACAAAGGGAGAATTCCGGCAGGTGGAAATCTGGACATGAAAAAGCTAAGTCAGGCTACCTATTCTGCACAACTCCAAACAAGTTAAAACTTCACGGAGATTTTTTATCAAATATTTGAGGAATATTGGAGAAAATAACTACGAGAGGGGGACTACCAGGTGGGCACAACCCATTTGCGCGCGCCAGGGAGCCCAGGCGTGCCCTGGTGGGTTGTGCTCACCCAGGCCCACCTCCGGTGCCCATCTTTTGGTATATAAGTCGTTTTGACCTAGAAAAAAAAAGAGGAGGACTTTCGGGACGGAGCGCTGCCGTCTCGAGGCGAAACTTTGGCAGGAGCATTTTTGCCCTCCGTCGGAGCGATTCCGCCGGGGGAACTTCCCTTCCGGAGGGGGAAATCATCGTCATCATCATCACCAACAACTCTCCCATCTTGGGGAGGGCAATCTCCATCAACATCTTCAACAACACCATCTCCTCTCAAACCGTAGTTCATCTCTTGTGTTCAATCTTGTTACCAGAACTATAGATTGGTGCTTGTGGGTGACTAGTAGTGTTGATTACATCTTGTAGTTGATTACTATATGGTTTACTTGGTGGAAGGTTATATGTTCAGATCCAATATGCTATTTAATACCCCTCTGATCTTGAGCATGATTATCATTTGTGAATAGTTACTTTTGTTCTTGAGGTCACGGGAGAAATCGTGTTGCAAGTAATCATGTGAATTTGATATGTGTTCGATATTTTGATAGTATGTATGTTGTGATTCCATTGGTGGTGTCATGTGAACATCGACTACATGACACTTCACCATATTTGGGCCTAAGGGAATGCATTGTGGAGTAGCAATTATATGATGGGTTGCGAGAGTGACGGAAGCTTAAACACCTGTTTATGCGCTATTCCGTAAGGGACCGATTGGATCCAAAAGTTCAATGCTATGGTTAGAATTTATTCTTAATACTTTTCTCGTAGTTGGGGTTGCTTGCGGGATGGTTAATCATAAGTAGGAGGCTTGTTCAAGTAAGAACATCACCTAAGCATCAGTCCACCCACATATCAAATAATCAAAGTACCGAACATGAATTAAACCAACATGATGAAAGTGACTAGATGAAAATCCAGTGTACCCCCAAGAACGCTTTGGTTATCATAAGAGACCGTTTTGGCCTGTCCTTTGCCTCAAAAGGATTGGGCTACCTTGCTGCACCTTTTTTACTACTATCATTACTTGCTCATTACAAATTATCTTGCTAGCAAACTACTCCGCTACTTACAATTTCAGCACTTGCAGACATTACCTTGCTGAAAACCACTTGTCATTTCCCTCTGCTCCTCGTTGGGTTCGACACTCTTACTTATCAAAAAGAGCTACAATTGATCCCATATACTTGTGTATCATAAAGGCTATTTTCTGGCACCGTTGCCGGGGAGTGAAGTGCCTTTGGTAAGTGGAATTTGGTAAGGAAACATTTATATAGTGTGCTGAAATTTATTGTCACTTGTTACTATGGAAAACAATCCTTTGAGGGGTTTGTTTGGGGTATCTTCACCTCATCCAGAACCGCAATTAGCTACCCCTCAAACTACTGCACCTACTAAAAATATTTAATATGAAATTCCTTTGGGTATGATAGAACAACTGCTAGCTAATCCTTATGCAAGAGATGGAACCGAACATCCTGATATGCATTTGATATATGTAGAACAAATTTGTGGATTGTTCAAGCTTGCAGGTTTACTCGGAGATGAAGTTATGAAGAAGGTTTTCCCTTTATCTTTGAATGGAGAAGCATTGGCATGGTATAGGCTTTGCGAAGATATTGGATCTTGGAATTGGAATCGTTTGAAATTGGATTTCCATCAAAAAATTTATCCCATGCTTCTAGTTCATTGTGATCAGAATTATATATATATAATTTTTGGCCTCGTGAAGGAGAAAATATCACTCTAGCTTGGGGAGGCTTAAGTCAATGTTATATTCATGCCCGAATCATGAGCTTGCAAGAGAAATTATTATCCAGAACTTTTATGCGCGGCTTTCTCGTAATGATCAAACCATGCTTGATACTTCTTGTGCTGGTTCTTTTATGAAGAAGACTATTAAATTCCGGTGGGATCTTTTGGAGAGAATTAAATGCAACTCTGAAGATTGGGAACTCGACAAAGGTAAATAGTCAGGTATTAAACTTAAGTATGATTGTGTTAAATCTTTTATGGATACCGATGCTTTTCAAAAGTTTAGCACTAAATATGGACTTGACTCTGAGATAGTAGCCTGCTTTTGTGGAGAATTTGCTACTCATGTTGATCTCCCTAAAGAGAAGTGGTTTAAATATCACCCACCTATTAAAGAAGAAATTAAAGAACTGGTACCCGTTAAAGAAGAAACTATACTTTACAATGTTGATCAAGTTGTTCCTTCTACTTATATTGAGAAACCCCCTTTCCCTATTAGGATAAAGGAACATGCTAAAGTTTCAACTGTGGTTAACAAAAGCTATATTAGAACACCTAATCCTGATGAACAAATTAAAGTAGAACCTAGTATTTCTATGGTTAAAGATCTCTTGGAAGAAGATATGGATGGGCATGTTATTTACTTCTGTGAAGAAGCTGCTAGAATTGCCAAACCTGATAAAAAAGATAAACATAGACCTATTGTTGGCATGCCCGTTATCTCAGTTAAAATAGGAGATCATTGTTACCATGGTTTATGTGACATAGGTGCTAGTGTGAGTGATATGACTTACACCTTATATCAAGAAATTATGAATGACATAGCACCCGCAGAGATAGAAGACATAGATGTTACTATTAAACTTGCTAATAGAGACACTATTTCACCAATTGGGATTGTTAGAGATGTTGAAGTCTTGTGTGGGAAAATAAAATACCCTACTGATTTTCTTGTTGTTGGTTTCCCACAAGATGATTTTTGTCCCATTATCTTTGGTAGCCCTTCTTGAACACCGTTAATGCTAAGATAGATTGTGAGAAAAAAATTGCCGGTGTTAGTTTTGGTGATGAGTCTCATGAGTTTAGTTTTTCCAAGTTTAGTAGAAAGCTTCATGGAAAATAATTGCCTAGTAAGGATTAATTAATTGGTCTTGCTTCTATTGTTGTACCACCTACTGATCCTTTAGAACAATATTTGTTAGACCATGAAAATTATTTTCATATGCATGGAAGAAATGAAATAGATAGGATTTTCTTTGAACAACGTCCTCTACTTAAACACAATTCGCCTATTGAAACTCTAGGAGGTCCTCCTCCACCTAAAGGTGAACCTGTGTTTGAATTAAAACAACTGCCAGACACTTTGAAATATGCTTATCTTGATGAAAAGAAGATATATCCTATTATTATTAGTGCTAACCTTTCAGAACATGAAGAATAAAGATTATTGAAAGTTCTAAGGAAGCACCAGGCTGCTATTGGATATACTCTTGATGATTTGAAGGGCATTAGTCCCACTCTATGTCAGCACAAAATTAATATGGAACCTGATGCTAAACCCGTTGTTGATCACTAATGGCAGCTGGAACTACGTCGGTATTTCCCTGGAGAGGGAGGGATGATGTAGCACAACAATGGTAGGTATTTCCCTCAGTTATGAAACCAAGGTTATCAAACCAGTAGGAGGACCAAGCAACACAACTTAAACAGCCCTTGCACACAAATAACAACACCTCGCAACCCAACGTGTTATAGGGGTTGTCAATCCCTTTCGGGTAATGGTGCCCGAAACGACAAGTGACGGGAGATAAAGTTGTAAATATTGATAGATCGAACGCCAAATAAAATAAATTTCAGCAAGTTATTTTTGGATTTTTGGTTTAATAGATCTGAATAAGAATGCAAAGGAAAAGTAGATCGCAAGGAAAATATATGAGATAGAAGACCCGGGGGCCGTAGGTTTCACTAGTGGCTTCTCTCAAGAAAAATAGCATACGGTGGGTGAACAAATTACTGTTGGGCAATTTATAGAACTTCAAATAATTATGACGATATCCAGGCAATGATCATTACATAGGCATCACGTCCAAGATTAGTAGACCGACTCCTGCCTGCATCTAGTACTATTACTCCAGACATCAACCACTATCCAGCATGCATCTAGTGTATTAAGTTCATGGAAAAACAGAGTAATGCAATAAGAATGATGACATGATGTAGAAAAGATTCATTTATCTATATGGCGGTAGATATAGATCTCGTCTTTTTATCCTTAGTAGCAACGATACATACGTGTCGGTTCCCTTTCTGTCACTGGGATCAAGCACCGTAAGATCGAACCCACTACCGGGCACCTCTTCCCATTGCAAGATAAATAGATCAAGTTGTCCAGACAAAACCCGGATATCGAAGAAGAAATACGAGGCTATAAGAGATCATGCATAAAAGAGATCAAAGAAACTCAAATACTTTCATGGTTATAAAAACATAGATCTGATCATAAACTCGAAGTTCTTCGATCCCAACAAACACACTGCAAAAGAGTAACATCTTATGGATCTCCTAGAGACCATTGTATTGAGAATCAAGAGAGAGAGAGAGATGAAGCCCTCTAGCAACTAACTTCGGACCCGAAGGTCTACAAAGAACTACTCACGCATCATCGGAGAGGCACCAATGGAGGTGGTGAACCCCATCCGAGATGGTGTTTAGATTGGATCTGGTGTTTCTGGGCTCTGCGGCGGCTGGATGAATATTTCATCGACTCCCCAAGGGTTCTGGTATTTTTGGGGTATTTATAGAGCAAAGAGGTGGTCCAGGGGGCACCCGAGGTGGGCACAACCCACCAGGGCGTGCCAGGGCCTCCTGGCGCGCCCTGGTGGGTTGTCCCCTCCTCGGGCCTCCCCTCAGGTGCGACCAGGGCCCATTGCCTTCCTCCTGGCCCATAAAAAATCTCCGTAAAGTTTCATGGCATTTGGACTACGTTTGATATTGATTTTCTGTGATGTAAAAAACATGGAAAAACAACAACTGGCACTTGGCACTATGTCAATAGGTTAGTACCAAAAATGATATAAAATGATTATAAAACATCCAAGATTGATAATAAAATAGCATGGAACAATCAAAAATTATAGATACGTTGGAGACGGATCAGCATCCCCAAGCTTAACTCCTACTCGTCCTCGAGTAGGTAAGTGATAAAAACAGAATTTTTGATGTGGAGTGCTGTTCATTAAGTCATATCATATTATTTTCTTTATAGCATGGACATTTGGACTTTTATGTGATTCAAAGCAATAGTCTAGTTTTGACATCATAATTTAGATACTCAAGCATATGAACAAGCAACCATGTCTTTCAAAATATCAATGCTAAAACAAGTTATCCCTAGCCCATCATGCTCAAACATTGATCCATTCATGAAACACATCAAAATATTAACTACACCCAATACTTGAGCACGAACATATTGCCTCCTAGTTGGTGCTTTTTATGAGAGAAGATGGAGACTCAAATTTCAAAATAAAAATTGCATAAAGTAAAAGAAAGTCCCTTCGCAGAGGGAAGTAGGGATTTGTAGAGGTGCCAGAGCTCAAAGCAAAAAAATTGAGATAAAAACATTTTGGGAGGTGTATCCATCCCACCAACGAAAACGACTTAGAGTTTTGAACACTTTCCATGCTAGATATGCCATAGGCGGTTCCCAAACAGAAAATAAAGTTTATTCCCTTTTCCACCATAACTTTCACTTTCCATGGCTAACCGTATCCACGGGTGCCCTCCATACCAACACTTTCCAAGGAATTTATTATTTGACAACATAAAGTATTTTTTTTGCATTTCAGGACTGGGCATCCCTAATACCTTTGCCTTACTCTCGTGCAATGACAAGTGAATAAACACTCATCTTGAGAATAACACATCTAGCATGGAAAATATTAGCCACCCCTCACCGCTCCGCGAGCGAAATGAACACACAAAAGAGAAGTTTATTTTGAAAATTAGAGATGGCACATGCAAATTTGCTTAGAATGGCAAAAGAATACCACATATAGGTAGATATAGTGGACTCATGTGGCAAAACTGGTTTATAGGATTTTGGATGCACAAGTAGAGGTCATACTTAGTGCAAAATGAGGGCTAGCAAAAGATTGGGAAGCGACCAACCAAGAAATGAATAATCTCATAAGCAAGCATTAAGCATAATTGACACTGAATAATGCACTACAAGTAGGATATAATTTTCATTGCATGATTATTGACTTTCGTGCATGCATAGGGAATCACAAACCTTAACACCAATATTCTTACTAGAGCACAATTGCTCATCAACATAAATCACATCATCATATCTCAAAACTATTACTAAGAATCAAGTTTATTTTGTCCAATGATCTTCATGACATTTTCTTTTACTTTATCCTTCTAGGATATCTATCACTTTGGCACTAATTTTCACTACAAAAAAAGACACATCCGTGACATTTTGGGCCGAACGAAAAAAATTTGTGTCATACTTATGACACTTCTATGACGATAATTGTGACAAAACCCGGTATCATCGTAGATGTGGTGGTGTCCTACTTCTATGACAAAAAATCATGACAGAAAATGGGCTTTTCATCCTGGGCAGGCCGGAGACGCAGCTGCATGACATTCTTTGGGCTGTCCATGACGGAAAAAACCGTGGTAGAAGCGAGGGCGAGGAAAATATCGGGGAGTTCCCGGTACGGTGGGTGGTCGAGGGCCGAGCGATGCGCATCTCTCTCGTACGTACGCACGTCTGTGCAAGGCGTTGCGCTCTAACTGAACCCGAGCAAGGCGTTGGGCTCTAACTGAACCCGAGCGATTGCACTGCAGGCTACGCATTACTGAACCCGAGCGATCGATCTATCCCTTGCTATTAACTGAAGCCGAGTGATTCCTTTGCTACTGCTGCTAACTGAAGCCGATCGATGCTTCCTCTGGATGAACAGTGAGCGTTGTTGGTGGGGGGGGGGGGGTGGATGAACAGTTCTCGGTGGGGGGGTTGGATGAACAGGACCCCGTGGTAGTAGAGGCCGTTGCCTCTGGATGAACAGTACCCTGATCGATCTAGCCAGTGGATGAACATGACCCCGTGGAGGGCTGGATGAACAGGACGACCCCGTGGAGGGCTATTTGAATAGTAGCTGGCGGAGGGCTGGATGAATAGTAGCCTGTGGAGGGGTGGTTGAACAGGACCCCGTGGAGAGGGCTGGTTGAACAATAGCCGGTGGAGGAGCGCGTGGTGGAGGCTGGATGAACAGGAGCCCGTGGATGAACAGTCGCAGGTGGAGGCTGGAGGAGGTCGACGGTGGATGAACAGTAGCCCGTGGAGGCTGGAGGAGGTCGACGGTGGAGATGAACAATATCCCGTGGAGTCCCGTTTTGCGGTATGCCACACCCCTCCTGATGAACATGACCCCGTTTTGACCATAGCGCTCGAACACAAGTCTGTTTTCTCCGTTTTGCGGTACGCCACACCCCTCCCAATCAACAGGACCCTGTTTCGACCGTAGGAGGCCCGTTTCCTCCGTTTTGCAGTACGCCAGACCCCTCCTGATGAACAGGATCCCGTTTTGACCGTGGCCGGTCGAACACAAGGCCGTTTCCTCCGTTCTGCGGTATGCCAGTCCTCGTTTCCATCGGCTGTTCCGTCCAAGCTGGTTGGCTGCCGATGAACAACACGCGTTCTGTTGCCTCGTGATGAACACGGCGCATGCCGTTGCCTCCCCATGAACACGACGCCAACGCAGTTTCTCCATTCCGACCCAGCCATGCACACGAGCCCTGGCCGTACGTATGCGCGAGTAGGCGTTCGAGACCCCGCCCGTATGTACGTACGTGGCTGTATTTTCTTTCTTGCATCCTGGCCGCTGTACGTACGTGTACATGCTACGTGCGCGCCTCTACTACGACACGTGCGCGCCTCTACTACGACACGTGCGCGCCTCTACATTGACTAGTATGTATGTACACGTTCGTGACCAGAATGACAACGCTACGTACGCTTCAACCAGGTGGGTCCCGACTGTCAGGCACTTCCTTCCGTGGGAAGATGTAGCTGGTGGGTCCCAGCAGTCTGGGGGCGAATCATTTTTTTCCCGTAATATGGACACACTTCCTTGCGTGCGAAGATATAGCTGGTGGGTCCCAGTAGTCAGGGGAACGTTTTTTTCGCGAAATATGGTGGCCCATCCGGTGGGTCCCTGCTGTGAGGTGGAGGAATCATTATTTTTCGCGTAATAAGGAGGCGCTTCCTTGCCGCGGCCGTGGACCCAGATGTTAGCCTCTCCATGTATAGTACTCTTCTAATGGAAGTCGTTCATTTACCATATTGACCACGCCGCGCCGAGAGCACCAAGGCGGTGGACGATGGCGAGGCCTAGCAAGGGGACGATGCGGAGCTAGGGAAGACGCGGCAGTGCATGCCCATGAGGAGAGGAGTACGAAGGTTCACTGGTTCGGCTACGGTGTGAGGCTGCCATCACCGCAGGGCCTGGCCAGCGGTGGGAGTAGTAGGGGGCGGTGAGGCCTCCGCGGCAACACAATGGGCCACGGGAGGCAGGAGTAGGCGGCATGACCGGCGCTGCTTTGGGCGGCTGGAGAAAGAAGACCAGAGGTTGAAGAAGCACTACGGCTGTTGGATGGACATCATACAGTCTTGGAGCTAGACTCGTTCATATTGACTAAGTTGACAAAGCCCTCCGTCCCCATCAACTTAGTAGGCCCACATGTCAGCCTCCCACTATGCTGGGTCCCAGCTAGCAGGGGAAGTATTCATTTTTTTGTGCGTAATAAGGAGGCACTTCCTTGCGTGCGAAGATATAGCTAGTGGGTCCGACCTATCAGCGGGGGCAACATTTTTTCTCAAAATACAGAGGCCCTTCCTGTGGGTCCCAGAAGTCAGGTGGAGTAATCATTATTTTGCATGTAATAAGGAGGCATTTCCTTGTGTGCGGCCGTGGACCCAGCTGTCAGCCTCTCCACGTACAGTCCATGTTCGATGGATGTCGTTCATTGACCACGTTGACCATGACGCGCCGAGAGCACCAGGGCGGTGGACGACGGCGAGGCCTAGGGAGGGAACTACATGGAGCTGGGCAAGACTCGATAGTGGTTGCCCATGCGGTGGGGAGTATGAGGGTTTACTGGTCCGGCTGCCGTCGCCGGAAAATAACAGGAGGTGTGGGTGAGTAGAGGAATGGCCTAGCCAGCAATGGCGTAGGGTGGGGCGGTGCGGCCTGTGCGGCAGCATAGCCGGCCACGGGAGGCTGGAGCAGGCAGTCCCACCGGCGCTGGTTTGGGTGGCTGGAGCAAGAAGATTAGATATTGAAGAAGCAGCATGACCATTGGATTAACATCCAACGGTCACTGCTGCTAGAATCGTTTGTGGACTAAGTTGACAAAGCCTTTCGTACATGTCAAGCTAGTAGACCCACAAGTCAGCCTCCAAATCTGTCCCAAACAGCATACTGCCCGAAATTTCTAGCCAAATTCGAATTAATTTAAAAACTAAACATACCATAATTTAAATCCAATGAAATTTTACCCGCACGAAAACAATGAAATTTAAAATATCAAAATCCGAAAGAAAAAAGTATTTTGGAACTAATTGCCTGTTTGTTATATTTTTTCATTTTACAGCCTATTTAATATTACTCATAGCCCATTTCTTATTACTTATAGCCCATTTCTTATTACTTATAGCCCATTTTCTGGGCAAAATGCACCCCTCCTCGTCTTGAAAGATTTCCGGCCCAGCAGGGCTAAAAAAGTTGGTCTACGTTGGTTATTCTGCAAAAAACAAAATAGCTGGGCTAGCCATTTTTAGAAAGGAAAAAACAAACTAGGCTGATCATGTGCTAGACAGGCCACAGCTCCCGAACAACCCAGTTGATACCCTTCTCCGTCCCCAAAAACAAAATTACTGCGCGCTGCTGGGTCCCTACTGTCATCCTCACCATGTACAATCATCTCCTTATTCCCCTCGGTTGTTGACCATGTTGAAAACACCGGAGGGCGGCACCGCGATGAACGAACCAAGGCGGAGGACGATGGTGAGGCCTCGGACGGGAACAAACATGAGACCGGGAAGATGCACAGAGTTTTAGGGTGCGATGTGGCCACGATGCGTGCACGACAGCACAACCAGCCGTGGGAGGCGGGAGCAGGAAGAAGAGACTGAAGAAACACGACAGACGTTGAATGTCAATCCAACGGTCAAGGTTGGCACAATCATTTTTTGACTAAGCTGACACCAAGTAGCATACTTTTTTATATATAGGAAGAAAAGAAAAACTTTGCTCATTCGCCTGATAACATTCCCGAAACTACGACCGTTTGATCTTGAGTCACAACTAAAACTGCGAGGAAAATGCGTTTGTCCGCCGTCCTCCTCCCAGGGAACGTTCGCCACATAAGTGACTAGCACCCTTGGTTTTCAACCGAGAGGTCTTGGGTTCGAGTCCCAGGAACTCTCAATTTTTTCCTCCTTCCTTCCTCGCAAAAAAGAGAAAGAAAATCAAGGACTTGAGGAGGCTTACAGAACACGCTAGTGTACTAGTAAAGAGATGTTGCTGAGTTTTAGAAAAAAGAGAGATGTGCTCCTGTAGCTGGTTCGAATCCAAACCTAGACTATGACTATATATGGTGCTATGCTACTCTGCAAATAATGAAACTGACATATCCAACGTTCTCTTCTCCTCTTCTCTACTTACTCTGCCTAGCATCAGAAGCTCTGGCCGCAACAACCATGTCTGTTGGCTGCTCGTCCACATGCTCTTCAGCATGCAACAACCAGATATGCGCCAAGTCACCACCCGTACCATCGCTTGTTGGTCTCATCACACCCCCGCCGGCACACGCACCGCAGCCAGTTGCTCATCGCAACCCACTGCCGTTGGTGTGGTGCCACTGCTGCAAATCACGCAGAGTCATCCTTCGCGTCTCAACCACAATCCTCAACCCTGGCCGAGTCTTCTACAAATGCCCGAATCATGGGGTAATAATATGTTTAAGTGTTGTTCTGCTGCTTTTAGTTGCTGATTTTTTTAATAGTTTGGTTGATGATCTTCCAATTTGATTCGTGCAGAAAAGGGAAGATTCGTGTGATTTGTATTTCTGGGAAGTTGCTGATGTGGGGGAATGCAACTACACTAATTATTTGGTTAGCTGAGGAATCTCAATACCAGCAGGTTGGGGTGTTGGACAAGTAACTGAAGGAATGACAGAAGAGGAAGATGCAGAGCAGAAGGTTAAAGATGCAGTTCCTCTGATCATGGCCAAACAACAACTGCTGAATGACCTTGACAACAATGAGGATATGGAAGAGCTTGTGAAGATAATGGGAAAAATCGATGTGCTCTGTAGGATGATTGTCTCTTTATTTGCAGTGTATGTAGCACTCATGTATTCAATGGCTATGACATGAGCACTTTGCTGAAACTTCTAATGAATGGAATCTGTGTAGCAGGCTGGGCGTAGTGTTGTGAAAATCTAATGATTTCTATTAACAGAAATCGAGGGGGGTATCCCCTTTTGCTCATAAATAAATAAATAGCATAGGCCCTTTTGGTAATAAATAAATAAATTAGCAGAGGCCCTGTCGGGTCAGCTTTGTTCCCATTCGAAGACGTCGAGCAAATTGCAGTCCAATAGAAACCTTGTCATCAAATTCAAGTTTCATAGCCAAATATGAGTACAACTAAACAACAATGTCATCATGTTTTAGTCGTCATACAATCACCAAACACAAATGAATATACATAACAAGTGATGTCGTCACAACAAAATACTAAACAACACATTCATCGGGTTTCAGTTGTCATAGCAAACACAATTTCACATAGTAGATAAAAAACGTCTTCTGACAAGCAAATACGACAAAAGCAATCTAATCATCATCCGCAACAGTAGCGTCAACATCTTCGCCATGTGTATCAGTCTGAATCGTAATTCCCCAGAGTGTCATCTTCTTCTTCATCCTCAATGTCCTCGAACGTTGGCTTCTTCTTGATTAACTCTTGTATGTCCACAACACGACAGACAATCTTTTCGCCAGCGTCATTGACGTGATGGTTCTCAAAGATATTAGGAACATCTGTGGAATCTTGTACATCAGGATCAGTGTAAGCATCATCTTGTTGTGCAACTTCATTAAACGAATTCCTCTACCCAAACTTTTGCAATACTCTCCAGTCATCGCTATGTGCAAATGTTTCTTCCAAGAAAAATATGTGTGTTGCTTGATTTTCCAAAATAAAAGGCTCGTTGGTCTGGTACGCCACCTTGACATTGATGGATTTGAAATAATCATTAGCTCTGGGTTTTGCGATCCTGGAAAACAGGTTATACCAACGACAGCACAACAGAACCATACACCGATGATCCTCGAAACTGGAGATATACTGCAAATGAACAATGTATGTTACGTTAGCATACATTTCAGTTGTCTGTCTGTCGTACGTATCCGTGCTCATGATGGCATTGTTTTGTGTCTTCCTACCTCCGTCGTGTGCAAGGGTGTTGTAGCGCACATCTCCAACAAATCAAGATTCATAATGTCTTACCCGAGTATCAGGACCCATTGCTAGTGCATAAAGGGCATCATCAACTGCCTGCCCATCCTCCCGCATCTTCTTAACCTATGGTTAGAAAATAGACAAGTTGATCATCTTATGTACTCAATATATTAAAAAAATTGAAAGTGCAATTCAAAAGCTTACATGGCTCTTGAACCATTTCGCAAATCCTGCCATAACCAGTTTGTCAATGTTTCTTGGATTTTGTGGCAGTAACTCCTTTTTGTAAATGCTACACAACATAGTGATCGTGTCAAACATCTAAATATATAAGAATGTGCTGCGACTTTAGTAGACTATGATGTATAAGCTGCAGTACTTAACACTTACTTGATATAAGGTAGTATCTCAGGACAGTTATTCAACACATACCAAACCATTTTGTCAAAATATTTAGGTTTTTCCTCTTGTTGACTCTTCCCTATAACTCGAATAGAATAATCGAAAACATTGAGCCCGGGATTGTCTTCACCCACCTCTTTGCTAAGCTAATCAGCTGTTTCAATGTATTTTGAGCAGAATGTCAACGCTTCTGTAGCAATGTAGGCCTCTGCAATGGAACCCTCGGGTCTAGCTCTGTTCCTAACATAGCCCTTGAAAGTGCCTAGCCGCCTTTCAATAGGGTACATCCAGCCATACTGTACTGGACCTCTAAGTAGTTCCTCATCAGGTAGATGAACAGCCAAATGCACCATCACATCAAAGAAGGCTAGAGGATATCTTCTCAAGGTTGCATAGGATAGTTGGTATCTTGTCTCTAAGACGCTCCAAAGCATCTACCCTAATATTTCTACTGTAGAGTTCCCTAAAGAATTGTCCCAACTCTGCAACTGCTCTGTATAAGTTAGGGCAGCCCAATCCTCTAAGGATAACAGGTAAAAACCCTTTGAAGTAGGATGTGGCAGCCATGAGTTTTCAACCCTTGTACCTTGTTTCCATCTGCACCGACTCTCCTTTCAAGGTTGGAAGCAAATCCATGTGGGAATCTCACACGTGATAGGACCTCGCAGAATTCTTTTCTTTTTACCTTGTCCAAGACGGACACAGCTAGTGCCATATCCTGTGGTTTACCTTCATCTTCCACCTGCAAATCCTTTTTGATACCCAGGTGTGTCAAATCAATCCTAGATTCCAAGGCATCTTTCATCTTGCCTTCAATATTAAGAAGTGTGCCGATAATGCTGTCACATATATTTTTCTCGATGTGCATCACATCAAGATTATGCCGCAGATCCAAATCTTTCCAAGACTCCAAGTCCCACAAAGTGGACCTGCAGGTAAATAGTAATCTCTCTTCTACCCTGCCACGCTTCCTTTTCCCGCTACCATTACCAGGATGGTTTCCTGGTGTAATATGCCCGACCTTCTCTAATTCCAATTGCAACTCATCGGCGGTGAGCCTCTTTAGCGCATCGTGGTTTTCATGCTTTGCATTGAACACATGTCTTCGGTATTTTGTAGGACGCAGCTTGTCCTTGGCATGGAAACAATGGTGTCCAATGTAACATATCTTGCTAGGCATTGCGTATGACAACGGATTCCTGTCATAGCGAACACATGCATTGTAACCATGTGTCGTTCACCCTGACATAGTGCCCAAAGCTGAATAATCATTGATGATGCACCAAGTGATAACAACACGCAGAAAGAAATCAGCTGGTGGGCTGCTATATAGTTCTCGAGTGAGAGCACCCCTCCATAGCTGTTGAAGTTCCTCCACAAGAGGCTCCATGAATAAATCAAAATCCTTTCTAGGACTTTTTGGACCTGGGATGAGCAAGGCCATCATGTAGTTTGATTCTTTGGTGTAGACATTTGGAGGCATGTTGTAAGGGATAACAAGCACTGGCCACATGCTATATGTGGCGCTCTGGTGGCCAAATGGGTTAAATCCATCTGAAGCTAACCAAGTCTAATGTTTCTCAGGTCAGCAACAAACTTTTTGTGTTTCTGATTGAAGCTTTTCCACTCACTACCATGTGATGGATGGCTCATTACATTCTGATCTCTGTACTCCTGTTTCCTAGAATGCCACAATACATCCTCTCTTGTTTCCGCATCATGAAACAACCTCTGCAATCTTGGTGTAATTGGAAAATGTCTCAGAACATTATGAGGAATCCTCGTCATAGCATCACCATCTTTTGATCTTGATGATTTGCATTTTGGGCATTCACTTAAGTTGGCATAATCCTTCCAGAATAGAACACAATTATTCTTACAAACATGGATCATATCATATCCAATTCCAACTACATGAAGGAAATTCTTCATTTTACTGTAGGTGTGTGGCAGCTCAGACACATCTGGGAAAGCTTTGCGGAAAGCAGCCAATATCGCATCGAATGATTTGTGGGTCATCCGCTCAGATGTCTTCACCTGAAGAAAGGTGACCATAGCTGAGAATACTGGCAGCTTATTTCCTGGGGTGACAACCACATTGCATTGTTCCAACATGCAGGCCCACCGTTTTTCTTCTGTAGGTGAAAGTTCATGAAATGCACGAGCATTTCGTAGCATTGTGTCTATGTTAGTCAAACTCACTGGCTCCGCCACTACCACCACCTCCTCCTCTTCCACCTAGGCATCAGGCAGATCAAGATGGTGATCTGCTGCTTCCATGTAGTCAGTAACATTGATGTTCACAGCTTCACCATGATGAACCCACCTAGTATATGTGACCAACATCCCATACAAGTGTAGATGATTTTTCACAGTTGACTGGGGTCTTGTAACCGAATTCATACAACTGCTACACAGACAGAGCACATCTGATTTCAGACCACCATACTCGGCTCTGATAAAGTTAATGAAGTTTCCAACCCCCTCAACATATGCAGCTGAGAATATTCAAGCAGAAGTTACCCAAGTCATGTCCATCTATTATACATACAAATTAGTTCTTCTACTAGATATTCCAGGGAATACGTATATGCTTTTTAATGAAGTCCATAAAAATACCTAGGTCGATGTCTAAAGCTATGGCAAGATATTTTGACGAGCAGATCTAAGTAATGAAATATATTTAAAGCTAATTCAGCAAACAGATTTGAGTGCTAAATTATGGTAGACTATTTCAGTAGTCAATGAGGCTGAGTGTAAGGGCATATTTATCCCTAAGGTGTTTTGGTGATTGATGACAATGCTTTTGCGGACTAATCGTGTGCCTTGAGTTTCCCAGACGTTTCATCTCTAGGCACAAGACGGTTTGGTGCCCCTCGAAGACTATTGAAGACGGCGTTTTCTATGTTTATTTTTGGTGGATTTGAGTCGTAGGAAAGCCGTACTATTAAGAGGGGGTCCGCGTCGGAAAGGTTCGGGTGGAATCATAACATACACGTTTTCTTCCTTGTCTCCTCCTTCCCCATTCGCAATTGGAGCATCCTCCGTTTATCCTCTTTGCTTTGTCCTGGTTGCTGCTGATGGGCTTGCAGTAGTACTGCTCCCTGGAGCGGTAGTACCGCAGGCACCTGCGGTAGTACCGTACTTCGGTGCGGTAGTACCGCAGGAGCCCACGGTAGTACCGCTCCTCTGGAGCCGTAGTACCGTGGCCCCCACACCAAGTGTCGCTTCATCGCGGTAGTAGGGGCGGATGCAATTTTTTACATCCATGCCTCCGCGGCAGTACCGCACCCCGTGCGCGGTAGTACCGCGCGCGGCCTGGCTCAGCTGCCAGGCGGTAGTACTGCTCCTCAGCGGTAGTACTGTGTCGGATTTTTGCATCGTCTGTTTTCCAGCGGAAGTAGGCACAGATGTATTTTTATTGATCCACGCTCTTCCCAGGCTAGGAGTTTCCTGCCTTGCGGTAGTACTGCAAGGGGGAGCGGTAGTACCGCGCCTGCGGCAGTACCGCCCTCAGCCCTTGTGCTACAGGTCTGCCCTAGCTCTGCTGCTGCTGTGGTAGTACCGCGGTCCCTCACGGTAGTACTGCTTGGCCTTGCGGTAGTACTACTGGTTAGAGGCGGAAGTACCGCATGGCCTTACGGTAGTACCGCTGGTCAGGGGCAGTAGTACCACATGTCGCGGGCTGGTTAGGTGGATAACGGTTGGATTTTGTCCACAACTATATAAGGGGTGTCTTCTTCCTCTAGTTAACTACCTCTTCCAACCCTAAGCTCCATTGTTGCTCCAAGCTCCATTTTCGCCCGATCTCACTCCCTAGCCAATCAAACTTGTTGATTTGCTCGAGAGTGGTTGAGAAGGCCCCGATCTGCACTTCCACCAAGAGAAATTTGATTCCCCCCACTAATCCCTTGCGGATCTTGTTACTCTTGGTGTTTGAGCACCCTAGATGGTTGAGGTCACCGCTGAGCCATAGTCCATTGTGGTGAAGCTTCATGGTGTCGTTGGGAGCCTCCAATTAAGTTGTGGAGATTGCCCCAACCCTTTTTGTAAAGGTTCGGTCGCCGCCTCCTAGGGCACCAATAGTGGAATCACAGCATCTCGCATTGTGTGAGGGCGTGAGGAGAATACGATGGCCCTAGTGGCTTCTTGGGGAGGATTGTGCCTCCACACCACTCCAACGGAGACGTACTTCCCTTCAAAGGTAAGGAACTTCGGTAACACATCCTCGTCTCCACTGGCTCCACTCTTGGTTATCTCGTGCCTTTACTTGTGCAAGCTTATTTGTGATATATCTCTTGCTTGCTTGTGTACTTATCATTGTTGCATCATATAGGTTGCTCACTTAGTTGCACATCTAGACAACCTACTTTGATGTAAAGTTTAAATTGTTAAAGAAAAGCTAAAAATTGTTAGTTGCCTATTCACCCCCCTCTAGTCAACTATATTGATCCTTTCAATTGGTATCAGAGCCTCGTCTCTTTATTAAGTACTTTACCGTCCAAAGAGTATGGTTGACGTCGTAGAAGGTGAGGAGGAGCACTCTGGTGCAAATCCGGTATCTTCTACGGGAGATGGGGGAACCACGGTCTCTCGTGAGGAGTTCAATATGGCGTTGGACACATTGAAAACCTCCATGACGACCGAAGTCAAAGGCATGTTTAATGAATTCTTAGAAGGGCTTAAACTTTCCACCGCACCGTTGAAAGTGGGTGATCCCGCCAACAAGGTGACGGATGCTACCTCCGACAAGGGGGAAGCTACTAGCGAGAAAGCCCTTCCTTCTAGTGGTAAAAGTGGCACCTGCATCTTTGCCCATGTGGAACCTCCACTTGTGGTGGACCTCTCCCTTCCACTCATTTGAATCATGCCGGCCCGGCCCCTAAGATTGAGAAGAATGTAGAATTTGATTCTTGGGTCTATCATTTTAAGCGTCATTTAAATCATGTGAACACTAACCTTTGGAGAATCATTGAAGAAGGTTTCTATCCGCATGACCGAAGCAACTTCACTCCTAGAGAAGCTGTGGATAATCAATTCAATGAGAATGCTCTCTTCATCATTCAAGAAGCTATCCCACCCGAAGACCTTCCTCATCTCCGGCCCTACTCCTTGGCCAAAGATGCTTGGCGCCAAGTGGTTTCCCTCTACCGGGGAAGCGCAAACATTCAACGCTCCAACTATGAAGTGGTGCAAGATGAAGTCGATGAGTTTGCAATGAAAGAAGATGAAGAACCTCGTGATCTCTATCGGAGGGTAACCAAACTCGCTGTCTCGCTCCGAGATCATGGAAGCAAGGACATGGATGACAATTGGATCAAGCTCAAATTCCTCAAGGCAATGATGCCCTACCACAAAGCCATGTCCTCCATCATTTGTCAAAGGCCGGACTTCCACACCTTTTCCTCAAGTGATGTGTTGGATGAGTTCGTTGCTATGAGCATCTTGGACAAGACCGCCAACAATGCGGTACTTCGCTCTAAAGAAACCCAACCTTGCTCTAAAGGCCAAGGTTAGTATGGAGGAAGAGGATGAAGAGGAAGAAGATGAGAGCAACCTCGAAGATACGAAGTATGCTTATCATGAACACATGGCCCTTGCTTCAAGGCAATTTTGGAGCAAGAAGAACTCAAGGCCCAACTTCAACAAGAACAATTCAAGTGGCGCAAAGGGTAAGCAACGAGTGAGGACTTGTTTCAATTATGGCAATGTAAGCCACTTTGTTGCGGAGTGCCCTTATGAGAAGAGGGAAGACAATGGCGGCAAGCTCATCCGAAAGGACAAGGCCAAGTCGTTCCCCAACAAGAGCAACTTCACCAAGAAGACTCCTCCCAAGGCATTGGTGGTACAAGAAGAGTACAATGAGGATGATGATGATGATGATGAAGATGGTGAGTCGGTTGCCATGGCCTCCGTTGACATTGCAACGACTCCACTGGTGTCTCTCTTCGACTCAACCAATGAGAGCATCACCGCCAAGTGCCTCATGGCTAAAGCCACCAACAAGGTAACCCCCAACATCAAAACTACCATCATTAATCATCCTTCTTCAACGGATAGCATTGATGAACATGAGGGAACTAATGTGGAGGTGAATGAGTTTATGGCCTTTATGGGTAAACTCAAGGGTAAATCCAAGAAGCACTTTGTTGCTCTCTTGGAACAACTTGGTGAAGCCAATGACATGATCGAGGCTCACGAAGATACTATCTCTAAGATGGAGGGGCATATTCGTGACTATGCCGATTAAATTTCGGATCTTTCCAATGCTCTTGAGGAAGAGCCTGGTCTTCGTTTGGCTCTTGAGGAGTCTCACAACGATGATCATGCTAAATTAAAGAAAGATCTTGATCATGCTCTTGTTGTTTCTTGTGTGCTAAACTCTGAGAAGGCAAAGCTTGGGGTTGATCTTTCTAGACTCAAAGAGGAGTTTGACATTCTCGAAAAGGCTCACAAAGTCTTGAAGGGTGTTCATGCTACCCTCAAGGAGTCTCATGATCAACTCCAAGTGAAGCTAACCAAGGAGAAAGCCACATTTCCTCGTA
Source organism: Triticum urartu (assembly GCF_056163025.1). Classification (NCBI taxonomy): domain Eukaryota; kingdom Viridiplantae; phylum Streptophyta; class Magnoliopsida; order Poales; family Poaceae; genus Triticum; species Triticum urartu. The sequence continues at coordinate 140,673,861 of NC_141875.1, read as the reverse complement.
TGGTGTTAATTGATAATGCAAATGCTACTAACCCTTGTTGTGAGCATGTGCATCTTATTGAGGAGAATGTTAAGTTGAAGGAGCAACTTGATAAAGGCCTTGTGTCATTCATACAAGGTGAGAAGAACCTAAACGACCTTTTGAGAAATCAAAAGGAAGTTGTGGCCAAGGAGGGGATTGGGTTCGCACCCAAGCCCAAGAACAAGAAGAAGGATAACAAGACCAAACGACCTCCTCCTCTCAAGCAAACTTTTGTGAAGGAGGGAGATAGTGCTTCCAAGGAGAAGAAGAACAATGCGAAGGGTGGCGGTGTCAAAAAGGGCAATGCCACCCCTCCCAACAAAGCCGATGACTTTAATCCTTCTTATGTGTTATGTCGTGCTAGTGATGGGCATGTCTATGCCAAATTTGTTGGTTCTCCTCATGAGTACATTGAATGGTCTATTTGGGTTCCTAAGACCCTTGTTACTAACATCAAAGGACCCATTACAAAATGGGTACCTAAAATCAAGCATTGATCTCTTGTAGGTGTTTGCTTCCGGTGGGGGATCATGGTTGCTCGATAGTGGAGCTACAAATCATATGACCGGAAGCAAGGACTTGGTGGTGGATGTGCACAAGATTCCATCTATGCCCACCAATGTCGAGTGGGGTGATGCCTCATCTTCTAAGGTACTGGGACTTGGCAAGGTTGTCATCTCTCATGATCTCACAATCGAGAAGGTCATGCTTGTTGAGTCCCTTGCATACAATTTACTTTCCGTTCGTCAACTTGCAATCATGGGCTTTGCCACTTTTCTTTGATATTGATACCGTGGCCCTCTTGTGGAGTAAGACTCTTAAAGTAGCCTTTGTTGGGCATGTCGAGAACGGTCTATATGTGATTAACTTTTCAGAGCGACCCACTAAGACCGCTACGTGCCTAATGGCTAAAGTTGATGTGGGATGGCTTTGGCATCGCCGTTTAGCCCATGTCAATATGAGATCTTTGCAAAGTCTTCTCAAGGGGGACCATGTCCGTGGACTAACGAATGTTAGTTTTGCTAAAGATCGTGCTTGCAGTGCTTGTATTGAAGGAAAGCTTCATGAGAAGGCTCACTGTCGGTGTCAAAACCGGCGGATCTCGGGTAGGGGGCCCCAAACTGTGCCTCTAAGGCGGATGGTAACAGGAGGCAGGGGACACGATGTTTTACCCAGGTTCGGGCCCCCTTGATGGAGGTAAAACCCTATGTCCCGCTTGATTTATTCTTGATGATATGATTATTACAAGAGTTAATCTACCACGAGATCGGAGAGGCTAAACCCTAGAAGCTAGCCTATGGTATGATTGTATGTTGTCCTACATACTAAAACCCTCCGGTTTATATAGACACCGGAGGGGGCTAGGGTTACACAAGGTCGGTTACAAAGGAGGAGATATCCATATTCGTACTGCCTAGCTTGCCTTCCACGCTAAGTAGAGTCCCATCCGGACACGAGACAATGCCTTCAATCTTGTATCTTCATGGTCCAACAGTCCGACCAAAGGATATAGTCCGGCTGTCCGGAGACCCCCTAATCCAGGACTCCCTCAGTAGCCCCTGAACCAGGCTTCAATGACGATGAGTCCGGCGCGCAGTGTTGTCTTCGGCATTGCAAGGAGGGTGCCTCCTCTGAATACACCATGGAAGAATTTGAATACAAGGATAGTGTCCGACCCTGCAAAATAAGTTCCACATACCACCGTAGAGAGAATACTATTTCCACAAATCTAATCTGCTGACATGTTTCGGCAACATGACATCATGCCGTGGCCCGGTGATTATCTGAACCGTTTCCTTTAACTAGCCCCGCACATAACGCGAGGCAGTTTCTTGACACGTCTTGTCAAAGCAGAGATCGTGTCCCCCTTATTACGGGATCCTCATCAATACGGGTGTGGGTAATCCAACCATGCCTAGGACTCCTAGATTTTTTTTAATATTAGGACTCCTAGATTTTAGGCAAGTCCCAAACGACCACGAGGAGGACGCTTGATATTCACCCTCTTTATAAAGGGACAAGGCTTTTACTTTTTTCCTCCCGTGCTCAATCGAATCCTTCCCCCGCCTCAAGTTCTAACACCCAAAGCCCAGGTCAGGTGCTTCGGACCTTCAATCATGTCCGGATCCAGTATCCAGGGCCGGTGGATGCCCTCCTCCGTCACAGAAGAGGATATCAAGAAGTTGAGGGAGGCAAGATACCTGACCGCCGAAGTTTCGCATCGGCTGCCTGCCCGAGGGAAGGTCGTCCCTACTCCTGAACCCAATGAAGACGTCGTGTTCATCTCCCACTTCCTCCGAGGACTAGGCCTCACTCTGGATCCCTTCGTTAGGGGTTTGATGTTCTATTATGGGCTTGATTTCCATGATCTAGCCCCAGATTCCTTTCTCCACATCTCGGCATTTATTGTCGTATGTGAGGCCTTCCTCTACATTACCCCTCACTTCGGCCTGTGGCTCAAGACCTTTGATGTGAAGCCGAAGACGGTTGAGGGGCAGCATGCAGCGTGCAGAGGTGCATTAATAAGCAAGATCGCTGGAGCTCCGTGGCCAAAGGGTTCCTTTCTAGAGGTGTCCGGACTATGGCAGCGGGAGTGGTTCTGTGTCACCACTCCCAGAAGTGCCAAGTGGGTAGCTTCCCCCACCTTTCGCTCGGGTCCTCCACCACAACTGATGTCATGGATCAGCAGGGGGCTGAGCTGGGGTCCAGCCAAGGATGTGCCCATACTGCAGAGCCGCATCTGAGATCTCTTCGAGGGAGATTTTAGTTTGGTTATGGTGGTGCAAGTCATGCTGGTTCGTCGAGTCCAGCCTTGCAAACGCCGGCCCCTCCACTTGTGGTAATTCAACCCAGAAGGACCGCGCGCTATTCAGAATTTCCTCGGCCTAACACGTGAGGAGATGTACAAGTCGTTCTTCGAACCCCAAATAGAGTGTCCGGACACCAACGATGACATGGGCCTGAGCAGCAACCGCATCGCGGCCCAAGTAAGTAATCCTCTAGTCAAACACACTATCTTTCTTTTATCATGACATCATTCTGAAGAATCGCTCTTTGACCAGGACTGGATAACAAAGGCGAAGATGATCCGGTGTCTGGCTCACCTTCTCGAAGGCTTGGACAATCTGGTGCTGGAAAAGATGCTCGAGCCAGCACCTCGCCCGGTGCCCTCAAGGGAAGACAAAGGGGAGAATAAAGGGGGTGAAAGCGGGCCTCCCCCGCTACCTATTCCAACCGAGGGAACGAGCGCCTCCGCGAGGGAGGATAACCAAGGGGAAGAATCTGACGTTCCATCGCCCCGGGGGAGGAAGAGGACTACCTCTGAAGATCCGGAAACCAAGGTCTCCAAACGGGAGAAGAAAACTCCACCAGAGGGTCCTGCCTCGGAGGGTGCTCTTGCCGCACAAAGTCCATGCGGGGATCAGCCCTCTAACGAGCTGTAAGTAATCAAAAAGTACTTAATAGTGAAGGTATACTACCTTACTTTTGAGGAAGATAACCGAAGCATTTATCTCGCAGTTCGGATCTGAGCCCTTCTCAGCAGAGCTCGTCTTCGGGGGATCTTCTTCCGGAGATGATGGAGAGAGAAACGCCTCCCACGGACTCGCCGGCTCAAGAGGTGGGCGACCTTGAAGTGTCATCACGGAGAGTTTCTCCTGATCCGGCAAGGCCAGAAGGTAATCCCATGGTCACCCGAAGCCCTCAGTATCCGGCTCTTGAAAAGAGCAATCAAAAGAGTTCGGCACCATCCGGTATGCCGTCAGACATACTGAAGGGTCTGCTAGAGCGAGCAACTATCTCAGAAGAGCACCATACATTAATGTGTATGGTGATTGAAAGGATTTCGTCCACCGAAAACGGGTTGCATGAAGCCTTTATGAGTCTACTGACGGGCTTTGAGGTACGTGATGATATACATTTTTCATGGTACCGCACATTTTAGGTGTGCCCTGTGTAGATATTAGCCCCTGAGACTCTGGTTATCGTCGAAAACAGCGGCAAACAGAGGATCATAGTCCCAGGTAATAATCAGACCGCCTTTATGTGCAGGTGTCTGAAGCTCCGGTGGCTAGCCGGACTGATGGGGTTGCCGAACTAAAGCGGCGACTCGATGCGGCGGATGCCGACATCGAGCTTGTTAACAAGCGGCTTGATGAGGCGCAGGGTAGGTGATGTTTAGAGTGAATGTCACATAGTAAGAGTAGCATGATGCCAGTATCTTTAATATGTTGTGACTGCAGATGGAGCTGCCACCGTGGAGGCCCTGCGGGCGGAGCTTGCCCGAGCCAAGGAGCAAGAAAGGAATAGTAATGCGGCCGCTTTGAAGGCGGCCGAAGAGTTGAGAGCCGAGAAGGCCGCGCATAACGAGAGCAAAGAGAAAATGGCCAAAATGGCTGTGAAGTTAAAAGACGCTGCCGACCGCTGTAAGTTTCTTGAAGAAGAAAGCCGGGCGAAGGCTACGGACCTCGAAAAGGCCACAATGGCGACCAAAGACACCCGCTCTGCAATGAGAGCAAAGAAGGAGGAACTGCGTGAAGCCGGGGACATTGTGGCTGGGAAGCCCTTTATGCTGCGGAGGAAGTTCGGCGATCGTGGTATGCCCCTCTGGATCGGTTGTGGAGTTTGGCCGACGCATATCTGGACTTAGCAGCAAGCGCTGTCGATGCGGCCGAATACTTCCGAGATCAGACAGATCGTGAAGTGGACAAGCTATTATGGTCGCAATTTAACGTTTCAGAGCGTCTGCTTCCATTGACTGATCAGCTTGCTGAATGGGCCGAACTCAATAGATTGTCCGGACTCGCCATGAGGTCTGTCGTGGATCATCTGTGGCCGGAAAGGCCAAAGCCGAACAACTATTTTAGCTTCGTGCAATAGTTCCTTGGTGCGGTGCCACGCATTAATGCGATGAAGAGGTCGGCGTGCATAGAAGGCTCGCGGATGGCCCTTGCCCGTGTCAAAACATACTGGGCGAAGATGGATGCCACCATTGTCGCGGCGCAGGGTTCGGCCATAGGCCGAGTGGTTGCCGAGCACTATTTTGAAGAAGTTCTTAAGGGCGCTCGTTCGATAGAGGCCCAATGCTCGAGGAGTGTTATGTTTGAGTGACATGTATTCCCATTGTAAAAACAACGTTTTATTGAATTTATCAAGGCTGCATTTATACTTTTTCCTGAAAGTATTGTGATGCCTCCTGTGCGGCCGTTTATGTATACCTGTATATAACCTGAAAGATTGCAGTCGTTGGCTTCAGCCCCCACGCATATAATGTGGGGGTGTTCACAGAAGATGCGTATTCACACTTAATCCAACGTCTTGGTCCTATTAAGGAGGTGATAGCGCAGCGAACTAGGCAACCGGACTATAATGCTTTAACACTTTCACTTAGCCATAGGAGTTTGACAGTGGGGCTACTATATAGCCCCTGGTGGCTCCGCACTCATCCGGATTCGGGGTGCGTACATGCTTGGCCGGGAAACGGCCCTTCGTTAATGCGGAGGAATCCTGAAGATTCCAATAAGTCATCAAGTGGTTTACCAGTCTCACGCTATATCATGACAGTCAGTTTTCAGCTTTCTCTACTGAGGTTCTCGTCTGGATGAACCAGGGCACAATCGTAGTAATTCTCCTGGTGCCGCCTTAGCCGATAGAGCGGAATGTAAGGCAGCAAAACACAGGAGCCAGGCAAACCCAACATTTGACCAAAGACATGATTCGGAGCTGATGCATATAAGGCCAAACTCGCGACGCCGAACACTCCCGAAGGTATTCGGTCTTTATGGTGTAAACCGGGTCTAAACAGTACCCTTTGTAATAAGCCCCTGGTGTCCAGGTACGTGCATTATTCTGGCGTGGCCACATGCCAAGACGTCAGCATCCTTCTTGGTTGTACTGAGAATCCGAGGGATGTAAATCAACAAGAGATAGTAAAAAAGGTTTACGCAGGGTTTTAATCTACAAAGAATACTTGGAACGGGTCCCTGCTGCACATCTGCGCCTGTGTCTCCGTTGTGCCGTATCCTGGACGGGTGTAGCATGATGGTCATCTGAAAAAGAGAAGAACTTAATTGAAAAGTTACCGTGCAAAAGTTAAGTTATACTAAATAAACAATATATAGTTGAAAATGAGTAATAGTGGTATAACCATCAAACCTATATTAATTACATATAGCTGAGCCAGACTCGTCTAGCCGTGTCCGTGGTCTTAACAACCTGTCAAATGCTTGAGTTGGTGAGGCCGTTTAGTGTGTGGCGGCCAAGGCGTCCGCACCGTCTTCGGCGCGCAAGGAGTGCTCAATATTTCCATTTACTGTAATGATGCCGCGTGGACCGGGCATCTTGAGCTTGAGGGAAGCGTAATGCGGTATTGCATTAAAGCGAGCGAAAGCTTCGCATCCGAGTAGTGCCTGATAGCCACTTTGGAACGGAGCGACGTGGAAAGTTAAATTTTCGCTGCGGAAGTTATCGGGGAAGCCGAATATAACCTCTAGTAGTAGGGAGCCCTTGCAATGGGCCTCTAGGCATGGCGTTACTCCTTTAAAGGTAGCATTGCTGCGACAGATTTTTGTTGGGTCTATCCCCATTTTTGCGGACTATGTCCTGATATCTCAGATTTAAACTGCTGCCGCCATCCATCAGGACTCGTGTAAAATGGTATCCGTCAATTATTGGATCTAATACCAAGGCGGCCCATCCTGCCTGCCGGATACTTGCCGAGTAATCCCGATGGTTGAAGGTGATCGGTTGGGACGACCAGTGGCGGAGCTTTGTGGTGATAGGCCCTCGGGCATGTCTCTCTAGGGGTGCCGCTTTGTTTTTCCCCTTTAACACATGTAACACATTGACTATTTTGACTTCTGGTGGGAATTTCTTCTGTTTCCCTGTGCTTATCTTGCGAGGCTCATCCTCGTCTTCGCTTGGTGTATCCTGCCCCTTGTGCTCGGCGTTGAGCTTGCCGGACTGTTTCAAGACCCAACATTCTCTGTGGGTATGATTTGCAGGTTTATCAGGGGTACTGTGGATCTGACATATTTGGTCTAGAATTTTGTTTAGGCTGGACAGTTCATCTCTGTTGCCTTTGAAGGGCGGCTTCTGCTGGCCTGGCCGAGAGCTTTTAAATCCGGCGTTTACCTCTGTGCTCTTCGGGCTGTCTTCTTTATTCCGGCGCTTATTCTTTCTGCGTCATGATTTCCCGTTCCCATCCCTGACTTCGGATGTACTTGGGTCGCTGGTGTTGCATCGGGCTAACCAGCTGTCCTCGCCCGTGCAAAAACGGGTCATGAGGCTTGTTAATGCTGCCATTGTTCTCGGCTTTTCTTGACCGAGGTGTCTGGCAAGCCACTCGTCTCGAACGCTATGCTTGAAAGCTACTAAGGCTTCGGCGTCCGGAAAATCGACTATTTGGTTCTTTTTAGTGAGGAACCTGTTCCAAAGTTTTTGGGCTGACTCGCTGGGCTGTTGAGTTATATGACTTAAATCGTCTACATCCGGTGGTCGGACATATGTCCCTTGAAAATTTGCCCGAAAGGCGTCTTCGAGCTCTTCCCAGCTTCCGATGGAGTTTTCAGGGAGGCTTTTAAGCCAGTGCCGAGCTGGCCCTTTGAGCTTGAGGGGTAAGTACTTGATGGCGTGGAGATCATCTCCTCGAGCCATATGGATATGGAGGATGTAGTCCTCAATCCAGACCCCAGGGTCTGTTGTTCCGTCGTACGCCTCTATGTTTATGGGTTTGAATCCCTCTGGAAATTCATGGTCCAGCACCTCGTCGGTGAAACATAGGGGGTGTGCGGCACCCCTGTATTTGGGTGTACCGTTGTGTTCGGATGTTTGTTGTGTTGCATTGTATGTTGTAGCACGCTTGCGTAGTCCATAGATGGATCTAGTTGCGCCGTCCTTTTGATGCGAGCCCCTATGCGAATCGCGTACTGGTTTATGTGCGGCGTCGTTTGCCACTTTATGTTGGCTATGAGGTCGTCTACCCGACCGGATGGCCGTTTTATTTTTTAATTGCGGAGGATCTAAGGCCTCTTCATCGAATTCAGGTAGCAACTTTCGCTTCGGATTGCTCTTGGTGTGGCGATTACTGCCGTACTTCGCTGCAGTGTTGAGTACTTCACTCCATTTGATTTTGAGTGTGTCTTGTGCAGCCTTGAGCCTTTGCTTCTGTTTTGTCAGACTCCTCGCAGTGGCAACCAGCCTTTGATGGGCATTCTGTTGCTCCGGGTGCCTGTCCGGTGTGATGTCGTCCGGACTGTTATCTTCGACAGGGTTGGGTTGTTAGGCTTGATTTTCCGTGTTGCCGTGGTCCGGCAATGGTTCACCCTTTTCTAACGCTGGGTCTATATGATCGTTATTTCTGCCGAGGCGGGATTTGGAGCGGCATTTACGCCACCGCTTTGACTGCTTCTCGAGGGAACCACCCTTCGCTGCGTCCTTCCGTTCCTCGTCGTTATTTTCTTTGGGTGTGTCCACCATGTAAACGTCATGTGACGAAGTGGGCATCCAGTGCCCTGTGGGCAGTGGTTCCTCTTCGCCTCCCGCATCGTCGTCCATATCGTCGATGTCTTCGGAGTCGAAGTTGAGCATGTCGGTTAAGTCGTCGACAGTGGCTACTAAGTGTGTGGTGGGTGGGCGGCGAATTTCTTCGTCATCCTCATCCCAATCCTGCTGGACGTAGTTCGGCCAGGACTTTCCTGACAAGGAGAGAGACCCAGGAGAGGTACGACGACGGGCGGCGCTGGTGCGGCGAAACAGGCGAGGAAGAGGTCGCGCAACTCCTCCCAGGAGGTGACAAAGGCCGTCAGCAGGTGGAGGAGCCACATGCGCGGGAAGCCGGTGAGGGCCATGGGTAACCAGTTGGCCATCACCCGATCGTCGCCCCGGCTCCGAGGACAGCCTCCTCGTACGCCAGCAGGAAAATCATCGGGTCCGTCGCGCCGTCGTAGCGCGGCGGCATCTCGGGCCTGAACTTGCGCGGCCACTGCACCTGTCGCAAGGCGGGGGCCAAGGCCCGGAGCCCCCTGGCCCTAGTGTCGGCATCCGTTGCTGGAGCGGGCGGCGCATTGTCCGCCATGAGGGCGGGATGCGATGTCGAGGGAGAGCGGGTCGTCAGGAGGGAGGACTCCGGCGCACCCCTACCTAGCGCGCCAAATGTCGGATTTCGGGTTCCGGCAGACCCTTGAGGTTCGAACACTGGGGTGCGCGCGGAGATCTCTCCCTAGTGATCTACGTCCGATCCTCTCATGCGAACTAAGATGAAAAATGATGAACAACACAAGAGACACGAGGTTTATATTGGTTCGGGCCACCATTGTGGTGTAATACCCTACTCCAATGTGTGGTGTAATGGATTGCCTCTGGGGCTGATGATGGACAGTACAAGGGAAGAACAACCTCGCGAGGGGTGTTCTTGAGCTGGTGCGGTGAACTACTAGGGTGAGTTCCGTCGCCTCTCTCTCTCTCTGCTAGGGTTCTACTAGATCTCTCTCTCTCTCTCTCTCTCTCTCTCTCTCTCTCTCTCTCTCTCTCTCTCTTTTCTTCCCCCTTTCCTTTGTGGAGGCTAGCTCTATTTATAGAGGCCCTGGGCCTCTCCCCGAATAATTGAGCGGGAAGGGCGCCAACAATTGGGCATTTTGAAGGGGAACATCTGGTACAAGTTATCCTGACCAAAGGTGGTCTTCGGCTGCCAAAAGCACTAGTGATGACGCCGTCTTGGGCTCCATGGTGACCTCCGTCCGGCCGTCCGGCTGGTCTTGGTCTTGTTGCACTGGAATGGTAACCTTTGCCTGATTCCTTGGCCTGTGCTTGCCCCCTTTGCACCAAAGGGGAAACAAGGACCCTGCGCAGGCCGGCACCCGCCTGGCCTTGATCGTCACGGCTTGCGTCATGGGATCCTCGCGAGGTACCCTTGCATTGATCTCTCCGCCTCCCCGTGAGCCTGCCTGATGAGGCCGCTCTTGAGGAAGCCTCCTGTCGTCCGCCCCGCGAGGCTTGGCCCCTCGCGAGGGTCTTGAGCTTGAGCTGATGAAGATGGGCCGCGTTGGGCCCCTACTTGAGGCACGCCGCAGGCCGCAGGCAGGCAAGTCTGGGGACCCCCGTTCCCAGAACGCCGACAAAGACATATGCACTCTATCCTATCTTAGTGAGCTTATGATTATGCTATTTATATGCACTCTATCCTATCTTAGTGAGCTTGTGATTGTGCTACTTATGTTATGCTCGTATTTGCTATCTTGTCTAGTGTTAGCCTTACTATTGCAAGATATTCCTTGTCTCTAAAATATAGGGGGAGTTTTGATCCTATTATGTGTGCCGTGCAGTCCAAAGCACCCATCTAGTTTGCACACATCTAGGGGGAGCCCGTCTATATTCTAGAGAGGAGGGGTTTGCGTTTGCTCAATATTATTTCCCTTTGTGCAAATCCCGTATTGTCATCAATCCACCAAAAGGGGGAGATTGTAAGGGCATATTTATCCCTAAGGTGTTTTGGTTATTGATGACAATGCTTTTGCGGACTAATCGTGTGCCTTGAATTTCCCAGACGTTTCATCGCTAGGCACAAGACGGTTTGGTGCCCCTCGAAGACTATTGAAGACAGCATTTTTCTACGTTTCTTTTTGGTGGATTTGAGTCGTAGGAAAGCCGTACTATTAAGAGGGGGTCCGCGTCGGAAAGGTTCGGGTGGAATCATCACATACACGTTTTCTTCCTTGTCTCATCCTTTCCCATTCGCAATTGGAGCATCCTCCGTTTATCCTCTTTGCTTTGTTCCGGTTGCTGCCGATGGGCTTGCGGTAGTACTGCTCCCTGGAGCGGTAGTACCGCAGGCACCTGCGGTAGTACCATACTTCGGTGCGGTAGTACCGCAGGAGCCCACGGTAGTACCGCTCCTACGGAGCCGTAGTACCGTGGCCCCCAGGCCAAGTGCCGCTTCATCGCGGTAGTAGGGGCGGATGTAATTTTTTACATCCACGCCTCCACGGTAGTACCGCACCCGTGCGCGGTAGTACCGTGCGTGGCCTGGCTCAGCTGCCAGGCGGTAGTACTGCTCCTCAGCGGTAGTACTGTGTCGGATTTTTGCATCGTCTGTTTTCCAGCGGAAGTAGGCATGGATGTATTTTTATTCATCCGTGCTCTTCCCAGGCTAGGAGTTTCCTCCCTTGCGGTAGTACCACAAGGGGGAGCGGTAGTACCGTGCCTACGGCAGTACCGCCCTCAGCCGTTGTGCTACAGGTCTGCCCTAGCTCAGCTGCTGCGGTAGTACCACGGTCCCTCATGGTAGTACCGCATGGCCTTGCGGTAGTACCGCTGGTCAGGGGCGGAAGTACCGCATGGCCTTACGGTAGTACCGCTGGTCAGGGGCGGTAGTACCGCATGTCGCGGGCTGGTTAGGTGGATAACGGTTGGATTTTATCCACAACTATATAAGGGGTGTCTTCTTCCTCTAGTTGACTACCTCTTCCAACCCTAAGCTCCATTGTTGCTCCAAGCTCCATTTTCGCCCGATCTCACTCCCTAGCCAATCAAACTTGTTGATTTGCTCGGGAGTGGTTGAGAAGGCCCCGATCTACACTTCCACCAAGAGAAATTTGATTCCCCCCACTAATCCCTTGCAGATCTTGTTACTCTTGGGTGTTTGAGCACCCTAGATGGTTGAGGTCACCGCGGAGCCATAGTCCATTGTGGTGAAGCTTCATGGTGTCATTGGGAGCCTCCAATTAAGTTGTGGAGATTGCCCCAACCTTGTTTGTAAAGGTTCGGTCGCCGCCTCCAAGGGCACCAATAGTGGAATCACGACATCTTGCATTGTGTGAGGGCGTGAGGAGAATACGGTGGCCCTAGTGGCTTCTTGGGGAGCATTGTGCCTCCACACTGCTCCAATGGAGACGTACTTCCCTTCAAAGGGACGGAACTTCGGTAACACATCCTCGTCTCCACCGGCTCCACTCTTGGTTTTCTTGTGCCTTTACTTGTGCAAGCTTATTTGTGATATATCTCTTGCTTGCTTGTGTACTTATCATTGTTGCATCATATAGGTTGCTCACTTAGTTGCACATCTAGACAACCAATTTAATGCAAAGTTTAAATTGTTAAAGAAAAGCTAAAAATTGTTAGTTGCCTATTCACCCCCCTCTAGTCAACTATATCGATCCTTTCACCGAGCACACAACCATCGAACAAAGATCGAGTATAAAACGGTGTAGAGCTATTTCACCTAATAGATTGGCTACTAGATCATGGCAATCTACGTCACAATAAATATATGGAAGGATATTTTAGCAACTAATCGGGCTTGGCATGCCATCTCAGCTAAGCAGATTGAGTGCAAAACAGGGCAAGGAAGCCTCTTAAGCAGAACATAGTGACTATAAGCTACTTCGGCAAACAGTGAGATTAACAGCATCTATCAGCTAACATTCAACGCTACACCGACATGCATGGGGCCTCAGTCTAGAATGCGCATACCATGGGAGAAGCTGACCGCCGTGCGTCTCCACATCAACATCGCCAGCGGTGGCGGTGCTGACCGCCGTGCGCCTCCACAAGAACGTTGCCAGCGATGGCGGTGTGGCTCGAGGACGGAAGTCTACGAGAGCGTATTGTGGGAGCGAGAGGATCGCCGTGCGTCCCCTCGACGAACCACGGCGCCGACGTATCGGCGCGACAGAGAAAGCGGTTTTGGCGGAGCAAATGGAGTGGAGGGGGACGGGGGGAGGGGGTTTGGGGAATATTATTGGCTAGTTGGCCGAAGGGCGGTTGAATTTGGGATTTGGGGGGAATTTTTTTTGGGGGGGGGGATTTTCGCGCGGTGGGCGGGGGGAGTTCGGCGCATGGTTGGTTTCTCCAAGTGCAGTCCCACGTGTCAGTGAAGAGGCAAGCTGAAGCGTGTTCCGTTTGTGTGAGCCGTGTGCAGGACCGAACGTGTGTGGGGTGCAATGCGACTGCGACAGGGGTGCTGTGAGTGTACCCCATTTTCCTTTTAAACTAGGTGCTTCGCCCCGTCAAAAAAAACTTGGTGCTTCGCGCGATCCATCGATACTACTACTAGTAATCCGGTAATCCCGACTAAAACGGCGCGGCCGGGTCCTTTCCCGCACGATATGCTTGGAGGTTGGCTTAGTTGGTTTTTTACAAGTAATGCTACATCTATGTAATCCCAGTTACGTAATTATTATTGTGAAAGTTCATATATTATATTATTGTGCCCGCAGTACTCCTACAATATACTATATTATTGTGAAAGTTCATATACACCGGCCGAGATTAATGCAAACACGGCAGATTTTCATTACATTTCGAACTTTTATAGGACAGAAAAATAAAAGAAACCCGACCCTAAACCTATTCTATGGCGGCGACCGACATCTTCCATCTGCGATCTCCATGTACGTGGGTGGGGGTTCAAGACGAAGGTGCGGTCTCCGGCGAGGAAGAGTAGAACACGGGAGACAGACCGGCCAGTTGGCACACCATGCCCTGCCGCCTCCCATGCCCTACTCATCCTCAGATGAGTCCCCGACCTCAGCGGTGCCGGGCGTTGGACGGCGGCAAGTAGGACGCGTGGCTGAAGGTGCTCCCGTCGTCGGCCGCCATCATGGCCACCCCGCTTGTGCGGTCGTGTCCGCGTCCGGCTACGGCACTATTGTGTCGCGAGCGGCGACTTGAGCGAGGGCGGCGACCTCGAGCTTCATCCCCAAAGACAAAGCTCTCCCGCAGAGCATTCGCACTCGTGGTCATGGCAGATGTGGTGCCAGGTAGTAGGACGATGCGCTATGGTGTGGAGGTTAGCTGGGCATTGCCTCTTTAATTAGCGCATTCCGGTGACGCCAAAGCATCCGGGCGCGTCATTAAGTCGCCAGAGTTTGTTCCTCGGGCACCGAGCCTCTTAACGACGCATACGCACGAACGACATGAATGCGGGCAGCTGGCACCGGCTGGGAACGCACCACGCGACGACACGAGGGACGATGGTTTTTGGTGTGCCAGGGTAGTCAGCTTCGGTCGTGGCAACGTTGGAGATGCCCTTTGTTCACATGCGACCCCACATGTCATTGAAAAAGCAAGATGACCCGGCATGGTCTCAGGTCCTGGGGATGCAGTTGGCCGCGCTACACCACTCCGCGGACGCGTCGTGGCGCACACACTTTGGCGCCCCGTGCATCCTCGACGAGCCGGGTGTTTACCTGCTGGTCGTGCCACAGTGCTAACGCCACCCTCGGCACACTGAAACCGACCGTGTCCAACAACGATGAGCGTGTCGCTCACCGCGGTCGCCCTGTCGAGAGGCGGTGCTGGAGCTGCGCCACGTTGCTGGCCACGACGACCCACATGAACAGTTGCCAGTGGCGAGGAGGTCGTGGGCCAGATCCTCCATTGGACTAGTCTGCGCCATGTCATCCCGACAGGTGTGCCCTACATGTCGGTTTCCCTGTTTTCCCGGCCATATTCGAGCGTCCGTGCTCCGCGTTGCGCATTAGGCGCAGAACATGTGGTTTTTGTGCCCTGGTTCAAATGTGGTACAGTACCAAGTTGTTACCCTAGCCCCAAGTGTGGTGGTTTTGGGTATGGTACCACCCTTTTCCTTTTCAAGTAGTGAATTGTAACGCTTGATTAAGTAGCCAGATGGTGTGCTAAATGTAGGTGTTCGGCTGTTTGAAAGAATAATTGAGGTGTGCCCGATCCGTGCCCGCATTTAGGTGTCCAACTTACAATGTTCTAGCAGTAGTAACTATACTAGTCCCTGCGTACTCCCTCTGTTTTTATTTACTCCGCATTTTAGCTTTGCTCAAAGTCAAACTTTGTAAAATTTGACAAAGTTCATAGAAAGAAATAACAACATGTACAATAACAAATAAATACCATTAGATTCATTATTGAATATACTTTCACATCATATATATTTGCTAGTGTAAATGTTGATATTTCTACTCTTACTAGCAAGATGCCCGTGCGTTGCACATAACATCAAGATGCATTTGTATGACTAGTTTATCTTGTGAGAGAAAAGGATGAACGAGGGAAGGCATTATTTGCAATTGTGGAGAGGTGTGTGGGTACCGTTTTGTAAAATTGCCATAGTTTCCTTCCTATCCATCAGATATAAATCAGACGGCCTATATTGCAGGATGACAGGCACACCATCATCACCAATTCTGTTTTTATAAGAGTCCGTCCTATTTATATCTGACAGATAGGAAGGAAACTCTGGCAATTGTGCAAAAAGATACCCACACCCCTCTCCACATTTGCCTATAAGGCCTTCCCTCATTCATCCTTTTCTCCCACAAGATAAAACACTCATACAAATGCATCTTGATGTTCTGTTCAACGCATGGGCATCTTGCTAGTGTACATAAAAAGCAGAGTTGGTGATGATGGTGTGCCTGCCATCCTGCAATATAGGCCGTCCGATCTATATCTAACGGATAGGAAGGAATCTATGCCAATTTACCCGCACTCCTCTCCACATTTGCAGATAAGGCCTTCCCTCGTTCATCCTTTTCTCCAACAAGATCTTGATGTTCCATGCAAGGCACGAGCATCTTGCTAGTTTTCTATAAACTTGGTCAAATTTTATGAAGTTTGACTTCAGTCAAACCTAATATGCAGAGTAAATAAAAACAGAGGGAGTATGTTACTCCGTGACCAAGGCGGAAGAGAAAACGAGACAACTTATTGTTTCTTTGAGACGTTCAAGTATAATCATGCAGTGTTGCTTATTTCTCATTCCTCTCCAACCCTCTTCTCCATCGATCATGCCACCCTCCGGTCGAGTCCATCCTCCCGCATGCGTCATTTGAACATTCCGCCAAGTATCATTCGCATGTGGGCCTAGACCATGCTTGTATTTCCAATGTTGTAATTTGTCTGACATGCATACAAACAAACGATTCATTTAAAGTTTCCGTCGGTGTCAAAACCGGCGGATCTCGGGTAGGGGGTCCCGAACTGTGCCTCTAGGCCGGATGGTAACATGATGCAGGGGACACGATGTTTTACCCAGGTTCGGGCCCTCTTGATGGAGGTAAAGCCCTACGTCCTGCTTGATTAATATTGATGATATGGGCAGTACAAGAGTAGATCTACCACGAGATCAGAGAGGCTAAACCCTAGAAGCTAGCCTATGGTATGATTGTATGTTAGGGTTGTTGTCCTACGGACTAAAACCATTCGGTTTATATAGACACCGAAGAGGGTTATGGTTACACAAGGTCGGTTACAAAGGAGGAGATATCCATATCCGTACTGCCAAGCTTGCCTTCCACGCCAAGTAGAGTCCCATCCGGACACGAGACGAAGTCTTCAATCTTGTATCTTCATAGTCTAACAGTCTGGCCAATGGAGATAGTCCGGCTGTCCGGAGACCCCCTAATCCAGGACTCACTCAGTAGCCCCTGAACCAGGCTTCAATGATGATGAGTCCGGCGCGCAGTATTGTCTTCGGCATTGCAAAGCGGGTTCCTTCTCCGAATACATCACAGAAGAATTTGAATATGAGGATAGTGTTCGACCCTACAAAATAAGTTCCACATTCCACCGCAGAGAGAATAATATTTTCGCAGATCTAATTTGCTGGCTTGTTTTGGCAGCACGACGTTATGTCATGGCTCGGTGATTATTCAAACCGTTTCTTTTAACCAGCTCCACACATAACGCGAGGCGGTTTCTTGACACGTCTTGCCGAAGCGGAGATCGTGTTCCCCCCAATTACGGGATTCTCATTAATGCGGTTGTGGGTATCCCAACCGTGTCTAGGACTCCTAGATTATAGGCAAGTCCTAAACGGCTACGGAGAGGACGCTTGATATTCACCCTCTTTATAAAGGGACAAGGTTTTCACTTTTCCCTCTCGTGCTCAATCGAACCCTTCCCCCGCCTCGAGTTCTAACACCCAAAGCCCAGGTTAGGTGCTCCGGATCTTCAATCATGTCCGGATCTAGCCTTCAAGGCCGATGGATGCCCTCCTCCGTTACGGAAGAGGACATTAAGAAGTTGAGGGAGGCCAGATACCTGACCGCCGAGGTTTCACATTGGCTACCTGCTCGAGGGCAGATCGTCCCTACTCCCGAACCCAACGAGAACATTGTGTTCATCTCCCACTTCCTCCGAGGTCTAGGCCTCACTCTGGATCCTTTCGTCAGAGGTTTGATGTTCTATTACGGGCTAGATTTCCACGATCTAGCTCCGGACTCCTTTCTCCACATCTCGACATTTATTTTCATGTGTGAGGCCTTCCTTCGCGTTACCCCTCACTTCGGCCTGTGGCTCAAGACCTTTGAAGTAAAGCCAAAGATGATCGAGGGGCAGCATGCAGCGTGCGGAGGTGCATCGATAGGCAAGATGGCAAGAGCTCCATGGCCGAAAGGTTCCTTTCCAGAGGTGTCTGAATTATGGCAACGGGAGTGGTTTTACATCACGGCTCCCTGAAGTGCCAAGTGGGCGGCTGCCCCCGCTTTCCGCTCGGGCCCCCCACCACAACTGATGTCATGGATTAGCAGAGGTCTGAGCTGGGGTCCAGCCAAGGACGTGCCTATACCGCAAAGCCGCATATGAGATCTCTTCGAGGGAGATTTTAATTTGGCTGTGGTAATACAAGTTATGCTGGTTCGTCAAGTCCAGCCTTGCAGACGCCGACCCCTTCGCTTGTGGGAGTTCAACCCAAAGGGACCGCGTGCCATTCAAATTTTCCTCGGCCTGACGCACGAGGAGATGTACAAGTCATTCTTCGGACCTCAAGTAGAGTGTCCGTATATTACCGAGGACGTGGGCCTGAGCAGTAACCGCGCCGTCGAACAAGTAAGAAATCCTCTGGCCGAACACACTGTCTTTTATTCATCACGAAGTCATTTCTGAGAGTTTGCTTTTTGACCAGGACTGGTTGACAAAGGCGAAGATGATTCGGTGTTTGGCCCCCCTCCCTAAGGGTTTGGAAAATCCGGTATTGGAAAAGATGCTCGAGGTTGCACCTTGCCCGGAGCCCTCGAAGGAAGATACTGGGGGGGATAATACGGGCGGATGTGGGCCCCCATCGCTACCCGTTCCAACCGAGGGAGTGAGTGTCTCCATGAAGGAGGACAACCGGGGGAGGAAAAGGACTGCTTCTGAGGATCCGGAAGCCGAAGCCTCCAAACGGGAGAAGAATTCTCCCACAGAGGGTCCCGCCTCGGGGGGTGCTTTTGCCGCACAAGGTCCGCGGGGGGATCAGCCCTCCAACGAGTCGTAAGTGATCCAAAGTACTTTAATAGTAAAGGTATGCTATCTTTTTTCTGAGAAAATAACCACCGCATATATCTTGCAGTTCGGGCCTTAGCCCCTCTCAGATGAGCTCGTCTTCGGGGGATCTTCTTCCAGAGATGATGGAGAGCGAAACGCCTCCCCCGAACTCCTCCGCTCAAGAAGCGGGCAATCCCGAAGTGTTGTCACGGAGGGCCTCTCCGGATCCGGTGAGGCCAGAAGATAATCCCATAGACCCCCGAAGTCCCCAGCGTCCGTCTCCTAAAGAGAGCAGACAAAAGAGTCCGACACCGTCTGGTGTGCGGTCGGACGTTCTGAGGGAGTTGGTGGGGCGAGCGGCCATCTGAGAAGAACATTGTATGCTGATGGGTACGGTGATGGAGACAATCTCGTCCGCTGAAAGCGGATTACATGAAGCCTTTATGAGTCTACTGACAGGCTTTGAGGTATGTGAGATAATATGTGATAATACTGCACATGTTAGGTGTGCCCTGTGTAGATAGTAGCCCCTGAGACTCTGGTTGTCGTCAAGAACATCGGCGAATAGAGGATCATATTCTCAGGCAATAACTAGACTGCCCCTATGTGCAGGTGGTGGAAGCTCCGGTGGCTAGCCGGACTAGTGAGTTTGACAAATTAAAACGGCAACTGGATGCGGCAGATGCCGACATCGAGCTTGTTAACAAGAGGCTTGACGAGGCACATGGTAAGTGTTATTATCTGGTGAACGCCACATAGTAAGAGCAGCATGATGCCAGTATCTTTAATATGTTGTGACTGCAGATGGAGCTGCCATCGTGGAAACCTTGCGGGCAAGGATTAGTAATGCCGCTGCTTTGAAGGCGGCCGAAGAGTTGAAAGCCGAGAAGGTCGCACATTGCGAGAGCCAAGAGAAGATTGCCAAGATGGCCGTAGAAATAAAAGACACTGCCGACCGTTGCCGGGTCCTTGAAAAAGAAAACCGAGTGAAGGCAACGGACCTTGAGAAGGCCACAGCGGCGGACAAAGACACCCGTTCTGCTATGAGAGCGAAGAAGGAGCTGCAGGAAGCCGGGGATATTGCGGCTGGGAAACCCTTTATGTTACAGAGGAAGTTCGGAGATCCACGGTATGACCCTCTGGATCGGCTGTGGAGTTCGGCAGATGCGTATATGGATTTAGCGGCGAGCGCTGCCGATGCGGCCAAGTACTTCCAAGGTCAGACAGATCGTGAAGTGGACAAGCTGTTTTGGTCGCAATTCCACGTTCCAGAGCGTCCACTTTCATTGACTGACCGCCTAGCTGAATGGGCCGAACTGAATAGGTTGTCCGGACTTGCCATGAGGTCTGTTGTGGATCAGCCATGGCCGGAAAAGCCAAAGCCAAAAAACTATTTCAGCTTAGTGCAGTAGTTCCTTGGTGCGGTGCCACGCATTAATGCGATGAAGAGGTCGGCGTGCATAGAAGGCTCGCGGATGGCCCTTGCCCGTGTTAAAGCATACTGGGCAGAGATGGATGCTACCCCTGTTGCAGCGCAGGGTTCGGCCATAGGCCGGGTGGCTGCCAAGCACTATTTCGAGGAGGTTCTCGAGGGTGCTCGTTTGATAGAGGCCCAGTGCTCGAAGAATATTATGTTTGAGTGATATGTATTCTCATTGTAAGCACAATGCTTTTATGAAGTTTTTATAAGGCTATGTTTATACTTTTGCCTGAAAGTAGTATGATGCCTCCTGTGCGGCCGTTTATGTATACATGTGTATAACCTGAAAGATTGCAGCCGTCGGCTTCAACCCCCACACACATAATGCGGAGGTTCTCGCAAAAACGTGTGTTCACACTTAACCCAACGTCTTGGTCCTATTAAAGAGATGGTAGCGTAGCGAGCGAGGCAACCAGACTATAATGCTTTAACACTTTCACTTAGCCATAGGAGTTTGACAGTGGGGCTACTAGATAGCCCCTGGTGTCTCCGCACTCTCCCGATCGCGGGGTGCGTACATGCCTGGCCGGAAAATGGCCCTTCGTTAAGGCGGAGGAATTCAAACATTCCGATAGGTCATCGAGTGGTTGACCAGTCTCACGCTATATCATGACAATCAGTTTTCGGCTTTCTCTACTAAGGTGCTCGTCCGGATGAATTAGGGCACGATCGCAGTAGTTCTCCTGGTGCTACCTTAGCCGGTAAAGCGGAACGTAAGGCACCAAAACACAGGAGCCGGGCAAACCCAACATTTGACCAAAGACAATGATTTGGAGCTGATGCATATAAGGCCAAACTCGCGACGCCGAACACTCCCTAAGGTATTCGGTCTTTATGGTATAAACCGGGCCTAAATAGTGCCCTTCGTAAGAAGCCCCTTGTGTCCAGGTACGTGCATTGTTCTGACGTGGCCACATGCCAAGACGTCAGCATCCTTCTCAACTGTGCTGAGAATTCGGTGGATATGTATCAACAAGAGATAGTAAAAAAGGTTTACGCAGGGTCTTAATCTAAAAAGAATCCTTGGAGCGGGTCCCTGCTGCACGTCTGCGCCTGTGTCTCCGTTGTGCTGTATCCTGGACGGGTGTAGGACAATGATCATCTGTAAAAGAGAGGAACTTAGGTGAAAAAGTTGTCGTGCGAAAAGATAGTTTTTAAAGAAACCATATATAATTCAAGATGAGTAAAAATTGCCACTTGTCTGCGTACGTTGAGCCCCTTGTATTTCTAATAGGGGTGTGACCATTGATCCGGTATAAATTACATATAGCGGCGCCAGACTCGACTAACCGTGTCCGAGGTCTTGACGACCTGTTAAATGCTTTAGTTCGTGAGGCCGTTTTTAGTGTGCGGCTGCCAAGGCAGCCGCACTCTCTTCGGCGCGCAAAGATCGCTTAATACTTCCGTTTACTGTAATGATGCCACGTGGACCGGGCATCTTGAGTGTGAGGGAAGCGTAGTGCAGTATTGCATTAAAGCGAGTGAAAGCTTCACGTCCGAGGAGTGCTTGATAGCCACTTTGGAACGGAGCGATGTGGAAGGTTAAATGTTCGCTACGGAAGTTATCGGGGAAGCCGAATATAACTTTTAGTAGCAGGGAGCCCATGCAATGAGCCTCTGGGCCTGGCGTTAGGGCATCTCCAACCGTTGGCCCCCAGAAGGGGCAAAAAATTGCCCCCTGGGGCGCACCGGCGCTAAACCGCCGCCCGCCTCGCCGCCCGCCCACACGGTTCTACATGCCGATGAGGCTGTAGAACCGCGTGTAGTCACCGCCATCGTCGTCGTCGTCGCCCCCGCCTACGCCTCCGCCGTCCCTGCTGCATCCCTCCCCTGGTTGGCGCGGCGGGTTGGACGGTCCGGGGGCATCGTCGTCGTCGCTATCGAGGACGACGACACCGTCCTCGTCCTCGCGCCCACATTTGCGGGCGGCGATCTCCTCCAGGGCCCGGCACTGCCGGACCATCTCCTCGCGCAGGTAGTCTTCACGCGACCACCGCATGACGTCCTCGTTGGAGAAGCCGCGCCGGGCTATCTCCTCGTACTCCAGGGGGGGGGGCTGGACTCCACCTTGGGCTCGACGAGGGCGTCAGAGCTGCGGGTACGCGCGCTGACAGGCGTGTCCTGGGGCTCTGGCTTGACGGGGCATAGGTCGAGGCAGGGAGAGCCGCCGGACAAGGAGGAGGACACCCCGGTATCCATGCGCCTCGGCGTCCAGGAGCTTCCCCGGCGGCGTGAGAAGGACGGGGGAGCGGGGTACTCGAGGCGCGGCGTGTTGCCGCCCTCGATGTACTCGAGGACGGACTCGAACGTGCGCCCGGGCATGCCCCACCACCGACGCCGCCGTCGGCGTTGAACCTGCCGGAGGGCACGACGCCGTTGGTGGCCTCGAGCTGCTCGTCGTGCCGGCGGCGGAAGTACGGCTCCTAGATTGGGCTGTCGGGGACGTACCGGGGCCCCTCCCTCGCCGCACGCGGCAAGGACGAGCGGATGCGTGAGATCTCTGCACCCCGCGCCGCGCCGGTGGGTACCGGGGGCACCGGCATGCCGCCAGCGCTGATCCTCCACGCCCCGGGCACCCGCATGTCCGGCGGGACCGGGTACTCCACCTCGAAAAGGAGGCGAGCCTCGTCCTCGTGCAGATGACGGCACCCGAATCCGTTCGCCGCCGCGCCGTCGCCTGGGAAACACTCAGCCATGCTTTCTCAACTGGTGACGGCGAGAGGAGGAAAGGGGGAGAAATGAGCGCGTCGTCGGTGGATGATCGGGGTGAGTCTCTCCGACGCGCTTGCAGTCGGCTTTTATAGGCGGAGATGCCGCGTGGTAGGCTTAGCCGGCGTGTTACGCATGGCGTGATTGCGTGGCGGCCGAGGGACGCGTCGCCCAGCTTTCACTGCGCCGCCCGTGAGGCATCAATGGAGGCCGACCGGCGCGGCAGCTTTGGCATTGATTCGCCGCGGGAAACGAGGCGATGAGGACAACGAAGGGGCGAGAAGAGAGTAGACTCGCTGACGCGGCGGGCCTGCGGCTCTTCGCGCCAAAAACGATTCGCCCGGCGCCCCCGAGCGACCCCCAGCGCGCCGGGTTCGGGTTGGGTCCGCCGGCGCCAATTTCGGCCCGAGCCGGCGAAAACTGGGCTCTTGGGGGCGCGACTGGGCCGATTTTTTGGCGCCGACGGACGAAAAAACGCCTGGGGGGCCTTCTTGGGGGCGCGGCTGGAGATGCTCTTACTCCTTTAAAGGTAGTATTGCTATGGAAAATTTTTGTTGGGTCTATCCCCATTTCGTGGATTGTATCCTGATATATCAAGTTTAGACTGCTGCCACCGTCCATCAGGACTCGTGTGAAGTGGTATCCGTCAATTATTAGGTCTAATACCAGGGCAGCCCATCCTGCACGCTGAATACTTGCTGAGTAATCTCGATGGTCGAAAGTGATCGGTTGAGACGACCAGTGGCAGGACTCCGCGATGATAGGCCCTTGGGCATATTTTTCTTGGAGTGCCGTTTTGTTTCTTCCCTTGATCACGTGTAACACGTTTACTATTTTGACTTATGTGGGAAATTTCTTTTGTTCCCCAGTGTCTTGCTTGAGAGGCTCATCCTCATCTTCGCTTGGTGTATCCTCCCCCTTGTGTACGGCGTTGAGCTTACCAGACTGCTTGAAGACCCAACATTCTCTGTGGGTATGATTAGCAGGTTTACCAGGGGTGCTATGGATCTGACATAATTGGTCCAGAATTTTGTTTAGGCTGGACAGTTCGTCTCTGGCGCCTTTAGAGGGCGGCTTTTGCTGACCTGGCCGAGAGCTTTTGAATCCGGCATTTACTGCCGTGCTCTTCGTGCTGTCTTCTTTATTTCAGCATTTGTTATTGCTGTTGCGACGTGATTTCCCATTTCCATCTCTAACTTCAGATGTACTGGGGTCGCTAGTGCTGCATCTGGCTAGCCAGCTGTCCTCGCCCACACAAAAGCGGGTCATGAGGCTTGTTAATGCTGCCATTGTTCTCGGCTTTTCTTGGCCGAGGTGTCTGGCAAGCCATTCGTCACGGACGCTATGCTTAAAAGCTGCCAAGGCTTCGGCATCCGGACAGTCGAAAATTTGGTTCTTTTTAGTAAGAAACCTGTTCCAAAGTTTTCGGGCTAACTCTCTGGGCTGTTGAGTTATATGACTCAAATCGTCCGCGTCCAGAGGTCGGACATAAGTCCCTTGAAAATTTGCCCGAAAAGCGTCTTCGAGCTCTTCCCAGCTTCCAATGGAGTTTTCGGGGAGGCCTTTAAGCCAGTGACGAGCTATCCCTTTGAGCTTGAGGGGTAAGTTCTTGATGGCGTGGAGATCATCTCCTCGAGCCATATGGATATGGAGGATATAATCCTCAATCTAGACCCCAGGGTCTGTTGTTCCGTCGTATGCCTCTATGTTTACGGGTTTGAATCCCTCTGGAAATTCATGGTCCAGCACCTCATCGGTGAAACATAGGGGGTGTGCGGCACCCCTATATCTGGGTGTACCGCGTTGTTCGGATGCTTGTTGTGTTACATTGTATGATGGGGCGCGCTTGCGTGGTCCATAGATGGATCTGGTTGCGTCGTCCTTTTGGTGCGAGCCCTTGCGTGGATTGCGTATTGTCTTGTGAGTGGCATTGTTTGCCGCTCTATGTTGGCCGTGAGGACGTCTATCCGGCCAGGTGGCTGTTTTGATTTTTGGTTGTGGGGGGTCTGAGGCTTCCTCATCGAATTCAGGTAGCAACTTCCGCTTTGGGTAGCTCTTGGTGGGGCAATTGTCGCCGTACTTCGCTGCTGTGTTGAGTACTTTACTCCATCTGATTTGGAGTGTGTCCTGCGCAGCCTTGAGCCTTTGCTTCTGCTTTTTCAGACTCCTCACGGTGGCAACAAGCCTTTGACAGACATTCTGCTGCTCCGGGTGCCTGTCCGGCGTTATGTCGTCCGGACTATTATCTTTGACAGAATTGGTTTGTTTGGTTTGATTCCCCGTATTGCCGTGGTCCGGCAGTGGTTCGCCCTGCTCCAACGCTGGGTCTATATGATCGTTATTTCTGCCGAGGCAGGATTTGGGGCGGCGCTTGCGCCGCCGCTTTGACTGCTTCTCGAGGGAACAAGCCTTCGGTGCGTCCTTCCGTTCCTTGTCGTCGTCTTCTTTTGGTGTGTCCACCATGTATACGTCATATGATGAAGTGGACATCCAGCGTCCTGTGGGCGGTGGTTCCTCTTCGCCTCCCGCATCGTCGTCCATACCGCCGATGTCTTCGGAGTCGAAGTCGAGCATGTCGCTTGAGTCATCGACAGTGGCTATTAAGTGGGTGGTGGGTGGGCGTCGAATTTCTTCGTCGTCCGCATCCCAATCCTGTTGGCCATAATCCGGCCAGGGCTCTGCTGACAAAGAGAGAGACCTTAGTGAATTCAGGATGTCGCCGAAGGGCGAGTGCTGAAAGATATCCGCAGCGGTGAATTCCATGATCGGCGCCCAATCGGATTCGATTGGCAGAGGCGCGGATGGTTCGGAGTCCGGGAAAGAGTCCGACACCTTGGAGTCACGGGCTGCGTAGAGGGTTAGGCAGGTGTTTGGCCTGATCACCATTGAGACTGCAGCCCCTGAGGTGGTGTCTAACCACCCGTCCTCGATTGGCGCAGTTGGCTCCGAACTAAGGGTCGAAGCTGCTGCGGGCGCGGCCTCTGGGGTACTGTTCGGCGGCAGAGCTAGGTCATACCCATCGCGACAGTGCGGCGCGCCCGGCTATGGCTCGAATCCATCGAAGATCAAGTCTCCACGGATGTCGGTCGTGTAGTTCAAACTTCAAAGTCTGACCTGATGGCCAGGGGCGTAGCTTTCAATCTGCTCCAGATGGCCAAGCGAATTAGCCCGCAGTGCAAAGCTGCCGAATACGAAGATCTGTCCAGGGAGAAAAGTCTCACCCTGGACCGCATCGCTATCGATGATAGTAGAAGCCATCAAGCCTAACGGCGACGACACAGAGGAACTCTCAATGAAAGCACCAATGTCGGTGTCAAAACTGGCGGATCTTGGGTAGGGGGTCCCGAACTGTGCATCTAGGCCGGATGGTAACAGGAGGCAGGGGACATGATGTTTTACCCAGGATCGGGCCCTCTTGATGGAGCTAAAGCCCTACATCCTGCTTGATTAATATTGATGATATGGGTAGTACAAGAGTAGATCTACCACGAGATCAGAGAGGCTAAACCCTAGAAGCTAGCCTATGGTATGATTGTATGTTATGGTTGTTGTCCTATGGACTAAAACCCTTCGGTTTATATAGACACCGAAGAGGGTTAGGGTTACACAAGGTCGGTTACGAAGGAGGAGATATCCATATCCATACTGCCTAGCTTGCCTTCCACGCCAAGTAGAGTCCCATCCGGACACGAGATGAAGTCTTCAATCTTGTATCTTCATAGTCTAACAGTCCGGCCAATTGAGATAGTCCGGCTGTCCGGAGACCCCCTAATCCAGGACTCCCTCAGTTTCACTTTGCCTCCACTACGTGTCGCTTCCCGTCTTAGTTTTGACATCCCATTCAGTTCATGCCCCGACACATCTTGACGAGATCGATTGATGTTGAGAGATCAACTGCATGTCGTGCAAGGAGATAAAGGTTTGGTCTGTTTCTATGATAGAAATGACCCGCAGGGGGTGAGGGGGTCTGTGGGGATCAGAGGTAGTATATTGTACGTTCATAAACGAAACGAACATATTGTTCCCACCCTAGTCCTCTTTCAATCGATCTCCGGACCCCAAGATGAAATCAAGAGAAAACGAGTGGGTGCACGTGTGATACCTAAGGCGGATTCAAAATTTTGAACCGGTGATCATAGCATCCGCAAATCATATATAAAGAGTATTCAATGTTCCTTTCGCTTTTGTACATACAATATACTCCCTCCGTTCCTAAATATAAGTCTTTTTTAGAGATTTCACCATGGACTGCATACAGATGTATATATACATAGATTAGAGTGTAGGTTCACTCATTTTGCTCCGTATGTAGTCTCTTATTGCAATATCTAAAAAGACTTATATTTAGGAATAGAGGGAGTAGTTTACATATAAGTTTTATGTGTAGTAAAAGTATCTCTACTTTGATCAAACTTACATAAAAAAGTATTAACATTCAACAACGCCCAATCAATATTGTTAGATTTGTACGTACTCCTAGATTTGTATTCAAACATAGATGGTTTCCAATTTGTTTTCAACCACGTGAATGTGCTTGTTCTCGCGCATGCTCTTCCTACTAGGATTTCTCCACGTATAGCCAGTCCAATAGTAACTTTTTTTAAGCTTCCTGTCCAATAGTACTAGTGGAGTACTAACAACATCTATAGTAGAGTATGCAATGCTCCTAGTACTCCCTCCTTCCATTTATATAGGGCCTAATAGCAAGTCTAATAAGGCCTAGTCAGTAGGCTATACTTGTCATGTCATTAAAATCCTAGTTGGAGGAGTGAGAAGAGAGGGGAGAGAGTGAAGCGGGCTCTTATATTCTACAACCCAGCCATAACACATAGATCAAGAAAAAATCGTATGCATGCAACTCTCTTCCAATCATATACCTTGCTCATGCAAATATTAAATGCTTAGAGCCAACCTAATAGCCATTCTAAGAGCCAACTTACATGGCACTTTTGCCTATGTGAAGGAGAGAGATGTGAAAAAGTAAGGGGAGTGAGCTCTCATGCAAGAGCCTAGTTATATACGCATTCCTAGGTAAATACAATAAATATGAAGAAAGAGATAGAGAGGAGATGGGAAAAAGTACTAATACAATAGCCAAACTTATATTTTTTTCGCGGGAAATAGCCACGTCAGGGGATCCTCATCCGTAGTATACTCCCTCTGTTTTTATTTACTCCCCATAAAACAGAGGGAGTGGTAGTATAAATGACGCGGGCGGGGGAGGTGGAGGGACGTTGGTTTGCTCTCAACTGTGGTCCCACAAGCAAGCGAAAACGCAAGATGAAGCACGTTCCATTCGGTGAACGACGTGGAGGGTCCAGCGTGCCGGCGTGCAACGCGAACGCGACAAGAGAGATGTACAGTCAAAACCGATTGACCTTCGCTGCTCGGCCGGAACCACTATTCACACGGGAACCTTCACTGCTCGGCCTACGCCAGCCACTGCCCCGAAACCACACCTCCTCTCCAGCCCATTCCCCCACCTTTCGATCCCCTAGCACGCATCAAGCGTCCCCTAGTTCGCCGGAAAGCCATGGTGCGCCGCAAGATCACGTACTACAAGATGCTGACGCCGGAGCGCCGTGCAAAAATCGCGGCAGCGGTCGGCGCCACAGACCTCCATTCCCAAGCTCACTTTGCGGCGGGCCAATCCTCGAGTTCTCTGGAGCGAAGCTACGAGGAGGAGGAAGCCGATCCAATGTCCATGGCGGAGTTCGCAGCACAGAAGGCCCCCGATGGGTATGAGACGATGGACGCCGACTTCGTGCCGGTGTCCGGGTCCCCCATGGTGCAGGCGGACCAGCGTTTCAACCTGGCGATACTAAAGGAGGACTGGGAGGCAGAGGCTCAACTTGACGCGGAGCACGCGCATGCTGCTACCATCGAGGCTCTCCTGCAGGCGGAACTAGATGTCGTGGCTGTGAACCGGGCGGCGGAGGCTCAACTCGATGCGGAGCCCACGGATGCCGCTGCCATCGAGGCCCTCCTGCATGCGGAACCGGACGTCATGGACTTGAACCGCGCGACGGAGGCTCAACTCGATGGGGAGCGCGCAGATGCAACTGCCATCGAGGCCCTCCTGCAGGCGGAACCGGACATCGTCGACTTGAACCGGGAGGTGCTCTCTTCCATGCAGAGCGCCCGCATGCTCCGCGTGAACGAGTAGCTGGAGGCCGAGGACAACCACGGTGCGGAGACAATACGTCGGCAGCTACGGCTGGTTCGCATCGGCAGCCAAAGACGATGAGGCCGTCTCATTCCGCGAGCAGTGATAGTTTTTCTTTATGTTGTTTTAGGGATCTTTTGCTGTCGCCTGACTTCCATCATTTGGGTCAGTCTACCATTTTAGGCGGTTGGATGAATATCCTACGTCTCCTAACCCTTCTTCCTCACCTCTTCTTCTTCCCCAACAGACCACCGCACGGGCCGTACGGATCCTCCCCAACATGCGGTTGGATAAACATAATGTATGAACAGAAATTATCTGTCGGTGGTAGCACATGTCAGTGAGGGTGCGTTCCCTTGGTTGGGTTTGCAGCGTGCAAGAGCGACTGTGTGAGGGTGCGGTGCGACCGCAGCGTGCAGGAGCGACCGTGTGAGGGTGCGGTGCGACCGCGACAGCCGTGCGCAAGTGTACCTCCTTTTCATTTTGAAAACTTTAGGCAATCTTGGCAAAAATGTGTGGCGAAGTATGGCAATGCAAGGCCTAGACCCAAACTGGATAAGTACGTACGTACTAGGAGTACTAGTGTTAAAAAAAAGAAAGGCGGGGTTTTCCTTCGCGGGATTAATCGATAGAAATCCTCGTTTAACATGTTAATTAATGCGTATTTTTTCTCCAAAGCCCAAAGAGCTAACCATCTCACTCCTCATCACTTGATTAATGCAGTGCCATGCAAACAAACCTTCTCACTTCTGCATGCATGCAAGGGTATATTAATGTCCTTGGTTGCTAGTACAAGGCAAACCCCATTAATTTTTCCTCGATTAGTGTTAGTGGCCTTTTGGAAATTGTAATTTTGATATACTGGCCCCGTGTACAAAAAATGGAGGTAGTAACTATTTGACTTCCTTCCCCATTGCGGTGACATCGATGATATCTCGAACGTTGTGGTTTGGCGAAGTGCGTTCGACGGAGAACACCATTGAGGGAGACCACGGTAAGTCGTTCGCAAGTGCCGCCTGCAAGCCGAGACAACCACCTTATTTGCATCTAGGAAGTCTGTTGAACCAAAGGACTCGTAAATGTACTAGTACTGCTAGTACACAATAGCGTCGTCCGTCCAGCTTAGTGCGGTGAGGTGGTTCCTCAAAGAAGACAATGGAGAAGCGGAGTCAGTGAAGAGTGAAATGATGGTTGCTTCGTCCGTGCTTTGTGATTTGATGCCTCACTGGTTTGTGATTTTTGATAGAAGGGACAGCGGAGTAGACTCTATGCTCTATACTATACATGCGTCCAAGCACGGGAGAAAGAGGAGAGACGTTGCATTTTTCTATTCCTTCAATCAATCAATCAGGGAGCTTCAGTTCCATCTTTTTGGCTTTGGAAGCACCATCCACAATGGTTCCCATCGATGTCAAAAGCTATTTTCACATTTGGCTACACATTGTGGATGCCCTTAACCGTACCACTTGGTTTTGCTCCTGTGTGCTATTTACAAATCTCAGTTATACTGATCTAAAAAATTATAGAATCAAGATTAGTAAAAAGGAGGTGATTTTGCCGCGCGGATGGCGGGGGATGTTTCTTATTTTTAGAGAACGTTGGCCTGGAGGTTTGCTAACATGCGGTCCCACGTGTCAGTGCTTTACCAAGCCGATCCGCGTCCCACATGAGGTTGAACAATGGCAGAAGCAACAAGTGGTTAACTTGAAGAAGATGAGGGAGAAGCGGATTCAACAATGAGTGAAATGATGGTTGCTTCGTCCCTCCAACTTCTTTTTTACTAGCATTATTATTACTTCGTCCCTCCAACTTAATTGCGGGAAAGGTGCAGCTTTGTGGTTTGACACCTCATTGCTCATTACTACGCCGGCGCCATGACTAGGGTGCTTCACCCCTGCTGCTCTGCACTGTATTTTGGAATGGCATGTGGACCCGGTAGCTTGATGTCCCACATGTCGGCGAAAGGGACTAGAACATTTATGAGAGCGAGCGCTCCACTCTTACGACGGAGGAGTACACGACACGGTGGCCCAGTGAACTGTAACTTGTACTATATAGTACTATAGTTTTGCTGTTTCGCACGATCCATCGATACAAACCCGATTAAACATGAAAGGGTAGGATTTTCCCATGCGGTAGATGATACTGGCCATACATTTCAAAGGCAATCACTGGTGCGCGTCGGTCATAAACAAACGGTTTTTACCCCTTTCTGCGACGGCATTTGGAACCGTCGCCAAGTGAGTGTGTGTGATAGGGTGTCCTTCCCACACGACCCAGAAATCGTCGGGGATAGGCCCTCCTGGGACCCAGGCTGGGGCCGTGTACGATCGGGCGAGGCATCGAAACCCAATCATTTCTGTAGGTATGTACATCCCACACGGTGAATCCCCAAAATCATTTCCGCAGGTATGTACATCCCACACGGTGAATCCCAAAAATCATTTCCGTAGGTATGTACATCGCACACGGTGAATCCCAGAAAAACATTTCCGTTCGTATGTATGTCACACCCAGTCAATCTAAGGAATACGTTTCCGTTCTTACATACATCCCACATAGTCAATCCAGGGAAAACGTTTCCATTTGGATGTACATCCGACACGGTTTTATGTATATGCTCGTGTGTGAAAGGTGTAACTATCACACATGCTCTGCATTGGTTAACTGTTTGCTTTCATTAACTACATCACACACGATTTGATGTAGAAAACTGTGTGGCATTGGGCTATCCATCGCAAGCACTTTTACTGCTAGAACCGTTTGCAAAGGTCCATGACCATCTGTTCTATTTTTATTTTTGCCTGTAATTTATTATTCTAATTGGAAATTTTGAAATACGAAACGTGCAATTCAAATTCTCAGCACAATGGTTCAACAACGAATCCATAAATAAAATTGCCAGTACAATATGTTTAGTAATTACAGGATTAGGCAGCAATTAACTATGACGAACCACAATATTTAAAGGCGGTAAAGGTGAAGAGACAAGTGTAAATCATTTTGACTGCCGACGGTGTTGAAGAAGAGGAATGCCCATAATGTGCCTTCCTGCATGCCATAGGCACGAACCACTTTTGTCCAACCCCTTGTGATGATCGCCCGCCCATCCTCCACCGCCTTCAGGAAGACTTCTAGAGCATTATCATGGTAGCATGAATTATATACTTTAACCTTAGTTGCCTCCACTCCGGTCATGTAGTTTGCAAGGTAATCATCAGTAAATAGCTTCAGAAACCACTGAAAAGAGAAAAATATCAGATACTGAGGTCTAATAGAGTAACTTGTTGTGGGCAAGGGGAAAAGGAAACACATTACTTACCATCCTAAAGTTCACTGTTGTCTTCGACAAAGTGTAAATAAAGAGCTTAATTCCAATCACCCATTTCTTTCGCCTAACAATCTTTCTTAGTTTCCTCACTTGACGCTTGTTCATGAATATCTCATTGCCCCATGCACAAAAGGGATCGAAGCGTGGATCAGTACCCCTCATATATGTACCGACAAGCAACCAGTAAATGTTAGAAGGTAAACTGAGATTGCACAAATGATGTAAAATACAACTACCTATGTTCCTAAGTACAAGTATTTTTTTTGAGATTTCAATATGAACTACATACGGATGTATATAGAATTATAGATATAGTTTTGATTAGAATCTAGATTCACTCATTTTGCTCCTTATGTAGTCTATATTGGAATCTCTAAAAATACTTATATTTAGGAATAGATGGTGTATAAGACATGGGATGCATCTAACCTCGATGGCAAACAACAACATCGCCCATTGTAGCCCTGTGTAAGCACATGGAAAGCCAATGTTAAGTACAACAGGGTTAACATCCACCAAAAATAGCAAATGGTAATAAAACGGCAGCATCTGTAGTGATATCTTCATTTCGAAAGAGTAGCACGGTAGCAAAGGGACGGATTAAAAATGGATACAACTATTAATTACAACAGGTTTAACAACATCCTAATTCATGTTTTGTAAGTTTGTATCCATTGAAATACAACTCTTTAAAAATGATACAACTGTTAATTGCAACAGGCTTAATAGACATTGAAACTGGTACTGATAAAAATGCAATTGGCATAGTTAAACATCACAAGGCAGGTGCTGCCAGAGCAGAGAATG
Organism: Triticum urartu; assembly: GCF_056163025.1. Classification (NCBI taxonomy): domain Eukaryota; kingdom Viridiplantae; phylum Streptophyta; class Magnoliopsida; order Poales; family Poaceae; genus Triticum; species Triticum urartu. The sequence goes on along the minus strand of NC_141875.1, from coordinate 140,641,134 downwards.
GCCCAGATGTCTATAAAAAGGTAGGTAAAGTAGCAAAAACGTGTTAGGCATGTTTACTAGAACATGCTTAATACATCGACCGTACAGAACATAGCCATTAATTGCAACTAGTATTGGTAAGATTGAACTGGTGAGTACATACTTGGTAAGTCCTGAGAGGTAGTTACTGGGGCACTTCATCTTGGCCAGAGCTCGCCCAAAGTTAGCGACGGCGGAGGCGAGCTATTCCTCCGGGTCGAAGCATGGATCAGTGCCACTGACATGTGTACCTACAGGCAACGAGTAAATGGGTAGAAGTTAAACTGCAATTGCACAAATTATGTGAAATACTGTAAGACATGGGATGTAGCTCACCTCGACGGCAAACAAGAGCATCGGCTGTTATGACCCTGCGTAAGTACATGGGCAAGCATGTTAAGTTCAACAGGGTTAGCATCCACTAAAAATAGCAAAAGGGCAGCATAGTGATATCCTGAGTCATGTATTGTATGTTCGTTGCTGGTATTGGTGAAACTGAGCTGGACACGGTAATATTTGAACATCACACAGTGTGTAGTACTGAAATAAACAAGGCACGAACATGCTTAATACATCAACCATACAAATCATAGCCGTTGCAAGTGGTATTGGTAAGATTTAGGTGGTCGGATCTTACCTGTTAAGTCCCGGGGGGTAGTCGTTGGGGGACTTCATCTGGGCCAGAGCCTGCACCATGTCGGTGGTGGCGACGGAGGCGAGGTGTTCCTCCGGGTCAACATGCACAGCGGCCATCGCGCCATGGACGGAGGCGGGGGGGGGGGGATTTGGAGGCATGAGGATGTTTTGTAGGCGCCATTTAAGCAATCTAGTCGGGGACGTGATAGAGATCAGTGGGTTAACTGACTGGATCTGAGCAGAACGTAGATGTGGTTGAAGTTGTGGTTGCAGCGGCGGTTTGAGATGCCGGTAGGGGGAGGTGTGAGGGAGGGGGGATACTGAGGGGAAGGGGATGTGGTTGGAGGAATAAATTCTGAAATTGCGCGCCTAATGAAAATTTTGGTGCGAAATTTGAAACTTGGGTGGGGGAAACACACAACATAGACGAAGCGCGTAAAATACTCGTGTGTGAGAAAAAAGAAAGTTGGCAGATCCCATCTAAAAAAATGTACACGTGTACTTGATTTTTTCAGTCAATGGTACACCTGGTTTATTAGGAAATATTGCACAGGTAATTGACTTATGGGCCATTAACGTAAAAAACGCAGACGGGTACGACATACAAACCATGTGTTTTGTGATCTTCTAATGATTAACGCAAGAAAACGCACACAGGCACACATGCTAATCAGCGCTCAAAGCCCTCAAAGGATGCTCTTACCGACATTGTACGTTAATACTACAAACTTAAAGTACTACTTGTAATTTTCTCTAATACTACAAACTTAAACTACTTCTCACATGCTTCCATTAGGGCATGTTGGCCAGATGTCGGTGTTCTCCTTCCCGGCCTTGTAGGCGGCAGGCCACCGTGCTTCGATCTCCGCCAAGCCCTCCTCACCACGGCGTGCGACCTCTTTTTTCTTGTGGCGGCGGGACTCTCTTTTCTTGTCTGCTTTCTGCCTTTTCCGCTCCTTCTGTGCAGCTTTGGACGCCTCTAGATCCACTACCCATTTAGCCATGGCAGCCTCAGAGTCTACCCATGTAACTGTCTGGCCGCCGACGGCGATGAACTCGGCATAGCGAGATGCCATCGCTTCCTTACCGTGTGTGCGGTCGCGGGCGGCGAGGAACGCGGCACAGCGGGATGCCATCGCTTCCTTACCACTTACTGTGCACCGCGGTGCCATGGACGACGCCTGGAGAGAGCTCTGGGACGGAGGGGCCAGGCAGCCGTACAGTGCGGTGGTATTCAAGAGCTCAACCACAAACGACAACAGAAATTTGGCTTCCCTTACAATTTTGATCATTCATTCACTACTAGAAATCCACATTTTACCTAGAGTCATATACCGTAGGTAAAATAGGAAAAACCATAGCGAAAGACTTTACCTTGGGCTTGCCCTAGGTAAAGAACCCTAGGTATAGTATAGTCGGTAAAGACCCCTTCCCCTAGGGTGTATCCAGCAAGCTCTAGGGAAAATTTCTTTACCTAGAGGCACAAGCCCTAGGGAAAGATTTCCATATGTATGTTGCAATCCACGTGGATAGGTTGTTTACCTACAGCCAGGCCCTAGGGAAAGATTGTGGGGCCCTTTCGTGCCACATCACCATACTTTCCCTAGAGTTACATACTGTAAGGAAACACATTCCCCATATGTAGACATAATTCAAACGTGTAATTTAAATTTGAATTCATAACCAATAATTCAAAATGGAGCCATAATTATAAAATGAAAATAACATCAAATAATTAGTGTATATATATAGATATAGATAGACACCAATCGTCACATGCATACAGTAGATGCCAAGACATCACCAGCCATCACATGTTTGACCAAAAAATAGGCTTGCTAGCTAGAGTTTGCTACATCTAACTGATTAAGCATCTCAATTAGCACGTACACACTTATGTAGGTCAACTAGAGTTTCCTACATTACACAGCATGTACTAGCATGTTAACTATACATTCACCAAAATATTACTCCACGCACTGTACATCCAAGAACATCAAGGAACCAACTGACTGCTCAATAGCGATAGGCTTAGTGCACCGGTTCCAGACTGACTGAAAAATCCCCCAAACATCCCTTCATCGTCTACAGCAGGAACACTTGCAACAGTAACATGTTCCTGAAAAGAAAGATTCGCAAATTCTCAAAAGCTGGAACATGACAATAAGAACTTATTAGAGGAACTACATGCAACTCTATGTTCCAATGAAAATTAGTGAGTTACATCAAGTCGACAAAGTCTAAACAGAATTTCCTATTTCCAGTAATTAGAACAAAGGCATGCAAAATCTGGTATAAATTTTGGCAGCATAACAACTATAAATTGGACAATTGGACAAAAAATATATTATGATCCCTCCAACGTCCTCACACAGCCCCATTAATCATCATTAATCCCAAATGATCCAGCACCACACAGTCTAGCATCACACATCACATGAGCATGCATATTGTCACAAGTATGTGAATAGGTATCTCTCAACTTATCCATACACACATAAGCAATGCAACTACACATGCTGCATCATTTTGAATCAGTTCGCTGGTTGTTTTGGTACAAATAAATGAGACCAAAGACTATACTGAAGGAAGGAAAAACATTTACTACCAACAATAGCCATGTGAAACTATTATTTGCACACAGAAACAACAATATGTACTCCTATGTTTGAAGCACCCTATGGTGCATTGCATTCGTGTTTTAGCCCAATCAAGAAATTATACTACAAACAGCTGTAACATTCTCTTCTGAAAAGGAAAGAAGGCAAACATGCATTGTTCAATATACCCCTCTTACTAAGTTATTTAACCCTAGAAGGTCACAACAAACAGACCATTACTATTTATATCATTTGAGATCAGTTTGAGAAATACATACATTAATAGAGCTAGGATTTGTTTCTTGTTGAGCACACAAAGCTGGCGATTCTTCGCTATTTTCTAGAATCTGCAAAACAAGAGCCAGGTTTTAAAAGTAACCCTTATCATGCTTTAAATGTATTAATGTGTGTGTGTGTGTGTGTGTTTGCTTGAGATGGATGATTACATACTTGGATGGTAGATTGTTGCGTTGATCCAGGAGGAGAAAGCGAACGAAAAGGAGGTGGAACCGCCAACAGTGGTATTTCTCCAATAGGCACTCCTTGCTTAGTTGCCAAAGTCTGCAAAAAAAGAAAATTCACATAGTGGTTACTTTCTAATGCTAGCAAATTAATTGATAAACATGGAATGTATAACCAGCACCTGAAGAAACTTTTGTATCTCATTGCAGTGCTTGTACATCCCAACACCCCATGACAAGACATTGTTGGCATAAGCCTCTGCTTTTCGAGTCTTCTCGGACTCCTTTTGACGCACATCTTCAATTTCTTCAGCTCGATGACGCTTCAAGGCTGCTGAAGATGTACCAGTAGCTCTCACCTCAGAAATGACCTCGATGTCATTGACAATGCCATTAAATAGAGACCATGTACCATGTGGCTTCCCATTAGAGCAATCATAAAGTGCCTTAGAACTAACATCATTTTTCAGGATATCATAGTCCTCTCCATTTAACTCTTTAGCCTATTCTGTGTAAAGTGCGAACTCAAGAAGAAAACAAAGGTACACAAAGGTTTAGGAATTTCAAATAATTGTGTAAATCTCCTATTACACAATTGCACAAGTGGCCAGACAAATTGACATACAAATTGGACAAACAAGTTGACATGCAAATACACTAAATTCAGACCAGACTTCATAAGGATGTGTTTGGTTTGAGAAAAAGATATATATTGGCATTATTCCATGGTATTGCTAAAAAACACATACCAAACATTTAGTTGCTTCTGGTGTGTTGAGAATTATAGGTTTGGTCTTGTCCAATCCTCTATGTGTATGCACCCAAGCCTGAATCTGGTTAACATCTTCCCCGGTTTGTTCGGACTGCATTACACAAGATTCAAGACATGTAAGATATTTATAATTCTTCATATGATAAGTGATAATAAAGGAAACTACTAAGTTTAGTTGATAACCATTTTTTGACTTATAGTAGTCATCGAGTTGGAACCACCCTTGTGAGGCTTGAACTTTGAGCTGCAACGATTGGCACGGTATTTCTTTGATTTTGCAATCCACTCTTCACTGCACCACTCATCCACTACAACAACCCAAGCTTCTTTTCCTAACCAACCTTGTCTTTGCACCAAATACTGAGCTCTATCCAAATAGTGTTGCCCAACAAGCTTGTCATTCATGTTAGTGTTCTCAGTTTTTCGAAAATGATCAATTATGGCTTGGATTCTTGCATAGTAAAATATACTTGGCAAAAGTGCCTTGCAACATCTTCGAACATGTTGCTTTGCCTTCTCTGAGTATGCATCTTCATACTTGTACCTTAGCTGCAATGAGAATTGATAGATGGTTTAATATAAATAAGAGCAAATTACCTTGGTCAACAAAAGAGAGCAATTTAAATAGTTAATACCCAAAAAGCATCTTCAATTTTGTCTGCAACAGAATGACCATTCGTGTCTTTCACCGCATGATAATGCTCCCACTCCGTTGCAACCACCTTCCCACCATCATAATCCAGAATAACGGGATGGTTACTTTTCAGAAGGCATGTCAATACACTTGATGGTCTTCTGCCCTTTCAAACGACAGGAATGTCCTTCCAATGCCTACAAAGAAGGAAGTTGTAAATACAAAAAACAAGTATTAGAAAAGGAAAACATATTGCAGAACAAGAAAGTACTTATACTAAATAATAAGACTTACGTCTTGCCAATAGGTCGAATGATTGGACAATCTTCATTATTTGGAATGGCAGGAGGAAGATCTGAAACTCCTCTTATGTACCCATCATAAGTGCCATCAGCAGCAGTAGTGTTTCGAGCAGCATGCGCTGGTTTGATCGCTACAACAAGTCGAGATGCTTTTATTCCAATTGTCATCCTGTAATGTGTGATTCTTGAAACAAATAAGATAAAGATAGCAAAGAACAGTTTACAACCAACAAGACAATCATGATAAACATAACGATAGCAAATAGATAAGTGTTTCTTGCCAAGTCTTCAACTACCCAAATTACAAACAATGATAATAAATAGAAAATGGGCTAGAAATCATCATCATCTTCAATTTCCTCAATGATCACTTCATCATAGTCTTCATCCTCGGTAACTTGTTCCTGAATCCTTTCACCACCCAAATCATGTCTGTTGCTAATATGTGACAATTCGGTTGGATCAACCACCTCATATGAACCACGTATTGTTAAGTTGTCAAGTTGTGATCCTACTTGTACAATGAAATCATTGGCATCTAAACTATTCTCTTGGAACACATCTGCATTAGTGGGTGTTGTTGTTGTGTAGTCATCATCTGTGGGAGTTTCTAGACTGCCTAGAGGTGGTACTCTGTAAGCAACTTGCCAATCAAGAAGACTTGCAACCGAAGTGCAAGCATATGGAACATAATAGACTAAGCTCACTTGGCTGGCAATAGCAAAACACGAGGTTTGGGTGAACTCATGGAGTGGGTGAACTCATGCATCTATTTTCAGGAGTGGCATTTTCAAACTAGCTAAGATACACTTGCACTCATACAAGCTTGATGGCATTTTATTGCCTTGTGGGAGTGTATCTTGCCAAAGTTTCAGTAAACTATTTATGCAGTCCCCTTAAAAATTGTATTGTGACTTAATTCCCATCAAGCTTGTAACAGTAGCAAAGCGCGAGGTTTGGGTGAACTCATGGAGTGGGTCTCTAACAGCTGACAACATGGCATAAAAAGCTTTGGCATCTGGTGCTGGCTCCTCGTCTACATTATCGACATGCATTGCATCCCCAAAGTCACACAACATGTGCTCTAAGCAAACAGTGTTGACAGACTCCACTCTATCTACATGAACATGATGCTCCCCATGTGCAGTCCATCTAAAGTAGTTGGGCATGAAACCCCAATGACAAAGATGAGAGGTCATCAATTTTTTTGTTCTTCTACTACCATTGCGACATTTTGAGCAAGGACAAGAAACTCCAAACTTGGCAGTACGGACACCCTCAAAAACATGGTTCACAAAAGCATTTGTATTGCGTATCCACTCATCAGAATGCCTTCCATTATCCTTCCACCCACTATACATCCAGCTACGTTGAGCATCCAAAGACATGGTTTGGTTTTCTACTTAAATCTGAAATAAAAATGAATTGCTACGATCACAAGTCGCATCCCAACAAAAAATGAATGCATCATACACACTAAAATAGAAAACCACTCATCACCAACAAAAAATAACCCCACATTCCCACATCATACAAGTGAATAATGCATTAATCAACATAGTTTTTATGGAAAGAAGAAATCATAATACCTACTTGATTTAGCAATGCATTTCTTCTCTGTTGATTCGATGCCATGAGCAGGGAACTTTTCTTCAAGCAAACAACACCCGACACTTGTTAGTTTCTAAAAAAATGTAGAAAACCAATGAAGAATATTAGAGGACTTCCATTTATTCATAACATAAAACAAAGACTAGGGTGGAAAAGCCCAACAATTGCGGCTACTAGCTTTCATATGGATAACTAAACAACAATGGTAAAACACACACGCAATTTTGTGTAGATAACTACAGCAATCGAAAAAATGCAGTAATCTGACCACTGTTAACATGAGCATATATAGTAATTAATGAAGCTATTGTTTCTGTCATTCGTGCAATTACAGTAGCTATGAACAAATTTAACAGATAAACTACATGAAACATTTCCTGTTCACTGTGTTTAGTGTCTGCATTCTGACCACAATTTACATGGTTGAATGGTTCATTCATGTGTTCGTGCATCTCCATATCAATAAGTTCTTCTATTTCTTCTTTTGCTAGAAATTTCTTTTATTCCTAGGACCTTTCATACACCTTTTAACCAAGATGTTTAAACTGAAAACCCCACCTGCTGGAGAAGATACTGAACATCGTCCACATGTACTGAATAGCGCACCACCTACTACTTCCTTCAGATGCTAAAACCAAAACAACAGTTTCAGAATTTTGCTAGACATACACAAGTACAACTATCTAAGCCAGCAATCAAACATCTTTCTAAACTAGGGGGGAAGAGAGATAGAGACAACCTTTTGGACCGAAGCAGCTGCGTACAACAGAGCAGACCGGGTGCTCGTCCAATCAGCGGGGGCATCACCGTCACCACATCCAAAGGGCTACCAGTCAGCAGAGTTAAGGGCATCACAGATGCGGTCACCACGAGAAGCACGACTCCGTCACCCCGGCCGGCGTGGCCATGGCCGCCACGCCCGTTGTGAATGTCACCGATCCAGTACAGGGGGAAGAAGGGGCACGACGGAGGGGGGCGGGCCGGGGTGCAGCGGAGCGGGGTGGGCCGGGGCGCAGCGGCGTGGGGCGAAGTAGGTCGCGGCGGCACGGGGCGGAGCAGGTCGCGGCGGCGCGGGGCGGGCGGGGATAGAAGAGGGGATTTTTTTAGTCTGGCAGCGCTTGGGGTATGGGTGAAGCGTGAAGGAGGGACCTAGCCAAATAAATTCCTGTACGCACCCTTTTTTCCTTCCTTTTTTGACTGACCAGTGGGCCCAACTTGTGCGAGGGGAAAAACCTGGCGCGCTGTGTCAATAAAGGAGTGCGGGAGGCAACCTACGTGGCCACATCGAGGGCATCTCTTCGGTCTTTTTTGGCTTTGATGGTACGTACGTGGCACCACCCTAGGGAAAGTTTAGTTTCTAATTTTTTTTGGCTGGAAAGACATCTTTCCCTAGAGGGTCCTGTTCATTTCTTTTCTATCCCTTGAGTTAGCTAATGAGCTCAAGGTAAAGAGGTTGGCTCTAGGTAAAATATGGATTTCTAGTAGTGATTATCGCACACGGTTCATCTCCGTCGCTTCCGGAAACAGTGTGGGCTGAGCCTATTGTGTGTTGCGTTATGATTGGCCGGAACCACAGCCACGCGGATCGCGTGTGTGCACCGTTGGATGCACCGCAATCGAACGACAATCCATGTCCCTCATATCACACCAGTGCACCTGGAGCTGGATTGGATTTATATGCGCTAAATGCCTAGAAAATGCACATAATCCCCTAAATATGGTAAATGAGCCCAGAAAAATGCAAAATTTGAACACGGTGATTTGCAGGGTGTATGTTCGTCGTAGAAAAAAACTCCAGGGCAAAGAACATAGAAAATTTGGATTCCCCTTTAATCATGAGGATTTCCCTTTCGAAAGCATGGAACTTCCTCGGTGATGGTTCAGTTTATGAAGGGCGTGCATGACAACATAAGCCAAACCTTCTCAAATTTTTACCAAGGCATGATGAGGTCATACCATGGCACCATGCCAGGCGTCATGTTTTTTAAGCATTTATTTCATTTTTTCTATAGTTGAAAACCTAACAAACAAACATTTATGGTTGACTATTGCCACACATTTCATCGAAATATCTATCCATTCCTTGTAAAAGGCATGAGAATTTACTAAATGGCACGAGCATGGTTTTCTAGGCCGTTCTTGTGGACCCTTTCATGCATCGATTGTTTGAACTTGAATTATGTGCATTAATGCCTAGGAAATGCACATAATCCCCTAAATATGGCAAATGAACCCGGAAAAGTGCCAAATTTGAACACGGTGATTTACAGGTTGTATGCTCATCATAGAAAAAAACTCGTGGACAAAGGACAAAGGAAATTTGGATCTCCTTCAATCTTGGTGATTTCCCCCTCGAAACCATGAAACTTCCGCGGTGATGGTTCGATTTATGAAAGGCGTGCATCACGACATAAGGAAAACATTCTCCAATTTTTACCAGGGCATGGTGAGTCCATACCATGGCACCACGCCAGGCGTCAAGTTTTCCAACCATGTGTTTCATTTTTTGTATAGTTGTTAACCGAGTAAAAGACGCATTTATGGTTGACTATTGCCACACATTTCCTTGAAATATCTGCCCATTCCTTGTAAAAGGCATGAGAATGTGCTAAATAACACGAGCATGGTTTTCCAGACCGTTCTTGTGCACCTTTTGATGCACCAATTTTTCGAATTTGAATTATGTCCATTAATGCCTAGAAAATGCACATAGTCCCCTAAATATGGTAAATGAGCCCGAGAAAATGTCAAATTTGAACATGTTGCATTTGAGGCGGTATGTTGATCATTGAAAAAAACTGAATGACAAACTCGTACGGAAATTAGGATTCCCGTTCAATCTTGGGGATTTTCCCTCTCGAAAGCATGGAACTTCCTCAGTGATGGTTCGATTTATGAAGGGCGTGCATGATGACATAAGCCAAACCTTCTCAAATTTTTACCAGGGCATGGTGAGGTCATACCATGGCACCATGCCAGGCGTCATGTTTTTTAAGCATTTATTTCATTTTTTCTATAGTTGAAAACCCAACAAACAGACATTTGTGGTTGACTATTGCCACACATTTCATCGAAATATATGTCCATTCCTTGTAAAAGGCATGAGAATTTACTAAATGGAACAAGCATGGGTTTCTAGGCCGTTCTTGTGGACCCTTTCATGCATCGATTGTTTGAACTTGAATTATGCGCATTAATGCCTAGGAAATGCACATAATCCCCTAAATATGGCAAATGAACCTGGAAAAGTGCCAAATTTGAACACGGTGATTTGCAGGTTGTATGCTCATCATAGAAAAAACTCATGGACAAAGGACAAAGGAAATTTGGACCCCCCCTTCAATCTTGGTGATTTCCCCCTCGAAACCATGAAACTTCCTCGGATGATGTTTCGTTTTATGAAAGGCGCGCATCACGACATAAGGTAAACATTCTCCAATTTTTACCAGGACATGGTGAGGCCATACCATGGCACCACACCAGGCGTCATGTTTTCCAACCATGTGTTTCATTTTTTGTATAACACGAGCATGGTTTTCCAGACTGTTCTTGTGCACCTTTTCATGCACCGATTGTTCGAATTTGCATTATGTGCATAATTAATGCCTAGAAAATGCACACAATCCCCTAAATATGGTAAATGAGTTCAGAAAAATGTCAAATTTGAACATGTTTCATTTGAGGCGGTATGTTGATCATTGGAAAAAAACTAAATGACAAACTAAGATGGAAATTTGGATTCCCCTTCAATCTTGGTGATTTCCCTCTCGAAAGCATTGAACTTCCTTAGTGATGGTTTGATTTATGAAGGGTGTGCATGACGACATAAATCAAACCTTCTCAGCTTTTAACCAGGGCACAGTGAGGCCATACCATGGCACCATGCCAGCCGTCATGTTTTTCAAGCACATATTTCATTGTTCAATAGTTGATAACCCAGTAAATGACGCGTTTGTGGTTGACTATTGCCACACATTCCAATGAAATCTCTACCCATTCCTTGTAAAAGGCTTGAGAAATTACTAAATACCACGAGTATGGTTTTTCCAGACCGTTCTTGTGCACCTTTCATGCACCAATTGTTTGAATTTGAATTACATGCATTAATGCTTACAAAATGCACATAATCCCCTAAATATTGTAAACAAACCCGGAAAAGTGTCAAACTTGAACATGGTGATTAGCAGGGTTTATGTTCATCGTAGAAAAAAACTTATGGATGAAGGACAAAGGAAATTTGGATTCCCATTCAATCTCGGTGATTTACTATCGCACACGATTCATCTCCGTTGCCTCTGCGAACCGTGTGTGTTCACTCACACATGCAAAAGGAAAAGAAAACCCTCGCCCACTTCGTCCCCACTCACTCGCCGCGGACTCCTCCGCAACTGTGCACCCTAAGCTCGACGGCTGTTGGCGGCGGGCGTAGGTCGCGCTCCAAACGACACCGGATTTCGCCTCCACCACTTTCCGCCGCCTATCTGCACCAACATTCCAGACTCTGGTCGACTGGGGTTTTCTGCGGGATTGGGCCGGGGATTTTTCTCATGGAGAAGGTAATCAACTTACTTAGCGAAATATTCAGTCATCTCTTATCGCAGTCCGTCCGTCGCTGTTAATCAACCGGCAGAAACCGCCGTGGAATCATTTTTGTTCTAGCTGATTCGTGGGTGTTCATTCATGTGTGCACAGTGCGAGCACAAATCGGGCAACTGTGGTCGTGGCCAGTCGGAAACGAAGTTCTATCTCACCTTTCTGGATGACTTCAGGGAACGCTCGGTATGTTCAATCTCAACCTACCACGGTCGGCATGGCCTAAATCTGTGAACATATACTGTCTGTTGCTACATTATCTATATATTTGCATCAAATCTTTGTTACATTATCTGTTTTTAATTCTATATTTTTGTACTTTGCTTGCATCTATATATGGATATGTTCTATCAGTTACTCCCATATTTGCATCTTGCTCGGTTATTTCAATATATCTAATTTACGATCTTAATTTTCATTTCAAGCAGTACATCCCTTGCTTTGCAAGAACAGGAGTAGAAGGAAATCTTGGGCTTTACTTTGCTGTTGACTCCTAGGATGTTATATTGACAACACAACATGGATTTACAATGATGGTTAGCGTAAAACTTGATAAAGATGGTCACTCCTATTTTAATGCGGACCTTTGGATAAAAATGTCTAAGTGTTATGAACTGAAAGCTGGCAATAAAATTCTAGTGCATGCACCACAGCCTGGTCTAATTAACATGGATGTTTACTTCCCCAACATCATCAGTCGATCAAAGTCTGATCGAGGTTAGTGTCCTTTAAACTTTCTCCATGATGTCATATTACTATTTAAGCAACCAATTGATCACTATTTAAGCAACCAATTGTGATATCATATTCTGACTCCGTTCCTAGGCAGTAACAAATTCTGTTTACCAATTTATGGGCACTATATATTCTTCTGCCATGTTCTGAATATATAATACCTTTCCACCTTTTAAGCAGGATATGTTGGATGCATAGTGAATGATCTGTATGTTACTAAGTGTCGGTGGGAAACGACACCTATGGGGTCACTAGGATCCCTTCTACGGTTGGCGGGCGCGGGGTTGTGCAAAGAGCGGGTCTGGCGGTCAGCACACAAATCATTTACCCAGGTTCGGGCCGCGGAGACGCGTAAAACCCTAGTCCTGCTTCGATGTATATTTAGGTGTTCTTGTGTTCTTGAACTAGCTGCAGTGGCTCTTTAGTCCAAAAGATCTGAATCCCCCTCCAGTACGCCTTGGGCCTCCTTTTATAGAAAAAAGGGGTCACCACAGTGGCACACAAGAGGTGGAAAGGTGTACAGGGGCTGAGCCTATCCCTTGGCACCGTCGGACAAACACATTTAATGTGCTGCCGACGTGCCCCTCTTGCTTTATTGGGGACGACAAAGAAGCTCGTCCCAGCTGTCGTCACCTTGCCTGGCTCTGACGCGCGTCCAAGCTGACAAGGCGTTGTAGCGCCACGATGGTTGGCTGCTGGGCTGGCGCGGTCGTGGAGCCTTCACGAAGATCTGCATGCCACCACGCAGGTGCTTGCTGAGTTGGTGTAGAGGCCGTGAGTTGCCACGCAGATTCCTGCTCAGCTGGTCGAGCTGGCAGCTGTATGGGAGCGGCGGTGGAATCTTGGCGGACTCGGGCCTGGCTGCAGCCTCGCAGGCGTCCTCGGCAAGGGTCTTGCCGAGGGCCCGGCAAGGGTCTCGCTGCGGCACCGCGGTCGTCCCGTGGATTTCCTTGGCAAGGATCTTGCCAAGGGTCGTCGTCTTCTGGTCTCCATCTGATCTTGTGTGTTTATGATCTCTACAAAGATATACATGCAACCACGGAGGTGCCTCCCGAGCCTTGGTTCCAATATGGCGTGGGAACCCCTTGGGCTCAAGGGTGGCGCGCTCTGCTGGCGTCAGGCAAGTTGCCCTGCCAAGGATCTTGCCGAGGATGCGAAAGCCACCCTGGCAAGAGTCTTGCCGGGGGAGTCCACCTCGCCCTCTTTCTCTCTTTGCGTCTCTGGTCTTGGTGTTGCTCTGGTCGTCTTGTGCTCTGGCATCCCTCCTCTGCCTTGCTTAGTGTGGGCGTGGGCACGGCTCTGACTGCCCATGCACAAATAAAGGGGTGCAAAAGGTGAGCCCCTACTTTTGTACGCCGATAGGAGCCCCCGGGCCTGGGCCACACATAAGTGCTACGCATTGTTGGGCTAGGCCCAGAATGGTGCGTGGGCAGATGGGGCGCATTTTTACCGCAGTAATTTCCCCGTCCGCTATGCTTCCCCATGACCCACGTTGAACGCGCGATGTGGAGGGTCATGCGTGACGTGGGTGTCGTGCGTGGGGCGGTTTCCGCACGCATGCATCACATCATGGTAAAGAGGCGGCCCGCGCCTTCCCTGTAAAAAGGAACAACCGCGGGCGTGCTGCTCATTTACCCTCTGTGTCTTCTCCAATCTCGAAACCGCCATCCCCTCCTTCTTCCTCCTCAAGCCTTCGCTCTCGCTCGCTGCCGCCGCATTTTTGCTGCCCTTTCTCCTCCACCTCTTGCAACCGCCATGGCACCCAAAACCAGCAAGAGCAAAGGAGTGGCCAGGGACGCCGGGGGGACGGAGCTGCCGGAGAGCGAGTCGGCGGCGCGGCGGACACATCACGCCTACTTCCCCTCGACGGTCAACGCGGTCCACCTCCGGGACAACTTCAGGCCCCTGTGGGGGTGCAAGACGGGGGGAGAGACGAAGGGGCATCCGGCCACGCGCATCATCCCCACCGGTTGCGCCAAGGCCACCCCGAATCGGTACCCATTCTTCGTCAACTACTTTTCTTGCGGCCTCTGCCCCTTTCTCTGATTTCTCCAATGACATCATGCACACCTACGACTTCCACGTTCTGGATTTCACTCCAAATGCCGTGGCGTGCATGGCTCTTTTTGCCCATCTCTGTGAGGGCTTCGCCGGAGTGCTCCCCAGCATGACGCTCTTCCGCCACTACTTTTATCCTCGGATCCAGAAGGGAGGTGCCATCTCCGATTGTGTCACTTGGATCCTAACGCCCCTAGAGAAGGGGATGTATCCAGAGGGTGCCCAGAAGGAGAGGTGGGAGGAGTGGTGGAGCCGGTGGTGTTGGATTGAGGAGGAGGACTCTCAGGAGTTTTGCCAAGTTTGCTAGACGCTGCCGGTCCGCAGAGATAACTGGGGCAACGTCGATGCCCAGGACGGGAAGCTCACATTCGCCACCACCAGGATCCACCGCCTCGCCGCTGCCGGGCTCACCCTGGAGATGATTGGGGCGGATTTCATCCGCCGCGGCATCGCTCCTCTGCACAACAAGGGGAGGCCAGCTTGGCTTTTCAGCAACGCGGCTGACATCATGCGGCTCCGCCCCAGTCTGAACCACAACTTCACGGTGATGGGGCACACCCACTTCTGCTAGCGGCTCTTCCAGCTCGACGTGAGTCGTGATGGTATGGCCGAGAGGGCCGGCAAGGCCATGAAGGCCGACAAGGTCGCCAAGGGGCCCTTGTTCGGGTTGCCGGTGGGGTGGTCCCGCTGAGCAACAACTCTCGCTGAACCGACATCATCGCCATGATGCCGGACTTCAATGCGCACGGCCTTGACCCGAATTGGGCCGAGCCGGAGGAGGATCAGGTGCAGGAGTTCTTTGACACCTTGGTGGAGAGGTACGTCCACGAGGAGCCGCGGCTCATCCAGGACACCATCTAGGCGGAACTGGACTACATCGCCGCCAGGGCGGTGGAGGCGGAGCTTGCCAAGGAGGCTGGCAGCGTTGGTGGCATGGAGGACGAGGCCGCGACAGCCGCAGAAGAGAAGGAGCTTGCCTAGTGGGCGGAATCCGCTAGGGAGGCAAGCAGCGCCGGCACTGGGGCCCCTCTCATTGAAGATGATGCCGATGAGTCGTTTGAGGAGGAGGCCGAGGCTGTCAAGCCCCCGGCCACGGGGAGAGGGCGTGTCCTGCAGCGGGCCATCTTTCGTGAGCCGGTCTGGCTTGGCAGGACCGCACAAATGCAACAACTCCGGAGGCGCCCATGAGCCAGACGAGGGCCGCGGCAGCGGGGAAGGAAGTGAATGTTGCAGCGGTGAAGAAAAAAGCAGCTGCCCCTTCTTCGTCCAAGCATCCCCGAACCCCACCTGCTTCCCCTCCTTCCGCAGGTGATGACACAGAGGAGGTCTTCTTCGACCTCGGGTCTCTTAGCCCGAGGTGGAAGAGGAAGGCCGCGAAAGAAGAGGTGAATGATGAGTAAGTGTCTCGTCTTTTGTTATCTCCGTCCCTTCGGACCGTGCCGCTTTTCTTGATTTGCCTTCGTCTTCGCAGGGATAGGGAGACGCTGGCCTAGAGGGTGGAAAAGAGGGCCAAGGCCTCGGCGGGCAGCCAGCCCCCGGCGGGCACCTCGAGTACGCCGCTGGTGGTGGTGGTGGAGAGCAGCCCCCAACACAGCCCCCAGCGTGCGTTCATCACCTGCTCCCCATCAACGTGCGCCGGGGCACGACTACTTGGTGCTGACCTTGGCGTGGTTGTAGGAGGAGAACGACGTCAGGAGGAGCCACTGAGGGCCACCCCCAACATGCCGCCCTCATCGACCACGCCACCCCGAGGGGGTCCCCGGCAAGGGCGCCAAGCACCTAGCCCATGCGCACAGAGGAGGAGGAGGTAAACCCGAGCACTGGCGGCTCCGTCCTGGCACCGAATGTCGGTGGGGAGGGGGCCACTTCGTCCCAGCTTGGCACAAGTGAGTTGTTTGCCTTCCGTTCCCGCTTGTTTTTCTTCTTTCAAATTTTGATCTTGGCTTCGCCTCATTCTCCTTCTCGGTACCCAGATCCTTCCTCAGCAGACCGGGAGGATGTGGACACCGTCATTGGAGATGTTGCCAGAGAGGCCACAGCCAAGGCCGACAAGATTGCCGCTGAGGAGGCCGCCAAGGACGTTGCTGAGGCCACCGCCGAGGGGCCTGCCGGGAAGCCCGGTGAGGCCGCTGCCCAGGGGCCGGCAAGGGGCCTACCGGGGAGGCCAGCAAGGCCGCTACCGAGGAGGAGGTGGTCGACAACCAGCCTTCCTCCTCCACCGCTTCTGGGTCGGGCAAGTATCTGAAGGTGGGCGACGACTTGTTCGTCCACCTCCCATGGACGGCGAGAACTAGGGCGCCCGCCGAGGGGGAGGTGTTTGACGACGAGGTGCTTTGCGCCGTCAGGCTTGAGGTCGTCGACGGACCGAGCGTCAGCGGCAGCGGTTCACGGGAAGAGCGGCTCCTCCAGAGCATGAGCGCCAACTTCCACAAGCTTCAAGCGCTTCACCGCACCCGCCTGGACAAGGCCAAGTCCAGGATGGCAGTGGTGGACAAGGCGGAGGCGGACCACGATGGGCGCGTCGCTGAGGCACAGGCTTGGTTCCGCCAGGACTGTGAGGATTTCAAGGCCACCCAGGACCAGCTAGCCGAGCACAAGCTGGAGCTTGTATGAAGCAGGCCGACATCGACAAGGCCCAGGAGACGACGAGTCGGCAGGCCGCCAATGAGGAGGCCGCTTGGCTCCATCACCATTCCGAGCTGAACTCCCAGGAGGAGGACCTTGCCCCTCACGAGGAGAAGCTTGCCGCGACACTCCGCGACAAGGACGAGGAGGTCCAGGAGCTTGTCATGCAGCAGACCCGGGAACTGGAGCAGAGGCACGAGGAGGCCCTGAATTCTCAAGCCCAGGTCCATGTCGGCAAGGTGAACGAGCTGGAGGTGGAGCGGGACAGGCTGAAGAAGCAGGTCTAGGAGCTGATGGGGGAGAGGGACGCGACCAAGGGCACTTTGACTGACGCGCGGGCCGCAATCCTCGAGAAGGCCGAGCAACTCTCCACGGCCAACGAGTCCATCAAGGACCTGAAGCTGAAGCTAGAGGGTCTTGAAGGGACGCTCTTGGGGGTCAGGGCCCGGGAGGGGACCCTAACCAAGAATCAGGAGGTGGAGAGGCGGCTGTGGAAGAACGACGCCGCCAGCCACGTGGAGTTTGTGGCGGGCGAGAAGCTCTGGGTCAGCCGCCTTGCCGAGGTCGCCGGCAGGATCACCACGTAGCTGGCTTCCATGGGGATGCCAGACGTGAGGTACGTCCCGGAGCCAAATGTGAGTCCTAATGGCAGGCTGACTCTGTTCTTTGAGGGTGTTCTCGGGGCCCTGGAGCGGCTTCGCTCCAACATGGCGTCCTCTCTGGCTGAAGAGGCTCGGATGCTTTGCCGGGGTGCCATGACCAAGTTCCTCACCAAGATGGCGTACTGGAACCCTGACCTCGACTTCAAAGCTTCGCTGGACAGCTTGCCGGACGATGTGGACCCTGTGCCGCTCAAGGAGCGCATCGAGATCATTATCAGCCGCATCGACGAAGTTCAGAGGGTACAAGGCCAGCGCTGGGACTAGGCACCCAGTTTCTTATCGCCGCTGCAGGTTCATGACCAAGACAATTTTTATCTTTAGTTAGAACCGCAGCAACAAATGATGTAATATAACTCTGTAGTACTTTTGAAACGATGCATGTTATTTTCCCGTTTGATCTCCCTTTGTATGTCCACCCTATGTTAATTGGGTAGGTTTGCTGGCCCGGAAACCCAAGCGGCTCTTTGAGGACGGATCCTCAATGGCCTATCGGGTATGCTTGCTGCCGAGCAAACCACCTCACTGCTTTTGACGCGGTCGCTCGAGCTGGCGAGCGGACTCGAGACAGAGCGAGAGCGTTGCCAATCGTAGAAGGTCACCCTGCCGTTCTTGATGCAGCTGCTCGAACTGTTGAGTGGACTCGAAATAGAACGAGGGCATTGCCAATAGTGGTAGGGCCCCATTGCGTGTAGGTTTTCCATACACAGAGCAAGATCGTCGAGAAAAATAACCACATATATATATAAAGGAATTACTCAAAGTTATGCATGACTTAGCTTTTTCTGCCGCTGCGTGAGCGTTCGCCGCGTCCACCGAGGACGCCATTTGTTCGACCATCTTCTTGCTTGAAGTGACAACGACGATGATGCCGTTGCTTCATCCAGACCGGATTTTCACAACTGCGCACCCCCTACCTGGCGCGCCAGAGATGTCGGTAGGAAACGACACCTATGGGGTCACTAGGATCCCTTCTACGGTTGGTTGGCACGGGGTTGTGCAAAGAGCGGGTCTGGCGGTCAGCACACAAATCGTTCACCCAGGTTCGGGCCACGGAGACGCGTAAAACCCTAGTCCTGCTTCGATGTATATTTAGGTGTTCTTGTGTTCTTGAACTAGCTGAAGTGGCTCTCTAGTCCAAAAGATCTGAATCCCCCTCTAGTACACCTCGGGCCTCCTTTTATAGACAAAAAGGGGTCGCCACAGTGGCACACAGGAGGTGGAAAGGTGTACAGGGGCTGAGCCTATCCCCTGGCACCGTCAAACAGATGCATTTAATGCACTGCCGATGTGCCCTCTTGCTTTATTGGGGACGACAAAGAAGCTCGTCCCAGCTGTCATCGCCTCGCCTGGCTTCAACGCGCGTCCAAGCTGACGAGGCGTTGTAGCGCCACATTAGCTAGTTGCTGGGCTAGCGCGGTGGTGGAGCCTTCATGAAGATCTGCATGCCACCATGTAGGTGCTTGCTCAGTTGGTGTAGAGGCCGCGAGCTGCCACGCAGATGCCTGCTCAGCTGGTCGAGCTGGCAGCTGTATGGGAGGCGGTGGAGTCTTGGAGGACGCGGGCCTGGCTGCGGCCCCATAGGCGTCCTCAACAAGGGTCTTGTGGAGGGCCCGACAAGGGTCTCGCTGCGACACCGCGGTCGTCCCCGGCAAGGGTCTTGCCGGGGGTCTCGTGGATTTCCTTGGCAAGGATCTCGCCAAGGGTTGTCGTCTTCTGGTCTCTTTCTGATCTTGTGTGTCTATGATCTCTACGAAGATCTGCATGCCACCATGGAGGTGCCTCCCGAGCCTTGGTTCCAATATGGCGTGGGAACCCCTTGGGCTCAAGGGTGGGGCGCTTTGCTGGCGCTAGGCAAGTTGCCCCGGCAAGGATCTTGCCGAGGCCGCGGAAGCCACCCCGGCAAGAGTCTTGCCTGGGGAGTCCACCTCGCCCTCTTGCTCTCTTTGCGTCTCTGGTCTTGGCATTGTTCTGGTCGTCTTGTGCTCCGGCATCCCTCCTCTGCCCTGCTTAGTGTGGCCGTGGGCGCGGCTCTGACTGCCCGTGCACAAGTAAATGGGTGCAAAAGGAGAGCCCCTACTTTTGTACACCGACACTAAGCGTACCAAATTTCACTGGAAGGACTTGAAGCATGTCATAAACTTTGTTGATAATCTGACAGAGATAGCACATTGTATGAACACTGGATTTTGGATGGGATTAATTAGACCTATGGTGCACACACTGAACAAGACCAATTGTGTGCACAAAGCACTGGTAAAAATCTTATTTTAATGTTGATCCTCATAAACTATATATATCTTCAATGATATGTTACAATTGTTTTTTTATTCTACATGACAAGAGAAATTGCCCCTTGTAGCCGCTCTTGGATCAATTTCCCGACGTGGTTGAATTACACTTGTGCCTGCTAATAACGCCAAAGTGATTGCAAGGTACTGTATTTCCCGCAAAAATGGAACCATTCAAATTAACAAGTTCTCGCTTCTCATGCAATGCATCCATATTGGAAAGTTGGAGACATTGTTCTACTCCTGCTCTACGAAGGCACATGAGGGCTCTTCCTTTTCATTGACGAGATGCCGAGTCGCCGTGATCAAGCTGCTTCCAATGGATAGTTGTGGCTGTTGGCCCTCAGCCTCTTAAAATGTGCTAGCTGTTACTATATATGTTAAGTATGTAGATATGGACCATATGGTTGTTGGCCCTTAACCTCTTAAAATGTGATAGTTGTTACTATGTTAAGTATGTAGATATGGACCATATGGTTGTCAAAACCGTGTTACGAAGATCCTCCTTTTGTCAAATAGTGTAACCACTATATATATGTTACTCAAATGCTGTTACCCAAGTTCATAAATTTTCATGGAAAGTATTAGTATCTCGTACACAGTTCATTGAGTTTAAGCGTGTGCCTGATGTCCAGAACGCATTTGCATATTAACTGTCCATATTGCAAATTCACACACATGTTCACATAAGAAAACATATGTGTAACATACTAATCATCGCACACGAGTACTCGCAGACGCATCATGTGCGATACTCCTAGCCACCGCAAGCAACTAGTTTGCATTTTTCAAAGTTTTTTGTACACACATGAAGTAACTGTATTGACCGTATGTGTTGTAATTTCTCATCGCAAACAGTTCATCCGAGTCGGCTGTTTGCCACGTATCACACACATCTTGTTTACAGGACTCATTTGTGTTCTTTTGGCTCATCGCAAACAGTTCATCCAAGTAAACTATATGTTGCATATCACACACATCTTGTTAAGTTGAACCATTTCTGTTGGGTTCCCTAATCGAAAATAGTTCGTCCGAGTTAACTGTATGCTGTATATCGCACACACATTGATATGGCTGCCCGTTTCTGTTGTTCTACCTCATCGCAAACATTTCGAATGAATTAACCGTGTGTCCTTCATTGCACACACATTGTTATGGCTGCCCATTTCTGTTGTTCTGCCTCATCGCAGACAGTTTGAATGGATTAACCGTATGCCCTGCATCACACACGCAACTAAAATCTTAACCGTGTTTGATGCAGCCATCATCGCAAACATTTTGCACCTTTTTTGACATTTTTTACACCACCGTTTGCGATTATTGCATCGCACACAGTTTCGGCAAAGGGTCTCTAATTGTAGTGTCGCGTTAGCAGTCTCCTGTAGTAATGAATTTTAATGTATGCACACTGAATAATTAAGTAACAATATGATATCTAGTAAAACTAAAAACACATATGATTTATTGTGTTAGTGTAGTAGTAGTGTTGTATTGCATAGTTGTTAGATGTAACATGCGAGAACGTGTAGAGATGTAGTTTTGGAGGTCCTATAGAGAGAAAGCATAATACGGTCACCAAACTTTAGAATACGCTCATTACGGTCACTATATACGTTCTGCGGTGATTATACGGTCACTTGCTCACCGTTCAGCATCGGATTGCACTCTGTTGACCGGCCAAATAGTCTGCGTGGCACCATGTTGACTAGTTAAATTGACCACGTTCCTTGTGGTCCCACCTGTCTGTTCGCACAGGAAAAAGGTTAGATAAACACAAATTTACGCAGGCGCGACAAGACTCCAACCCATGCACGGGACTCACCTGGTTGTGTATGTGTCTGTCAGGGTCTGATGTGTGCGCATGCATGTGTAGGTTGAACACTTGAGCGTGAGAGTGTGTGTTGGTCATGTGGTGTGTGCATGCATGCGTGCGTGTGTGCGTGTGAGTGTTGCGTGTGTGCGTGGCTACATGTGTACGTGTGAGTGTTGCGTGCGTGCATGGCTGCATGTGTTCGTGTGAGTGTTGCATGCATGCAGTTCGTGTGCATGCGTGCGTGTGTGTATAATCACCACACCAGCTCCTATGTGTTAAAACAGACGGCTCAACATACCAATACAAGGCCACCTTGCCTGCTGTGCCCGCGGTCATGACTTCGAACCACCGTCCAATATTTTTTGTTGTTTATTTTCATTCTTACTAGCAAGATGCCCGTGCGTTGCATGTAACATCAAGATTCATTTGTATGACTAGTTATCTTCTGAGAGAAAAGGATGAACGAGGGAAGGCCTTATTTGCAAATGAGGAGAGGTGTGTGGGTACCTTTTTACAAAATTGCCATAGTTTCCTTCCTATCCGCCAGATATAAATCGGACGGCCTATATTGTAGGATGGCAGGCACACCACCATCACCAACTCTGTTTTTTTATAAGAGTGTAGTTATAAGAGTGTAGATGTAGAGTAGATACAAGCCGACAGGTAGGCCCAATGGTAGTGAGGTAATGTGATGCAACTCTAGAGGTGCCATGTGGAGCGTTTAACTGGTTAACTAGTTGTGTCTTGAGCAAATACAGAGGTATATGGTGAGCCCATGACTGTATAGTAACCACAAAACATAAATGGTGACCGTAATGAGTGGCTTCTGAAGTCCAATGTACGTATCGTGGTGTCGCTTCAAATACAATGATCGCCACTATATATATCGGCAGAGAAAGATGAAACATGCGTGAATGTGCTGGTGTAACATCACAAAATTCTAAATTTTGGAATGTTATATTAAATAGATAGATTTAATTGATTGTTTGATTGATTGTCTGAAAGTGAGTGAATTCGAAATTTTTGAAATTTAAATGAGAGGGAATAAAAGGACTTTCCCAAACTTTCATATTTGCTTTCTGATCTCCATGAATTCAAATTCTTTTCAAATACAAAACCCTTGAGCGAAGATGATATGATTTCTTCCATTTAAATTAAATGAAAGGGTATTTGAAAATAATTGAATTTCATTTGGAAATATTTCAATTCATAAACTTCATGCAGCTCAATGATTTTCATGAGAGAAGATAAAATGACTTCTTCAAATTATATGAAATATGAGTTAGGAGTTTCAAAGAATTAAATTCAAAGTTCTTTTGAATTTATTTTCAATTTGGAGTTACTTGAGTTTTATTCAAATTATTGTTCTCCAAAAATAAAATATATGGAAATTAGGGTAACATGATTCCCTACAACAGAAAACTGGAGAGAAATAAATTTGAAATCATTTTGATATTTTTAAAAATGATTTTTATTGGATTTTATTAGACCAGTAGCACTCTTTGAATTATCTGAATTTGTGTGGATTTTATTTGAAGTTATAATGTCGTAGAGAATCTTTTTCTGAAAATTTTGATATATTATATGTCTTTATAATATTTTATTTTTGTTTCATTTATTTGTTTTATTTGTCTGGAAATGATTTAAAAAAAATACTTCCCTCCGCCGAACTGGGCCGGCCCAGCTCCTGCCAGGACAAGGCCCAGCCCAGCGCGCCGCCTCGCTCCCGCCCCCAACCGGGACTTCTCCCGAGTCCGCCGCCGCCACGACATCGCCGCCGCAGCCGTGACCGCCCTGGCCTCCGTGCCCCCTTCCCCACGCCACCGCCCTCCCTTGCCCCTTTAAAAGGCCACCCCGGGGCCCCTGGGTCCCGTTTTCGCCGCCGCCGCCGCTCCTCGTAGTCGCGCCGCCGCCGTAGATCTCGCGTCGCCGGCGCTCGCATCTCCGCCGCCCTAGCCGCACCTTGCCGCCGCCGCCGCACTCCACCTGCCGCGTCGCTCGCTGCTGCCGCGCCGTTCGCCGCTCCCGACGCCACTGCCCACGCTGCGCCGCCCCACACCACCGGATCCGCCGCTGCCGCATCGCGCTGCTCTTGCTGGAGTAACCGACGCCGCCACCGGTTTTTCGGTGCAAAACCGATCGAACTGGTCTAAACCGCCGCCGCCGGTTTATTTGCCCCGACCGGTAAAGACCCGCAAAACCCGATCCAGTTTTCTTCGGTTTTTCCTTTTAGATCATTTTTTGGGTTAGTCTTATACAACGAACGATCGTAATTTAGTTATTTTTCTTTTTCTGTTTTATTTTTTTTGGCTAGGGACCTATTCGTGATAAATTTCTTCACAGATTAGTCCCTGTATTTCAAACGACTATAACTTTTCACTCGTTTGTCCAAATCCAACGAAACCAACGCTCACTTCTTCGTTACGATCTCCTCTATCCAGTAATCCAACTCAAACATGTTTTTGAAAAGTTTTAAAATTTTAATTAGATCAGATTTAGATTCAAACTTCATTTGATCATAACTTGA
The DNA here is from genome assembly GCF_056163025.1 of Triticum urartu. NCBI lineage: Eukaryota > Viridiplantae > Streptophyta > Magnoliopsida > Poales > Poaceae > Triticum > Triticum urartu. The sequence goes on along the minus strand of NC_141875.1, from coordinate 140,616,799 downwards.
GTTTCGTAGCTCCGTTTGAGTTGATTCTTTTTGCAAATCGAAGCTCTTGACTTAAACCTTCTGATAAGGCCAAATTCACATAATTTTGGTACCGTTAGAAATTGTTTTATGTTGCAAGAGATATTTGTTTGGTTTTGATGTTTTCTGAATCGACTTCTTCGTTCTTTCTGATCTTTTGAGTGATTGCTTATGTGTGGTTACTATTGCTTGCTTACGATAGATTGACCGGAGTGTGACGAGTAGAGCTATCAAGAGTTTTGAGTGCGAATCATCTTCATCAACATTGCAAGCAAGTTCACACTTTGATCATATCCTCTTTCATACCCAGTTTTATGCATTAGTTCCAATCCTCAAACATTGCGTGATTAGGATCTAATTAACATGTGGGTATTGGGAAGTAGTTACTGAGGTAGGAACCTATTGCCCTGTTACTATCAAACCCTTGGGAGTTACTTCTACGCGTTGCTTATATTGCTATGCTATGCTCGTAGACGTGGTTTGGGTATGAGTGAAATCCATGAAAGATGTGAGATTGTTATTTAATGGTTCAACTTAAGGTGGCAACTTAAATACACATCTGGGTGGATTGCTAGGGGCACCCTGGGGATATACCAGTGGACTTGCCCAGACACCTGGGGATATACCAGTGTTGTCCTAGGAGATCCCGGGGATATACCGTGTGATCATCCTACGGTTCGCCACCCAGGCTCAAAGGGATCTTGAGACTATTCATGCTAGAAAATTCCGTGTGCAGCCACAAGCTATTATGGGCTCTAGCATAGTTGACTAAGTCATGTGAACTCTTACAGTGGTAGACTAGGAGATGTAGGGGTTGTAGGTGGAACGGTCTACCCATCGTAAGGTGCAAATGCTTCTGAAAGACTATGTCTCGGTCATCTGTCTTCTCAAACACAATGTAGTGCGGGAAACCAAAAGGAGGCGATCGAGTCTTGTGGGGAAAAGTGCGCAAACCTCTGCAGAGTGTAATAAACTAATCATGGTTAGCCATGTCCCCGGTTATGGACATCTTGAGTATCTAGTCCTTGGATTATCCTGTTGATCTCATCATGTTACTTTAAATGAATATTGTTGGGTTTAATGATGTTACTTAATTGGAATTGAGAATGCTGTCAACCATTCTCAATGTTCAACAACCACCTTGATAGTTAAATAAAATTTATTCCTTTGCAGTAGGGAAAAATTGGCTTTTCGCAAAAACTATAACCATAGAGCTTTTCCACTAGCCAAATATGCATGTAGTGATAGCCATTGTTCATCATTCTCTATGGTGTGAATTTGCCAGTACATTCAATGTACCGACCCTCTGTCGCTGCAACGTCTCATGTTGCAGGTTTCTTACGATGAGTAAGTGATACGTTAGGGTTACGATTTCTACACTCAACTTTGCCGTTGGTGTTGATGGGAATCCACAACCTTGTTACTTCCGCTATTTGGATTGAGGTAATTACGTTACTTATACATGTGATTTACCTCTGTTATAAATCCTCGAGTACTGTGTGTGTCAGCATACCGGTCCAGGGATGACACTTAAGCACAGAGACTTGATCCATTCGGGTCGGGTCGCTACAGCTGGGGGCTTACTTTTAGAGGACCTGGAGAAAGTTTGTGTGCGTACGCGAAAGAGGCGTAGAGGGGGTGTATGCGATGGAGAGAGAGATGCTCTTCGTTTCTCTTTATTATGACTAACTTTATATATAGTATAAAAATATAAAAAATCATAGTGCAGAATAAATATCATTGTGGGCACCATACAATGCAAATAAACGTTCATACTCCTCCATATAACTTTGTAATGTTGTATATATTTAGAAATTCTAAAAACATTTGGCCACACTTTATTCAAAAGGAATGTTGTATGTGAAATAAATGTGAAGAGAGGGCTTTTTAGATCAATGGGGTACGTGATGTAACATGTGTGAATGTGTAGTTGTTGTATTTGGCAGGGCCTAGAGAGGTATGTGTGTGTATTACGTATTCGAGAGAGGCATGGATAGAGGGGCCGGCAGGGGAGGGGGTGTGGGAGAGATAGCACGAGAAATGAGAGAGGTCTAGAGAGAGATGAATATGATGTCACGGTGAGGGATTCCCTTGAGTGTGTATATGCAAGGGGGGAGGGGATAGAGGCACGAGGAGAATTTTTTTTGTGTGGTGTCTGTGTTGGTATGTGTGGGTGTGAGAAGATAACGAGACCTGGGGGCAGAGGGTGTGTCACCGCGTGAGGTCCGGTGGGTCGAGGTGAGGCCCTTGGTTCGGTCTGTCCCGCGCCACATTGGTCGGCCCGTGACGCATTTAGGGAGACCCATGGATGACTAGTCGTACAAGACAAAGGTAGCAGAATTGTGAAGGGCTCTGTGTCCACTGATAAAGCCGGCTAGGATTTGTAACCCTAGGTTCTCGGACTAAGGTAACTCCTTGTCTCTAATATTACTATTCATCCAACCTAACTTTAAGGGGCATCCTACAGAATGCTCTACTAGAATCATACTCGTTGATTAGGAAGAGAGGTGTGAGACAATGCATGAGAGACGGGCCTAAAGATAATCTGCGTACAGGAGACACATAGGCATGTCTATGTATAAAGAAAGGGTCGATGGGGATTGTGCGTGTGTATGCTTGTGAGAGTTAGAGTGCTTATGATAAAGGTTAGTGAAAATCGTTGTAAATGGTTATGAGAGGGAGGGAGGGTTATATCGAGAGCATGTCTGCGAGAAAGACACCTCGGGAGAGAGTGTGTGAGCATGTGTGAGAGACCACCGGTGGAGAGTGAAACTACACGTAAAAGACTGATGTACACATTGATTAAAGATATAAACTGTATCCAAATATTAAGATGGGATCATGATATTTGCAATTTGCGTAAGGAACGGTCATTGATCCATCAGACATCTAGATTCTATCAAATTTGAGCATCTCTATGTTATTATTCGACATAATTGATCCACATAGTTAGTATTTTGAACTCCAAACAATGCATCGCTTTAGCAATCGTATATAAACGTGAGTATAGTTCATGTTGTGTGTGTAAAGAACATTATTCATACGTACACAACGAACATTATAAATAGCTAGCTATGAACTAGCATACATTTGAATTAAACTTAAGGTGGTTTAAAAAATTGAATTCAACATGAAGTCAATTCAATTATTCGAATTCGATATCATGGCATTTGTAAATCATACCTAAATTATGGGGGCACCAATCTTTGCTCTGATTTTTGTACATAATAGCATATATAGTCGTGTACAAAATAGATTCAAATTTAGCTCCTCCGTTCCAAAATAATCGTAGTTATAGGATTTTCAATTGTCAAATTTTCAAAAAGGAATGGATAATTTAATGAGGTTTTCAAACATACAAGGTCAAATTTAACATTGTCTATTTAGGTCAATCCTCAAAGTTCAAGAGTACTCTAAACATGAATGCTTTTGTTTCAAAATTTTGAACGAAGCGCCAAAAGATCCTCTACTCCCCCGAAACTGCGTGCGACCAATGTTTGGTAGTAGAAGGAAAATACTTTTGTAACTCCGCCCCGTGAAACCTACCGGCCTGACGTCCAAAGGTCTAAACCTGGGTAGGTTTGTTGCATCATCTAGACGCCACACAACTGCCTCCAAAAAACATTCATACACAATGGCCGCCTAAGCACACATGCGCGCGGCCGAAATCGCTCCCGCCCACTATTTGGGACACCTGGGATTACCATCCTACCCCGTCCTACCCCGACCCATAGTTGGTCCAAAATTTAAGAGGGTGGCAAAGTTTGTACTTTCCCCAAATTTCAAACAAGCATGTTCCATCTGTTCAAAAAAGCCAAAAACAAGCGCGTCCCAGACCGAAACATGGTTCTCCCTTAGCTCCCTCGCCCCCCGTCTGATTCCCCATTCGTACTCCGTGGATGCCAAAACTACCTCTCCACCAGCCGCGAAACCCCGGTGTCCTTCATCCGCCACCCCATCCCACCCATCAACCGCCGCCCTCCTCCATCATGCCGACGCATATACCCCGACGTCGTCGTCCACTGCAACCTCAACCGCAACGCCCTCCAAGGCTAGTAGTTGAAGCCGAGGCCGAGCCGTCCGTACCCGAGCCAGTTCAACCACGGCATCCTGCGCCTCACCACTGCCGCTCGAACTTCGCCACCGTCCACCGCACCAGAGCTGTTCCTGCTACGCCGTCCTTCGCCGCCTCAGATCTGCTTCCCCTCCGCCGACATACGACCATGACAACACAGTCAACAATTTGTCATGGGTTCGTCCAAGCCTGCACCCTCCTCGAAAACATCGGTTTCCACAGCAAAAAGAAGAAGATCGGTGCGACATATCGAGGCAACCACACTGGCAACCGGAAATGGTACTCCTCTTCCCTTATTCGTGCAAATCTTACGTGCCTGCTTGCACGGTATTCATCCCACATAAGACAATAGTTGACCGCTTCTTCTTGATACAAGATGTTCCTAGTAACTCGCGATGCACAAGGTTTCTCCTCATATACTATTTCACCTTAGCTAGAGGTCCGTCACCCCTGGATTTCAATTCCTGGTCAGTTGATTCCCAATTAACGGAAGCATTCCCTGGTGTAACAGGCGCAAGTCCGCCTATTACACCGGGGAAGCAGCGCCTTGGTGTTTATCTTAGGGGCGTGTGGGGCCTAGAGCTGCTGGCGCCCGATCTGGAGGTCGTCTGGGATTAAAGGGATGGCCTGGGGGCGCTGCCAAGCACGGCGGTGGTGTGAGGTCGAGGGGAGGGCGGGGCAGCGGAGGCAGGGGTCTGGGCCGGTGGTCGCTGGCTGTTTGAGAAAGATCATCAATAGTGATTGGTGGGAGGTAGACGAAGGCCATCTGCCCATTCCTTATAGATCGGATGGTTCATAAAAAAATCAACTAACCTATTTATTTTCAGTCGACTACTATCTTGATAGGACCACATGTGGTGGTGTGCTGGAGGAGTACCTGCATTTCCCGTGCTCATATATTACAAAATCATACGGAGTAGAATCTAATTTTGTTTGCCATGCAATGTTGTAGAGCTATCATATGTCTCCTGTCATTTATTTTTCAATCACCTGCTATTTGCTACTTTTACAGTGCACTAGTTGCACACACTTCACCCATACTCTCAATATTGTGTTTTTATGCAAGGTATTTCAGACTCTGCTGCTATGAGAGAAGCAAAAAAGAAAAGAGAGAAGTTGCTCCAACGTCGTACGCGGATAGGCCAGACACATTTCAACCTTATAATAGGTGTAGTGTCAGCAGATGGAGATGGTAAACGTAGCTCTGGAGTTGGTGACCTCGCTCGCAATGAACCACCATCCCAGATGCTTGCTTTAATTTCACGGTGCCATATGTGGTTGCATGTTGCATATGGTGTCTAGCTTGTATTTGAAAGGCTGAAATCGGTCTTTATTAAGATAAGGAAAGATAATTTTTACATGAACCACCATCCTGTGAGCACCAGAAGACAAATAGCTAGTTAGGGCACTGATCGATCTAGTGACAAGCCCGACACAGACAGGCATCACCTGGAAGCCAACTAAAAAGCCACGATGGTGGCGAAGCTGCCCGCCTCCCACCAGGCTCTCAAGTCCTAGATGATCATGATCACCACTCCACCTGGATGTCTAGCTTGTATTGCTTCCAATATAGTTAAATTGCATCTGCTTAGCTTACACATTATACCTTTGAATATGACATGCCTTCCTGTTTTTGGTACATACTAGTACATCTGTCTATTAACCATGTTATTACATCAAACTAATGTTCTTGTGTATCCCTCATCAATCACTTATGATGAGGCAGTCAGGCTAGTGGACTACTGTGATTAAAGATCCTCATTTAAAGAATGCAGCATCAGCCTCCCAACATGATTCTCAAGAAACTACAAGGCTAGATGAAGATAGTGAGCGTAGCTCTGTAGTTGATTACCGCATTTCCCATACACTAGCATCGCAGGTGCTTGCTCTAACTTGGCAGCGTGATATGTGGCTGCATATTGCATATGGTGTCTAGATTGTAATTCTTCCAATCTGGTTAAATTGCATGTGCTTTCTGCTTAGTTTATACATTATACCTATTAATGTGGCATGCCTTCCTGTTTTTAGTACATAGTACATCTGTCTATTAAGCATGTCCTTACATAAAACTATTGTTTTTTTGTATCCCGCATCAATCAATATGACGAGACACCTTTAGTATATGTAGTGTGATATTAGTTGCATCTTTCATAAGATTTATAGCATGCGCTGCTTCTAATTTGTTGATATGCCATTTATGATGGGACACTTTTAACTTGGCAGAGTCATATTGGTTGCATCTTTCATGTGGTGTCTAGCTTGCATTGCTTTTAATTTGTTGAAATGGTTTCTGCTTAGTTTACACAAATAATTGTGAATATGCCATGCCGTCCTATTTTTCGTACATATTCCATCCTGGTATCATGTGTTTGCCTTACATCAAAGTAGTGATTGTCAGTATCATGCACAAATGAGTTCTGAAGAGTGAATTTTATTGCTTTTTCTTGTCGGTTTTACTTGACAATTCAAAATCAATAAAGCGGAAGGAAGTTAGCAAGGCATCAGATAACGGTGCTCCTTCCAAACTGAGGGCCTCTACAGACTCTACTCCTCCACCCCCAAGATGATTTCCAAGACAACACATGCATAGACATCAACGTAGCTGTGTTGATGATGAGCACGTCTCCCCTAGTGCACCATCACAGGTGCTCCTTCTAACTTGGCACTATTATATGTGGTTGCATGTTATGTATGATGTCTAGCTTGTATTGCTTCTAATTTTGTTGAATTCCATCTGCTTACTTTACACATTATACTTGTGAATAAGACACATGTTCCTGTTTCTAGAACATACAATATCTGTCTATCACACCATATTCTTACATCAAAGTACTACTGTTGTGTAACCTGCAACAATCACTTATCATAAGCCACATTTGACTTGGGAGTGTGATATAGGTTACATCTCGCATTCTTTTCTAGCTTGTACTACTTCTAATTTGTTGAAATGGCACTTATGATGAGATAGTTTTAACTTGGTAGAGTGATATTCGTTGCATCTTTCATTGCTTCTAATTTAGTGAAATGCCTTCTCCTTAGTTTACACATCATAAGCTGTGAATATGCAATGCTGTGAATATGCAATGGCACTAATGACGAGAGACCTTTAACTTGGTAGTGTGATGTTGTTTGCATCTTGCATATGATTTATTTCTTGTACTGCTTCACATTTGTTTAAACACCATTTATGATGAGACACTATTAACTTGGCAGAGTGATATTTGTAACATCTTTCATATGGTGTCTACCTTCCATTGCATTGCTTCTAATTTAGTGAAATGTCTTCTGCTTAGTTTACACATCATAGTTCTGGTTATCTCATGCCGTCCTGTTTTTTCTACATATTACCTCCTCCTATCATGTGGTTGTCTAACATCAAAGTTCAGTTCGTCTGTATCATGCATCAATTTGTTCTGAAGAACTAAATTGTTATTCGTTTTTCTTGTTGTCTTGACTTAACATGGCACAGAGAAAGAGGAAGCAACACAAATTGACAGGGAACGGGAAGCGGAAGAGTCCTACAGATTCTGCTGGTACTGATGGTGTAATAGAAGGTCAAAGTCCAGCGGAAAATTGTACAAACATGATATGCCGTGCTACACGAGCTGCAAAACAATCCAAACAAAAACAAATAGCTACCACCAAACAAGCAGAGACAGCCCTAGTTGTTGCAACACCTTCCACCGTATCACCGGCTGCATGATTTACTCATTGATCAACTCAGCTAGCAACATGTTCCCAAGCTCCCTTGCCACCTGACACTACTTCCAAAGCACTCTTGACACAAGATGAGTTGGAAAGATCAGATGAACTTTGTGAGCTTCAACAGGAAGAACGTAGTTGCTGGAGTCAAATTACAGTTGCATGCTTCTTTATATGTAGTCTCACAGTTTGATGTACACTAACACTTCCTATGTTCGTTGTTGGACTAGCACCTAGGCGCAAGAAGAAACAAACATCAGGGATAATGATCGATAGGTTAACTAAATCTAGAGGAGGAAGAATGGAGATCCATTTGGAGGCAGGTTTAAAAAGGCCATGTGATGCTATAGAGTCAGCCAAGTTAGTATCAGAGGTAGCGGTTGCCGTTAGGTGTCATCTATGTATCCTCCCAACATGGATTCACTACAGGAATGACAAAGACGAAACCCAGTTCAACACCTTCCTCGACCATTTATTTGTAAGTATGGTTATGTATGGAAACTACTAATATCGTCTTGCTTTGTGCTATACTTTCTAGGTTGCTGATAATGAAACTCTCATAATTTTCAATAGATGAGGTTCAAGTTGGATAGCCAAGATGATGCAACCAGACAAGCTTGCACCCATGTTTTCAAGTCTGCTCTACGACAGTATTGGTATAACTTGAGGAAATCTCACTTTGAAGGCAAGGCTAATAGTGAACTTTCCCAAACTTCTCCAGTGGAAAATATATCGGATGAAGACTGGAGAGGCCTCGTTAAACACTGGTCTGATCCAAAGTATCAGGTACATTATATATATGTGATCAGATCACATGTTGAATTCCTATTTACGCATGCGCCACACAAATCTATCTTCTTGTAGGTGAACTGTTCAAAGAACAAGGCCAACCGTACGAAAGTGAAATTCCAACGGACAATGTGATCTCGTAGCTATATTGCACACTGCGAGGCTCTTGTAATTAGCTGTTGTTTCACTCTTTTCGCTCTACCATATTATCAGATCTATATGACTTGTTCCAAATGCAGCGGAAAGCCTGCAAGGACCAAAAAGTACCTAAACCAAATGCTGTGGAAATCTTCAAGGACGGTCACACTAGCAAGACGAAGGGCATGACTACACCAGTCAAAGCCACTGTTGTAAGTCCTTAATCCTCATGCCTTTTAACTACTACTTACTCTGACTCGTGCCTTGAACTGCATGGTTTGCGGCCAATGTCTATTACTCTTTTCAATTTTATACACAATTGTCTTAGCGTATCATTGCACCTTACAAGGTTTAAAAGAGAGGAGTGATGTTCCTTTGATCTTGACCTGTAATCTAGTTTCGTGCTGGACTTGCCCACACAACGTTACAATTGCATGTTTGTCTCTTCTCAGTTGTTTTGTGATATGAAGGATGCCATACTATGATTACTGTATTATAAAATTTGTCTCTTTATCCTTAGCTGTCAATACAATGTGAAGAAATAGACAATACATTAGCCATGGTACATGGTCATATGTTAGGAACCTGGTTTTATTATGTACTTTGCTGTAAAATACAACTAATATTTTACATGGGTTCATCAGAATAAGTTCTGTATATAGACCAAAGCTATTTTCTTTGGTTTTTCTGCCTCCTTAATATCTTTAGTTCTGGTACTACTAATGTAAAAGCTCAACTTTTTAGCAAGCTATGGAAAAAATGGTGGAACCACCACCTTCTGAAGGTGGCGATGCAACTATAACCACAATGTCAGCTCTTGATGCAGTGGGTCAGTACATGTCCACTAATAGTGACAAAAGCACGTCCCTGCGTAATACTGGGTTGGTTGTTAAGGCAATCTCTTCCAAAATGCTGCATGATCAAGATATGCAAGCTCAAAACAATGTTATATCTGCGCTCTAGACACAAGTCGATTCCCTAACAGAGTCCCTTTGTGAAACAAGGACATACATTGTTCGATGTCGTCAAGATATGCATGGTTTTGAAACCAGACTATTAGACATTTTCTATGTTGTTCGGGAGCCTAGGAGAAATGAAGGCGAAGGTTATGGTGCTCCATCGGACAATACAACATGAAAACGTAACAGTCTGGTCAAATGAGCCGAGCTTCTGAACTTCTGGTGGTGCATTTATCTGCCGGACTATTAACTTTTATGCCATCCTTCCTTTTGTTTTATATTCGTAATTTCTTTTGTTGTGATACAAAATTTGTTCTTAACGTGCAGCCACCGGCTAAAGAAAACAGCAAGCCATTTTTGTATAGTATATTTGCATTGGTGGCGATCTTTGATGCCCAGTGGATGTAATCAGTGCAATCGCCTTAATAGCCTAGCGTCAGTTTTGGGCTTATTTATTTCCTAGTCTTCTTTTCCCCTGGGTTGCTAGTGGCCGCAACAACCATGGGCCATATACGGACCATGGTAACCTTGACCCTGCTACGGGCCGTAGGATACATGGGCCTCCTATGGGCCGTCGATAAATGGGCCTCCAACAAGGCCGTAGAATCGGTGGGCCTCGGGCCATCGGATAAATGGGTCAACATGGGCTGTAAACAGGCGTAATTGGTATCGGCCCAGCACGGTAACGTATCGTTAACAGGCCGGAGGACAACAGAGGGTTAATTCTGGCACAGGCATAACGGGTCATTAATGGGCCAGAATATAGGATGGGCTGGAAACGGCACAACGGGTTAACAGGCCAGAAACGGGCTGATTCTTGCCAGCCCATTAGGGGAACAAGCCAGTAACGGGCCAAAAGTAATTGATGGCCGGAAAGGAGCCCAAGAACGTATGGGCCGTCAATAGGCCGAAAGCTAACACGGGCTGCAAACGGCCCATGTGAATCACGGGCCGTTAACAGGTACAAAGAAATTTACTGTTCATTATGGGCTAGAGTCACCGTGGGCCTCTAAAGGGCCTAAAGATACGAAGGCCTCATATGGGCCGAAAGACGTCGTGGGCCATACATGGGCCGAAGGTGAAACGGGCTGGTGTTATATTCGACGGCCCACATGATGTTGTTGGGCTGATTTCGGGTAGGCCCTAACGGGCGTGATTTACCGGGCCGCAAAATGGGCTATTTGTGAAGAGACTGTTAACATGCTTTTCATGGGCTAGCCCGCTAACTTTTGACTAAGTAAAACATGCCGACATTTGTAAGCTAAATGGGCCAATGGTGGGCCGTCACATGTGTTGACATATAATAGGCGCCTATCTGACCCACTGACGAGCTGACACGTGTTTCCTCCAGCCAATCAGAATTTTACACGTGGAAATTTCCCATTGGCCCGGGCTGTTAACAGGTTATCGGATCCAAAACCAGACCCGATAGCTAAACGGCGACCTGTTATGGTGGATGCCATGTGTCGGTCACCCTTGACGAAAGCACTTCTGTGACGCGCGATTTATCGTCATGGAAGTGGACACTTCTATGATGATAATTTTGGTAATGTCATGGAACACTTCTACGACAGCACAGGTATGACTATCTTGATTTTGTCATAAAATTGTCATGGATTTACATGCATGACAGAAAACGTGACCTACTGCGATAAACACGTATCATCATGGAAGTGTCTTTTTTGTAGTGTTTCATGTGTTGCTTTTCATAAGCTCGAACAAATATAAGTGAAGATCATGAGCATAACAAATTTTCTTTCTCTCAAAATAATTTTAAGTGAAGCAATAGAAAATTTCTTCAAAATTTTACTAAATCTGAAACAAATCTAAGTGAAGCAAGAGAGCATTTCTTCAAAAATAACAAAGCACACCGTGCTCAAAAAGATATAAGTGAAGCACTACAGCAAGTCCTAGCTCATAAAAGATTTAAGTGAAACATAAAGAGCAATTCTAACAAGTCATGATATAAATTTGGCTCTCTGAAATAGGTGTGTCCAGAAAGGATTGATGACTTAAAACACAAAATAAAACAAGAAAAGACACATATCATACAAGATGCTCCAAGCAAAACACATAACATGTGACGAATATAAATATAGTCTCGAGTAAAATACCGATAGTTGTTGGAAGAAAGCGGGGATGCCACTCGGGGGCATCCCCAAGCTTAGTTGGTTGCTTATTCTTGGATAATAGCTTGGGATGACGGGGCATCCCCAAGCTTAGGCGCTTACATCCTTCCTTCATCCATCGTAAAATAACCCCAAACGTGAAAACTTCAATCACACAAAACTCAACAAAGCCTTCGTGAGATCCGTTAGTATAAGAATAATAAATCACTACTATAAGTGCTGTTTCAAACCAATTAATATTTTGTTTTTGTATTAGATCTACTGTATTCCAACTTTTCTATGGCAAAAACTCATCAAAGAAAACCATAGAGCCATCAAAATAAGCACACAACACAAAGAAAACAGAATCTATCAAAACAGAGCAGTCTGTAGCAATCTGACTATTTTGAATACTTCTGTAACTCTGAAAAAATAGGATGACCTGAGAAATTTGTATATTGATCTACTTCAAGTGGAATGGGTATTTTATCGCTCTCTAGTAACAAAACAAAATTATTTTCGTGAGCGTAAAAGTTTTTGTTTTTTCAGCAAGATCAAACAACTATCACCCAAGAAGATCCTAAAGGCTTTACTTGGTACAGACACTAATTAAAACATAAAAACACAACCATAAAAGTAGCAGAATTGTGTAATCACCCAAGAACATAAATCAAAAAGCAAAAATAAATTTTATTCATTGGGTTGCCTCCCAACAAGCGCTATTGTTTCACGCCCTTAGCTAGGCATAATATTTCAATGATGCTCACACAATAGGTAATAATCGAAACACAAAGAGAGCACCATGAAACATGTGACAAGCAAATTTAAGTCTAACATACTTCCTATGCATAGGAATTTTATAGTGAAACAAATTATATAAAAAAGAAACATCTAGCATATGCAAAGGAGAGGAATAAAACATTGACAATCTCAACACAACGAGAGGAAATTTAATAACATGAAAATTTCTAGAACCATATTTTCCTCTCTCATAATAATTATATGTAGGATCATAATCAAATTCAATAATATAACTATCATATAAAATTTTATGATCCACATGCATGCAAAGTTGACACTCTTCCAAAATAGCGGGATTATCATCAAATAAAGTCATGACCTCTCCAAACCCACTTTCATAAAAAATTTCATAAGATTGAACACTCTCCAAATAAGTGGGATTATTTTTAGCTAAAGCTGAAACTATTCCAAACCCACTTTTAATATTATAGCAAACATATTCATCATGAGGCTTAAATAAATTTTCAAGATCATAAGAAACATTATCACCCCAATCATGATCATTGCAATAAGCAGCGGACATGAGAAAACAAGCACCCACAAGCTTGGGGTTTTTAATATTATTAGCACAATTGACATTAATAGAATTTATATTAAAATTATTTCAACCATGCTTTTCATTCAAGGAGCTATCATGAACCACTTCATAAATTTCTTCATCACAATTTTTAGATTCACAATTCTCAAGCAAAACTTCATAATCTAGTGCACTCAAATCACTAGCAACAGGTTCATCATAATTGGATCTTTTGAAAAGATGAGAAAGTGGATGGGGATCCATAACAATAGATTATAAGCAAGCAAATATGCAAGCAAACAGAAGGCACATGGTAACACAAGTAAACATGAGATATGACGAGAAAACGGCGAACAAAAAAAAGGAGGCGAATAAAATGGCAATTTTTTATGAAGTGGGGGAGAGGAAATCGAGAGGCAAATGGAAAATAATGTAAATTGCGAGGAGATGAGATTTGTGATTAGGAACCTGGTATATGTTGAAGATCCTCCCCGGCAACGGCGCCAGAAATTCTCCTTGATGGCAGCTGGAACTACGTCGGTATTTCCCTGAAGAGGGAGGTGTCGGTGTCAAAACCGACAGATCTCGGGTAGGGGGTCCCGAATTGTGCGTCTTAGGAGGATGGTAATAGGAGTCATGGGACACAATGTTTACCCAGGTTCGGGCCCTCTCGAGGGAGGTAATATCCTACGTCCTGCTTGATTGATCTTGATGATATGAGTATTACAAGAGTTGATCTACCACGAGATCATAGAGGCTAAACCCTAGAAGCTAGCCTATGATTATGATTGTTGTTGTCCTACGGACTAAACCCTCCGATTTATATAGACACTGGAGGGGGCTAGGGTTACACAGAGTCGGTTACAAGGGAGGAGATCTACACATCCGAATTGCCAAGCTTGCCTTCCACGCAAAGGAGAGTCCCACCCAGACACGGGACGGAGTCTTCAATCTTGTATCTTCATAGTCCAACAGTCCGGCCAAAGCATATAGTACGGCTATCCGAGGACCCCCTAATCTAGGACTCCCTCAGTAGCCCCTGAACCAGGCTTCAATGACGATGAGTCTGACGTGCAATATTGTCTTCGGCATTGCAAGGCGGGTTCTCCTCCAAATCCTGAGTACGAGTAGTGTCCGACTTCCCATAAATGTTGCACTCCTCGGCTTCTGCGCTTTAATAATGGCTATCTTCCACGTGTCGAGCGAATGTGAGAAGTCGGGGAATTTTTACACTTGCCACCCTAACCATGTGAGTAAATCGTCTATTTAAAGAGTCGGGGATCCTCAGATCTAGATCACACCATCCTCCCACAGCGAGTATCCATTAGAGCACGCCCGAAAAAATCCCATCCTATCATGGCCGGATATCGCAGCTCCTCCTCTCGCTCCCGTAGCACTAAGCCAGGCAATTGGGAGAAGTGTTCTGTCCCTCATAGCCAATTTGTAGAGTTATAGATCCAGGGGTTTCTCCCTCCTGCGTATATGGTCCCCGTCCGAGCCGGACTAGCCACTTATAATGGCGGGGAGCAAGCGGAGAGCTTCCCCAACCCGTCCATGGGGGAACGGGTATGCCTTGTCCCTTATTGAGGGGATTCAGATTTCCAATCCATCCGTGCCTCCGCGTGCTCCTGGAGTTCTACGGCCTCCAGCTGCATAACTTTACTCCTGCCTCCATATTACACATCGCCGGCTACGTCGCATTTTGCGAGCTATTTCTGGGTTGCGAAGCTCATTTCGAGCTATGGAAAAGGCTATTCTGCCTCGTACCCCATACACAGAAGGAGTCAATATATCAAGTGGGCGGAGCCGAAATATGGCTCATCGCTGGGACCGGATACCAGTCCGGTACCCCGAAGAAGACATCCGAAGACTAGCCTTTGGAGTCGTTTTATATAGAGGACGTCCCCCTTCCGGACCCTATTCGAATGGGCCTTACTGAGTTCAGTAATGCCCCTTTGAAGAAACGCCGCAACTGGCGTCCTCGGCCCCAGGAGGAAGATAACAGAGAGGTCCTTTACCTGATGGGAAGGATCGAAACACTGGCCAAATCAGGACTGACAATAATCGAGGTTATGTCAATATGTATAATGCGGGGGGTGCAGCCACTTCAGTATCGGGGGAAACCCATGTGGTACTTCAATGGAGAGGACGATGCCACCCTCTGCAGCTATAAAGGTCCGAACTCCGCCGCCGCTCTAGCGAAAGTACTGTCCGATTTATACAAAGGAGAGGAAGAGGAGTTCATCCGTATTAAGCCACAGGATGGATTCTCCATGTACAACCCCCAAACTGGGTGATCTGCTACCTTTTACTCCAGATCTTCCCGCATTCTTCATTATAAGTATTTACCTTACTATTTCATAGCAGGAACTGCAAAAAGCTATGAGGGAGGTCCATAGCCCGTCTCCATAGCCAGAGGACCCTGACCGGGCCCTCGACCTCGGACTCGAAGAAGATCCGGACATATTCGTGGAACTCATTGACATGATGTTCTATTAGTTGAGCTGGAACGGTGCCTTTGAGGCTATCATAGCCGATTATCTGGGCCTGCTCCCTACATCGCATGTAAGTAAAATCGGAGTCCACACTTCCGAGAAGGATCCCTTTTTTGCATTTCACCCATCACACACATATGGTGTCCTACAGGGAAGGCCCTCGGGACGCCATGCCGAACCCACGGTGACTCACCAGCAAGGGGCACCAAAACCGGATAGGCTTAAAAGGAAGGCGGTCAGGACTGAGATGCCGTCGTAGAGGTATGAAAAAAACCTTGCTCCATGGTTTGTCGTCTTTAAAATATAATAATGTCCATTGTTCCTGGCAGGAAAAACGCTCACCGGACCGTGCCCGGAGAGCCTGCCGGCCATGCCTCCACCAGCCAGACTCCAGAGCCGGACTTAGGGGCAGATGCTAATGTGGGGACAACACCGGATGTTCCTCCTACAGAGGATGCAAATAGGCTATCGGCTACGAATTTCGAAGTGGAGAATGCCATGAATCACAGGCGCCGCCGGGCCGTACTCCGCTACCCTGGTTTCTCTGAAGAGGCGTTCGATGCCTTCAACTCAGGAGACGCATACATCCGAGCTGCTCAAAATGGTCTTGCTAGAGCCATGGACCAGTATGTAAAGGATATACGGGTAAGAAAATCTGATAATTATATATCAGTATCCCCTGAGACTTGAAACAGTTGACACAACTGATTTACGGATCATCATTTGTGTAGGCTCTTATGGAGAAGAATACCCAGTTGTCTCAAGAGCTGGAGGAGTGCAAAGCCTAGCTGCGGGCCGCAGTTGCCTCAATGAAGGAGTCCGCGAAGGCCCCATCTGGTAACACTTCCTTCTATTAAAAAGAAGGATATGTACCGGTTACTATTCGGCATGTATGCAAATCTAACAATAGATTGTACAGTTGACACCGGAGTGAATCCGAAGGTCGTGCGAGGGGATGAGAAACATGCTCAACGACAGCTAGAGGCCTGCAAGCGCGTGCTGACGTGGGTTAGGTAGGAGAAAAATGATCTCCAAGATGCCAATACCCAGCTGGGCGTTGAACTGAAAGACGTTTGGGCCCAGCTAGCTGACTCCGTAAAGGAGAATAAGAGGTTCGACCCGACATTTTTAGTAAGTGCTTGAACAAACTTTTTATAGAGTTCGACGAAGAAACCGACTAATAGAGTTATGTCTGTAGGTATTCTGACAGGTCATCCTGAAGAGGAGATGCCCGAATCTGAGGGCGATCTTCTGCCAGAGCTCTCACAGCTGAACGAACAAGTTCGACAGGTGATGCAGGGCATTGCCCAAGCCTTGTGGCATCTGCCTCCCTGCCAGGAGCCATGGGGGAGCTTGTAGAGATGCTCAAGGGAGCGCGGAGGCGCTTCCAATTATGGAAGATATCAGCCTGCCGACAAGGTGCAAGGGAAGCCTGGGCCATGGTGAAGACGCGATATACCAAGGCTGACCCGAACCACATGGGTGAGGTCAGACCTGTGAGGTCTGATGGGAAAGAGATCCCCGTTAGTTTAGTTTATGACCAGGTGAAACTAGCCGCAAATTATTCCGAACAGGATTGTAGGCTAGACAGCCTGTTGGATGGTATAGAAGAAGAATTTAGTTAGTCTAAGTGATTGTGTACTTCAAGTGACATATATTGTCCCTAGCCGGATTGTAAATCATTTGTCATGGCGGACCTTTTCGCTTCAACCTCCAGAACCGATAGTCCGGAGTGTATTCGAATACCCTCTCAGTTATGTAAAAACCGGGGTACGCGTGGAAACCAGGCGTAGGGGTCATTAGTGCTTGAACAGACAAGTACCCAACTAGCTATGTTATATTACATGGATAGTAAGAAACATCTTCCAGGGAGAATAGTTCCGTTAAGGGTTCCTTTCCCTGGGTGTGCATGCATTAATGTGCATGTCCGAACTGCGAGAAGAGACACAGGATATAAACATCTGGGGGCATGTATTGCAATAATTTAAATTCATCTTTTGTTCATCGACTGAATATTCCCTTAAGAAACCTAGCTTTCGGCTTCACCCAGTCTGAGGTACACATCTGGTTGACCCGGCAGTAACAATCGCAGAGGTGCTCCCCTTATGCCCTAGCCGAATTAACGGGAACATAGGGCATAAACACAAGAACCAGGCAACCTATCTTGGCCGAAACTTAAGTCATATCGATGCATATAATGGCGAAGAAAAGGTACATGTGGAAAAGTAACACATGTGCGGGGGGCATAGAGCCCGGAACATAGTTATATTAAGCTTCTGTATAAGAAGCCCCCTGGTATAATGAGCACACCTAGCGTGTCAAGATTGTGTAGTCAAGACACATTTTAACTTTTTAAGGCCGTGGAGAAAAAAGGGAAGAAAGAAAGAAAGAAAAGATAGATAACGGATATACAAAAAATTGACGGAGGTAAGGAGACGACCACAGAGTCCAGCACTAGGCGTAGAACCTTCGGAGTCTAGCTACGTTCCATGGGTTTGGCTCGAGTTGATTGTCCGATGCATCCCGCAGACGGTATGCTCCACCGGTCAGAACTTTGTCAATAACGAAGGGACCTTCCCATTTGGGTTGGAACTTGTCCTTTTTCTTCTCCGGTAGGCGCAGAACGACTTCGCCAATGTTATAAGTTTTGGCCCGTACTTCTGTGCTTTGATACCGCTGAGCCTGTTGCTGATAGAATGCAGAGCGCGCTTTGCCACGTCACTCTACTCCTCCAGGGCGTCCAAACTGTCCTGCCAATCAAGATTGCCTTCTTTCTCTTCGTACATGCGCACTCGAGGTGAGTCATGAATGATGTCGCAGGGCGGTACCGCCTCTGCGCCGTACACCATAAAGAATGGTGTGTATCCGGTAGTGCGATTTGGCATGGTCTGCAGCCCCCATAGTACGGACTCAAGCTCCTCCACCCAGTGCGTATCTGATTCCTTCAAGGATCGCAACAATCCGGGTTTAATTCCGCTCATGATAAGACCGTTTGCTCGCTCGACTTGACCATTAGTTTGCGGGTGATAGACATAGGCATAATCGAGCTTAATGCCCATTTTGCTGCACC
Source organism: Triticum urartu (assembly GCF_056163025.1). Lineage (NCBI taxonomy): Eukaryota > Viridiplantae > Streptophyta > Magnoliopsida > Poales > Poaceae > Triticum > Triticum urartu. Next base: position 140,598,127 of record NC_141875.1, on the reverse strand, counting down.
AAGTTTTTACATCATTGACTGTAAAGTTCGAGCCATTATCGGTGATGATGCTGTGGGGGATGCCGTAACGGTGTACAACCCCGGATAGGAAGTCTATCACTGGTCCAGACTCGGCCGTTTTAACTGGTTTGGCTTCTATCCATTTGGTGAATTTATCCACCATGACCAAAGGTATTTTTTCTTGTGGCTTCCCCCTTTAAGGGGTCCGACCATGTCAAGCCCCCAGACCGCGAAGGGCCAAGTAATGGGGATTGTTTGGAGAGCGGTGGGTGGCATATGGCTTTGGTTTGCGAAAAGCTGGCAACCGAGGCAACATTGAACGAGGTCTTGTGCGTCTGCTCGGGCCGTTGGCCAGTATAAACCTGTACAGAAGGCCTTGCTTACAAGGGCCCGAGCTGCGGCGTAGTGGCCGCCAAGTCCAGTATGAATTTCTACCAAAAGTTGATATCCTTCCTCTTCGGAGATGCACCTTTGAAGTACTCCGGTAGCGCTTTTCTTATAAAGCTCTCCCTCGTGGACCTTGTAGGCTTTAGATCGCTGCACAATGCAACGTGCCTCATTTGGGTCATCGGGGAGTTCTTTCCTAATTAGGTAAGCCAAGAAGGGTTCTATCCACGGGGCGATGACAGCCATAATCCCGTGGGCCGAAGGCGTTATTTCGGTGGCAGAGCCTCCGATTACGTTAGAGTGTTCGGTATATGGCATTGTGGTCGGGTCCGGACTATTGTTGCCGATCTCTCCTTCCCATACCGTGAATGGCTTAAACAGCCTTTCCAAGAAGATGTTAGGTGGGACAGGGTCACGCTTAGCGCCGATGCGGGCGAGGATATCCGCCGCTTGATTGTTTTCCCGGACCACATGGTGGAATTCAAGCCCCTTGAACCGAGCTGGCATTTTGAGGATGCCCTTGCGGTAAGCTGCCATTTTTGGGTCCTTGGCGTCAAAGTCTCCATTTATTTGAGATATTGCGAGGTTCGAATCCCCACGCACCTCTAGGAGTTGAATGCCCATGGAGTCTGCCATCCGAAGACCATGCAACAGGGCCTCATATTCTGCTGCATTGTTGGAGTCTGTGTATAATATTTGGGGTACGTATTGGAATGTATCTCCGGTGGGGGATGTCAGGACAACGCCCTCCCCCAGACCAGCCAGCATCTTAGAGTCGTCAAAGTGCATGATCCAATTGGAGTACGCGCCATACTCTTTCGGGAGTTCGGCTTCCATCCATTCAGCGACGAAATCAGCCAGTACTTGCGACTTAATGGCTCGCCGTGGTTTATATGTTATGTCGAACGGGAGGAGCTCGATGGCCCATTCAGCAATCCGGCCCGTGGCATCGCAGTTATTTATTATGTGATTGAGTGGTACTTTGGAGGCCACCGTAATTGAACACTCTTTAGAGTAGTGTCATAGTTTCCGGGATGCCATGAAGACCGCGTATGCTATCTTTTGATAATGTCGGTACCGTGATTTGCATGGAGTGAGGACGGTGGATACGTAGTATACCGGCTTTTGAAGCGGGAACTTATGTCCGTCCTTCTCTCGTTCGACAACGAACACTGCGCTTACAACTTGGTGTGTTGCCGCTATATATAACAGCATTGGTTCGCCGACATTTGGCGTGGCCAAGATTGGGTTGGTGGCCAATACTGCCTTTATTTCTTCCAATCTGGCCGTGGCCGCATCCATCCACTCGAAGTGTTCGGTGCGTCGAAGAAGGTGATAAAGAGGTAGTGCCTTTTCTCCTAATCAAGAGATAAAGCAGCTTAAGGCAGCCATGCATCCAGTTAACTTCTGGATTTGCTTGAGGTCTGTTGGGATAGCCAACTGTGACAAAGCTCGGATTTTGGACGGATTTGCTTCAATTCCTCTATTGGAGACGATGAAGCCCAAGAGCTTTCCGACAGGCACGCCGAAAACGCATTTTTCTGGATTGAGCTTGATGTCATATGTTCGGAGGTTGTCGAACGTGAGCCTCAAGTCGTCTATTAAGGATTCGATGTGTCTTGTTTTAATGACCACATCGTCTATGTATGCCTCCACTGTTTTGCCGATTTGTGTTTCCAGGCATGTCTGAATCATGCGTTGATAGGTTGCACCGGCATTTTTGAGCCCAAAAGGCATGGTGTTAAAACAGAAGGGGCCGTATGGAGTGATGAATGCCATTGTGGCTTGATCAGGCTCCGCCATCTTAATTTGATGGTATCCGGAGTATGCGTCGAGGAAGCACAATGATTCGTGTCCTGCGGTAGTGTTGATAATTTGATCGATGCAGGGGAGGGGGAAGGGTTCCTTGGGGCAAGCCTTGTTAAGGTCCTTGAAATTGACACATAGGCGCCAGGATTTGTCCTTCTTTGGTACCATCACCAGGTTTGCTAGCTAGTCCGGATGTTTTATTTCTCTAATGAATCCAGCCTCGAGTAACTTGGCTAGATCTTCTCCCATGGCTTGCCGCTTGGGCTCAGAGAAATGCCGAAAAGTCTGCTTGACCGGCTTGAACCCTTTTAGAATGTTAAGGCTATGCTCGGCCACCCTGCGTGGGATTCCTAGCATGTCTGAAGGATGCTAGGAGAAGATGTCCCAACTCTCGCGCAAGAACTCCCGTAGTGCGGCGTCTGTTGTGGGGTTCAACTGTGCCCCGATGGATGTTGTTTTTGTAAGGTCCGTTGGGTGGACCTGGAATTTGACTATTTCGTCCACTGGTTTAAAAGAAGTGGACTTGGGTATTTTGTCGAGTATCACGTCGTCCCTGTCCACTATGGAGCGCAGCATAATTAGTTCTTCGGCCGCCAGGGCTTTGGATAACGCCTTGAGGGCTAGTGCAGCGGTTTTATTTTCGACGTGGAGTGCTATGTCCGGATCACTAGCCAGAGTGATTATTCCATTGGGCCCGGGCATTTTGAGCTTCATGTACCCATAGTGGGGTATAGCTTGGAAGATCGCGAATGCCTCCCGCCCTAAACGGGCGTGGTATCCGCTAGTAAACGGGGCCACTTGGAATGTGATTTCTTCGGACCTATAGTTCTCCTTCGTGCCGAATACCACATCTAGTGTGATTTTTCCCGCACAACGTGCCTCCCGACTAGGGATGATTCTTCTGAAGCTTGTGCTACTTTGCTCAATGCGGCTCTTGTCTAGTTCCATCTTGCTAAGAGTTTCGTCGTAGATGAGATTTAATCCACTGCCACAGTCCATGAGCACTTTAGTAAGCCGGAAGCCATCAACAATTGGACTAAGGACCAAAGCAGCTGGTGCTCGGGCTGTTCGGAATTGAGGTTCGTCACTGGCATTGAAGGTTATGGCCGTGTGGTTCCATGGATTTATTTCTACAACGTGGCAGACTTCGGCAAGGTTGCGGAGTGTTCGCTTGCGCCTATTATTTGAGGCGAAGGTCTCGAAGACTGTCAATACTGTATTGTTATTTTCCATAGGATGGTGCTCTATTGTATTGTTGGTGAGGATATCCTCGCCGCTCTTGGCCACCTGCTAGAGTATCCAACATGCTCTAAGGTTGTGTGTTCGCATGGTATCCGTTCTACCGTGAATTTTGCATGGCCCATTGAGCCATCCCTCCAATACAGTTCCACGCCCTGTAGTGGGATTTGGTTTATTTGTAGTTGGATCAGGTGACTTACGAGAGTACACCCTTTTAGTTCGGACGGGGGGTTTAGTGAGAGCCGGAGGGTCCCAGAATTTTGTTTAGGTTTTCTAGGCGCTTTCCATCGCACAGTACTTCCGTACTATGGCCGCCAAGTCAGCAAAGTGTGCTATGTCACGGCGACTTATGACGTTGAGGATTCCCTTGTCCATGCAATTTTTGAAAAAGAATGAAACTGCGTCTTCCTCACGACAGTCCCTGACCTTGCTCATTACAAGGAGGAATCTGGCCCAATAGTGATGTACTGTCTCTTGGGGCTCTTGTCTAATGTGGGAAAGATCGCTTGAGTCTGGGTGGGTGGGTAGATTTTGGTCCAAACCCTGACCCAATCTGAGACCCAAGGGCGGAGGAGTTTCCGAGCTTGGCAGTTCGGACTTCGGGATGTTGCCCAATAGTTCTGGCCCGCCGTCTAATTCTAGGTTCGAGGCTTGGGCCATGTCCTCCCGTGGACGGGTATCCGGCTCGGAGAGCTCGGGGATCTGGGCATAGTTTGTCCTCAAAATAGAGGAAGGATTTCTACATTGCTCCACCACCGCTATCTGATGGGTGACCGGCGGAGAGCTAATCTCCCTTTGGTCGGGTTTAAGCCTGATCCGATCATAGTCCGTTGCGACTCCCAGGGCGGCGATGCGATCCAAGAGCTCGTTCAGTGAAGAGAGCTCTATTGGATCCATCTGCTCGGCGAATCCCGAGCCGATGTGGAGGCTGTTTTTGATGACCCGAGAAGTCATCGTCCGCGCGACGGCCGAACAGGCGGTCATGACGAAGCCGCCTAGTCGGAGAGTCTGGCCTACAGCTAGGGCTCCCGCTGAGGTAATGTTCTCCTTGACAACAAGACGAGCCATCAAGCCTTATCGTGGCGGCACAATGGAACTCTCAAGGAAAGCACCAATGTCCGTGTCAAAACCGGCGGATCTCGGGTAGGGGGTCAGGGGACACAATGTTTACCCAGGTTCGGGCCCTCTCGATGGAGGTAATACACTACATCCTGCTTGATTGATCTCGATGATATGAGTATTACAAGAGTTGATCTACCACGAGATCGTAGAGGCTAAACCCTAGAAACTAGCCTATGATTATGATTGTTGTTGTCCTACGGACTAAACCCTCAGGTTTATATAGACACCGGAGGGGGCTAGGGTTAAACAGAGTCGGTTACAAGGGAGGACATCTACACATCCGAATTGCCAAGCTTGCCTTCCACACAAAGGAGAGTCGCACCCGGACACGGGACAAAGTCTTCAATCTTGTATCCTCATAGTCCAGCAGTCCGGCCAAATCATATAGTCCGGATGTCCGAGGACCTCCTAATCCGGGACTCCCTCAGGAGGGATGATGTAGCACAACGACGGTAGGTATTCCCCCCCAGTTATGAAACCAATGTTATAGAACCAGTAGGAGGACCAGTCAACACAACGTAAACAACCCCTGCACACAAATAACAACACCTCGCAACCTGACGTGTTAAAGGGGTTGTCAATCCCTTTCAGGTAATGGTGCCAGAAACGACGAGTGACGGGAGATAAAGTTATAAATATTGATAGATCGAACGCCAAATAAAATAAATTGCAGAAAGGTATTTTTCGATTTTTGGTTTAATATATCTGAATAAAAATGCAATGGAAAGTTAGATCGCAAGGAAAATATATGCGATAGAAGACCCCGGGGCCGTAGGTTTCACTAGTGGCTTCTCTTGAGAAACATAACAAACAGTGGGTGAACAAATTACTGTTGGGCAATTGATAGAACCTCAAATAATTATGACGATATCTAGGCAATGATCATTACATAGGCATCACGTCCAAGATTAGTAGACCAACTCCTGCCTGCATCTACTACTATTACTCCACACATCGACCGCTATCCAGCATGCATCTAGTGTATTAAGTTCATGGGAAAACAGAGTAATGCATTAAGAACGATGACATGATGTAGACAAGATCCATTTATCTATATGGTGGTAGATATAGATCTCATTTTTTTACCCTTAGTAGCAACGATACATACGTGTCGGTTCCCTTTCTGTCACTGGGATCAAGCACCGTAAGATCGAACCCACTACCGGGCACCTCTTCCCATTGCAAGATAAATAGATCAAGTTTGCCAGACAAAACCAAAATATCGGAGAAGAAATACGAGGCTATAAGAGATCATGGATAAAAGAGATCAAAGAAACTCAAATACTTTCATGGATATAAAAACATAGATCTGATCATAAACTCGAAGTTCATCGATCCCAACAAACACACCGCAAAAGAGTTACATCATATGGATCTCGAAGAGACCATTGTACAGAGAGATATGAAGCCATCTAGCTACTAACTACGGACCCGAAGGTCTACAAATAACTACTCACGCATCATCAGAGAGGCACCAATGGAGGTGGTGAACCCCATCTGAGATGGTGTTTAGATTGGATCTAGTGTTTCTGGACTCTGCGGCGGCTGGATGAATATTCCGTCGACTCCCCTAGGGTTCCGGTATTTTTGGGGTATTTATAGAGCAAAGAGGCGGTCCGGGGGGCACCCGAGGTGGGCACAACCCACCAGGGCGCGGCAGGGCCTCCTGGCGCGCCCTGATGGGTTGTCCCCTCCTCGGGACTCCCCCAAGTGCAACTAGGGCCCATTGCCTTCCTTCTGGCCCATAAAAAATCTCCATAAAGTTTCGTGGCATTTGGAGTCCGTTTGATATTGATTTTCTGCGATGTAAAAAACATGGAAAAAACAGCAACTGGCACTTGGCACTATGTCAATAGGTTAGTACCAAAAAATGATATAAAATGATTATAAAACATCCAAGATTGATAATAAAACAGCATGGAACAATCAAAAATTATAGATACGTTGGAGATGTATCAATCACCAACGTCGGTTAAATCCAAAAATGAAGGAAGTGGTAAGAACGGAAATCTTAAAACTTCTGGAAGCAAGTATAATCTATCCTATAGCTGATAGCAGATGGGTAAGTCTTGTTCATTGTGTCCATAAGAAAGGAGGTATAAATGTTGTTCCTAATGATAAGAATGAACTTATTCCATAAAGAATTGTTACAGGCTATAGAATGGTAACTGATTTTAGAAAATTAAATAAAGCAACTAGAAAAGATCATTACCCTCTGCCTTTTATTGATCAAATTCTTGAAAGATTATCTAAGCACACACATTTTTGATTCCTTGATGGATATTCTAGTTTTTCACAAATACATGTTTCTCAACCTGATCAAGAAAAGAACACTTTTACTTGTCCCTTTGGAACCTACGCTTATAGACGTATGCCTTTCGGTTTATGTAATACACCTGCTACATTTCAAAGATGTATGACTGCTATATTCTCTGACTTTTGTGAAAAGATTGTTGAGTTTTTCATGGATAACTTCTCTGTTTATGGGAAGTCTTTTGATGATTGTTTAAGCAATCTCGAGCGAATTTTGCAGAGGTGTGAACAAAAAAAATCTTGTCTTGAATTGGGAGAAGTGCCACTTTATGGTTAATGAAGGCAATGTCTTGGGTCATAAAATTTCTGAAAGAGGTATTGAAGTGGATCAAGCTAAGGTTGATGCAATTGAGAAAATGCCATGTCCTAAAGATATAAAAGGTATTCATAGTTTCTTAGGTCATGCTGGTTTCTATAGGAAATTTATCAAAGACTTCTCTAAAATTTCTAGGCCTGTTACGAGTCTTTTGCAAAATGATATTCCTTTTGTTTTTTATGATGATTGTTTAGAAGCCTTTGAAACACTCAAGAAAGCCTTAATTACTGCACCTATTGTTCAACCACCTGATTGGAACTTGCCTTTTGAAATTATGTGTGATGCTAGTGATTATGCTGTTGGTGCTGTTCTAGGACAAAGAGTTGATAAGAAACTGAATGTTATTCATTATGCTAGTAAAACTCTAGACAGTGCTCAACGAAACTATGCTACTACTGAAAAAGAATTCTTAGCAGTGGTGTTTTCTTGTGATAAATTTAGACCTTATATTGTTGATTCCAAAGTAATTGTTCACACAGACCATGCTGCTATTAAATATCTTATGGAAAATAAAGATGCTAAAGTTTGACTTATTTGATGGGTTCTCTTGTTACAAGAATTTGATTTACATATCATAGATAGAAAAGGAGCTGAGAACCCAGTAGCTGATAATTTATCTAGGCTTGAAAATGTGCCTGATGACCCACTACCTATTGATGATAGTTTTCCTGATGAGCAGTTAGCTGCAATAAATGTTGCTCATAGTACTCCTTGGTATGCTGATTATGCTAATTACATTCTTGCTAAATATTTACCACCTAGCTTTACATACCAACAAAAGAAAAAAAATTCTTCTATGATTTAAGACATTACTTTTGGGATGACTCACATCTTTATAAAGAAGGAGTAGATGGTATTATTAGACGTTGTGTACCTGAGCATGAACAGGGACAAATCCTACGGAAATGTCACTCCGAAGCTTATGGAAGGCATCATGCTGGAGATAGAACTGCTCACAAGGTATTGCAATCAGGATTTTATTGGCCTACTCTCTTCAAGGATGTCCATAAGTTCATCTTATCTTGTGATGAATGTCAAAGAATAGGTAATATCGGTAAGCATCAAGAAATACCTATGAATTATTCACTTGCTGTTGAACCATTTGATGTTTGGGGATTTGATTACATGGGACCTTTTCCTTCCTCTAATGGGTATACACATATTTTGGTTGATGTTGATTATGTTACTAAATGGGTAGAAGCTATTCCAACCAGTAGTGCTGATCACAACACCTCTATTAAAATGCTTAAGGAAGTTATTTTCTCAAGGTTTGGAGTCCCTAGATATTAATGACTGATGGTGGTTCACACTTTATTCATGGTGCTTTCCGTAAAATGCTTGCCAAGCATGATGTTAACCATAGAATTCCATCACCTTATCGTCCTCAGTCTAGTGGTCAAGTTGAACTTAGCAATAGCGAAATAAAATTAATTTTGCAAAAGACTGCAATAGGTACAGGAAGAATTGGTCTAAGAAATTAGATGATGCACTTTGGGCTTATAGAACAGCATATAAAAATCCTATGGGTATGTCTCCTTATAAAATGGTTTATGGAAAAGCTTGTCATTTGCCTCTTGAGTTGGAACATAAAGCATATTGGGCCATCAAAGAGCTCAATTATGATTTCAAGCTTGCTGGTGAGAAGAGTTTATTTGATATTAGCTCTTTAGATGAATGGAGAACCCAAGCTTATGAAAATTCAAAATCATTCAAAGAAAAAGGTTAAAGATGGCATGACAAAGAATCCAAAAGCGTGAGTTTAAAGTCGGAGAATATGTTCTTTAGTACAAATCTTGTTATAGATTCTTTGCAGGAAACTCCTCTCAAAATGGGAAGTCCCCTACGTTATCGAGGAGGTTGACCGGTCTGGAGCCATCAAAATAAATAATTCCGAAGGTACTAACCTAAAGGTTGTCAATGGGCAATGAATAAAACATGGTATCTCAGGTACGCCCATTAATATTGAAAGTAATGTTATTCAAACTTTGACACCGGAAGAACACATAAAAGAGTCCTTCTGGAACACTCCAGAATCATGAAAATAAGGAGGTACGTGATATGGTAAGTAAACGGACTCCGAAAAATCCGCAAAAATATTTTTTATCAGTTTTGGAATATTTAGAAAATTTGGAAATAAAGAAACTTCCAGGAAGCATACCCTGGTGGGCACAAGACACCAGGCGCCCAGGTGGGTTGTGCCCACCTGGGACACCTTTGGGACTCTGTTTTGCTACCATATGCTTGTCCTCCAAGATAAAAAATCTATATATACTTCCCGAACCTGTTTACCACTGTATCACGGAGAAATCCTCTGTTTTCTTTTCCTTGCTATTTTCTGTCAAATCACATCTACCATGGCTGCTTCAAGTTCCTCCAAGGACAAGTTCTTCAAGAACATCATCAACCCATATATTCGGGAGGTGGTGCAGCACCCTCAGGTCATCCAGATGCATCAGGGGGTGCTTCACCTCCGTGATGTGCCATGTCCCAAGGGGACGGGAACCATGGAGGCCAGGCTTGAACTATGGAGGAAGACGTCTTCCGGTGCAAGGGGATGGTGGAGCTTGAACTCAATGCCAATCACCTTATGATCACGAACCTCTCCCGTGATCTCAAGGTGGATGGCAAGCCCATGAAGGACATCGTCTTCACCCTCAACAAGAAAATCAACTTCCTCCAAAGCCAGATCAATGACCTCCAAAACCAAGTCTTTGAATATGAGGCGAGGTTTAAAGGTATGAGTTTGGCTGCTAGTTGCAGGACCCGTGAGACTCACTGCCCCTCTTATGATGGCAGACCACTGCCATGGAAATCCGAGGACAAGACCTCTACTTCATCACCACCACCTTCTTCTTCACCACCAAAGGAGAATTGAGTATCAGGTATGGGCACTTCCCTTGGCTTTCATCAAGCTTGGGGGAGGTGCCCCGGTATCGTATCATCCCACTAACTTTTTGCCTTTACTTATTTTAGTTTAATCTTTTGCTTTAGATGAATAAAAGTTTAGTTCAATCCTTTCTTCTTTGAGAGTTTTCTTAGTGATCTATCCATGTAATCGTGTGCAAGTTATATGATAAAGTTTAGTTTGAGTTTTTTGCTTTCTTTAATTTCATGTTGCAAATGAAAGAGAAGCTAGAAATAAGAAAGAAAAAGCGAAAGGAAATAAATAAAAGAAAGGAAGTATGAGTAGAAATTTTTATTAGAGATCAAACATATTATTAAATAAAAGATAAAGGAAATAAATAAAAGAAAGGAAGTATGCGTAGATTATTTTTTTTAGAGATTGACAAACATTGTATTAGTCAATGATGCAACTCATGAAAGAATTAATAAGGGAAGAGAAGATTCACATATAAATATACTATCCTAGAAATCTTTTGTGATTGTGAGCCCTCCTCAAAATATTATATGCCAAAATTTTGACGTTGGACAAGGAAGACAACTTAATGGTTTATGTTTGTTTATATTCAGATAGAATTCATATTCTCATATATCCTTTAACATGTGGTGCTTGCCCCTATCTTTGCTAGCGAAAAATTCTGCACTAAGTAGAGATACTACTTGTGCATCCAAAAACCCTTAAACCCAAATCTTACTTTCAAGTGTCCACCATACCTACCTAGGGATTGAGAAAGATCCCTCAAGTAAGTTCTCATCCGTGCAAAAAGGCAATAAAAATTGCTTCTAAAAGTGTGAGATCATTTAGTGTAAGAGAAAATTGAGCATTGCACGAACTTGTGATGGTGAAGAATAAAAGCGGCATACTGCATAATAAAGGTCGCTATCACAAGGGGCAATGCAACATGATGTTCTTTTGCACTAAGGGGTTGAACATACAAACAAATAAGCGCATGGCAACCTCTGCTTCCCTCTGCGAAGGGCCTATCTTTTACTTTTATGTATTTACTTTTATGCAAAGAGTCAAAGTTTTCCGTCTATCCCTTTTTATTTTTCTCCTTTGGCAAGCATCATGTGGTGAGGGAAGATCTAGGTACATATGTCCACTTGAATATAGATAGCATGAGTTATTATTATTGACACCACCCTTGAGGTGAATACGTTGGGAGGCGAAACTATAAGCCCCTATCTTTCTATGTGTCCGGTTGAAACGTTTTTCTCATGTGTACGTGGTGAGTGTTAGCAATCATATAAGAGTATATGATGGTTGACTATGTGGACTTGCCTAAAGGCTCCAACACATGACCCTTCCTGCAAAGATGATGAATTGTAGTTGCAAAGTTGACTAAGAACATAGTTTGTTGGTTTTTAATAGAGTTTTTGCTTTATACTTCAATTATGTGATGAATTTTTACTTATTCATGAGAAGTACATGATAGAAGTTTATGATAAAAGTTCTGTGATAAGATTTTTAAGTTTAAGTTTGTTGCTGTTATAATTATCAACATGATGCTTCTATGTTCATATTTTGTTTTTATCGACACCGCTCTCTCAAAGCATGTGGGGATGTTTTTCGATTTCGCTTTTCGCTTGAGGACAAGCGAGGTCTAAGCTTGGGGGAGTTGATATGTCCATTTTGCATCATGTTTTCTTACTATTATTTATAATGTTTTTGTCCATAATAATGCTTTTTGGAGTACTCCTAATGCCTTTTCTCTCATAATATGCAAGGTATACACAAAGAGGGAGAATTCCGGCAGCTGGAAATATAGACTTGAAAAAGCTACGTCAGGCTACCTATTCTGCACAACTCCAAACAAGCTAAAACTTCACGGAGATTTTGTATGGAATATTTGAGGAATATTGGAGCAAATAACTACCAGAGGGGGCCCACCATGTGGGCACAACCCACCTGGGCGCGCCAGGGAGCCCAGGCGTGTCCTGGTGGGTTATGCTCACCCAGGCCCACCTTCGATGCCCATCTTCTGGTATATAAGTCGTTTTGACCTAGAAAAAAATAAGAGGAGGACTTTTGGGATGGAGTGTCGCCTTCTCGAGTCGGAACTTGGGCAAGAGCACTTTTTCCCTCCGACGGAGCGATTCCGTCAGGGGAACTTCCTTCCCGGAGGGGGAAATCATCATCATCATCATCACCAACAACTCTCCCATCTTGGGGAGGGCAATATCCATCAACATCTTGAACAGCACGATCTCCTCTCAAACCCTAGTTCATCTCTTGTGTTCAATCTTGTTACCGGAACTATAGATTGGTGCTTCTAGGTGACTAGTAGTGTTGATTACTATATGATTTACTTGGTGGAAGATTATATGTTCAGATTCAATATGCTATTTCATACCCCTCTGACCTTGAGCATGATTATCATTTGTGAGTAGTTACTTTTGTGCTTGAGGTCACGGGAGAAATCGTATTGCAAGTAATCATGTGAATTTGATATGTGTTCGATATTTTGATAGTATGTATGTTGTGATTCACTTAGTAGTGTCATGTGAACGTCAACTACATGACACTTCACCATATTTGGGCCTAAGGGAATGCATTGTGCAGTAGCAATTAGATGATGGGTTGCGAGAGTGACAGAAGCTTAAACCCCAGTTTATGCGCTATTCCGTAAGGGACCGATTGGATCCAAATGTTTAATGCTATGGTTGGAATTTATTCTTAATACTTTTCTCATAGTTGTGGATGCTTGCGGGAGGGTTAATCATAAGTAGGAGGCTTGTTCAAGTAAGAACAGCACCTAAGCACCGGTCCACCCACATATCAAATTATCAAAGTACCGAACACGAATTAAACTAACATGATGAAAGTGACTAGATGAAAATCCCGTGTACCCTCAAGAACGCTTTCCTTATCATATGAGACTGTTTTGGCCTGTCCTTTGCTTCAAAAGGATTGGGCTACCTTGCTACACTTTTGTTACTACTATCGTTACTTGCTCGTTACAAATTATCTTGCTATCAAACTACTCTGCTACTTACAATTTCAGCACTTGCAGACATTACCTTGCTGAAAACCACTTGTCATTTCCTTCTGCTCCTCGTTGGGTTCGACGCTCTTACTTATCAAAAAGAGCTACAATTGATCCCATATACTTGTGGGTCATTAGTGTGTCGGAGGAGTCCATAAAAAGGTAGCGCCTTTTCTGCTAATCTGGAGATAAAGCGGCTCAAGGCTGCCACGCACCCAGCTAGTTTTCGGACTTGCTTTAAGTTTGTTGGTGTTGCCAATTGTTACCAGGCTCGTATTTTTTCTGGGTTCGCTTCAATTCCTCTATTGGAAATTATGAACCCAAGTAGTTTTCCGGCTGGAACACTGAAGACACATTTTTCCAGATTGAGTCGTATGTCATATGTTCGGAGGTTGTCAAATGTGAGTCGTAGATCGTCCACCAATGATTCGACGTGTTTAGTCTTAATGACAACATCATCTACGTATGCCTCCACTCTCATGCCAATTTTATTTTCCAGACATGTTTGAATCATATGCTGGTAAGTGGCGCCAGCATTTTTGAGCCCAAAATGCATAGTGTTGAAGCAGAAAGGCCCATAGGGGGTAATGAATGCTATTGCAGCTTGGTTGGACATCTTCATCTTAATTTGATGATATCCGGAGTATGTATTGGGGAAACACAGTGAGTCATGTCCTGCAGCCGCGTCGATGATTTGGTTAATGCAGGGCAGTGGGAAGGGGTCCTTAGGGCAAGCCTTATTGAGGTCCTTGAAATCGACACAAAGGCGCCAGGCTTTATCCTTCTTTGGCACCATGACCAGGTTTGCTAGCCAGTCCGGGTGTTTGATCTCTCTAATAAACCCGGCTTCAAGTAGCTTGACTAGATCCTCCCCCATAGCTTGTCGTTTGGGTTTGGAAAATCGTCGCATCGTTTGCTTGACTGGTTTAAACCCCTTTATTATGTTGAGGATGTGTTCGTCCAGTCTGCGTGGGGTTCCTAGCATATCCGAAGGATGCCAGGCAAAGATGTCCCAATTTTCATGCAGGAATGCTCGCAAGGCGACGTCGACCGTCGGATCTAGTTGTGCTCCTATGGAGGCTGTCTTGTTTGGATTCGTCGTGTGCACTTGGAATTTAACTATTTCGTCAGCTGGTTTGAAAGAAGTGGACTTGGCCTCTTATCGAGGATTACATCATCTTTGTCCACTTTGGAACACAAAGTGGTTAACTCCTCGACCGCGAGGGCCTCAGATAGTGCCTCGAGGGCTAAGGATGCAATTTTATTTTCCGCGCAGAGTGCTATATCTGGATCACTGGTGATTGTGATAACTCTGTTGGGCCCTGGCATTTTGAGCTTCATTTACCCGTAATGGGGTATGGCATGAAAGCGTGTGAAGGCGTCTCGCCCCAACAAGGCATGATATCCGTTGTTGAAAGGTGCGACGTGGAAGAGCAACTCTTCGGACCTGTAGTTCTCCGGCGTGCCGAATACTACATCAAGTTTAATTTTCCCTGAGCATCGTGCTTCTCGACTGGGGATAATGCCTCAAAAGGTGGTACTGCTTTGCTCGATGCGACTCTTGTCCATTTGCATTTTATTGAGTGTGTCCTCGTAGATGAGGTTCAGTCCGCTGCCGCCATCCATGAGCACCTAGGTGAGTCAAAAGCCATCCACGATTGGGTTTAAGACCAAGGCGGCAGGTGCTCGGAATGATGTATCCCTTGGTTCGTCATTGGCAGTAAAAGTTATTGCCATATTGTTCCAAGGGTTTAGTGCAGCTACTTGGTTAACTTCGGCGAGGTCGCGGAACGCCCTTTTGCGTCAATTATTTGAAGAAACGGTCTCGAAGACCGTAAAGACATTGTGGTCGTCATCCTCCAAAGATTACTTCTCTGGGGTAGTGTTGGTGAGGATGGCCTCACCGCTCTTAGCCACCTGCCGAAGTACCGAACATGCCCGAAGGCTATGTGTTGGTTCGGTATTCGACTTCGTGTGTATCTGACAGGGCTTGTCGAGCAATTCGTCAAGGACAGTTCTATGTCCTGTGAAGGATTTGACTTTCTTATCAATGAGATGATTATTGGGTGCCTCGTAAATGTGTATTCTTCTTGCCCGTCTGATCGGCTGCTTAAAGGCAGGAGGATCCTATCGGGTTGTCTGGCCTTTCCATGTGCTTTCCATTGTGTAGTACTTCTGCACTATGTGTGCCAAATCTGTGAAGTGCAGTATGCGACGGCAGTTGAGGGCATTGAAGATTCCCTTGTCCGTACAGTTGCGGCAAAAAACTGAAACAACGTCGTTGTCACATCAATCTTTAATCTGGTTTTTAACAAGGAGGAACCTGGCCCAAAAGTGATGGACCGTTTCCTGAGGTTGATGTCATACGTACATTAGGTTGCATACGTCCGGAGGACCTGAATTGCTTGGAGAATATTGTTTATGGTGGGTGGGTGGGCTGAAATCCGAACCCTGACCCACTATTGGATCTGGAGTTTGAAAAATATTCGAGGTCACTAGCCCAGGATCTGGAGGGTCCTGGAGGCTTTCGGTCTCGACGCCTGATTCTATGTTCGGAGGACATATGGTCTCTTCCCGGAGATGGGTATCCGGCACGTAGGGCTCGGAGATCTAAACATAGCTTGTTCTTAACTTAGGGGGAGTAGTATTCTCAGCTTGTTCCTCTACAACCGCTACCAGGTGGGTGATCAACGGGGACTTGATTTCCCTCTGGTCGGGTTTAATCCTAATCTGATCATAGGCTGTTGAGACCCCCAGGGCAGCGATGTGATCAAGCAGTTCGTTCAAGGACGCGACTTCTGCTGGATCCATCTTTTGGGAGTGTGCAAGGCCGATGCGGAGGTGACGTTTGGCAGTTGCGGGGGCTGCCTTTCGCTTAAAGGCCAAGCGAGCGCCCATGGTGAGATCGCTGAGCTAAAGGATCTGCCCTGGCGCTAGGGCCCTTCCAGAGGTAATGTTGTCATTGATGTCAAGGCGAGCCATCAATCCTTCCATCGACGACACAAAGGAACTCTCAATGAAAGCACCAATGTTGGTGTCAAAACCGGTCGATCTCGGGTAGGGGGTCCTAAACTGTGCGTCTGAGGATCAAAGGTAATAGGAGACAAAGGAGACACGATGTTTACCCAGGTTCGGGCCCTCTTAATGGAGGTAAAACCCTACTTCTTGCTTGATTGACTTTGATGAATATAGGGGTTACAAAACTTGATCTACCTCGAGATCGTAATGGCTAAACCCTAGATGTCCAGCCTATATGAATTCTGACTGCCTCTACGGACTAAACCCTCCGGTTTATATAGACACCGGAGGGGCCCAAGGCTGTACAAGGTCGGTTTACAAAGGAAGGAAACTATACATCCGAACATTAATCTTGCGATCCACACAAAGGAGAGTTCTATCCAGACACGGGGGAAGGCCTTCTACCTTGTATATTCATGGCCCATCAGTCCGGCCCATAACACACTGCCCGGACACCCGAGGACCCCTTAATCCAGGACTTCCTCAGATACCTCATGCAAGGGGTTACAATGGTGTATGCAATTTCTACCGAGAGTTTTCTATCTGTGGATAGATGATGAGGAGGACCCTAGACCTCCTTTTATATAGGCAGTAGAGGTCTAGGGTTTACAAGGCGGTAGATGCAATCTTGGACGCTACCGCCCTCTTACCTTGGAGGCCACAAAGGTCGTCTTCACCTTCTAGGATTGCTTCTTGTCTTGGGCTTAGCGGCCCCTCGTAGTTGGTGAGGCCGGGCTCCCTAGCATTAGCCACCCTTGGTATAGACCCCATCAGTAGCCCATGAGTGTGTCGGAGGTCACAGGAGACGACCACGAGACCTCCTGTGGGGTCCCATATTTTTCTAAAGTCTCTTCATATGCCCCCTCCACTAGGGAGGCTGGGTGTCAGTTTGCTTGAGCCTCTGGTCCACCTAGAGTGCTCCTCAGCGTCCTCAGGAAGGTTCTGTGTTAAGCTCTCCATGAATCTTGGGGTGGAGCGGTGAGGCTGTCGCAACTGTTGCACCAACCTTTCTGCAAAAAAGGAACTTCTCTAACCCAGAGAGATCACTCGTTCCGCCTCCGTGGGGTGACGCTTCAGGTTTTGGTTGTCTATATGAGGGGGAAATGAAGGGTTTCACGTCCCACCCTGCTTCTCTTCATTTCAACCTCTTCGTCCGTCTCGAAACCCCTTGATGCTCCACCACCGTTCTAACTTCATCCTTTCGCCGCGCCCCCACCTACCTGCCACCGATGGCTAGGACAAGGAGTGAGAAAGGGGAGTGGGCTCTTCTCTAGGAGCTGTCGTCGAGTGGCGCTGGCAAGAAGCAGAAGTGGGTTGCCCCCACATGGGGAGAGAAATCTGCGCACGCCGCCTCTAAGTCCAATGGAAAGTGGTTCCTTTCTGGGGCCACATAAGGCGAGATCCAAGGGTACAAGGACCAACTTCTTATGCCGGCGGATCTGAGCAATCAGCTTCCGACCGGAGAGTTCCCGCTAGAGCCCCGTGATGGCGAGCATGTCCTATGCCTGGGCTATTTCGGCCTAGGGCGGGTTCCCACTCCATAATTTTTTTGTGGGGCCTCCTATGCATCTTAGTTGCATCACATCCCGCCCAACGGGGTTCTCCATATCGCCAATTTCATCACTTTCTGCGAGTGCTCTCTCGGGATAGCTCCTCACTTTGAGTTGTTCCGTTACTTCTTCCAGGTATGCATCCAAATGAACAAGGGTGTTGTCTGCGCCCTCGAGGGTGCCATCCTGCAGGATCTCCCCAACTCCACGTTCTTCTCCTTTGATCTTCCAAAGTCCATTTAGGAGTGGCATAAATCTCGGCGAGGACCTACTGGCCTTCGTGAATGAGCCCCCGCAGAAGCTACGGTCATGGGCTTTGCTAGCCAAGTTGACACCGGAGGCCAAGGCTCTGGTGGAGGCCACTTCTCGCTTGAATAAATGCGGGCTGATAGGAGGTCACATCATGCGCACCTGGGTGGCATGTTGTGGCCTGACGTTGGAGGGTTGGGACCTCCCGATGTTCCGATACGCGGGCTCAAAGGACGCCACATAACTCTCCCAAAAGGAGCTAGACCTGACGGTCATCAATGTTTGCCTTAGCTTCCTGGTGGGGCCATATTCCATTGCCAGGTCGCACAAGAAGGCTGTCATGCCCCTTTCGGTCGACCTCCTCCCGGGCAGTGTAAGTACTTCTTTGTGGCTCCGTTGTTGTTGCAGGTCGACATACCATGTCATGATTTCTCTCGTTTTTTTTTCTTGTGAGGAGTTTGCAGCCTTTGAGGCATTCCGCTCAGAGCCCCCGCTACCAGGCCAACATGTGAGCCCATCTATGGACGCTCTTATGAATGTGGCCTCCTTTGAGACCTTCCACGCAAAGGTCGGAGCTGCTAAGAAATGGAAGAGAGCCCTAGAGAAATATTCTCATGTAGACGACTGCGTGGAGGAGGCCTCTGGTGACCTTGACTAGCCGGAGGGCGATGAAGGCTCAACCTCACGGTCGAGCGGTCACGACTGCGGTAATGGTGAAGGTGGCGATGATGGTGACAACGAGGATGATGTCGTCGACATCGACGATGATGACGAGGAGGTGAAGGATGTTGAGGAGGACAAGGAGGGCAAGGAAATAGTGAGGAGATGAAGGGGGCGGCCACCGAGGTGTAACGCTGATACGTCCCCAACGTATCTATAATTTTTGCTTGTTCCATGCTGTTATAATATCAATGTTGGATGTTTTATAATCATTTTATAGTCATTTTATATCATTTTTTGGTACTAACCTATTGACATAGTGCGAAGTGCCAGTCGCTGTTTTTCCATGTTTTTTACATCACAGAAAATCAATATCAAATGGAGTCCGAATGCCATGAAACTTTACGGGGAATTTTATGGGCCAGAAGGAACACAATGGGCCCTGGCTGTGCCTGGGGGGTGCCCCGAGGGGGGCACAACCCACCAGGGCGCGCCGGCAGGCCCAGGCGTGCCCTGGTGGGTTGTGCCCACCTCGGGTGCCCCCTGACCGCCTCTTTGCTCTATAAATACCCCAATATTTCCAGAACCGTAGGTGAGTCGACAAAATATTCATCCAGCCGCCGCAGAGTCCAAAACCACCAGATCCATCTAGACATCATCTCCGATGGGGTTCACCATCTCCATTGGTGCCTCTCTGATGATGCATGAGTAGTTCTTTGTAGACCTTTGGGTCCATAGTTAGTAGCTAGATGGCTTCCTCTCTCTCTCTCTTGATTATCAATACAATGGTCTCTTGGATATCCATATGATATAACTCTTTTGCGGTGTGTTTGTTGGGATCGATGAACTTTGAGTTTATGATTAGATCTATCTTTTTATATCCATGAAAGTATTTGAGTTTCTTTGATCTCTTTTATGCATGATCTCTTATAGCCACATATTTCTTCACCAATATTTGGGTTTTGTCCGGCCACCTTGATCTATTTATCTTGCATTGGGAAGAGGTGCTTTGTAGTGGGTTCGATCTTACGGTGCTTGATCCCAGTGACAGAAAGGGAACCGGCACATATGTATCATTGCTACTAAGGATAAAACGATGGGGTCTATCTCTACATAGATAGATCTTGTCTACATCATGTCATCGTTCTTATTGCATTACCCCGTTTCTCAGTGAACTTAATACACTAGATGCATGCTGAACAGCAGTCGATGTGTGGAGTTATAGTGGTAGATGCAGGCAGGAGTTGGTCTACTAATCTTGGACGTGATGCCTATGTAATGATCATTGTCTAGATATCGTCATGAGTATTTGATGTTTTATCAATTGCCCAACAGTAATTTATTCACCCACCGTTTGCTATTTTTCTCGAGAGAAGCCACTAGTGAAATCTATGGCCCTCGGGTCTCTTTGTCATATTATTTGACTTTGCGATCTATTTTCCTTTGCTTTTATTTTCAGATATATTAATCTGAAAACCCAAAAATACCTTTCTGCAATTTATCCTTATTTATTTTATTTCGCGTTCGATCTATCAAACTACTACAAATTTATTTCACGTCCGTTTGCCTACTTGAGGCGCCATACCTCGGAAGGGATTGACAACCCCTTTAACACGTCGGGTTGCGACGATTTATTATCTGTGTGTAGGTGCTGTTTACGTTGTGTTGCTTGGTTCTCCTACTTGTTCGATAACCTTGGTTTCATATATGAGGGAAATACCTACCGCCGCTATGCTGCATCATCCCTTCCTCTTTGGGGAAATACCGATGTAGCTTCAAGCGACATCAAAAGGAATTTCTGGCGCCGTTGCTGGGGAGGATCTTCAACACATACCAGGTTCCTAATCACAAATTCATCTCCTCTAAATTTACATTATTTGCCATTTGCCTCTCGTTTTCCTCTCCCCCACTTCATAAAAATTTTCTGTTTTATTCACCCCTCTTTTTCTGTTCGTCGTTCTCTTGCTTTCTAGTCTTGATGGCTAGTGTTCCTACTCCTCCTTTGTCACCAGATCTTGAATTTTTTTACTTCAAGCAAAGACAAGGAGAAAATTTGAAAGATGCCTGGTATAGGCTTATGGAATCATATCGTATTTCCAATTTAAAGGGGGACGCTAAAGTTTTGCTTCGAAATTTTTACATAGAATTGGCTTTGCATCATACACAACTCCTAGATTTTGCTGCTAAAGGGAATTTTATTGAGCTTGATGCCAATGCTTCCTATGAAATTTTAGAAGGAATTTTTGGAATTCCACCTCAAAAGAAGGGGTTTCCTTTTACCCCTGAGAGATCTCAAATGTTGGACAAACTTGGTGATTTGCATAAACATATGGTTGAAATATAGAAATACAATGAACCCCTCTAACACCTCAATGGTAGTATCAATCGCATGAATACCCTGATTACTCTTTGCAATAAGCGATTGGATATTCTGGATCTTAAGATGCTTTATTTCCCAGAGAATCTAGGTAAGCGGAAAGAGCCTCCCGGGTTTGAGAAAACCCTTACGAAAGTTTTCAAAACTTCGGAAGACAAAACTTAGATCCTTGCTTTATGCCTAGCTATGGGCGTAAAACTATAGCGTTTGTTGGGAGGCAACCCAATGAATAAAATTTATTTTTGATTTTTGTTTCCTGTTTTTGTGTGTTAGCACAATTATGCTACTGCTATGATTGTGTTTTCTGTTTTTTAATTAGTGTTTGTGCCAAGTAAAGCCTTTAGGATCTCCTTGGTGATAGTTGTTTGATCTTGCTGAAAAAATAGAAACTTTGGCACTCACAAAAATAATTTTCATCTTTTACCGGAGAGTGATAAAATACCCACTCCAATTGCAGTAGATCAATATACAAATTTCTCAGGCCTTCCTAATATTTCAGAATTTTTGGAGTTACAGAAGCATTCGAAATAGTCAGATTGCTACAGATTGTTCTGTTTTGACAGATTCTATTTTCTTTGTGTTGTGTGCTTACTTTAATGGCCCTATGATTTTATTTGATGAGTTTTTGCCACAAAAAAGTTGGAATATAGTTGATATAATGCAAGAACAAAATATGAATTGGTTTGATATAGCACTTATAGTAGTGATTTATTATTCTTATACTAATGGATCTCATGAAGGTTTTGTTGAGTTTTGTGTGATTGAAGTTTTCAAGTTTTGGGTCATCTTACTATGGATGAAGGAATAAGGAGTAGAAGAGCCTAAGCTTGGGGATGCCCCGACATCCCACGCTATTATCCAAAAATGAGCAACCAACTATGCTTGGGGATGCCCCCGAGTGGCATCCCCTCTTTCTTCTAACGACCATCGGTATTTTACTCGAAGCTATATTTTTATTCGTCACATACTATGTGTTTTGCTTGGAGAGTCTTGTATGGTATGAGTCTTTGCTTGTTTTATTTTGTGTTTTAAGTCTTGATCCCTTGCTGGACACTCTTATTTGAGAGAGCCAAAATTATGTCATGACTTGTTAGAACTGCTCTCTATGCTTCACTTAAATTTTTATGAGCTATGGACTTGCTCTAGTGCTTCACATATATATCTTTTTGAGCATGGCGTGCTTAGTATTTTTGAAGAAATGCTCTCGTGCTTCACTTAGATTTATTTGAGAGTTAGTAAATTTTGAAGAAATTCTCTCTCGCTTCAGTTAAACTATTTTGAGAGAAAGAAAAAAATAATGCTCATGATCTTCACTTATATTTGTTTGAGCTTATGAAAAGCAACATATTAAAATTAGTCCCAAAGTGATAGATATCCAAGAAGGATATAATAAAAACTTTCGTGAAGACCATTGGACAAAATAAACTTGATTCTTAGTAATTATTTTGAGATATGATCTTGTGATATGTGAGTTATGTTGATGAGCAATTATTCTCAAGTAAGATATTGGTGTTAAGGTTTGTGATTCCCTATGCATGCACGAAAGTCAATAATCATGCAATGAAAATTATATCCTACTTGTGGTGCATTATTCGGTGTTAATTATGCTTAATGCTTGCTTATGAGATTATTCATTTCTTAGTTGGTCGCTTCTCAATCTTTTGCTAGCCTTCATTTTGCACTAAGTATGATCTCTACTTGTGCATCCAAAAACCTTTAACCCAGTTTTGCCACATGAGTCCACTATATCTACCTATATGCGGTATTCTTTTTCCATTCTAAGCAAATTTGCATGTGCCATCTCTAATTTCCAAAAATAAACTTCTCTTTTGCGTGTTCGTTTCTCTCACGGAGCGGTGAGGGGTGGCTAATATTTTCCATGCTAGATGTGTTATTCTCAAGATGAGTGTTTATTCACTTGTCATTGCACGAGAGTAAGGCAAAGGTATTAGGGAGGCCCAGTCCCGAAATGAAAATATGAATTTACTTTATGTTGTCAAATAATAAATTCCTTGGAAAGTGTTGGTATGGAAGGCAGTGGATACGGTTAGCCATGGAAAGTGAAAGTATGGTGGAAAAGGAATAAACTTTATTTTCTGTTTGGGAACCGCCTATGATATATCTAAGCATGGAAAATATTGGGAACTCTAAGTCGTTTTCATTGGTGGGATGGATACACCTCCCAAAATGTTTTTATCTCTAATTTTTTCGATTTGACCTCTGGCACCTCTACAAATCCCTACTTCCCTATACGAAGGGCCTTTCTTTTACTTTATGCAATTTTCATTTTGAATTTGAGTCTCCATCTTCTCTTATAAAAGCACCAAGTAGGAGGCAATATGATCATACCTAAGTATTGGGTGTAGCTAATATTCGAGTGTGTTTCATGAATAGATCAATGATTGAGCATGATGGGCTAGGGATAGCTTATTTTAGCATTGCTATTTTGAAAGACATGGTTTCTTGTTGATATGCTTGAGTATCTAAATTATCATGTCAAAACTAGACTATTGCTTTGAACAATATAAAAGTCCAAATGTCCATGCTATAAAGAAAATAATATGATCTGACATGATAGGCAGCATTCCACATCAAAAATTCTATTTTTATCACTTACCTACTCGAGGACGAGTAGGAGTTAAGCTTGGGGATGCTGATACGTCTCCAACATATCTATAATTTTTGCTTGTTTCATGCTGTTATATTACCAATCTTGGATGTTTTATAATCATTTTATATCATTTTTGGTACTAACCTATTGACATAGTGCCAAGTGCCAGTTGTTGTTTTCCCATGTTTATTACATCACAGAAAACCAATATCAAACGGAGTCCAAATGCCATGAAACTTTACGGAGATTTTTGATGGGCCAGAAGGAACACAATGGGCCCTGGCTCCGCCTGGGGGGTGCCCCGAGGGGGGCACAACCCACCAGGGTGCGCTAGGAGGCCCAAGCGCGCCCTGGTGGGTTGTGCCCACCTCGGGTGCCCCCTGGACCACAACTTTGCTCTATAAATACACCAATATTTCCAGAACCCTAGGAGAGTCGATGAAATATTCATCCAGCCGCTGCAGAGTCCAGAACCACCAGATCCAATCTAGAAATCATCTCGGATGGGGTTCACCACCTCCATTGGTGCCTCTCTGATGATGCGTGAGTAGTTCTTTGTAGACCTTCGGGTCCGTAGGTAGTAGCTAGATGGCTTCCTCTCTCTCTCTTGATTATCAATACAATGGTCTCTTGGAGATCCATATGATGTAACTCTTTTGCAGTGTGTTTATTGGGATCGATGAACTTTGAGTTTATGATCAGATCTATCTTTTTATACCCATGAAAGCATTTGAGTTTCTTTGATCTCTTTTAAGCATGATCTATTATAGCCATGTATTTCTTTTCCGATAATTGGGTTTTCTCTGGCCAACTTGATCTATTTATCTTGCAATGGAAAGAGGTGCTTGCTACCTGTTGAGCATGCGTTGGTTTTCCCTTGAAGAGGAAAGGGTGATGCAGCATTTCCCTCAGTTTTTGAGAACCAAGGTATCAATACAGTAGGAGACTACACGCAAATCGCCTAGTACCTGCACAAAAAAATAAGAACCTTGCAACCAACACGATAAAGGGGTTGTCAATCCCTTCTTGGCCACTTGCAAAAGTGACATGTGATAAAGATAATAAGATAAATATTTTTGGTATTTTTGTGGTATAGATTGGAAAATAAAGATTGCAAAATAAATAATAAACTAGAATTGTAGATTGGAAACTTATATGATATAAAGTAGAACCGGGGGCCATAGTTTTCACTAGTGGCTTCTCTCAAGATAACATGTATTACGGTGGGTGAACAAATTACTACCGAGCAATTGATAGGAAAGCACATAGTTATGATGATATCTAAGACAATGATCATTAATATAGGCATCACGTCCGTAATAAGTAGACCAAAACAATTCTGCGTCTACTACTCTTACTCCACACATTGATTGCTATCCAGCATGCATCTAGAGTATTAAGTTCATAAGAACGGAGTAACGCATTAGGCAAGATGGCATGATGTAGAGGGATAATCTCAAGAAATATGATATAAACCCCATCCTTTTATCCTCGATGGTATCAATACAATACGTTTCATTTCCCTTTTCTGTCACTGGGATCGAGCACTGCAAGATTGAACCCACAGCTATGCACTGCTCCCATTGCAAGAAAGATCAATCTAGTAGGCCAAACTAAACTGATAATTCGAAGAGACTTGCAAAGATATCAAATCATGCATATAAGAATTCAGATAAGAATCAAATAATATTCATAGATAATCGAGTTCATAAACCCACAATTCATCGGATCTTGGCAAACACACCGCAAAATAGTTACATCGAATAGATCTCGAAGAAGATCAAGGAGAACTTTGTATTGAGATCCAAAGAGAGAGAAGAAGCCATCTAGCTAATAACTATGGACCCAAAGGTCTATGGTAAACTACTCACACATCATCAGAGAGGCCGCGGTGTTGATGTAGAAGCCCTCCGTGATCGAACCCCCCTCCGGCGGAGCGCCGAAAAAGGTCCCAAGATGGGATCTCACGAGTACAAAAGGTTGCAGCAGTGGAAAAGGTGTTTCGTGGCTCTCCCCGATGGTTTCAGGGTATGAGAGTATATATAGGTGAAAGAAGTAGGTCGGTGGAGCTGCGAGGGCCCACGAGGGTGGGGGGCGTGCCTGGCCCCCCTGGGCGCGCCTTGCTGCCTTGTGGCTTCCTCGCTGCTTCCTTGACGTCCACTCCAAGTCTCCTGGATTGCATTTGTTCCAAAAAAGATCCTCGCGAAGGTTTCATTCCGTTTGATATTCCTTTTCTGCGAAACACTAAAATAGGCAAAAAAACAGCAATTTGCACTGGGCCTTCGGTTAATAGGTTAGTCCAAAATATAATATAAAAGTGCATAGTAAAGCCCATTAAACATCCAAAAAAGGTAATATAATAGCATCGAACAATCAAAAATTATAGATACGTTGGAGACGTATCAAGCATCCCCAAGCTTAATTCCTGCTCGTCCTCGAGTAGGTAAATGATAAAAATAGAATTTTTGATGTGGAATGCTACCTAACATAATTTTCAATGTAATTTTCCTTATTATGGGTTGAATGTTCAGATCCGAAAGATTCAAGACAAAAGTTTAATATTGACATAAAAATAATAATACTTCAAGCATACTAACTAAGAAATTATGTCTTCTCAAAATAACATGGCCAGAGAAAGCTTATTCCTACAAAATCATATAGTTTGGCTATGCTTCATTTTTGTCATGCAAAAATGCTCTCATCATGCACAAGCCCGATGACAAGCCAAGCAATTGTTTCATACTTCAGTAATCTCAAACTTTTCTGAACTTTCACGCAATACATGAGCATGAGCCATGGACATAGCACTATGGGTGGAATAGAATATAATGACGGGGGTTGTGTGGAGAAAAAAAGGAGAAAGCCTCACATTGACGCGGCTAATCAACGGGCTATGGATATGCCCATCAATTAATGTTAATGCGAGGAGTAGGGATATTAATGTTAATGCGAGGAGTAGGGATTGCCATGCAATGGATGCACTAGAGCTATAAATGTATGAAAGCTCAACAAAAGAAAATAAGTGGGTGTGCATCCAACTTGCTTTCTCACGAAGACCTAGGGCATTTGAGGAAGCCCATTGTTGGAATATACAAGACAAGTTCTATAATGAAAAATTCCCACTAGTATATGAAAGTGACAATATAAGAGACTCTCTATCATGAAGATCATGGTGCTACTTTGAAGCACACATGTGGAAAAAAGATAGTAGCATTGTCCATTTTTTTATTTTTCCTTTCTTTTTTTTCATTTGGCCTTCCCCATTTTTGGGAAAATGCTCTATTAATGATGATCATCACACTTCTATTTATTTACAACTCAAAGATTACTACTCGATACTAGAACAAAGTATGACTCTATATGAATGCCTTCGGGGGTGTATCTGGAGGGGCAATGAATCAAGAGTAACATGTATGAAATTATGCATGGTGACTTTGCCACAAATACGATGTCAACTACATGATCATGCAAGGCGATATGACAATGATGAAGCGTGTCATAATAAACATAACAGTGGAAAGTTGCATGGCAATATATCTCGGAATGGCTATGGAAATGCCATAATAGGTAGGTATTGTGGCTATTTTGAGGAAGATATAAGGAGGTTTATGTGTGATAGAGCATATAATATCATGGGGGTTGGATGCACCGGTGAAGTTTGCACCAACTCTCAAGGTGAGAAAGGGCAATGCACGGTACCAAAGAGGCTAGCAATGATGGGAAGGTGAGAGTGCATATAATCCATGGACTCAACATTAGTCATAAATAACTAACATTCTTATTGCAAAAATAAAAAAGTCATCAAAAACAAAGCATTACGTGCATGCTCCTAGGGGGATATATTGGTAGGAAAATACCATCGCTCGTCCCCGACCGCCATTCATCAGGAGGACAATCAAAGAAACACCTCATGCTTTAAATTTGTCACACAATGCTTACCATACGTGCATGCTAAGGGACTTGCAAACTCTAACACAAGTATTTCTCAAATTCAAAACTAGTCAACTAGCATGACTCTAATATTACCATCTTCATATCTCAAAACAATCATCAAGTATCAAACTTCTCAGAGTATTCAATGCACTATATATGAAAGTTTTTATTATACCCATCTTGGATGCCTATCATATTAAGACTAATTTTATAGCCAAAGAAAATTACCATGCTATTCTAAAGGAATCTCAAAATAATATAAGTGAATCATGATAGATCAATAATTTCTATAAA
Source organism: Triticum urartu (assembly GCF_056163025.1). Taxonomy (NCBI): domain Eukaryota; kingdom Viridiplantae; phylum Streptophyta; class Magnoliopsida; order Poales; family Poaceae; genus Triticum; species Triticum urartu. The sequence goes on along the minus strand of NC_141875.1, from coordinate 140,570,361 downwards.
CTAAAACCACCACCGTGCTCTAAAAGATATAAGTGAAGCACTAGAGCAAAATTATCTAGCTCAAAAGATATAAGTGAAGCGCAAAGAGTATTCTAATAAATTCCGATTTATGTGTATCTCTCCAAAAGGTGTGTACAACAAGGATGATTGTGGTAAAATAAAAAGCAAAGACTCAAATCATACAAGACGCTCCAAGCAAAACACATATCATATGGTTAATAAAAATATAGCCTCGAGTAAAGTTACCGATGGACGAAGACGAAAGAGGGGATGCCTTCTGGGGCATCCCCAAGCTTAGGCTTTTGGTTGTCCTTAAATTTTACCTTGGAGTGCCTTGTGAATCCCCAAGCTTAGGATCTTGCCACTCCTTATCACATAACCCATCAAATCTTTACCCAAAAACTTGAAAACTTCACAACACAAAACTCAACAGAAAATCTCATGAGCTCTGTTAGTATAAGAAAATAAACCACCACCTTAAGGTACTGTAATGAACTCATTATTAATTTATATTGGTGTTAAACCTACTGTATTCCAACTTCTCTATGGTTCATACCCCCGATACTAGCCATATATTCATCAAAATAAGCAAACAACACACGAAAACAGAACCTGTCAAAAACATGACAGTATGCAGTAATCTGTAGGTTTCGAATACTTCTGTAACTCCACAAATCCTGAGAAATTAGGACGTCCTAAATAATTTGTATATTGATCGCCTGCAGTTGGAATTGGTATTATATCACTCTCTGGTAAAAAATGAAAACTATTCTCGTGAGCGCATACTTTTTTGTTTTTTTCAGCAAGATCAAACAACAATCATCCAAGAAGATCCTAAAGGCTTTACTTGGCACAAACACTAATTAAAACACAAAAAACAGAATCATAGCAGTAGCATGATGATTTATGTATTACTAAACAGGAACAAAAAGCAAGGAACAAAAATAAATTGGGTTGCCTCCCAACAAGCGCTATTGTTTAATGCCCCTAGCTAGGCATAAAAACAAGAATAGATCTAGGTATCATCATCTTTGGTATGCAATCCATAAGTGGCTCTCATAATAGATTCATAAGGTAATTTAATTTTATTCCTAAGAAAGTGTTCCATGCCTTTCCTTAATGGAATTTGGAATCTAATATTTCCTTCTTTCATATCAATAATTGCACCAATCGTTCTAAGAAAAGGTCTACCAAGAATAATAGGACATGTAGGATTGCAATCTATATCAAGAACAATGAAATCTACGGGCACATAATTCCTATTTGCAACAATAATAACATCATTAATCCTTCCCATAGGTTTCTTAATGGTGGAATCCGCAAGATGCAAATTTAAAGAACAATCATCAAATTCACGGAAACCTAGCACATCACACAAAGTTTTGGGAATCATGGAAACACTAGCACCCAAATCACATAAAGCATAGCATTCATGATTTTTTATCTTAATTTTAATAGTAGGTTCCCACTCGTCATAAAGTTTTCTAGGGATAGAAACTTCCAATTCAAGCTTTTCTTCAGAGGATTGCATTAATGCATCAACGATATGTTTGGTAAAAGCTTTATTTTGACTATAAGCATGAGCAGAATTTAACACGGATTGCAACAAGGTAATACAATCTATCAAAGAACAAATATCATAATTAAATTCCTTGAGATCCAAAATAGTGGGTTCATTGCTATGTAAAGTTTTGACCTCTTCAATCCCACTTTTACCAATTTTTGCATCAAGATCTAAAAACTCCGAATGAATGGGACACCTCTTAACTAAAGTTGACTAATATCCAGTCCAATCTTTATCAAGATTCATATTAGAAAACAAAGATTGAATAGGGGACACATCAATCACTTTTAGATCTTCATCATTATTATCATGAAACTAGAAGAACACGCTTTCACAAAGCAATCTTTTTTAGCACGCATCGTAGCGGTTCATTCTTTGCGCTCATCAATGGAAATTCTCATAGCTTTGAGAGACTCATTGATATCATTCTTAGGTGGAATAGATCTAAGTTTCAAAGAATCAACATCAAGAGAAATTCTATCCACATTCCTAGCCAACTCATCAATCTTAGGCAATTTTTCTTCAAGCAAATCATTGAAATTCTTTTGAGAAATCATAAATTCTTTAACACTAGTCTCAAAATCAGAGGGCATCTTATTAAAATTTCCGTAAGAGTTGTTGTAGGAATTACCATAATTATTAGAGGAATTACTAGGGAACGGCCTAGACATAAAATTTCCTCTATACGCGTTATTACCAAAATTGCTCCTACCAACAAAATTCACATCCATAGATTCATTATTATTTTCAATCAAAGTAGATAAAGGCATATCATTAGGATCAGAAGAAACACTCTTATTAGCAAACAATTTCATAAGTCCATCCATGTTTCCACTCAAAACATTAATCTCTTCTATCACATGAACCTTTTTACTAGTAGATCTTTTGGTGTGCCTGAGGGAGTCCTGGATTAGGGGGTCCTCGGACTGCCGGACTATATCCTTCGGTCGGACTGTTGGGCTATGAAGATACAAGATTGAAGACTTCGTCCCGTGTCCGGGTGGGACTCTCCTTTGCGTGGAAGGCAAGCTTGGCAATTCGGATATGTAGATCTCCTCCCTTGTAACGGACTCTGCGTAACCCTAGCCCCCTCCAGTGTCTATATAAACCAGAGGGTTTAGTCCGTAGGACAACAACAATCATAATCATAGGCTAGATTCTAGGGTTTAGCCTCTACGATCTCGTGGTAGATCAACTCTTGTAATACTCATATCATCAAGATCAATCAAGCAGGAAGTAGGGTATTACCTCCATCGAGAGGGCCCGAACCTGGGTAAACATTGTGACCCCCGCCTCCTATTACCATCTGCCTTAGACACATAGTTCGGGACCCCTACCCGAGATCCGCCAGTTTTGACACCGACATTGGTGCTTTCATCGAGAGTTCCACTATGTCGTCACCATAAGGCTTGATGGCTCCTTCGATCATCGGCAACGATGCGATCCTGGGTGAGGTTTTTCTCCCCGGACAGATCTTCGTATTCGGCGGCTTCGTACTGCGGGCCAACTCGCTTGGCCATCTGGAGCAGATCGAGAGCTATGCCCCTGGCCATCAGGTCAGGTTTGGAAGCTTAAACTATATGCCGACATCCGCGGAGACTTGATCTTTGATGGATTCGAGCCCATGTCAGGTGCGCCGCATAGTCACGACGAGCATGACTTAGCTCTGCCGCCGGACGGTGTTCGGGAGATCACACCTATGGCTACTCCGGCCCTCAATCCGGAGCAGATCGTGCCATCCGAGGACGGGTGGATGGACCCTGCCACGGAGGCCGCACACCCAGCAGCGATAGAGACGAATACTGACTCCACCTCCTACGAGACCTGTGTTGCCGGATCCTTGGATTCGTCCCCGGCCACGGGCTCCGGACCGCCTGCGTCCGTGCCTATCGAATTTTATTGGGCACCGATCATGGAGTTCATCTCTGCTGATATATTTCAACACTCGCCCTTGGGCGACGTGCTAAATTCATTAAGGTCTCTCTCCTTGTCAGGAGGCCCTTGGCCGAACTGTGTCCAGCTCGAGTGGGAAGCGGACGACAAAGAAATTCGTCCCCCACCCACCACCCACTTAATAGCCACTGTCGACGACTTAACCAACATGCTTGATTTCGGCTCCAAAGACATCGACGGTATGGACGATGATGTAGGATAAAAACAGGAACCACCATCCACAGGGCGCTGGACAGCCACTTCATCACATGATATATACATGGTGGATACACCCGAAGAAAACAATGACGAGGAACGGAAGGATGCAGCGAAGGATAATCCCCTCGAGAAGCAACCAAAGCGACAACGTAGGCACCGCTCCAAATCCCACCTCAGCAAAAACAGCGATAACAACGCAAGAAAGAATAATACCCAGTCGACTCCAAAGCAAACGACGACCACATGGACCCAGCGACAGAGCAGGATGAATCAGCGGACAACGAACATAGTACGGAGCCGCCGTCCGATCACGGCGACACCGAGGGTAAAACTCATCAACCTGTCTCCGGAGAGGAGAACAATCCTGACGACGATGCACACATCATCCTGGAAGGGCACTTGGAGCAAGAGGACCTCCATAGAAGGCTTATTGCCACCACGAGGAGTCTGAAGAAGCAGAACCAAAGGCTTAAGGCCGCGCAAAATACACTCAACAGTAGATGGAACAAAGTGCTCATCACTGAAGAAAAGTACGGTGCCAGCCGCCACACAAAGAGCTATCCAAAGCGCAAGCTGCTGCCCGAATTTGATGACGAGGCTTTAGAGCCTATACAACCGAAAAATAAAGCGGCCGATCAGCCGGATCGACCACCCCGTGGACGCGATAGGGCGGCTAACGATGTCGCACATAAGACAACACACGATTTACGTGATGACTTGCACCAAAAAGCCAGTATGACCAGGTCCATCTACGGATCTAGTAAGCGCGCTCCAACGCAGAATCAAAACCGAACACTACAACCGTCAGAATTCCATGACACATCCAAATACAGGGGTGCCGCGCACTCCCTATGCTTCACCGATGAGGTTCTGGATCATGAATTCCTAGAAGGATTCAAACCTGTGAACATAGAGGCATACGACGGAACGACAGACCCTGGGTCTAGATTGAGGACTTTATCCTTCATATCCACATGGCTCGCGGAGCTGATCTCCACGCCATCAAATACTAGCCCCTCAAGTTGAAAAGAGCAGCTCGGCACTGGCTTAAAAGCCTCCCCGAAAACTCAATTGGAAGTTGGGAAGAGCTTGAAGATGCTTTTAGGTCTAATTTTGAAGGGACCTATGTCCGACCTCCGTATGCAGACGATTTAAGTCATATAATTCAACAGCCCGGAGAGTCAGCCCGAAAGCTTTGGAACAGATTCCTCACTAAGAAGAATCAAATTGTTAACTGCCCGGACACCGAAGCCTTAGCGGCTTTCAAACACAGTGTCCGGGACGAATGGCTCGCCAGACACCCCGGCCAAGAGAAACCGAGGACAATGGCAGCCCTAACAAGCCTTATGACCCGCTTTTGCGCGGGCGAAGATAGCTGGCTGGCCCGTAGCGGCACCAGCGACCCAAGCACATCCGAAGTCAGGGATGGCAATGGAAAACCATGACGCAATAAAAGCAAGCAACGAAACAATGAAGACAGCCTAGATAACACGACGGTAAACGCTAGATTCAGGGGCTCTCGACCCGGTCAACGAAAAAAGCCATTCAAAGGCAGCAGAGATGGACCGTCCAGCCTAAAAAAGATTCTAGATAGATTATGTCAGATTCATGGCACCTCCGACAAACCGGCAAATCACACCAACAGAGAATGCTGGGTCTTCAAGCATGCCGGCAAGCTAAATGCCGAACACAAGGAGACACCAAGCGAAGACGAGGATGAGCCTCGCCATCCGAACACTGGGGGACAGAAAAAATTCCCACCAGAGGTCAATACAGTGAACATGATTCACATAACAAAGAGGGGGATCAAACACGCACTCCGAGACGTAAGCTCCGTGGAGCCCGTCACCCCCAAGTTCAACCCTTGGTCGGCCTGCCCGATCACTTTTGATCGCAGGGATCACCCAACTAGTATCCGGCATGGAGGATCGGCTGCCTTGGTACTAGACCCAATAATTGACGGATACCATCTCACCCGAATCCTTATGGATGGCAGCAGTAGTCTTAATCTAATATATCAGGACACAGTCCGCAAAATGGGGATAGACCCGACAAGAATCAGCCAAAGCAATACTACCTTTAAAGGAGTAATACCAGGCCCAGAGGTCCGCTGCACGGGCTCTCTAGTACTAGAGGTTGTATTCGGTTCTCCTGACAACTTCCGAAGTGAGAAGTTAACCTTCGACATCGCTCCATTCCTAAGCGGCTGTCAAGCACTACTCAGAAGAATGACCTTTGCTAGTTTTCATGCAATACCGCATTGCGCTTATCTTAAGCTTAAGATGCCCGGTCCACGTGTTATCATCATAGTTAGCAGAAACACAGAACGCTCCTTATGTGCGGACGAACGTGGGGCGGCTTTAGCAGCCGAACACTGAACGCCCTCTCCAACCAGAATAAATAATCGGTCTTCAAGACCGCGGACACGGCTAGACGAGTCCGGCGCACCACTAGCTGTAACAGCTCAGATAAACCTAAGACTGGGTCGATGGATATACCCCCATAGGTGTTTCTAGGGGCTTCCCGCATGTAAAAAGGACTACAGTTCGGCTTGACCTTATTTAGATCGAACTTTAATGGTTTATGAAGAATAATCACACACGAAAACTTTCACCTGGGCTTTTCTCTCTTACAGATGATCATCGTGCTACACCCTTCCAGGATACGGCACAACGGAGACACAGGCACAGACGTGCAGCAGGGCCCCGTTCAAAGGTTTCTTTTTAGATTAAGACCCTGTGTAAACCTTTTTTACTGTCTCTTGTTGCTTCACACCCTCAGGACACTCAACATAACCAAGAGGGATGCTGGCATTATTGACATTTCATCACGTCAGACTAATGCATGTACCTGGAAATTCAGGGCTTATTATCGAGGGCGTTACTCATCCCAGTATAGATTGTAAAGACCGAATACCTTGGGGAGTGATCAGCGTCGCAATTTTGGACTTAAATGCATCAGCTTCGAATCATGTCTTTTCTCAATAGTTGGGTTTGCCCGTCTCCCGTGTTTTGCTACCTTATATTCCGCTCTATCGGCTAAGTTGGCACCGGGAGAACTACTGCGATTTTGCCCTGGCTTCATCTGGATGAGCACCTTAGTAGAGAAAGCCGAAAACTAACTGTCATGATAAAGCGCGAGACTGGTCAACCATTCGAGGACTCAGTGGAATCTTCGCGATTCCTCTGCATTAACGAAGGACCGGTTTCCCGGTCATGTATGTACGCGCACCGTATTCGGATAAGCGTGGAAGTACCAGGGGCTATATAGTAGCCCCACTGTCAAACTCCTATGGCTAAGTGAAAGTGTTAAAGCAATATAGTCTGATTGCCTTGTTCGCCGGGCTATCACCTCCTTAATGGACCAAGACGTTGGATCAAGTGTGAATACACGCTTTTCCAAACACCCCCGCATTATATGTGTGGGGGATGAAGCCGACGACCGCAAACTTTCAGGTTATATACATACATAAAACAGCCGCACAGGAGGCATCATAATACTTTCAGGCAAAAGTATAAACACAACCTTTTATAAGCCAAATAGGATTGTTTCTACAAATTGGGATACATGTCACTCGAACATGATACTCTTCGAGCACTGAGCCTCTATTAGACGAGCGCCTTGTAGGACTTCTTCAAAATAGTGCTCGGACGAGACCTGGCCTACGGCCAGACCCTGGGTTGCAATAGCAGTGGCATCCATCTCTGCCCAATATGTCTTAACACGGGAAAGAGCCACCCGCGCACCCTCTATGCATGCCGACCTCTTTACAGCGTCGATATGCGACACAACACCAAGGAATCGTTGCACTAAACCAAAATAACTATTCGGCCTTGGTCCTTTCGGCCAAAGATGATCCACGACAGACCTCATGGCAAGCCCGGACAACCTATGGAGCTCAGCCCAATCGGCCATTTGCTCATTTAACAGGAGCGGACGCGTTAGAGCACTGAACTGCGACCAGAACCACTTTTCCACTTCGTGATCTTTTTGATCTTTGAAAAACGCAGTCGCATCAGCAGCACTCATTGCCAAGTCCGAATACGCATCTGCAGCACAACATAATTGATCCAGAGGGGCATACATCGGATCTCCGAACTTCGTCCGCAACAAAAAGGGCTTCCCAGCCGTGATATCTCCGGCTTGACGAAGCTCCTCCTTCGCCGCTCTGATTTTAGAGCGGGTCTCCTTGGCTGCTACCATGGCTTTCTCTAGGCCCGCCACTCTCGATTGGCTTTCCTTTTCAAGAAGCTCATACCGGTTGGCGGCATCCTTCAGCTTAACGACCATCTTGGCTATTTAATCTTCGCTCTGGCGATGAGCAGCCCGTTCAGCTCTTAACTCTTCGGCCGCCTTTAGGGCGGCCGTATCACTTCTCCTGGCTTGTTCCTTGGATCAGGAAAGCTCCGCCCGAAGGGTCTCCATGGTGGCAGCTCCACCTACAGTCACAACATGTTATAGATACTAGCATCATGCTCCTCTTAATATCCGTTGACCACCGAAGAATACATACCTGTGCCTCGTCAAGCCGCTTGTTCACAAGCACGATGTCGGCATCTGCCGTATCAAGCTGCCGCCTCAGTTCGGCAAACTCACCAGTCCGGCCAGCCACTAGACCCTCAGCCGCCTGCACATGTGAGCAGCATGATCATTACTTGGGACTATGATCCTTTGTTTGCCACCTCTGGAAAGCAACCAGAGTCTCAGGGGCTACTATCTGTATAGAGCACACCTAGCGTGTGTGGTACCGTCAAAATTTTTTATATATTACTTTGCGTACCTCAAAGCCTCTTAGCAGGCTCGTAAAAGCTTCATGCAACCCACTTTTGGCGGATGAGATCCTCTCAACCACCATACCCATTAAAGTACGATGCTCCTTCGAGATAGCCGCTTGCTCCAGAAGACCCATCAGTACGTCTAGTTGTGCACCGGATAATCCCAGACTCTTTCTGTTGCTCTCCTTAGGAGCCAAATACTCCGGACTTCGGGTGGCGAAAGGGTTACCTTCTGGCCCTGGCGGATCAGGAGAAATCCTCCGTGATGACACCTCAGGGTCATCCACCCCAGGAGACTAGGAGACAGGGGGAGGCGTTTCGCTCTCCATCATCTCCGAAAGAAGTTCCCAGAAGACGAACTCTGTCGAGAAGGGCTACGATCCGGACTGTAAGACATATATCTCGGTTATTGTCCTTGGCGATAAAGCAGGATATATTTATCAAAAGTACTCTGGTTCACTTACAGCTCGGTGGAGGGCTGATCCCCTTGTAGGCACTGTGCAGCAAGGATGCCCTCCAGGGCAGGGCCCCCTGGCCAAAGATTCTTCCCTCGTTTGGAAACCCTCATTTCCAAGTCCTCAGAGGCGGTCCTCTTCTCTCCTTGGGGAGAGGGAACTTTAGATTCTTCTCCCCGGTTATCCTCCTTCGTGGAGACAATAATTCCCCCGGTTTGGATGAGTAATGCGTGAGGCCCGCTTTCGGCTTCCTTATTCCTCCCTTTATCTTCCCCTGATGGCAATTGGTAAGGCGCGAGCTCAAGCATCCTGGCTAGTATAGGATTCGGTGAGCCTTCAGGAAGGGGGGCCGAACACCTGATCATCTTCGCCTTTCTTATCCAGTCCTGGCCAAGATCGATTTATTCAAAATGATGTTGTGATAAATAAAAAGACAGCATGTTCGGCCACAGAATTACTTACATGGGTATCTGGACGATTCCAGTTTAGACCCGCATTCTCGGTGGTGTCCGTACACTTTATTCGTGATCCGAAGAACAAGCCATACATCCCTTCGAGCGTCATGCCGAAGAATTGTTGAATAGTTCGCGGTCCTTCCGGGTTGAACTCCCACATACAGAGAGATCGGCGTTGGCATGGCAGGACCCAATGAACTAGCATAACCTGCATTACCTTAACGAGACTGACATCCCTCTTGAGGAGATCTCGGATGCAACTTTGCAATGTCGGCACGTCATTAACTGGCCCCCAATCCAGCCCCTTGTTGACCCATGATGCCAGTTGTGGCAGGGGGCCCGAACGGAAGGCGGGGGCAGCTACCCACTTAGTACTTCGGGGAGCTGTGATGTAAAACCACTCCCGCTGCCATAAGTTGGACACCTCCGGGAAGGAACCCTTTGGCCATAGAGCATTGGCGCCTTTGCTTATTATGGCACCTCCGCATTCTTCGTCTCATCCATCGATCATCTTTGGCTTCACATTGAAGGTCATGAGCCATAAGCCGAAGTGTGGGGTGATGTGGAGGAAGGCCTCACACACGACGATAAATGATGAGATGTGAAGGATGGAATCAGGGGCTAGATCATGGAAATCGAGCCCGTAATAGAACATAAGCCCTCTGACAAAGGGATCAAGACTAAGGCCTAGCCTTCGGAGGAAGTGGGAAACAAATACGATGCTCTCATTTGGTTCGGGAGTGGGGATGACCTGCCCTTGAGCAGGCAGCCTGTGCGAGATTTCGGCGGTCAGATACTTGGCTTCCCTTAGCTTCTTGATGTCCCCCTCTGTGATAGAGGAGGCCATCCACCGGCCCTGAAGGTTGGATCCGGACATGGTTGAAGGTCCGAGGCGCTTAGCCTGAACCTTGGGTTTTGGAACTCGAGGTGGGGAAGGGGAAGGATCGAGCGCGAGAAGAAAAGGACAGGCCTTGGCCCCTTTATAAAGAGGGCAAATATCAAGCGTCCTCCGCGTGCCCATTTGGAACTTGCCTAAAATCGAGGAGTCATATTAACATGCACGATTGGGTTACCCACGCCCGTATTGATGTGCCTAAACTCGAGGGGAACACGATCTCTGCTTCAACAATACGTGCCAAGAAAACCGCCTCGCAATATGTGCAGTAGCTGGTTGGGAAAAACGGTGCGAATAATGACTGGGCCATAGCGTGATGTCACGTTATAAAAAGTTGCCAGTAGATTAGATTTGTGGAATAATATACTCTCTACGGTGGTATGTGGAATTTGTTTTGGAGAGCCGGACACGATCCTTGTGTTCAAAATCTTATATGGAGTATTCGGAGAAGGAACTCGCCTTGCAATGCCGAATACAATATGCGCACCAGACTCATCGTCATTGAAGCCTGGTTCAGGGGCTACTGAGGGAGTCCTGGATTAGGGGGTCCTCGGACAGCCGGACTGTTGGGCTATGAAGATACAAGATTGAATACTTCGTCCCGTGTCCGGGTGGGACTCTCTTTTGCATGGAAGGCAAGCTTGGCAACTCGTATATGTAGATCTCCTCCCTTGTAACCGACTCTGTGTAACCCTAGCCCCCTCCGGTGTCTATATAAACCGGTTGGTTTAGTCCGTAGGACAACAATAATCATAATCATAGGCTAGCTTCTAGGGTTTAGCCTCTACGATCTCATGGTAGATCAACTCTTGTAATACTCATATCATCAAGATCAATCAAGCAGGAAGTAGGGTATTACCTCCATTGAGAGGGCCCGAACCTGGGTAAACATTGTGTCAACCGCCTTCTGTCACCATCTGCCTTAGACGCACAGTTCGGGACCCCCTACCCGAGATCCGCCGGTTTTGACACCAACAGTGCCATTGAGAATAATTAACCATAATATTATCTAGGAGTTTAGTAGCTTCTCCTAAAGTGATTTCCATAAAAGTGCCTCCCGCGGCTGAATGTAAAAATTTCTAGAAGCATAATTCAATCCAGCATAATTTTTTTGTATAATCATCCATAAATTCAAACCATGTGTAGGGCAATTACGTATCATTAATTTCATCCTCTCCCAAGCTTGTGCAACATGCTCATGCTCAAGTTGCTTAAAATTCGTAATATCATTTCTAAGAGAGATGATCTTAGCAGGAGGAAAATACTTAGAGATAAAAGCATCTTTGCACCTATTCCGTAGAGATAAAAGCATCTTTGCACTTATTCCATGAATCAATACTATTTTTAGGCAAAGAAGAGAACCAAGTTTTAGCACGATCTCTAAGGGAAAACGGAAATAGCTTCAATTTAACAATGTCATTATCCACATCTTTCTTCTTTTGAATATCACACAAATCAACGAAGTTGTTCAGATGGGTAGCGGCATCTTCACTAGGAAGGCCAGAAAACTGATCTTTCATAACAAGATTCAACAAAGCGGTATTGATTTCACAAGATTCAGCATCGGTAGTAGGAGCAATCGGAGTGCTAAAAATCATTATTGTTATTATTGGAAAAGTCACACAATTTAGTATTATCTTGAGACATCGTGACAAACAATCAATCCAACACACAAGCAAACAAGAAGCAAGCGAAAAGAGGATAATGGAAAAAGGGCGAATAAAACGGCAAAGGTGAAGTGGGGGAGAGGAAAACGAGAGGCAAATGGCAAACAATGTAATTTGAGGGACAAGAGTTTGTGATGGGTACTTGGTATGTCTTGACTTGGCGTAGATCTCCCTAGCAACGGCGCCAGAAATCCTTCTTGCTACCTCTTGAGCAGGCGTTGGTTTTCCCATGAAGAGGAAAGGGTGATGCAGTAAAGTAGCGTAAGTATTTCCCTCAGTTTTTGAGGACCAAGGTATCAATCCAGTAGGAGACTACACGCAAATCACCTAGTACCTGCACAAACAAATAAGAACCTTGCAACCAATGCGATAAAGGGGTTGTCAATCCCTTCACAGCCACATGCAAAAGTGAGATCTGATAAAGATAATAGGAAAAATATTTTTGGTATTTTTGTAGTATAGATTGGAAAATAAAGATTGCAAAATAAATAGTAAACTAGAATTGTAGATTGCAAACTTATATGATGTAAAGTAGACCCGGGGGCCATAGGTTGCACTAGTGGCTTCTCTCAAGATAGCATGTATTATGGTGGGTGAACAAATTACTGCCGAGCAATTGATAGAAAAGTGCATAGTTATGATGATATGTAAGGCTACGATCATGAATATAGGCATCACGTCCGTAACAAGTAGACCGAAACGATTCTACATCTACTACTATTACTGCACACATCGACCGCTATCCAACATGCATCTAGAGTATTAAGTTCATAAGAACGGAGTAACGCATTAGGCTAGATGACATGATGTAGAGGGATAAACTCAAGCAATATGATATAAACCCCATCTTTTTATCCTCGATGGCAACAATACAATACATGCCGTTTCCCTTTCTGTCACTGGAATCGAGCACCACAAGATTGAACCCAAAGCTAAGCACTGCTCCCATTGCAAGAAAGATCAATCTAGTAGACCAAAGTAAACTGATAATTCGAAGAGACTTGCAAAGATATCAAATCATGCATATAGGAATTCAGAGAAGAATCAAATAATATTCATAGATAATCAAGTTCATAAACCCACAATTCATCGGATCTCGGCAAACACACTGCAAAAGAGTAACATCGAATAGATCCCCAAGAAGATCGAGGAGAACTTTGTATCGAGATCCAAAGAGAGAGAAGAAGCCATCTAGCTAATAACTATTAACCCGAAGGTCTGTGGTAAACTACTTACACACATCGGAGAGGCTATGGTGTTGATGTAGAAGCCCTCCGTGATCGAATCCCCCTCTGGCGGAGCGCCGGAAAAGGCCCCAAGATGGGATCTCACGGGTACAGAAGGTTGTGGCGGTGGAAAAGGTGTTTCGTGACTCTCCCCGATGGTTTCAGGGTATAAGAGTATATATAGGCGAAAGAAGTGGGTCGGTGGAGCTGCGAGGGGCCCACGAGGGTGGGGGCGCGCCCTCCTGCCTCGTGGCTTCCTTGCTGCTTCCTTGAAGTCCACTCCAAGTATCCTGGATTGCATTTGTTCCAAAAAAGATCGTCATGAAGGTTTTGTTCCGTTTGGATTCTGTTTGATATTCCTTTTCTGTGAAACAGTGAAATAGGCAAAAAAAACTTCAATTTGCACTGGGCCTTCGGTCAATAGGTTAGTCCCAAAAATAATATAAAAGTGCATAGTAAAGCCCATTAAACATCCAAAACAGGTAATATAATAGCACGGAACAATCAGAAGTTATAGACACGTTGGAGATGTATCAACGCTTTGTAGTGGGTTCAATCTTACGGTGCTTGATCCCAGTGACAGAAAGGGAACCCACATGTATGTATCGTTGCTACTAAGGATAAAACGATGGGGTCTATCTCTACATAGATAGTTCTTGTCTACATCATGTCATCGTTCTTATTGCATTACTCCGTTTCTCCATGAACTTAATACACTAGATGCTTGCTGGATAGCGGTCGATGTGTGGAGTAATAGTAGTAGATGCAGGAAGGAGTCAGTCTACTAATCTTTGATGGGATTCCTATGTAATGATCATTGCCTGGATATCGTCATGAGTATTTCAAGTTCTATCAATTGCCCAACAGTAATTTGTTCACCCACCGTTTGCTATTTTTCTTGAGAGAAGCCACTAGTGAAATCTACGGCCCTCGGGTCTCTTTCTCATATTATTTGCCTTTGCGATCTATTTTACTTCGCTTTTTATTTTTAGATCTGTTAATCCAAAAACCCCAAAATATCTTGTTGCAGTTTATCCTTATTTATTTTATTTCACGTTTGATCTATCAATCTATTACAAATTTATCTCACGTATGTTTGCCTACCTGAGGCGCCGTACCCCGGAAGGGATTGACAACCCGTTTAACACGTCGGGTTGCGAGGATTTGTTATCTGTGTGCATGTGCTGTTTACGTTTTGTTGCTTGGTTCTCCTACTAGTTCGATAACCTTGGTTTCATATCTGAGGGAAGTACCTACCACCGCTGTGCTTCATGACCCCTTCCTCTCTCGGGAAATACCAACGTAGCTTCAAGCGACATCAAACGCCAGCTGTTGGGCTACGCTAGGTGCATCGTCTGAAATATAAAAAATTTCCCTATGCGAAGAACAACCAGGAACATGCTACGGGAGATGGATCATAGATCTTTGCCACTAGGCGCACAATGCCATGCAGCGGAAATAGAGTTGGGGCAGCATGTCTCCGGAGTCTTCTCCTCCTCGTTGATCTCCCACATTGACAATCGGATCCCATGAACAGGTTCGCCAGAGCAGCGCAAGTGCACCGCCTCTAACGGTATCCGTGCGTGTAGGAGGAACATCATGCGGTGAATTGCTAGGTCCGATCAGACAATCGGCGGTGAGTGGAGGTGGTTAGTAGCAACACATGCAAAGCCCTAGTGATGGCGCCGAAGCGATAAACTGAAACCTTATGCTGCACCTCCACTATATATAGGCATTCATTGTGGGCTCAACACTTGGGTCTCAAATCTATCCTAATGCCAAAATTCTGTTATGCCTAAATCCGAGTCAAATTAGGATCACATCTAACTCATGGAGTCGGATCCGGTGTCACAAGTTCCTTCCCTTCAGCACACGACCCCTTAGGTTCAAGTCGGCTTGGTCACAGGTTAGAACACCTCCGACCTGCTCGGTTGGTAGCGGCCTCTAGCAAGGCGTGCCGACTACCAATTAGACAATGAAGCCGGTTGGCGAACCTATACAACAAGTTAAACTTCTATCCCCTTTGCCACAAGATATATGTTCTCGGGCTCAAGGTGAGTCTTTCATCCTTGTGCTAGCCCGACATCTTTCTAGTTCCATTGATGCCGACTACAAACGTATTATCTCATAATCCTTGTCGCATGGACATGCTTATATTGGTCGGATCACACGAGGGGCCCATATTATATCTCTCTTGATCGGAGGGGCAAATCCCATCTTGCTTGACCATGTCAAGCAGCATGGGTCTGGACCTGTCTGAAACCTACCTTTATAACTATCTAGTTACGGAGTAGCACCTGGTCGGCCCAAACCAAGTCTGTCACCATCTCGAGTACATGCGCTAACTCAGGTCTTAGGACATAGAACATATGTTGTACGAGAGACTCACTGATGACCTATCACTGCGTCTCATAGAGGTCTGTCGGACTCGGGCCTTATTTGGACTCGGATCCGACTATGTCGAATCCGACCAGATCTTTCCGAGTCCATATTATCTAGCTAGCATCCAATGCTCCATGGCTAGTGCTACGATCCATCCACCGTTTCATATGCTAGTTTGGTCGGCTGTGCGTCCACACAGCCATTTCTACTAGGGAACTTTTAGAATAGTCATCATATAATGTATAGTCCCACAAAAAAGTCATGTATTGTTGATACACATCATTGATAATGTCCAAGGACTATCTTCATTCATAAACACATAGGAAATATCATCATACATGATTGCCTTTAGGGCATATCTCCAACAGTCTCCCACTTGCACTAGAGTCAATCAAATAGACATCGTATGCCCATAGCTCTAACGTGTCCCTCATGCTTGGGTTGTGGAAGCGGCTTAGTCAATTGATCTGCAACATTTTCATCCATGTGAATTTTGCATAACTCTATATCACCACTCTTTACAATATTTCTTATCAGGTGATATTTCCGATCTATGTGTCTGGTCTTGTGGTGGTTTCTTGGCTCCTTGGCTTGTGCGATGGCACCAGAATTATCATAATAAAGGTCCAACGGTTTTGCTGAGGCTGGGAAAAATACCAAGATCATCCAGAAAGTTCTGGATCCAAACACCCTCCTTTGCAGCTTCACAAGCTGCAATGTATTTGGCTTGTGTAGTAAAGTTGGCCACCTTATCTTGCTTGGAACTCGTCCTGCACACTGCCCATCCTTTCATGACGTACAGAAATACAGACTATGATCGACAGTCATCTCTGCCGGTTTGGAAACTAGCATCGGCGTCACCCTTTACAAGGAGCTCCTCCTCACCTTCTGAGGTAGCATATCAATTACTATTTCCTTTGACTGGAAGCCGAGATAAGCCAAGCGACTAACAGCAAAGGAAGGAAGCAAGCCCAGATTAGCGACTGACAGGAAAGGAAGGAAGCTTCGAGGCAATGAAGCACCCAATGTTTTTGTCCAGTTCCACCAAAATCGAGCATCCCTGTTGGCACATATATTGAGAGACTGAGATTACTGTAATAGCGGGACTAGTTGATGAAACATACACTAACAAATAAAAGCACCCTCATTGTCTTAATGGGTAAAGTTAGCAACATAGTAGTCTTGCTTAAAGAGAGGTATTAGTTTATTTAATCAGTGCCAATTAGCTCAACACTCAAAGCATTGCCATGTATCATAGGTTGCAAAACTTTAATGTGCAAAGATAAATGAGTTTCTCATGACAGTAGCATGATACAAATAGAGAGACAACAAACTAATATGGATGAAGGCCTTAGGACGGTACCAACCTGAGAAAAAAGCTTATTCATTTAGTCCCAGAAGAGATGATAAAGCACCCACTGCAATCACTCAATAGTATATATTTTTGTGCACTTCAAATGTATGGTTGAAATCACCCGTGTTTACCAATACTAAGATTATATCAAAAGATTATCAAGAACTTCCAGCAGAGTTAAAGCACCGGCTGGAATACAGTTCATTGTATTGTCTTGTGTAGTTCCACTGAAATGTATGATTGGCACAACATGATCCATGTTTGCACAAGTAGGAACAAGGTGAAACCTTCATTAGCTTAGTGAGAAAGGATAGAAAGACATTAGCATATTACTCTAACAGTAGCAACAATTTCAATATGGACAATACGTAGAAGAGGACGGGTGAGGGAGTCCTGAATTAGGGGGTCTCCGGATAGCCGGACTATACCTTCGGCCGGACTCCTGGACTATGAAGATACAAGATTGAAGACTTCGTCCCGTGTCCGGAAGGGACTTTACTTGACATGGAAGGCAAGCTTGGAGATACGGATATGTAGATCTCCTACCATTGTAACCGACTCCGTGTAACCCTAGCCCCCTCCGGTGTCTATATAAACCGGAGAGTTTTAGTCCGTAGGACGAAAAACAATCATACCATAGGCTAGCTTCTAGGGTTTAGCCTCTCTGATCTCGTGGTAGATCTACTCTTGTACTACCCATATCATCAATATCAATCAAGAAGGACGTAGGGTTTTACCTCCATCAAGAGGGCCCGAACCTGGGTAAAACATTGTGTCCCCTGCCTCCTGTTACCATCCGACCTAGACGCACAGTTCAGGACCCCCTACCCGAGATCCGCCGGTTTTGACACCGACATTGGTGCTTTCATTGAGAGTTCCTCTGTGCCGTCGCCATCAGGAAGGATGCCTCATCCCGTCTTTAAAGAAGGCACCGTTGCTAAGGGAGCTTTGGCTGTCGGCCAAACTCTCCGGCTAGGCGGTTTCCTTATGACCGCCTGTTCGGCTGCTGCGCCGACGATGACCTCTTGGGTCATCGAAAGCAATCTTCACCTCAGCTCGAAATTTGTCGATCAACTAGATCCAATGAAGATCTCTTCCCTAAACGAGCTCTTGGATCGCTTCGCCGCCCTGGGAGTTGCTACGGATTACGACCAGATTGGGTCTAAACCCGATCTGAGAGAGATTAACTCCCCCCAGGTCACCCATCACATTGCCGTGGTTGAGGGATAGTGCGGCGACCCTTCATCTATCTTAAGGACTAGATATGTCCGGATTCCCGATCCCTCCAAGTCGGATACCCGCGGAGGGGAGGACATCACTCAAGACCTGAATTTAAAGTCAGGTGACGGGCTAGATTCATTGGATAGCATCTAAGAATCCAAACTTCTGAGTTCGGAAACTCCTTGGCCACTGGGTCTTAGATTGGGTGAGGTTTCGGAATTGATTCCGCCCACCCACCCGTACATAAGCGATCTATCCGAAATTAGGCAAGAGCCCGAAGAAACAGTACATCATTACTGGGCCAGATTCCTCCTGGTTATGAACAGGATAAAGGACTGCCGCGAGGAAGACACAATTTTATTCTTCTGCAATAATTGCACGGACAAGGGAATCCTCAACGCCATAAGTCGCCGTGATATTACATGCTTCGCTGACTTAGCGTCCATAGTACGAAAGTACTGTGCGATGGAAAGCGCCTGGAAAACCAAAATAAAATTTTGGGACAATCCGACCCTGAATACAAACCCAGTCCGAAACAAAAGGGTGCATCATCGCGAGACACCCGGATTTAATACCAAAAAGCAAAAACCCTCTATAGGGAACGAAACCGTACTGGAAGGATGGCTTAATGGACCCTGTAAAATCCACAGTACAGAGCGCGCCACACCAACTCATAGCCTTAGATCATGTTGGATACTCCGGCAGGTGGCAAAACTTGGCGAAGATCTTCTAATCCCAGAAGCCATAGAAAGCCACCCCAGAGAAACCAGTACGGTATTAATAGTCTTCGAGACTTTCGCATCAAATAATATGTTAAAAAGAACACTCTGCGGCCTTGCCGAAGTCTACCAAGTAGCAACAATAAACCCATGGAGTGACACGGCTATTACTTTTAACGCCAGTGATGAACCTAAATTCCGAACAGCCCGAGCACCAGCCGCATTGGTCCTCTGTCCAATAGTGGACAGCTTTCGTCTTACCAAGGTACTCATGGATGGCGACAGGGGATTGAACCTCATTTATGAGGAAACCCTTAAAAAAATGGAAATAGACTGGAACCGCATTGAGCGAAGCAGCACAACCTTTAGAGGAATAATCCCCAGTCGGGAAGCGCGCTGTACAGGAAAAATCACACTAGATGTGGTGTTCAGCACGCCGGATAATTATAGGTCCGAAGAGGTCATGTTCCAGGTGGCCCCGTTCACTAGCGGATATCACGCTTTGCTAGGGTGGGAAGCGTTTACAGTCTTCCAAGCAATACCCCATTACGGGTACATGAAGCTCAAGATGCCCAGGCCTAACGGAATCATCACTCTCGTTAGTGATCCGGACATAGCACTCCGCGCCGAAAACAAGACAGCTGCACTGGCCCTCGAGCCGCTATCCGAAGCCCTAGCGGCTGAGGAACTGACTGCGCTGCGCTCCACGGTAAATAGGGATGATGTGATACTCGATAAAAGATCCAAGTCCACCTCCTTTAAACCGGCAGACGAAATAGTCAAATTCCAGGTCCATCCAACGGACCCCAATAAAACAGCTTCCATCGGGGCACAGTTGAACCCTGATGTAGACGCCGCACTGCGAGAGTTCCTACGAGAGAACTGGGACATTTTCGCCTGGCACCCTTCAGACATGCCAGGAATCCCACGCAGGCTGGCCGAACACAGCTTAAATATCCTAAAAGGATTCAAGCCAGTCAAATAGGCTCTTCGGCGTTTTTCCGAACCTAAGAGACAGGCCACGGGAGAGGAACTAGCCAAGCTATTGGAGGCCGGATTCATCAAAGACATAAAACATCCGGACTGGCTAGCAAACCTGGTGGTGGTACCAAAGAAGGACAAATCCTGGCGCCTATGCATTGATTTCAAAGACCTTAACAAGGCTTGCCCAAAGGATCCCTTCCCTCTCCGCCGCAGCAATCAAATTATCGACGCTACCGCAGGACACGATTCGTGTGTTTTCTCGACACATACTCCGGCTACCATCAAATAAAGATGGCAGAGTCAGACCAAGCCGCAACGGCATTCATCACACCATACGGCCCAGTCTGCTTCAACACAATGCCCTTCAGGCTCAAAAATGCCAGCGCAACATATCAGCGCATGATTCAGACATGTTTGGCAAATCAGATCGGCAAAACAGTGGAGGCATACGTAGATGATGTGGTCATTAAAACAAGACATGTCGAATCTCTAGTAGACGACTTGAGGCTGACATTCGATAACCTCCGAACATACGACATCAAGCTTAACCCGGAAAAATGCGTTTTCGGCGTTCCAGCCGGAAAGCTCTTGGGCTTCATTGTATCCGGTAGAGGAATTGAAGCGAATCCAGCCAAGATCCGAGCTTTATCACAATTGGATATCCCGAAGGACCTCAAACAAATACAAAAAATAACCGGATGCGTGGCGGCTCTAAGCCGCTTTATCTCCCGCCTAGGAGAAAAGGCCTTACCCCTTTACCGCCTCCTTCGGCGCACCGAACACTTCGAGTGGACGGATGCAGCCACGGCCGGACTCGACGAAATAAAAGCCATCATGGCAACAAACCCAGTCCTGGCCGCGCCAAACATTGGCGAACCAATGCTATTATACATTGCAGCAACCTATCAGGTCGTAAGCGCAGTGCTTGTCGTCGAACGAGAAACGGACAGACACAAATTCCCCCTTCAAAAGCCGGTCTATTACGTGTCCACTGTCCTTACTCCGTGCAAGTCACGGTATCCGCATTATCAAAAGATTGCGTACGCGGTATTTATGGCATCTTGGAAGGTGCGACACTACTTTCAAGAGAGTTCAATAACAGTAGCCTCGGAAGTGCCACTTAACGATATTATAAATAACCGCGACGCGATGGGCCGGATTGCAAAATGGGCCATTGAGCTCCTCCCGTTTGACATAACTTACAAGCCACGGCGAGCTATCAAGTCGCAAGTTTTGGCCGACTTCGTCGCAAAATGGATGGAGGCCGAACTCCCTAAAGAGTACGACACATATTCAAACTGGGTCATGCACTTCGACGGCTCCAAAATGTTGGCCGGTCTAGGGGCTGGCGTTGTTTTGACGTCCCCCATAGAAGACACAGTCCAATATGTCCTCCAGATAATGTACACCGACTCCAACAACGCAGCCGAATATGAGGCCCTTTTACATGGTCTCCGGATGGCAGTATCCATAGGCATTCAACGCCTAGAGGTGCGCGGGGACTCGAACCTCGCAATATCCCAAATAAATGGAGACTTTGATGCCAAGGATCCAAAAATGGCAGCTTATCGCAACGCCGTACTAAAAATGTCAGCTCGGTTCGAAGGGCTCGAATTTCACCATATAGCCCTGGAAAATAATCAGGCGGCAGATGTCCTGGCACGCATCAGCGCAAAACGCGATGTTGTCGCCCCCAACATCTTCTTGGAAAGTCTGTTCAATTCGTCCGTAGTATGGGAAGGGGAACCTGGCAATAACAGCCCGGACCCAACCGCACTGCCCGACACCGAACACTCTGACATAATTGGAGGCTCTGCCAATAAAATAACACCTCTAGGCCACGTAATAATGGCCCTTATCACCCCGTGGACAGAACCATTCCTCGCCTACCTTACCAGGCAGGAACTCCCTGAGGACCAAAATGAGGCACGCTGCATAGTGCGGCGATCTAAAGCCTATAAAGTCCATGAGGGAGAGCTTTATAAGAAAAGCACTACCGGAGTCCTTCAAAGGTGCATCTCCGAAGAGGAAGGGCGGAACCTCCTGGCTGAAATTCATGCCGGACTCGGCGGACATCACGCTGCAGGTCAGTCCCTTGTAAGCAAGGCCTTCTGTACAGGCTTTTATTGGCCGACGGCCCGGGCAGACGCTTAGGACTTAGTCCAATGATGCGTCGGTTGCCAGCTTTTTGCAAACCAAAGCCATATGCCACCCACCGCCCTCCAAACTATCACATCACTTGGCCCTTTGCGGTCTGGGGGATTGACATGGTTGGACCCCTTAAAGGCGGAACCCACAAGAAAAAATTCTTACTAGTCATGGTGGATAAGTTCACCAAATGGATAGAAGCCAAGCCTGTTAAGATGGCCGAATCCGGACCGGTGATAGACTTTATATCCGGGGTTGTACACCGTTACGGCGTCCCCCACAGCATCATCACTGATAACGGCACAAACTTTACGGCCGATGAGGTAAAACTCTGGTGCAAAAACATGGGCATCAAGCTCGATTATGCTTCCGTCTATCACCCACAAACCAACGGCCAGGTCAAACGTGCAAATGGTCTTATCATGAGCGGCATCAAACCCAGATTAGTGCGGTCCCTTAAGGAATCTAATACGCACTGGGTAGAGGAGCTCGACTCCGTACTCTGGGGGCTGCGGACCACGCCGAATCGCACCACCAGATACACACCATTCTTCATGGTGTATGGCGCAGAAGCAGTTCTGCCCTGCGACATAATTCATGACTCACCTCGAGTGCACATGTACAAAGAAAGAGAAGACGAGCTCGATCGGCAGGACAGTTTGGACGCCTTGGAGGAAGAGCGAGACGTGGCAAAAGCCCGTTCCACATTCTATCAACAGCAGGCTCGAAGATACCAAAGCAGAGAAGTACGGGCCAAAAATTACAACGTTGTGAATTAGTTCTACGCCTTTTGGACAAGAAAAAGGACAAACTAAAGCCCAAGTGGGAAGGTCCCTTCATAATTGACCAAGTCCTGACTGGTGGAGCGTACCGCCTGCGAGATGCATCGGATAACCGACTCGAGCCGAAACCATGGAACGCAGCCCGTCTCCGAAGATTCTATGCCTAGCGCCGGACTTTGTGTTCGTCTCCTTCCTCTGTCCATTTTTTACATACTTTCTGTCTTACATTTCTCTCCTTCTCCCGTCTCTCTTATAGCCTTTAAAGGCTCATAAAATGACGTGCTATCCGCGCTCATTAAACCTGGGGGCTTCTTTAAACAGAAGCTTATTTATACGGGCTTCATGCCCAACACATGTGTCACACTTCCGCATGTACCTTTTATTTGCCATGATATGCATCGATATGACTTAAGTTTTGGCCAAGCTGGGTTGCCTGGCTCCTATGCTTACCCCTACGTTCCCGATTGTTCGGCTAGGCGATAAAGGGAGCACCTCTAAGATTGTTACTGCCGGGTCAGCCGGATGTGTACCTCAGACTGGGTGAAGCCGAAAGCTAGCGTTCTTAAGGGAATATTCGGTCGGTGAACTAAAGATGATCTTTTCTTATTTTTTTTATCTATACGCCCCCAGATGTTTTTCCTGCGCCTCTTTTTGCAGAATGGACATGCAATTTAGGGCATGCCTCCCAGGGAAAGGAACCCCTGACGGAACTATTCACCCTAGAAGATGTTTCTTACTAACCATGTAATATAACATAACTAGTTGGGCACTTGTCTGTTCAAGAACTAATGACCCCTACGCCTGGTCTGCATGCATACCCCGGTTCTTATATAACCACGAGGGTATTCGGACACACTCTAGACCATCAGGTCCCAAGGTTGAAGCGAAAAGGTCAGCCATGACAAACGATCTACAATCCGGCTAGAAGGCATTACACATGTTAATTAAAATTACATAGTCAATCTGACTGATTGTATTCCTCTTCAATACCATCTAACAGGCTGTCTAGTTTACAGTCCTATTGCGAATACTTTGCGGCCTACTCTACTTGGCCGTATACTAAGCTCACAGGGATCTCCTTCCCATCGGGCCCTACGGGTCTGACCTCAACCATGTGGTTTGGATCAGCCTTCGTGTACCGCGTCTTCACCATGGCCCAGGCCTCCCTGGCGCCTTGACGGCAGGCCGACATCTTCCACAATCGGAAGCGCCGCCGCGCTCCCTTCAGCTTCTCTACAAGCTCCCCTTCGGGCATGGAGACAGATGGCCACAAAGCCTGGGCGACGCCTTGCATCACCTGTCGAACTCGTTTGTGCAGTTGTGAGAGCTCGGGAAGAAGGTCACCCGTAGAACCGGGCATTTCCTCTGCAGGACGACCTATTAGCATACCTACAGACATTACACTGTTAGTCGACTTCCTCGCCGAACTCTTTTTCGAAAGTTCGTTTAAGCACTTACTATACATGCCGCGTCGAAGCCGCCGATTCTCCTTCACGGAGTCCGACAGCTGGGCACGAACGTCCTTCAGTTCAACGCCCAGCTTGGTGTTGGCATCTTGGAGATCGTTCTTCTCCCGCCTCACTTTTGTCAGCACGCTCTCACCAGCCTTCAGCTGGCGTCGGAGTTGTTGCACTTCCGTATTTAATCCGGCGCCATCTGCAATTTCATTTGTCAGATTTGCACCCACGCCGTACTTTGCAAAATACTTATCTTTCGAAGCGTATATTACCAGAGGGGGTCTCCTTGGGCTCCCCTGCCGCGGCTAGTGCGGCCTCAAGTTGGGCTTTGCACTCTTCCAGCTCCTGGGATAGCAGGATATTCTTTTCTGTAAGAACCCGCATAACAGATGATCCTTAAATCAGTTATTCTAACTGTTTCAAGTCTCGGGGGCTACTAGTATATATATATATATATATATATATATATATAATTACCAAAATTTTCTTACCCATATGTCTTTCACATACTGCTCCGTGGCTCTGGCTAGACCATTTTGAGCGGCACGGAGGTACGCATCTCCCGAATTGAAGGCATTCAATGCCTCTTGGGAGAAACAAGCATCACGAAGAACTGTCTGGCGACGCCTGTGGTTCATGGCGCTCTCCACCTCGGAATTGGTGGCAGACAACCTGTCCGCATCCTCCGTCGGAGGAGCGTCCGGTACGCGCCTCGTGTTCGCCTTCGCTTCCGGACCAGGCTTTGGAGCCTGGCTGGTGGAGGCGTAATTGGCAGCCTCTCCGGATATAGTCTGACGAGGTCTCTTCGTCCTGAAGAGAGCACGAGCGTTAATATGCCTCGAAGGAATAACACCTGGGAATAAGGTGGTGCGCTATTCCTTTGCGTCGGTGCCTCAGTCCGGACCGCTCTTCTTTTCAGCTCGCTGGGCCTTGCTGCCCCTCGTTGGCTAGTCGCCGCAGACTCGGTCTCGCGTCTCAAGGGCCTCCCCTGCAAAACATAGTTGTCATACGGCAATCGAAAAAACGCGAGGACAGATCCCTTTTCAAAGTGCTGGGACCCCGGTCTCAGTTACCTGTGAGGCTGGGAGTAGCCCTGGATAATCGGCTATAATGGCCACCAAGGCGTTGTCCTTGCTCAATTGATGAAACACTCCATCAATCAGCTCCACAGATAAGTCTGGATCCTCTTGAGAGGCCGGGTCAAGGGACCGTCCCGGATCCTCGGGTTGTGGAGGAGGGCTGTTTATTTCTTTAACAGCCTGGCGCAGTTCCTGCGTTGAAGTCGTTAGACTGAAAATTTAACAATAGGAATATAAAATGAATGGGAAAGTAAAAGTGTCCACTTACCCAACTTGGGGGATTGTACATAGAAAATCCACCCCGTGGGTTGACGCGGAGAAATTCCTCCTCTTCTCCCTTGTACAAAGCGTACAAGGTCTTTATTAGAGTGGCAGCCGAAACCGGCCCCTTATGGCCGTAGCGGGTGGCGTCGTCCTCCCCATTGAAGTCCCACATGGGGCAGCCTCTATACTGAAGCGGCTGCACCCCTCGCATGATGCATGCGGCCATGACCCCGATCATGGTCAGTCCGGAATGAGCTAACAATCTTATCCGGCCCATCGGGTAAATAACGTCCCTGTCACTTTCCCTCTGAGGGCTCCGTGGACGCCAGCTTAGGCGCTTCTTTAGAGGAGCACTGTCAAACTCAGGGAGGCCGATTCGGGCAGGATCCGGCAGCGGGACGTCCTCTATATAAAACCATTCCGAAGGCCAGTCCTCGGATGCCTTCTTTGGGGTTCCGGATAGATATCCAGTCCCGGCGATGCGCCACACTTCGGCTCCGCCCACTTGATATAACGACCCCTCCTTAGAGCGGGGCACAAGGTAGAATAGCCTTTTCCACAGCGCGAAATGAGCCTCACAGCCCAAAAACAGCTCGCAAAGGGCTACGAAGCCCGCGATATGCAATATGGAGGCAGGCGTGAGGTTGTGCAGCTGGAGGCCATAGAACTCCAGAAGCCCCCGGAGAAACGGGTGAATTGGAAATCCGAGCCCTCTTATTAAGTAAGGAGCAAGGCATACCCGGTCTCCTTTGGAGGGATTGGGGGCGCTCTCCGCTTGCTCTCCGCCATTATAGGTGGCATGTCCGGCTCGAATCGGGACCATATAGGCCGGGGGGAGAAATCCCTTGGTTTGGAGCTTCACTAGCTCGCTATGCGGGATGGAGCACCTCTTCCAATCTCCAGGCTGAGGGCTGGAGGGGCGAGAGGAGGAGCTGCGGTGGCCGGCCATGGTAGAATGGACCTCTGTCGGATGCGCTCTGATGAATACTCGCGGAAGGGAGAAGGTGTGGGTTGGATCTAAATCCTCGTCCCCTTAAATAGGAGGCTCATTCACGCGGCTAGGGGTGTAAATATAAAAAACACCCTGACTTTTCGTATTCGTTTGACACGTGGAAAACGGCCATTATTGGACGTAGAAGCCGAGGAGCACTACATTTACATGGAACCAGACACTATTTAGCAGGTACACGGAATTTGGAGAAGAACCCGCCTTGCAATGTCGAAGACAATTTGCGCGCCGGACTTATCGTCATTGAAGCCTGGTTCGGGGATACTAAGGGACTCCTGGATTAGGGGGTGTATGGATAGCCGGACTATACCTTCGGCCGGACTCCTGGACTATGAAGATACAAGATTGAAGACTTCGTCCTGTGTCCGGAAGGGACTTTCCTTGGTGTGGAAAGCAAGCTTGGCGATACGAATATGTAGATCTCCTACCATTGTAACTGACTCTGTGTAACCCTAGCCCCCTCCGGTGTCTATATAAACCGGAGAGTTTTAGTCCGTAGGACGAATAACAATCATACCATAGGCTAGCTTCTAGGGTTTAGCCTCTCTGATCTCGTGGTAGATCTACTCTTGTACTACCCATATCATCAATATCAATCAAGCAGGACGTAGGGTTTTACCTCCATCAAGAGGGCCCGAACTTGGGTAAAACATCGTTTCCCCTGCCTCCTGTTACCATCCGACCTAGACGCACAGTTCGGGACCCCCTACCCGAGATCCGCCGGTTTTGACACCGACAACGGGCTCCCTGGAGGATCGTCTCACATGTAAGGTAGACGTTGCTGGAGCCCTTGAATGGCCTCAACTGAGGCCTTGGCTTTAGCAAAATCACCTTGGCACTGTTTATTCTTCTTCTTCTTCCTCTTCATGCTTTGTTTCTCTTTCTCCTCACTAGTTGGTGAAACCAAGTACATGATTGGCCTTCTATTTCAGAATTGATTTTGTCAGTGAGGGAGTACAAGTGTACTAGTAAACAATAGCATTATTTTCTCATGGCAGTTGCAAAATAGAGATGAACACATGAATTAAATATCATTCTTACCTAAAGGAAGGTTATGGTGCCAATATGGATGATAATGATGCATGCAGCCATCTTATGTGTGGATAGCAAATCTAGTCCTGGTCATACCACTCTGTACAGCATTTCTCTTATATTTCCTTTTTCGACCAAGAGACCGGTTGGATGACCAGCCTATACTACTTTCACCCCTATCCTTCCTGTTTGTACCAAGTCCGATGTACATACTAAATTCCCCCACCCCCACTTTATTTCTTGTTTGAACCAAGTACAAGATTCGACTCCATGAAGTAGCTTTACCCCTAACAATAGAAGAAGAAAAAATACTCCCTCTGTCCCAAAATTCTTGTCTTAGATTCGTCTAGATACGGATGTATCTAATACTAAAACATGACCTGATACATCCGTATTTAGACAAATCTAAGAAAAGAATTTTGGGATGGAGGGAGTATGTGTCGTTGGACCATCCGATCGAGATGGGCTGAGAGGTAGAAAATGATGCACATGCAGCGACGTAGCGAGCTGGGGAAGTAGAGATAGGGCAGTTTCGAAGGAAGATATACCTGAAGGTCGTCGGGATGTGGATAGGTGGGTGGCGGGAGGCCGGATCCGCCCACACTAGGGAAACGACGAAGGGTTCGGAGGACCTCCCATGTCGGCGCTCGACCAGAGATTACAGTGCGGCTAGTAGTGGGTCTCCTCCCTCGCTGTCGATGACGGCCTAAGCGCTGCCCCTCCTCCCCTTCACCGGCGGAGGGGGATACGTCCGGATCTGTAACTAGCGGTGAGGATAGGAAGACAGTGTTTTTTGAAGGGAGAAAGACAGTGTTACCACCGCTATCTTCTTTAGATCTGGAGGGGATGAGAGTGTGTGAATAGAGCAACCTTAGCAAGCAAGCGCGGAGGCTCCGGCCTATATATACGTAGTGGGGTAGTTTTCCTTTTTCAGTCCATCAAAACAATCGTTTAAAATTGTGTACGTGCCAGGTCGCCGTTTTTTGAGTTGTTGATTGTTTTTTGAGATAGCTACCCGCTTATTCCATGTGGTGTTACGGTGTGCCAGGACGCACTTTGTATCGTTCAAGTCCGGTACAAGACCCTCCATTAAATGAATAACCACCCCCTCATAAAATTTGTGAACAAGCCCATGGCTAAAATTGTCGAAAACGTGGGCTGCCCCAACATGAATTATTATTTATATTTTCTATGTGGGAGTATCCTCAAAACAAAACGTGAGAGTACAATATGTATTGGGCCCCTTTGTAATTGGTGCTAAATTTTGACCAAAGATTTAACTGACAAAAGTTAGTGCATGTTAACAAAAATAATATAGTTTGATTCGTATCTGAACATAGTTTTCAATTATGTAATTTTTTGTGACATGCAAGAACATTTGGTTAGTTAAATTTATAGTCAAAATTTGGCAAGGTGCATTAAATCAACCCATGCAAGTATCAAAAGGAGAGTCATGGCATGCATGCATGCCTTGTAATTAATGCATCGGTAAACGCAAATTATTGAAATATATCGAGTGCAGTGCTTTGATCTGTCGCGTCAACTCGTACAAGACCAAGAAGTTTGAATACTGCAATGCCCTCTCCCTCGCGGATTGAGATTCGGTGCCTTAACTGCACCTGCCTTTGGCTACATGAGAGGTGAGCCACCCGCCTGTTGGGCCCACGTGTCATGCACGCAAAGGTAGGAGCAGTAAGTCAATGAAGCTGTGTCCCTCCCTCGCCCATGAGCGTGGTGGCTGGCAGGACTAGGAGAAGCTTTCGTTCGCTACACGCTCTCCCTCCCGCACGCGGTGGACATGCAGCAGTTCAATCAGTGTAAGATGGCCAGAAGCATGCAGTAGTACTCCATCATTGTTCGACTTCCCGAAGAGGTGAAGAGCCAAGCGCGGCCCGGACGCTTGTGTGGCAGTTTCATGTGTAGAGTAGTCTAGGATAGCGTGTACCGTGCATGTAAGCTTAAAATCGTTGGGGTCGGCTCCATGCTTTTTTGATTAAAACAATCTTCGGCCCCTACCTATCATCCTGGTGATTGTAGTTTGCACACTCATCTGGTCAAGACAGGAATATATATAATTTGTGGTGGGGTAAATGTTAGAGGTTGCAGCAAATGGAGTATTGTACACTGCGGGTCTTTCAGCCAAGTTTAGAGGCAATCATGTGGGTCCAGTGCTAGGATGTGTCGCGTCAACTCGTAAAACAAGGAGAAGCTTGATTTTGCTACTACACGCCTTCTTCCTCGCCCATGCGCGCGGTGGCTCATAGACGAGGACAAGCTTTTGCTTAAGCTGGTCGTAATGGAATACTAGTATCATGCATATGATACTAGTGTAGCACAACATTTATTAGCATGCATGACACATAGTAGCACAATATTTAATATGATACGGTATCATGATATGATACTTAACCCTCTCTTTCTTCATTTACTTCTATGCCACCTCATCAAATTTGCCTAGTTGGCATGCATGCTATTCCCCTGTTCCTAAATATTTGTCTTTTTAGATATTTCAAATGGACTACCACATACGGATGTATATATACATATTTTAGAGTGTAGATTCACTCATTTTGCTCCCTATGTAGTCACTTGTTGAAATCTCTAGAAAGACAAATATTTAGGAATGGAGGGAGTACTACCAATGAGACTCCCATTACAACTAGCCTTATAGAGTACTACAACAAGCTATCCCTCCCGCACGCGGTGGATGGACATGCAGTAGTGGATTCGATACTGTAGAAGTAGTAGTAACATCATTGTTCTTCTTCTCGAAGAGGCAAAGAGCCAAGCGCAACTCGAATGTGGTAGTTGCGAACGCTCGCCACAGTATATTTGGTTGTAGTCTCATCTCAGCATAGTTGTTCCCTCTTCGTGCATGCTCATTCCAGCACCCCTCTTCATGCATGCTCTTCTCATGCATGCTCCTAGTGTATTTGTGTTAAGCTAGTGTGTACTCATGCACCCTTTATACACCCTACCAAACACCCAAAAGTGGGTCGAGAAGGGCTTGGAGCACGCATATAGCCAGGCTCTTGCATGAGACAAAATTGCTATTTGAGCCCACTATTGTAGTAGTACTTGCTAGTATAGCCCTGTAAACCGGAAAGGAGTATTTGCCTTTCTAGAGATTTCAACAAGTGATTACACTACACCCTAAATGAGTAGTACTAGAGCAAAATGAGTGAATCTACACCGTAAATAATGCGTAGTTCTCTCGTTTTTCTCTCTGCCTTGGTCGCAGTACACAATTGAGTACTCCTATATGACTAGCTGCTCTATCTACATGCGGGACATCAAAGCATCCCGGCCCGCGTGCCATCCACCAAATCACAGCGAGGTGCTATAGTCCAAACTCACCGGTCACCCCGGTGTGGCCTCGAAGTGGCCTCGAAGTTGGACTGGGCAAAGCAACCATCATTTCACTGGAACGCTCGTTGAAGCCCTTTCTCCCCTTTCTTGAAGAAAACCTCACTCCAGGCTACTCACTTCTGCCATTTATCTTCTGTACCGATGAAGGAAAGGTGGGCGAAACAGTGACGCCACTATATTTTCATTCCAAGAATCTTCTTTTTGTGAAGCACCGACCAGTTCTCACAGCCAATTCTTTTCCCGTTTTCATTTTGATTGTGGTTTCCTTTCGATTGCTTTCTGTTTGTCAGTTCATTGATGGATCCTGGAGCACTAGACAAAGAGTTGCCGGTGGACAACCCACTGGAGACAATAATCTCTAGGAAGAGAGCACCGAAGAACGAGTTGACCATATTGGCAGGCCAACCCATTGATACGAAGAACTCCAAGAAATAAGCACTAGCCAAAGAGTTGACGACGTTGGCAGACGAACTCCTCAAAGAAAGTTGGAAGAACAGCAAGGGCCCCACCGTGCCTACCCCAGAAACTCTAATGGCCACCTGTGTGAGGCTCAAGACCGAGTTTGAGGAGATAGTCGCCATTGAGAAGCAGTATTCCCCTAGCAAGGTGATTGCCCCCATCGAGGACGAGGAGATGACCCCGAGAGGGATGGGATCCCCCGGTGAGATGCACAAGGTAAAAAAATGGCTTACCATAGTTGTGGTTTTTGATTATTTGCAATGTGCTTGCTAATATGTTAGGGTCGTGCAGGTGCCGGTGGATGTCCTTGATGATTCCGATGTCGCCACTCGTCTTGTGGACAACGCCCCAGAGATCGTTTTCGATATCGTTGTCCGTCCTATTGACATCGCCCCGGAGATCGATTCCGATGCCGCTGTCCATCCTGTGGACATCGACCCAGAAATCAATTCCGATGTTGAGGTGGACATCGCCCTAGAGATCGATTCCCATGCCGCTGTCCGTGCTGTGGTCATTGCCCGAGAGATCGATGACAAGAAATAGTTAGTCGCGCTAATCCTTCAGGGTAGTTTGCATTGTGTTTAATTACCAGAACGATGCGTGTTATCAAACCATCTTAGGGCTAGTGCACTGTCTTGTGTGGGCGGTACTTGCTACTTTTGTTTGATAGTGAATCATGTGAACCCTCTCCGAGATGTGGAAACAGATGTATCCTCACCAGCTTTTGATGTAATATATGGCATGCTTAGATGTAAGTTTGAACTGTTGATCATATCAGCAGGGCTTGTTTGATGATTCTTGGTGTTAGTAGGCTAACTACTGTGCGAGCTATTCTTGCAAAACACTCACAAAAGTGAAACGTTGGGGCTGATGAGCTTGTGGTACGCTTATACTAGTCCGTCGTCCATCGGCCAATAGCCCAAGCTCCTAAAATTGTAGGCTTAGCGATCGATCAGACAATAGTCGACACATATACATTCATGCCTCATTTGGTTCATAGGGTAGGAAAATCATAGAAAAAGTACAAAGACGTACAACACAAATTCATAGCAGTACAGAGACGTACTCCCTCCGTTGCAAAATAGATGAGTCAACTTTGTACTACTAACTTTGAAACGGAGGGAGTACAAATCCTAGGCGGGCTAGTTTGGCCTTGTGGGTTTCAGTGATATGATGTGGTACAATGCCGTCCAGTGTTCGCCTGTGGTAGCAGTACTATGGGTAGAGTAATTTTTCTTGAAGAAGCGGAAATCAACGAAGTCATGATGGTTCCTTCGTCCGACCAACTGACAGTGGGAAAGGTTGGGCCAGTGCTACGACCGGGGTGGACCAGGATAATTTTGTGCATGGTAGGTGGACCAGGATGGTCGCTGTCCCACATGTCGGCAAAAGAAAGTATTCTTTCCGATATAGTGGACGAGCAATGAGTATTCATTGTTTATTTTTGATAAAACCTATTGTCTCCACTGTTACGACGGAGGAGTGTGAAACACGGCAGCCCAGTGAACTTGGCATGTGCACCACTCCCTCCTTCCTCATGTAATACTATAGTGTTGACTATAAGGTTGGCTATAAGTTTACAACTTTTTCTCACTTTCTCTATCTATTTCCTTTCAAATGTTTTTTACCTTTATTTTTTAGACATAATTGTTTTTTATGCCTCTTTTTTTAGAATTAGTTTTTTATACCTAGGAGCACATGTAGAGACGGGCTCCTACAGATCCCACTCCTTTACTTTGTCAATGCTTCTCTCTCCTCCACATAAGCGGGCTTAGGGCATGTACAATGGTTCTATTGTAGGGATGCCACATAGGATAAATGATGAGGTGGAGGAAAGATAAATCATAAGAAAAGGCTTGTCTTCCCTTATTTAAGAGAAATAAGAGAAGACAAGAGATGATCTCTTAGCACAATATGTTTCACCATGTTTTTAGGAATAACAAGTTACTGAAGATAAGGCTAAGAGATGACCCATTGTACACATGCTTTTTGTCATCTCTAAAGTACATGCAAGACTTATGATAAGACTATCCTTATCAACCATTGTACATGGCCTTATAGCCCAGAATTTACTGGTACTACTTGCTATGAATGTGGGCAGCTGGCGTCTGAGGGGGGAGCGCACGCAGGAAGGTGGTGGTGGGGGGTGTTCTGGTGGGCCAAGGCGGTCAGAAGCGGGCTTGGAAGCGGTCCGGACTCCCGCATGGCCCACCTCACATTATCATCATATATTTCTTGGAGTCCGTGCACGGTGGTCGGGCGATCTCTTCTCCCTCCCCCGGCTCTCTCTTCTCAGCCGACGCCCGCCGAGCGATTAGATTTCGGATATCGACGGTTTATTCAATTGTAGTCCCACATGTCAGTGAAAATGCAAGACAATGCATGTCCCTCTGGTGAGCAGCATGCGAGCCGGACTGTCGGGGGTGCGACACGAACGCGACGCGTACGAGTCGTAAGTGTGCCGCCTTTTCCTTTTGAACTTGCAAAGCATAACATTTTTGTGTGATTGATCGATAGAAATCCAGAACAAAATGACGAGGGCGGTGCTTTCCCGCGCCTTAGGCGGGCTTTGAGTGATATTACGTGCTACAGTGCCATCCACTTGCTCCATTTTTATGCAAGCAAGAGTCTACACTCTTACGTGGGAGGAGTGCGAAACACGGCGAATCTGATTCTGATCAAGGGATAACTGTTCCCTGCGAAATAATGGAGCATTGTTATCGATTATAGCATGATAGTTAGGGCATCTCCAGCGCTGGCCCTCAAGTTTACACCGGCATCTGTCCGAGGACACTGATGGATGCCATCCAATGCTGCCCGCATACCTTTCAACAAATATGAACTAACCAGACGAAATTCATGCAAGCAAAGAAAATTTCAAATTAACCGGATGAAATTCATTACATTTCGAAAACTTTTCCTATAAACTGGACAAAATTCATTACATATTTCGCACAAACCTTACTAAAACCTAATGTAAACCTAATCTAAACGGTCGCTGGTGCCCAACCACCATGTCCGGCCATGAACCCGAGAACGTCGGCCATTGCCTTTGCCTCCTCCTCATCCGCCTCAATAACCTCCTCCTTCGGAGCACAAGATTATGATGATTTCCGCCTCCACGTCGCTGTCAAGTGGCTAATTGGCCACCGATGTTTATCCCACCAAGCTTGGTATTAACTGAGTGGAGGAGCGGTGGCGTTCCTAGGACCTGAGCGGCGGTGAGCTACCATGTACTACTCTTCCTCGCTGCCGGCTGCGCCCTCGCACGCGCACCAATTTCGTGGTCGTGGCGGCGGAGGGCGACCGGCGGGGGGGGGGGGGGGAGCCGGCGATATTCTTTGTCTGCTCCTATGACAGTACGTCCAAGAGAGCTTTGGAGTGCTAGGAGGCCATGGTTGGAGTGGTGCCAACAGAAGGAAGGGACAAGAGGAGAATGAGTGTGGGTCTTTGGCTATGGCTGGGAGCTGGGGCTCAAGTTAATATAGCGGGAGAATGGCTATGAGTCGCGCCAGATGGATGGATGGCTGGCACAGGAGTAGGTCTGTTGGCAGCCAAGTATGATTAATGTGGGCAGCGGACGGAAGGATGGCCGTGGTGTCGTTAACGAGGAGCAGTCGCTTGCACCGGGATGCCGCGCGAGTGGCGCTCTCTCGGCCATCGCGCTGCTGCAATCCCGGCGCCAGTGAGAGGTCGCGTCGGGCGTGAATGCGGACGCTGCTTCGGTGACTTAACTGCAGGTGCGTTGGGTCACTGACATGTGGGCCCAACGGGCATCTGGCCCGCATGTCAGTGTAACAACTGCACCTGCAGTTAAGTCCGGTGAATGCGGCATTGACGTTCTGGAGAGACAATGACCGTTTCAAGCGGGAAGCGTGCACTAGCGATGGAAGGGGTTTCGGTAGGCCAGGGCGGTCAGACGCTGGTGTAGTGGTAAAATGTGAACTCATGTATGACGAGCCTTTGAAGTGTATGCAGCACGTATTGACAACCAGGCGTCCATGCAACCGCTCTTTTCGCCAGCTAGCCTTCGACGACCACCATTAGACACCACACAACCATGCATAACTTACGAATAATGGACGAATCGATCAGACACACACTCGTGTGCTGTGGCACTATGATCGGTTGCTCACGATAGTACATACTCCGTACCATAGTACCCTCTCTAACTAGGATGTTTTATAGATTGTTGTTGTGATTGACGATATACATGAGCAAGGCACCGAGTCACGAGTATGGCCATTGGTGTTGACCCAGGTGAATACATGCTCGGTGTTCGTAGAGGCCTCCAGCAAACATCTAAACAGTAATGTCAAGCACCGCCGGGGCGTGCAGGTGACGGGCTCGTCGTTTGCGTTGCGCCATGAGTAGGACTTTGATTGAGAAGGCGACATGCATGCATTAGCATGGTTTGACAGCATGAGCATGAGTGTCTGGTTGTCTGCACACATACATGCTACTTGCCTCTATGGACGGTGTGCGCTAATGTGTGCATCACGTATAATATAAAAAATCCGTTTGTGCATTTAATGCAAAGTACTTCATTTTCATTTGGCTGACGAGTGTGCGTTGCAGCAACGAGTCCGTGGTTTGATTCCTCACATACGCATAATTTTGGTTTTTATTTCTTTCTCCACTGACAGGTAGGTCCGCATAGATAGATAGATAAAGAACACGAGCTGATGAGGCACATGCGGACTGTTTGACTGGTCAACCAGACATATACAGAGCTATACGTTGAGCCAGTGATCATATAATCACCATATCTCATATACAATGATCAAAGTGAGCTATCAAGACAAGTTCGATGACCGCCAATGCATTTTACTCAGTAATAAATGACCAGGATTGAAGGGCAATCCTAATTTCCTTCGTCTTCTGTCCTTGAGCTCCTGACAAACTAAGGCACTATACTGTTGCCCCGCCACTCCACCCCAGAGCTTTCACCAACCGTCGTTCATGCCATCGCGCCACACACTAACCGGTAAGGAAGCGATGTTATCCCACCGCGCCGAGTTCCTCGCCCACGACCGCACACAGAATGGTAGGGAAGCAATGCCAACCCGCCGTGCCGAGTTCATCGCCGCTCGCGACCTCACACCTATGTGGGTGGAATTTGAAGTTGCCAAGGCCGAATGGGCGATAGAGCAAGAGGAGGCCAAAGCTGCACAGAGGGAGCGGAAAAGTTAGAAAGCACTCAAGAAAAGAGAGGCCCGCCGCCGCAAGAAAGAAGAGGACGCACGCGTTGCTGCGGAGAGGTCGGCGGAGATCCAAGCATGGTGGGGTGTCGCCGAGAAAGCCGGGAAGGAGAATGACGGCGACTGGCTAGCATGTGAGAAGTAGTAGTACTAGTAGTTAGTGTGTGTGTGTGTGTGTGTCTGTTTCACCTGTACGTTTGTTTAATTAATTACGAGCATGTACCAGTACTACTCCCTCCATCTAGGTGTATAAGTCATCTTAGGTTGTGCACAGCGACCAAGGCAGAGGGGAAAACGAGAGAACTTAATGGTTTTGCTAATTAATAGCATTGCATGCAATGAACTAACCACTACATGTCATGTTTGGTAGTCTCAAGTAATTGAAAACATGCACTGCCCACATCTCGTATTGGTTGATGTGTCCCAAAACAAGAAACGGGAAGGGAGTTAATGTACCGTGCCTATGTGTTTTGGGATTATTTGGTTTTTGTAAGGTGACTTGCACACCTAGATGGAGGGAGTAGTTACTACTATAGTTTTTAGAGCAAATTACCAGTACATTAGCCTAGACTCAATGGAAAAATTCCTATCCTATGCATCAAATGTCATCTCTTTCTCTATAGGAATTGAGATGCATGTCATCTCACTTCCTATGATTTTCATATTCCTATAAAATTCCTATCCTATGAACCAAAGGAGGGCTCTGCTGGAGTTACTACTATAGCTAGCAGTACTGTTGGTATAGTAGTTTTCTTCAAGAAGCGAAATTCAACGAAGTCATGATGGTTCCTTCATCCGAGCAACTTCATAGTAGGAAAGGTTGGGCCTGTGATTTGACAGCTCATTAGTAATTACTGCGACTCGACAACCGGGGTGACTCTCCCTTGGAGTTCTGTGGGCATGGCAAATGGACCAGGATGGTCGATGTCCCACATGTCGGCGAATGGAAGTATTCTTTCCGATATCGAGGAGCAAGGAAACCGCGTGGTATAATATCACTTTTCATTTATATTTATTTTTTATTTCTGGTGAATGCTAGCATTTCAACTCTTACGACGAAGGAGTGCCAAACACGGCATGTGCTGGATGTCCCACACATCAGTGAAAGGAGTGGGACATGAACAACATGGTAGAGCGTCTCCACTTCTGGGTTGGAGACCACACGTAGTAGTACTAGTGGTATGAACGATACAAAGTGCGACCCGGAGAGAAAGACACGTCTAGTTGGAAGGTCTTGGGGCATACACGTAAACAAATATAAAACCTAATATGTGCCTCAAGTTAATATAGTAGTAGTAGAGCAGGCACGTACTCCATAACATCACCGGGCATTGCACATACAACATTTAGTGGTAGTAAGAGACAAATGCCTATATTTCACGCATGTTCATACTATTTGCGCCTTTCTACTTCACTTACTGCGGTACATTACTCAGGTTCGTACGTCCACTCCTGGGTACATGTCCGTATCGTAGTTCCAGTCCCACGTGTTCTTCATAGATGGAATGATCCATAACTATGGGCAACGGGAGTCCATATCATCACAGTTAGTGTGGCTCCCCACGATGGAGACTCATCCAAACTATGGCCAGCCTCGACGCGAAGCAGTCGCGTCACTCTCTCGGTCGTCACGCTGCTTCAAAGTCGGCGCCAGTGAGAGGCAGCTTCCGCTCTGCCCGAGGATTAATGCGGCACTAACGTTTCGGGGCGATGCTGACCGTTTCACGCGGGAAGCGCGCGCCGGCAAGGGAGGGGGGTTGGGTCGGCCAGGGCGGTCAGACGCGGGCGTGGTGGTGGTACTGGTAGTTTGCAAAACTACTCAATTATTGCACTCAGTTTCCTGAGAAAATGTGGTAAAAAACGTTACTCCACAACCCGCTTCCCTTCTCCTTCCTCTTCCACCGCACGCGCACGTCCGCGGGAAGCGACCGGTCAACCCTTATATAGGAGTGCTAGCACAAAAAGATGCATGCATGACCACTAAAATTTCTAGATTAAAGTGCCGCTCTGGCAGGAGTATGGCGTATGTCGTTACCTTCGGCCGGGCCATGGCTACCGGGCTATGGCGACCAGAGAAGAGGCGGCGGGAGGGGAATGAATGCGGCTACTGTTTGGGTTCCCCGCCTAGCTTAAATAAATGTGCACCATCACGTGTACCCACAGGTGCACAAATTGTAACATACGTGTCTGCTTAAGTGGGCATCACGTAATTGGTGTGTGAGAGATTCTGAGAGACAGAGTGCGTGTGTGCGAGTCTACTCTTCGGACATGTACCCAACCTTTTGCATTGGGATATAGGTATAATGGTATTACACTTTATCTAGTGATTAGCAAGATGCTCGTGCATTGCACGGAACATCAATATGCATTTTTTTACAAAACACCTGTTGTGATTGACCCATGCAGGAGCAATCCCATGTGTAAAAACTAATTATATGTTAAGAATTTGATCAGAAAACTAGTATCTCGACAATTTCATCGAAAAAATGAAAGATGAGAGATAAGGTGAGGAGGAGTGGAGCGTGGTGGTGACTGGTGGTCGGACTGGGCAGAGGCATGCGGATGGATGGTGCCGGCAGGTGGCAACGGCTACCATGCTAGATTGTTCCAGAGACTTCCTTTTTTAATTGCTCTGCAATGAGGTTGTGGGAGATAAGGACGATGAACGAGGCAAGGCCTTGTCTGTAAATGTGGAGAGAGGTGCAGGTATCTTTTGTAAAATTGTCATAGTTTGCTTTATATCCGCCAGATATAGATCGGACGGTCTATATTACAAGATGGCAAGCACACCATCATCACCAACTCGTTTTTATAAGAGTAGAGATGATAAGTTAACTACTAAAGTAAAGTGGAATTTGTCCATGTTATACAAGTAAATTAAGGTGATTGCTTATCATATGGGTAATGTTGGACCAATGGTGGTAGGAACAAATGCTCCGTCTAGAGCATGTGTGTGTGAGATGGAGTCTTAGTGTGTGTGGGGGGGTGCGTGTGTGTGTGACGCGGGGTCCTTGGTGGCGGATGTAATTTAAGTGTGTGTGGCTTCATCATAGTGTATGACAGAGGCCACCAACGAGGGGGTGCGAGAGTGAAAAGGCCCGTAGAGAGGGAAGAGAAGGCGTATGTGTGTGAGAGGAATCGACATCAAGAGAACGTGTTTGTTTGAGAGACACCGAGGAAGACTACTATATATCGATGGTGCATGTAGGCGGGAATTAAACGAAGGGATGGTATTATTGGTTTCGGGGATATTGGGGAAGAGTGAGAGAGGGGGGTAGCTAGAAGGAGATTGTTAAGTGTGAGTGCGTGTTTTACCCATCCAGGCGGAAGTTATGTGCACACAAGAAGAGAACGATTCGATGTGGTGTTAGGGTCGAGGGTAATTAAGTATGTATGGAGACATATGATACCTTGAACGTGCATGTGCGAGTACATGTATATGTTGGATGTGTGTGTGTGCGCATGAGCATGATCGAGATAAAAGAAAGAAGACATAAGCCATAAGTTCAACGATATGGGAGAGGTCGGTATGACAATATGCATGCATGTGAGAGTGCAGGGAAGAAGGCTCGATAATTGAGCATGTGTTTTTGTCTTTAAGAGATAGTTGCGTGGGCTGGAGCATGCATCTATGGTGAGTAGAGGGAGGGAGACACAACGATTGTGCAAAAGAGATCAACCTATAAATGCATGTATGGAGAGACATATATAGTGTGGGTGATAGGAAGCAAGAGTGCGTGCGAGAAAGAAATGTTGACGGAGAAACTACAAATAGATACAAAGACAGAGATGCTAGCTAGAGGGACATCGGCTAGTTTGAGTGTTGGAGATGACCGCTGGGTGGTTCAGAGGGTGAAGTTATGTGTGTGTGAGAGAAAGATAAAATGAGGGCACTTGACTGCATGTAGAGAGAAACATATATGGTGTGCATGATAGGAAGCAAGAGTGAGGGCGAGAAAGAAGGTTGATGGAGAAACAGATAAATAGAAAGATAAAGATGCTAGCTAGTGTGTTTTAGAGATAGGAGTCGAGTGGATCAGAAGGCTGGGTTATGTGTGTGGGTGTGATAGAGATAGAGAGAGTGTGCATGTGAGTCACATACAAACAAATATCAGAGAGAAATTAGATCCCGAGAGACAAATTTTTGTGTCTGTGAGAGAGAAAGATATTTCACAACGAGAGTGATAGCTAGAGAGACATACGAGGGAACACAAGATATCTCTAGGGAGAGAGAGTGTGTGTGTGAGCAACATACAAGAGAATGGTGAAGAGATATGAGACCCTTGGAGACAGAGTTTGTGTTTGTGTGTGAGAAAGAGATATTTAAGAGGAAGAGTTGTAGCTTCTCATATCTAAGGAGAGAAAGACATCTCTGTGTGAGAGTGGGTGTGCGAGTGGAACACTGAGAAATAGTAGAGAGAAATGACACCCCGGGAGGCGAAGTTTGTGTTTGTGTGAGAGAAAGAGATTTCACTTGGAGAATCATAGTTAGAGACACATAGCACGGAGCGAGATATACTTAGAGAGAGATAGAGTGATGAAGGTCGAGGGAGAGAGTACCGTCAGTGTGTTGCGAAGATAAAAGATCATTGTCGACATACAGGTAGCACGAGAGATGCCCGAGAGACGATGAACACGTATAGGTCTAGAGAGAAACTCCTATATAAGCATGAGTGATAGCTATATGAGACGAATATCTGGATTAAAGGGGATTCAAATATTTAAACTGGATATCACGACATCGATAATATCATGACGCAAATTGGTGTATCAAACATGCATATTCATTTGAATTTGGGGACACGTGTAATGTTATATAGTTTATCAATATTAGTGATCCATAGATTCTTTAATTAGAGACAATGCATGATTCATATGCAATTAATGTCTAAACGGGATTACACTATATGTTGAGTGTGTGAAACACATTATACATGTTTGAGAAGTAAAAAAACCCACATGAAACACACATTAATTGGAGAAAGTTAGCGAGGAATGCATACATTGTATTTCAACATAAAGTGGTTTCAAATATTTGGAAATCCAAATTAAGATGAATACAGCCTTATGAATCTGAGATCATGCCATTTGTAAACCATATTTATGTATAAAGGGTGTTGTGCTTTTCAAAGTATATAAAAAATGATGTATATAGAATTTTATTCAAATCGCAAATGGATACTGGCCTCAAAAGTAGAATACAAACTGGATTCAAATTGAGTTGGCATGGTAAATGTGCACTCTTGCTCTGCAAAAATTTGAACGAAGCGGGGAAAGTCGCAGTAACCGCCCGAAACCAAAATCTATGAGATGGAAATTACTGCCTATCCCAGACACGCAAATCCCATCGGCTCGATTTCTATTGCTTTCGACAGGGGTAGATTTGTAATTTTACTCAAACGTGACATAACCGCCTCTCACCCGGATTCATACACAGTGGGCGCCAAAACACAATGTCTTCTCGGCCGAAATTGACTCCCTCCTCGATTCATACACGATGGGCGCCAAAAAGAAACTCTCGTAGGCAAATATTCGTTGTATGCGAGATTACCATCCTATCCCCAACTGACTAATATTGTTGTGATGTAGGAAACTTTAAACGGGGGCTAAGTTTGTAAATTTCCTCGCATTTGGGACAAGCGCGCCTTGAAGACATGGTTCCCACTTCCTCTCTCCCTCCATTTCCCCATTCGTACTCTATGGGCACCAAAACAGGCTCTCCACCCTAGCCTCCTCCATCCGCCACCCCATCCACCACCGTCCTCCTCCACCATGCCGGAGCTGATACCCCGACACCATCGTCCATTACAAGAGATCGACCTCTCTCATCCGCGGCTTCGAACCGGGGTCCTTGCTAAAGGAAAAATGCCCTAGAGGCAATAATAAAGTTATTATTTATTTCCTTATATCATGATAAATGATTATTATTCATGCTAGAATTGTATTCACGGGAAACATGATACATGTGTGAATACATAGACAAATAGAGCGTCACTAGTATGCCTCTACTAGACTAGCTAATTAATCAAAGATGGTTATGTTTCCTATCCATAGACAAAGAGTTGTCATTTGATTAACGGGATCACATCATTAGGAGAATGATGTGATTGACTTGACCCATTCTGTTAGCTTAGCACTTGATCGTTTAGTTTGTTGCTATTGCTTTCTTCATGACTTATACATGTTCCTATGACTACGAGATTATGCAACTCCCATTTACCGGAGGAACACTATGTATGCTACCAAACGTCACAACGTAACTGGGTGATTATAAAGGTGCTCTACAGGTGTCTCCGAAGGTACTTGTTGGGTTGGCGTATTTCGAGATTAGGATTTGTCACTCCGATTGTCGGAGAGGTATCTCTGGTCCCACTCGGTAATACACATCACTTAAGCCTTGCAAGCATTGCAACTAATGAGTTAGTTCCGGGATGATGTGTTACGGAATGAGTAAAGAGACTTGCCGGTAACGATATTGAACTAGGTATTGAGATACCGACAATCAAATCTCGGGCAAGTAACATACCGGTGACAAAAGGAACAACGTATGTTGTTATGTGGTTTGACCGATAAAGATCTTTGTAGAATATATAGGAGCCAATATGAGCATCCAGGTTCCGCTATTGGTTATTGACCGGAGACGTGTCTCGATCATGTCTACATAGTTCTCGAACCCGTAGGGTGCGCATGCTTAAAGTTCGATGACGGTTATATTATGAGTTTATGGTTTTTGATGTACCGAAGGTAGTTCAGAGTCCCGGATATGATCACGGACATGACGAGGAGTCTCTAAACGTTCGAGACGTAAAGATCGATATATTGGACGACTATATTTGGATACCGGAATGGTTCTGGGTGAGATCGGGATAATACCGGAGCACCGAGAGGTTATCGGTACCACCCGGAAGGTATATGGGCCTTAATGGGCTTTAGTTGAAAGGAGGGGAAAGGAGCAAGGGAGGGGGCGCGCCCCCCAAGCCCAATCCGAATTGGGAGGGGGGCGGCCCCCCCTTTCGTTCCTCCCTCCTTCCTCTTCCTTCCCTCTCTCTCCAAATAGGAAAAGGAGGAGTCCTACTCCTGGTGGGAGTAGGACCCCCCCCCCTTGGCCGCGTCTCC
Organism: Triticum urartu; assembly: GCF_056163025.1. Classification (NCBI taxonomy): domain Eukaryota; kingdom Viridiplantae; phylum Streptophyta; class Magnoliopsida; order Poales; family Poaceae; genus Triticum; species Triticum urartu. The sequence goes on along the minus strand of NC_141875.1, from coordinate 140,526,597 downwards.
TCCCCTTGGCCTGCCCTCTCTTCCCCTCCTTTATATACGGTGGAGAGGGGCACCCCATAGACACAACAACTGATCTCTTGGACCTTTTAGCCGTGTGCGGTGCCCCTCTCCACCATAGTCCACCTCGATAATATTGTAGCGGTGCTTAGGCGAATCCCTGTGACAGTAGAACATCAATGTCATCACCACGCCTTTGTGCTGACGAAACTCTCCCTCAAAGCTCGGTCAGATCGGAGTTCGAGGGACGTCATCGAGTTGAACGTGTGTAGAACTCAGAGGTGCCGTGCATTGGTTACTTGATCGGTCGGATTGTGAAGACGTACGACTACATCAACCGCGTTGTGCTAACACTTCCGCTTTCGGTCTACGAGGGTATGTGAACACACTCTCCCCTCTCGTTGCTATGCATCACCATGATCTTGTGTGTGCGTAGGAATTTTTTTGAAATTACTATGTTGCCCAACAGTGGCATCCGAGCCTGGTTATATGTGTTGATGTTATATGCACGAGTAGAACACAAGTGAGTTGTGGGTGATACAAGTCAAACTGCTTACCAGCATATCATACTATGGTTTGGCGGTATTGTTGGATGAAGCGGCCCAGACCGACATTACGCGTACGCTTATGCGAGACTGGTTCTACTGACGTGCTTTGCACACAGGTGGCTGGCGGGTGTCAGTTTCTCCAACTTTAGTTGAACCGAGTGTGGCTACGCCCGGTCCTTAAGAAGGTTAAAAAACACTAACTTGGCAAACTATCATTGTGTTTTTGATGCGTAGGTAAGAACGGTTCTTGCTCAGCCCGTAGCAGCCACGTAAAACTTGCAACAACAAAGTAGAGGACGTCTAACTTGTTTTTGCAGGGCATGTTGTGATGTGATATGGTCAAGACATGATGCTATATTTTATTGTATGAGATGATCATGTTTTGTAACCGAGTTATCGGCAACAGGCAGGAGCCATATGGTTGTCGCTTTATTGTATGCAATGCAATTGCCATGTAATTGCTTTACTTTATCACTAAGCGGTAGCGATAGTCGTAGAAGCAATAGTTGGCGAGACGACAACGATGCGACGATGGAGATCAAGGTGTCGCGCCGGTGACGATGGTGATCATAACGGTGCTTCGGAGATGGAGATCACAAGCACAAGATGATGATGGCCATATCATATCACTTATATTGATTGCATGTGATGTTTATCTTTTATGCATCTTATTTTGCTTCGATTGACGGTAGCATTATAAGATGATCTCTCACTAAATTTCAAGATAAAAGTGTTCTCCCTGAGTATGCACCGTTGCCAAACTTCATCGTGCCCAGACACCACGTGATGATCGGGTGTGATAAGCTCTACGTCCATCTACAATGGGTGCAAGCCAGTTTTGCACACGCAGAATACTCAGGTTAAACTTGACGAGCCTAGCATATGCAGATATGGCCTCGGAACACTGAGACCGAAAGGTCGAGCGTGAATCATATAGTAGATATGATCAACATAGTGATGTTCAGCATTGAAAACTACTCCATTTCATGTGATGATCGGTTATGGTTTAGTTGATTTGGATCACATGATCACTTAGATGATTAGAGGGATGTCTATCTAAGTGGGAGTTCTTAAGTAATATGATTAATTGAACTTAAATTTATCATGAACTTAGTACCCGGTAGTATTTTGCATGTCTATGTTTGTTGTAGATACATGGCTCGTGCTGTTGTTCCGTTGAATTTTAACGCGTTCCTTGAAAAAGCAAGGTTGAAAGCTGATGGTAGAAATTACACGGACTGGGTCCGTAACTTGAGGATTATCCTTATTGCTGCACAGAAGAATTACGTCCTGGAAGCACCGCTAAGTGCCAAACCTGCTGTAGGAGCAACACCAGATGTTATGAACACCTGGCAGAGCAAAGCTGATGACTACTCGATAGTTCAGTGTGCCATGCTTTACGGCTTAGAACCGGGACTTCAACGATGTTTTGAACGTCATGGAGCATATGAGATGTTCCAGGAGTTGAAGTTAATATTTCAAGAAAATGCCCGGATTGAGAGATATGAAGTCTCCAATAAGTTCTATAGCTACAAGATGGAGGAGACTAGTTCTGTCAGAGAGCATATACTCAAAATGTTTGGGTATCATAATCACTTGACTCAACTGGGAGTTAATCTTCCTGTTGATAGTGTCATTGACACAGTTCTTCAATCACTGCCACCAAGCTACAAGAGCTTCATGATGAACTATAATATGCAAGGGATGAATAAGACAATTCCCGAGCTCTTCGCAATCCTAAAGGCTGCGGAGGTAGAAATCAAAAAGGATCATCAAGTGTGGATGGTCAATAAGACCGCCAGTTTCAAGAAAAAGGGCAAAGGGAAGAAGAAGGGGAACTTCAAGAAGAACAGCAAACAAGTTGCTGCTCAAGAGAAGAAACCCAAGTCTGGACCTAAGCCTGAGACTGAGTGCTTCTACTTCAAGCAGACTGGTCACTGGAAGCAGAACTACCCCAAGTATTTGGCGGATAAGAAGGATCGAAAGGTGAACAAAGGTATATGTGATATACATGTTATTAATGTGTACCTTACCAGAGCTCGCAGTAGCACCTGGGTATTTGATACTGGTTATGTTGCTAATATTTGCGACTCGACACAGGGACTACAGATTAAGCGAACACTGGCTAAGGACGAGGTGACGATGCGCATGGGATATGGTTCCAAAGTTGATGTGATCGCCGTCGGCACTCTACCTCTACATCTACCTTCGGGATTAGTTTTAGACCTAAATAATTGTTATTTGGTGCCAGCGTTGAGCATGAACATTATATCCGGATCTTGTTTAATGCGAGACGGTTATTCATTTAAATATGAGAATAATGGTTGTTCTATTTATACGAGTAATATCTTTTATGGTCATGCACCCTTGAAGAGTGGTCTATTTTTGATGAATCTCGATAGTAGTGATATACATATTCATAATGTTGAAGCCAAAAGTTGTAGAGTTGATAATGATAGTGCAACTTATTTGTGGCACTGCCGTTTAGGTCATATTGGTATAAAGCGCATGAAGAAACTCCATACTGATGGACTTTTGGAATCACTTGATTATGAATCACTTGGTACTTGCGAACCATGCCTCATGGGCAAGATGACTAAAACGCCATCCTCCGGAACTATGGCACGAGCAACTGATTTGTTGGAGATCATACATACTGATGTATGTGGTCCAATGAATATTGAGGCTCGTGGCGGGTATCGTTATTTTCTCACCTTCACAGATGATTTAAACATATATGGGTATATCTACTTAATGAAACATAAGTCTGAAACATTTGAAAAGTTCAAAGAATTTCGGAGTGAAGTTGAAAATCATCGTAACAAGAAAATAAAGTTTCTACGATCTGATCATGGAGGAGAATATTTGAGTTACGAGTTTGGTCTACATTTGAAGCAATGCGGAATAGGTTCACAACTCACGCCACCTGGAACACCACAGCGTAATGGTGTGTTTGGACGTCGTAATCGTACTTTATTAGATATGGTGCGATCTATGATGTCTCTTACTGATTTACCGCTATCATTTTGGGGTTATGCTTTACAGACGGCCACATTCATGTTAAATAAGGCACCATCAAAATCCATTGAGATGACACCTTATGAACTATGGTTTGGCAAGAATCCAAAGTTGTCGTTTCGTAAAGTTTGGGGCTGCGATGCTTATGTGAAAAAGCTTCAAGCTGATAAGCTCGAACCCAAATCGGAGAAATGTGTCTTCATAGGATATCCAAAAGAAACAGTCGGGTACACCTTCTATCACAAATCCAAGGGCAAGACATTCGTTGCTAAGAATGGATCCTTTCTAGAGAAGGAGTTTCTCTCGAAAGAAGTGAGTGGGAGGAAAGTAGAACTTGATGAGGTAACTATACCTGCTCCCTTATTGGAAAGTAGTTCATCACAGAAACCGGATCCTGTGACACCTACACCAATTAGTGAGGAAGTTAATGATGATGATCATGAAACTTCAGATCAAGTTCTTACTGAACCTCGTAGGTCAAACAGAGTAAGATCCGCACTAGAGTGGTACGGGAATCCTGTTCTGGAGGTTATGTTACTAGACCATGACGAACCTACGAACTATGAAGAAGTGATGGTGAACCCAGATTCCGCAAAATGGCTTGAGGCCATGAAATCTGAGATGGGATCCATGTATGAGAACAAAGTGTGGACTTTGGTTGACTTGCTCGATGATCGGCAAGCCATGGAAAATAAATGGATCTTCAAGAAGAAGACTGACGCTGATGGTAATGTTACTATCTATAAAGCTCGACTTGTTGCAAAAGGTTTTCGACAAGTTCAACAGATTGACTACGATGAGACTTTCTCACCCATAGCGATTCTTAAGTCTGTCCGAATCATGTTAGCAATTGCTGCATTTTATGATTATGAAATTTGGCAAATGGATGTCAAAACTGCATTCCTGAATGGATTTCTGGAAGAAGAGTTGTATATGATGCAACCGGAAGGTTTTGTCGATCCAAAGGGAGCTAAAAAAGTGTGCAAGCTCCAGTGATCCATTTATGGACTAGTGCAAGCCTCTTAGAGTTGGAATAAATGTTTTGATAGTGTGATCAAAGCATATAGTTTTATACAGACTTTTGGAGAAGCCTGTATTTACAAGAAAGTGAGTGGGAGCTCTGTAGCATTTCTGATATTATATGTGGATGACATATTGTTGATTGGAAATGATATAGAATTTCTGGATAGCATAAAAGGATATTTGAATAAGAGTTTTTCAATAGACCTCGGTGAAGCTGCTTATAATTAGGCATCAAGATCTATAGAGATAGATCGAGACGCTTAATTGGACTTTCACAAAGCACATACCTTGACAAAGTTTTGAAGAAGTTCAAAATGGATCAAGCAAAGAAAGGGTTTTTTCCTGTATTACAAGGTGTGGAGTTGAGTAAGACTCAATGCCCGACCACTGCAGAAGATAGGGAGAAAATGAAAGATGTTCCCTATGCTTCAGCCATAGGCTCTATCATGTATGCAATGTTGTGTACCAGACCTGATGTGTGCCTTGCTATTAGTTTAGCAGGGACGTACCAAAGTAATCCAGGAGTGGATCACCGGACATCGGTCAAGAACATCCTGAAATACCTGAAAAGGAGGAAGGATATGTTTCTCGTTTATGGAGGTGACAAAGAGCTCATCGTAAATGGTTACATCGATGCATGCTTTGACACTGATCCGAACGATTCTAAATCGCAAACCGGATACATATTTTTATTAAACGGTGGAGCTGACAGTTGGTGTAGTTCTAAAAAAAGCGTCGTAGCGGGATCTACATGTGAAGCGGAGTACATAGCTGCTTCAGAAGCAACAAATGAAGGAGTCTGGATGAAGGAGTTCATATCTGATCTAGGTGTCATACCTAGTGCATCGGGTCCAATGAAAATCTTTTGTGACAATACTGGTGCAATTGCTTTAGCAAAGGAATCCAGATTTCACAAGAGAACCAAGCACATCAATAGACGCTTCAACTCCATCCGGGATCAAGTTCAGGTGAGAGACATAGAGATTTGCAAGATACATACGGATCTGAATGTTGCAGAACCGTTGACTAAGCCTCTTCCACGAGCAAAACATGATCAGCACCAAGGCTCCATGGGTGTTAGAATCATTACTGTGTAATCTAGAATATTGACTCTAGTACAAGTGGGAGACTGAAGGAAATATGCCCTAGAGGCAATAATAAAGTTATTATTTATTTCCTTATATCATGATAAATGTTTATTATTCATGCTAGAATTGTATTAACTGGGAACATGATACATGTGTGAATACATAGACAAACAGAGCGTCACTAGTATGCCTCTACTTGACTAGCTGGTTAATCAAAGATGGTTATGTTTCCTAGCCATAGACAAAGAGTTGTCATTTGATTAACGGGGTCACATCATTAGGAGAATGATGTGATTGACTTGACCCATTCCGTTAGCTTAGCAGTTGATCGTTTAGTTTGTTGCTGTTGCTTTCTTCATGACACATACATGTTCCTATGACTCTGAGATTATGAAACTCCCGTTTACCGGAGGAACACTTTGTGTGCTACCAAACGTCACAACATAACTGGGTGATTATAAAGGTGCTCCACAGGTGTCTCCGAAGGTACTTGTTGGGTTGGCGTATTTCGAGATTAGGATTTGTCACTCCAATTGTCGGAGAGGTATCTCTGGGCCCACTCGGTAATACACATCACTTAAGCCATGCAGGCATTGCAACTAATGAGTTAGTTTCATGATGATGTGTTACAGAATGAGTAAAGAGACTTGCCAGTAACTAGATTGAACTAGGTATTGAGATTCCGACGATCGAATCTCGGGCAAATAACATATCGATGACAAAAGGAACAACGTATGTTGTTATGTGGTTTGACCGATAAAGATCTTCGTAGAATATGTAGGAGCCAATATGAGCATCCAGGTTCCGCTATTGGTTATTGACTGGAGACGTGTCTCGATCATGTCTACATAGTTCTCGAACCCGTATGGTCCGCACGCTTAAAGTTCGATGACGGTTATATTATGAGTTTATGGTTTTTGATGTACTGAAGGTAGTTTGGAGTCTCGGATATGATCATGGACATGGCGAGGAGTCTCGAAATGTTCGAGACGTAAAGATCGATATTGGACGACTATATTTCTATACCGTAATGGTTCTGGGTGAGATCGGGATAATACCGGAGCACCGAGAGGTTATCGGAACCCCCCCGGGAGGTATATGGGCCTTAATGGGCTTTAGTGGAAAGGAGGGGAAAGGTGCGAGGGAGGGGGCACGCCCCCCCAAGCCCAATCCGAATTTGGAGGGGGGCGGCGCCCCCTTTCCTTCCTCCCTCCTTCCTCTTCCTTCCCTCTCTCTCTCTCCTAATAGGAAAAGGAGGAGTCCTACTCCCGGTGGGAGTAGGACTCCCCCTTGGGCGCGCGTCCTCCCCTTGGACGGCCCTCTCCTCCCCTCCTTTATATACGGACGAGAGGGGCACCCCATAGACACATCAATTGATCTCTTGGATCTTTTAGCCATGTGCGGTGCCCCTCTGCACCATAGTCCACCTCGACAATATTGTTACCATGCCGTTGTGCTGACGAAACTCTCCCTCAAAGCTGGCTGGATTGGAGTTCAAGGGACGTCATCGAGTTGAACGTGTGCAGAACTCAGAGGTGTCGTGCGTTCAGTACTTGATCGGTCGGATCGTGAAGACATACGACTACATCAACCATGTTGTGCTAATGCTTCCGCTTTCGGTCTACGAGGGTACATGGACACACTCTCCCCTCTCGTTGCTATGCATCACCATGATCTTGCGTGTGCGTAAGAATTTATTTGAAATTACTACGTTCCCCAACACTTGCATCCCGTCCTCTCGCTTCATCCCCGCCGTCGTCTACCTTGCCGGCACCGCTCCTACGACCGTCTCGTCCACCGCGCCCCGCTGCCACCATCTACCCTCCTAGATCAGCTTCCACGCCACCGACAGCCATCGCTACCACAACAACATAAAATTCTCAGCAGATGCATACACAGCGCCGCACCAGAGGCGGTACTCTTTCATATCTGCTCAACTTATTTATTGCAGCAAGAAAATAGATCGCCACTGCTTTAATCTGATTTTCTTGTACATCACTTACTTGCTAGATGAAAGCAAACATTGGTTGAGAAGTTGCCTTTGTACGGTTTGCACCTTCAGATCCGCCATGGCACGCTCAACACTATACTCGCAATGCTTATGGTTTTCCCCTTTTATATTCCACACTAGTTAAATGACAGTACACTAAATTTCAAAATGGGGTCAGTCGATTTTTTAGAGCTCGCCGAAGTTCGCCGGTGCGAATTAAGTGGCTCGTGTGGGGATGGTGGTTGTCGGGGCGGTGGTGGGGCCTCGCCGAATGAAGAAAACTTGACACGGGTGGGGGCGGGGTGGGGGCTGGGGGTGGCGGAGGAACACATGTAGTGGGGGCGGTTTAGGGGAGGGCGGGGAGTCGGGGCTAGTGGTTTGGTTGGCGGCCAGTGCGGTGTTCTGTATGGGAAGAATCAGTTACGAGGAAGAAGAAGGGTTAGGAGACGTAGGATCTTCATCCAACCGCCTGAAATGGTCGATTGACCCAAATGACAAAAGTCACGCGACTTGCATGCAAACATGCAGGATATGCTTCCTCTTCTGTTCTTTAACATGTTCCTCTTCTGTTCTTCTTTAGTAAGCATAGTATGTTCCTTGTCAGGAAGGGGAGCAGGGACATCTGCAGTCGACACCTCTACTGGGCCGGTTCTGCTAAACGATTTCGCACTTCGAGTTGGTCTGCCATAATACCCCAGAAATGGTGGGAGCCATGCAGTCTTTGATAGACTAAACTAATAGTAACAGCTGTGCGCCTTCAGATGAATAGAGATGGACTGTAGGTGATCCATAGGCTGCATATTAGTAGCGGCAAAACCCTATGTTTTCCAACCAGTTTCGCTTTCCCGATTTATTTATGGTGGTTATGGTGTACCCCTATTATCTACACTATGATCTGGCTTGTAGGTGATCGATAGGCTGCATATTAGTAGCGGCAAAACCCTATGTTTTCCAGCCAGTTCCGCTTTCCCGATTTATATATGGGGGTTATGTTGTACCCCTATTATCTACACTACGATCTGCCTACTGGCTCTGCACTCTCGTTATCATGGTTTGACAATAAACTTTCTATACAATATATTATGAACCTATCGTCTGCCAACTATCCTTACATCTGGGGCCCCCAATAGGGAGCTTATTTTTTGTGTAGTTGTCCCAGATTATATTAATATACTGACCACATTACAGCACACATGGGCTATCTCATCAGAATCCAGTGATAGCACACAAGGGTTTACATGGAGCCTCTATTATATTACAATATTCTCTGCATTACAAAGATAATCTCACTATTATTTGTGTTTTCATGCTTTACAGATATTGTACGTAATCACAATGAATATAAGAATGCGCACATCAGAAGAATATTGCAAAACAGTTCATTGGGTAACAAACTTGGCATCAATGGATTGAGGTCCATTGTGGGAGCAATGAAACCCACATGCTCCCGACCTATATATTCATATTCAGAATATGATCCTAATGACTATTCTGAGCTCAAGGAGTCAAAGGCAGATGGCCTATCCTATTCACCCAATAAGGTGCCTGTTCTAACTTGGCAAGGTTTTATTGGTTGCACATATCTTGCATAAGGTGTCCTCCATTTCTTTTGCTTCGTTGCACCACCATCTGCTTAGTTTACTCATGATATGTGTGAAGATGCCATGCCCATCCATTATCAACACATATTCCATTTGTCGTCATACCATGTTTTCCATTCAAATGTTGCTTCTTGTGTTTCAGACATCCAAAAGGAAGAGGGTGATTGCAGACCCTGAAGGAGTACAAGAAAAGTACTTGAAAAAGGTGGTGCTGCTGGATAAATCACATAGCACCCGACGTATATTGGCGATAGAACCAGCGCCGCAAAATCTAGGATATCGCAAATATTCTGGTCGCTGCTTTGCTCTTGTGAGTACGTATTGTCCTCTCGCTGTCCTTACATTCATACCTTGTGGATTATGTGACATCATTATGCATTATAGCTTGCTTATCCACTGTTCGCTCCAAACTATCAGATCTATATTAATGCTTAAATTAATGTAGAATAAACCCAATGCCTATGAAGAAATTTAGTTCTGCATTGTTCTTGTAAGTATTTGTTGTCCTTCATCACTTTCTTATATTTGTCGGCTAGTTCTTCATGTACACTTTGCAGCTTATTTTCCCTTGTCCTCCATTTTTCTACACATCAGATCTACATTTACTCTTGCCAAAATATAGAATAAAACCAATGTTACCGAAGAAGTTTAGCTCCGCATTGCTTTTGTCAGCGCTTTCTGCCTGTATGCTGTATTTACATTTGTACTCTGCATCTTAAGTTAAATAATTGCCATTTGTTCCTACATTTTCACATCTATATTTACTCTTAACAAAATGTAGAATAAATGCAATACTCTTGAAGAAGAGTGTGCGGTAAACTTATTGAATTGCCCCTCGAGGGAGTCCTGAATTAGGGGGTCTCCGGACAGCCGGACTATATCCATTGGCCGGACTATTGGACTATGAAGATACAAGATTGAAGACTTCGTCTACTTGGCGTGGAAGGCAAGCTAGGCAATACGGATATGTATATCTCCTCCTTTGTATCCGACCTTGTGTAACCCTAGCCCTTTCCGATGTCTATATAAACTGGAGGGTTTTAGTCCGTCAGACAACATACAATAATACCATAGGCTAGCTTCTAGTGTTTAGCCTCTCCAATCTCGTGGTAGATCTACTCTTGTACTACCCATATCATCAATATTAATCAAGCAGGACGTAGGGTTTTACCTCCATGAAGAGGGCCCGAACCTGGGTAAAACATCGTGTTCCCTGCCTCCTGTTACCATCCGCCTTAGACGCATAGTTCGGGACCCCCTACCCGAGATCCGCTCTATCGGCTAAGGTAGCACTAGGAGAACTACTGCGATTGTGCCCTGGTTCTGCTGGGCTAAGCACCTCAGTAGAGAAAGCTAAAACTGACTGTCATGATAAGGCGAGAGACTGGTCGCTATTCGACGAGGTTTCGAGTCCCTAAAGACTTATGCTGCTTAGAGCGAGGAGCCGGTCCTGTCCGGCTTAAAGGCGTGTATCGCGCCCCGAATTCGTCCTTCCGAATACCAGGGGCTTCACCGAAATTTAAAATTATAGAATTCTATGGCTAAGTGAGAGTGATAAAGCATTATTAGTCCGGTTGCCTTGTTCGCCGTGCTGAGCACCTCCCTCGAAGGACCCCAAAATGGGAACAAGAGTGCTCAAGTTTATCCCGAATACCCCAGCACTCGTGGCATGGGGGCAGAAGCCGAGGACTAGCCATCTCTCATATTGGATAAACAGCCAAACAGAAGGTAATATTTTAAATTCAAACAAGTGTTGCATAGGGCATATGAAACAAGTTTTCATCATACAGGATCGCAAGAGCAAGTTTACTCAAATATTACATCCTTTGGACATTCGTCTGCTACAAGACGGGCACCCTTCAGGACACCCTCATAATAAATTTCGGGGGTGCGATGCTCCTTGCCCTGCGGTGGTCCTTCCTTGATCAGCTTCACAGCATCTAGCTTGGCCCATTGCACCTTCACATGGGTGAAAGCCCGGCGTGCACCTTCGATGCAGACAGACTACTTGACAACTTCCAGCCGTGGGTAGGCATCCACAAGCCGCCTCACCAGGCCGAAGTAGCCGTTCGGAAGGGCATCGCCAGGCCACAGCCGGACTATAAAGCCCTTCATGGCCTGTTCGGCCGCCTTGTGTAGCTCGACCAGCTGCTTCAGTTGGTCGCTCATAAGCACCGGGTGTTCGGTCCCAGTATACTGAGACCAGAACAACTTCTCCGTTGAGCTTCCCTCCTCGGCCTGGTAAAACTTTGCGGCATCCGACACGCTGCGGGGCAAATCTGCGAATGCTCCTAGAGAGCTCCGGATTCGGTTAAGTAATAGGTAATTTACTTTCACATGCTTGCTTTGCATATAGAATGCCTTACCCGCCGCTATTTTCTTCATCGCATCAATCTCCTGGAGGGCCTTTTGGGCTTCGGCCTTGGCACTCTTTGCGCTCTCGAGGGCCACGACAAGCTCAGACTCTCGCGTCTTCGAGTCAAGCTCCAACGCCTCATGCTTCGTCACGAGATCCTGGAGCTCTTGCTGCACCTCGCCCACCCGAGCCTCTTGCCTTTCCTGCTCGGTGCACTCCTTGGCCGCTTTATCTTCGGCCCCGGACAGCGCTTGCTTTAGGGTCGCCACTTCGGTCGTGGCCCCTGGCAAATTCATGATGATCCTGTCATTTTGCAATCGCATTCTTTTTATACATATCCATAGACTAGGTACTACTTGCCTTTGTTCTCCTCGAGCTGCCTCTTGGCAAGGCCAAGCTCGTCCTTGGACCCTTCAAGATCCTGCTTCAGTGCGGCGACCTCCGCAGTCAATTAGGAAGAGGCCAGCAGCGAAGCCTCCATACGCATATTGACATACTTATATTAGACTCCTGCGATATTGTTTGATCCTCTGTTCGGCTTTTCTTTATGAACACCGAACAGAGCATCAGGGGCTACTGTCTATGCGGTAATATTTTTCCTATATTTTCAACACTTACCTCAGAGCCTGTTAGAAGGCTGGCACAGGCTTCAGTCAATCCGCTCTTGGCAGACTGGACCTTTTGGACCACCGCACTCATAATAGTACGGTGCTCCTCGTCGATGGAAGCGCTGCAAAGCGCTCCCAGCAGATTGTCCGGCGCCTCTGGATGGACAGAGGTCACCGGCACAGGCGTCTTGCCCCTCTTGGAAGGAGGCCGCCTGCCCGAGTCCGGAACCATTAGAGGTTCCGGCGCGGTGTTCGGCTAAGGGCCGAACTCGGAGCCCTCAGGGGCCTTCTTCCCTCTGCTCCCGGAGTCCGGAAGGTAGCCGTGAGGCGCCTCCGGGACTGTCTCCCCTCGACCCGGTGCCTCTTGAGACAATGCCTCGGCGTCGTCCGCAGGGCAAGGGGAGGTGGCGGTCGGAAGTGGATCACTATCCATATCCGACGAGCCCAGGGAGCCATCCGATGATACATCGATACGGGCTTGTGGCGGCCTGCATAATCATATTCGGCGTTAGGGGAAGCAGTGCGACAAAGGAATGCTATGAGTTACTCTGGTATCCGAATACTTACGACTTCGCCAGGGGCTTGGCCCTGAGCAGCCACTCGTCTTCGCCTTCGGCGGCGGTTGTCTCCCCCAAATGAAGGGGGAGCATCTTCTTCTTCCTCCTCGTCTTCGGGGGAGGACTGTGTCACAGAGTTATCGGACGATGATTCCGATGACACCTGGCCTCGGGAAATCTTTCAGGTTCCCTTGGCCTTTTTGGTCTTCTCCGGCACCTTGTAAGGAGCCGGAGTCAGCATCTTCGTCAGGAGAGCGTCTGATGGGCCTTCGGGCAAAGGAGCCGGACAGTCGATCTGTCCGACCGTCTCCTGCCAGTCCTGTCAAAGGTACGGGAGCTTAGATCCCGCATAGAGTCAAACTATGAAAAACAAGTATCCTGTGAGAGGTAAAACAGCTTACCGCGCTGGCTTGGCGCTTCGCGCAGAATCCGCGATCCTCGGTAGTGGGAGGGGGAACCTCGGCACCCTTGAATAGCACCTTCCAGGCATCCTCGTGAGTTGTGTCGAAGAGCTTGTTCAGAGTTCGGTGCTGGCCGGGTCGAACTCCCACAAGTTTAAAGCCCATTGTTGGCACGGGAGGATCCGACAGATGAGCATGACCTGGACTACGTTGACGAGTTTGAGCTTCTTGTTCACCATGTTTTGAATACATGTTTGGAGTCCGGTCATCTCTCCCGAACTACCCCAGGACAGGCACTTCTCTTGCCAGGAGGTGAGCCGTGTGGGGATGCCAGATCGGAACTCGCTGCCCATTTAGGGTCATGCGGCTCGGCGATGTGGAACCACCCCGATTGCCACCCCTTTACAGTCTCAATGAAGGAGCCCTCGAGCCATGTCACGTTGGGCATCTTTCCCATCATGGCGCCTCCGCACTCCGCCTGGCGGCCGCTCACTACCTTCGGCTTGACATTGAAGGTCTTCAGCCATAAGCCGAAGTGGGGCTTGATGCGGAGGAAGGCCTCGCACACGACGATAAACGCCGAGATGTTGAGGATGAAGTTCGGGGCCAGATCGTGGAAATCCAGGCCGTAGTAGAACATGAGCCCCCGGACGAATGGGTGGGGAATCCCAGTCCGCGGAGGAAATGGGTAAGGAACACTACCCTCTCATGGGGCCTGGGGGTGGGGATGAGCGGCCCCTCATTTGGGAGCCGGTGCGCGATGTCGTCGGGCAGGTATCCGGCTCTCCTCAGCTTCTTGATGTGTCCCTCCGTGATGGATGAGACCATCCACCTGCCTCATGCTCCGGACATGGTTGGAGAAGGTTGAGGTGGGAAGTGCAGACTTGGGCGCTGCAGCTCGAGTGCGCGAAAGTGGATGAGCAAAGGAGGAAGAAGGCGTGGATGAAAAGGTGAATCCTTATCCCTTTATATGGGCGGACGAAACTATGCGTCCCCACTAGCCTGGTAAAACTCGCTTATCCCCCAAGCGCCGTAATGAATTGCGTGGTTGGGTTACCCACGGCCGTATTGATGAGAATCCCGTAATAAGGGGGACACGATCTCTGCTTTGACAAGACGTGTCAAAAAACTGCCTCGCGTTATGTGCGGGGCTAGTTAAAGAAAACGGTTCGAATAATCACCGGGCCATGGCATAATGTTGTGTTGCCAAAACAAGTCAGCAAAGGATTTGTGGAAATATTATTCTCTCTATGGTGGTATGTGGAACTTAATTTTTGCAGGGTCGGACACTATCCTTGTATTCAAATTCTTTCGTCGTGTATTCGGAGGAGGAACCCGCCTTGCAATGCCGAAGACAATACTGCATGCCGGACTCATCGTCATTGAAGCCTGGTTCAGGGGCTACTAAGGGAGTCCTGGATTAGGGGGTCTCCGGACAGCCGGACTATATCCTTTGGCCGGACTGTTGGACTATGAAGATACAAGATTCAAGACTTCGTCTCGTGTCCGGATGGGACTCTACTTGGTGTGGAAGGCAAGCTAGGCAATACATATATGTATATCTCCTCCTTTGTAACCGACCTTGTGTAACCCTAGCCCTTTCCGGTGTCTATATAAACCAGAGGGTTTTAGTCCGTAGGACAACATACAATCATACCATAGGCTAGCTTCTAGGGTTTAGCCTCTCCGATCTCGTGGTAGATCTACTCTTGTACTACCCATATCATCAATATTAATCAAGCAGGACGTAGGGTTTTACCTCCATCAAGAAGGCCCGAACTTGGGTAAAACATCGTGTTCCCTGCCTCCTGTTACCATCCGCCTTAGACACACAGTTCGGGACCCCCTACCCGAGATCCGCCGGTTTTGACACCGATACCCCCCTCCCATCAATATGGACAAGGCCTTTATAGAGACTGTCTTCACTACTAATGTAAGTTTGTCCTCCTCCAGCCTTCAAACTTTGTTGTTTATATTTGGATAGCTATGAGTGCAAATGTTGTTTATTTTTGTCGTCTGCATCAAATTGCTTGTTCAAAGTTTATAAAGTAGAAGTACATAAACATAAGTTTGTCCTTCTCAATTTTAGTCTTTAGTTGTACAATCTAGTTCCTTATTCGTACCATGTAAATTAAACTAAACATAGCAAGTTATCTACTTTAGCACTATGTGTATGCTTGTGTTCTTGATCTGTAATCCGATAGTGTGGTGAGACTACCAACAACAGCACAATGTCATATCCTGCTATGTCTCAACTATGAACAATGCCATACTATATTAATGTTATTTAAACCATGTCTCTTTATTTACCAATCTGGAATGGTATAAATTGACAGTGCACTCACCATTCATGCTTATACGTTGTTTAGAACTACATCTATGCTTGTGTTCTTGATCTATAATCCAGTGGGCTGGTGAAGCTAGCCGCTCCTGCACAATGCCATTTCCTGTTGTCTTAACTATGAACAATTAATGCCTATTATGTTAATTCTATTTTAAACCGTGTCTCTTTATTTCTAACAACAAATGAGATGAATTGACAACGCTGATGCTTATACGTGCAAAACCTGTTATCTACCTACTTGTTTCTCTTTCAGGGTGACAACACTGTTGCTAGGAAGAACTGCCACAATGATAGTGAGACGAACCCATTGTTTGTCCCTTGAACACATATTCCAGAGGAGAAGGCAACACATATTGAGGGTAGGGATACAACCACGAAGTCACATCTTGATGTAGTGTCAAACTTACTTAGTGACACAAGCTCGATGAAGTCGCCGCCTGAATTTGTTCGACTTCTTCAGTCTGAAATTCAAGCAGAAATACATGCTTCCGCTCAAATACGACTAGAACACCAATCTCTATGCAAGATTACCCACAAGTACATGACATTTATTGATGCTATGCAGCTTAAGTTGGTGGATATCAGCGCCAAAGAAGTGCAGTCTCATCAGGTTACTAAGCTGCTTGCGCTGCAGCGCCTGGGCCGGGCTAACCTTTCTTGAACTGTGTTGAAGTGCTGTCGGTTCTGCCTATTATTTTGTCCGCCTGTTTAACTTCCACTGCTAGCGACATGCCTAGTTTATGTAATCTGCTATATGGTTGCCCTTTATTATCATTGGCGACGAACTTTAATGCCGAGGGGATGTAATATGCTGTAATTTCTTTATTGTATAGTCTAGGTTTATTCCTGGTCGGTATGCTGTAATTTAGGCCAGAAGGTTCAGTGGATCTCAGAGTTGCCGGTCTTTAGGCCAGCCCATTACTCATATGGGCCAAAACCTGGGCCTATAATTATCTTGGGCCATTAGTAGGTGTAAACCTATAGTTGTTTCCCGCCTTTAACAGGCTGAGTAAAGTTCTGTCCAGCTAGGCCAGAGAATACCATGGGATGTTAACAGGCTAAAATCTAGATGGGGCTAGCGTTGAGCCGGAAAATTCATGGGCCAATACAGGTCGAAACTGCCTAAGGCCCATGTTTGGCCCAAATAGGATGAGTAGTTAACGGGCCAAAATACATCTCGGGCCTGTTTGGCCCAATAAAATTATGGGCTTTAAGCAGGCCGGTACCTACGTGGGCCATAGGCCTAAAAGTGTCATGGGCCATTATCAGATGGGATGTAAGAAGGCCGGATTCAACGCAGGCTGTAACTAGGCCCAAATGTTACATGGGCCATTAACAGGCCGATAGGCCAGTTGGGCTGAAATTTATCCACGAAGCATACGAGGCATTAAGAGGCCTAATAAAGTTACTTCGGATAAGAAATAGCCTAGTTTCTGCATGGGCCGTTAAATGGCCTAAAGTTAAACCGGGCCGACAACATCCCAGATGCACCATGGGCCGCTAATAGGCCAAAATTATTATCAGGCCGAACTGGTAAATGTGCATTTAACAGGCTGAAATATAAACATGTCTTAGTATGGGCCCAAAAGAACAGTGGCGTGTTAACGGGCCTGATCCGATATGGGCCGTAATATGGCCCAAAACACGGCAGGCTGTGAACGGGCCTGACCTTGTATGGGCCTCAATTTGGCCCAAAACATTGTAGGTTGTTAACGGGTCAGCCCACTAGTGTGTGAAAAAACATGGTGGACCTTTATCTGGGCCGGCCTTTTCACTGGAATGGGCCTCTGTTGGGCCGTGCCACGTGTCGACGTACAATAGGCGCCTCCTGTCCAATGAGTGGATGACATTTGTCCGAATGTTGAGCCGACACATGTTTCCTCCCGCCAATGAGAATTTTACACGTGGAAAAATTCCCATTGTTCCGGGCTGTTAACGGGTTATTGGATCCAAAACCGAACGCGATAGCTTAACGGCATCTCGTTACGGTGGATGCCACGTGTCGGTCACCCTTGACTAAAGCACTTCTATGACGTGCAATTTATCGTCATGGAAGTGGACACTTCTGTGATGATAATTTTGGTAATGTCATGGAAAACTTCTATGACAGCATAGGTATGACTATCTTGACTCTGTCAGAAATTGTCATGGGTGTACATGCATGACAGAAAATGTGACCTACTGTGACAAACACGTATCATCACAAAAGAGTATTTTTTCTATAGTGAAAGCGAAAGCGCGCAAAGGACGACGACGAGGCCTCTGATGTCAACGTTAACGATTTAGGATACGGTGGGCCGGGATGCATGCGCTGAGGCGCAGCCAGCCGTGGGAGGCGGAAGCAGGCAGCCCCGCAGGCATTGTTTTGGTTTTGGCGGCTGGAGGAAGAGAAGACTAAAGAAACATGACAAACTGTACAAGCAGCAGGAGTACTTAACAACCTTAACTGAAACCAGCAGGGGCACTTAACAACCATAGCTGAAAGCAGTATGAGTACTTATACAGGTTCAACCGTACAAAACACGCCTCGAACAGTGCTACTTTGCCTATAGTTAACCAAGGGTGAGGCCGCTAAGCCCCAGGACAAGGCCCAGGCGCCACACCGCGCATCCGCAACCTCTGAAAGCGGCTTCATCTCGCAATGTGGTCAACAAACAATATATGCGCTTTAGAGCCATGGAAAAGCAGGAACATAATCTTCTCTCCTATTCTCTAAGATAGACGGGCCTTCATTATTTGAGACCACCCATGAATAAGTATCTTTTCACCTCCAAGGGGAATGGAGTAGGTGGACATAAACATCATGTTGTGACCAAGCGCAAGTCTGACCCGACCAGGGTCAGGCATCTATATAGGAACAACAGAACTGGGCAGTTTCTGTTTCAAGAAGATCACAACTGTAAAACTATGTATAAGCAAGAGTTTATGAACAACATATATAACAGAAAACAGCTCGTACCATAAGTTTCTCGTCACAGTTGGACCTGTTCAACGAGTGCAGCAGTGGCACACATATCCACCATTAAAACGCCCCACAAGGACCTAAAGACGATCAATAAAGTGTAGGAACTTGTGGATGTCGTCCCAGTCAACTTCAGTGCCATCAGTAACAGCCGAGTTCTTACAGAATAACAAATGAGTAGCCTGCTTAACTATGAAAAAACCTACACGTGCCACCAATTATAAGAAAATATTAGTTAGAAGTAGCATCTTTGTGAGAGATTCGTTGCTACTTCTAAAGTTAAATCGTGATTAGTTAGACAGAATAGGTGGACTAAGAAGTAATCGAGGCAACAAGCAAGAACCAGATACAAAACTAACATGGATGAACAATTGGAACGACGTCGGGGTGGAAGATTGCAGTGAAGATGAGACCAGGTTCCGCTATTTCCATCAACATTCATGTGCCAACTTTTAGTCTGTAACACTTGAGAAAGTTTATCCAAGTTCGGCCATAAAAAAGCAGTGATCTTCTAGGTTCATGAACCAAACTCAAAACTTATATCCATGGCTTGTCTTCACTGTGACCATTAAACTGGTGTATTCAGTTATGGCAAGGCCGAGCATTTTGAGTACATGTGTTCTGGTAGAGCAAGGAATGCACTGCAGAAAAAATAATATGAGAACACAATGTATTCCCTATCCAAATCTAGAAATAATTTCCTCCTCCACGTCAGTGTTGACCATGGTACTAGTACCTTTTATCCAAATATAGCAATACAAATTTCCAAATTAGTCGACAGCATGTTCAAAAAACCCCACCCTCCCGGATAGAAAAAAGGATTCTAGGAACATATTGTGCGTGTTTCAAAATCCTGTGTTAGGATGAGAAGGAAAAAATGTGGCGTCTCGTCGAGGGCACGGAAACATGTAGGGTCCTCGCACTTTGGGCACTGCAAATGAAACACACTAGATTCAGTAGAAAGAAAAATGCATCAACGGCGGTGGCTGCCATCCTAGGATTACCCACGACCAAGGGACTTGGATTTATCAGGGATGGATGAAGAATTCGTACCAGGTTCTCCATGAGAAAACCCTATGCAATTGCCGAGTGGGAGTTTTCTCTGAACAAGCAGACGAGAAGTCATAGTGAAATATTGCCGCTTCATCCGTCCAGCTTACTGCTAAAGCTGGAAAGGTGTTTTTTTTGTGATTTGACGGCTCATTGCGCATTACTGCGGCGCTACGACCGGGGTGTGTCTACCGTGCAGTTATGCATTCTAATTTGGTGCATATGGCACGTGGACCCCGTCGCCGGGTGCCCCACATATCGGCGAAAGGAAGTAGAAAGACAGGAGTAACAAGTTACACATAAATATATTTTTGACAGAGAGATACTCCCTCTGTAAAGAAATATAAAGATCTCTTGTATATATAATTATAAAAAATCAAGTGGAATATATATAATTATAAAAAACAGAGTTTTTTTTAACAGAGTATAGATGCGTTGGTGATTTTGGTGTGCCTGCAATCCTGCAATATAGGCCGTCTGACTTATATCTGACGGATAGGAAGGAAACTATGGCAATTTTGCAAAAAGGCACCCAGACACCTTTCCACATTTGCAAATAAGGCATTCCCTCGTTCAACCTTTTCTCTCACAAGATAAAATACTCATACAAATGCATCTTGATGTTACGTGCAATGCACGGGCATTATGGGGGTTCAACTAAGAGTATAATACTTGGACATGCTCACAGTTCTGGACTTTGGGCCACAGGCCGGTGGGCCTGCATGTTTGGGGGGCCATGTGTTGTACCTCAGCACTTTTCATATTGCAAGCGATCGGTACGGCGCTGGTTTTAGATGCTGTCGCAAGGCGATTACACAAAATTGAATAAAGCACGGCAGTTGTTAGAATGAAATCGAATGACGATTCCTAAATAGCAATCAGAGTTGCAGTTCTATCAACGATATAGCATGTGATAAATAATATTGTCGTACTACTTATACACACAGGACACTTGTTTCACCATGCCAGATTATTACATCAAAATCTCTTGGAGGATAGATAAGTTCGGCAGTTGCGTGCTGCTACTGAAGAATTTCAAAGTTGATTTGGACCAGCTCTCCTTGCCGAGAAAGTTCGATTTTGACATCATCCCCTACCGCAAGATATGATTTAGATTTGAACCTTGACCATCATTTAGCATCAATCATCATGCGACCATCCTTTGTACTTATGGTATATTGAGCAGGTTCATTCACACGAAGGTTGCGCATGGTAAGAGAAACTTGGCCACGGTCGCCCGGATTGTTGAACAACACCCTCGTTGCTCTAGGAATTCTCTGTTTGCAAACAAGAAGACCTACACAAATAGTTAGATCAACACATTGAATCATGTGAAACAACATGGAAATAAAAAAGAACGAAGCACTTGGGCGGCCAATGCTTACAAAGAAGGTGGACATGTCGGTTTTTGTAAGGACTTTGGTATATGAAGTGTGAACTGCAGCCCAGTCTGTTGCCGGTGCAACTGCTGGTTCCATTTCCGCTGCACGGGCCGGAGCAGATGCAAGTGCATGTGTTGGTGCAGGTTGTGGCACCCCGGCTTAGAGAAAACGGAACGCCCCATATTCCAGCCTAGAGATCGAGGAGAAGTCTTCTGGAATACGGCACTGCTTAGCATAGAACAACTCAGCTCTTTATTACAATCTATGTGGGTACAAGGGGATTACATCGTCACGATGACACTACGCCTGCCATGGTTGCTCCATGCAAGCAGCAGAACAACACGACCCAGCGGAATGACTACTGGCAGTAGAACAACGTCAGCGATGGTGAACTCCACTCCATAGGGACTCTGGCTAGAACGGTTATCCTAGCTCGCAAAAAAGGAATCCACGGCAAACAAGCAATCAAATCTGGCATGACCTTCAAACTGGCTTGCATCACGCCAGGTCTGTACATTGAATGTACTTGCAAGCTCACAGCAACCAAAGCAATCAAGACAAACAATAGCATGGCAATTATATATTATTCAACAATGATGAACACGATACTATCAGAGCAACATGGCATGTATAACAAAATACAGCTAGAACAATACGAGCATGGCATAAACATATGAACATGATGAGACTAGGATGCAAAATGATGAAACTATCGTGCACCAACTTACTCTGCTCGGTTTACCCCGTAACCATCACATGCATCACTTACCACCACGGACATCACACGATCATCTCAGGATCCAATCAAGCTTGGTATTAACAATATTGTAGTAATCATTTATGACCACAAGGAGCTTGACCTTTACCCTTGACTCTCACATAACATCACAAATATCCATCAAGTTGGTACTCCCGATATCACAGTGATCCTCTCACGATCACATAAATATCAACCAACTTCTTTCATCGTCGAACCAGGGTTGTTATTAAGCACATCATTATTATTACTGTTGACTCATAGTGTGACCGACACGAACTGGGCCCTTATCCGCGGGCGCGGCTATCGATAGATTTAACACACACATCTGTAGAGGTTAGCACACTGTACCCACACCACAGAACCCATGGCCTCGCACTCCCATTCGGGTGGACCAACGGCGTTCTGACAAAAACGTCCTAATGCCATGAAACTCTCCCGGCCACTCCGACCAAATCCCCTTTGGGCTACATCCTGGGTGGCCCCGTGCCTACCAAAGGCACCAACGGCCACCGTCGTGGCAAAACGATCCCAAATGGGTACAAGGATCCTTACAAAAACAATGGGCACACAAGGCTTATGCCATCCTACCTGGCCAAGGTAGCGCCCGTGCATAACCTTCCCTCGCGAGAGGCACCGGTTAGAGGCATCACAATAGACCCAGTTAGGAACCCCCCATAGGGTAAGCATGGTTGCACTAGTCAGCTCGATATGGTGGCACCATGACTCAGCCAACAGTTGTTCAAGTTCAATTTAATCCGGTTAAACTTGAATGCAATATGCTGAGTCATGATAAAAAGTAATACTACCAGACATTGCCAATATTAAAGTAATACTAGCATAATAATAGAGTGCATGAAAACATAGCATGATTGTAAACACCGATCCATAAGCATGACCGAAATACCGACAGCAGCAAAGCAAACAAACAACTACTAAAGATTCAAGTTGAGAACCAATGCTTATGCATGGCTATCATGCAAATGGTGGTTGTGGCTTGCCTAGGGATGAAGAAGGCTTCGGGGAGAAGTGCGGTGAAGCCGTAGAAAGATTCGCCGGAAAAGATTCTCTCTCGGAGGGGGATGATTAGGGGCAAGGGTAAAATGGTCATTTCCAGTATGTCAAACCATAGTGAAAATGGTACCAAAAGTTCGGGCTCGACGATATGAAGAAGTGCGCTTTGGATTCACGTCATTCAGAGTTACGAGCAAAAATATACGATCGTTTAAAGCCCAGGGACTAATCTGCAAAAATAACTTCTACAAACAGGTACCTGGTAGTTTAAACGGAACGCGCCTTTCTCGGAAATACGCTTTCCAGAGCGGAAAGCGCATTCTGGCCCGAAGAAGAAGCGAAGTACGCTTTCTATAAGGGAAAACGTACTCAACAGGAGTACGTCTCGACTTATCCACATCAGCGAGGGGCGGGGCCAGGCCTTGTGTCGCTGCCAGGTGGGTCCCACTCCTCTCTCTCTCTCCTCCCGCTCCCCTTCTTCCTTGTGTGCGCCTATCGGTGTCAAAACCGGCAGATCTCAGGTAGGGGGTCCCAAGCTGTGTATCATGGATCGATGGGTAACAGGAGGCAGGGGACACGATGTTTACCCAGGTTCGGGCCCTCTTGATGGAGGTAAAACCCTAGGTCTTGCTCTTGTTTATATTGATGGAGTATCAAATATAGAGTTGATCTACCTCGAGATCATATGTTGTGGTCTAAACCCTACAGGTATGATGAGTAATGTTATAATGATCTACCGACTAGCCTGGCCTCGGCTCATATAATGTACCAGAGGCCTAGGATAACAAGAGTCCTAGTCGAATACGCCGGTGGAGAGGAGTCCTTGTCTTGATCACCAAGTCTTGTGGAATCTTCCTCGTGTATACATCGGCTGTCCGAACTGGCCCATGAGCATACGGCCATGGGGGTCCTCGGCCCAATCCAACTGATTGGGAGATGACGCAGTGAGTACCCCCTAGTCCAGGACACCGTCAGTAGCCAAGTTGGTGACGCTCCTTGGTTCTTCCGAACTATTCTTCGTCTTCGGTCGTCGGTCTTGAAAACTGGTTCAACAAATGTTCCCATCTTCTATCTTGAGGATCGCTGAGCTAAATCTGAAGATCTCACACGTCGGGTATCTAAGGAGCCCTTTAAGTCTTCGGCCTTTATCAATGCCTCATTATTTTTATGCCACACCTCGGGTTTGAAGTTGTTCCTAGGCGGCAGTGTTGTCTTGCGTCCGAGCTCCAGCGCCTGACTATATTCGAGGTATCTTTTGCAGACGAGCAACAACGCCGGACCGCTTCCGAGCTCCAACGTCGGAATGTATCCGAGCTCCAATGCTGGACCATGTCCAAGCTCCAACGCCGGACTATGTCCAAGCTCAAATGCCGGACTATATCCGAGGTGTCATAGATCACCTTGGTTCAAAAAAGTTGAAGGAGTTTAGCCGAGCTTAATGCCGGAAATTCCCTCAATGGATCCAACCACTAGCGCCCGAGCTTTATGCTGGACTGCTTCCGAGGTGGTGCACCACCCCGACTTTGGGCCGATTTTTGTCAATATTTTTGATTGGTGCAATTTATTCTCTGCCGAGATATATAGCTAGTAGCCCTCAAGGTGTGTATCGGTCTAAAACCTGAGATACACCTGAAGGATGACATAAGACCGCTGATCCTAGTAGCCCCTGAGACTCAGGTTGATTCGCAAAATCAGCCTAAGGATTAACTCCTAGCTCGGCAGAATACTATGGGACACAAAAAGCGGTGTGCAAATTCCTCGAGACTCAGGTTGGGTGCGGCCGACCAACCTGAGGATCATAATCTCCTCGAAAGCTATATTGCACTTTAAATTTTCTACATTGGATTGTCAATGCAGTAGCCCCCGAGACAATGGTCGGGTGGCAACACCAGATTAGGGGATTGATACGCCCCTTCCAATATTAGTGAATGATAAGCCCGGAGCCTAGTAGCCCCCGATCCTTAATGTGGGCATGGGTGGCCGAATTAAGGATCAATATCCAGAGTAAAACCACAAATTATGTGTAATGATTCTTCGTATCCAAGTACTTTACATCATTAATGCTTAGATCTGCATTGTGCAAAACTTTGTTGACCGACCATCGGCTTCAACCTCCTCGGCCAGAAGCCGGGGAGTGTTTGTCCTACTTTATAAAGACGTTATAAGGGCAAAGATTTATGGAAAACAAGGCAATCCAGCCATACGGTCTTATAAACAAAGGTACGCGAAGAGATATGTTATATTACTTAATGTAAGAAACATCTTCCAAGGAAAATAGTCCCGCTATCAGTTCCTTTCATTGGGTCGTCATGCTTATCATGATCATGAAACCTCACCTCCGATCAATGTGGTAGGAAAATATTGAGGATTTAGTTCGTGGAAAGTTCCCGAACTCTATGGTATTAATGAACCAAATTTTTTACTTCCATCGTTGCCGACCAATGTGATCCTTTAAGATCGCTAGATTTCGGCTTCACCCAGTCTAAGGTACTAACTCGGATGACCCGATAGTAACAATCACAGAGGTGCTCCCTTTACCGCCTAGCCGAACAATCGGGAACGTAGGGCTAAGCACAGGAGCCAGGCAACCCAGCTTGGCAAAAATCTTAAGTCAAATTGATGCATATGTATGGCTTTATAACGATGATTACGGAAGGCAGCCCTTGTATATTAAATACAAATGACAATGATATGTTTATCTTGAGTCCATTGCGACCGTTTATCAGTTGAAATTGGCCCATCGTCAGCTTCTACCCCTTTGTAGATACTACGCAGGGTGTCTCCGCAATAACAAGACAACCCTTAGTCGACGTCTCGGTGCCCGAAGGCGGTTGTGTTAGCGGAAACGAGGCAATTAGATATGCAGGATTTATAACTTTCACTTAGTCATAGGAGCTTTAAACTGGGGAAGCTAGCTATGAGCCCCCGGTTAGTGTTCGGCGACATCCGAGGTCAAGTTGTAAGCACTTCGGCCAATGTTGTGAACGGCCCGTCATTTAACACAGTCATCGGATAGCTGACCAGTTTACGCTTATTGTGACAGTCAGTTTTTGGCTTTCTCCATTGAGGAGCTTGACCATGCGAGCTGGAAGCACAATCGCAGTGGTTCTCCCTTTGCACACCTAGCCGAACAAAGCGGAACGTAGGAGGCAAGCGCAGGAGTCGGGGAACCCAACTATTGACCAAAGACACAATTCAAAACCGATGCATATTTAGCAATATCCGAGAATTTTTTTGCCGAATCTCTAAAGGTGTCCGGCACTGCACTACGAGACTTGTGCCGAAAACACACAAATAGTTTAAAAGTGCCATAAGTTGGGAAAACCAAAATAACGTCAGTAAAAACTTGACGTCCGAACAAGATCAAGTGTTCAGTGCCAATCCGAAAATTGGAAAAAAGAAAAAATTGTGCTTCTGCCGTGCTTTAACATGACACACCCGATCTCAACACTTCAACCGGGCCAGACTACGGCTTCGAGCTCCTTATCCCAAAGGCGGAGTACTTCTTCGAGGCCAGTTTAGCGAACTAAACTCGAGCGGGTTTTTAGAGAGAAGACATGCTATCCGTCTATTGACCATACACTCGAGTAAAAAAGGAGCGGTAGAAAAAGACTTTGCAACAACCAAGAAGAAAACACATTTACTATGAAACGGCTCATATAAATTTTAATAGCCCCCAAGTGACTTGGGTAAAAGAATTTTATGTATAATGATTCTATGTACAGATGTACTTATATCATATCTATGTCCACTCGAACTTTAAACGCGTCTTAACCGACCGTCGGCTTCTCCCTCTTCGGTCAAGGACCAAAAAGTGTCATGTACTCCACCTGTCGAAAGCATCGACGGTGTTTTAGATAACCAGGCAATCAGGCCATAAGGCTGTAATAGACAAAGCGCGCTCAGGGAACCTATGCTATATTACTAGCGAAGTGTAAGAAGCATCTTCGAAGAATATAGTACCTCCACTGATACCTTTCTTCGGTTGCTCATTGTTACTATGATACTTGTGCAATAAATTTTTTGTACTCATGAGTTCCGTTGTGTGCCGACCATTATTGAAAAAAATAAGAGCGCTGGCTTTCGGCTTCACCCCGTCTGAGGTACTAACTCGGTTACCCAGTAGTAACAATCGCAGAGGTGCTCCCTTTACCGCCTAGCCGAACAATTGGGAACATAGGGGTAAGCACAGGAGCCAGGCAACCCAACTTGCGAAACACTTAAGTCAACATGGTGCATATTGTGGCGTAATACACGAACAAGGAACGAAGCCGTACAAGTATAATCATATGCAAGAGGAAAGGCTTCATAAAGGAAGCCCCAGGTAAATGGGGTATTTGAATTTGCTTCCAACAAACATGATTTTGACAAAGAAAGTTTTTCGCAAATGACTTTTTGTCAAAAAAGCATAATGCTTGGTCGAACCGAACGAAACTTAAAACTAAAGGTATTTAAGCACGGAAGTGACTTAACTGGTTAATGTGCTCAGTGTCGATGCACGACCCGAGCTTATGGCGAGACAAGGTCCCAGCCCCCAAGCCGGTACCGAGGTGGCGGAGCGAAGAGCTCGGCACTCTAAAGTGGCGACATAGCACGACCAATGCAGGCCGGCAGTGTGACGCCCAAGTCTCCGGCGTGGCTTAATGAAGTAATGACGAAGCCCTCGGTCCAGCCGTGGTGACGTGGTACATCCGTACGCCGAGGTGACAGCGCTGCCCGACCCGGATCCTTTACCTATGCACAGAAAATAATGCAAGCCGGAGATAATAGGAATAATAAAAAATGTTTTATAATTAATAATTTACGCAAAGTGAGTAATAAAATAAATATGGCCCGTGTGCCGAACACTCGATGAGGTAGAGCTCTCTCAGCGGTGCCGAAGTCCCCGAGGCAACTGAACATGTCAGTATGGCGATTCGACCAACAAGGTGATCACGCGAGTCGATTGGAACAATGACGTCGGCTTGCCAAAGTGATCGCATGACGCAGTCGGAGTCGATCACCTACACACATAAAATAGTGCAGTCCTAAAAGGATAATTGCTGTTCGAAAAAAAAATTATTGAAAGAGATGTGGCCTGGCTCCGAAGTCATGTCGATGCAAGGCGTCGGCATGACGCGGTGAAGGCGTGGCCAAGCCTGAATTCGCAGGCCGGTCTGAGTTCCGAATGCGGCATTCGTCGAACTGTATACAGAAACTGACTGAACCACAACACGACCAGTGTTAATGCAGCCACCATTTGATAGACCTGTGTACAATTGATGAAACAAACAAGAGTAATAATTCCTTGGGAAAAATAAACCCAAGCAAGAAAAAGTACTAGAATTAATAACACCTGGTTTATCTGTTGTAGCAATCTGAAGAAAGGTTACTCCCAAAATTGGGACTCGATCTGCACACCCGTTGCCTGATGGGCGTTAAAGCGATGGCATGGCGGTGCCGGCAAAGGTGGGCTCGCCGAGGCAAAGCCCCCGGTCCAGCTAACGTGATGAAGCTGGTCGGCTGGTGACGCCGAAGTCACCGGGGTATGTTGATAAAGAAATAGCAAAGTCCCCGGTCTAGCCGAGATGACGGAGCGGGTCAGTAAGGAGACATTGCAGCTGCCATGTCAGCCGAGGTGTTGAAGCATTTCGGCGTGATGGACATCGGCTTGAAAAAGCAACAGTGCGGCCATGCCGACGCTTGTCATAACTTGTGATGCGGTCAATGCCGGATTGATGAAGTAACCGAGCGGCGATGTCGGTGCGCCTGACCCGTGCAATCCGTGGGGCGATGGTGTTGGTGATGATTTATCCTTCGCGATGCCGAACTCTTGTTCGGCTTGCCGAGCTGATGATCTGATAAGGCTAGGCTTGGCTCGATGAAGCGGCGATTTGTCTAGCGCAGGTCGGCAGACATGGAGCAATGTTACCGGACTGGTGTGACACCAGCAAGATGGTGAAGAGTGCCTCAAAGAAGGCTTAAACTTTTATGGGCACATGTTAAAAACAACACACAATACCATAGAAGACAATTCCTTGAATAAGGTTGTCCAATATCACGTTCATAAAGAAACATGAATTCTGGTCGGATCCGTATTCGCGCAGAAAACAGGCCCGAAAAGGGACGCACTAATCGGAAGGTTCTCGGAGATTGGACGGTCGGATCGAGCTGAAATTTTGAGGGGTGGTAGATATAGGAATTCTGCAGCCGATCAACGGTTGGATCTTCCAAAGGACTTCCGAGCTACATGCTGGAGACCACACCCTAAACTCATCCTGATTCCCGTCCAGATTTGACAGGGTTCCGGTATACCGTAGATTGCCCGAGATTCCTCCATCGGAACTCGACGAAATTTTTCATGGTTGTTGTAGACTCAATTCCGCACAATTCCACAAAAGGAATCGTCCAAGCGATGCTCGGGGAGGTGGTGGCAGCGGATACAAGTTTGATGTTCGAAAAAACAGCACGGTCGCCCGAGGGCAATGTTGACGTTGAGCCCCGGAGCTCCATGGATGATTCCTCCATGATCTTGATAGAGATCGTAGTTGATGTTGATGAAGGCCCCTATCCGAACATGACGATCGGAGATGGAGCACGGTCCTCGGTTGAGCCAAGTTGACCAGTCGAGTCAGCGACGAAGATGACAGCATCGTAGTTGATCTGCGGGCGAGCCATTGATCCTTTGCCGATCACACAGTGGAACTCTCAATGAAAGCACCATTGTCGATGTCAAAACCAGCAGATCTCGGGTAGGGGGTCCCAAGTTGTGTATCATGGATCGATGGGTAATAGGAGACAGGGGACACGATGTTTACCTAGGTTCGGACCCTCTTGATGGAGGTAAAACCCGACGTCCTGCTCTTGTTTATATTGATGGAGTATCAAGTACAGAGTTGATCTACCTCGAGATCATATGTTGTGGTCCAAACCCTACAGGTATGATGAGTAATGTCATAATAATCTACCGACTAGCCTGGCCTCGGCTTTTATAATGCACCAGAGGCCTAGGATAACAAGAGTCCTAGTCGAATACACCGGTGGAGAGGAGTCCTTGTCTTGATCAGCAAGTCTTCTGGAATCTTCCTCATGTATACATCAGCTTTCCGAACTGGCCCATGAGCATACGTCCATGGGGGTCCTCGGCCCAATCCAAGTGATTGGGAGATGACATGGTGAGTACCCCCTAGTCCAGGACACCGTCAGCGCCCATAGAGCAGAGGCGAGGTCCGGCGCCGGCGACCGTCCCGGTGGCTCGGGTCACTCCCGGAGGAGCTTCGCACACCGGCGAGCATGGAACGAGGCGCATCATCCATCCCGACCGACCACGCATGCCCACGAAGACCAGAGCAGCGGCAACTTGAGGTGACCGCGGACGAGGTTGCCGGCCGGACTTGCAGCCGCGCCCAAAGGCACTTCGGGGATGAAGCGAAGATGTGGGGAGGCACGCAAGGTCTCGGGGAGTCTTCTGGTGGTGACAAAAAGGAGGGAGAGGGCTCGGTTCAGAAGAATTTAGGGCAGAGGGAACAGCGGCCGTGGCAAGCAAAGGTCGCGAGAAGAGCTGCTCGAGCTCAGGGAAGAGGCTAGGTAGGTTCCTGGGAGTGAGGTGAGGCTGATGGTGAGCTCGGAGGGGCTCGGGGTGGCCTTAAATAGGCTGGGCGAGGTGGTTCGAGCTCGGGTGCCACTGCAGACGCGTGTCTGGTGCCACGAACGTGTGTGCATGCTCGGTAGCTCAAAGGAAGACGATAGAGGGGAGCAGGGAGCAGGCTCACGGGCAGGAGACGACGAGGGGCACGGGGAAGAAGCAAACAAAGGAGGAATACGACCAATCTATAGCGCGTCCATGGATGCACTCTGTTCATGATGGGGACGACTCACCGGGGAAGAGGACGGAGGGGGCAAGGGATCAGGGCGACACAGTCGATCACGAGGAGTCTACTGGACAGGGCTGCGGGTCGGGACGAGGGGAGAACGGACGAGCACAATGCCAAGATGGATCCAGAGCGCGTTTGCTGCATCCAGAGCGCGTTTACAGGCAAAAATACATGCGGTCACCCTTGTGCCCGGCAAGGAGGGGATGCAAGAGACTGCCGCGACTTGTCTAGTGATGAGTCGTTGCATCACTGAGGCTGAGGGGAGTGATGGATCAAAGAAATGAGCTCTGGATCGATGGGATTACTCCTTTGAAGATTGCTGTATCAAACTGAATCAGGTTACAGTGATCAACAGCGAAGAGCTTGGAGACAAATGAGTTGTCTGGTGTGTTTATGATAGGAAGGAAAATAGTCATGTGAAGTTTGGAGGCAAATAGACCAAAGCTTAAGATAGTTGCTTTGCAACTGACCAAAAGGTTCCAGAATCAAGATCATGTTGATGCACTCACATGGAGTATCAACTTGATCCAAAATTTGGCAAGGCAGGGTTATTTGGCCATATGAAGATGCTGAAAAAGGTTTCATACCGTTTTGATAAACCAAAATGGTACTTCCTTCACAAGCATTTCCACTGACTAGAAACTTGCAAAAATTCTTGAGGAAAATTGGCTAGATGGAATATGACCAAATTGGGTGGAGATAGGTTATATGGATAAGAGAAGGCCTAGGAAAATTTACAGCCATAATGGAGCAATATAAAATATACTTGCTTCACTAACTGAAAATTTGGACAGAAACAAAGATTTGAAGTTGTGCCCTCATGGAGGCATGAAATGAGCTCAAATCTTATGGAGAGATTTTATTTGATGATATGAAAGACCATGCAAAATTTCAACTCAATTGGGTTAACCTAGCTAGCACTTCCTTCACAACCAATTCCCTCAGACATGAACTTTGAAAATTGCTCAGGAATATTTTCTAGGAAAATTAAGTTGAAATTTTTCATGAGTCAATTATTTGTACATGAAAAGATGTCCAAGAAGTTTGGAGTCAATTGGGCAAATATAAATTGCACTTGCTTCACAATCTGCCATTCAGGACAGAATAGGAAAGGAATTATTGGTGGAATATTTTTGAACATGGCAATGAAAAGTTTTGGCATATTTGAGAAATATATGACCCAAGCTATTTATGAGAATTATTTGGGAATTTTATGAGTGATGGAAATATGGGTTTCTTCACAACCTAGGGCAAATTGAGTTATTCCTTTAATACAAAAGGAATATCCCCAATAAAAAGGCTATTGGGATTTGGGCTAGGATGAAAATAGAAAGGTGTAGGGAAGGATTCGGGAATGACAAGCCACTCTGGAAGCAAAGAAGAGGGCATCTTCTTTAGTTTCCAGACCACAAAGCCACGAAAAAATAAAACCCAGGCAAAAACCTCAAAATCAAAAGAAAAAGAAAGGGCCAAAAATCAGGTTGTTAGAAACCTTACCCCCTTAAAGAAATCTCATCCTCGAGATTTGGTTTCTCAGGGAACAAATATGAATATACTGACTTAAGGAAACCGTTTCCAACTCGGGTCTCCTTTTTCCTTTATTGTTGTTCCCACTAATTTTTTACTGACTGGCTCTGGGTGGTCTGATTTACTGTATCCATATTCTGACAGATCTTACCTGGCTTGTTCATGCTTATACTGGCTCCAATTATTTTCATATCCGCTGACTTAGCTGAGATTCCATGACTAAAATCTGTGTGTGTCTCACAAATCCGAGAGTGATTTCTGATGGGTGTGTCATCCAGCACTGACAACCTTCTATGAAGTTGTGGCCACATTTTCCTGGTGAACACCCAAGCTCTAACTGCTTGCATTGGGTTTCTTCACTAAATGCAGGTCCTTTGGGTTCCAAATTGTGAGTTGAGGCATAACCGTTTCCTGACAGATTCTAACCCATCACAGATGTTTCTGAATCATCTTAACTGGCTCCATCTTCTGGAGTATCAGATCCGTTCCAAATTTTCAACTGTCGCTTGCCGGGGCCAGCATGAAGGGGTATGATGATGATATCCGCAGAGTCGACTGACTGTGGGTCTGGCAGAAGAATTTGGCTCACGACAGGCTATCCTTTGATAATCCTCATAAGTGTGGGCACATGCCTCAAGACTGTTACTCAACATCCTGATTATTCATTCTGTCGGCATATCCTTGGGGATAGTAGGTTGGGCGATGCTTTACCACAGTTGCTGGAGTCACACTGTTGATTTAACCTTTGGTCTGACTTTGTAGATTTGGATATTTGATGCTGACAAATCTAAGCATATGCTGTTGACTGAGCGGGTTGCCTGGATATGAAGCCCTTACCAAAATTGAGCAGACCCACCTTAGGTGAATATCCATGGTGATCCGTACTGACACAGACTGCCCGGGTATCTACACCATGTGGGCCTTGCAACCATTTTCATAACTGCATCACCGGTCTTCCTACTCCATTACTATTTTTCTTGTCTTGATCCTTGGCTTAAAGAGCTTGGTCATATTGCTTCTTCGTGTGACCATGGATTCTGTCGGGTGCGATATTCTGACATGCGTACTCTTATTCTCATTTCCTGACATGGTAGCATTATTCAAATTGCCGGTTCATCACCTCTCAAGTTCTGA
This sequence comes from Triticum urartu, assembly GCF_056163025.1. Lineage (NCBI taxonomy): Eukaryota > Viridiplantae > Streptophyta > Magnoliopsida > Poales > Poaceae > Triticum > Triticum urartu. The sequence goes on along the minus strand of NC_141875.1, from coordinate 140,493,387 downwards.
TGTAGAACAATGATCTTCCGAACCCTTGCAAGAAATCAGCAAAAAAACTCAGATCTGGGACATTGCTGAGATAATTCAACCACGGCTCATGACGGCTAAAAAGCCGCTCAAAGCATGAGACCGGGTCGATAAGAAGAAAGTGGCATCTCCCTAAAATAGCCAAAAGCAGCTATAGGGCTAGTATCACAAAAAGAAACTCAACAGTTGTATGAGACGACCGAAAAGTAGCTCAGAACTCATGACAGTCATTGAAGAGAGAAATAGAAATCAGCATCCACCCCGGATAGCTAAAAATGGCTCAGATCACAGGCATGGTGCTGTTACTGGAGAAAGAAGACAAGGGCTCATCATGATCATCTTCCATGTTCACAAGTATTTGTACTGAGCTCATTCCTTTGTCACACTGTGGTGTATAGCTGGCTTCCTTCTTTTAACAATCCTCATGTGCCCGTCAAATCTGCTTTCGAGTGACTTGCAAGACATTGGTGGTATGTTGACCGCTTATATATGAAAATCTGATTCCCGAGGCAGATTTGCTTTTTGACTGAACTGTTGCAGATCTGATTCTTGAGATGTACTGCCATATACTGTCAATCTTGCACATAGCTTATCTTCATGATCATTTCTGGTATGAAGAGTGCACACTGAGGCAAACCTGATTATCTGTATCACGATCAGATATCCCTAGATCTCAATGCAATCGTTTGAGAATTCCATACTAATGCAAACTTGATACTGACCGTCCATCCCGGATTTCTTTTGCATTCAAACAAGATATTCCAATTTCACTGCAGTATGCTGATAATTCCATTCTGTTTAGCTGAGTTTCCAAATATATGCATTCCTTGCTGACTCTTCAGGTCCGGTGTCGGTTGATGAGCAACTTTTATAAGGGTAAAATTTGTAACACCGAAGGCCCAAAGAAAGAAACGAAAGAAACGGCGAAAATAAAAGGACACGAGCATACTAATAATATAAAGCAATCAGCACATATTACTGCTACTCACACAATAATATGCATGCACACCTAAGCACACAATACTCGCTAAAGCTCTGGTACTACGGCCTAATATGCTGTGGCGGTGTGCACGAAAGTGAGTCTGTGTGTGGAAAGAGTTGGCGTAGCCAAGGCTACACCAAGCACTAGTTGAACACCGGCTGGATCTGGATGGATACAAAGGCGAGGACGGACTTGGCGATCATGTAGCGAGACACGGAGGTCATGACTACCTCATCATCAAGCGTACGAAGGGAATCGTACCAGTCCAAAGAATGAAATGACAAGGCAAGATAACAGTGGAAGACTGGGTCAAATGGCATTTCCCTTTTCTGATAACAAAGATCAACAAGGGTTGCCAAGGGAACGAGATGGAGGGCCGGGACGATGATGTGGTCGCATCACACCGAGGAGCAGACATGCTAAGAAAGAGGGTGTAGGTAGTGGATCGAAAACGATGCCACCTACACTCACAAGATTAACCGTTAGCGACCAGGTAATAATCTATATGCATGCTATGCAACAAACAAATGCAGCTATCAAGTGCAACAAACCAGCGGGGCTCTATATTACCGCATTCTAGCGTTCGCATGGGCTAGGGCATCCTACAGCCAGACCTGCTTTGATACCAAGCCTGTGGAACCCCGGCTCAGAGAAACCGGAACGTCCTGTATTCCAGCCTAGAGATCGAGGAGAAGTCTTCTGGAATATAGCACGGCTTAGCATAGAACAACTCCGCTCTTTATTATAATCTATGTGGGTACAAGGGGATTGCATCGGCACGACGACACTATGCCTGCCACGGTTGCTCCATGCAAGAGCAGAACAACACGATGCAGCGGAATGACTACTGGCAGCGGGATAACATCGGCGGTGGTGAACTCCACTCCACAGGGACTCTGGCTAGAACGCTTATCCTAGCTCGCAAACAAGGAATCCACGGCAAACAAGAAATAAAATCTGGCATGCACTGCAAACTGGGATGACACGCCAGGTCAGTACATTTAATGTACTTGCAAGCTTACAGCAACCAAAGCAATCAAGACAAACAATAGCATGGCAATTGTAGATTATTAAACAATGATGAACACGATACTATCAGAACAACATGGCATGTATAACATAATACAACTAGAACAATACGAGCATGGCATAAACATATGAACATTATGAGACTAGCATGCAACATGATGAAACTATCATGCACCAACTTACTCTGCTCGGGTTACCTCGTAACCATCACATGCATCACTTACAACCATGGACATCACACGATCATCTCAGGATCCAATTAATCTTGGTATTAACAATACCGTAGTAATCATTTATGACCACAAGGAGCTTGACCTTTACCCTTGACTCTCGCATAACATCACAAATATCCATCAAGTTGGTACTCCCGATATCACAGTGATCCTTTATGATCACATAAATATCAACCAACTTCTTTCATCGTCGAACAAGGGTTGTTATTAAGCACATCATTATTATTACTGTTGACCCATAGTGTGTCCGACACGAACTGGGCCCTTATCCGCGGGCGCGGCTATCGATAGATTTAACACACACATCTGTAGAGGTTAGCACACTGTACCCACACCACAGAACCCATGGCCTCGCACTCCCATTCAGGTGGACCAACGGCATTCTGACAAAACCGTCCTAATGCCATGAAACTCTCCCGGCCACTCCGACCAACTCCCCTTTGGGCTACGTCCTGGGTGGCCCCGTGCCTACCAAAGGCACCAACGGCCACCGTCGTGGTAAAACGGTCCCAAACGGGGACAAGGATCCTTACAAAATCAACAGGCACACAAGGCTTATGCCATCCTACCTGGCCAAGGTAGCGCCCGCGCATAACCTTCCCTCGCGGGAGGCACCGGTGAGAGGCATGACAATAGACCCAGTTAGAACCCCCCCATAGGGTAAGCGTGGTTGCACTGGTCAGCTCGATATGGTGGCACCATGACATAGCCAACAGTTGTTTAGGTTCAATTTAACCCGGTTAAACTTGAATGCAATATGCCAAGTCATGATAAAAAGAATAACATGATGCAACTACAATGCATGAACACGATATTAACATAAGCATGGGGGTGAATCCCCAATCAACGAGCATAACAACAGCATTTAACCATATATCTAGATGAGCATGGCATACTGACGAGCATGGATATGACAACTGGAACACTACCCATAGCATAACATGACCACTAACATCAACAATAAATACCATGTAATAACATAACGATAAAACTACCATGCAAGTATTTAATCAACTGGATGCAAAGGAACATGCGTAACAATGGTACTCGAAACAGACTATAGTCAGGCACCGAAGACCATCACCAACATGTACCACTACCAAACATCATCAAGATCGAGAAAAAGATCGTCAAGGAGAGATATTACCTAGACTTGCTTAATGAGGGATCCCGGAGAGGGGGGCTTGGACAGGGCGATGGCTTTGAGCTTGTCTGCGGTAGTCCCGGCGGGGTGCTTGCGCTTCTTCGTACCATGAGCCTCGACGGTTTTGGCCAGATCCATAGACATCACTTCGGCGGTGCTCTAGCGTCCATCAAGAAATTGTCAAATAGAAATAGAAGAATAGTAACCATAATCACAAACCTAAAATAAGAATAGAGGGAGTTATAGGATCAGTCTCGGGGTTAAAAGACCAGGCCTTGGCCAGAATCAACACCATTGATGGGCTCAATTTTCCTTCTTTGGGAGAGAAGAACAATGGCAGAAGCAGGTCGGGGGTTTTCTTGAAGAAATGAGGAACAAGATGAGGGAGAAGGGAGTGGGGGTTTTCTTCAAGATAGGAAGTTGAGAGAGAAGAGTGAGATGATGGTTGCTTCGTCCGTCCAACTTACTGCTGGAAAGGAGGGGGTTTTGTGATTTGACGGCTCATTAGGCATTACTGCAGCGCTTCGATCGGGGTAGTCTATCATGCAGTTGGGCACTCTACTACGGAGTAATTTAGTGCATGGCCGGTGGACCGCCATGCTGGTTGTCCCACACATCGGCAAAAGTGAGTAGCAAGGTTCTCGACGACCGTCGAGGAGGATGCGCACGGTAGAGCGTGCCCACTATTTTTCTAAAGAAAAAAATGATTACAACAAGCGTTTCCAGTCTTAGGACGAAGGAGTGCGAAACACGACAGCCACTTGAACAAACACAGTGCTCCTACTACTAGGCATGTGTAGTGGTTCATATGTCAGTACTATATAGTCTTGTTGCTAGTGTAGGAAGATATGACGATAACAAATGATGTTGTGCGCATGTCAACTATATGAACAGTAATGTAACATAGTACCGCTTTTTCGACTGTCCAGTCGAGAATGAACGGTGAGATCGATGTTAACAGAACTAGGTGTACATCGCACGGAGAGTACGGTGCTATAGTACTTCACGAAACATGAACCATATGAAGCACGAATCAGTGTTAGGCAGGGTGTATGAAGGGTGCACGGGATGGGAGCAAAAGTTCCCTTCTCGACCCACTTTTGGGTGTTTGGCAGAGTGCATGAAGGGTGCATGAGTCCACACTAGTAGGTTAACACAAATACACGAAGAGGGAACAACTATATTGAGATGAGAATGCAACCAAACACACCCACACACTTTGTGCTACAGTGACTGATCTGCACCGTCTGAGTTTGATCCAACGGTCATGTTGCGCCGAGACATGGACATGCCCATATAGAGGACGCCTAAACACCACCATAGTCCCTCTTCTTCTCGAGGCACACAGTGTTGGTGATGCAGGGTGCAACCGCCCGCAGAGTCCACTCCCGGTCGACGGGAGCCAGCTCGTCAAAGACGGCGTCTGATGGCATGAATGGATTCCGCTGACAGAGCCCTAAGAGGATTCACCCGGCAATGGCGACGGCAGCCCGCAACCCCTCCTTGTCCAACTCCGCCGTTACCATCAGGTGGAGACGGCTCAGCTCCTCGGAGATATAGGTGAAGAAGGAGACCAGGTTAGGAAGCCGCAGCTCGTTGAAGTCGACGGGGTGGTCGAACGGGTTTAGCCCGACGGCCGGCATGGTCGTGCTAGCACGATGGTAGGCATCGTGCAGCCGCCACAAGTGCATGGCAACTTGGTCCACGAAGTGGCTGAGGCGATCCTGGACCTCGTCACGATCGGCCCGCTCGCGCTTCAGCCAGCTCCCCTGATGGGCTATCGTATCTCCCGCTTTCTACAGCAACGCCATCGATGCCTCGAGCATCTTTGTGGTGGACGCCTGCCGCTTTTGAAGCTCCGTGAACTCCCGCACATAACGGAGCAGCATGGCACTCCTCTCCTCCTTGAGCTCACGGAGCTCCACGTCCTTGGCCCTGAGCTCCACATCCTTGGCCTGGAGCTCTTGTGTCAGGTGCCTCACCACAGACTCCGTGATCTGCTGCGCCGCCATGGCACCAGGTAGAAGCATTGGGGAGAGGAAGCAAAGGGGGCGAAATGGCTGAAAGGCAATGCAATCTACGTGAAGGAGGAGGGAGCCAGCCGAGGAGAAGGGTGAATCTTTTGGTTTTCACCATGGAAAAACACCAGTCGACGGCTTTTCACATTAGCGAGCAATGGGTTTTACAGGAGGAGTCATCGTGACTAAATTGCTACCGCGCCTGCTCCCGTCAATCAAAAAATTAAAAATCCTGTCACGCCTGCCGCACCCAAACACCAGAGAAATGCCGCGGTGGATATTTAAATTTACCTGCCGGCAAGGAGATAAAAAGGGTGAAAAAACAAATGTGGCGGCGGCATAGCTAATCGGTCGCACTAGCCCAACTAGCTAGCCATGGTGCTTCACTGATGTACTCGGCGGGAAAGGTGGTCTTTTGTGATTTGATGAGTCATTTACTTGCTTTGGCGCTATGACCGAGGAGGACCTAGGAAATGCGCGGTAGGGCATCCCACGTCTCGGCAAGGAAGCATATATGCGTGCACCACCCGGGAGGACTCCGAAACCGCTCAGTAGGGTGTGCCACGTCTCGGCATGGAGGAAAAATGTGCGTGTAAAAATATACCGTATCAGACGTAGTACCTATGGTTCGACTTCGGGACCCAGCCAGTCGGTCGAAAACACCCCACTAGCCACACAACTTCATCATGCTAACATGGCATGGAGGATAGGTGTGGTTAGCTCCGTCTCGACCATCCACAACATCTCTTGTTCTAGGCGATTCTTCTATTTTTCCAAGCTTTTTTTAGTTATAATAACACCACTTCAAGCTAGCGCCACTCTTTCTGTGTGCCCGCGCATCTAAAGGAGAGGAGAGAGAGATCGCAGACCTGGGACCCACCAGTAAGTGGGTCAACGGTCATGCACGTGTTGACGAGCCACTCCCTCTACTCTACTCAACGTAATACTGTATAAAATCAAGTTATGGGACAAAGCTAACAACCATTGTTGTTTCAGGCTATCGACTTACGCTTTGTAGTCCAGGTTGCCAGTTCGAATCTCGTCTTTCAGATTTGTTAGTTTTAGGTCCAAATTTGATCAATGATAAGTGGGACCCCCGTGTGTTGTTCCGATATTCTAGTGTAGGATGTTTTTTTTTGAAAAAACACTTTGCGCGGTTAGACTAGTAACGACACGAGTTAGACATATTTAGCAAGTTTACGAACAAAATGATAGCGGCATAGAAAATCAAATCCACCCTGCAGCTTAGATGCTATGGTGATACGAGTTTTTTCATCATTGGAACTTTGATCCAATGGCTTGGGAGTAGTCTTTGTAATTATGCGCAATTTCCAAACTCTCCAAGGTTTTTTACGCAAATAAAACATCCAGGCCTTGTGTGTGCTGCTGCATCTTGGATCCAATGGCTCCTCGTTGCTCATATTAGGTGCTCCCCATAGCTTAATTAGCCGCTACAGTGATACGAGCATCTAGGTCGTATGATCTGTGATCAGATGCCACATGCATAGTACTTGTACTTTCTGCGCAATTCCCAGACTTTCTCAGGCGTATACTGCAAAAACATTCAAACCTCCTACTGTGAGCCATTATATCTCCGTGAACTCGTATCACCATAGAATCTACGGTGCGGGAGCACCTCATGTTCTCCCGTGTGAGCAAACATCAGGTGCTCTCACAGCATGGGTGCTACGGTGATACGAGCTTCGAGGTCATTTGATCTGAGATCCAATGGCATATGAGCAGTCTTTGTGCTTGTATGCAGTGACCGAACTCTTTGGGGGCTTTTCTGCTAAAAAAACATTCGAACCACCCAGGAGTTTTTGGGTCACAAATCCAACGGCTCCGAAGATCTTGTATCACCAAAGCATCTAAGGTGTGGTAGCACATGATATACATACATGAGAATATGATGTCCTCCTTCATCTTAGATGCTACGGTGATACGAGCTTCGAGGTCATTGGATATGGGATCCAAGGGCACCTGAGTAGTTTTTGTACAAATTGTGTGCAATTCTCAAACTCGTTATGGTTTTGTGTAAAAATATTAAGCTATCCTGTGAGCTGCCATATCTTAGATCTACAAGCTCCAAGCAACTCGTATCAGCATATAGCATCTAAGGTGTGGGGGCACATGATATTCTCCCGGGGAGGAGGGGGTGTAGAACCAATCGACGTTTGGGAGGGTGGGGACAAATATAATCTAAACATCCCTAAACACAACTTCACAATTTTATCTAAGGTCGAGGGGTTAACCCCCGACAATCTGCACAGCTCCGCCTAAACACAACATTTGCATGTACTATAGTACTAGACTTAATATTCATGTTTCAATTTCCTGTTCATTTTAAATATTGAATTGAGGACCATGCATGTCTTACATTTTACTCCGTTCGTTCCTAAATATTAGGCCTTCTTTGGTTCATAGGCTAGGAAAATCGTAGGAATAGGAAAGTCATAGCAAATGAGATGACATGTATCTCAAATCCTATGAGTAGGAGTAGGAAAGGAGATGCCCTTTGATTCACATCATAGGATTTTTTCCCATTAAGTTTAGGATAATGTTTATTTTCCTATGAAATGTGGAGGATAGGAAGTATTCCTTCATAGGAATAGGATTCTATTCCTACAAGCCAAAGGGTTCTAAAGGAATTTTTCCTATAGAAATCCTATCCTATGAAATTCCTACAAGATTCCTCTAAACCAAAGGAGGCCTTACTCTTTTTAGAGACTTCAAATGGACTTCCACAAACAAATGTATATAGACATATTTTAGAGTGTAGATTCACTCATTTTGCTCTGTATGTAGTCACTTGTTGAAATCTATAAAAGACTAATATTTAGGAACAAAAGGAGTATTTTTCAATTTGTGTCATACATGCATGGTTTGGAAAAATAGATGCACTGTACTTATTGGATTGTTGTTGTGTTCGTGTGTGTGTGTGTGCGCGCGCGCGCGCGCGCGCGCGTGTGTGGTCATATGCTTGATACATACAAAGTTTTCTCACCACCATACCATTCATCTTTTAAATTTGAATTTGCAATGAAAAACTTACTAGGGATAGCATGAAATGTGAAATCCACGTTGAGATCACTATATCACAATCTCACTCTAATTCAAGAACTCGTCATAAATCAATTACCACGTTGATATTACTATTTCAAGGAAAATACGGGCATTGTAATACACATAGATTCGTTCGGCAATTTAAAAGATTACTTTCGTACTCTCGAATGGTAGGACCCAACGGCGTACTAGCCAGACCTTGGCTCGTGTTGATCCTAAAAAACGGGCTCGTGTCCTTCTGGTGGCGTGCGTGGTACACACATTCGGCAACCCCAACCAGTCGAGCCTCCGCGTTTCAAGTCGAAATATCTGGCGGCCAGAATTCAAGCCCTAGGAAATTCCCCTCATGTCCCCAGTCCATAATGACTACCGATGAACAGTGGAGGGATGCTTTAGTAACTAGACAACGTTACGTACCGTGCCGAGTGATGGAGTCCTGGATTAGGGGGTGTCCGGACAGCCGGACTATATCCTTTGGCCGGACTGTTAGACTATGAAGATACAAGATTGAAGACTTCGTCTCGTGTCCGGATGTGACTCTACTTGGCGTGGAAGGCAAGCTAGGCAATACGGATATGTATATCTCCTCCTTTGTAACCGACCTTGTGTAACCCTAACCCTCTCCGGTGTCTATATAAATCGAAGGGTTTTAGTCCGTAGGACAACATACAATTGATAACCCACAAGTGTAGGGGATCGCAACAGTTTTTGATAAGTAACAGTGTCGAACCCAACAAGTAGCTAAAGGTAGAACAAATATTCCCTCAAGTTCTATCGACCACAGATACAACTCTACGCATGCTTGACGTTCGCTTTACCTAGAACAAGTATGAAACTAGAAGTACTTTGTAGGTGTTGTTGGATAGGTTTGCAAGATAATAAAGGGTACGTAATAAAAAGTAGGGGCTGCTTAGATAAAGAGACAATAAATTTAATATAGAGGGTGTGGAAAAGTGGTGGTAGGAGTTGTGAAATTGTCCCTTAAGCAATTGACTACTTTACTAGGCCAATAGCAAGTATTATGTGAGAGAAGCCACTGCTAGCATGTTATCCCTTACTTGGAATTCTATGCACTTATGATTGGAACTATTAGCAAGCATCTGCAACTACTAACATTCATTAAGGTAAAACCAAACCAAACCATAGCATTAAGATAAATTGGTCCCCCTTCAATCCCGTATGCATCAATTTCTATGCTAGGTTGAAGCTTCTGTCACTCTTGCCCTCCAATACATAGTCCTATCAACATACAACTAACCCTATGGTGTGATCCACGCGCGCGCTCATATGATGGGCACCAAAGGACAACAACATAACCACAAGCAAATTAAATCAATCATAGCAATTCATCAACCACCGATAGGACAACGAAAATCTACTCAGACATCATAGGATGGCAACACATCATTGGATAATAATATGAAGCATAAAGCACCATGTTCAAGTAGAGGGTACAATGGGTTGCGGGAGAGTGGACCGCTGTAGATAGAGGTGGGAAGGTGATGGAGATGTTGGTGAAGATGGCGGAGGTGTTGGTGAAGATCGCGGTGCTGATTATGATGGCCACGGCAGCGTTCCGGCGCCACCGGAAGAGAAGGGGAGAGGGGGCCCCTTCGTCTTCTTCTTCCTTGACCTCCTCCCTAGATGGGAGAAGGGTTTCCCCTCTGGTCCTTGGCCTCCATGGCATGGGAGGGACAAGAGCCCCTCCAAGATTGGATCTATCTCTCTATCTCTCTCTGTTTTGCGTTCTCCCCTGGCTCTGTTTCACCGTTTCGTATATATATGGAGATTCGTAACTCCGATTGGCCTGAAACCGTCGCTGTGATTTTTTTCCCGAATATTAGCTTTCTTGCAGCAAAAGAAGAGCGTCAACCGCCTTACGGTGGGCTCACGAGGGTAGGGGGCACGCCCTAGGGGGGGCCCTGCATCGTGACCACCTTGGGCACTGGTTCGTGTTGATTTTCCTTTCGAATTTTCCATATTTTGCAAAAATAAGCTCCGTCTGTTTTTATCCCGTTTGGACTCCGTTTGATATGGATATTCTGCAAAACCAAAAACATGCAACAAACAGGAACTGGCACTAGGCACTGGATCAATATGTTAGTCCAAAAAATAATATAAAAAAGTTGCCAAAAAGTATATGAAAGTTGATTAATATTGGCATGGAACAATCAAAAATTATAGATACGACGGAGACGTATCCGCATCCCCAAGTTTAATTCCTGCTCATCCTCGAGGAGGTAAATGATAAAAAGATAATTTTTGATGTGGAATGCTACCTAGCATAATCTTGATCATATGTCTAATCATGGCATGAATATTAAGACACGAGTGATTCAAAGCAATAATCTATCTTTTGACATAAAGACAATAATACTTCAAGCCTACTAATAAAGCAATCATATCTTTTCAAAATAACATGGCCAAAGAAAGTTATCCCTATAAAATCATATAGTTTGGCTATGCTCCATCTTCACCACACAAAATATTCACATCATGCACAACCCCGATGACAAGCCAAGCAATTGTTTCATACTTTTGACATTCTCAAACCTTTTCAACTTTCACGCAATACATGAGCATGAGCCATGGACATAGCACTATAGGTGGAATAGAATATGATGGTGGAGAAGACAAAAAAAGGAGAAGATAGTCTCACATCAACTAGGCGTATCAACGGGCTATGGAGATGCCCATCAATAGATATCAATGTGAGTGAGTAGGGATTTCCATGCAACGGATGCACTAGAGCTATAAGTGTATGAAAGCTCTAACTGAAACTAAGTGGGTGTGCATCCAACTTGCTTGCTCATGGAGACCACGGGCATTTGAGGAAGCCCATCATCGGAATATACAAGCCAAGTTCTATAATGAAAATTCCCACTAGTATATGAAAGTGATAACTCAAGAGACTCTCTATATGAAGAACATGGTGCTACTTTGAAGCACAAGTGTGGAAAAAGGATAGTAGCACTGCCCCTTCTCTCTTTTTTTGTTTTTTGTTTTTTTGGTGGGCTTCTTTGGCCTCCCTTTTTTATTTGGGCTTCTTTAGCCTCTTTTATTTTTTTGTAAAGTCCAGAGTCTCATCCCGACTTATGGGGGAATCATAGTCTCCATCATCCCTTCCTTACTAGGGCAATGCTCTAATAATGATGATCATCACACTTTTATTTACTTACAACTCGATATCTAGAACAAAGATACGACTCTATATGAATGCCTCCGGCGGTGTACCGGGATGTGAAATGATCTAGCGTAGCAATGACATCAAAAAACGGACAAGCCATGAAAACATCATGCTAGCTATCTTACGATCATGCAAAGCAATATGACAATGAATGCTGAAGTCATGTATATGATGATGATGGAAGTTGCATGGCAATATATCTCGGAATGGCTAAGGAAATGCCATGATAGGTAGGTATGGTGGCTGTTTTGAGGAAGGTATATGGTGGGTTTATGGTACCGGTGAAAGTTGCGCAGTACTAGAGAGGCTAGCAATGGTGGAAGGGTGAGAGTGCGTATAATCCATGGACTCAACATTAGTCATAAAGAACTCACATACTTATTGCAAAAAATTATTAGTCATCGAAACAAAGTACTACGCGCATGCTCCTAGGGGGTAGATTGGTAGGAAAAGACCACCGCACGTCCCCGACCACCACTCATAAGGAAGACAATCAATAAATAAATCATGCTCCGACTTCGTTACATAACGGTTCACCATACGTGCATGCTACGGGAATCACAAACCTCAACACAAGTATTTCTACAATCCACAACTACCCACTAGCATGACTCTAATATCAACATATTTATATCACAAAACTATTGCAAGGAATCAAACACATCATATTCAGTGATCTACAAGTTTTATGTAGGATTTTATGACTAACCATGCGAATGACCAATTCCTGTCATCTCTCTAAATAGATATAAGTGAAGCAAGAGAGTTTAATTCTTTCTAAAAAAGATATGCCCACGCTCTAACAAATATAAGTGAAGCAAAAGTGCATTCTGCAAATGGCGGTTGTCTAAGTAAAGAGAAACAGACAATCCAAACTTCAAATGATATAAGTGAAGCACATGGAGCATTCTATAAAGCCATACTCAAAAGATATAAGTGAAGTGCAAACAGAATTCTATAAATAAACCAAGGAATATCTCATACCTGCACGGTGCATAAAATAAAAATGAAACCTAAATGCAAAAGACGCTCCAAGATTGCACATATCGCATGAACGAAACGAATCCAAAAACATACCGATACTTGTTGAAGAAAGAGGGGATGCCTCCCCAGCATCCCCAACTTTAGACGCTTGAGTCTCCTTGAATATTTACTTGGGGTGCCTCGGGGATCCCCAAGCTTGAGCTCTTGCCTCTCTTCCTTCTTCTCACATCGAGACCTTCTCAATCATCGAACACTTCATCCACACAAAACTCCAACAGAAAACTCGGTAAGATCCGTCAGTATAATAAAGCAAATAACCACTATAATAGTATTGCAAACCAATTCATATTTTGTTTTTGCATTGTGTATACTGTAGTATAACTTTTTCATGGCTTAATCCACTAATATAAATTGATAGTTTCATCAAAACAAGCAAACTGTGCATCAAAAACAGAATCTGTCTAAAACAGAAAAGTCTGTAATAATCTGAACATTCACAATACTTCTGATGAATAAAAAATTCTACCAAAATGAGGAAAAATAAAGAATTTGTATAGGAAGACTGTGCAAAAAGAATCAGAACCATTTGACGTTCCAGTAAAAAATTAAAATTCATGCACTACAGCCAAAGTTTCTGTCCTGCACCGCACAAACCAACAAGCATCGTAAACATCCTAAAGGCAAACCTTGGCACATTATTTTTATAATACAATGGAATTGTACAAGGGGATAATTATTTTTGTTGAAAAGTTTCTGTAATCAAGATTCACAAAGTTGCCGTGAGCATGAACAAAGTTCAAGGAGCTCTGCCACTTCAACAGTGCTTGTCTTTCTCACTTTCACTTTCCTTTTTGAAAAGTTTTGGGTTCCCCTCTTTATTTTTGTTGTTTTTAAACTATATGAAAGCACTCAACAGAAATAAATGACTCTCTAAAAACTTCCGGGTTGTCTCCCTGGCAGCGCTTTCTTTAAAGCCAATAAGCTAGGCATATAGTGCTCAAGTAGTGAATCCACCCGGATCCCAAGGTATATCAAAGCCAATTTTAATTAACAATGATTTGTAATTTAGTAGTGAGCACAAAGGAACATATCAAGCAATGACGAAGTCTAACTCTCTTCCTATGCGTCGGCATGTCATAAAAGAACAATTCATGCACACCTAGTAAAGGCCAATGCATAGTATAAACAGTTTCTTGCAATTTTATCATGTTGGAAACATAGAGAGGTGGAGATATAGTTCCTCTCTCATAATAATTGCAAGTAGGAGCAGCAAGCACATGCATATTATATTTATCGAAATCATCATGTGCAACGGTAAAAGGCAACCCATCAATATAATCCTTATTAAGTGCAAACTTCCCCGATATAGTGTAGTTGGGAGAATTCAAAAAGATAATAGGACTATCATGCGTGGGTGCAATAGCAACAATTTCATGTTTAACATAAGGAACTATAGCAAGTTCATCTCCATAAGCATATTTCATATTGGCATCTTGGCCATAAGCATAGCAAGCATCATCAAAAAGGAATATTTCAAAAGAATCATAGGGCTCATAACAGTCATCATAGCAATCATCCTTCGGTAAGCATGAAGGGGAATTAAACAATGTATGAGTTGAAGAGTTACTCTCATTACAAGGTGGGCATGGCTGATCAATCCGCTCTTCCTCCTTTTGTTCTTCGCTCTCCTCCTCATCTTTTTCATCCAATGAGCTCACAGTGTCATCAACTTCTTCTTCCATAGATTCCTGCAAAATATTAATCTCTTCTTGGATAGCGGAGACTTTCTTAAAAAGTGCATTAATTTCATAATTGTATTCATAATTCTCATAGCAATATTTGAGGATAGCTAAATTTTCAGATCTATAACAAGCATCATCAATATCATCAAACTCTTTAAATATAGATTCAATTTCATAAGCACCCATAAAAGCAACAAATTCTTCTATTTGTTCCGCATCATAGTAATCATATATACCTCTAGCATAATAAGCCAAGGTTTCACTATCATTAAATTTGCACGAAAAGGGGAGGTGTGGAGAATTCATCCTAGAGCAACAAGTATAATCATATTCTGAGCATAGTTGTCTAGCATACCACTTCAATATATAAATTTGATCCCGTAATAGTTTCCCTTTTTGTTTCAAGCAGTAATCCCTAAAGTATTCACGTTGATCCAACGTTAATCCCATTACATAATTGAATGGGGTTTTCTCAGGATTATTAAAGTAGTACATAATATCTTTCACATAACCAGCATCGAGGGTTTTAGGAGGATCCCCATCTCCATGAGTAGCAAGTACACCTAATTTTTTTGGTATTTCTTGTTCCATATCCATAACTAAAGATAAAGGACAACTAAGAACAGCAAATAAAAATTACTTAGTGATAAAGCAAACAAGCACACACGAGAATATTCACCCCACGCTATTGCTCCCCGGCAACGGCGCCAGAAAAAGGTCTTGATAACCCACAAGTATAGGGGATCGCAATAGTTTTCGGTAAGTAAGTGTGTCGAACCAAACGAGGAGCTAAAGGTAGAACAAATATTCCCTCAAGTTCTATCGACCACCGATACAACTCTACGCACGCTTGACGTTCGCTTTACCTAGAACAAGTATGAAACTAGAAGTACTTTGTAGGTGTTGTTGGATAGGTTTGCAAGATAATAAAGAGTACGTAAATAAAAAGTAGGGGCGGTTTAGATAAATAAACAATAAAGTAAATATAGCGAGTGTGCAAAAGTGGTGGTAGGAGTTGCGAAATTGTCCGTTAAGCAGTTGACTACTTTACTAGAACGATAGCAAGTATTATGTGAGAGAGGCCATTGCTAGCATGTTATCCCTTACTTGGAATTCTATGCACTTATGATTGGAACTATTAGCAAGCATCCGCAACTACTAACATTCATTAAGGTAAAACCAAACCATAGCATTAAGATAAATTGGCCCCCCTTCAATCTCGTATGCATCAATTTCTATGCTAGGTTGAAGCTTCTGTCACTCTTGCTTTCCAATACATAGTCCTATCAACATACAACTAACCCTATGGTGTGATCCACGCGCGCGCTCATATGATGGGCACCAAAGGACAGCAACATAACCACAAGCAAATTAAATCAATCATAGCAATTCATCAACCACCGATAGGACAACGAAAATCTACTCAGACATCATAGGATGGCAACACATCATTGGATAATAATATGAAGCATAAAGCACCATGTTCAAGTAGAGGGTACAGTGGGTTGCGGGAGAGTGGACCGCTGTAGATAGAGGGGGGAAGGTGATGGAGATGTTGGTGAAGATGGCAGAGGTGTTGGTGAAGATCGCGGTGCTGATGATGATGGCCACGACAGTGTTCCGGCGCCTCCGGAAGAGAAGGGCAGAGGGGGCCCCTTCGTGTTCTTCTTCCTTGACCTCCTCCATAGGTGGGAGAAGGGTTTCCCCTCTGGTCCTTGGCCTCCATTGCATGGGAGGGGCGAGAGCCCCTCCGTGATTGGATCTATCTCTCTATCTCTCTCTGTTTCTGCGTTCTCCCCTGGCTCTGTTTCACCGTTTCGTATATATATGGAGATCTGTAACTCCGATTGGCCTGAAACCTTCACCGTGATTTTTTTTCCGAATATTAGCTTTCTTACAGCAAAAGAAGAGCGTCAACTACCTTACGGTGGGCTCACAAGGGTAGGGGCACGCCCTGGGGGGGGCGCCCCCTGCCTCGTGACCACCTCGGGCACTGGTTTGCGTTGATTTTCCTTCCGAATTTTCCATATTTTCCAAAAATAAGCTTTTTCCATTTCTATCCCGTTTGGACTCCGTTTGATATGGATATTCTGCGAAATCAAAAACATGCAACATACAGGAACTGGCACTTGGCACTGGATCAATATGTTAGTCCCAAAAATAATATAAAAAGTTGCCAAAAAGTATATGAAAGTTGAATAATATTGGCATGGAACAATAAAAAATTATAGATACGACGGAGACGTATCAACAATCATACCATAGGCTAGCTTCTAGGGTTTAGCATCTCCGATCTCGTCATAGATCAAATCTTGTAATACACATATCATCAAAAATGAATTAAGCAGGACATAGGGTTTTACCACCATCAAGAGGCCCCGAACCTGGGTAAAACATCGTGTCCCCTGCCTTCTGTTACCATCTGCCTTAGACACACAGTTCGGGACCCCCTACCCGAGATCTGCCGGTTTTGACACCGACATTGGTGCTTTCATTGAGAGTTCCTCTGTGCCGTCGCTGTTAGGCTTGATGGCTCCTACGACCATTGATAGCGATGCAGTCCAGGGTGAGACTTTTCTCCCCGGACAGATCTTTGTGTTCGGCGGCTTCGCACTACGGGCCAACTCGCTTGGCCATCTGGAGCAGATCAAAAGTTACGCCCCAGTCCATCAGGTCAGGTTTGGAAGCTTAAATTACACGACCGATATCCGCAGAGAATTGATCTTCGACGGATTCAAGCCCCTGCCTTGTGCGTCGCATGGTCACGATGAGTACGATTTAGCTCTACCATCAGACAATGTTCAGGAGATCACACCGGCAGCCGCTCCGGCCCTCAATTCGGAGCCAGTTGCACCGTCCATGGACGGGTGGATGGTCCCCGCCACGGAGGCCTTACCCTCAGTGGCGATCGAGCCGAACATCGACCTTACCCTGCACGAGAGCCGTGTTGTCAGACTACCGGATCCTTCTCCAGCCACGGACTCCGAACCGCCTGCGCCCGTTCCTAGCGAATCCAATTGGGCGCCGATCATGGAGTTTACCTCCGCCGATATTTTTCAGCACTCGCCCTTTGGTGACATACTGAACTCATTAAGATCTCTCTCCTTGTCAGGAGGATCCTGGCCAAACTATGTCCGGCAGGATTGGGATGCGGATGACGAAGAAATTCGCTGCCCACCCACCACCCACTTAGGAGCCACTGTCGACGACTTAACCAACATGCTCGACTTCGACTCCGAAGACATCGACGATATGGACGATGATGCGGGAGACGAAGAGGAACGACTTCCCACAGGGCACTGGACAGCCACCTCATCATACGATATATAAATGGTGGACACACCCAAAGAAGGCAATGGCGATGAGACAGCGGAGGATGACCCCTCCAAGAAGCAACCCAAGCGCTGATGTCAGCAGCGCCGCTCTAAGTCCCGCAAAAGCAAAAGTGGCAATACCGGCACAGGAGATAATAATACTCTGGATACTGCCGAAGATGGCAACAATCCCCTCCAGCACGATCTGGGACAGGAGGATGGAGAGGCCAGCCCTCCTGAGAGAGTGGCAGATGAAAAGGAGGAGGATGACAGTTACATGCCTCCGTCCGAAGACGAGGCAAGCCTCGACAATGATGAATTCGTCGTGCCAGACGATCCCGTCGAACAAGAGCGCTTCAAGCACCGGCTTATAGCCACGGCAAATAGCCTGAAGAAAAAGCAGCAGCAGCTTCAAGTTGACCAAGATCTGCTAGCTGACAGATGGACTGAAGTCCTGGCGGCCGAGGAATATAAACTCGAACGCCCCTCCAAGAGTTACCCAAAATGCAGGTTGCTACCCCGACTGGAGGAAGAAGCGTATGACACGGCTGATCGGCCACCTCGTGGCCTCGATAGAGAGGCATTCCAGCCAAAAGCCCAGCCTGCAGCCCGACGTTTCAAATAAAAAGGCATGGGGAAATACGCCAGACCTGCGAGATGTACTGGAGGACAAAGCAAGGCAAACAAGATTGATCTACGGATCGCGTGGACGCCCCACGACACGAGACGATAACCGTCACATGGATACAGTAAAAGTAAATCTGGCCAGGCTGAACACAATAGACAAAACTCATTCGAGCTGCGTCGTGATATAGCCCAGTACAGAGGCGCCGCACACCCGCTATGCTTCACAGATGAAGTAATGGATCATCAAATCCCAGAGGGTTTCAAACCCGTCAATATTGAATCATACGATTACACGACAGATCCTGCGGTATGGATTGAGGACTATCTCCTTCATATCCACATGGCCTGTGGAGACGATCTACACGCCATCAAATACCTCCCACTCAAGCTTAAAGGACCAGCTCGGCACTGGCTCAACAAGTTGCCAGCAGAATCCATTAGGTGTTGGGAAGACCTGGAAGCCGCATTCCTCGACAACTTTTAGGGCACTTATGTGCGACCACCAGATGCCGATGACTTGAGCCACATAATTCAACAGCCAGAGGAATTGGCCAGGCAATTCTGGACATGGTTCCTAACAAAGAAAAATCAAATCGTCGACTGTCCGGATGTAGAGGCTCTAGCAGCTTTCAAGCACAACATCCGCGACGAGTGGCTATCCTAGCACCTTGGCCAGGAAAAGTCGAAATCTATGGCAGCCCTCACGACACTCATGACCCACTTTTCCGCGGGAGAAGACAGCTGGCTGGCTCGCAGTAATAACATATCAAAGAACCTTGGTACTTCGGATACCAAGGACGGCAATGGAAGGTCACATCGCAACAAACATAAGCGCCGCATTAACAGCGACAATGCCGGATTCAAAGGCTCTAAACCCGGTCAGCAGAAAAAGCCATTTAAAAGAAGCACTCCGGGCCCGTCCAGTTTGGAACACATACTCGATCGCTCGTGTCAAATACACGGCACCCCCGACAAGCCAGCTAACCACACCAATAGGGATTGTTGGGTATTCAAGCAGGCCGGCAAGTTAAATGCCGAAAACAAAGATAAGGGGCCACATAGCGATGACTAGGAAGAGCCCCGGCATCCAAACACCGGAGGACAGAAGAGGTTTCCCCAACAAGTGCGGACGATGAACATGATATACGCAACCCACAACCCCAAGAGGGAGCGGAAGCGTGCGCTCAGGGACGTATATGCGATGGAGGCAGTCGCCCCAAAGTTCAACCCATGGTCCTCCTGTCCAATCACCTTCGATCGCAGGAATCCGTCATGGCAGATTCGCCACTGGTCCTAGACCCAATCATTGACGGATTTCACCTCACTCAAGTCCTTATGGATAGCGGCAGCAGCCTGAACCTGCTTTACCAGGACACAGTGCGCAAAATGGGTATAGACCCCTCAAGGATCAAACCCACAAAAACGACCTTTAAAGGCGTCATACCAGGTGTAGAGGCCCATTGCACAGGCTCAGTCACGCTGTAAGTGGTCTTTGGACCCCCGAATAACTTCCGAAGCGAATAGTTAATCTTCGATATAGTCCCGTTCCGCAGTGGTTATCATGCACTGCTCGGGCGAACCGCATTTGCGAGATTCAATGCGGTACCGCATTATGCATACCTGAAGCTCAAGATGCCAGGACCTCAGGGGGTCATTACAGTTAATGGAAACACAGAGCGCTCTCTCCGAACGGAGGAGCACACTCCGGCCCTTGCAGCGGAAGCGCAAAGCAGCCTCTTAAGGCAATCCACTAGTTCGGCGTTTAAGGACCCGAACACCTTCAAGCGCGCCCGGAGTAATCGGCAACATGACCGCCTGGCACCTTCCGAGCTCGCATAGCAACGTGGCCCCCACCCCGGCCCAAGCCAAACGGCGAAACTCGTGCCACGCGTACATAATTACGCATTAAAAGTACCATGGGCACATGTAGGGAGGGGGCACGACTATGACACGCCCCAAGACGCGGCTTAAACCGCACTAGGGGCTTCCTGCTTTGTTATTTTTCTCTCTTTCAGGACATTAATCTCTGGAAACCCTGTCTGGCAGCATGATTGCCGAACACATGATGCAGCAACCAAGGAGGCAGAAAGCTACATCACACCACGGAGCTCCCAGGTGGATTACGATAACGAGTGAAATACTTGCTTTAATATTATTCCGCAGCTTGCCCTTGGAGGGACATAGTCCTACTTTTTTCTTATTGCACTGCATGTATCATTCTGCTCTAACTCACGTTTTTGAATAAAGAATGCATTGCATTAAGGCTTTTATTGCATTCTTCTTTTTTTTATATATGTTCATTCGTGACATCCAGCACCCATACACTCTGGTATGGCTAATACACCAGGGGCTTAAGTACCCCACAATATGGTGTGAGAAGTCCGGACACTTTCACAAGTGCGGCACCCCGAACTTATAGCATTATATGCATCAGCTTCGAATCATGTCTTGGGTCAATAGTTGGGTTTGCCCGGCTCCCATGTTTTGGTACCTTACGTTCCGCTATATTGGCTAAGGTAGCACTGGGATATCTACTGCGATTGTGCACCGGTTCGGCTGGGCTAAGCACCTCCATAGAGAGAGCTAAAACTGACTGTCATGATAAGGTGAGAGACTGGTCGCTGTTCGAGAGGTTTTCGAGTCCTTGAAGACTTATGCCGCTTAGAGCGAGGAGTCGGCCCTGTCCGGCTTAAGGCGTGTATCACGCCCCGAATTCGGCCTTCCGAACACTAGGGGCTTCACCGAAATTTAAAATTATAGAATTCTATGGCTAAGTGAGAGTGATAACGCATCATAGTCTGATTGCCCTGTTCGTTGTGCTGAGTACTTCCCTCGAAGGACCCAAAAATGGGAACAAGAGTGCTCAGGTTTATCCCAAACACCCTAGGACTCGTGGCATGGGGGCAGAAGCCGACGACTAGCCATCTCTCAGATTTGATAAACAGCCGAACAGAAGGTAATATTTTAAATTCAAACAAGCGTTGCATAGCGCATATGAACAAGTTTTCATAATACAGGATTACACGAGCAAGTTCATCTTTTGCACACTCGTCCGCTATGAGATGGGCACCCTTCAGGACACCCTCATAGTACATCTTGGGGTGGCGATGCTCCTTGCCCTGCGGCGGCCCTTCCTTGACCAGCTTCACAATGTCTAGCTTGGCCCATTGCACCTTCACACGGGCGAAAGCCCGGCGTGCACCTTCGATGTAGACGGACCGCTTGACGACTTCCAGCCATGGGCAGGCATCCACAAGCCGCCTCACTAGGACGAAGTAGCTGTTCGGAAGGCCGTTGCCAGGCCACAGCCGGACTATAAAGCCCTTCATGGCCTGTTCGGCCGCCTTGTGTAGCTCAACCAGCTGCTTTAGCTGGTCGCTCAGAGGCATCGGGTGTTCGGTCCCAGTATACTGTGACCAGAACAGCTGCTCCGATGAGCTTCCCTCCTCGGCCTGGCAAAACTGTGCGGCATCCGACATGCTGTGGGTCAAATCTGCGAATGCTCCTGGAGAGCTCCGTATTCGGGTAAGTAACAGGTAATTTACTTTCACATGCTTGCTTTGCATATAGAATGCCTTACCCGCCGCTATCTTCTTCATCGCATCAATCTCCTGGAGGGCCTTCTGGGCTTCAGCCTTGGCATTTTTCGCGCTTTCGAGGGCCGCGGCAAGCTCGGACTCTCGCGTCTTTGAGTCACGCTCCAACGCCTCATGCTTCGACACGAGAGCTTGGAGCTCTTGCTGCACCTAGCCCACCCGTGCCTCCTGCCTTTCCCGCTCGGTGCGCTCCTTGGCTGCATTTTCTTCGGCCTCGGATAGCACTTGCTTCAGGGTCGCCACCTCGGTCGTGGCCCCTGGCAAATATACGATGATCCTGTCATTTTGCAATCGCGTCTTCTTTTATATATACATATCTATAGACAGGGTATTACTTACCCTTGTTCTCTTCGAGCTGCCTCTTGGCAAGGCTGAGCTCTTTCTTGGACCCCTCGAGGTCCTCCTTCAATGCGGCAACCTCCGCAGTCTGTGTGACAGCGGCTAGCAGCAAATCCTGCATACGCATATAGACATTCTTATGTTAGACTCCTACGATGTTGTTTGATCCTCTATTCGGCTTTTCTTTTTGAACACCGAACAGAGCATCAGGGGCTACTGTCTATGCGGTAATATTTTTCCTATATTTCAAACACTTACCTCAAAGCCTATTAGAAGGCTGGCACAGGCTTCAGTCAGTCCGCTCTTGGCGGACTGAACCTTCTGGACCACCGCACTCATAATAGTGCGGTGCTCCTCGTCGATGGAAGCGCTGTGAAGCGCTCCCAGTAGATTGTCCGGTGCCTCTGGATGGACAGAGGTCACCGGCGTAGGCGCCTTGCCCCTCTTGGAAGGAGGTCGCCTGCCCGAGTCCGGAACCGCTGGAGGTTCCGGCACGGTGTTCGGCTGAGGGCCGAACTCGGAGCCCTCGGGGGCCTTGTCCCCTCTGCTCCCCGAGTCCGGAAGGTCGCCTTGAGGCGCCTCCGGGACTGTCTCCCCTCGACCCGGCGCCTCTTGAGAAATACCTCGATGTTGTCCGTAGGGGAAGGGGAGGTTGAGGTCGGAAGTGGATCGCTATCCATATCCGACGAGCCCAGGGAGCCGTCCGACGATACGGGCTCGTGGCGGTCTGCATAGTCATAGTTCGGCGTTAGGAGAAGCAGTGCGACAAAGAAATTCTATGAGTTACTCTGGTATCTGAATACTTATGACTTCCCCAGGGGCTTGCCCCTGGGTAGCCACTCGTCTTCGCCTTCGGCAGTGGTGGTGGAACTGTCCGGAAGGGGAGCCTTGCCTTCTTGGACCATTCGCCCACCTAGTTGGGGCGGCCTTCCTTTTCTTGTCTCCCCCGACTAGAGGGGGAGCGTCTTCATCTTCCTCCTCGTCTTCGTGGGAGGACTGCGTCAAGGAGTCCTCGGACGATGAGTCCGATATCACCTGGCGCTAGGAACTCTTTCGGGTTCCCTTGGCCTTCTTGGTCTTCTCCGGCACCTTGTAAGGAGCCGGAGTCAGCATCTCCGTCAGGAGAGCGTCTGCTGGGCCTTCGGGCAAAGGAGCCAGACAGTCGATCTGTCCGGCCGTCTCCTGTGAGTCCTGTCAAAGGTACGGGAGCTTAGATCCCGCATAGAGTCAAACTATGAAAAACAAGTATCCTGTAAGAGGTAGAACAGCTTACCGCGCTGGCTTGGCACTTCGCGCAGAATCCGCTATCCTCGCTAGTGGGAGGGGGAACCTCAGATCCCTTGAATAGCACCTTCTAGGCATCCTCGTGTGTTGTGTCGAAGAGCCTGTTTAGAGTTTGGTGCTGGGCCGGGTCGAACTCCCACAAGTTGAAAGCCCGTTGTTGACACGGGAGGATCCGGCGGATGAGCATGACCTGGACTACGTTCATGAGTTTGAGCTTATTGCTCACCATGTTTTGGATACATGTTTGGAGTCCGGCCAGCTCTCCCAAACTACCCCAGGACAGGCCCTTCTCTTGCCAGGAGGTGAGCCACGTGGGGATGCCAGATCGAAACTCGGGGGCCGCTGCCCATGTAGTGTCATGCGGCTCGGTGGTATAGAACCACCCCGATTGCCACCCCTTTATGGTCTCCACGAAGAAGCCCTCGAGCCATGTGACATTGGGCATCTTGGCCACCATGGCACCTCCGCACTCCGCATGGCTGCCGCTCACTACCTTCGGCTTGACATTGAAAGTATTCAGCCATAAGCCGAAGTGGGGCTTGATGCGGAGGAAGGCCTCGCACACGGTTATAAATGCCGAGATGTTGAGGATGAAGTTCAGGGCCAGAATGTGGAATCCACGCCATAGTAGAACATGAGCCCCCGGACAAATGGGTGGAGAGGGAATCCCAGTCCACGGAGGAAATGGGTAAGGGACACTACCCTCTCGTGGGGCCTGGGGGTGGGGATGAGCTGCCCCTCATCTGGGAGCCGGTGCGCGATGTCGTCGGGCAGGTATCCGGCTCTCCTCAGTTCTTGATGTGTCCCTCCGTGAAGGAGGAGACCATCCACCTGCCTCCCGCTCCCGACATGGTTGGAGAAGGTTGAGGTGGGAAATGTGGACTTGGGCGCTGGAGCTCGAGTGCGCAAGAGTGGATGAGCAGGGAGGAAGAAGGCGTGGGTAGAAAAAGGTTAAACCTTGTCCCTTTATAAGGACGGCCGAAACTATGCGCCCCCACTAGCCTGGTAAAACTCGCTTATCCCCCAAGCACCGTAATCGATGGTGCGGGGTTGGGTTACCCACGTCCGTATTGATGAGAATCCCGTAATAAGGGGGACACGATCTCTGCTTTGACAAGACGTGTCAAAAAACTGCCTCGCGTTATGTGCGGGGCTAGTTAAAGGAAACAGTTTGAATAATCACTGGGCCATGGCTTAATGTCATGTTGCCAAAACAAGTCAGCAAATTAGATTTGTGGAAATATTATTCTCTCTACGGTGGTATGTGGAAGTTATTTTGCAGGGTCGGACACTATCCTTGTATTCAAACTCTTCTGTGATGTGTTCGGAGGAGGAACCTGCCTTGCAATGCCGAAGACAACACTGCGCGCCGGACTCATCATCATTGAAGCCTGGTTCAGGGGCTATTGAGGGAGTCCTGGATTAGGGGGTCTCCGGACAGCCATACTATATCCTTTGGCCGGACTGTTAGACTATGAAGATACAAGATTGAAGACATTGTCTCGTGTCCGGATGGGACTCTACTTGGCGTGGAAGGCAAGCTAGGCAATACGGATATGTATATCTCCTCCTTTGTAACCGACCTTGTGTAACCCTAACCCTCTCCAGTGTCTATATAAACCGGAGGGTTTTAGTCCGTAGGACAACATACAATCATACCATAGGCTAGGTTCTAGGGTTTAGCCTCTCCGATCTCATGGTAGATCAACTCTTGTAATACTGATATCATCAAGAATGAATCAAGCAGGACGTAGGGTTTTACCTCCATCAAGAGGGACCGAACCTGGGTAAAACATCATGTCCCCTGCCTCCTATTACCATCTGCCTTAGACGCATAGTTCAGGACCCCCTACCCGAGATCCGCCGGTTTTGACACCGACACCGAGCACGGTTCAATTCCCTCGGTTGCCGCTACCCAAGGTCACCCGTCAACTGCATTGCCTAGTACTAATAGGAGTACTACACCAGGATGACCACAGAATTGAGCCCATTTGTTCGTGCCTAGTACTAATATATCAGGCAATGCACCGGTACAGAGGGATTATCCTTTTACTCTGCATATATAACTTGTCTGAACTCTAACTAGGCAAAATGTTTGACAAAATCCTTTCTTAAGAAATACAACAGGAAAGATGTATCGCTTGAAAATTTATTGCATGATGCAGGTTATGATATTGTTTCGAATCCTAGATTTTAAATTTCAGAAAATCCAAAAGTGATCAGAAATTCATGAAACTGAGCATGGTCACGTGATATCGCACAAATATTCCTACATGATTTTTTTCTTCAATTTGAGACAAGCTGCATATGAGAAGTTGCACAAATGAAGAGCCAAGGTATTTTGGAACAAAGACCTGTCACGTTAAGGAGAACACTTTCACTATTGAAACCATGGGCATTTACGTGCCGTCACGAGTCCTGCTTCTCGTCGGCAGGTGCTCTCCTACCAAGCGTGTGAGTCGACGGGAGGCATGCGACCAGACCGCTACATCGGCTGACAGGGAGGCGTGCGAGCAGACTGCTGTGCAGGCTCACCAGGAGGTGAGCCCTTTGAACAGGCTCCACCACCCACCTTCGTCCCAACTACTCCCACTTTTAATGTCGCCGACGCTGCAGTTCAAAATCAACCCCGCACTACCCAGTATCGCTACAATCTTCTCTCTTCCTCTCCGATTCTCCTGTTGTCTACCTCCAACCAGCCTGACCTGACCGTACACCATGCCACATCACAATTCTCTTCCCTTAATCTTCTAGTTTCTCGAGGAAGACACCCAGCGGGAGTCTCAAGAACATAAGTAGCTTTGGACGAGCTTGAATCGGCCTTGCGGGAAGACGCCACGCCTGTCCCCGCTCCCGTTCCGGCTCCCGTCGCCCCGATTGTGCCAGCGCCCATCCCCATAGCATTAATGGGCTGGGAGCCGCACATTGTTGCCGAGCTTGATGCCACGGCGTTCCACGAGGTCCTCGCCGACTTTCACGCGCCCGTGCACGTGCTAGCTCATGCGCCTGCGCGTGCACTGATGCGCACGCCTGTGCACCTGCCAGCGCATGCGTCTGTGCGTGCACTGACGTGTGCGCCCGTGTCGGTGCCCGTGCACACGAATATCTCCACCGCGCCGTTGCCAGCGCCTGTCCCCACGCGGGTGCCAGTGCCCCCCTTAACGGCATGGATGGCCTCCGTTGACCGCTTCCTTGCTCCAACGCCAGTTGCCTCCTTGTGCCAGTTGACTCACTCCTGGGGACCGAAGTCCAGAACATTGTGGCCTTCCTTAAAGCTAGGGCCAACGTCCAGGAGTACGCCAACAACGGCGCAAGACGCCGCCGTCGCTGTCGGTCAGTGGCCCGACGACATATAGAGCACGACAGAGGAGCCGCTTCCCACCGCAAGACGCCCCCTCCACTGCCGCATAATCTAAATTTTCCATGAAAAATGTTCATATTGCCATGCTTAAAATCCAAACGTTTATCATTTTCGTTCATTTTAGATCGATCATTGTATGAATGTAAAGTCAGAGTCAGACTGAATGAAATCTATGGTTTGATCAATTGAATGTTCTGCTAGAGCTGTATGAAATTAAATATAAAACGTCATCAAGCCACATGTATTCCTTGTCATCCAACGACCTAGACTACTTCAATGTTGAGTGCTCAACATGCTTAGCGTGCAGTTAATTTCATGCCAAAAATAGTGCTAATCACATAATAGCAAGCAAATAATATGCTACTTAGTATCCACATGCACTTAGTATACTTCCAAATTAACGTGCATTGCACGTACACATTGACTAGTACGTGAAACTGGTGCCGTAACTTGTGAACGCGTCCAGATATGGTCAAGGACAACATTGCCCATGAGTCTTCGTGTTTGCCCGTGCGTGTAAATGAAAAAGGGGCAGAGAGAGAGCACACATGGAACACACCAGTAAGCGAAGGCGAATAGTATGTGCTAACGAGCCGGTCCCATTAATGTACTAAAAATAATATTACATGTTATCCATTAAATAGGTTGTGGTAATATAAAAACATTATATGAACAAAGGGGGGTACAACAAACATTGTTGTTCAACGTATGTTGCCTATTGACGTGCAGCTTGAAGGCCCTGGTGGCATGTTCGATCCTCGTCCTTTATTTTTTAATTTTTATATGGGCCCAAATTTGTTTCATGACAGGTGGCCCCTCGGTGTGTAGTTTGTAGCACTTTTAATTTGTGGGTCGAAATTTGTTCCATTCCAGGTGGACTATCAGTGTGTAGTTTTGTAGCTTATTTGTAATAATTAAAGAGAACAACAGAGTTTTTTGCAATAATACCATGGTGCAACGTTGAAGGAGAGAATGGACATGTGAGAGAGCGATGACCGGCCAGAGGGAAATCAATTGGGGGAGGTGCGGGGTTGCAATGGTGTTCGGAGTAGTTGTGGGCCGAATGCTACGAAAATATAATCTAAACTCACCGGTGTCGGTGTACAAAAGTAGGGGCTCTCCTTTTGCACCCCTTTACTTGTGCACGGGCAGTCAGAGCCGCGCCCACGGTCGCACTGAGAAAGGCAGAGGAGGGATGCTGGAGCGCAAGACATCCAGAGCAACGCCAAGACCAGGGACACAAAGAGAGCAAGAGGGCGAGCTGGACTCCCCCAGCAAGACTCTTGCCGGGGTGGCTTCCGCAGCCCCGACAAGATCCTTGTTGGGGCAACTTGCCTGACGCTAGCAGAGCGCGCCAGCCTTGAGCCCAAGGGTTTCCAATGCCATCAACTACATTGAAACCAAGGCTTGGGAGGCACCTTCGTGGTGGAATGCAGATCTTTGTAGAGATCATAAATACACAAGATCAGATGAGAAACAGAAGACGACGATCCTTGGTGAGTTCCTTGCCAAGGAAATCCACAAGACCCCTGGCAAGATCCTTGCCAGGGACGACAGCGGTGCCGCAGCAGGACCCTTGCCGAGGACGTCTGCAGGGCCGCGGCCAGGCCCATGTCTATGAGGACTCCATCGCCGATCCCATGCAGCTGCTAGCTCAACCAGCTGGGCAGGCATCTTCGTGGCAGTGTGTGGCCTCCACACCAACTTAGCAAGCACCTGCGTGGAGGCATGCATATCTTCGGGAAGGCTGCACCACAGTGCCAGCCCAACAGCCAGCCAACGTGGCGCTACAACGCCTCGTCAGCTTGGACGCGCGTCTGAGCCAGGCGAGGCGGCGACAGCTGGGACGAACTTCCTTGCCGTCCCCAATAAAGCAAGAGGGGCAAGTCGGCAGCGCATTAAATGCGTTTGTCCAACGATGCCAGAGGATAGACTCAGCCACTGTGCACCTTTCCACCTCCTGTGTGCCACTGTGGTGACCCCTTTTGTCTATAAAAGGAGGCCCGAGGCATACTGGAGGAGGATTCGGGATCTTTCAGACTAGACAGAGACCGCAGCTAGTTCAAGAACTCAAGAACACTCAAATATACATGAAGCAGGACTAGTGTTTTATGTGTATGGTTATCGACCTCGATGATCTTGCCCTGTGTATGGAAATCCTGCACGCAATGGGGCCCTGCCACTATTGGCAACACCCTCGTTCTGTTCGAGTCTGCTCAACAGTTCGAGCGGCTGCGTTGAGAACGGCAGGGTGACCTTCTGTGATTGGCAATGCTCTCGTTCTGTATCGAGTCCGCTCGACAGCTCGAGCGGCCACGTTAAAAGCAGTGAGGTGGTTTGCCCGGCAGCAAGCATACCCGGCATGCCATTGAGGATCCGTCCTGCAAGGCGCCGCAACCTGGGTTTCCGCGCCGGCAAGCCTACTCGATTAACGTAGGGTGGACATACAAAGGGAGATCAAATGAGAAAATAACATGCATCGTTTCAAAAGCACCGCAGAGTTATATTACATCAATTTTTGCTGCAGTTCTATCTAAAGATATAAATTGACTTGGTTGTGAACCTGCAGCAGCAATAATAAACGGGGTGCCTAGTCCCGGCACTGGCCTTCTATCCCTCGAACTCCGTCGATGTGGCTGATGATGGGCTCGATGTGCTCCTCGAGCGGCGCGGGTTCCATGTCGTCTGGCAAGCTATCTAGTGAAGCTTCAAAGTCGAGGTCAGGGTTCCAGTACGCCATCTTGGTGAGGACCTTGGTCATGGCACCCCGGCAAAGCCTCCGGGCCTCTTCGGCCAGAGAGGTCGCCCTGTCGGAGCGGAGCCGCTACAGGGCACCAAGAACACCCTCGAAGAACAGAGTCAGCTTGGCATTATGACTCACTTCAGCTCTGGGACGTACCTCACGTTGGACATCCCCATGGTAGCCAATTGCATGGTGATCCTGCCGGCAACATTGGCAAGGCGGCTGACCCAGAGCTTCTCGCCCGCCACAAAATCTGTGTGGCTGACGGCATCATTCTTCCGCAGCTGCCTCTCCTCCTCCAGATTCTTGGTCAGGGTCTCCTCCCGGGCCCTGACCTCCGAGAGCATCCCTTCAAGACCCTCCAGCTTCAGCTCCAGGTCCTTGATGGACTCATTGGCCTTGGAGAGCAGATCGACCTTGTCGAGGACTGCGACCTGCGCGTCAGCCAAGGCGCCCTTGGCCGCGTCCCTCTCCCCCGTCAGCTCCTAGATCTGCTTCTGCAGCCCATCCCGCTCCACCTCTAGCTCGTTCACCTTGCCCGCATGGACCTGGGCCTGAGCATTGAGGGCCTCCTCGTGCCTTTGCTCTAGTTCCTGTGTCCGCTGCACGGCAAGCTCCTGGACCTCCTCGTCCTTGTCGCAGAGTGTCGTGGTGAGTATCTCCTTGCGAGCGGCAAGGTCCTCCCCCTGGGAGTTCAGCTCAGCCTGGTGCTCATGCCAAGCGGCCTCCTCCTTGGCAGCCTGTTGACTCACCGCCTCTTGGGCCTTCTCGATATCGGCATGCTTCATAACAAGCTCCAGCTTGCGCTTGACCAGCAGGTCCTGGGTGGTCTTCTGTTCCTCACAGGCCTAGCGGAACCAAGCCTGCGTCTCGGCAACGCACCCCGTGAGGTCCGCCTTCGCCTTGTCCACTGCCACCATCCTGGACTTGGCCTTGTCCAGGCGGGCACGATGGAGCGCCTGAAGCTTGTGGAAGTTGGCGCTCATGCTCTGGAGGAGCCGCTCTTCCTGGGAACCGCTGCCACCGACGCTTGGTTCGTCAACGACCTCGAGCCCGGCGGCGGCAAGCACCTCATCGTCAAACACCTCCCCCTCGACGGGCGCCCTGGTACTCGCCGTCCATGGGAGGTGGACGAACAGGTTGTCACTCACCTTCAGATACTTTCCCGAGCCAGGGGCGGCAGAGGAGGAAGGATGGTCGTCAACCAACTCCTCCTTGGCAGCAGCCTTGCTGGCCTCCCCGGCAAGGCCCCTTGTCGGCCTCCTCGGCGGCAGCCTTGCCGGCCTCCCTGGTAGGCCCCTTGGCATCTCCTCAGCAACATACTTGGCGGCCTCCTCAGTGGCAATCTCGTCGGCCTCAGCCGCGGCCCCCCTGGAGACCTCCTTAATGACAGTGTCCACGTCCTCCGGTCCGCGGGGAAGGATCTGGGTACCGAGAAGGGGAATGAGGCGAAGTCAAGATCAAAAATTCGAAAGAATAAAAACGAGCAGGAACAGGAGGCAAACAACTCACCCCTGCCGAGCTGGGATGAAGTGGCCCCCTCCCCACCAACATTCGGTGCCGGGACGGAGCCGCCGGTGCCCAGGTTCGCCTCCTCCTCCTTCGTGTGCATGGGCTCTGTGCTTGGCGACCTTGCCGGGGACACCCCTCGGGGCGGCGTATTGGGGATGGCCCTTAGTGGCTCCTCCTGCTGCCGTCCTCCTCCTGCAACCACGACAAGGTCAGCACCAACAAATCATGTCCTAGCACACGTCGATGGGAAGCGAGTGATGAACGCACCCTGGGGGCTACACCCGGGGGCTGCTCTCCGGGTTGCTCTCCACCACCACCAGCGGCGTACTCGAGGTGCCCGCCGGGGGCTCGCCGCCCGTCGAGGCCCTGGCCCTCTTCACCACCCTCCGGGCCAGCGTCTCCCTATCCCTGCAAAGATGAAGACAAGTAAAGAAAAGCGGCAAGGTTCGAGGGGACGGAGATGACAAAAGACGAGATACTTACTCATCCTCTGTTTCTTCTTCCGCTGCCTTCCTCTTCCTCCTCGAGCTAAGAGACCCGAGGTCGAAGAAGACCTCTGTGTCGTCATCTACGGGAGGAGGGGAAGCAGATGGAGTCCGAGGACGCTTGGACGGAGAAGGGGCAGCCGCTTTATTCTTCGCCACCGCAGCCTTCACCGCCTTCCCAGCCGCCGCGGCTCTCGTCTGACGCATGGATGCCTCCTGAGGTTGTTGCGGTTGTGCGGCCCTGTCGGGCCGGACCGGCTTACCAGAGATGGCCCGTCGCAGGACACGCCATCTCCCCGTGGCTAGGGGGTTGATAGCCTCGACCTCCTTCCTGGACGACTCATCGGCCTCATGTTCAATGAGAGGGGCCTCCCCAGTGGATTCCGCCCATTGGGCAAGCTCCTTCTCCTCCGCGGCCGCTACAGCCTCGTCCTCTACGCCGCTAGCGCTGCCGTCCTCCTTGGCGAGCGCCGCCTCCGCCGCCCCGACGGCGATATAGTCTAGCTCCGCTTGGGTGGTGTCCTGGATGAGCAATGGCTCTTCGTGGACATACTTCTCTGACAGGGTGTCGAAGAACTCCTGCACCTAATCCTCCTCCAGCCCGACCCAATTTGGGTCCAGGCCGTGCGCATTACAGTCCGACATCATGGCGATGATGTCGGTTTGGCGGGAGTTGTTCCTCAGCGGAACCACCCCCGGCGGCAAGCCGAACAGGGTCCCCTTGGCGACCTTGCCGGCCTTCGTGAACTTGCTGGTCCTCTTGGCTCTGCTATCGCGGTTCACGCTGAGTTGAAAGAGCTGCTGGCAGAAGTGAGCGTGCCCCATCACCGTGAAGTTGTGGTTCAGGCCGGGGCGGAGCCACATGATGTCAGTCGCATTCCTGAAGAGCCAGGCCGACATCCCCTTTTTGTGCAGAGGAGCGATGCAGCGGTGGATGAAATCCACCCCAATCGTCTCCAGGGTGAGCCCAACAACGGCGATGCGGTGGATTCTGGTGATGGCTACCGTGAGCTTACCATCCTGGGCGTCGACATCGCCCCAGTCATCTCTACGAACTGCGGCACCTGGCGAACCTGGCAAAACTCTTGTGGGTCATCCTCCTCAATCCAGCACCACCGGCTCTGCCACTCCTCCCACCTATCCTTCTGGGCGCCCTCTAGATATGTCCCCTTCTCTAGGGTCCTCGGGATCGAGGCGACACAACCGGAAATGGCGCCTCCCCTCTAGATCCGAGGATAGAAGTAGTGGCGGAAAAGCACCATGTTGGGATGCACTCCGGCGAAGCCCTCGCAGAGATGGGCGAAAAGGGCCATGCACGCCACGGCATTTGAAGTGAAATCCAAAAGGTGGAAACCATAGGTGTGCATGACATCGTTGAAGAAATTAGAGAAAGGGGGCAGAGACCGCAGGAAAAGTACTCAACGAAGAATGGGTACCGATTCGGGGCGGCCTTGGCGCAATCGGCGGGGATGACGCGCGTGGCTGGATGCCCCATCGTCTCTCCCCCCGTCTTGCACCCCCACAGGGGCTTGAAGTTGTCCCGAAGGTGGACCGCATCGACCGTCGAGGGAAAGTAGGCGAGCTGCATACGCCGCGCCGCCGACTCACTCTCTGACCGCTCCGTCCCCCCGTCGTCCTTAGCCACTCCTTTGCCTTTGCTGCTTTTGGTGCCTTGGTGGTTGCGAGAGGTGAAGGGAGAAGGGCAGCGAAAACGCGGAGGTGGCGAGCGAGACCAAGAGCTTGAGGAGGAAGGAGGGGACGGCAGTTCCGAGATTGGAGAAGGCACAGAGGGTAAATGAGCAGCGCGCCCGTGATTATTCCTTTTTACGGGGAAGGCGCGAGCCGCCTCTTTCCCATCCACCATGATGTGATGCATGCGTGCAAAAACCACCCCATGCATGATCCCCACGTCACGCATGACCCCACACGTCGCGCGTTCAATGCAGGTTGTGGGGATGCACAACGGACGGAGAAGTTACTGCAGTAAAAATCCGCCCCGCCTGCCCGCACACTGTTCTGGGCCTAGCCCAACAACGCGTCGCACTTATGAGTGGCCCAGTCATAGGGGCTCCTATAGGTGTACAAAAGTAGGGGCTCTCCTTTTGCAACCCTTTACTTGTGCACGGGCAGTCAGAGCCGTGCCCACGGTCGCACTGAGCAGGGCTGAGGAGGGATGCCGGAGCGCAAGACTGCCAGAGCAACGCAAAGACCAGGGATGCAAAGAGAGCAAGAGGGAGGTGGACTCCCCCGGCAAGACTCTTGTCGGGGTGGCTTCTACAGCCTCGACAAGATCCTTGCCGGGGCAACTTGCCTGACGCTAGCAGAGCGCGCCACCCTTGAGCCCAAGGGTTTCCAACGCCATCAACTACATTGAAACCAAGTCTCGGGAGGCACCTCCGTGGTGGCATGCAGATATTTTTAGAGATCATAAATACACAAGATCATATGAGAACCAGAAGACGATGATTGTCGGTGTCAAAACCGGCAGATCTCGGGTAGGGGGTCCCGAACTGTGCGTCTAGGGCGGATGGTAACAGGAGGCTGGGAACATGATGTTTACCCAGGTTCGGGCCCTCTTGATGGGGAAAAAACCCTACGTCCTGCTTGATTTATTCTTGATGATATGAGTATTACAAGAGTTGATCTACCACGAGATCGGAGAGGCTAAACCCTAGAAGCTAGCCTATGGTATGATTGTATGTTGTCCTACGGACTAAAACCCTCCAGTTTATATAGACACCAGAGGGGGCTAGGATTACACAAGGTCGGATACAAAGGAGGAGATATACATGTCCGTATTGCCTAGCTTGCCTTCCGCGCAAAGTAGAGTCCCATCCGGACACGAGACGAAGTCTTCAATCTTGTATCTTCATAGTCCAACAGTACGGCCAAAGGATATAATCCGGCTGTCCAAATACCCCCTAATCCAGGACTCCCTCAGTAGCCCCTAAACCAGACTTCAATGACGATGAGTCCGGCGCGCAGTATTGTCTTCGACATTGCAAGGCGGGTTCTTCTCCATCTTTCGAATGTTTGTAAAGCAGTGTCCGGTCCCATAAATGTTTGGACATCTTGGCTTCTGTGCCCAATAAGGGCTTTCTCCCACGCGTCGAATGAATACGAGGCGCTAGGGCATTTTTACATTCGCCCCCCTAGCCAAATAAATAAATTAGGGATGGGGATCCTTAGATCCAATCCATACCATCCTCCCCCAGTGGGAGTCCATCAGAGCGCGTTCCAGAAAGATCCATTCCAGCATGGCCGACCTCCGCAGCTCCTCGCGCCCGGTGATTGGGAGAGGTGTTCAGTCCCACACAGTCGTTTAGTCAAACTGTAGACTAAGGGATTTCTCCCTCCGGCGTACATGGTGCCCATTTGAGCCGGGTTTGCCACCTATAATGGCGGGGAGAAAGCGGAGAGCTTTCCCTGTCCCTCTATGGGGGAACGGGTCTGCCTTGTTCCCTATCTATTAAGGGGACTCGGATTTCCAATTCATCTGTTGCTCCGCGGGCTTCTGGAGTTCTACGGCCTCCAATTACACAATTTCACCCCGCCTCCATCCTACATATCACCGGCTATGTAGCTCTCTATGAGTTGTTCCTGGGCTACGAGGCTCACTTCGAGCCGTGGAAAAGGCTATTTGCCTCGTCCCTAGCACACAGAGGAGGTCACTTTATCAAGTGGGCGGAGCCGAAATATGGCGCATCATCGATACCGGATACCTGTCCGGTACTCCGAAGAAGTCACCCGAATACTGGCCTTCAGAATGGTTTTATATGGAGTACGTTCCCCTTCCGGACCCTGTTCGGTGGGGTCTTCCTGAGTTCAACAATGCTCCTCTGAAGAAACTCCGAAGTTGGCGCCCACGGAGCCCCTAGGTGGAAGACAATGGAGAAGTCCTCTATCTGATGAACCGAATTAAAGAAAAGGCTCGATCAAGATTGACAGTAATCAAAGTTATGTCGATTTGCATAATGCGGGGAGTGCAACCACTTCAATATCGTGGGCACCCCTTGTGGTGTTATAACGGGGCGGATGACGCCGCCCATTGCGAGAGTAAGGGTCTGGGTAATGCTGCCGCTTTAGTGAAAATTCTGTCTGAATTGTTCAAGGGTGAGGAAGAGGAGTTCACCCGCGTCAAGCCACGGGATGGATTCTCCATGTACAATCCTCCAAGTTGGGTAAGTTATATCTCCCTGCTCCATTTTTCCCGCATTCTTTGTCGTAAGTATTCACCTTGCCACTTTGCGGCAGGAACCGCGAAAAGCCATAAAGGAGGTCAGCAGCCCTTCTCCACAACCAGAGGACCTTGACCGGGCCCTCGACTCCGGACTTGAAGAAGATTCGGTTATATTCGTGGAGCTGGTAGACCGGCAGTTCTATGAGTTAAGCTGCGACAATGCCATGGAGGCCATTACAGCCGACTATCCCGGATTGCTCCCTGCATCGCACGTAAGAAAAACCAAAGATCCCAATTCCAAAACTAGGATCCCCTTTTAGACACTTCACCCACCATATAGACATGGCATTTTTAGAGGGAAGGAATTCGGGACGCCCTGCCGAACCTGCAGCAACGCGTCAACAGGAGGCACCGAGGCCGAGTAGGCCAAAAAGGAAGGCGGTCAGGACGGAGACGCCCGCGCAAAGGTATAACAAACCCCGCTCCATGGTTGTCATCTTTCTCGAAAAATAATGACGCCCGTGTTTCTTTAACAGAAAAAATGCTCGCCGGAATATGTCCGGCAATGTTACTAATCACGCTTCCACCAGCCGGGCGCCAGGACCGGAAATAGAGGCGGAAGCCGATATGGGGCGGGCACCGGATAATCCCCCTACAAAGGACGCAGATAGATTATCAGCTACAAACTCAGAGGTGGAAACCGCCATGAATCATAGGCGCCGCCGGGCCGTACTCCGTGACGCTTGTTTCTCACCAGAGGCATTTGATGCCTTCAATTCTGGAGAGGCGTACCTCCGAGTTGCTCAAGATGGTCTAGCCAGAGCCACGGATCAGTATGTAAAGGATGTACGGGTAAGTAAATCTAACGATTTATATGTATCAGTAGCCCCTGAGACTTGAAACAGTTAGTAGAACTGATTTAAGGATCATCCTAATTGTGCAGGTTCTTACAAAGAAGAATACTAGGCTGTCACAGGAGCTAGAGGAATGCAAGACCCAACTGCGGGCCGCCGTGGCCGCATTGCAGGAACCAAAAAAGTCGCCTACTGGTAACATTTACTTTAAAGAATGATGGTTACCATATAATGTGCGGCATGGCTGCAGATCTAACAACAAATGTTGCAGATGAATCCGGAGAAAATCCGGAGGACCAGCATGATATGCGACAGCTAGAGGCTAGCAAACGCGTGCTGACTGAGGTTAGGCGGGAGAAAAACAATCTCCAAGACGCCAATATTAAGCTGAGCGTGGAACTAAAAGACGTTCGGGGCCAGCTTGCAGACTCCGAGAAGGAGAATAAGCGGCTTCGGCGTGGCATTTTCAGTAAGTGCTTGAACGAATCCTTTTAAAGGAGTTCGGCGAAGAAGCCGACTAACAGCGTTATGTCTGTAGGTATGCTGACGGGTCGTCCCGTGGAGGAAATTCCCGGGTCTGCGGGTGATCTTCTATCCGAGCTATCACATCTACACGAACAAGTTCGGCATGTGATGCAGAGTGTTGCCGAGGCCTTGTGGTTGCCCGTCTCCCTGCCAGCGGGCGTTGCAGAGCTTGCGGAGAAGCTCAAGGGAGCACGGCGGCGCTTCCGATTATGGAAGATATCAGCCTGCCGACAGGGTGCCAGAGAAGCCTGGGCCATGGTGAAGATGCAGTATACCAAGGTAGACCCAAGTCACATGGCCGAGGTCGGACCTGTGGGGCCCGACGGAAAAGAGATCCTCGTTCGCTTAGTTTATGGGCAAGTAGAATTAGCCGCAAAGTATTCCTAACAGGATTGTAAGCTAGACCACCTGTTGGATGGTATAGAAGAGGAATTTAGTCAGTCTGCATGACTATGTAATTAAAGTGACATGTATAATGCCTTCTAGCCGGATTGTAGATCATTTGTCTTGGCGGACCTTTTCGCTTCAACCTCGGGACCCGATAATCCAGAGTGTATCTGAATACCCGCTCAGTTATATAAGAACCGGGGTATGCGCGGAGACCAGGCGTAGGGGTCATTAGTGCTTGAACAGACAAGTGCCCAACTAGTTATGTTATATTACATGGGTAGTAAGAAACATCTTCCAGGGAGAATAGTTCCGTTAAGGGTTCCTTTCCCTGGGTAAGGATGCCCTAAAGTGCATGTCTAGACTGCGATAGGAAATGCAGGAAAAACATCTGGGGGCAGATATGTACATAATAAAAATCATCTTTTGTTCACTGACCGAATATTTCCTTAAGAACGCTAGCTTTCGGCTTCACCCAGTCTGAGGTACACATCCGGCTGACCCGGCAGTAACAATCGCAGAGGTGCTCCCCTTATGCTCTAGCCGAATTAACGGGAACGTAGGGCATAAATACAAGAGCCAGGCAAGCCAGCTTGGCCAAAACTTAAGTCATATCGATGCACATAATGGCGAAAAAAGGTACATGCGGAAGCATGACACATGTGCGGGGCCTGAGGCCCAGATAAATAATTAAGATTCTGTGAAAGAAGCCCCCAGGTATGATGAGCGCGGCTAGCGCATCTTTAATGTGCAAGTGAGGCACAAGTTGGCCCTTGAAGGCCTAGAAAAAGAATAAAAGAAAGGAAGAAAAAAAAACAAGACTAGGCGTAGAATCTTCGGAGCCTGGTCGCGTTCCATGGGTTCAGCTCGAGTCGACTAGTCGATGCATCCCGCAGTCGGTACGCTCCACCGGTCAGAACTTGGTCAATAATGAAGGGACCTTCCCATTTGGGCTTGAGCTTGTTCTTTTTCTTATCTGGCAGGCGTAGAACTAGTTTGCCAACGTTATAAGTTTTGGCCCGTACTTCTCTACTTTGGTATCTGCAAGCCTGTTGCTGATAAAATGCGGAACGGGCTTTGGCTACATCGCGCTCCTCCTCCATGGTGTCCAGACTGTCCTACCGATCGAGCTCAGCTTCTCTTTCTTCGTACATGCACACTCAAGGTGAGTCATGAATTATGTCACAGGGCAAGACTGCCTCTGCGCCATACACCATAAAGAACGGTGTATATCCGGTACTACGATTCGGCGTGGTCCACAGCCCCCAGAGTACGGAGTCGAGCTCCTCTACCCAGTGGGTGTTAGACTCCATTAAGGAACGCACTAATCTGGGTTTAATGCCGCTCATTATAAGACCGATTGCTCGCTCGATTTGACCGTTGGTTTGTGGGTGATAGACTGAAGCATAATCGAGCTTGATGCCCATTTTGCTGCACCAGAGTTTTACCTCATCGGATATGAAGTTTGTGCCGTTGTCAGTCATGATGCTGTGGGGGACGCCATAACAGTGTACGTCCCCAGATATGAAGTCTATCACTGGTCTAGATTCGGTTGTTTTAACATGTTTGGCCTCTATCCATTTGGTGAATTTGTCCAGCATGACCAATAAGTATTTTTTTCTTGTGGGTTCCCCCTTTAAGGGGTCCAACCATGTCAAGCCCCCAGACCGCGAAGGGCCATGTAATGGGGATTGTTTGGAGGGCGGTGGGTGGCATGTGGCTTTGATTTGCAAAGAGCTGGCAACCGGCGCAACGTTGCACCAAGTCCTGTGCATCTGCCCGGGCCGTTGGCCAATAGAATCCTGTACGGAAGGCCTTGCTTACAAGAGCCCAGGCTGCGGCATGGTGACCGCCGAGTCCGGCATGGATTTCTGCCAAAAGGTTCCGCCCTTCCTCTTCGAAGATGCACCTTTGAAGAACTCCGGTAGTGCTTTTTTATACATTTCTCCCTCATGGACCCTGTAGGCCTTAGATCGCCGCACTATGCAACGTGCCTCATTTTGGTCCTTCAGAAGTTCCTGCCTAGTTAGGTAGGCCAGGAATGGTTCTGTCCACGGGGCGATAATGGCCATTATTACATGGGTTGAAGGTGTTATTTCGGTGGAGGAGCCTCCGATTGTGTCAGAGTATTCGGTATCGGGCATTTTGGCCGGGTCCGGACTATTGTTACCGGTGTCCCCTTCCCATACTACGGATGGCTTGAACAGACTTTCCATAAATATGTTGGGGGGACCGCATCGCGTTTTGCACCGATGCGGGCGAGGATATCCGCCGCTTGATTGTTTTCCTGGGCCACATGGTGAAATTCGAGTCCCTCGAACCGAGCTAACATTTTTAGGAAGGAGTTTTGGTAGGCCGCCATTTTCGGATCCTTGGCATCAAAGTCTCCATTTATTTGGGATATTGCAAGGTTTGAATTCCCGCCCACCTCCAGGCGTTGAATTCCCATGGAGACCGCCATCCGAAGACCATGCAATAGGGCTTCGTATTCGGCTGCGTTGTTGGAGTCTGTGTAGAATATTTGCAGTACGTACTGAACGGTATATCTGGTTGGGGACGTCAGGACGACGCCAACCCCTAGACCAGCGATCATTTTAGAACCGTCGAAGTGCATGATCCAATTGGAGTATGCGCCGTACTCATTAGGGAGTTCGGCCTCCGTCCATTCGGCGACAAAGTCGGCCAATACTTGCGACTTAATGGCTCATCGAGGTTTGTATGTTATGTCGAACGGGAGGAGCTCAATAGCCCATTTGGCAATCCGGCCCGTAGCGTCGCGGTTGTTTATAATATCATTAAGTGGCACTTCCGGGGCTACTGTAATCGAACACTCTTGAAAATAGTGTCGCAGCTTCCGGGATGCCATGAATACCGCATAGGCTATCTTTTGATTATGTGGGTACCGTGATTTGCATGGAGTGAGTACAGTGGATACATAGTATACCGTCTTTTGAAGAGGGAATTTATGTTCATCAGCTTCTCGTTCGACGATGAGCACTGCGCTTACAACTTGATGGGTTGCCGCAATGTACAACAGCATTGGTTCGCTGATATTTGGCACGGCCAGGATTGGGTTTGAGGGAGTCCTGGATTAGGGGGTGTTCGGGTAGCCGGACTATACCTTCAGCCGGACTCCTGGACTATGAAGATACAAGATTGAAGACTTCGTCCCGTGTCCGGATGGGACTTTCCTTTGCGTGGAAGGCAAGCTTGGTGATGCGATATTCAGGATCTCCTACCATTGTAACCGACTATGTGTAACCCTAACCCTATCCGGTGTCTATATAAACCGGAGGGTTGTAGTCCGTAGGAGAGAATCAACTCCATACACAACAATCATACCATAGGCTAGCTTCTAGGGTTTAGCCTCCTTGATCTCGTGGTAGATCTACTCTTGTACTACCCATATCATCAATATTAATCAAGCAGGAGTAGGGTTTTACCTCCATCAAGAGGGCCCGAACCTGGGTAAAACAAAGTGTCCCCTGTCTCCTGTTACCATCCGGCCTAGACACACAGTTCAGGACCCCCTACCCGAGATACGCCGGTTTTGACACCGACATTGGTGCTTTCATTGAGAGTTCCTCTATGTCGTCGCCTTTAGGCCCGATGGCTCCTTCGATCATCAACAACAATGCAGTCCAGGGTGAGACTCTTCTCCCTGGACGGATCTTCGTCTTCGGTGGCTTCGCTCTGCTGGCCAATTCGCTTGGCCACCTTGAGCAGATCGAAAGCTACGCCCCTGGCCATCAAGTCAGGTTTGGAAGCTTAAACTATACGGCTGACATCCGCGGAGACTTGATCTTCGACAGATTCGAGCCACAGCCAAGCGCGCCGCACTGTCTCGATGGGCATGATATAGCTCTGCCGCCGAACAGCGCCTTGGAGGCCGCGCACGCATCGGTTTTGACCATTGATTCGGAGCCTACTTCACCGATCGAGGATCAGCGGTTGGACGTTGCCTCAGGGGCTGCGATCTCAGAGGCGATTGAGCCGAACTCCATCCCCACACTCCGCATGGCCTGTGACTTCGGGGAGCCGGATTCCTCTCCGAACCCCGAGCCCTCCGCGCCCCTGCCGATCGAATCCAATTGGGCACCGATAATGGAGTTCACCGCCGCGGACATCTTTCAGCACTCGCCCTTCGGTGATATCCTGAATTCTCTAAAGTCTCTCTCTTTATCAAGAGAGCTCTGGCCGTACTGCGGTCAGCAAGATTGGGATACGGACGATGAGGAAATTCAAAGCCCACCCACCACCCACTTGGTAGCCACCGTCGACAATTTAAACGGCGTGCTCAACTTCGACTCCGGAGACATCGACAGTATGGATGACGATGCAGGAGATACCAACAAACCAACGCCCATAGGGCATCGGACAGCCACCTCGTCTCACGATGTGTACATGGTGGATACCCCTAAAGGAAGCGACAACGAGGAAAAAGGGGATGGGACGGGAGATCGACCCCCCGAAAAGCAATCAAAGCGTCGGCGCAAACGACGATCCAGGCCTCGCCTCAACAAAGACCCAGCCATAGAGCAGGACGAGCCGGTAGACGACGAGCAGGCCTTAGAGCAGCCGTCCGAACAAGGCAGCACGGATAGGGAAACCGAACATCCCTCCCCCGGTGAAAACGGCATCCCGGACGACCTCACACCAAATAAACCTATGGAGCAGAAGAATCTCCACGAGAGGCTCGTTGCAACCGCACGCAGCCTAAAAAAGCAAAAGCAGAAGCTAAAAACAGCGGAAGATGCCCTCCGGATTAGATGGAGCAAAGTACTCAATACCACAGATAAGTACGGCTACAGTCGCCGCACTAAAAGCTATCCGAAAAGAAAGCTACTGCCCGAATTCGACGAAGAGGCCTCAAAGCCCTCGCATTCAAAAAATGAAAAAGCTGCACGGTCGGATAGGCGAACCCATAAAGCGGCAAGTGGTGCCGCACCTAAATCGGCATGTGACCCTGTTAAGGATCCGCATCATGGCCCAGTCAGGTCCATTTACGGGCCAAGAAAGCAAGCTCTCGTAAGCAGCACTATGAAGCCATCATCAGAATCCGGCATACCCAAATACAGGGGCGCCGCACACCCCCTATGATTCACCGATGAGGTCCTGGACCATGAATTCCCAGAGGGATTCAAACCCGTAAACATAGAGGCATATGATGGAACAACAGACCCTGGAGTCTGGATCGAGGATTATATCCTCCACATACACATGGCTAGAGGACATGATCTCCACGCCATAAAATATCTACCCCTTAAGCTTAAAGGGCCAGCCCGGCATTGGCTTAAAAGCCTTCCCGAAAACTCAATTGGAAGCTGGGAGGAGCTCGAGGATGCTTTCCGAGCAAACTTTCAAGGGACCTATGTCTGGCCTCCGGATGCAGACGATCTTAGTCACATAACTCAACAACCCGGAGAATCAGCTCGGCAGTTCTGGAATAGATTCCACACTAAAAAGAATCAGATAGTCTACTGCCCGGACGCCGAAGCCTTAGCAGCTTTCAGGCATAATGTCCGAGACAAATGGCTCGCCAGACACCTCGGCCAAGAAAAGCCAAGAACAATGGCCGCACTAACAAGCCTCATGACCCGCTTTTGTGCAGGGAAGGACAGCTGGTTGGCAAGGTGCAGCCCCAGTAACCCAAGTACATCCGAAACTAGGGATGGAAACGGAAAACCGCGACGCAACAAGGACCATCGCTGGACTAAGGAAAAAAATCCGAAGAGCACGGCAGTCAACGCCGGATTCAAAGGCTCATGACAAAATCAGGAAAAAGCCCCCCCAGGATAAGAGGGATGATCCATCCAACCTGAATAAAATCTTGGACAGGATATGTCAGATACACAGTACTCCCAGGAAGCCTGCTAACCATACCCACAGAGACTGTTGGGTTCTCAAACAATCCGGCAGACTCAATGCCGAACACAAGGGGCTCGA
Source organism: Triticum urartu (assembly GCF_056163025.1). NCBI lineage: Eukaryota > Viridiplantae > Streptophyta > Magnoliopsida > Poales > Poaceae > Triticum > Triticum urartu. The sequence goes on along the minus strand of NC_141875.1, from coordinate 140,449,834 downwards.
CACACCAAGCGAAGACGAGGACGAACCCCAAAAGCAGAGCACCAGGAAACAAAAGAACTTCCCACAAGAAGTAAAAACAGTAAACTCACTTCACATAACAAAACGTGCGGCGTCCGTAAAGGTACGCACTACACGGCCCAAAGGGTCCTGCCACTGGTTGTCAAAACCGATCATCTTCGATCAGCTAGATTATTCTAGGAATATCAAGAATGTAGGCTGGACTGCCTTGATACATGATCCAATAATTGGCGGACTCAAGCTTTCAAATGTCCATATGGACGGCGGCAGTGGACTAAACCTGATATATCAGGATACAATCCAGCACATGGGGATAAACCCAGCAAGAATCCACCGTAGCAAAACCTCCTTTCAAGGGGTAATACCGGGTCCGGACACCCACTCCTGATCACAGTCACATTCGGCTCTGCCGATAACCTCCGCCGCGAAAAGCTGACCTTCCATATCGTCCCGTTTTCAAGTCGCTATCAAGCACTACTGGGACGCGAAGCTTTCGCTCGCTTTAACGCAATACCGCATTATGCATCTCTTACGCTTAAGATGCCCGGTCCACGAGGCATCATCTCTTTGAAGGGGAAGCACTAAAGTGCGCCTCCCCAAGCGGAGGGCTGTGCGGCCGCTTTGACAGCCCCACAGGAAAATGGCCTCACTGGCCAAAAAACTTCGAAATAGGTCATTCAAGACCATGAACGCGGATAGACGAGTTCGGTGCAAAATCATCATTGATGCAGGCCTAGAAGCCATATACCCCCGCACTAGGGGCTCCACGCATATACAATGAGAGACAATAAAGTTCAAACTTATATCTTACTTTATACTTTGCTTATTTTAAACCTTTTCGGCACGACTCATTTTGAACTCAGTTCCTTTTTTTTACAGATGAACGTCGTGCGGCGCCCGTCCAGGATACGGCACAACAGAGACACAGGCGCAGACGTGCAGTAGGGACCCGTCCTAAAGGATTATTTTAGATTAAGACCCTGCGTAAACCTTTTTTACTGTCTCTTGTTGCTACACATCCCCTGGTTTTTTCTTTCTAGTATAACCAAGAGGAGGCTGGCGTCTTGGCATGTGGCCATGTCAGAATTTTTGCACGTACCTAGACACTAGGGGCTTTTTTAATAAAGAGTGTTGTTTTGCCCGCACTCATAAAGACCGAACACCTTAGGGAGTGTTCGGCGTCGCGAGTTTTGGCATTATATGCATCAGCTCCGAATCATGTCTTTGGTCAAATGTTGGGTTGCCCGGCTCCTGAGTTCGGCTACCTTACGTTCCGCTCTATCGGCTAAGGTAGCACCAGGAGAACTACTGCGATTGTGCCTCCGGTTCGGCCAGGGCGAGCACCTCAGTAGAGAAAGCCAAAAACTGATTGTCATGATGTAGCGTGAGACTGGTGTGACACCCCAAAAAAAATTTTGGCCTTGTTTTATTGAATTAAATTTTTTGCGAGGAATTAAAACTTTGATTTTTGGACTCCCTTTTGATTTTTTGAAACATTTCCTTTCTTATTATCATTGAGTTGTTCCCTAAAGTGAAAACCTTTCAAATATGTTATTGGACTTGTTTAACCTCTCAAGAAAAACTTTTCTTTTATCAGTACAACTAATTACATAATTAATTTGCTTGATCTTTATTTTCTTGAAAAATGGTTTTCCAAGGTTATATGGCCATAATTGAACTACAACCATTTGACAAATTCACCTAAAATTCCAACCAAAATTTGGAGATGTCATGTGATGTTTTTAAATCACTTTTATACAAAAATATCTTTTATTCATGTAATATTTTGAGCTCTGCATCCATTTTTCTTCTCTGGTCCAGAGTGCAATTTTGCACTACAACCCATTTAAATATTTCTTTCTGGCCTTCACCAAAATTATGGGATGTTGGTAGTAGCATATGATTCAACTTTATGCAAAAACCCAGTGATGTTATTTGAAAATTTTGAGTGACTCAACCTCATTTTCATTCTGGTCCAGCCTTGTGATTTCTACTACAACCCTATTTATTTTTGCTCCAGTGACCTTGTGCCTTCTCCTACTTGTAGTCAACCCTACAAGACCCCTAAGTCCAGGAGCATGCACCCATTTGAATATTTTTGGTTCATGAAATAATGCCATTTATCTCCTGTCCAGAATTGTAGTTTTGCAAAACTTGCACTAACAAGTTTGTGCTTTTCACAAACTAACCTCACCACCCTCTTATTCATCTAAAGAGACCCCACTCTGGAAGTTTTGGCCACTCCAAGAAATGCCTAGGTGCCTGTGGCATTTTGTCAAACACCTAGAGCGCATGAACAGCTTTGACATGAATTTTGTCATTGCACTGTGAACTTGCACCTCTGATCAAACTAACCTCTCCACTAAGCCTCTAGATGACTTTAACCTAGGTCTGTCAAACCCCAACCTCACCCGAGACCTCTAGCATGCCCTGGCATTTTGTCGAGCACGTTCCGTGCGTGCTCTGGGCGTGAGCAGAGCACGCGTTTTGCACGTGCCGCGCCCGAGCCGCCGCGTTGCGCCCCTGGGTTTGGCTCGATCTGCAGATCCGCGCCACGCGCTACCCTTCTCACCACAACGCGCCAGGAGCCCCTCGCCACGGCTCCGGCAAGCCAGGAGCTAGCCGCCACGGCCGCCGACAGCCCCTGCTCAGTTCAACGCCGCCCAAGCCTCTCCCGCTCGCCACCTGGCCCGTGGAACAACGTGAGCTCATCCACAAGCAAGTCCACTAGCGTTCGTCGCTGCCACGACGCCCTAGCTACAAAATGGCGGTCACCGGCGACCTTATCCGCGGCCACCGTCGGAACCGACCCCGATCGCCTATTTAAGGAGCCCCGAGCTCGTCTCCGCACGCAGGCAGTCCCAAGCCATCTCCCTAGGACCCCCATTGGCAGCCAATCGACCCGGGGAGGTATCCTTCCCCATCTCTGGCAACCGCAGCCGCCGCCACTGCCTCGGCCATTCCAGCGCTACCAGAGCCTTTCCCCCTCCGTTCTCTTCACCAGGAGCTCTCTCTTCCTCCCGTGAACCCATCCCCCTACTCGATTTTGATCGGGAACCACCGTAGCCCCAAACTCACTTCGCCCGACGGCCACCGTCCGCTGCGGAGCTCGCCGCCGGCAGCTCCGTCCACCCCAGAGACCAAAGTGACCACCGGAGTGACCGCCTCGGCCCCCTGAGCCCGCGGGTGACCTCTGCTTCTCAAACGGCGCTGCCGTTCGCCGGCGAGCGTCACCGGAGTTCCGCCCCCTCTCGGTCCACGCTGGATAAGTGGAGGCGCGTTTCCAGAATACGCCTTCGACGTGTACGTATATTCGAAACGTTTTTCTTTTTTTTGTTTTAATTTTAAATAACAGATTTTGACCAAAACTTTGACTGAGCTTAACTTTTTAAATACAACTCCAAATGAGTTGATTCTTTTTCCTACATCCCTCAAATTCTGTCTATTGAGATTTATTTGAAAATTTTCCAAACAACTTTTTTTTGTACTATTTTTGAAATATGTGTTATTTGCATATTTTTGAAAATAGGATTTTGGAAGAGAAGAAAGCTTTCAAAAGATTTGGAGTGCACCCTGCCCTTCCACACCATGAAGGCAAGCATTCTGAACCCCGGCATAATATTTTTGGTGTGTTAGTTGACTCGTTTATAACACCATCTCCTTTCGGAGAACTCGTTATTTTATGTGGCGATGTGATCATTTGCATGAAGGCATATTAGTGATTTCCTTGCTGTTGGAAATGAATATACTTGTGATGGTAATCATCCTCATGTGCCTTGCATGCATGCCGGAAAGGAATCCGGGAAAGCCTCTGCCTTGGGTAGGAGTGAGCTTGTCGCCGGTCCCCGTCGGGACGGTTATGTCCGGTATGGCATAGTAAGGTATAATGGGTGGTGATTTCGTCGGTTGAAATATATTTGATATACATGTCATGCAGGGAATTTATAAACCTCCTGAGTCGACCGTAGATCGAGTCTTGTTCCGGTAACCCCCATACGTGTTCGTACTACCACTTGTCCCTGCCAGAGGTAGGGTACGGTTCAGTAAGTTGTTAACCCTTGTCTTGGCACACACCGTACAGAGAGGCCATGGTGGAGGATGTCGGTTGTAGCCGGTAGGCATGCCACCTAGTCAGGGGGCATGGGTGTTTCCGGTTGGGACCGAGAGGGGAGGCCACCCCTTAGAGCGCGCGATATAAATTTGATCCCATGCTACACGAGGTTGTAGCCTCCCCACTTAGAGTTTTGCTTAACAAGTGTCGTGGGTGATTCCAGACACCGATGAGTTAAGCTGGTGTGTGCAAGTTAGGCGTGTTTTCAACAAAAAGGCCGTAGACGGAATTAGTCCCGATGGACTAAAGGAATCCGTTACTCGTGGGTAAAGAGTACACCCTCTGCAGAGATTAAACCTATTCGAATAGCCGTGTCCATGGTTAAGGATTACAGTCTGGGATGGGTCAAGGGTTGGTCTTAGTGTCGGTCTTCGGAGGAGAAAATTGATAAAACCAGAACTTGGATTGTGACTTGTGAAGATTATGGTTATTATTATTTTGGACGAACCCATTATATCATTGAGTATGCCTGCGACGGTTCTACGTCCTGGATATTCATTGTGATTATTTGTTTTATAAGCCCTTTATGTGGTGTCGCTGAGACGCCCGACTGTAGCATTGCTTGTTATTTATTTATTTTATAAGCCCTTTATGTGGTGTCGCTGAGACGCCCGACTGTGGCATTGCTTGTTATTTATTTATTTTATAAGCCCTTTATGTGGTGTCGCTGAGACGCCCGACTGAGGCATTGCTTGTTATTTATCTATTTTATAAGCCCTTTATGTGGTGTCGCTGAGACGCCCGACTGTGGCATTGCTTGTTATTTATTTACTTTATAAGCCCTTTAGGTGGTGTCGTTCAGACGCCCGACTGCGGCATTTTATTCCCCACTCCATTATTGCTTATTCATGTTGCATATAAACAACCTGCTTGCATGCATAAAAGATGTTTTATTTATGACTGACGATGTGATCATAGAATTTTCAGTGCATGATTATCAATTATATTATCCCAGTGTTCATAATGTTTGCGAGTACATTCAAAGTACTCACTGGCTTGTCCCTGGCTATTGTCTTGGCCAGATTTCTGCTTGGAGAGGAGCATTGCGGTGACAGCCCCGGAAACTAAGCAACGGTGATAGCAGCCTCGCGAAGATAGGAGTTGATCTGGTCAGCTATTCCTGTGGGAAATGGAGTCCCATAGACACTGACGACTCAAAAACCGCTTCCGCCATCGACCACTAGAAACCCAATTGTTGTACTCATAGGCCAGAATGGTCTTGTACTACATATTTTGTACTTTTGCTTGGAATTTCTGTATCAAGTTGGTGCCTCATCAGCTAACAATAATCCTGGGGCTGGTGAGCACGACAGCCATTTTTTGGAAATTAATGTCTGGAAAATCCGGTCGTGACAACTGGTCAGCCACTCGATGACCTATCGGAATCTATCGGATTCCTCTGCTTTAACGAAGGACCGCTTCCCGGTCAGGCACATACGCGCCCCGATTTCGGACGAGCGCAGTTTCCACCAAGGAGCTACCTAAAGAGTCTCATTGCCGAACACCTATGGCTAAGTGAAAGTTTTAAAGCATTATAGTCCGGTTGCCTGGCCCGCTGCGCTATCACCTCCTTTGTAGGACCAAGACGCTGGGTTAAGTGTGAAAATGCGTCTTCTGCGAGCACCCCCGCACTATGTGCATGGGGGCTGAAGCCAACGACTGCCATCTTTCAGATTCTATATATATATATATATATATATATATATATATATCTTAAAACGGCCGCATAGAAGGTGTTCCCAATACTTGGAGCCACAAGTATAAAAAAGGCCACTACAGGTAATCAAAATATTACTTTATAATTACATATGCTATCATAACATAGCATCTTTCAAGCACTGCGTCTCTATTACACGAGCGCCTTCAAGAACTTCCTGAAAATAGTGCTCGGAGGGTACTTGGCTTTTGTCCGAATCTCAAGACGCAACAACGGTGGTCTCCATCTCTGCCCAGTATGTCTTGACACGGGCAAGAGCCATCCTTGCGCCCTCTATGCATGCTGATCTCTTCATTTCATCTATACGCGGCACCGCGTCAAGGAATTGCCGCACCAAACTGAAATAACTCTTCGCCTCCGATCTCCCCGGCCACAGATGACCCATGACGTACTTCATGGCGAGTCCGGACAATCTATTCAGCTCGGCCCATTGAGCCAGGCAATCGTCGACTTCCAGAGGACGCTCTGGATTGTGAAACTGTGACCAGAAAAGCTTTTCCACTTCGCGATCTTCCAGATCTTGAAAGTGTTCGGTCGCATCAGCAGCACTTGCTACCAAATCCAGATAGGTGTCCTCCACACTCCACATCCGGTCCAACGGAGCAATCTTCGGATCACAAACCTCCCTCCGCAGCATAAAGGGCTTTCCAGCCGCAATCTGTTCGGCCTGACGCAGCTCCTCTTTCGCAGCTCTCATCGCAGAGCGAGCGTCCTTGGCATCGGCAACGGCCTTCTCTAAGTCCGTCTGTCTCGCCCGGTCTTTTTCCCAAGAAGTTTGCAACGGTCTGCAGCGCTCTTTAACTTCTCGGCCATCTCGGTCATCTCTTCTTTGCTTCGGCAGTGAGGAGCCTGTTCGGCTCTCAGCTCTTCAAGGGCCTTCTTGGCAGCCGCGTTGCTTTTTCTGGCTTGCTCCTTAGCTCGGGCAAGTTCTGCCCTAAGATTCTCCACGGCAGCCGTACCATCTGCGTCAAGCACACACATTGTAAGACACTAGCATGAAGCTCCTCTTACCTGATGCCGCCCGAAGAATTACATACCTTGAGCCTCATCAAGCCGCTTGCTGACAAGCATGATGTCGGCATCTGCCACATCCAGTTGCCGCTTTAGTTCGGCAACATCATCAATTTGGCTTGATTCCGGACACCTCGCCACCTATATTCAAAGGCGACATCTTAGACCTGGGACTATGATCCTCTGCGTGCCGTCATTTCTTGACAATGCGCAGAGTCTCAGGGGCTACTATCTACACAGGGCGCATCTTACTTATGCGCAACTAACAAAAGTGTACATTATCTAACGTACCTCAAAACCCGTTAGTAAAATTTTGACGGCCTCATGCAATCCGCTTTCTGCGGATGAAATCCTTTCAATCACCGTGCCCATCAATGCACGGTGCTCCTCTGAAATAGAAGCTCGCCCCAGCAGAATCTTTAGCTCCTCCGGCCAAGCACCAGACGGTGCCGAACTTGTCCTATGGCCTATTTCAAAGGCCGGACGCGGAGAACCTCGGGAGGCCGCACAGCCACCTTCCGCCCCTGTCGGATTCGGAGAAACCCTCCGCGACGACACCTCAGGGTTGCCTGCCTCGCTGGGCGGCACGGCAGGGGGAGGCGTCCCGCTCTCCATCATCTCCGGAAGAAGATCCCCCAAAGACGAGCTCTGCTGCGAAGGGCTGAGGTCCGAGCTACAAGGTAAAGTTTCGATTAATCTTCTCGGAAATAAAATCAAGGATTTCTCTCATCCCTCAAAAGGAAAATCTTTTCTCCACTTACGGCTCGCTGGAGGGCTGATCCCCTTGAGGAACTCCCCGGCGCAGGACCCTCTGACGAGGATTTTCTCCCCCGTTTCAAGACCATGGTTTCCGGGTCGTCAGAGGCGGCTCTCTTCTTCCCCTTAGGAGAGGAATTGTCGGTTCCTCCCTTCGGAGCAGCCTCCTTCGAGGAGGCCATAGCTTCCTTGTCCTCCCCCTCCAAAGGCATTATCTCCAACATCCTGACTAGCACAGGATCCGGCCTGGTTTCAGGAAGGGGAGCCGGACACCTAATCAGCTTCGAATTTGCTATCCACTCCTGTTTAAAAGGACGGCTCTTTTAGGGGCAAGTTTATGACAATTATACGAATAGAAGGTCCGGGCACAAGGTTGCTTACTTGAGTATCCGGGCGATTGCAGCTTAGGCCTGCGTCCTCGGTTAAATCTGGACACATCTCTTGTGATCCGAAGAACAGACTATACATCTCCACGGGCGTTGCACCCATAAAATTCTGGAGAACTCGTGGTCCCTCCAGATTAAACTCCCACAGGCAAAGGGGGCAACGTTTGCCAAGCAATGTTCGGCGAATCAGCATGACCTGCGTCACCTTGACCAGGTTGAGGTCTCCTTTTAAGAGATCCCTAATGCGGCCCTGCAACAGGGGCACATCTTTGGGTAACCCCCAATCTAATCCTTTGTTGACCCATGACGCTAGCCGTGATGGGGGACCCGAGCGAAAGGTAGGAGGCGCCACCCACTTGGCACTCCTGGGAGCGGTGATATAGAACCACTCTTGTTGCCACAAGCCGAGCTCCTCTTGAAAGGAGCCCTCCGGCCATGGAGCATCGGCATTCTTACTAATGACGGCACCTCCGCACTCCGCGTGCCGTCCCTCGATCATCTTCGGCTCCACTCCAAAGGTCTTGAGCCATAAACCGAAGTGAGGGGTAAACACGGAGGAACGCTTTGCACACAATGATGATTGAGGAAATGTGGAGGATCGACTCCGGAGCTAAGTCATGAAATTCCAGCCCGTAATAAAATAGCAGCCCCCTCACGAAGGGATCTATCGGGAAGCCTAACCCCCGAAGGAAGTGAGACATGAACACTACGGTCTCACCGGGCTGGGGATTGGGAATAGCCTGCCCTTGAACAGGCAACCTATGCAAAATTTCAGCGGTCAAGAACTTAGCCTCTCTCAACTTTAGCACATCCTCCTCCATGACGGAGGAGGGCATCCATCGGCCTTGAAGGTCGGAACCGGACATTGTCGAAGGTCCGAAGCGCCTGGAATCTGGAGCCTAGGGAGTTGGAACTCGAGGCGACGGGCGAACTCGTTTGAGATTAGAAAAAGGAGTAAGGCCTTGGTCTCTTTATAAGAGGTTGAATACTAGGAGCCCTCCCCGTAACCATTTGGGACTCACCTTTAATTGAGAAAACATGCTAACGGGCACGATTGGGTTACCCATGTCTGTATTGATGAGAATCCCGTAAAGAGGGGGGCACACGATCTCTGCTTTGACAAGATGTGCCAAGGAAACCGCCTCGCAAAACATGCTGAGGTGGAAAATTAAAAACGATTTGAGTAAAGGACTTGGCTGTAGTGTGATAGCGCACTACGGAATACATCAGTAGATTTGATTTGTGTTAACATTATTCTCTCTACGGCAATATGTGGAAACTTATTTTATAGAGCCGGACACTACTCTTGGTGTTTACGATCTTCTATGAAGGACTTGGAGGAGGAACCCGCCTTGCAATGCCGAAGACAATATGCGCGCCGGATTCATCGTCATTGAAGCCTGGTTCAGGGGCTACTGAGGGAGTCCTGGATTAGGGGGTGTTCGGGTAGCCGGACTATACCTTCAGCCGGACTCCTGGACTATGAAGATACAAGATTGAAGACTTCGTCCCATGTCCGGATGGGACTTTCCTTGGCGTGGAAGGCAAGCTTGGCGATGCGATATTCAAGATCTCCTACCATTGTAACCGACTCTATGTAACCCTAACCCTATCCGGTGTCTATATAAACCGGAGGGTTGTAGTCCGTAGGAGAGAATCAACTCCATACACAACAATCATACCATAGGCTAGCTTCTAGGGTTTAGCCTCCTTGATGTCGTGGTAGATCTACTCTTGTACTACCCATATCATCAATATTAATCAAGCAGGTGTAGGGTTTTACCTCCATCGAGAGGGCCCGAACCTGGGTAAAACAAAGTGTCCCCTGTCTCCTGTTACCATCCGGCCCAAACGCACGGTTCGGGACCCCCTACCCGAGATCCGCTGGTTTTGACACCGATAGGGTTGGTTGCCAAAATGGCCTTTATTTCTTCCAATCCGACTGTGGCAGCGTCCGTCCACTCAAAGTGTTCGGTGTGCCGGAGGAGGCGATAAAGGGGTAAAGCCTTTTCTCCTAAGCGGGAGATAAAGCGGCTTAGAGCTGCCACGCATCCTGTTAACTTTCGGATTTGTTTGAGGTCTGTTGGGCTAGCCAACTGTGACAAAGCTCGGATTTTGGCCGGGTTAGCTTCAATACCTCTACTTGAGACAATGAAACCTAGGAGCTTTCCGGCTGGTATGCCAAAAACGCATTTTTCCGGATTGAGCATAATGTCGTATGTTCGGAGGTTGTCGAATGTGAGCCTCAAGTCATCTATCAAATAGTCGATGTGTTTGGTTTTGACGACCACATCGTCTACGTATGCCTCTACTGTTTTGCCGATTTGTTTCTTCATACATGTCTGAATCATGCGCTGATATGTTGCGCTAGCGTTTTTGAGCCCAAAAGGCATTGTGTTGAAACAGAAGGGACCGTATGGTGTGATGAATGCCGTTGCGGATTGGTCGGACTCCGCCATCTTGATTTGGTGGTAACCGGAGTATGCATCGAGGAAACACAATGATTCGTGTCCTACGGTAGCATCGATAATTTGATTGATGCGGGGGAGGGCGAAGGGATCCTTTGGGCAAGCTTTATTGAGGTCCTTGAAATCGACACAAAGGCACCAAGATTTATCCTTCTTTGGTACCATCACTAGGTTTGCTAGCCAGTCCAGGTGTTTTATCTCTATGATGAATCCGGCCTCCAATAACTTGGCTATTTCCTCTCCCATGGCCTGTCTCTTAGGTTCGGAGAAACACCGAAGAGCTTGCTTGACCGGCTTGAATCCCTTTAGGATATTGAGGCTATGCTCGGCCAGCCTGCGTGGGATTCCTGGCATGTCTGAGGGGTGCCAGGCGAATATGTCCCAATTCTCGCGCAGGAACTCTCGTAGTGCGGCATCCACGGCAGGGTTTAACTGTGCCCCGATGGAGGCTATTTTTGTAGGGTCCGTTGCATGGACTTGGAATTTGACTATTTCATCTGCTAGTTTAAAAGAGGTCGACTTGGATCTCTTATCGAGTATCACATCGTCCCTGTCCACTGTGGAGCGTAGCATGGTTAATTCCTCGGCCGAGAGGGCTTCGGTTAATGCCTCGAGGGCCACTGCGGCTGTTTTGTTTTTGGCGCGGAGTGCTGTGTCCGGATCACTGGCGAGAGTGATCATTCCGTTGGGCCCGGACATTTTGAGCTTCATGTACCCATAATGGGGTATAGCTTGGAAGATTGTGAACGCCTCACGTCCTAAAAGGGCGTGGTATCCACTGCTAAATGGGGCCACTTGAAATGTAATTTCTTCGGACCTATAATTCTCTGGCGTACCGAATACCACATCTAGTGTGATTTTCCCAGCGCATCGTGACTCCCGACTGGGTATGATTCCTCTGAAGGTTGTGCTACTTTTCTCAATGCGGTTCCAGTCTATTTCCATTTTTTGAAGAGTTTCCTCGTAGATGAGGTTTAATCCGCTGCCGCCGTCCATGAGTACTTTGGTGAGTCGAAAGCCGTCCACAATTGGACTAAGGACCAGTGCGGCTGGTGCTCGGGCTGTTCGGAATTTAGGTTCATCAGTGGCATTGAAGGTAATAGCTGTGTCACTTCATGGATTTATTGCTGCTACATGGCAGATTTCGGCCAATCTGCGGAGTGTTCGCTGGCGCCTATTATTTGACACAAATGTCTCAAAGACTGTTAACACTATATTGTTATCCACGGGATGGTGCTCTGTGGCATTTGGGATAAGAAGATCCTCACCACTTTTGGCCACCTGCCGGGGTATCCAACATGCTCTAAGGCTGTGCGTTGGTATTGTATCCGCTGTACTATGAATTTTGCAGGGTCCGTTAAGCCATCCCTCCAGTACGGTTCCATGCCCTGTAGGGGATTTTTGTTTCTTTGCAACAAGCTCGGGTGTCTTACAATAGTGCACCCTTTTACTTCGGACTGGGTGTGTATTTGGAGCCGAATTATCCCAAAATTTTGTTTCAGTTTTCCAGGCGTTTTCCATCGCACAGTACTTTCGTACTATGTACGCCAAGTCACCGAAGCGTGATATGTCACGGCGACTTAAGGCATTAAGGATTCCCTTGTCTGTGCAATTATTGCAGAAAAGTGAGACTGCGTCTTCCTCGCGACAGTCCTTGACCTTGTTGATCGCAAGGAGGAATCTAGCCCAATAGTGATGTACTGTTTCCTGGGGCTCTTGCTTCATGTGGGAAAGATCGCTTATGTTTGGGTGGGTGGGTGGAATTGAATCCAAACCCTTACCCGATCTAGGATCCAGGGGCCGAGGAATTTCCAATTTTGGAAATTCTGGTTCCGAGGTGTTGCCCGATAATCCTGGCCTGCTGCCTGACTCTAAGTTCAGGGATTGGATGTTGTCCTCCCGCGAACGGGTATCTGGCTCGGAGAGCTCAGGAATCCGGACATAGTTGGTCCTCAATATGGAGGAGTGGTCGCGCATTGTTCCTCCACCACTGCAATATGATGGGTGACCGGTAGAGAGTTAATCTCCCTTTGATCGGGTTTAAGCTCAATCTGATCATAGTCCATAGCGACTCCCAGGGCGGCGATGCGATCCAAGAGCTCGTTTAGGGAGGCGAGCTCCATTGGATCCCTCTGCTCGGCGAGTGCCGATTTGACGTGGAGGTTATTTTCGATGACCTGAGAAGTCATCATCGGCGCGGTGGCCGAACAGGCGGTCATGATGAAACCGCCTAGCCGGAGAGTTTGGCTGACAGCCAAAGCTCCCCCAACAGTAGTACCGTCTTTAAAGACGAGACGAGACATCCTTCCTTCTGGCGACGTCACAGTGGAACTCTCAATGAAAGCACCAATGTCGGTGTCAAAAATGGCGGATCTCGGGTAGGGGGTCCCGAACTGTGCGTCTAAGGCGGATGGTAACAGGAGGCAGGGAACACGATGTTTTACCCAGGTTCGGGCCCTCTTGATGGAGGTAAAACCCTACGTCCTGCTTGATTTATTCTTGATGATATGAGTATTACAAGTGTTGATCTACCACGAGATCGGAGAGGCTAAACCCTAGAAGCTAGCCTATGGTATGATTGTATGTTGTCCTACGGAATAAAACCCTCTGGTTTATATAGACACAAGAGGGGGCTAGGGTTACACAAGGTCTGTTACAAAGGAGGAGATATACACGTCCGTATTGCCTAGCTTGCCTTCCACGCCAAGTAGAGTCCCATCCGGACACGAGACGAAGTCCTCAATCTTTTATCTCCATAGTCCAACAGTCCGGCCAAAGGATATAATCCGGCTGTCCGGATACCCCCTAATCCAGGACTCCCTCAACGATCCTTGGCGATTTTATTGCCAAGGAAATCCACGAGACCCCCGGCAAGATCCTTGTCGGGGACGACCGCGGTGCCGTAGCGGGACCCTTGCCGGGCCCTCGGCAAGACCCTTGCCGAGGACGTCTGCGGGGCTGCAGCTAGGCCCACGTCTGCCAAGACTCCATCGCCGCTCCCATGCAACTGCTAGCTCAACCAGCTGGGCAAACATCTGCATGGCAGTGCGCGGCCTCCACACCAACTCAGCAAGCACCTGCGTGATGGTATGCAGATCTTCGTGAAGGCTCCACCACCGCGCCAGCCCAGCAGCCAGCGAACATGGAACTACAACGCCTCGTCAGCTTGGACGCGCGTCGGAGCCAGGCGAGGCGGCGACAGCTGGGACGAGCTTCTTTGCCGTCCCCAATAAAGCAAGAGGGGCATGTCGGCGGAGCATTAAATGCATTTTCCCGACAATGCCAGAGGATAGAATCAGCCACTGTACACCTTTCCACCTCTTGTGTGCCACTGTGGCGACCCCTTTTGTCTATAAAAGGAGGCCTGGGGCGTAATGGAGGAGGATTCGGGATCTTTTGGACTAGACAGACACCGCAACTAGTTCAATAACTCAAGTACACTCAAATATACATCGAAGCAGGACTAGGATTTCACGCGTCTCCATGGCCCGGACCTGGGTAAATGAGTTGTGTGCTGACTGCCAGACCCGCTCTTTGCACAACCCCGCGCCCGCCAACCGTAGAAGGGATCCCAGTGACCCCATAGGTGTCGTTTTCCACCGACAACCGGAATAAATACCTACACAAATTAATCCAAGGTTGGAGTCCCCCTCGCAATGTAAATGGCTCCGGCTTTGCGAGGGATGGAGAGGTAGCATCAATGTGTGGAAGATACGGCGTGGGAAAGCGAGGTCAATTGAGAGACATATAGATAGAGAGACAAAGTGAGTGTGGTCCGACATTCATTGAAAAGATATATATGCTCTAGAGAGATATTGTCGGATTGTGCTTTTGGGAAGGGTGAGGGCTGTAAGATAGAGCTTGAGAGATGATCCAGTCACAAACATGTAGATATATTTTGTGCATGGGAGGAAGCAAGGTCAATCGATTACGTATATAAAGGAACAGAGATGGAGCGAGTGTGGGTCGTCATGCGATCGAAAGAGTGAGACGGGTTGGAGAGAGTGGCCTAGATAGACAATGTGCGTGAGAGAGTACACAATATGAATATGTCGAATTGGGCTCAAACATGGAGATATATCATTTGTGCCTGAGAAAGAGCGAGGTCAACTGAGACATACACAGAGAGAGAGCGAGAGAGAAAGAGAGAGAGAGAGAGCGAGCGAGAGAGAAAGAGAGATTGAGCAAGCGTAGCCCACCATGAGGTCGAAAGAGTGCGGGTGGCTTGGATGGACTGGCCTACATAGACAATTTGTGTGTGAGAGTATAGAGTGTGTCAATCGAGGCCCGAACAGGGAGATATATCAATTGTGTGTGAAAGAAAACGAGGTTAATCTAGACTCAGATAAAGAGAGCGAGAATGAGCGAGTGTGGCCCGCCCTGCGGAAGAAAGAGTGAGACAGTCTCGAGGGAGTGAGCTAGATAGACAACGTGCGTGCGTGCGCACAAGAGGTTGGGGGCTAGATAAGCAATGCACGTATCTAGCAAGAGAGGGTGGGAGGGAGAGAGAGAGAGCTCGGCATGGGGTGCAATGGCGGGTGTGTGAGGTAAATACATTTGGTAACAGAGTGGAAAATGGGGTTTGTGTAGTTGAGAGAATTAGAGACCGAAACATGGAGAGAAAGAATGAACGTGTGTCGGAAACCAATAGCTTCCTAAGGAGGTTAGGAGAGGAAGATTGACCGATATAGGAAGTATGTAGCTTGTGTGCCGAGGGGGTGGTGGGGCTAAAAATAAAATTTGAATGTAGATAGTATGAGACTTAATATCGGTGTTTCAATTTGGTGTACATTGTAAGATTTGAACTGAGGACCATGCATATGGGTAATTATTTCAAATTCGTGCCATACTAGGTTTGGAAAAGTTGCAATTGACTCGATTGTTGTGCTATTTTGTAGGTCATATGTTTGAATCCATCCAAAGTTTTCTCACTACGATGGTGTTCATCATATACATATGAATTTGCATTAAAAATTAGCATGGATACCGTGAAATGCGAAATCCACGTTAGAATTGGAGATTGCTTTGTGACACACACGCTAATTCAAATAACTAATTATGTGATACACACTCTAATCAACGTTAGCATGGATACCATGGATACTGTTTCAATTTTTTTTCAAATAACTCCTCATTAATTAATTTATAGTATCTCGTTTCGAATGACTAATTATTTGCAAGGAAAACATGGGCATGGTAATACATATAGATTCGTTGGAAAATGAAAGAAGATTCATTTGCATTGTCAAATGTAGGCGCACCAGGCAGACCAGGGTCGTGTCGTGGTGGCCGTGTGTGTCATACGGACATTTAGCACCCGGCCACCCACCCCCTCCCCCCCCCCGAAAAAAGAATGACGACAAAATAAGTTCGTGCTTCAACATTTCGGATTGAAATATCTGGCGGCCCCAATTCCAGCCCTGCAAAATCTCCCTTCTCCACCGTCCCCTTCCGCGCCCAGAATGCTCAAATCCCTAATCCACAGCCAACCCAAGCAAAGTTTGAATCGCCCCTCGTCTCGTCTCTTTCCCCACTTCTGTGCCGGATGACGACGATGAAGACAATGGTCGTGCTTCACCACCGCACCGGAGCTACCTCATCTATGCCCTCGTCCACCGCACCGGGTGGTCCATTGACAATGTTGGTCGCCGCAACCGACGTTCCTCACAGACACCGACTTCCACCGCATTAGGTGCTCTTCACTAACGTAGTCTCCCACCTCACCGGGGCCACTTCACCGAGCACATCGTCGCACCTCCGCCCCCGAGGCCGTTGGGGCTTCACGAACGGTCTCGTCCACAGCATCGTAGCACTCCGCTGGCACTCAAGATCTGCATCCGTGCACGGCCAGCCAACGCCATCGCATTGCCCTCAACGGCTCTGAAGTGACCCACACTCTAGCTAGGCGAGCATGCCCAAACGCCGGCCCGAACTATGTATCCACACATCACTCCCTTGTGCACTATTCCGATGATGTTTGGATATCCTTTCACTGCTCTCTTAGCTTACACACCTATGCAACTCTGACTTTAACTCTTGTTTCTTCTGGAGATATCATCTGAAACAAGCAAAACCAGTTTTTAGCGAAGCATGATGGCGCTACGAGATCTGGTGCACATCCCGCACACCGGGATAACCTTGTAAGTATCTGTCCCCCGGTACAACAACAAGGTTGATTCCTCTTATTTGATCAACCATTCAGCGTGTCAAAAATGCAAAGGGGGATACAAGGAGCACAAGGCCTGCACATCCAAGCAAGTGGTAACATGGAATTGTACATGGAACATCCCAAGCACAAGCAGAGCTGCAGTGAGCCTGTACAACGAGCTAGCATAAGTCCCTGCATTTCATTTAGTTCGTACTGGCTTGCGTGTATGATTTGTGTGCAGTGGCGGATCCACGTATTCAAGTTACCAGGGGTGAACATTTAACTTAAAAAATACGAAGTCACTTGCACTCCAAAAATCAACATAACTTGAGAAATGTGAAGCTACACGCACTTTGAAATCCAGCAAATGATCCAAAGTTGTTCAGATTATAAAACACTAAATGATGCAAGCACCAAAAACACAAAATGCAACATGGTGTACAAGGACTACTAACATGTTATGTACCTTCTTGAATTATTCATTCTTTAGCTGAAAATATCGAAGTGTAACTGCACCTATAACAATGCGCAAACTGCATATCAATATATCTATCCTGTAGAAGTATGCCAATAGTTTCAAACAACAGATTAGAAAAGTATTTATGCTACGTTCTCATGATACGTGGACTTTCTGGTAGATGGCCTCGACGTTTCCTCAAGCCATGAAAATGTACTATAATTTTCTTGTCATCAATGCCTGCAAATCTCTATGTCTCTCTCAACATAGCAGATCACCATTAGACACTAAATCCTTCAATGGGAGCTTGCCAAATGCTTGCATTAGATCCCTCGTTAGACACTATATGTTCATCACCAGGAGCAGCCTGTTCATTAGACACTTCAGGATCGAGAACAACATGAGCTTGTATGTTTGCACCAGAAACTTGATTAGATACATCAGATTCAGTCAGTTCAGTATTGATTGGGGGAGTTATAAAATAAGCAGAAATTGGTTTCATTTTCTCATAGATTCCCTACATACAAGCAATTTTACAATACCGTCAGGTTTAACTATTGGCCAGAAATTAAACAGTTGAATTAGACATAATCAGGCACGTGATGTACCTCCTCGTTGCGGATGCTGCTCTTGCAAGCTCCGACTATCCGTTTGCGCAAGCTCGATGCATGCCCGTTCTGCCGCCGCTGCCTCCCATGTAGGCTACACCCAGGGTTGGATCTTCATCTTCTTGTCCTTCCATTCTATTGAAGCCCGGTGACCGCCCTCCAACGAGGGCGCGAGGAAGTGCTGTGTCAGTTTGTCCAGCGACGGCTAGGTTAGGAGCGAACCAGACTGCATGCTGGAGAAAAGTAATTAGGATTTTTCCTGATGTCAATCAATATGGGAGGCGCTTGTTTGGGCCGCGAGCCTGCTATAGGGCCTGCCTTGCACTTACGTTATTGGCCCATCCAAATTGAAACATTTTTCTTCATTTTTAATTGCCTGCTCGTGCGTTGGGACGAACAAAACTAGCCTGGGCCAACCTAGACGACTCAAACCAGGTGCACACTTTCCAGCCACCCGAGGCGGCCGCCCATACCAGCCCATACGGCGGTGTCTCCCCTTTTTGCTTGTATGATTGGGGTAGTGAAAAATATTCAATTGGTGCTTTTGATTTACCCACAGAATGGTTGAATTGCTTGTTTCTATGAACTGAGTTCGCCAATAATGTGAAGGATGCCGGTTTTTTCATCCTATTGTAGATTTCTTAGATCTCGATATGCCAAATGTAATCGCATGAAATATACAGTAAAAACCAATGTGATGTGTGTGGCTACAACTAGTCTGACTACATGTCATCATATAACATATCAAGGACGCACCATCTTACCAGATTAACCATTTGACTTACCAATGCAGTGTAGGAAGAAAGAAGTATTGCGACTGCGTATCCAAGCAATTGATGCCATGGACTCCTTCGTACAACCTTGTAAGCGAAAAAGAAGTTGCAGTGTGCCTGTACAAAGAGCTAGTGTAAGTTTAGTTACATGCTTCTCGGAATTTTAGTTAGCCACTTATTGCAAAATTGTTCAATTACGTTGCTTGGATTAATTTAGTTTACTACTGATTACATAATGCCATAGCCTGTTAATCCTATTATAGACTGCGCCTATCTATGTGTTTGATACTTACTGTTAAGAATTACCTGTTTTCCTGAACTTAAATAGCTACTTAAGCACATAGATAGCTAGTCATATGTACTTCTAGGGTGCAGCAGAATTCACGTGTAATTTACGTTCTGATATTCTGTTGGTTTAAATGGTTTGCTGTTATCACTTGTAGCACTAGTAATGTTTGCATGTTCATAGATAGACAACTGTCAGGTTTATATGAGGGACACCGTCTTTTTAACTTATATATGTGTTGGAATCATTTTGCTTACATCAAAGAAATTTAGAGATGTCTGTGTTGCTGGTAAATAGTACCGACTTGTTACTTTAATACGTTGCCAAGAACTTGTTAGTTTTATTAGTTCATGTGTAATTAAATACATTGCCAAAACTGGTTAGTTTTACTAGTTTGACGTTAGTTTCTTATGGCTATTGCAAAACTTTTAATATTGATTGCTAACATTCAAGTTTGCAGGATCCAACTGAAACTCCGTTGGCACAACAGGTATGTTTTTCAGAAACTTCCTTGTTTACCTGGTTTGCTGTTGTAACTTGTTGCTGTAATCATCTTACCAACTTCAAGTTTTCAGGATTCACTTGGAAGTCCAATTGCACATCAGGTACATTTTCAAAAATATATTTGTGTAATAGGTTTGCTGCTGTAACTTGTTGCACTAATCAAGTTACTGAATACTCAAGTTTTCAGGATCCAAGAGAAACTCCAATGCCACAACAGGTTCCTTGTGCAAAACTTGTCTGTTTAACTACTTTGCTCCTGTAACCGGCTGCTCTAATCACGTTACTGGCTAGTCAACTTTTCAGGATCCAAGAGAAACTCCAATGCCACAACAGGCACCTTTTGCAATACTTGTTTTTTTAACTGCTTTGTTGCTGCAACAACTGGTTACAATGATGTTAATATCTACTTTTCAGCATCCAATTGAAACTCTTTAATTCCTTGTTTGTTTAACTGGATTGCTGTTATAACTCCTAGTTGAGATGTTTTGCCAACTTCAACTTTTCGGGATCCAATCAAAACTTTAATGGCAAAACAGGTTAGCCCATGATCAAAGAGTAAGGTCCCCATGGACGTTGTATCATCCCACAGCAGTGGCACCGGCCCAATCGTGCATCATGAATTGCCAATTGCTGATGCTATAGAGGCTAAACTTGTGGTAGAAAGAGATTCTGCTTCTGCACTTAGAGATGAAGTTGACATGTTGAGGAAGCAAACAACACAATCACAAGCAATACTCAAGACAACCATTAAATATTTGGTGGATTTCAAAACGAAGCAAGCTGAGACTGGCCACATTGTTAAGGTCCTGAAGGAAAAAAGGAAATTAAATTCCCAGTTGGTAAATCATAGGTGAAATGTTCTTTCCATCGTCGAATAACCTTTGTATTGTTTATTCATGTAATCGATCAAGCCATTTGTTTTAGAGATCATGTAATAATTTTTTTGTTTTTTGGTTTGTAATTTTATTTGAGCACAAGTCTGTATTAATTGATAAGACTCGGAGACATTTCATTTTGATTGTTGTGCCAGACCTACAAATATGCCAATCGGGCTGAATGTGCACTCAGCAATAATAGTAGTATAGATGGACCCTAAGTGGCATGCATCGGAAAGGGCCAAGATGTTGTACTAGCTTCGCTAAAAAGGATGCTCATCTAGCAAAAAAAGTATAACGACCTGGCTTATGTGTGTTAGTTGATATTATTGATCCATATACTCTATAAGTGTTTATATGTGTGTTAGTTTTGTACATTATTGGTTGATTGACTCGGTATTTGAATCTTGATAAATCTCTTGTGTACATATCTAAATGGGATTACACATTATGCTTCATGTGACACTTGAGTTGGACATAAAGTGTTCCAAATATTCGAATTCACCTTAAACTGGATTCTAGCTTCTGAATTTGAGTATCGGCATTTGTAAATCATATTCATATTTGACAGTGGAATACAGCTTTGTCATTATTTTGAAGATATATAAAAACACATAGAATGATTTATAAAGATTCATATAGGAATACAAAATGGATTCGAATTTAGTTGCCAGGGTAAACGTGGA
Organism: Triticum urartu; assembly: GCF_056163025.1. NCBI lineage: Eukaryota > Viridiplantae > Streptophyta > Magnoliopsida > Poales > Poaceae > Triticum > Triticum urartu. The sequence goes on along the minus strand of NC_141875.1, from coordinate 140,429,030 downwards.
TGCTTATTGTCCCAAAATTGAAAAGAAATGACAAATTTCCACTACCACGTCGGCTGCCCAAAGCCAAGTGTTTCAGAGATGGAAATTACTGTCTACCCTTTACACGGACAATCCATCGGCCCGACCTCCACTTCTCTCAATAGGGGTTGGTTAGTAACTTCAATTAGACGTGACACGACCGCCTCCGAGCCCATTCTGACACGATGGGCGCCAAACATGGGCGGCAAAACACATTTGATTCAAGCTCGTCCGAAAGACCTCTATATCTCCCTCCATTTCCCCATTCATACACGGTGGGCGGCAAAACAAACTCGACTCGGACGAAATCGATGTAGGCAAATATTTTCAATAGGAGCAGCTTTGTACACAACTGCCCTACCCGTCAGCCCCGTTCATACACCATGGGTGCGAAAACACCCTCTCCTCGCTGAAATCGCTCTAGGAAAACATTTGCGAGATGCGAGATTACTATCCTATCTCCAACCGACGAGACGTCCAAATTTTAAACGGGGGCTAAGTTCGTAACTTTCCCATATTTCAGACAGGCGCGTCCCAAAAACATGGTTCCCCGTACCTCTCCCTCTGTTTTCCCACTCATACACCGTCTACGCTAGAACACCATCCCCACACCAGCCTCCTCCGTCCGCCACCCCATCCATCGCCGCCGTCCTCCACCCCATCTATCGCCACCGTCCTCCACCATGCCGGAGCGCCTACCAAGACCGCATCGTCCATTGCTAGAGATGGACATTTCTCATCCACGGCGACGGACCAAGAGCCTTACATCGCGCCCTCTCGCTTCATCGGCGCCGTCGTCCTATTTGTCGGGGCCGCTCACATGACCTTCTCTTCCACCGCAATGAGACTTATCCCCTGATGCACCAGTCTATCATCGCAGATCTGCTTCAATGCCACCGACAGCCATCGCACCCCCAATGCTTACACGGCGCCGCAAGAGAGGTGGTACTTCATATCTCCTCAAATTTTTGATCTCAACCAGAAAATAGATCGTAACTTGGTTAATGTACTTTCTTTTTAGCTCCTAGAATTTAGTTCTTAGTTTGAAGCAAACAATGGATGCTAAATAGCATTTCCCTAGTTTGCAGCTTTAAATCTGCCATGGTATAGTCATAATAGGGTTTAATTGATCATTCTTAGGGTTAATTGATCATGTTGGTTCCGTGGTGGTTTCTTTAATAGAAATCGGAGGGGAAAACCTCTTTTGCTCAAAAAAATGCTTAGGGTTTCCCCCTTTTATGATCACTATACGATCAGCATACGTGCTTCGTGTCATAATAGCACTGCTCCACCCGTCAAGCTAAACAAGCTTAGTTGTTTCAAATACGAATCTGATATTATTAAAACATAGTCGTTTAATTGGTCAGCTAAATATTCCTAATTTAGTTCCAAAAATGCATGCATGTTCGCCGCTCGAGTGAGTATCTCTATAGGGTGCCCAGGTGGACCATAGCCCACCCTGGGATTTTGGGTTGGCCTAGGCCCCGATTCCTCTCTTTTATGCTGCATGCTTTCGATCTCTACTCGCCCCTAGCCGACTGCATCACCGGCGACTTGCCATCCCCAGATGGCATGACTCTAGGAGGAGACGCCGGACTAACAGGAGGCCAGGAGCCGCTCGCCCAACAGCGTCAACGTTGCTCGGGCAGGCCGCCATGCCTACCTTCCCAGTCCGTTCAGGGCTCAGGCGTGCAGCACCCACTAAGCCAACCCGATTTATCCTGAGATACGTCCTCAACACTCAGCAGCCACTCCTCATCACCCATTTTCTAATTGATTCATTACTCATTAGGTAGGACTGTCATTCTGGTTTGTTGTGTGCTGAGTGCTACCTACACTTAATGGTTCAGATGTATTTCAATAATCTTTATTACCTGTAAAGTTCACAGGGTTTCAAAATTCCGGCCCTTTTAACAGACACTAGTCATTTTGGATTGTTGGTCGTAGTGACATTGACCCAGATTACTACTGTAGGCCAGGTTTGTTGACAATTTTACTTGTCTTTCTTACTCATTCAATATGATATCCAATTATTCACGTCGATTAGTTGCAAACAATAAGTGCTAGACATACTTCTTGATTCAGATTTTGGACGGTCACTTACTATAGTTACAATTCTACATACTTGGCCTAGTAAGGTCACAAGTAAATGATTGATTCACTACATCTATGCTTGCATTGTCATATTTGTTTCCAATATTCTTTTAGGGTGGACCACCCTGTTTCAAAATACTGGAACCGTAGACATGAGTGAATAGTATTTCTCTGTGTGATCTCTTCCATCATGTGTGGCAACAAACACTGCATTGTATAGAAAGAAAGTGTCATTTCCATCTTTTACATAGACTATGATCTTTTACATGGAATACAATCTGCCTACTTGCTTTGTGTCGCACTACCAGCACTCCACCCTTGAAGCTAAACATTATGCTACTGATAATTCCTTAGTTTATTTGTTGAAATATGAATTTGATATGATTCTAATATTCCTACTTCAGTCTTGAAATGTGTATCTGCCTGTTATAGAGACATACGAGGTTTGTATTTCTATGTGTGGTCTGGCCAGCATGGTTGGGAGTTAACTTTGCATATGCAGGGGTTTATAGGGAGACACTCTTCGAGTTGAATCCGCAATGCATTCCATAGATAATCCGACTACTTTTTATGTTTTCATGAATCTCATATTGTGAACAACATCATAATGATTATGAGCTTGTGCGCATGAAAAGAATAAAGCAGAACAATGCCATGGTTGTCAAACTTGGAATTAAGGGACTAAGATCAAGTTTGGACGCAATGCAATGCAAACGCTCTCCACCTATAGATTCATGCTCAGAATATGATCCTAACAGTGATTCTGAGCTAGAGGGAGACCTAAGTCAATGTAGCTCCCAAGTGGAGGAGTCAGAGGAAGATGCCCTATCTTATTCACCCATCAAGGTGCTTGATCTAACTTTCCAAGGTTATATTGGTCACACATATCTTGCAACTGATGCTTTGCATTGCTTCTACTTTGTTGCACTGCCAATTGCTTTGCTTACACATCGTGTAAGTGAATACGGCCTGCCTATCCGTTTTTAGTACATATTCCATCTGTCATCATACCATATTTATCCATTCAAATGTTGTTCTTGTGTATCAGACATTCAAAAGGAAGAGGGCGATTGCTGATCGCGGAGGAGCACGAGCAAAGTATATGGAAAAGGAAGTGACGCCTAATAAATCAAATAGCCCATTAGGTGTAGTTGCAATATCACCTGACCCACAAAACACCCCAACTCTAGCAGACTCTAGCCCTACTACACTGGTCATTTCTGATGCCCCAACTCAGCAGACCCCAACTACAGCAAACAATATGATGATGCCAGTTGACATAGCACCAGCTCTACGACGCAAAACCCCCATTCCAGCAAAGAGTACACCAAATCCAATTGCCAAATCCCTTTTCGAACCAGAGAGAGCCCCAATTGCAGCAAATAGGACCCATGTTCCATTTCTTACCAGTTTAGTAGATGAAGCTTATATTGTTGTTAGGAACTTTGTGCGCATCTTTACTTCATGGAAAGATTATACCGCAGACACAGAACAATTTCTAGTCTTCCTCCACAACTTACGTGTAAGTAATGTACTAATGTTATTCATGGTAATTAATGCATATGTTCTACTGATAGAAGACACAAGATTTCATTCTTTTAAATAGGCAAGGACTAAACTAGATTTATCAGACAAATTTTCTATAAAGTCTTTGGTGCTACATTTATCAGACAGTGACTGCAATAATCTTGTTACACATTGGCCTCGTCTGCAGCGTAAGGTACTGTCTATGATATAACATCACAATCTGAACTACATTTCTGCATTGGCCTTAACTTCTCACTTGTACGAAAACTGTTAGCAGAAGAACATTCATTCTCAAGGGACCACAGAATCTCGCAACTATACTACATTACATTGCTCTTGTGAGTAACTCTTATCTTGTATGACCATACTTACTGAGGGAGTCCTGGATTAGGGGGTATCCGGATGGCCGGACTATACCTTTAGCCGGACTCCTGGACTATGAAGATACAGGATTGAAGACTTCGTCCCGTGTCCGGGAGGGACTTTCCTTGGCGTGGAAGGCAAGCTTGGCGATACGGATATGTGGATCTCCTACCATTGTAATCGACTTTGTGTAACCCTAACCCTCTCCGGTGTCTATATAAACCGGAGGGTTTTAGTCCGTAGGACAACATACACAACAACAATCATACCATAGGCTAGCTTCTAGGGTTTAGCCTCTCCGATCTCGTGGTAGATCTACTCTTGTACTACCCATATCATCAATATTAATCAAGCAGGACGTAGGGTTTTACCTCCATCAAGAGGGCCCGAACCTGGGTAAAACTTCGTGTCTCTTGCCTCCTGTTACCATCCGGCCTAGACGCACAGTTCGGGACCCCCTACCCGAGATCCGCCGGTTTTGACACCGACATTGGTGCTTTCATTGAGAGTTCCTCTGTGTCGTCGCCGTTAGGCTTGATGGCTCCTACAATCATCAATAACGATGCAGTCCAGGGTGAGACCTTCCTCCCCGGACAGATATTCATCTTCGGCGGCTTCGCACTGCGGGCCAATTCACTTGGCCATCTGGAGCAGATCGAAAGCTATGCCCTTGGCCGTCAGGTCAGATTTGGAAGTTTAAACTACACGGCTGACATCCGCGGGGACTTGATCTTCGACGGATTCGAGCCACTGCCGAGCGCGCCGCACTGTCACGACGAGCATGATCTAGCTCTGCCGCCGAACAGTGCCCTGGAGGCTGCACCCGCAACGGCTTCGACCCTTAATTCAGAGCCAACTGCGCTGATCGAGGATGGGTGGTTGGACGCCGCCTCGGGGGCTGCGATCCCAACGGCGATCAAGCCGAACACCAGCCCCGCACTCCGCGAGACTCGTGACTCCAAGGAGCCGGACTCCTCTCCGGACTCCGAACCCTCCGCGCCCCTGCCGATCGAATCCGATTGGGCGCCGATCATGGAGTTTACTACTGCGGACATCTTTTAGCACTCGCCTTTCAGCGATATTCTGAAGACACTAAAGTCTCTCTCTTTATCAGGAGAGCCCTGGCCGGACTACGGTCAGCAAGGTTGGGATACGGACGATGAAGAAATTCAAAGCCCACCCACCACCCACTTTGTAGCCACTATCGACGATTTAACCAACATGATTGACTTCGACTCCGAAGACATCGACGGTATGGATGCCGATGAAGGAAACGATGAAGAACCAGCACCTATTGGGCCCTAGAAAGCCACCTTGTCATATGATGTATACGTGGTGGACGCACCAAAAGATGATGACAAGGAGCGGAAGGACGCACCGAAGGCTTGTTCCCTCGAAAAGCAGTCAAAGCGGAGACGCAAGCGCCGCCCCAAATCCCGCCTCGACAGAAATAATGATCACATAGACCCAGCGCTAGAGTAGGGCAAACCGCTGCCGGACAACGGCAATCCGGATAATCAAACCGAACAAACAAATTCTATCAAGGATAATGGTCCGGACGACATAACGCCGGACAGGCACCCGGAGCAGCAGAATGCCCGTAAAAGGCTTGTTGCCACCGTGAGGAGTCTTAAAAAGCAGAAGCAAAGGCTCAAGGCTGCGCAAGACACACTCCAAATCAGATGGAGTAAAATACTCAACATAGCAGCGAGGTACGGCGACAATCGCCCCTCCAAGAGCTACCCAAAGCGAAAGCTGCTACCTGAATTCGATGAGGCGGCCTCAGACCCCCCACAACCAAATATCAAAGCAGCCACCTAGCCGGATAGACGACCCCTCTACCAACACTGAGCAGCATACAACGCCACTCACAATACAACACGCGACCCATGCGAGGGCTCACACCCAAAGGGCGGCGCAACAAGATCCATCTATGGACCATGCAAGCGCGCCCCAGCATACAATGCAACACAACAAACATCCGAACAACGCGGTACACCCAGCTACAGGGGTGCCGCACACCCCCTATGTTTCACCGATGAGGTGCTGGACCATGAATTTACAGAGGGATTCAAACCCGTAAACATAGAGACATACAATGGAACAATAGACCCTGGGGTCTGGATTGAGGACTACATCCTTCATATGCATATGGCTCGAGGAGATGATCTCCACGCCATCAAGTACTTACCCCTCAAGCTCAAGGGGCTAGCTCGTCACTGGCTTAAAGGCCTCCCCGAAAGCTCCATTGGAAGTTGGGAAGAGCTCGAAGACGCCTTTCGGGCAAATTTTCAAGGTACTTATGTCCAACCTCCAGATGCGGAGGATTTGAGTCATATAACTCAACAGCCCGGAGAGTCAGCCCGAAAGCTTTGGAAAAGGTTTCTTACTAAAAAGAACCAGATTGTCGACTGTCTGGACGCCGAAGCCTTGGCAGCTTTTAAGCATAGCGTCTGTGATGAATGGCTCGCCAGACACCTCGGCCAAAATAAGCCGAGAACGATGGCCGCATTAACAAGCCTCATGACCCGCTTTTGCGCGGGTGAGGACAGCTGGCTAGCCAGATGCAGCACCAGCGACCCCAGTACATCTGAAGTTAGAGATGGAAACGGGAAATCATGGTGCAACAGCAACAACAAACGCCAGAATAAAGAAGACAGCACGAAGGGCATGGCAGTAAACGCCGGATTCAAAAGCTCTCGGCCAGGTCAAAAGCCGCCCTCTAAAGGCACCAGGGATGAACTGTCCAGCCTCAACAAAATTCTAGACCAAGTATGTTAGATCCATAGTACCCCTGGTAAACCTGCTAATCATACCCACAGAGAATGTTGGGTCTTTAAGCAGTGTGGCAAGCTCAACGCCGTACACAAGGGGGAGGATACACCAAGTGCAGACGAGGACGAGCCTCCCAAGCAAGACACTGGGGAACAAAAGAAATTTCCACCAGAAGTCAAAACAGTAAACGTGTTACACGTGATCACGGGAAAAAATAACGCGACACTCCCAGGAAAATATACCCAAGTGCCTGTCACCGTGAAGTCCTGCCACTGGTCGTCTCAACCGATCACTTTCGACCATCGCGATTACTCAGCAAGTATCCGACACGCAGGATGGGCTGCCCTTGTATTAGACCCAGTAATTGGCGGATATCACTTCACATGAGTCTTGATGGACGGTGGCAGCAATCTAAACCTAATATATCAGGATACAATCCGCGGGATGGGGTTAGACCCAACAAAAATTCGCCATAGCAATACTACCTTTAAAGGAGTAACGCCATGCCCAGGGGCTCATTGTACGGGCTCCCTCCTACTACAAGTTATATTCGGCTCCCCCGATAACTTCCGTCGCGAGCATTTAACCTTCCACATCACTCTGTTCCAAAGTGGCTATCAAGCACTACTCGGACGCGAAGCTTTCGCTCGCTTTAATGCAATACCACACCATGCCTCCCTCACACTCAAGATGCCCGGTCCACGTGTCATCATTTCAGTGAACGGAAATATCAAGCGATCTCTGTGCGCCGAAGAGAGTGCGGCTGCCTTGGCAGCCGCACACTAAAGGCGCCCGGACCAGCGAAAGCATCCAATAGGTCGTCAAGACCTCAGACACAACTAATCAAGTCCGGCGCCGCTATTTATACCGAATAAATGGTCACACCCCTATTTGTCAATACAAGGGGCTCAACGCGCGCAGACAAGTGGCAATTTCTTCTCATCTTGAATTATACATGGTTTCTTTAAAAACTATATTTTTGCACGACAACTTTTTCACCTAAATTCCTCTCTTTTACAGACGATCATCCTGCCACACCCGTCCAGGATACGGCACAACGGAGACACAGGCACAGACGTGCAGCAGGGACCCGCTCCAAGGATTCTTTTTAGATTAAGACCCTGCGTAAACCTTTTTTACTGTCTCTTGTTGATACATATCCACCGTTGAGAAGGATGCTGACGTCTTGGCATGTGGCCACGCCAGAACAATGCACGTACTTGGACACAAGGGGCTTCTTACAAAGGCCATTATTTAGGCCCGGTTTATACCACAAAGACCGAATACCTTAGGGAGTGTTCGGCATCGCGAGTTTGGCCCTATATGCATCAGCTCCGAATCATTATCTTTGGTCAAATGTTGGGTTTTCCCGGCTCCTGTGTTTTCCTATATGCATCAGCTCCGAATCATTGTCTTTGGTCAAATGTTGGGTTTGCCCGGCTCCTGTGTTTTGGTGCCTTACGTTCCGCTTTACCGGCTAAGGTAGCACCAGGAGAACTACTGCGATTGTGCCCTGGTTCATCCGGACGAGCACCTCAGTAGAGAAAGTCGAAAACTGACTTTCATGATATAACGTGAGACTGGTCAACCACTCGATGACCTATTGGAATGTTAGAATTCCTCCGCTGTAACGCCCCGAGACCGATGTGCCAGGTGTCGTGCAGTTATTCGCTGTTGTTGCCTTGTCATTACTTGCATGTCATGCATTGCATATCATGTCATCATGTGCATTGCATTTGCATACGTGTTCGCCTCATGCATTCGAGCATTTTCCCCGTTGTCCGTTTTGCATTCCGGCGCTCCATGTCCTAGGGCGTTCGATCACGATCGCGTGGACGAAAACCGCACCTCATTTGGACTCTCCTAGCTCCCTCTACCTATAAATATGTGTCTCCCTCCGAAAACCCCGCAGTCCAAACCCTAAAATTCCTCCCCGCGCGCCGCCGGACGCGTCCTCACCGGCCGAACATGTCCACCCCGCCCGGCCACCTCACCCCCGCCGCCGCTCTCTTCCAATCGCGCGCATCCACGCGTCCCCAGCCAGCTCCCTCACCACCGCGGCCCGCGGCGCCCAGATCCGGCCCGCCCGGGCCCAAGCCGCCGCCGCCCGAGACGCGCCTGCCCCGTCGCCCGAGACGCGCCCGCCGCCGTGCGCCTGCTCGCCGGTGCTCTCCTCCGCCACCTTCTCTCAAGACGGACGCCGCCACCTTCGCCGGCGACCGCCACCGACCTCGCCGCCATGGGGATTCGCCGGAGCGGAGCTCTCTCGACGCCGACCTCGCCTCCCGTCGTCGGTTTCGCCTGGGAACAGAGCCGCCAGCGCCGGATCCCTCGCCCTCCGACGCCCTTCGTCCGGCGCCGCTCGCCGTCGCCGGAGCACCGGAGTGGCCGCCGCCTCGCTCGATCGGGAGGAGCCCGATCCACGCGTCCCCGTTGACCTCTTCGCGGGCCCCGTCTTCGGCCCAACGCGCCGGCCTCGCTAGGCCTGCCTCGCTTCTTGTTCGTTTTGGGCTCGGCCCAGTGGTGAGCAGCCCGACTAAATCCCGCCCCTGCGACTCATAACTATTTGACGCTCGATGAAATTCTACCAAGTCCCGAGAATCCCAGATCCAAGTCCTAATGTTCGTGGCTCCGTAACTTTGCATCCGTAGCTCCGATTCATGCATATAGCATATCAAAATGTTCATCTCAGAGAGTACATCATTTCATTCCATTGCATCACTTTCATTTGAGCTCATCTTGATGCCCGAAATTCTGTTAGAAGAGGGCTACTTGAGTTAATTGTCAGATCTGTTACTCCGTTTAGCACTTTTGTCATTTTTGCCATGATTAATGTGTGCATGATATGCCCGTGAGTTCTTCTTATGTTTTGTTAATGGTTTTGTCATCTATCCAGAGGTGCAACCCATGTATTTTTAGGATGTGTGTGGTGACTTTTGCAAGCTTGCAAAGTGGTGCACTTGCTAATTCTGTTTTCAGGGACTTAGTAATTCCACTAATTCCTGGGATTGTTTATCTCACGATGCCATATGTTCGTGTTGTTTCCTAGTGATCCATGCCTCTTTTTAGGATGATTAGTAAGGGAATTTTGTTAATATTGTAGTGCTCTATCCATCCATGTCTTTGTTTGTAATTATGGAGCACCCTAGCTTGAGTCAATCGAGCTCTACTTTTTCTTCGTTGTGAATCTGGGCAGATCGTCAACTTGTTTGCGATTTTGCCGATGTTATTGTAGTTGATCTGTGCATGCTATGCCATTGTTATTGCCATGTCTAGCTTGTGTTTTGTGCCTTCTTTATGGGTGTATGCTTGTCTTCCCATGACTTGCACCGTGGTGAGTGCATCGAGCTCGTAAACTGATTATGTTTTTGCTATGTTCGTGTGCTTGTTAGTATATTTTGTGATCCCTTTTGGCTCAAGGTCACTAAGGGACTTTTGTTAAGCTTGTTGAGTAGCTCCATGCCATGTATTTCTTTGTCATAATCAGGTCCTGTAGCATGTTGTTTTGCTGCTCCGAAGAGGGCTATATGATCTGAAATTCCAGACAAGTGTTAATTTCACTACGTCTGAAATCTGTTTTGCATTTGCGTTTTTGCCATGCTTGTTTGAACCTCATAATGGATGAATTGGCCATAGCTCAGTGCTAGACTTTTGTTAAGCATCTTGTGTGCATCCCTTCCATGTATTTTTCTGTCATGTTTGGTGTCTGTAGCATGTTCATCTCGTTGCATTTAGATGCCTACTTGCTGTAAATCGCAGACCGGTGTCATTTTTGATACGCTTGCCATTTCCAAACCGTAACTCCGATTCCGGCGTTCTTTATATCGTTTTCAAGCGATTTCATCTCATCTTTCCAGAGGCACCCTTGGAATTCCATGTTGAGGCCAAGTTCATGCATTTTCCTGTCATATCTTGCATTTTGCATCCCGCATCGCATCCCGCATAGCATATCATCATTGCATCATATCGCTTGATCCTTGCACGTGGTTGATTGTGTCCTTGTTGCTTGTTTGTCTTGTTTGGGTAGAGCCGGGAGACGAGTTCGCTACCAAGGAGCCCGTTGAGTTTGCTTGTGAGGATCCAGTCAACTCTGACAACTGTGCAGGCAAGATGATCATACCCTCGAAATCACTACTATCTTTTCTATGCTAGTTTGCTCGCTCTTTTGCTATGCCATTGCTACGATGCCTACCACTTGCTTGAAATCCTCCTAAATTTCCATGTCACACCTCTAACCCACCTTTGTCCTAGCAAACAGTTGATTGGCTATGTTACCGCTTTGCTCAGCCCCTCTTATAGCGTTGCTAGTTGCAGGTGAAGATTGGAGGCCGTTCCTTGTAGGAACATTTATTTACTTGTTGGGATATCATTATATTGCTATGTTATCTTAATGCATCTATATACTTGGTGAAGGGTGGAAGGCTCGGCCTCTCGCCTAGTGTTTTGTTCCACTCTTGCCGCCCTAGTTTCCGTGATATCGGTGTTATGTTCCCGAATTTTTGCGTTCCTTACACGGTTGGGTTATAATGGGAACCCCTTGATAGTTCGCCTTGATTAAAGCTTTTCCAGCAATGCCCAACATTGGTTTTACCATTCGCCACCTAGCCTTTTATTTCCCTTGGGTTCTGCAGACTCAAGGATCATCTTATTTTAACCCCCCCCCCCCCGGGCCAGTGCTCCTCTGAGTGTTGGTCCACCTGTCAGCTACCGGTGGCCACCAGGGGCAACTCTGGGCTGGCCTACCCGTACCTAGGACAATCTGAGTGTGCCCTGAGAAAGAGATATGTGCAGCTCCTATCGGGATTTGTCAGCACATTCGGGCGGTGTTGCTGGTTTAGTTTTACCCTATCGAAATGTCTTGTTGTACCGGGATACCGAGTCTGATCGGAATGTCTCGGGAGGAGGTCTATTCCTTCGTTGACCGTGAGAGCTTGTCATGGGCTAAGTTGGGACACCCCTGCAGGGATTTGAACTTTCGAAAGCCGTGCCCACGGTTATGGGCATATGGGAATTTGTTAATGTCCGGTTGTAGAAAACCTGAAGTTGACCTTAATTAAAATGAATCAACCGCGTGTGTAACGGTGATGGTCTCTTTCTGGCGGGGTCCAGGAAGTGAACACAGTGTTGGAGTTATGCTTGATGTAGGTTGTTATAGGATCACTTCTTGATCATACTTTTATCGACCGTGCTTTGCCTTCTCTTCTCGCTCTCTTTTGCGTATGTTAGCCACCATATATGCTAGTCGCTTGCTGCAGCTCCACTTCATAACTTTACCTTACCCATAAGCTTAAATAGTCTTGATCGCGAGGGTGCGAGATTGCTGAGTCCCCGTGGCTCACAGATACTTCCAAAACCAGCTTGCAGGTGCCGATGAGACCGTGCAGTTGACGCAACCAAGCTCAGGAGGAGCTCGACGAAGATCTTGTCTTTTGTGTTGCCTTCTTTCTAGTTGATCAGTAGTGGAGCCCAGTTGGGGTCAATCGGGGGACCTTTTGTCGCATTTGGGGTTCTTCTTTTATTTTGGCTCCGTAGTCGGGCCTTGTGTGTATCTGATTGATGTAATGCTTTATTCATGTAATTGGGTGAAGTGGCGATTGTAAGCCAACTATGTATCTCTTTCCCTTATTATATTACATGGGTTGTGTGAAGATTACCTCACTTGCGACATATGCCTTCAATGCGATTATGCCTCTAAGTCGTGCCTCGACATGTGGGAGACATAGTCGCATCGAGGGTGTTACAAGTTGGTAATCAGAGCCTTCCCCGACCTTAGGAGCCCCATTGCTTGATCATATTTAGCGGCCGAGTTGTGTCTAGAAAAATGTTTTGAGTCATTTAGGAATTATATATCGGAGAGCTTAGGAATTCTTTTTACTTCCCAGTCTCCTTATCGCTCTGGTAAGGCATCCTGACGTAGAGTTTTGACTCTTCTCTTCTCAAATTTCACTAAAAAAAATTTTAGGATCACGCGGGTATCTTGGAATCGTTCCGATGGTTTTATGATGAGAACATTGTCTTGGTGCCTCCTGTCAGGGGTTTAGTGGAAGTGTCCCGGGGAGTTGAGCTCTGAGGTGTTGTCATCATAATTTTATCGTTGCAGTTCTGGAATACCTGAGTCTAGTACGCCGACATCGAAAATCTCTTTTATGTAGTTCATTGGTGAGATAACCTCGACGCCACCCAGTACTGGGGCGGGAGTTCGGGAGTATCGCCATAACTTGTATAACGGATGCTTTTCGAAGGTTGAGGTAGATGGTTTTCGAAGTTTTCTTGGTTATGTGTTGAAGGATGGATACAGCTGGATGTAGGATTTGCTAGTTTGGGTAAGATATTATGCTTCCCCTGTATCCCCAACACCTGATTGCATAACCGGAAAGGTTCGGGAGTTTCATAGGTGGGAATTCAAGTAGCTCTTCGAATTTCTTTCCGTCGGATGTATGATATGAAATTGGGGTTCGACGTCTAGTGGTCCGCCTATTCACGGTCGGTTTTACAGTGGTCTCGTTGTGTCTTAGAGAGTCCTTGGCTATGCCGACTCGGGGACGCTTCGTATGTCATGTGCACTGCCTTGTACATGATGGTGCTGTACGATCGAGCCCGTGTAGGCCCCACCACGAAAACTTCGGACGAAATCTCTATCATATGTTTGTTCCGTCTTATTCTGCAAGCCAATCCCTTTGTTTTTGTTTTGAGTTGTGGTAGTCGAGTTGCTTCGATGTCAAATGTTGATTCCATACCTTCCCCAAATGGTGTTCTCATATTACTATGTGAATACTAATCCTTCTCGATCATCGAGTTTCTCATTTCAATTTCTTTTCAACCGGTGTGTCTCTCCTCAAGTGGATCTCATCATTTCAACATCTGCAAGATCAAGTATCAGCTCTCTCAACGGCGTTCATTTCATCCATATCCAAGTTGTCTTTCTTTTTCCCACCCTCCCTCCCTTTTTGTTTCTTCGAGGACCCAGATTTCCTCATCGGATATCCATTCAATTCATGTGAAGTCACTCCATTCTTTTTCGTCAATATTCTTACCCGGTGGTTCTCAAGGAGATGTTCTACTAGTTCGTCATTCTTCATTCTTTTCTTCTCCGGTGGAACCAATTCAAGCTTTCGGTGTTGATCATATCTTCTTCCTTGTTTCAAATATCTTCTCATGCCGGTGCACCTCATATTCATTCACTTCTCGCCATTTAATTGTTCCGGAGTTCTCAAGATATCTCGAAGATTCATGTTTCCACTCTGCAGTTATTCAATATCTTCGAGGACGTTCTCTCTTTCAAGTCTTTTAGGTCAACCGGTGCAACCTCTCTTTAAAATCATTTCAACGGTGTATCTTTTCAGTGGGCCCTAACCCACAGGTCTTTTTCCAGGATCTTACCTGACTCTTCTATTTTCCCGGAGCTACCATCAAATTCTTTTCGAAATTTTACGTAAGAATGCATTGTCATTAGTCAAATGTCTTTCTCCAAGATCTTTCATTTATTTTCATCGTTGGTTCAACCTTTAAAAATCATCATTCCGGTGCCTCAACAATTCTTGGTGGTGTTTCTCGTTGTCATTCGCATCTTTTGAAGACCGAAGAAGTTTTTCTCTTAATCTTGCTCCATTCTCTTCAAGTTTCATGATTCTAGCTTGTTGACATCCTCTCGTATTTGTTTTGATCGTGAGAATTCTTTTCAACCATCCGGAGTAATTCAGGAGTCTTTTCAGTTTGTTCATCCGGAGCCCATCATTTCAGAAGATTTATTAATTCTCAGCTTTCAGTTATCATTCTCCAATTTTACCGGTGCTTCATTCAAATGATCTTTAATTGGCTCGTGATCTCTTCGCCCTCATGTATCTAAATCCTCTCAAGCATCTTCGTGTAATTGCTAATTCTTCCCAGTGTTTCTTTATCTTTACTTCGTTCATTTTCAATTCTTACGATGGTTTGCTCAAGATTCTCTTCCATGGTTATCATATTAAATTCTTTCGTTCTTTTAAATCCTACCGGTGGATCATCGAAGACTTTCTCAAGTTGACGCTATATCTATCATAATCCTTTCTACGAGAATAAGTAGTATGCCAATTCCATTGCTTGTCATCAATTTTAATTGGTGAAGGATACGCATAATGTAATTCTTATTCTTGTTTCATCGAGTTTATTTAATTCCTGTTTTCCGGAGTGGCTCATTATTCTTATTCTTGGTTCCAATAGCTCATCATTCTTTCCTAGAGTTCCAAGCTCTAATTATCACGGAGATCCATCTAAATCATTACAAGGTTTCACTTTGTGTTTTCAACTTCTTTTTCTTTTCGTTTGATACTCCTTCTCGAAGTATTCATCGAGATTCTTTTCTAAGGATCTCAAGCATTCTTCATCTTGCAATCCGGAGTTCAATTCTTTCTACCGTATCATTTGAGGTGGTATTATGTCATTCTTGATGATTTCCCTATGTGGTTCATGATTCACATGTTGTCAAGATTGAGAAATCTTAAATCCATCAAGTTCGTCATGGGAATTATCTTGGGTTATATTTCACCTAAAGCCTTCCCTAAGGATTGTTGCTATCTATGGTGCTTATAAATGATCCAAGCTCTTCTTTATCCTCCCGGTGAAATACTTTCTCATCTCCTTGTTCAAATAAATACAATTCTTTTCCCGTGAGTGGCAGGTTTTCATCTCGTAATTTGAGATGTACGCCATAAGACCATATCAAGATTATTCTTTTCGTTGTTGGTGTTCCAACAACTCCGTTCGACCCTTCTCCTAAGGATGCCTTCTCAAACTCTTTTTTGTGACAGAGGTTGACATTTGCTTCTCCATTCTTTTATTTCAATTAACTATTTTCTATTCTTTCGTTCCGGAGGCATTGTGATGTTGCTCTTTTCAACCCATCATCTCATTTGTCAAAGATCATGTTCTTTTCATGCTTATCCATTTAACCGGAGTGTCGTGTCCTCTGCTCAAGCTCATTTCTTCCTATCTAGTCTTTCATCTCTTTTTAACCGGAGTGCTGTTCGAATTTGGTCTTCCTTGATCCCCTTCCTTAACCGGCGTGTTTTCAATATATATCTTCCCTTCAACCTCAAGGTTTTCGCAATGTTCTTTGAACCTCTTTTCTAACGGAGTGTTTTCGACCTTGTTCACCTTCGTTGTATTTTTTTCTCGAATTTGTGTAACCTTTTCAAGGTTCTTTGGTTTCACTCGTTTGTCAAAGAAGCAACTTAGTCTTACCTCTTCTCTTTCTCTTCCGTTGTCCCTCCGGTGCCATTCTAGATCTCGGGACGAGATCCTCTCGTAGTGATGGAGTGTTGTAACGCCCTGAGACCGATGTGCCAGGTGTCGTGCAGTTATTCGCTGTTGTTGCCTTGTCATTACTTGCATGTCATGCATTGCATATCATGTCATCATGTGCATTGCATTTGCATACGTGTTCGTCTCATGCATTCGAGCATTTTCCCCGTTGTCCGTTTTGCATTCCGGCGCGTCGTTCTCCTCTGGTGGTCATTTCTAGCTTTCTTTCGTGTGTGGGGATTAAACATTTCCGGATTGGACTGAGACTTGCCAAGCAGCCTTGGTATACTACCGGTAGACCGCCTGTCAAGTTTCGTACCATTTGGACTTCGTTTGGTACTCCAACGGTTAACCGAGGGACCGAAAAGGCCTCATGTGTGTTGCAGCCCAACACCCCTCCAATTTGGCCCAAAACCTCCCAAACTCTGCTCCATGTCCTAGAGCATTCGATCACGATCGCGTGCCCGAAAACCGCACCTCATTTGGACTCTCCTAGCTCCCTCTACCTATAAATATGTGTCTCCCTCCGAAAACCCCGCAGTCCAAACCCTAAAATTCCTCCCCGTGCGTCGCCGGACGCGTCCTCACCGGCCGGACATGTCCACCCCGCCCGGCGACCTCACTCCGTCCAATGAGGAGATGCCACATCACCCCCGCCGCCGCTCTCTTCCAATTGCGTGCCTCCACGCGTCCCCAGCCAGCTCCCTCACCACCGCGGCCCGCGGCGCCCAGATCCGGCCCGCCCGGGCCCAAGCCGCCGCCGCCCGAGATGCGCCTGCCCTGCCGCACGAGACGCGCCCGCCGCCGTGCGCCTGGTCTCCGGTGCTCTCCTCCGCCGCCTTCTCTCTCGCCGGACGCCGCCACCTTCGCCGGCGACCTCCACCGACCTCGCCGCCATGGAGATTCGCCGGAGCGGAGCTCTCTCGACGCCGGCCTCGCCTCCCATCGTCGGTTTCGCCCGGGAACAGAGCCGCCACCGCCGGATCCCTCGCCCTCCGACGCCCTTCGACCGGCGCCGCTCGCCGTCGCCGGAGCACCGGAGTGGCCGCCGCCTCGCTCGATCGGGAGGAGCCCGATCCACGCGTCCCCGTTGACCTCTTCGGGGGCCCCGTCTTCAGCACAACGCGCCTGCCTCGCTTCTTGTTCGTTTTGGTCTCGGCCTAGTGGTGAGCAGCCCGACTAAATCCCGCCCGTGCGACTCATAACTATTTGACGCTCGATGAAATTCTACCAAGTCCCGAGAATCCCAGATCCAAGTGCTCATGTTTGTGGCTCCGTAACTTTGCATCCGTAGCTCCGATTCATGCATATAGCATATCAAAATGTTCATCTCAGAGAGTACATCATTTCATTCCATTGCATCATTTTCATTTGAGCTCATCTCGGTGCCCGAAATTCTGTTAGAAGAGGGCTACTTGAGTTAATTGTCAGATCTGTTACTCCGTTTAGCACTTTTGTCATTTTTGCCATGATTAATATGTGCATGATATGCCCGTGAGTTCTTCTTATGTTTTGTTAAGGATTTTGTCATCTATCCAGAGGTGCAACCCATGTATTTTTAGGATGTGTGTGGTGACTTTTGCAAGCTTGCAAAGTGGTGCACTTGCTAATTCTGTTTTCAGAGACTTGGTAATTTCCACTAATTCCTGGGATTGTTTATCTCACGATGCCGTATGTTCGTGTTGTTTCCTAGTGATCCGTGCCTCTTTTGAGGATGATCAGTAAGGGAGTTTTGTTAATATTGTACTGATCTATCCATCCATGTCTTTGTTTGCAATTATGGAGCATCCTAGCTTGAGTCAATCGAGCTCTACTTTTTCTTCGTTGTGAATCTGGGCAGATCGTCAACTTGTTTGCGATTTTGCCATTGTTCTTGCCATTTCGCCCGCGGCCACGAGAAGGACGCGGAGCGCGTGGCCGGCGCCCGCGGCCACACGCCGGCCACCTCCTGCTTCCGCTGATGCCTTGGAGACGTCCAGGGATGCCACGCGACCCCTACGTCCCCCTCTCATCCTCTCGCACTCTCCCCCTCATCTCTCTCACTCTCCCCCATGATGGCCGAGCGCGAACCTCGCCACCGATCGCTGTAGTTGCCACCAGAGCCACCCCCTCGCCCCTCCGACGAGCCCAATAGCTCCGCCTCGTCGCCCTGCACGTCCCCGCCGACCCACCCGACTCCAACCGCCGCCGAACGCCGTCTTCACCCTCGTCTTCAACCTCGGTACCCGCCGGATGCCGTTCAACGATTCGCCTCGCTCCGGTCGCCCCCGAGCCCACTGAGCTGCTCATCGACCTCCCTGTGAGCTCCTCTTCCTTTTCCCCTAGCTCCCGTGCTCGTTTGGCCCCTGTAGCCGCCACCTCCACCGCACCCGAGAGCTCCCCGCCGCCGGCCATGGCGCCGTCGTGGCTAGAGCCACAGTGGCTCGAAGCCAAGCCCACCATTGAGCTCAGCGTAGCACCAGGAACCCGTAGCCACCACCAGCTCCTTCTCCCGTGCACCGTAGCCTCGAAACCAACCCCGCCCGAACTCCGGCCGCCGCCACGAGCTCGATTCCGGCGAGCTCGCTCCACCCCAACTACTCCCACTTGCCCCACTAGATGCGCGCGAGCCCCAGCTACGCGTAGCACGTCTCCGCCGTTGATTTGGTCACCAGGGGATCAAATCCGAAGCCCTCTGCCATCTCGGCCTCGCCGGCGGGATTAGCCCCGCCGACCAGGGGTTTAACCCCAGTTTGACTCCCCTGAGTCAATGGCAAGTGGGCTCCCTCTTTTAACTAAATCAGATTAGTTTTAACTAAAAATAATTAGCTTAATTAACTACTGACATGCGGGACCCACTAGTCAGGTTTGACCTGGACGTTTACCTTGCTGTCATGCGGGACCCACTAAAAATAATTAGCTTACTTAACTACTGACATGCGGGACCCACTAAAAATAATTAGCTTAATTAACTACTGACCTCTGTTAACTAAATCAGATTACCTCTGTTAATTAATTCCAGAAAATAGTCAAAACTTCTAAAAATCATAGAAAATCAACCATAGCTCCAAATGCAAAGATTTATATATGAAAAATGATCAGAAAAATTCAATCTATCCATCTGTAATGGTTTCATGCATGACAAAACAAGTTTACCTTGCTGTTTAAGAAGAATAAGGAAATGCACTATTAAGGCCATGTTTAATGAGTTAATAATTGAATCCTTGATTCAAATAAGTTCAATCCTTTCTGTTACAGCTTGCATTAGGCCAAGGCACATTGATATTGCCATATCATAGCATGCATCATATTGTTGCATCTCGTCATGTGTTGATTGTGTTCCGATGTGTTCTTCGTGGTAGGTTCTGCCTCCGAGGATATTCACGAGTATCCAACTGAAGGGCAGTATCCCACTACCACTCCATCAGGCAAGCAACCATTGATCATTGTGATACAACCCATGTTCTCGCTTCTGCTCTTGATTACTGCATTAAGACAACGCGTTTCAATCTGCTGTGTGCTACGGTAGTTGAACCCTTATCCTCTGCATGACCTGTCATTGCCATAGTAACTAGATGAAACCCACTAGCATGTGTAGGAGTTGATTGAGCCATGTATGTGATTCCTACCTTGCTATGCCTACTATGCTTAGAGTTGTGTCAGGTCTGGTTCATCTGGGTGATGGGCTAGAGTGAAATGCTTATGTCGGTAATGTGAGGGATGTGTTGAACATGTTTTGGTAAAGGTATCAATGAGAGGCCATGTAGGAGTACATGGTGGGTTGTTTCATTGAGGTCGTCCCTAAGAACTGAGATTTGTATGTGTGGTTTAAGATGTAGTTATTACCGTACATTGGGCCCGAAACCAATGGACCCTCTCGGCTTCTTAATCACCCTAGTACTCTGTCCAGGAGTTGCAAATAGTTTCTGGTGTTTGTAGGTTATGTGTTGGCGGCCGTGCGTAGCGCTGACCCTAGGGGTGGGCTATGTTGCGGTAGATACACCGTGGCCGGGTATGCCGGGCGCCCGTTAGGCGTCTCGGGACCCTGTTCACATCGTTCGGGGCCGTATGTGGAAACCTCGGCCGGACTCCCTGCGGATGGAACCTGGATAGGCAATAAACCTAGACTAGAGACTTAAATGTTTAGGTAGGCCGTGGCCGACACCCTCGCTGGGCTTCCGCTTGAAGGTTGTCGAGTACATGTCGTGTAAGCGGCGGTAAGTGGTGAAAGCGTGTATGAAGAAGTACACCCTGCAGGGTATAAAACTATTCGAATAGCCGTGTCCGCGGTAAAGGACTACTTGGTTGCCTATACAGTTCATAGACAAGTTAATGGATACTACTAAAAGACTCAAGATAAGTGTGAGTACCGAGGATGGCCCTTTCGTAGGATGACGAAGGAGGATCCCCGGTGAAGTATTGTGTTGGTGAGTAGTGGACTCGTGTGCGAAAACTATTTTACTGGTGGAGTTCTGTAGGATAGCTTAGCCAAGAGTCAAAGCTGGCTTGCTGCATTAACCCCACCACCCTCTTGAGAATAAGCATGTTTAGTAGGTTCTGATGTAAGACTTGCTGAGTACCTTTGTACTCATGTTTGCTTAATTACTGTTTTCAGACGACAACACCTCCCCCTCCGATGGGTTCTACGTAGACCTTGACGTCGACGAGTGACTAGCCACCCAGGTGGTGATCCTGGCCATGGAGGGCCCTATGTAGATAGACAGGCTTCGAGAAGCCTTCTTTCTTTCTAGAGTCTGTACTCAGACTAGTTGCTTCCGCATGTGCCTGTATGATTGTATGACTTGAGTGTCGGGTCATGTGACCCCTATCTATATGAACTTGTTATGTATGGCTCTCTGGAGCCTTTAAATAAAGTACTTGAGTTGCAGAGTTTTGTTGTGATGCCATGTTGTATGTACTCATATCGGGAATATTGTGTGTATGATTGAAATGCTTGGTATGAGTGGGATCCGACAATCTAGTTGTTTATCCTTGGCAGCCTTTCTTATGGGGAAATGTAGTCTAGTGTTCCTCGAGCCATAGTAGTCCGCTACAGCCCGGTTCACCGGAGTCCTGCTAGCCCAGCACTACTGCTCAAGACACTTGACTGGCCGGCATGTGTTTCACTTTGTTCCTATGTCTGTCCCTTCGGGGAAATGTCACGCGGTGATATCTGGAGTCCTGCCTAGCCTGCTACAGCCTGGGTTCCCCGGAGTCCTGTTTAGCCAAGTGCTACAGCCTGGAATCACTCGCTGATGACCGACATGCTCGATGTGATTCATGTATGCCTGTCTCCATAGGTCTGTGCCGCTTTGGGTTCACGACTAGCCATGTCAGCCCGGGTTCTCTGTCATATGGATGCTAGCGACACTATCATATACGTGAGCCAAAAGGCGCAAACGGTCCCGGGCCATGGTAAGGCGACACCCGTGGGATACCATGCGTGAGGCCGCAAAGTGATATGAGGTGTTACCGGCTAGATCGATGTGACTTGGAATCGGGGTCCTGACAATCCAGAGCAAGGCCTAGACCTCGAAGGAAGTGGGAGACGAACACGACGTTCTCGTTGGGTTCGGGGGAGGGGATGGCCTGCCCTCGGGCAGGCAGCCGATGCAAAACCTCGGCGGTCAGATATCTAGCCTCCCTCAACTTTTTGATGTCTTCTTCCGTGATGGAGGAAGGCACCCATCGGCCTTGAAGGCTAGATCCGGACATGATTGAAGGTTCAGAGCACCTGACCTGAACTTTGGGTGTTTGAGTTTGAGCTGGGGGAAGGATTCGATTGAGCACGGGAGGGAAAAAATAAAAGCCTTGCCCCTTTATAAAGAGGGTGAATATCAAGCGTCCTCTCCGTGGCCGTTTGGACTTGCCTATAGTCTAGGAGTCCTTGAAGCGGTTGGGTTACCCACGCCCGTATTGATGAGAATCCCAGAATAAGGGGACACGATCTCTCCTTCGACGAGACGTGCCAAGGGAACCGCCTCGCATGACACGCTGAGGTGGGACAATAAAACGATTCGAATAAAGGCTTCGCCGTGGTGCGATGTCACACTACGGAATACGTCAGCAGATTAGATTTGTGTAAATATTATTTTCTCTATGGGAATATGTGGAAACTTATTTTGCAGAGCTGGACACTATCTTTGTGTTCAAAATCTTCTATGAAGTACTTGGAGGAGGAACCCGCCTTGCAATGCCGAAGACAATCTGAGTGCCGGACTCGTCGTCATTGAAGCCTGGTTTAGGGGCTACTGAGGGAGTCCTGGATTAGGGGGTATCTGGATGGCCGGACTATACCTTTAGCCGGACCCCTGGATTATGAAGATACAAGATTGAAGACTTCGCCCTGTGTCCGTGAGGGACTTTCCTTGGCGTGGAAGGCAAGCTTGGCGATACGGATATGTGGATCTCCTACCATTGTAACCGACTTTGTGTAACCTTAACCCTCTCCGGTGTCTATATAAATCGGAGGGTTTTAGTCCATAGGACAACATACACAACAACAATCATACCATAGGCTAGCTTCTAGGGTTTAGCCTCTTCGATATCGTGGTAGATCTACTCTTGTACTACCCATATCATCAATATTAATCAAGCAGGACGTAGGGTTTTACCTCCATCAAGAGGGCCCGAACCTGGGTAAAACTTCGTGTCCCTTGCCTCTTGTTACCATCCGGCCTAGACGCACAGTTCGGGACCCCCTACCCGAGATCCGCCGGTTTTGACACCGACACTTACTTTCATAGTTGTTTCATTATGTTAGCCTCGTTATCGTCCATTTGGTGGACATTATAAGATATGTATGGACTCTTGAATAAATTTAGAATCAACCTAATGCTTTTGACGAGGTTCAGCTCTGTAGTCCTCTTGTAAGGACTGAACGTCGTCTCCCACTGTACTTACCCCTATTGAGGTATTGGTGCCAAAGTGTAGCCCATTGTTCTTGTTAGTACATTTTGTCCTGTAACACTTGTACTTCCAGTGATTGGTAGTTGATTATGTAGCATTAATATGGATCTTATCTTCATTATCCTCTGTCCCTTCCAGTATTATCATATCTATAATTACTCTCTACAAAATGTAGAGTACAGGCAGTGCTTATGAAGAAGATTCTATGCTGAAATTCTTGAGTTATCCTTCGCTTGACATGGAGAAGGGCATTATAAAGCCGGTGTTAATTGTTAATGTAAGTCAGTCCTTCTAAAGCCTTTATCCTCAACTACTGTTTAATTTTCTCATACTCCCTATCGTTTACTGTTGTTTAGTTTGCTGTTTCTATCAAAATGCATGTTCGCAACAACCGTAAGTTCCATGTTTTACTTGTAGAACCAAATTCCATATTCATACCATGCACATTACTCAATACTCCCTATATGTATGCTTGTTTTTGTGGATCTATAATCCAGTGTGTGGTGAAGCAGCCCACATTTGCACCTTGCCATCTCCTGTTTTATCTTACTGATGTGGCTGATGATATGAACAACATGCCATGCACATTAACCAAAATAGATACAATGATTGTCTTTGCTCTTCATCTATGCTTGTTATGTTGACATGGTAATCCAGTAGTGTGGTGAAGCTCCCCGCATTATGAACAATGCCAATTTATGCTATTGATATTTTGAACTTACTCTTTATTTTCTAAATTGAAATTGGATGTAATTGACAGCACAGATGATCTTTTTTTATACACGTGCAAAACATGTCATCTCTCTGCTTGTTTTAGGGTGATATACCTGATGGCATGCACAAGTCTGCTGAAGGCTATGAGACAAACCCAACATATATTGCAGCAAAGAAGCAAGAACATCTTGAAGATAGCGAGACAACCCCAAAGTCTTGTCTTGATGCAGTGTTCAAGTTACTTGAGACTAGCAGTCAGACAAGCTCACGGAATTCGCTGTCTGAGTTAGTTCGACTTCTTCAGTCCCAAGTTCTAGCAGAAAGGCATTCTGCAACTCAACTTCGACTTGAAGTCCTATCTCTAAGAAAGATTGTGGAGAAGACAAATGAGAACCTCATTGCTAAATAGCTACACCTGGAAGCTATGACTGACATGCTAGGCCCATCTCACACCCTTGCTTAGCAGCTTGCGCAGGAGTTCCCGCACAAGGATAACCTTTCTTGAACTATCTTGGAAGTGGTCTCAGTTCAGTATTATTTTTTTACGCTGCAATGGTGCCCAGTTTTTGTAATCTGCTTCTTTGTTGCACTTTATGATCATTTGTGGCAAACTTTGATGCCCAATGGATGTAATATACCATAAATCCTTTATTGTATAGTGTAGGTTTATTCTAAGTTACTATGCCATAATTTATTTATTGTATAGAGTAGGTTTGTTCTTAATTCCTACTATTTACTGCCATCATTCGCTATCAGAAAAATCTGATGTAGTCGACCTGGCCGAAACATTCGCCTGTAACGGGCCTAGTTTTTAGCGGGCCACAATTGGGTCGGTCTGCATCTTTCTTGGGCCCGAATGGCCATTGGGGCCTTCACACTTTGCGCCAGGCCCACAACTTACTCCGGCCTATATTCGACCCAAATTTTAGTTGGGCCTTTTGTGGACCCAGCGCTTAGTTTGACCCATGTAGCGTTGGGCCATTAACAGGTTGAATATTCTGCTGGCCTGTTATGGCCCAGAAGAAACCATGGGCCTTTAGCCGGCCGAAATTCATGTTGGGCCTCAATTTTCACTAGTCGTCGACGGGCCTTCAGCAGGCTGAAATGTAGACCGGGCCTTTTTTGGCCCAGTTATATGATGGGCTGTTACCAGGCCGAAACATATATCGAGCCTTAGTTGGCCCATTGATATCATGGGCCTTTAAGAAGCCGAAAGCTTAGTACATGCATCAATGGGCCGAATTATACGACAGGCCTTTAACAGACCCAAAGTCACATTGGGCTGAACTGTTGCCACATTTATCATGGGCCGTTAGTGGGCCGGATGTCGCGTCAGACCATATATGGTCCATGGGCAGAACGGGCCATTCCCAGGCCGAAAGACACAGCGGGCTGAAATGGGCCCGTGTCTATATTGGGCCTCTAACATGCCAAAAGTCACTGGGCCGTAATTGGGCCCAAATATTTGGTGAACAATTAACAGGCCAGATCTAGCTTCGGGCCGTAAATGGGCCTTTATTAAACAGGCCATTATTGGGCTAGCCCACTAGTACCCGAGTAAGTACTATGGGCCTTTGATTGGGTCGACCTTTTTAACCTATATGGGCCCCTGATGGGCCCCACCACATGTCGACGTATCATAGACATGCCTCCTCCAATGGATGGACGACATCTGGCCCACCGAGGAGCAAACACGTGTTTCCTCCGGCCAATGAGAATTTTACACGTGGAAAATCCCCATTGGTCCGGGCTGTTAACAGGTTATCGGATCCAAAACTGGACCTGATAGCTTAAGGACAACCCTTACGGTCGATGCCACGTGTCGGTCACCTTTGACGAAAGCACTTCTATGACATGCAATTTATCGTCATGGAAGTCGACACTTTCGTGATGATAATTTTGCTAATGTCATGGAACACTTCTATGACAACACAGGTATGACTATCTTGATTTTGTCCTAAAATCGTCATGGATGTACATGCTTGACAAAAAACTTGACCTACTATGACAAACATGTATCATCACGGAAGTGTATTTTTTGTAGTGCGTGTAGTAGTAGCGCATGTCAAAACGCGCTAGTCCAAAACGTTAGCTATAGCGTCATATCAGTAGCGTGGTGCCCCGCGTTACTGATAGCCCTTAGACCCGTGCTACTACTAGGCTTTTCCCTAGTAGTGGAAAGGCATGCTGATCCAGACGCGCCGGCAGTGGGTAAGAGCCACCGTCAAGGACGACCGCGTGAACATTGCACCTTCTCACCTTCCCCGGTGGAGGAGATTCGGCTGGACCTATGACCAACAGTGAGCAAAGAGAGAGAGTGTGGCCACCGCTGTCGTGTTCATATCTGGAGAGTACGAGAGAGTGTGAAGAGAGCAACACTAGCAAGCAAGCGCGGAGGCTCCTGCCTATATAGTGGAGTAGTTTTATTTTATCTACCGGAGCCGGCTTGACCTCGTCAATGACTGTCGAGAAGTCTTCATGGACGTGCCCCGGAGGTGCAGTTGTTGTCATTTCGATCTGAAGCACTGGATAAACATATAACACAAAAAATGCCACATGACAAGAAGCCATAACCTCACTGCCCCAAGAGAGAACATGAATCTCGGCGGACAAACTAGACGAGGATCAAAGCTCAAATTAGAGACAAACTCATAGAAAAGGGGTCAATTGATAGATGTCCTAATTAACATAGCTGGCTTGACCTAGATGGCAGCCGAGTAGTCTTTGAGCATGTGCCCCAAAAGACCAGCACCTTGGAGGAACTCAGTTCTCGATGTTTAACCCTCGCAATGATCTTAAGCACATGACACCTAATATTGCGAGATGACAAGAAACCTTTTTTAGATTTCTCATCAGAACTACAGCCCTGTACAACAGAGCCTGCATGATATGTAGACGATAGCCAATCCAGCCGTCTACTGGAGTCTAGTCACATGCATGGATGAACTGATGTCATGTGTCATGCAGAGATCGTCCAAGCACCGACGTTTGTACAACACTGCTCCAGTACTATTGCTCGTCTCTCTTTTCTATTAACTCAGCCAACTTGCAGGGCCGGGGAGTGTGCCTATGGTTGGTTCTCAATTGCGGTCCCACATGTGTGTGCAAACGCAATATGACGCGCGTTCAATTTGGAGAGCGGCGTGCTAGACCGACCAACTATCTAGGGTGCAACGCGAATGCGACGGGCGTGTTGTATACATGTGTACAACCGTTTTCTTGAAGCTTTGCTCCATGGATACAAAATTATATTTAAATATCGAGGGCGGGGCTTTTCCCATGCAGTAGGTGGGGCAGTTCCGCCTAGTCGGTTCAATAGAGAGGCGAGAAGATGAGGGAGGCTACTGTAAATGTAGGGCTGTGTGATTTGTCGGCACATTACTACTGGATAGGTGGGGCCCTGTGACTTGACTTTCCATTATCATTATTACTGCGGCGCTACGACTGGCGTGAGTCTGCCGATTCATGACCACCTCCATGGTATATAGGTGCCAAGTACTGTACTCCTTACTCCTTGGCAAATGCAATAAATACTATGAAGAAAGAGATAGAGCGAAGTAAAAAATACTCTTATAGCCAACCTTATAGCTAACCTTGTTGTATGAGTGACTAAGTGATGACTATGTATGACATGCCAACATCAGATAGCCTAACGCACGTAGTCGGAGGAAGTAGTTTCATGCATGCGAAATAGGCAAAAAATGCTCATTCATAGCCGTCTGAAATCACCAAGGGCGTGACCGTGCGAGCGAGGCGACGGTCATGGTAGGAGCGACCATGATAAGGGCTGATGACAGCCCTTGGATCTGAGATCAAACGGTCGCATGCTAAGTTGCTGAAAATTTGCAGAATAACCCTCCAGGATAGGATATTCACCCATATATCTAGAATCATGCCATGCAACCATTCGATCACAGATCCAAGGGCTCTCGGAAGCCCGTATCATGGGAGCATGGGAAGCTTCATATCACCTACAATTTTCCTGATGCTTGACGTGCAAACACGCAGATGCATGAAGCCATTTAATTGGGCGTCTAGTAGACTTGACATCTAATTGGGCCCCATAGTACTGTGCATGGACCCATTTATCCACCGGGCAAGCCACTACACTGCCGTTCGCACGCCCCACTCAGCATTTTACAATCAAAGAACCGCTAGCAGTTCGCTCCTACTTGTCCCCGGCCATCCTTTAACATTATGGCAGTTCGCTCCTAGCCGTCCCGTCCTTTCACATTACAACAGTTCCACTAATCCTAACCCTCCTCCCAAATCCATGGCATCCCAAATCGCCATGATCGATGGTGAGTACAAGGTTGGAACTATCACCGGCGATGAGTTCGATGTCATCCACACCCGTTCTTCTGCAATGGTGAAAGGTTGCCTTGCTCGCTTCAGACGCATGTTCGAAAAGTCAAAGGGTGATCAGTGAGTCGCTAGGATAGATGTTGAGTACACCACAGTCCTGTGAAAAGATAAGAATTTAAAGGAGGAAGAGAAGAAGAAGCTTGCCATGATCCAGGTTTGCGTGCATAACTTGTGCTTGGTCTACCACATATGCCATGCCAATGTTGGGTGCGAGGATTTTAAGAACTTCCTCGCGGGCGGCAAAGTCAAATTCGTTTCTTTAGACTTTACGAATAACATAGAAGTCCTGGATCGGATAGGCCTCGTTGTAGGCCAGCCCTTCGACCTCTAGAGGAATTGGCTGGTGTCCTCCTGTCAACCTTAAATGCTGACCCTGGCAGCATCCATGGTTGATCCTTCGTATGGTAAACTGATGAAAGCCCGACCCAAGTTTCATGTTGCATGGCGGTGGAATGTACTAGATAGAGACCACATCCATTACGCTGATAACCCACAAGTATAGGGGATCAATTGTAGCCTCTTTCGATAAATAAGAGTGTCGAACCCAATGAGGAGCTAAAGGTAGAACAAATATTCCTTCAAGTTCTATCGACCACCGATACAACTCTATGTACGCTTAATGTTCGCTTTACGTAGAACAAGTATGAAACTATAAGTACTTTGTAGGTGTAACAGGATAGGTTTGCAAGAATATAAAGAGCACACAAATAAAAACTAGGGGCTATTTTAGGTAAATGATAACCCACAAGTATAGGGGAACGCAACAGTTTTCGAGGGTAGAGTATTCAACCCAAATTTATTTATTCGACACAAGGGGAGCAAAAGAATATTCTCAAGTATTAGAAGCTGAGTTGTCAATTCAACCACACCTGGAAACTTAATGTCTGCAGCAAAGTGTTTAGTAGCAAAGTAATATGATAGTAGTGGTAATAGTAACAAAATTAATGTTTTTGGTATTTTGTAGTAATGATAGCAATAGCAACGAAAAAGTAAATAAGCGAAGAACAATATATGGAAAGCTCGTAGGCAATGGATCAGTGATGGAGAATTATGTCGGATGCGGTTCATCATGTAACAGTCATAACCTAGGGTGATACAGAACTAGCTCCAATTCATCAATGTAATGTAGGCATGTATTACGAATATAGTCATACGTGCTTATGGAAAAGAACTTACATGCCATCTTTTGTCCTACCCTCCTGTGGCAGCGGAGTCCTAACGGAAACTAAGGGATATTAAGGCCTCCTTTTAATAGAGTACCGGACGAAAGCATTAACACATAGTGAATACATGAACTCCTCAAACTATGGTCATCACCGGTAAGTATCCCGATTATTGTCACTTCGGGGTTAACGGATCATAACACATAATAGGTGACTATAGACTTGCAAGATAGAATCAAGAACTCTCATATATTGATGAAAACATAATAGGTTCAGATCTGAAATCATGGCACTAGGGCCCTAGTGACAAGCATTAAGCATAGCAAAGTCATAGCAACATCAATCTCCGAACATAGTGGATACTAGGGATCAAACCCTAACAAAACTAACACGATTACATGATAAATCTCATCCAACCCATCACCGTCCAGCAAGCCTACTATGGAATTACTCACGCACGGAAGTGAGCATCATGAAATTGGTGATGGAGGAAGGTTGATGATGACGATGGCGATGGATTCCCCTCTCCGGAGCCCCGAACGGACTCCAGATCAGCCCTCCCGAGAGGTTTTAGGGCTTGGTGGCGGCTCCGTATCGTAAAACGCGATGAATCCTTCTCCCTATTTTTTTTTCTCCCTGAAACCAAATATATAGAGTTGGAGTTGAGGTCGGA
The DNA here is from genome assembly GCF_056163025.1 of Triticum urartu. Classification (NCBI taxonomy): domain Eukaryota; kingdom Viridiplantae; phylum Streptophyta; class Magnoliopsida; order Poales; family Poaceae; genus Triticum; species Triticum urartu. Next base: position 140,399,171 of record NC_141875.1, on the reverse strand, counting down.
GGAGCTCCAGGGGGGCCACGAGGTAGGGGCACGCGCCCCCCACCCTCATGGACAGGTGGTGGGCCCCCTGGTCTTCATCTTTTGCAAGCATTTTTATTATTTCGAAATAGACGTTCCGTGAAGTTTCAGGTCATTCTGAGAACTTTTGTTTCTGCACATAAATAACACCATGGCAATTCTGCTGAAAACAGCGTCAGTTCGGGTTAGTTCCATTCAAATCATGCAAGTTAGAGTCCAAAACAAGGGCAAAAGTGTTTGGAAAAGTAGATACGACGGAGACGTATCAACTCCCCCAAGCTTAAACCTTTGCTTGTCCTGAAGCAATTCAATTGACAAACTGACTGTGATAAAGAAAAACTTTTACAAACTCTGTTTGCTCTTGTTGTTGTAAATATGTAAAGCCATCATTCAAGTTTTCAGCAAATATTATGAACTAACCATATTCACAATAACGCTTAGGACTCATTTTTACTCATATCAATGGCATAATCAACTAGCGAGCGATAATACTAAATCTCGGATGACAACACTTTCTCAAAACAATCATAATATGATATAACAAGATGGTATCTTGCTAGCCCTTTCTGAGACCGCAAAACATAAATGCAGAGCACCTTTAAAGATCAAGGACTGACTAGACATTGTAATTCATGATAAAAGAGATCCAGTCAAGTCATACTCAATATAAACTAATAGTAATGAATGCAAATGATAGCGGTGCTCTCCAACTAGTGCTTTTTAATAAGAGGATGATGACTCAACATGAAAGTAAATAGATAGGCCCTTCGCAGAGGGAAGCATGGATTTTTAGAGGTGCCAGAGCTCGGTTTTGAAATAGAGGTGAACAATATTTTGAGCGGTATACTTTCATTGTCAACATAACAACCAAGAGATGGCGATATCTTCCATGCTACACACATTATAGGCGGTTCCCAAACAGAATGGTAAAGTTTATACTCCCTCTCCACCAACAAGCATCAATCCATGGCTTGCTTGAAACAACGAGTGCCTCCAACTATCAAGAGTCCCAGTGGGAGTTTTGTTTGCAATTATTTTGATTTGATTTGCATAAAGCATGGGACTGGGCATCCCGGTGACCAGCCCTTTTCTCGTGAGTGAGGAGCGGAGTCTACTCCTCTTGAGAATAACCCGCCTAACATGGAAGATACGGATAGCCCTAGTTGATACATGAGCTATTCGAGTATACAAAACAGGATATTTATTTGAAGGTTGAGAGTTTGGCACATACAAATTTACTTGGAACGACAGGTAGGTACCGTATATAGGTAGGTATGGTGGACTCATATGGAATAACTTTGGGGTTTATGGGATTGGATGCACAAGCAGTATTCCCGCTTAGTACAGGTGAAGGCTAGCAAAAGACTAGGAGGCGACCAACTAGAGAGCGACAATAGTCATGAACATGCATTAAAATTAATCAACACCGAATGCAAGCATGAGTAGGATATAATCCACCATGAATATAAATATCGCGAAGGCTATGTTGATTTTGTTTCAACTACATGTGTGAACATGCGCCAAGTCAAGTCACTTAAATCATTCAGAGGAGGATACCACCCTATAATACCACATCATAACCATTTTAATAGCATGTTGGCACGCAAGGTAAACCATTATAAGCTCCTAGCTAATCGAGCATGGCACACGAAACTATGATCTCTAGTTGTCATTGCAAACATGTTTATTTATAATAGGTTGAATCAAGAATGATGAACTAATCATATTTACAAAAACAGAAGAGGTCGAGTTCATACCAGCTTTTCTCATCTCAGTCAGTCCATCATATATCGTCATAATTGCCTTTCACTTGCATGACCGAACGATGTGGATAATAATAATAATAATAATAATAACAACAACAACAATAATAATAGTGCATGTGCATTGGACTAAGCTGGAATCTACAAGCATTCAATAAACAGGAGAAGACAAGGCAATATGGGCTCTTTTGTCAGATCAACAATACTGCATATAAGAGCCACTTCAACAATTTAATCATGGTCTTCTCCTATCGACCCCCAGAGAAAAGAAAAGAAATAAAACTATTTACACAGGAAAGCTCCCAACAAGCAAAAGAAGAACAAGAAACCTTTTTGAGTTTTCTTTTTAATTACTACTACAAGCAAAGAAAGTAAACTAATTAAAAGCTACAACTAATTTTTTTTCTTAAGGTTTATTAAGCACACAAGAAGAAAGCATAAAAAGGAAATAAACTAGCATGGATGATACAATGAAAAAGTATGAGCACTGACATCTAGCAATGAGTGTGTGAACATAAATGTAATGTCGGTGGGAAATACGTACTCCCCCAAGCTTAGGCTTTTGGCCTAAGTTGGTCTATGGCCACGGCTGGCCTGGCGGATATCCATAATAATAGTTGGGGTCGTACTGAGATGCAGCGGCTATCGCCTCCTGAGTTGCAGCATGGCGACGAGCGGCCTCCGCCCTCCTCTCGTAGTCATGTGCCTCCCCTCTGGAAATAACATATCTTCCTTTTGCCTGATAATCAAAGAAGGTAGGAGCAGGGAGAGTAATACGGACAGCACGCTATTTGTCAAAGATTAGTCGATACTGGAGAGGTGATTCACTCCTCTCAACAAACTGGTGGTGAACCATAGCATTAAAATCTAGGTAAGCGGGAGGCAATTCAATATCATCCTCACGTATGGTTACTGCGAGAAAATCAGCTAAGTGGGTTGCATAAATTCCACTGAAGAAATCTCCATTAAATCTATTATTATGCAACCTACGTGCAACAATGGCTCCCAAATTATAAGATTTATCTCCTAACACAGCACTCCTAAGAATACTAACGTCAGGGACACACATGTGACATGCTTCATCTTTACCATTTATGCACCTACATATGAAGAGAGCAAAATAATGTATAGCAGGAAAGTGAATGCTCCCTATGGTAAAATCCTCTAAGTCCATAGTATAAGATTTTTCATAGAGATCAAACAGGACAGTTGGAGAATTACGTGAAGATGAAAATTCAAACCTCCTCACAAAGGTACTGGTGAGATAGTGGTACTGGCGGAACTTTTCTTCCTCGAAGCTCACAAGATCAGCGTTGCGCAAATATGCGTTAAATTCTTCCTTAATTCCCGCTCGATCCATAAAGTTTTTAGAATGCCATTCACAAGGACGCACTGGAGCGTCTCTTGGTGGCTCTTCATCAACATCACGCATTGCAAGCCTGGGCCCTTGCTTCCTTGAAGAACCACCTTGGTACATTTTCCTAAGCACATTTCTTTCTCTGAAAAATTTCTGAAATTTTTTAGTAACTTCAAAATAAAAGTAAGCCAAACTCAATAATATTGGTAGCAACTACTCATACAAGTGCCTAGGTTGTGTGGAGAGGACAAAAAGGGGAAAGTCACACATCGACGCGGCTAATCAACGGGCTATGGAGATGCCCGACAATTGATGTCAATGCGAGGAGTAGGGATTGACATGCAACAGATGCACTAAGAGCTATAAGTGTATGAAATCTCAAACTGAAAACTAAGTGGGTGTGCATCCAACTTGCTTGCTCATGAAGACCTCGGGCATTTGAGGAAGCCCATCATCGGAATATACAAGCCAAGTTCTATATTAAAAATTCCCACTAGTATATGAAAGTGATAACTCAAGAGACTCTCTATATGAAGAACATGGTGCTACTCTGAAGCACAAGTGTGGTAAAAGGATAGTAGCATTGCCCCTTCTCTCTTTTTCTCCCTTTTTTGATGGGCTTCTTTGGCCTCTTTTATTTTTGTTGTGGGCTTCTTCGGCCTCTTTTTTTTGTAAAGTCTGGAGACTCATCCCAACTTGTGAGGGAATCATAGCTTCCATCATCCATTCCTCACATGGGACAATGCTCTAATAATGATGATCATCACACTTTTATTTACATATAACTCAATATTACAACTCGATACTAGAACAAAAATATGTCTCTATACGAATGCCTCCGGCGGTGTACTGGGATGTCCAATGATCTAGCGTAGCAATGAAATCAAAAAATGGACAAGCCATGAAAACATCATGCTAGCTATCTTACGATCACGCAAAGCAATATGACAATAAATGCTTAAGTCATGTATATGACGATGATGGAAGTTGCATGGCAATATATCTCGGAATGGCTATGGAATTGCCATGATAGGTAGGTATGGTGGTTGTTTTGAGGAAGATATAAGGAGGCTTATGTGTGATAGAGCATATCATATCACGGGGTTTGGATGCACCGGCGAAGTTTGCACCGACTCTCAAGGTGAGAAAGGGCAATGCATGGTACCGAAGAGGCTAGCAATGATGGAAGGGTGAGAGTGTGTATAATCCATGGACTCAACATTAGTCATAAAGAACTCACATACTTATTGCAAGATTCTACAAGTCATCAAAACCAAGCACTACGCGCATGCTCCTAGGGGGATAGATTGGTAGGAAAAGACCATCCTCGTCCCCGACCACCACTCATAAGGAAGGCAATCAAAGAAACACCTCATGCTTCAAATTTGTCACACAACGGTTACCATACGTGCATGCTACGGGACATGCAAACCTCAACACAAGTATTTCTCATTTTCAGAATTACTCAAATAGCACGACTCTAATATCACCACATTCATATCGCAAAACTATTGCAAGGAATCAAACATACCATATTCAGTGATCTACAAGTTTTATGTTGGATTTTATGACTAACCATGTGAATGACCAATTCATGTCATCTCTCTAAATAGATATAAGTGAAGCAAGAGAGTTTAATTCTCTCTACAAAAGATATGCCCATGCTCTAACAAATATAAGTGAAGCAAAAGAGCATTCTACAAATGGTGGTTTTCTATGCGAAGAGAAACAGGCAATCCAAACTTCAAATGATATAAGTGAAGCACATGAAGCATTCTATAAAGCCATATTCAAAAGATATAAGAGAAGTGCAAATAGAATTCTATAAATAAACCATGGACTATCTCATACTAGCATGGTGAATCAAAGAAAAGTGAAAACTAAATGCAAAAGACGCTCCAAGATTTGCATATATCACATGAACGAAACAAAACCGAAAACATACCGATACTTGTTGAAGAAAGATGGGATGCCTTCTGGGGCATCCCCAAGCTTAGACTCTTGAGTCTCCTTGAATATTTACTTGGGGTTCCTTGGGCATCCCCAAGCTTGAGCTCTTGCCTCTCCTCCTTCTCCTCATATTGAGGCCTCCTCGATCTTTGATCACTTCATCCACACAAAACTCAACAGAAAGCTCGGTAAGATCCGTTAGTATAACAAAGCAAATCACTACTCTAAGTACTATTGCAAACCAATTCATATTTTGTTTTTGCATTTTAGCTACTGTAATATAAATTTTCCATGGATTAATCCACTGATAGAAATCGATAGTTTCATCAAGCAAACTATGCATCAAAAATAGAATCTGTCTTAAACAGGATAGTCTGTAGTAATTTGAACATTCACCATACTTCTAGTGCTCCAAAAATTCTGAAAAATTATGAAAAATAAAAAATTTGTATAGAAATACAGTGCAAAAAGTTTCATAACCGTCTAATGTTCTAGTAAAAAATGTAAAATCGCGCACTACAGCCAAAGTTTCTGTCTTGCACCGCACAAACAAACAAGCAATGTAAACATCCTAAAGGCAAATCCTGGCACATTATTCTTGTTTTTAAACTTTATAAAAGCACACAACAGAAATAAATGACTCTCTAAAACTTCCAGGTTGTCTCCCTGGCAGCGCTTTCTTTAAAGCCATTAAGCTAGGCATATAGTGCTCAGGTAATGGATCCACCCGGATCCCAAGGTATATCAAAGCCAATTTGAATCAACAATGATTTAGAATTTAGTAGTGAGCACAAAGCAGAATATGTCAAGCAATGACGAAGTATAACTCTCTTCCTATGCATCGGCATGTCATATAAGAACAATTCATGAACATCAAGTAAGGGACAATGCATAGCATAAGAAGTTTCTTGCAATTTTATCGTGTTGGAAACATAGAGAGGCGGAGATGTAGTTCCTCTCTCATAATAATTGCAAGTAGGAGCAGCAAGCGCATGCCTATTATATTCATCAAAATCATCATGTGTAGTAGTAAAACGCAACCCATCAATATAATCCTTAATACGGGCAAACTTCTCTGATATAGTTTAGTCGGGAGAATTCAAAATGATAATAGGACTATCATGCGTGGGTGCAATAGCAACAATTTCATGTTTAACATAAGGAACAATAGCAAGTTCATCTCCATAAGCATAATTCATATTGCATCTTGGCCACAAGTATAGCAAGCATCAAGTTCATCAAAAAGGGATATTTCAAACGAATCAACGTGATCATAGCAATCATCATAGCAATCATCCTTTGGTAAGCACGAAGGGAAATTAAACAATGTATGAGTTGAAGAGTTACTCTCATTAGAAGGTGGGCACGGGTAGCTAATCCGCTCTTCCTTCTTTTGTTCTTCGCTCTCATCATCATCTCTTTCATCCAATGAGCCCACAGTTTCATCAATTCCTTCTTCCATAGACTCCTGCAAAATATTAGTCTCTTCTTGGACAACAGAGGAGTCCTCAATATATGGTTTAACATAGGCATTAGAAGCATAATTATCATAGCAATATTTAAGTATGGCAAAATTTTTCAGATTTGTAAAGAGTAGCATCATACTTTCCAATCAAAGAAGCAATTTCATAAGCACCCTTAAAAGCAACAAATTGTTCAATTTGTTGAACATCATAGTAATTGTAAACAACATTAGCATACGAAGATACGATTCCATTATCACTAAACTCACATTTGTAGGGAAGGTTTTTCTTAGGGTCTTCAGAACAACAAGTAAAATCATATATTTCACATAAATTCCAAGCATAACACTTCAAACGATGAATTTGATCCAGTAAAAGTTTCCCTTTTTGAGAGAAGCGGTGTCGCACATAACAAGCATGCTCATCTAAAGATTTGCCCTTAACTAAGCTAGTTGGGGTTTCAGCACGAGCACATAGGGATCAAAGATGATCCAAGTAAAAAGCTTTAGGGGTGTGATAGATTTTGAGTGGTTCTTCAACCATTAGTGTAGTAGGTAAAACTATTTTTTTGGTATTTTGTGTTTCCTACCCATAACTAAAGATAGAAAACAAGAGCACAAAATGAAAACTACTTAGTGATTAAGCAAACAAGCACACACGAGAATATTCACCCCACGCTATGACTCCCGGCAACGGCACCAGAAAAAGGTCTTGATAACCCACAAGTATAGGGGATCAATTGTAGCCTCTTTCGATAAGTAAGAGTGTCAAACCGAACGAGGAGCTAAAGGTAGAACAAATATTCCCGGAAGTTCTATCGACCACCGATACAACTCTACGCACGCTTAACGTTCGCTTTACCTAGCACAAGTATGGAACTAGAAGTACTTTGTAGGTGTAACGGGATATGTTTGCAAGAATATAAAGAGCACGCAAATAAAAACTAGGGGCTGTTTAAGGTAAAGAAGCAATAAAGTTAGTGTAGCGAGTGTGGAAAAGTGGTGGTAGGAGTTGCGAAATTGTCCCTAAGCAATTGACTACTTTACTAGACCGATAGCAAGTTTTATGTGGGAGAGGCCACTTCTAGCATGTCATCGCTGACTTGGAATTCTATGCACTTATGATTGGAACTATTAGCAAGCATCCGCAACTGTTAACGTTCATTAAGGTAAAACCCAACCATTGCATTAAGATATATTGGTCCCCCTTCAATCCCGCATGCATCAATTTCAATGCTAGGTTGAAGCTTCTGTAACTCTTGCCCTCCAATAAATAGTCCTATCAACATAAAACTAACCCCATGGTGTGATCCACGCGCGCGCTCATATGATGGGCACCAAAGGACAACAACATAACCACAAGCAAATTAAACCAATAATAGAAATTCACCAATTACCGATAGGACAACAAAAATCTACTCAGACATCATATGATGGCAACACATCATTGGATAATAATATGAAGCATAAAGCACCATGTTCAAGTAGAGGGTACAGTGGGTTGCGGGAGAGTGGACCGCTGTCAATAGATGGGGGAAGGTGATGAAGATGTTGGTGAAGATGACAGAGGTGTTGGTGTAGATTGCGGTGACGATGATGGCCCCGGCGGCATTCCGGCGCCACCGGAAGAGAGGGGGAGAGGCCCCCCTTCTTCTTCTTCTTCCTTGACCTTATCCCTAGATGGGAGAAGGGTTTACCCTCTGGTCCTTGGCTTCCGTGGCATGGGAGGGGCGAGAGCCCCTCCGAGATTTGATCTGACTCTCTTTGTTTCTGTGTTCCAGATTATGGCCTTTCACCGTTTCTTATATCCCCGGAGATCCGTAACTCTGATTTGGCTGAAATTTTAACACGATTTGTATCCGGATATTGGCTTTCTTGCGGCGAAATAAGGGCACCATCTACCTTACGGGGTGGCCATGAGGGTCAGGGCGCGCCCACCCCCTGGGGCGTGGCCCCTGCCTCGTGGCCCCCTCGGGCATCGTCTCGCGTTGATTCTTCTTCCCCCGAATCACATATATTCCTAAAAAACTCCATAAGTTTTTATCCCGTTTGGACTCCGTTTGATATGGATTTTCTGTGAAACAAAAAACATGCAACAAACAGGAACTACCACTGGGCAATAGATCAATATGTTAGTCCCCAAAAATAGTATAAAAGTTGCTAGAAGTATATGAAAGTTGTATAATATTGGCATGGAACAATCTAAAATTATAGATACGACAGAGTCGTATAATAAGTTGTGATGGATTCCCACTTTTGTTTCAATATCTACAAGGGTTGGATGAAGAGCGAGAGCCAAGTGTGCGGTTCAAGCAAAGAAGTATCGACCAAGAGGAAGAGGGACAAGGACAAAGTCGAGCAAGTGGACGAGGAGTCCAAATCCATGATGCTCCCCACCGGGAGTGAGTAATTCCTTCGTAGGCTCGCTGGTTGGTGAGGAGTTGGATGAGATACATCATGTAATCGAGTTTGTTTTGTTAGGGCTTGATCCCTAGTATCCACTATGTTCTAATATTGATGCTTCTATGACTTTGCCATGCTTAATGCTTGTCACTTTAGGCCCGGGTACCATGATTTCAGATCTTAACCGTTAATGTTATCACCATTATATCCATGTTCTAGATCCGATCTTGCAAGTTATAGTCACCTACTATGTGTTATGATCCGGCAACCCCGGAGTGACAGTAGTCGGGACCACTCCCGGTGATGACCGTAGTTTGAGGACTTCATATATTCACTATGTGTTAATGCTTTGTTCCGGTTCTCTATTAAAAGGAGGCCTTAATTGTAACATCCCAATTTTCAATTTGGATGTCATACATAGGTCATCATATGCATATCATATTTTATTTTCATTTTTGGTTGTGATCCTAGAAACCTTAAGCAACTCAAGGACCCATGGAGAGAGTTGGAGATTTCGCAAATTTTCATATTTGAATATTTTTTCAAATTTGAAAAGAGGATCAATTTTATTTTAAGATTTTTCTCTCCAATTATTTCCAATAATAAAAATAAATGACTTCTTCAAAAGAGAGGAATATTGGAGAAGAAATTTTAAAATCAAATAATTATTTTATTTGTATTTTATTTGAATTAGAAAAATATGTATTTTTGAAAATTGCATTTTTTAGGCCAAAAAAATGTTCACCTTGTCCTAAATATTAGGTTTGGATAGTGAAAATTGTTTTTGGTATTTTTAGAATTATATTTTATTAGGATTTTTCTTTCGGGCGACATTTATTTAAAAAAAATCTCTTTGTTCGACTGGGGCGAAGGACCAGCTGAGCCAGGCCCAGCTGCCGCCCCACCTTCGTCGCCCGTGCTGGCGCCGGACTCCCGCGAGGGGAGTCCGGGTCGGACTCTGCGCCGCCGCCGTTACCCCTCGCTCAAGCCCGCCCTTCGGGACTTTATAAGGCCGAGCCTCCCCACTACCTCCTCCCCACCACCCGTCGCCGCAGCCGCAGCCCGCCGCTGCTGCCGCTCCTGCTCGCGCCGCCGAACCGCGCTGCCGAACCCCGCCGCCGCAGCCGCCGCCGCACACTCCGAAGCCATGCCGGATCTCGCCCAAGATGTTGCCGTCGTTTTTCTATGGTTAACCAGTAAAAACCGTTCGGTTTTCCTTGGTTTTATTTCGGTTTATTCTTAGGGTTAGGGTTTTTTTCGGTTTTTCGATCGGTTCTAAGTAGCAGACGTTCGTCCACTAATCCGCGTTAGCAAACGTTTTCATTCGTTAGTTCCTGTTAGCGAATGTTCGTTCGTTAGGTTGTTCTTTTTATTTTATTTTTCATCCAGGGACCTATCCACGAATACTTTTATCACAGAATAGTGCCTGAGCTTCAAACCCTCGTTACTTTTCGCTCGTTTATCCAAATATAGTGAAACCAACGCCTAAATCTTCGTCTTGTTCCCCTCTTTCCAGATAACCAAATTGAACATGTTTTTTGACTATTAAAAATTTGGTTTCAAGAAGATTTTAATTTGAACTGCTTTAGATCGCAGTTTGAGTTTTGTAGCTCTCATTCGATTGATTCTTTTTGCAAATCGAAGCTCTTCAGTTGAACTTTCAGTTTAGATCTTTTCTCTTGAGTTTTACCCTTGCATCTTATGCTTGAGTTCTTATGTGTGCTATTGTTTGTTCCCAATAGAGTTTCTGGAGTGCGAAGCATGCTACTATGAGTCGCTAGGGTTTTCAGATCGTCAGCAAGGCAACTAACACTTTGATCATATCCCTTTTACCCAGTTTTTATGCATTAGTTTCAGCCCTCAAACATTGCATGAGTAGGTTCTGAAAACATGTGGGTATTGGGAAGTAGATGATGAGGTAGGAACCTATTTCCTTTTATTCAAACCATGGATGTTACTACGTTATGCCTATACTACTATGCTATGCTCGTAGACGTGGTTTGGTTTTGAGAGAATTCATGAAAGTTGTGAGAGTAATTGTTAACTAAGGTTTAACTTAAGGTGGCTACTTTAAGACACATCCGGGTGGATTGGTTTGTGGACACCTGGGGAATCCACTGTTGTCCAAGGAGATCCCGGGGAATCCGTGTGATCATCCTATGGTTTGCCACCCAGGCTCAAAGGGATCATTATGTTATTCATGCTGGAAACTTCCGTGTGCAGCCACAAGCCATTATGGGATCTGGCATAGTTGAGTATCTTATGTGATCTCTTAAAGTGGTAGACTAGCAGATGTAGGGGATGTAGGTGGTACTGTCTACCCGCCGTAATTAGCTTATGCTTCTGAAATACTGTGTCTCGGTCATCCTTTTCTCAAACACCATGTAGTGCAAGAAATTCAATGGAGGAGATCGAGTCTTGTGGGGAAAAGTGCACAAACCTCTACAGAGTGTACAAACTAATCATGATTAGCTGTGTCCCCGGTTATGGACATCTTGAGTATTTGGTGGTTGAACTATTATGTTGATCACATCACTATACTTAATTGATTTGTTGGGTTATTCACTATTAATTTGGGATTGAGATTGGGTTACCATTCTCGATGTTTTCAAGAAACTTGGTAGTCAAATAAAAATATATTCCTTTGTTGTAGGGAAAAACTAGCTTTCTGCAAATGATAACCATAGAGCCTCCTCCAGCCATATTTGCATATAGTTATAGTTGTTACATGTTCATTGCTCTATAGTGTTATCTTGCCAGCATATTCCATGCGCTGACCTACACAGGCTACAATGTATTATGTTGCAGAGTTTTCAGACGAAGAGTAAGGTGCGCTAGGTCGTTGTCATGCACTCAGCTATGCCGTTGGAGTTGATGGACTCATGTACCCTCGAAGTTCCGCAATTATCTTATTTAGATGGCCTTCAGCCATATTATTGTAATAAGTACTCTGTTTGAGATATTCGATGTAATAAGTGTGTGATTGCACTCTGTTATAAATCCTTGAGTACTATGTGTGTCAGCATTACTGATCCAGGGATGACACTTATGCACAGAGATTTGACCGTTTGAGGTCAGATCGCTACAAGATGGTATCAGAGCACATGTTGAGTGTAGGTCGCGAACACTAGGATGAGCCATAGGACATTCTTCTCTACTCATTTCTGACTCTTCTCCCTTTTCTACTCTATAGATGGCGGACCCAAGGAACAAGTTTTCTCAACCGGATGATGACACCATTTTGGACAACACCTGAAGGAGGCCACTAAGTACCTAAGCATCGGAATACCAAGCTTCACGGGGACCTACACCGCCACTCTACCTGAAGAAGAGCGCTGGACAGTTCGAGTACATGTTCCAGGAAGGACATTCACACTAGTTACTCAACCCATAGAGTTTTCCTTTGATGCACAAACCTGGATTCTAGGAAAGACCATGGCAGCCCACATCCCCATTGGATGCATCGGCGAAGTATACCACAAGGATCTTAAGGACACCGTCTACCAGATATGTGGACGCCGACATGAGCAATGGGAGATGATTTGCACCAGGAGGGATAAATCCATTGCAGCCTACGTCCAGGAGCTGAACCTGCACATTCATCGTCAAGAGAACCAGATGTGCGCCAGCATGATAGACATGAAGAAGGTGATGACTAGGATCATGGAGCTAGAAGAGGAACTCAAGTCTACACGCGATGGATACGAAGAAGAAATTGCAGTACTACTAGAGAAGAATGAAGGCCTGAAGAAGAAGCTAGGAATATTGATGGGAGATCCCAAACCTGAGGAGGGCAACCACCTTGAAGACTTTCTCATTATCGACGACATCGACTCCGACTACGACAGTGATGATGATTATGAAGACGAAGCTAGAGCGGATATCATGGAGTCTTCCTCCGATCAAAATATCTAGTCGACCACCATATTACCAGTAGTATTCCCCCATGTATATAGTAGTAGTCCAAGTATTTTGTAACAGTAGATTAGATCAATTTTATGATCTTGTTTGAATTGAGTGGTATGAATGAATGTGTCTGTCTCATGTGCATATGGATAGTGATTTCCCTTTAGACCTCACTCTATTCTATTCTCACCCCTCTAAACCTATCAGATGCCTTCGAGACATGACCCTAGATTTGTCTTCCCACCAGAGCTCACTTAGTTGATCCAACAGCAGAATGCCTTGATGCAGTTGCTAGTCCAGAACCAAGACAACAACAACAACCCACCGCCACCACCTCCATTTGAAACCTAGCCCATTTTTTGAGGTTAAATCCGCCGGTGTTTTTCAGTAGCACCGAGCCGATTGTTGCTAATGACTGGCTCCGTAGGATTGGAAGGGAGCTGACCACCGCAGGTTTCACAGATGCTAAGAAGGTGCGCTTTGCCACACATCAATTGGATGGACCCGCAACCTCATGGTGAGAGAATTACACCACCACTTTCCCCATAGCCAATGTCACATGGGATCAGTTTCAGCAAGCTTTCCGCATAGCCCATGTCTCAACCGGAGCTATGAGTATGAAGAAGCGTGAGTTTCACAACTTACGCCAGGGAAATCATACTGTGGGGCAGTACGTGGATGAGTTCAGTAAGTTAGCTCGTTATGCCCCAGATGATGTGGCCATAGATGCCGCAAAACAAGAGAAGTTTATGGAAGGGCTGAATGATGAGCTCAGTATGCAGTTGATGGTTTCAACATTCACCAACTACCAGGAGTTGGTAGACAGGGCTCTTATGATAAAAGGCAAGCAACAGCAGATAGAGAGCCACAAAAGGAAGTATGCCATGGGAAGTACAAGTCTGGAGCCCAACAAAAACCTCGTTTTATGCCAAACTCGGGAGGATACACCCATAACCATGGGGGCCACACTCACAATGGAGGAATTCCACATAACCATAGTGGCCCTAAGAATGGAAATGGGAATGGAGCAAGCAGCAGCCAGAACCGTTCCAACCCAGCAACACCCGCTAAGAAGGACCTGAGTCATGTCACATGTTACAAGTGCAGAAACACTAGACACTACGCCAATGATTGTTCTGAGTTGAAAAATGGCAATGGAAATGGAAACTCTGGGAAGAAGCCCAATCCCTTCACCCGAGGTCAGGTGAACCACATCAACGTGGAGGAAGTTGAAGATCAGCCTGACGCAGTGATTGGTATGTTTTTGATTAAGTCATTTACCGCTCTCGTTCTTTTTGACACTGGTGCATCGCATTCATACATATCAAGGGGATTTGTGCACAAGTTCAAGTTTCCAACCTTAGCCCTTAGGTAACCCATGTTAGTAAGCTCGCCAGGAGCAAAATATATGGCCAGCCGATGGTGTGATCGGTTACCGTTAACCATTGGTAGCCACGTTTCCCCCTCAGAACTAGTAATTTTGGAGTCACAAGGATTGGATATAATACTAGGCATGGATTGACTATTAAAGTACGGAGGAAACATGGACTGTGCTAGCAAGTCGATATTACTCACCACCCCTAAGGGAAAGAGGATCAAGTATGTATCTAGGCATGCGCCAAGGAGGACCCAAGTGAATTCCCTCTTGGGAGTTGTTCAGGAAGAAGTGCCTGTTGTGAGGGATTACCTGGATGTATTTCCGGAAAAATTACCGGGCATGCCTCCAGATCGAGACATAGAGTTTTTAATAGAGCTGTTGCCAGGCACCGGACCTATATTGAAGAGACCATATCGGATGCCCGCAAATGATTTGGAGGAAATCAAGAACCAGATTAAGGAATTATTGGAGAAAGGTTATATCTGACCAAGTTCATCACCGTTTGGAGCCCCAGTGCTGTTAGTTGAGAAGAAGGATGGATCTTTGAGAATGTTTGTTGATTATCGGGCATCGAATGAAGTGACGATCAAGAACAAGTACCCACTACCGATGATCAATGATTTGTTTGACCAGCTGCAGGGAGCTAAAGTATTCTCCAAGATCGATCTTCGATCAGGATACCATCAGCTGAAGATCCGAGAATAGGATATACCTAAGATAGCTTTAACCACAAGGTATGGGCTATATGAGTACACGGTCATGTCATTTGGATTGACTAACGCCCCTGCCTATTTTATGAGTATGATGAACAACGTGTTCATGGAGTTTTCGGATAAGTTTGTTGGGGTGTTCATTGATGATATATTGGTGTACTCGAAGAATAAAGAGGAACACAAGGAGCATTTGCGCTTAGTTCTCGAGAAGCTCAGGGAACATCAGCTATATGCCAAGTTCAGAAAATATGAGTTTTGGTTGAAGTAAGTTGGATTTCTTGGACATGTTATATCAGGAGAAGGAATAGCAGTAGACCCTTCCAAGGTACAGTCTGTCACTGAGTGGTTGGCACCCACCTCAGTTGGAGAGATCCGCAGTTTTCTGGGACTCGCAGGTTATTATAGGAGATTCATTGAGAATTTTTCCAAAATTGCGAAACCCATGACAGAGTTGTTGAAGAAGGACACCAAATTCAAATGGACCGAAGAATGTGAGGCCAGTTTCTAGGAGTTGAAGAAACGGTTGGTTACAACCCGAGTGCTAATTCTTTCGGATATATGCAAGGATTTCCAAGTTTATTGCGACGCTTCTCGCCTAGGACTTGGAGGTGTACTTATGCAGGACGGAAGAGGTGTTTTATATGCCTCACCTCAGCTTCGACCTCACGAGTTGAATTATGCCACACATGGTTTGGAGTTAGCAGCCGTAGTGCATGCGCTCAAAACCTGGAGACACTTTCTTATTGGAAACCATTGTGATGTGTACACGGATCACAAGAGTTTAAAGTACATTTTCACACAGAAGGAGTTGAATCTCCGGCAGAGGAGATGGTTGGAGCTAATAAAGGATTATGACATGAAGCTACATTATCATCTAGGAAATGCCAATGTTGTAGCAAACGCTTTGAGCCGCAAGAGCTATGTCACTACCCTCATAAGCGGAGGATTACCACAGGAGTTAGTCGACGATCTCAAGGAACTTCGTTTGCAGATAGTTCCAAGAGGTCTTGTTGCAGCAATGGCGGTTCAATCCACATTATTGGGAAAGATTCGAGAAGCTCAGAAGGATGATAAGGAAATTGCTGAGATAAAGGAGAAGATGATCAGAGGAAAAGCCAAGGGTTTTCCTGAGGATGAGCACACAAGTTTATGGTTTGATGATCGTGTATATGTGCCCAATAATGCGGAGATCAGGAATTTAATACTTCAGGAAGCTCATGACTCGGCATACTCGATTCACCCCGGAAACACCAAGATGTATCTGGATTTGAAGGAACGTTTCTGGTGGACAGGTATGAAGAAGGATATTGCCAAGTATGTAGCAGTATGTGATGTATGTCAGAGAGTGAAGGTAGAACATCAGAAGCCAGCAGGATTACTTCACCCTATGCCAATACCAGAATGGAAGTGGGATAAATTTGGCATGGATTTTATCACCGGATTTCCTAGGAAATGATCGGAATATGATTCTATATGGGTAGTAGTTGATCACTTGACCAAAGTGGATCTCTGTATCCCCGTGAAAACTACTTATATGAGCGCGAAGTTGGCCAAGATATATATGACCAGGATCATATGTATGCATGGAGTTCCAAGCACCATCGTATCAGACAGAGAAACACAATTTACTTCGAAGTTTTGGAATCAGTTACACCAGACCTTGGGTACCATGCTAGAGTTCAGTACAACCTTTCATCCGCACACATATGGACAGACCGAGAGAGTCAATCAGATTCTGGAGGACATGTTGAGAGTTTGTGCGCTGGATTATGGATCTAGTTGGGATGACAATTTTCCTTACGCAGAGTTCTCATACAACAACAGTTATCAGGCTAGTTTGAAGATGGCGCCTTTTGAAGCTTTGTACGGAAGAAGGTGTAGGACACCGTTAATGTGGGATGAAGTTGGAGACCGTTAGTTGTTTGGACCAGATTTAATTAAGGGGTTTGAAGAGAAGGTTAAGTTGATTCGAGATAGACTGAAGGTAGCTTAGTCCAGGCATAAGAGTTATGCCGATACTAAATCCAAGGAGGTAGTCTACAAAATTGGAGACAGATCATATCTCCGTGTGTCACCGCTCCGAGGAGTTAAACGATTTGGAGTTAAAGGAAAGTTAGCCCCGAGATTTGTAGGACCATACCGAGTTTTGGAACGTATGGGAGAAGTTGCCTACAATTTGGAGTTACCCGAAGGATGGTCAGGAGTACATGATGTGTTTCACATTTCCCAGTTGAAGAAGTGCCATGCTGAGATGGCCGATATTCCTCTAAGAGATATAGTTCCCTTGGATGCAATTCAGTTGGAGAGTGACCTGACCTACAAGGAGAAAATCGTCAAGATTCTTGAGTTTGCCAGCCAAGTTACATGCAGCAAGGTTATAAAGTTTTGCAAAGTTCAGTGGAGCCACCATACCGTGGAAGAAGCCACCTGGGAGCGAGAAGAAGACCTACGGAAAGACCACCCACACCTATTTTCTAGCCAACCTGAATCTCGAGGGCGAGATTCATCTTAAGGGGGGTAGGTTTGTAACATCCCAATTTTCAATTTGGATGTTATACATAGGTCATCATATGCATATCATATTTTATTTGCATTTTTGGTTGTGATCCTAGAAATCTTAAGCAACTCAAGGACCCAAGGAGAGAGTTGGAGATTTCGCAAATTTTCATATTTGAATTTTTTTCAAATTTGAAAAGAGGATCAATTTGATTTTAATATTTTTCTCTCCAATTATTTCCAATAATAAAAATAAATGAGACAATATAAAATGACTTCTTCAAAAGAGAGGAATATTGGAGAAGAAATTTTAAAATCAAATAATTATTTATTTGAATTTTGTTTGCCATTTTATTTCAATTAGAAAAAATATGCATTTTTGAAAATTGCTTTTTTTGCCAGAAAAATGTTCACCTTGTCCTAAATATTAGGTTTGGACAGTAAAAATTGTTTCTGGTATTTTTAGAATTGTTTTATATTTTATTAGGATTTTTCTTTCCGGCAAATTTATTTAAGTCTCTTCGCCCGACTGGGCCGAAGGCCCAGCCGATCCACGCCTAGACGTCGCGCCGCCTTCGTCGCTCGTGCTGGTGCCGGACTCCAGCGAGGGGAGTCCGGGTCGGACTCCGCGCCGCCGCCGTTGTCTCTCGCGCCACCCCCCTCGGGCCTTTATAAGGTCGAGCCTCCCCGCCACCTCCTCCCCACCACCCACCGCCAAACATCGCCGCCGCCGCCCGCCGTTGCTATCGCTGCTGCCCACGCCGCTGAACCCTGCAGCCGCCGCACCGCGCCAGATCTCACCATAGATGTCGCCGTCGTTTTTCTACGGTTAACCGGTAAAAACCGTTCTGTTTTGCTCGGTTTTCTTTCGATTTATTTTTAGGGTTAGGGTTTTCTCTTTTTTTCTGATCGGTTGTAATTAGCGGACGTTCGTCCGTTAATCCGCGGTAGCGAACGTTTTCGTTCGTTAGTTCCTACTAGCAAACGTTCGTTCGTTAGGGTTTTCTTTTTATTTGCTTCAGCCATGGACCTATCCGTGAATACTTTTATCATAGATTAGTCCCTGATCTTCAAACCCTCGTTACTTTTTGCTCGTTTATCCAAATCTAGTGAAACCAACGCCTAAATCTTCATCTTGTTCCCCTCTTTCCAGATAACCAAATTGAACATGATTTTGACAATTTAAAATTTGGTTTCAAGCAGATTTTAATTTGAACTTCTTTTGATCATAGTTTGAGTTTCGTAGCCCCGATTCGATTGATTCTTTTTGCAAATCGAAGCTCTTCAGTTGAACTTTCAGTTTAGATCTTTTCTATTTAGTTTTACCCTTGCATCTTATGCTTGAGTTCTTATGTATGCTATTGTTTGTTCCCGATAGAGTTTCCGGAGTGCGAAGCGTGCTACTACGAGTCACTAGGGTTTTTAGATCGTCGGCAAGGAAAGTAACACTTTGATCATATCCCTTTTACCCAGTTTTTATGCATTAGTTTAAACCCTCAAACATTGCGTGAGTACGTTTTGATAACATGTTGGTATTGGGAAGTAGATGATGAGGTAGGAACCTATTGCCTTTTATTCAAACCCTGGGTGTTACTACGTTATGCTTATATTACTATGCTATGCTCGTATAGACATGGTTTGGTTTTGAGAGAATTCATGAAAGTTGTGAGAGTTATTGTTAACTAAGGTTTAACTTAAGGTGGCTACTTTAACACCATCTGGGTGGATTGGTTTGTGGACACCTGGGGAATCTAGTGTTCTCCAAGGAGATCCCGGGGAATCCGTATGATCATCCTATGGTTTGCCACCCACGCTCGAAGGGATCATTATGTTATTCATGCTGGAAACTTCTGTGTGCAGCCACAAGCCATTATGGGCTCTGGCATAGTTGAGTATGTTGTGTGATCTCTTGAAGTGGTAGACTAGCAGATGTAGGGGATGTAGGTGGTACTGTCTACCCATCGTAACGAGCTAATGCTGCTGAAAGACTGTGTCTCGGTCATCCGTTTCTCAAACACCATGTAGTGCGAGAAATTCAACGGAGGAGATCAATTCTTGTGGGGAAAAGTGCGCAAACCTCTGGAGAGTGTACAAACTAATCATGATTAGCCGTGTCCCCGGTTATGGACATCTTGAGTATCTGGTGCTTGAATTATTATGTTGATCTCATCACTCTACTTAATTGATTTATCGGGTTATTGATTATTAATTTGAGATTGAGATGGGGTTACCATTCTCAATGTTTTCAACAAACTTGGTAGTTAGATAAAAACATATTCCTTTGTTGTAGGGAAAAACTAGCTTTCTACAACTGATAACCATAGAGCCTCCACAAGCCATATTTGCATATAGTTATAGTTGTTACTTTTTCATTGCTCTATAGTGTTATCTTGCCAGCATATTCCTTGTCCTTACCTACACAGGCTGCAACATATTATGTTGCAGAGTTTTCAGACGAAGAGTAAGGTGGGCTAGGTCGTTGTCATGCACTCAGCTATGCCGTTGGAGTTGACGGACTCATTTACTCTCGAAGCTTCCACAGTTATCTTATTTAGATGGCCTTTAGCCATATTATTGTAATAAGTACTCTCTTTGAGATATTCGATGTAATAAGTGTGTGATTGCACTCTGTTATAAATCCTCGAGTACTATGTGTGCCAGCATTACCGATCCAGGGATGACACTTATGCACAGAGATTTAACCGTTTGAGGTCAGATCGCTACATTAATATCCCTTAGTTTCCAGTATGGACCCTGCTGCCATGGGAGGGTAGGACAAAAGATGTCATGCAAGTTCTTTCCATAAGAACGTATGACTATTTACGGAATACATGCCTACATTATATTGATGAACTGGAGCTAGTGTCGTATCGTGCTAGGTTATGACTGTCACATTATGATTATCATCCGACAAATCACCGATACAATGCCTATGAATTTATCTTATATGTTCTTGCTAAGTTACTACTGCTATCGTTACTGTTGCACTTGTTACAAAACAAATGCTATCACTCTCACTGTTACCATTGTTGTTGCTACTATTATCAAAACTAACATACTACTTTGCTACTTATCAAACCTAAGCTTGGGGGAGTACGTGTTTCCCACCGACATTACATTCATGCACACTTATTTCATCAGTCGGTGTTCACACTTTTTCATTGTATCATCCATGCTTAGATTTATTTTCTTGCTTTCTTCTTGTGTGTTTGAAAAACTTTAGAAAAACCCAAAAAATAGTTGTTGTTAATTTACATTCTATGCATGCTTAGTAGTATTATTAAAAAGAAAATCCAAAAAGATTTCCTTGTTCTTCTTTTGCTTGTTGGGAGCTTTCCCGTGTAAATAGTTTTTTCTCGTTTTTGCTTTCCCTTTTTATTGCTTGTTTAAGAAAAGCAAAAACTCCAAAAATATTTCTATGTGTTTCTCTGAATTTCTTTTCTGTTTATTCGATTTGTATTGAGGAGAAGACCGCGATAAATATGTTGAGTGACTCTCATATGAATGATTGTTGAACTAATAAAGAGTCCATTTTGCCTTGTCTTCTCTTGTTGAATAAAATGTTTGCAGATTCCAGATTAGTCCACGACACTCTTGCACTATTATTATTATTATTATTATTATTATTATTATTTTCATACCGTTCAATCGTGCAAGTGAAAGGCTATAATGACGACACTCAATGAACTGGCCGTGGCAGAGAGAAACTGGTATGAACTCGACTTGTTCTGTTTGTGTAAATATGTTTAACCTAGTATCCATGATTCATCCCATTATGATTAAACATGTTTGCAATGACAATTAGAGATTATAGTTTCTCATGACATGCATAAGTAGCTGGGAGTGGATAATAATTTATCTTGGATATCAATATTGCGTTAAAATGATTGTGATGTAGTATGATGATATGGTATCCTCCTCTGAATGTTCGAGTGCCTTAACGTGGCACATGTTCATGCATGTAGTTGAATCAAAACCAACATAGCCTCTATGATATTTATGTTCATGGTGTTCATATCCTACTCATGCTAGTGTCCAATGTTACTTATGCATAATGCATGTTCATGATCGGTGTTGCTCTCTAGCTGGCCGCTTCTCAATCTAATTGCTAGCCTTCACATGTACTAAGTGGGAATTCTGCTTGTACATCAAAAACCTTGAACCCAAAAGTTATTCCAGATGAATCCACCATACCTGCCTATATGCGGTATTACCCTACCGTCCTAAGTAAATTTGCATGTGCCACCTCTAAAAACTTCTAAATAAATATCCATTTTGTGTGTCTGGATCATTCATGGAACGACAGGAGGTGGTCGATATCTTCCATGCTAAGCAGGTTATTCTCAGGTCGAGTGTTTATTCACTCACCATCGCATGAGAAAAGGGCGGTAATAGGGATGCGTAGTCCCAAACTGCAAACAGAAAAATCTTACAAATAATCAAACAAAAACTCCCAATGGAGTAAACCTTTACTTTTATCGCTTGGGAACCGCCACTAGTGTGCTTAGCATGGAAAATATTAATAAATGATAGTCGTGAAGTAAATGAGAAGGGTGCATGTCTCAAAATATCATTTACCTCTGTTTTAAAAACTTGAGCTCTAGCACCTCTACAAATCACTACTTCCCTCTGCGAAGGGACTTTCTATTTACTTTTATGTTGTGTCATCACCTTCTAAAACAAGCGCTAGAACCTGAGAGCACCCCTGTCATGACTTATGCATTGTGTGTAGCTCATGTTGGGTGCATCATGATTGGATCTTTTCTACCATGAATTACAATGTTTAGTCGCTGCTTGAACTTTGGAGGTGCTCTGCATTTATGTTTTGCGGTCTCAGAATGTAACATCCCAAATTTGCAATTTGGAATGTTATACACTAGATCATCATGCATAGCATATTTTCATGCATTTTGGTTGATCCTAGAAATTTCACGCAACTCAAGGACCCACAGGGAGAGTTAGAGATTTCGTTATTTTCATATTTGAGAGTTTTCTCAAATTTGAAAAGAGGATCATTTGATTTATTTATTTCATCTTCAATAATTTTTTCCAATATCAAAAATATAAGAGAGGGAATAATATGACTTTCCCAAATTCAGGAAAAAAATGAAGATTTAATGAATCAATCCAATTTTAGTTTTGCCGGAGTTTTGTTTGCTTTTTTTTGGATAGGGAAAAATGCGTGTTTTCAAAAATTGCATTCTAGGTCCGGACTAAAGTTCATTTTGTTCGACTCATTTTTAGGAGTCGGGGAAAATTTACTTTAGTAATTTTGGAGTTCGTTTAGTTTAGTTTTCTTTTGTTTAGCCAGCGCGCGCGCCAGGCGCAGCGCCAGGCCGCCGCCTCCCTCGCTCTAGGCCGAGTCCCAGAGGGACTCTAGGCCGGTTAGCCCCCCCTTTTTCCTTGTTTTGTTTTCCCTCTTTTGCTTGCCCCCTACCCCAAGTAATCCCCCCCACCTATATAAATACACCCCAAACCACCCCCCCTCTCCTCACATCAATCCCAAGCCCCTCTCCTCCTTATCCGCGCCCCACCCCGCGCCCCTCACCTGCCGCCGCCGCCCTATAGCCGCCGCCCTATAGCCGCTGTCGCCGCCGTTCGCCGGAGCCTCGCCGAGGTTGTCCCGCGCCGTGTATCTTTTCTCCCCTCGGTTCAGTTTTTCTTCTAAACCGTTCCGGTTCTTTCTTAACCGTTCCGGTTTTCTTTCGTTCTTTGTTTCGGTTTTCTTTTCCGAAAAACCCTAGATCGGTTTTCGTTCTTCTTTCGGACCGTTCGTCTCAACGAACGTGATCACCGATTATTCCCCGGTTAACGACGCCCGTTCGTTTAACCGTTCTTCATTTCCTTTCTCGTCGGATTTATTCCGCGTCTTTTCCGCGATCGTGATCTCGGATCCGATCTTCGTTCTAGTCTTTCTTCTCGCTCGTTTATCGGAATCAGGTGATTCAAGCGCCTGGAGTTTCGTCTCGAAACTGCCGTTCCGACTAATCAACTTAAACAAGTTTTTGCCCTGGTAAAATTTGACCTAGTTTCAACTTGCTAGAACCGAGTTGTTTTCATCCGCCGTTTGTTTTCTGTTTCTTTGTTCGGTTCGTTCTTTCTTTGCAACTGGAGTTCTTAAGTTGAACCTTCTGGTTCGTTCTCTTGTTCGAGTTTTACCTGTGCATTAGATGAGTACTTATTGTGTGCTTGTTGTTTGTCTGCGATAGATCACCCGGATTGCGCCGCTTGTTACTTCGATTCCCTAGGTCTCGCGGATCATCAGCAAGGCAAGTAACACTTTGATCATACCTTTTCTACAACCCATGTTTTATTGCATTAGATCAATCCTCTCACATTGCATGATTAGGATCTAATTAAATTGAGGGATGGGAAGTAGATGAGGTAGTACCTATTACCTGTATTATTATGAAACCTTTGGGAGTTACTTCTACGTTGCTTATTATGCCATGCTATGCTAGTAGACGTGGATTGGGTGAGTGATATCCATGACAGATGTGAGTTGATAATTTTAATGGTTTATCTAAGGTGGCCACTTAAACACACATCTGGGTGGATTGAGGCACCTGATGTCTATCAGGACTTGCCTGTTTTATTTTGGACCGCCACCCAGGCTCAAAGGGATCATAAGATCTTTCATGCTAGAAACTTCCTTGTGCAGCCACAAGCCATTATGGGCTCTGGCATAGTTGACTAAGTCGTGCGAACTCTTATGGGTAGACTAGCAGATGTAGGGGAAAGTAGGTGTACCGGTCTACCCACATGTAAGGTGCTAGCGCTTCTGAAAGACTGTGTCTCGGTCATCCGTCTTCTCAAACACCATGTAGTGCGAGAAACCAAACGGAGGCGATCGAATCTTGTGGGAAAAGTGCGCAAACCTCTGCAGAGTGTACAAACTAATCATGATTAGCCGTGTCCCCGGTTATGGACAACTTGAGTATCTAGTACTTGAATATCATGTGAATCTCAACATGTTACTCTAATTAATGTTGTTGGGTTTTAATTGTTCACTTAATTGGGATCGGAATGCTGTCAACCATTCTCGATGTTTAACAACTACCATGATAGTTAAATAAATTTATTCCTTTGCAGTAGGGAAAAACTGGCTTTACGCAAAACTGTAACCATAGAGCTTTCCACCAGCCATATATGCATGTAGTATAGCTGTTTCATTCCATTACTCTCTATGTGTTACATTGCCAGCATATTCCATGTGCTGACCCGTTTTCGGGCTGCAACTTCTCATGTTGCAGACTTTTCAGACGATGAGTAAGGTGCTTTTAGGTCGTGGTTCTATACTCAGTGATGCCGTTGGAGTTGATGGACCCATTTATCTTCCAAGTCTTCCGCTGTTATCGTTATTAGATGGCCTTAAGCCATATTTATTGTAATAAGTTCTCTTTGAGACAACGATGTAATAAGTGTGTGATTGCCACTCTGCTATAAATCCTTCGATGTAGTGTGTGGTGTCAGCATTACTGATCCAGGGATGACACCTGAGCACAGAGCACTTGATCCATTCGGGTTGGGTCGCTACAGAGATGGTATCAGAGCACACGCTGACTGTAGGACACGACCACTAAGTTAAAGCCATAGATCACCATTCTCTTCTCATTTTCTAACTCCTCATCTTTTCTACTCTTTTAGGATGACGAACGCGAAGATTAAGTACGCTCAACCAGATGAAGGCACACCATTTGGATTTCACCTGAAGGAAGTCACCAAGTACCTGAATATCGGATTACCAAGCTTCACGGGAACTTTCAACGCCACTCTGCCTGAAGAGGAGCGCTGGAAGATTCAAGCTCACGTTCCGGGAAGGACATTCGCGCCAATCACGAAGCCTATAGATAGTGTTTCCAATGCACCAACCTGGAGTCTGGGGAAGAGCATGGCAGCTCATATCACCATAGGACGCATTGGAGAAGTTTACCAAGAAGACCTTAAGGACACTATCTACCAGATTTGCGGACGCCGAGATGAACAATGGGAGTTAGTCAGCACCAAGAAGGATAGATCCATTGCATCTTTCATCCAGGAATTAAACCAACACATTCGACGCCACGAGAACCAGATGTGCGATGATATGATAGAGTTGAAGAATGCAAAGGCAAGGATCATCGAGCTAGAAGGAGAACTGAAGTCTACACGCAAGGACTACATGGACGAGATCGTAGCTCTAGCGAGACACAATGGCGATCTTAAGCAGGAGATTGAGGAACTCAAGAGGAAGTTAGCATCAAGGATGGAAGACATGTACGTCGCATGTCCGGACAACTACATCATCATCGACGACACCGATTCAGATCCAAGTGAACCCGACTTTGAAGACGAAGCTGGAGCAGATATCATGGAGTCTTCCACCGGTTCAATTTTCTAGATGACCACCAAATAGTAGTAGTATTCCCCCATGTAAACATTATAGTTTGAGCACTTTTGCGATAGTTTTAGACCGATTGTAAGCCCTTGTTTGATTGAATGAAGTGATTTTGTGTGCATTTGCTCATGAGCATTGGGGTAGTGTTTTCTCTTTAGACCTCACTCTATTCCTAATTCTCGTCTTTTCTAAACCCTCATATGCCTCCGAGACGTGACAATGGATTCCCAACGGAACTCACTCAGTTGATCCAGCAGCAGAATCAATTGATGCAGATGTTAGTCCAGAACCAACAGAACAACAACAAAAACCCACCACCACCACCACCACCTGTTGACCACTTAGCCCGTTTCCTTAGGCTGAATCCGCCGGTGTTTTCCAGTAGCACTGAGCCAATAGTAGCAGACGATTGGCTCCGCAACATAGGAAGGGAGTTGACCACTGCAGGATGCATGGATGGTGAGAAAGTGAAGTTTGCCGCCCACCAGCTTGACGGACCCGCGGCAGCATGGTGGGAGAATTTCACAGCCACTTACCTAGTTGACACTATCACATGGGATCAGTTTCAGCAAGCTTTCCGTACTGCCCATGTTTCAGCAAGAGCTATGGCCATGAAGAAGCGTGAGTTTCGCAACTTATGCCAAGGAGGAAGGACAGTTGGCCAGTACGTTGACGATTTCAGCAAGTTAGCACGTTATGTCCCAGATGACATTGCTACGGATGTAGCTAAGCAGGAGAAGTTTCTGGAAGGACTGAATGATGAACTAAGCATGAAGTTGATGGTAGCGAGTTTCAACAACTACCAGGAGTTGGTAGATCGTGGCATCATGATTGAAGGAAAGCAACAGCAGATTGAGAACCGCAAGAGGAAATATGGACAGGGGAAGTATAACTCTGGAGCCCAGCAGAAGCCCCGTTTTGCCCCTAAACCGGGATTTCAGTTTCAGCATACCCATGGAGGAGGTAGTTCGCACAACCATAATGGCCACAAGAATGGTAATGGGAATGGAGGAAGCAACGGCAAGAACCGGACCACCCCATCGACCCCAACCAAGAGAGATCTGAGTCAAGTCACCTGTTTCAAGTGTTCCAAGACCGGACATTATGCCAATGAATGTCCCGAAGGCCAGAATGGAAATGGCAATGGAAGCTCTGGGAAGAAGCCGAACCCTTTCAATAGGGGACAGGTGAACCACGTTAATGTGGAGGAGGTTGAAGATCAGCCCGATGCAGTAATCGGTAAGTTTTTGGTTAAGTCATTTACCGCACTCGATCTTTTTGATACTGGTGCATCGCATTCATACATATCAAGGGGATTTGTGGAAAAGTATAGCCTTCCCACTAGGATTCTTAAAACACCTATGCTAGTAAGCTCGCCAGGAGCAGAGTACATGGCCAGACAAGGATGTTTTCAAGTGCCATTAAGTATAGGAAGGCATGTTTTCCCAACAGATTTAATTATTCTGGAATCCCAATGTCTGGATGTGATTCTTGGTATGGATTGGCTGTCGATGTATGGAGGAAACATCGATTGCGCCAGTAAGACAATTTTGCTTACCACACCAGAAGGAAGAAGGATCAAGTATGTATCCTGGCATGTGCCAAACAGGACACAAGTGAACTGCTTAACAGGAGTTGTGCAAGAAGAAGTACCAGTAGTAAAGGATTTTCTTGATGTATTTCTTGAGGAATTACCAGGCATGCCACCGGATAGAGACATTGAGTTTTTGATTGAGTTATTGCCAGGTACAGGCCCAATATCGAAGCGACCGTACCGGATGCCAGCAAAGGATTTGGTGGAAATTAAGAATCAGATTAAGGAGTTATTGGATAAAGGTTACATTCGCCCAAGTTCTTCGCCTTGGGGATCACCCGTACTTCTAGTGGAAAAGAAGGATGGATCATTAAGGATGGTTGTAGATTATCGGGGATTGAATGAAGTAACCATCAAGAATAAGTACCCACTACCAATGATCAACGATCTGTTTGATCGGTTGCAAGGAGCTAAAGTGTTTTCCAAGATCGATTTGCGATCAGGGTACCATCAATTGAAGATTCGGGAGCAGGACATACCTAATACAGCATTCACCACGAGATATGGACTGTATGAGTATACCGTTATGTCATTTGGATTGACTAACGCACCTGCCTATTTTATGAACCTGATGAACAAAGTGTTTATGGAGTTTTTGGATAAGTTTGTCGTAGTGTTCATTGATGACATTCTGGTTTATTCAAAGAATGAAGAGGAGCATAAGGAACATTTGCGTTTGGTTTTGGAGAAACTAAGGGAACATCAGTTATACGCCAAATTCAGCAAATGCGAGTTTTGGTTGAAGGAAGTTGGATTCCTCGGACACGTTATATCCGGAGAAGGTATATCAATTGACCCCACAAAGGTTGAGACCGTAACCGAATGGGAAGCACCAATGACAGTTGGAGAGATCCGGAGTTTTCTTGGACTCGCAGGATACTACCGGAGGTTTATTGAGAATTTCTCAAAGATTGCGAAGCCTATGACGGAGTTGTTGAAGAAGGATACTAAGTTCAAATGGACTGAGGAGTGTGAGGCTAGTTTGCAGGAGTTGAAGAAACATTTGGTCACCTCACCAGTATTGATTTTGCCAGATCAGACCAAGGATTATGAGGTGTATTGCGACGCTTCACGTCGAGACCTTGGAGCAGTGCTTATGCAGGAAGGGAGAGTTGTTTTGTATGCTTCACGGCAACTGAAGCCTCATGAGTTGAATTATGCCACGCATGATTTGGAGTTAGCAGCCGTAGTGCATGCATTGAAAACATGGAGACATTTCCTCATTGGAAATCATTGTGAGGTGTACACGGATCACAAGAGTTTGAAGTACATTTTCACGCAGAAGGAGTTGAACCTCAGACAGAGGAGATGGTTGGAGCTCATCAAGGATTATGATATGAGATTGCATTACCATCCCAGAAAAGCTAATGTAGTAGCTGATGCATTGAGCCGTAAGAGCCATGTTAGTACTCTAATGACGGGGAAAATACCCAAGGAGTTAGCAGAAAACCTTCGTGAGCTATGTTTGGAAATAGTTCCGAGAGGCTATGTAGCAGCATTGGAGATTCAGTCAAAATTGATGGATAAGATCAGAGAAGCTTAGAAATCTGACAAGGAGATTGCTGCTATAAAAGAGAAATTGAACGAAGGAAAAGGAAAGGGATTTCGTGAGGATGAGCACGACACCCTATGGTTTGAAGATCGTGTTTATGTGCCAAATGACCCGGAGATCAGGAAGTTGATTTTGCAAGAGGCACATGATTCACCGTATTCGATTCACCCAGGGAATACCAAGATGTATTTGGATTTAAAGGAAACATTCTGGTGGACTGGAATGAAGAAGGATATTGCAGCATATGTAGCAGTTTGTGACGTATGTCAGAGAGTAAAGGCAGAGCATCAGAAGCCAGCAGGATTGTTACAACCATTGCCGATACCCGAATGGAAGTGGGATAAGATAGGCATGGATTTTATCACAGGACTACCCAGGACGAAAGCAGGCTACGACTCGATATGGGTTGTAGTTGATCGTTTGACAAAGGTAGCACATTTTATTCCAGTTAAGACCACTTACACCAGTGCTAAGTTGGCAAAGATATACATGACTAGGATCGTTTGTTTGCATGGAGTTCTGAGGAGTATCGTATCAGATAGAGGAACCCAACTTACCTCAAAGTTTTGGAATCAGTTGCATGAAACTTTGGGTACCAGACTAGAATTCAGCACAACTTTTCATCCACAGACAGACAGACAGACCGAGAGAGTCAATCAGATTCTGGAAGATATGCTGAGAGCTTGTGCACTAGATTATGGATCTAGCTGGGACGATAACTTGCCGTATGCGGAGTTTTCTTATAACAACAGTTACCAAACCAGTTTGAAGATGGCACCTTTCGAAGCTTTATACGGAAGGAGGTGCAGGACACCGTTGTCATGGGACAAAGTTGGAGACCGTCAATTCTTTGGACCAGATTTGATCAAGGAGTCTGAACGGAAAGTTAAGTTGATTCGCGATACACTCAAGGTAGCCCAGTCCAGGCAGAAGAGCTACGCAGATTCAAAATGCAAGGAGACAGTCTACAAAACCTGAGACAGAGTTTATCTCCGAGTATCTCCACTTCGAGGAGTTAAGCGCTTTGGAGTTAAGGGAAAATTAGCACCGCGTTTCGTTGGACCGTACAAGATCTTGCAACGTATGGGAGAAGTCGCTTATAAGTTGGAATTACCAGAGGGACTGTCAGGAGTTCATGATGTATTCCATGTTTCCCAGCTGAAGAAATGTCACGCCGAGATGGCGGAGGTACCGCTAAGAGATACCGTGCCACTCGAAGTGATTCAGTTGAAGGACGACTTAACGTATGAGGAGAAGCCAGTCAAGATTCTCGATTTTGCCAGCAGAGTTACCCGCAGCAAGGTTATCAAGTTTTGCAAAGTTCAGTGGAACCACCACTCAGAGGATGAAGCCACCTGGGAGAGAGAAGAAGATTTGCTCAAGGACCACCCTCACCTATTTTCTAGCCAACCCGAATCTCGAGGGCGAGATTCGTCTTAAGGGGGGTAGGTTTGTAACATCCCAAATTTGCAATTTGGAATGTTATACACTAGATCATCATGCGTAGCATATTTTCATGCATTTTGGTTGATCCTAGAAATTTCACGCAACTCAAGGACCCACGGGGAGAGTTGGAGATTTCGTTATTTTCATATTTGAGAGTTTTCTCAAATTTGAAAAGAGGATCATTTGATTTATTTATTTCATCTTCAATTATTTTTTTCCAATATCAAAAATATAAGAGAGGGAATAATATGACTTTCCCAAATTTAGGGAAAAAATGAAGATTTAATGAATAAATCCAATTTTAGTTTTGTCGGAGTTTTGTTTGCTTTTTTTGGATAGGGAAAAATGCGTGTTTTCAAAAATTGCATTCTAGGTCCGGAGTAAAGTTCATTTTGTTCGACTCATTTTTAGGAGTCTCGGAAAATTTACTTTAGTAATTTTGGAGTTCGTTTAGTTTAGTTTTCTTTTGTTTTTCTGCGCGAGAATCCAGTTAAAAAAAAAGGACCAAGGCCAGCCGGGCCAAAGGCCCAGCCAGCGCGCGCGCCAGGCGCAGCGCCAGGCCGCCACCTCCCTCGCTCTAGGCCGAGTCACAGAGGGACTCTAGGCCGGTTAGCCCCCCCTTTTTCCTTGTTTTGTTTTCCCTCTTTTGCTTGCCCCCTACCCTAAGTAATCCCCCCACCTATATAAATACACCCCAAACCCCCCCCCCTCTCCTCACATCAATCCCAAACCCCTCTCCTCCTTAGCCGCGCCCCACCCCGCGCCCCTCACCCGGCGCCGCCACCCTATAGCCGCCGCCGCCCTATAGCCGCTGTTCGCCGGAGCCTCGCCGAGGTTGTCCCGCGCCGCGTCTCTTTTCTCCCCTCGGTTCAGTTTTTCTTCTAAACCATTCCGGTTCTTTCTTAACCGTTCCGGTTTTCTTTCGTTCTTTGTTTCGGTTTTCTTTTCCGAAAAACCCCAGATCGGTTTTCGTTCTTCTTTCGGACCGTTCGTCTCAACGAACGTGATCACCGATTATTCCCCGGTTAACGACGCCCGTTCATTTAACCGTTGTTAGTTTCCTTTCTTGTCGGATTTATTCCGCGTCTTTTCCGCGATCGTGATCTCAGATCCGATCTTCGTTCTAGTCTTTCTTCTCGCTCATTTATCGGAATCAGGTGATTCAAGCGCCTGGAGTTTCGTCTCGAAACTGCCGTTCCGACTAATCAACTTAAACAAGTTTTTGCCCTGGTAAAATTTGACCTAGTTTCAACTTGCTAGAACCGAGTTGTTTTCATACGCCGTTTGTTTTCTGTTTCTTTGTTCGGTTCGTTCTTTCTTTGCAACTGGAGTTCTTAAGTTGAACCTTCTGGTTCGTTCTCTTGTTCGAGTTTTACCTGTGCATTAGATGAGTACTTATTGTGTGCTTGTTGTTTGTCTGCGATAGATCACCCGGATTGCGCCGCTTGTTACTTCGATTCCCTAGGTCTCGCGGATCATCAGCAAGGCAAGTAACACTTTGATCATACCTTTTCTACAACCCATGTTTTATTGCATTAGATCAATCCTCTCACATTGCATGATTAGGATCTAATTAAATTGAGGGATGGGAAGTAGATGAGGTAGTACCTATTACCTGCATTATTATGAAACCTTTGGGAGTTACTTCTACGTTGCTTATTATGCCATGCTATGCTAGTAGACGTGGATTGGGTGAGTGATATCCATGACAGATGTGAGTTGATAATTTTAATGGTTTATCTAAGGTGGCCACTTAAACACACATCTGGGTGGATTGAGGCACCTGATGTCTATCAGGACTTGCCTGTTTTATTTTGGACCGCCACCCAGGCTCAAAGGGATCATAAGATCTTTCATGCTAGAAACTTCCTTGTGCAGCCACAAGCCATTATGGGCTCTGGCATAGTTGACTAAGTCGTGCGAACTCTTATGGGTAGATTAGCAGATGTAGGGGAAAGTAGGTGTACCGGTCTACCCACATGTAAGGTGCTAGCGCTTCTGAAAGACTGTGTCTCGGTCATCCGTCTTCTCAAACACCATGTAGTGCGAGAAACCAAACGGAGGCGATCGAGTCTTGTGGGGAAAAGTGCGCAAACCTCTGCAGAGTGTACAAACTAATCATGATTAGCCGTGTCCCCGGTTATGGACAACTTGAGTATCTAGTACTTGAATATCATGTGAATCTCAACATG
The DNA here is from genome assembly GCF_056163025.1 of Triticum urartu. Lineage (NCBI taxonomy): Eukaryota > Viridiplantae > Streptophyta > Magnoliopsida > Poales > Poaceae > Triticum > Triticum urartu. The sequence continues at coordinate 140,366,564 of NC_141875.1, read as the reverse complement.
TTACTCTAATTAATGTTGTTGGGTTTTAATTGTTCACTTAATTGGGATCGGAATGCTGTCAACCATTCTCGATGTTTAACAACTACCATGATAGTTAAATAAATTTATTCCTTTGCAGTAGGGAAAAACTGACTTTACGCAAAACTGTAACCATAGAGCTTTCCACCAGCCATATATGCATATAGTATAGCTGTTTCATTCCATTACTCTCTATGTGTTACATTGCCAGCATATTCCATGTATTGACCCGTTTTCGGGCTGCAACTTCTCATGTTGCAGACTTTTCAGACGACAAGTAAGGTGCTTTTAGGTCGTGGTTCTATACTCAGTGATGTCGTTGGAGTTGATGGACCCATTTATCTTCCAAGTCTTCCGCTGTTATCGTTATTAGATGGCCTTAAGCCATATTTATTGTAATAAGTTCTCTTTGAGACAACGATGTAATAAGTGTGTGATTGCCACTCTGCTATAAATCCTTCGATGTACTGTGTTGTGTCAGCATTACTGATCCAGGGATGACACCTGAGCACAGAGCACTTGATCCATTCGGGTCGGGTCGCTACACTGAAAGGGCTAGCGACATACCACTATTGTCATATTATATCATCGTTGTTTTAACAATGTGTTGCCATTTGAGATATCTTATTATTGCTCGTTAGCTGATTATGTCATTGATATGAGTTAATATAATCTTTAAGAGTTATTGTCAGCTTGGTTAGCTATAATGTTGGCCGAAAACCTGGGTGCTGCTACCTCTTTTAGCACTACGTTGGTTTTCCCCGAAGAGGAAGGTATGATGCAGCAAAGTAGCGTAAGTATTTCCCTCAGTTTTTGATAACCAAGGTATCAATCCAGTAGGAGGCTATGCGCGAGTCCCTCGTACCTTCACAAAACAAATAAATGCTCGCAACCAATGCAAATAGGGGTTGTCAATCCCTATAGGGCCACTTACGAGAGTGAGATCTGATAGATATGATAAGATAATATTTTTAGTATTTTTATGATAAAGATGCAAAGTAAAATAAAGCCAAAGTAAATAACTAAGTAGTAAGAGACTGATATGATAAAGATAGACCCGGGGGCCATAGGTTTCACTAGTGGCTTCTCTCGAGAGCATAAGTATTCTATGGTGGGTGAACAAATTACTGTTGAGCAATTGACAGAATTGAGCATAGTTATGAGAATATCTATGTATGATCATGTATATAGGCATCATGTCCGAGACAAGTAGACCGACTCCTGCCTGCATCTACTACTATTACTCCACTCATCGACTGCTATCCAGCATGCATCTAGAGTATTAAGTTAAAACAAAATAACGCCTTAAGCAAGATGACATGATGTAGAGGGATAGACTCATGCAATATGAAGAAAACCCTATCTTGTTATCCTCGATGGCAACAATACAATACAGGCCTTGCTGCCCTTACTGTCACCGGGAAAGGACACCGCAAGATTGAACCCAAAGCTAAGCACTTCTCCCATTGCAAGAAAGATCAATCTAGTAGGCCAAACCAAACTGATAATTCGAAGAGACTTGCAAAGATAACCAATCATACATAAAAGAATTCAAAGAAGATTCAAATATTATTCATAGATAGACTTGATCATAAACCCATAATTCATCGGCCTCAACAAACACACCACAAAAAGAAGATTACATCGAATAGATCTCCATAAGAGAGGGGGAGAACATTGTATTGAGATCCAAAAAGAGAGAAGAAGCCATCTAGCTACTAACTATGGACCCGTAGGTCTGAAGTAAACTACTCACACTTCATCGAAGAGGCTATGGCGTTGATGTAGAAGCCCTCCGTGATCGATGCCCCCTCCGGCGGAGCTCCGGAACAGGCCCCAAGATGGGATCTCGTGGATACAGAAAGTTACGACGGTGGAATTAGGGTTTTGGCTCCGTATCAGATTGTTTGGGGGTACGTGGGTATATATATGAGGAAGTAGTACGTCGGTGGAGCAACAAGGGGCCCACGAGGGTGGTGGGCGCGCTTGGGGGGGCAGGCGCGCCCCCTACCTCGTGGCCTCCTGTTGATTGGCTTGACGTAGGTTCCAAGTCTCCTAAGTTGTATTCGGTGAGAAAATAACGTTCCCGAAGGTTTCATTCCGTTTGGACTCCGTTTGATATTCCTTTTCTTCGAAACCCTAAAACAGGCAAAAAACAGCAATTCTGGGCTGGGCCACCGGTTAATAGGTCAGTCCCAAAAAAAATATAAAAGTGGATAATAAAGCCCAATAATGTCCAAAACAGTAGATAATATAGCATGGAGCAATCAAAAATTATAGATACGTTGGAGATGTAACAATCATCCCCAAGCTTAATTCTTGCTCGTCCTCGAGTAGGTAAATGATAAAAACAGAATTTTTGATGCGGAGTGCTACTTGGCATAATTTTAATGTAATTCTTCTTAATTGTGTTATGAATATTCATATCCGAAAGATTCAAGACAAAAGTTCATATTGACATAGAAAATAATAATACTTCAAGCATACTAAGAAAGCAATTATGTCTTCTCAAAATAACATGGCTAAAGAAAGTTATCCCTACCAAATCATATAGTCTGGCTATGCTCTATCTTCACCACACAAGATATTTAAATCATGCACAAACCCCGATGACAAGCCAAGCAATTGTTTCATACTTTTTGACATTCTCAAAACTTTTTCAATCTTCACGCAATACATGAGCGTGAGGCATGGATATAGCACTATAGGTGGAATAGAGTGGTGGTTGTGGAGAAGAAAAAAAGGGGGAAGATAGTCTCACATCAACTAGGCGTATCAACGGGATATGGAGATGCCCATCAACAGATATCAATGTGAGTGAGTAGGGATTGCCATGCAACGGATGCACTAGAGCTATAAGTATATGAAAGCTCAAAAAGAACTAAGTGGGTGTGCATCCAACTTGCTTGCTCATGAAGACCTAGGGAAATTTTGAGGAAGCCCATCATTGGACTATACAAGCCAAGTTCTATAATGAAAAATTCCCACTAGTATATGAAAGTGATAACATGAGAGACTCTCTACTATGAAGATCATGGTGCTACTTTGAAGCACAAGTGTGGTAAAAGGATAGTAACATTGTCCCTTCTCTCTTTTTCTCTCATTTTTTTATTTTTTTATTTGGGCCTTTTCTCTTTTTTTATGGCCACTTTTTTTGTTCGGAGTCTCATCCCGACTTGTGGGGGAATCATAGTCTCCATCATCCTTTCCTCACTTGGGACAATGCTCTAATAACGATGATCATCACACTTTTATTTTTCTTACAACTCAATAATTATAACTAGATACTTAGAACAAGATATGAATCTATATGAATGCCTCCAGCGGTGTACCGGGATATGCAATGATGCATGAGTGACAAGTATGAAAGAATTATGAACGATGGCTTTGCCACAAATACTATGTCAACTACATGATAATGCTAAGCAATATGACAATGATGGAGTGTGTCATAAACGGACCGGTGGAAAGTTGCATGGAAATATATCTCTGAATGGCTATGCAAATGCCATAATAGGTAGGTATGGTGGCTGTTTTGAGGAAGGTATATGGTGGGTGTATGATACCGGCGAAAGGTGCGCGGTATTAGAGAGGCTAGCAAAGGTGGAAGGGTGAGAGTGCATATAATCCATGGACTCAACATTAGTCATAAAGAACTCATATACTTATTGCAAAAATCTACAAGTTATCGAAGCAAAGTATTACCCGCATGCTCCTAGGGGGATAGATTGGTAGGAAAAGACCATCGCTCGTCCCCGACCGCCACTCATAAGGAAGACAATCAATAAATAAATCATGCTCCGACTTCATCACATAACGGTTCACCATACGTGCATGCTACGGGAATCACAAGCTTCAACACAAGTATTTATCAAATTCACAACTACTCAACTAGCATGACTTTAATATCACCATCTCCATGTCTCAAAACAATTATCAAGTATCAAACTTATCATAGTATTCAACACACTCATAAGAGAATTTTTATTATTAATCTTGCATACCAAGCATATTACGATTTTAAGAAAATTACCATCCTATTTAAGACACTCAAAATAATCTAAGTGAAGCATGAGAGATCAATAGTTTCTATAAAACAAATCCACCACCGTGCTCTAAAAGATATAAGTGAAGCACTAGAGCAAAATTATATAACTCAAAAGATATAAGCGAAGCACATAGAGTATTCTAACAAATTCCAAATCATGTATGGCTCTCCCAAAAGGTGTGTACAGAAAGGATGATTGTGGTAAACTACCAAGCAAAGACTCAAATCATACAAGACGCTCCAAGCAAAACACATATCATGTGGTAAATAAAAATATAGCTCCAAGTAAAGTTACCGATAGAAGTAGACGAAAGAGGGGATGCCTTCCGGGGCATCCCCAAGCTTTGGATTTTAGGTGTCCTTAGATTATGTTGGGGGTGACTTGGGCATCCCCAAGCTTAGGCTCTTGCCACTCCTTGTTCCATAATCCATCAAATCTTTCCCCAAAACTTGAAAACTTCACAACACAAAACTTAAAATAGAAAATCTCGTGAGCTCCGTTAGCGAAATAAAACAAAAGACCACTTCAAGGTACTGTAATGAACTCATACTTTATTCATATGGGTGTCATACCTACTGTATTCCAACTTCTCTATGGTTTATAAACTATTTTACTAGCCATAGATTCATCAAAATAAGCAAACAACACACACAAAACAGAATCTGTCAAAAACAGAACAGTCTGTAGTAATCTGTAGCTAGCGCAAGATCTGGAACCCCAAAAATTCTAAAGTAAATTGCTGGACGTGAGGAATTTATCTATTAATCATATTCAAAAAGAATTAACTAAATAGCGCTTCCCAAATAAAAATGACAGCAATTCTCGTGAGCGCTAAAGTTTCTGTTTTTTACCGCAAGTTCAACAATACTTTCCCCAAGTCTTCTCAACGGTTCTACTTGGCACAAACACTAATTAAACACAAAAAACACAACCGAAACAGGGGCTAAATAATTTATTTATTACTAAGCAGAAGCAAAAAGCAAGGAATAAAAATAAAATTGGGTTGCTTCCCAACAAGCGCTATCGTTTAACGCCCCTAGCTAGGCACAACAAGCAAGAATAGATCTAAGTATTGCCATCTTTGGTAGGCAATCCATAAGTGCCTCTCATAACAGATTCATAAGGTAATTTAATTTTCTTTCTAGGAAAGTGTTTCATGCCTTTCCTTAACAGAAATTGGAATCTAATATTTCCTTCCTTCATACCAATAATTGCACCAATCGTTCTAAGGAAAGGTCTACCAAGAATAATAGGACATGAAGGATTGCAATATATGTCAAGAACGATAAAATCTATGGGCACATAATTCCTATTTGCAACAATAAGAACATAATTAATTCTTCCCATAGGTTTATTAATAGTGAAATCCGCAAGGTGCAAGATTAGAGAGCAATCATCAAAATCACGGAAACCTAACAAATCACACAAAGTCTTTGGAATCATGGAAACACTATCACCCAAATCACATAAAGCATAGAATTCATGATCTTTAGATCTTCATCATTATTTTCATAGGAACCAGAAGAACACGCTTTTATAAAGGCATCTTTCTTAGCACGCATCCTAGCAGTTCTTTCTTTGCACTCATCAATGGAAATTCTCATGGCTTTAAGAGGCTCATTGATATCATGCTTAGGTGGAATAGATCTAAGTTTCAAAGAATCAACATCATGAGCAATTCTATCAACGTTCCTAGCCAAATCGTCAATCTTAAGCAATTTTTCTTCAATCATAGCATTAAAATTCTTTTGTAAAGTAATAAATTCTTTAATATTAGAATCAAAATCAAAGGGCATCTTATTATAATTTCCATAAGAATTTTTGTAGGAATTACCATAATTATTAGTGGGATTACTAGGATAAGACCTAGGATTGAAATTTCCTCTATACGCGTTGTTACCAAAAGTGTTCCTACCAACAAAATTCACATCCATAGATTCATTATTATTATCAATCAAAGTAGACAAGGGCATATCATTAGGATCAGAAGAAACACTCTTATTAGCAAATAATTTCATAAGTTCATCCATCTTTCCACTCAAAACATTAATTTCTTCTATCGCATGCACCTTTTTATTAGTAGATCTTTCAGTATGCCATTGAGAATAATTAACCATAATATTATCTAGGAGTTTAGTAGCTTCTCATAAAGTGATCTCCATAAAAGTGCCTCCCACGGCCAAATCTAAAAGATTTCTAGGAGCAAAATTCAATCCGGCATAAATTTTTTGTATAATCATCCACAAGTTTAAACCATGAGTATGGCAATTACGTATCATTAATTTCATTCTCTCCCAAGCTTGTGCAACATGTTCATGATCAAGTTGCTTAAAGTTCATAATATCATTTCTAAGAGAGATGACCTTAGCGGGAGGAAAATACTTAGAGATAAAAGCATCTTTGCACGGGTTCCATGAATCAATACTATTTTTAGGCAAAGACGAAAACCAAGCTTTAGCACGATCTCTAAGCGAAAAAGGAAATAACTTCAATTTAACAATATCATTATCCACATCTTTCTTATTTTGCATGTCACACAAATCAAAGAAGCTATTAAGATGGGTAGCGGCGTATTAACTAGGAAGGCCAGAGAACGGATCTTTCATGACAAGATTCAGCAAAGCAGTATTAATTTCACAAGATTCAGCATCGGTAAGAGGAGCAATCGGAGTGCTAATAAAATCATTGTTGTTGGTATTGGTGAAGTCACACAATTTTGTATTATCTTGAGCCATCGCGACAAACAAGCAAACTAACACACAAGCAAACAAAAAGCAAGTGGAAAAAAAGGGCAAATAGAGAAAGAGAGGGAGGATAGACAGAGATAGGGAGAATAAAACGGCAAGGGTGAATTGGGGGGAGAGGAAAACGAGAGGCAAATGGCAAATAATGTAATGCGGGAGATAAGGGTATGTGATGGGTACTTGGTATGTTGACTTTTGCGTAGATCTCCCCGGCAACGGCGCCAGAAATCCTTCTTGCTATCTCTTTTAGCACTGCGTTGGTTTTCCCCGAAGAGGAAGGGATGATGCAGCAAAGTAGAGTAAGTATTTCCCTCAGTTTTTGAGAACCAAGGTATCAATCCAGTAGGATGCTACACGCGAGTCCCTCGTATCTGCACAAAACAAATAAATCCTCGCAACCAATGCAAATAGGGGTTGTCAATCCCTATAGGGCCACTTAAGAGAGTGAGATCTGATAGATATGATAAGATAATATTTTGGTATTTTGATGATAAAGATGCAAAGTAAAATAAAGGCAAAGTAAAATAGCAAAGTAAATAACTAAGTAGTAAGAGATTGATATGATAAAGATACACCCGGGGGCCATAGGTTTCACTAGTGACTTCTCTCGAGAGCATAAGTATTCTATGCTGGGTGAACAAATTACTGTTGAGCAATTGATAGAATTGAGCATAGTTATGAGAATATATAGGTATGATCATGTATATAGGCATCACATCCGAGACAAGTAGACCGACTCCTGCCTGCATCTACTACTATTACTCCACTCATCGACCGCTATCCAGCATGCATCTAGAGTATTATGTTAAAATAGAGTAACACCTTTAGCAAGATGACATGATGTAGAGGGATAGACTCATGCAATGTGAAGAAAACCCCATCGTGTTATCCTCGATGGCAACAATACAATATGTGCCTTGCTGCCCTTACTATCACCGGGAAAGGACACCGCAAGATTGAAACCAAAGCTAAGCACTTCTCCCATTGCAAGAAAGATCAATCTAGTAGGCCAAACCAAACTGATAATTCGAAGAGACTTGCAAAGATAACCAATCATACATAAAAGAATTCAGAGAAGATTCAAATATTTTTCATAGATAGACTTGATCATCAACCCACAATTCATCGATCTCAACAAACACAGCGCAAAAGGGCGATTACATTGAATAGATCTCCACAATAGAGGGGGAGAACATTGTATTGAGATCCAACAAGAGAGAAGAAGCCATCTAGCTACTAACTATGGACCCGTAGGTCTGAAGTAAACTACTCACACTTCATCGGAGAGGCTATGGCGTCGATGTAGAAGCCCTCCGTGATCGATGCCCCCTCCGGCGGAGCTCCGGAACATGCCCCAAGATGGGATCTCATGGATACAGAAAGTTACGGTGGTGGAATTAGGGTTTTGGCTCCGTATCTGATCGTTTGGGGGTATGTGGGTATATATAGGAGGAAGAAGTACGTCGGTGGAGCAACAGGGGGCCCACGAGGGTGGAGGGCGCACCCCCTACCTCATGGCCTCCTGTTGATTGGCTTGACGTAGGGTCCAAGTCTCCTGAGTTGTATTCGGTGAGAAAATCACGTTCCCGAAGGTTTCATTCCGTTTGGACTCCATTTGATATTCCTTTTCTTAGAAACCCTAAAATAGGCAAAAAAACAGAATTCTGGGCTGGGCCTCTGGTTAATAGGCCAGTCCCAACAATAATATAAAAGTGGATAATAAAGCCCAATAATGTCCAAAATAGTAGATAATATATCATGGAGCAATCAAAAATTATAGATATGTTGGAGACGTATCAGGTGCTATTTAAGCTTATTTATGCAAACAAGAGAAAAAGAGTTCGTAATTTTTTTCCTTTTTCACTTTCAGTTTATCAACTGAATTGCTTGAGGAGAAGCAAAGTTTTAAGCTTGGGGGAGTTGATACGTCTCCAACGTATCTACTTTTCCTAATGCTTTTCCTCTTGTTTTGGACTCTAATTTGCATGATTTAAATGAAACTAACCTCGGACTGATGACGTTTTCAGCAGAACTACCATGGTGTTGTTAATTTTGTGCAGAGATGAAAGTTCTCGGAATGGAACGAAACTTTGCGAGAAATTTTTATGCAATAAATAAGAATTTCTGGAGCCAAGATCCACCGGAGAGGGGAACCTGGGTGGGCACAACCCACCAGGGCGCGCTCCTTCTCCTGGCACCCCCAGGTGGGTTGTCCCCACCTGGTGGCCCCGCAGACCCTGATTTCGACGCTATAAAATCCTATTTTTCCAGAAAAAATTAGGGAGAAAGAATTATCGCAATCCACGAGGCAGAGCCGCCGTCACCTCCTGTTCTTCATCGAGAGGCCAGATCTGGAGTCCGTTTGGGGCTCCGGAGAGGGGCGTCTTCGTTCTTCGTCATCACCAACCCTTCTCCATCGCCAATCCCATGATGCTCCCCACCGGGAGTGAGTAATTCCTTCGTAGGCTCGCTAGTTGGTGAGGAGTTGGATGAGATTCATCATGTAATCGAGTTAGTTTTGTTAGTGCTTGATCCCTAGTATCCACTATGTTCTAAGATTGATGTTGCCATGACTTTGCCATTGAGGGAGTCCTGGATTAGGGGGTCTCCGGACAGCCGGACTATATCCTTTGGCCGGACTATTGGACTATGAAGATACAAGATTGAAGACTTTGTCTCGTGTCCGGATGGGACTCTACTTGGTATGGAAGGCAAGCTAGGAAGTACGGATATGGATATCTCCTCCTTTGTAACCGACCTTGTGTAACCCTAGCCCCCTCCGGTGTCTATATAAACCGGAGGGTTTTAGTCCTTAGGACAACATCAATCATACCATAGGCTAGCTTCTAGGGTTTAGCCTCTCTGATCTCGTGGTAGATCAACTCTTGTAATACTCATATCATCAAGAATAAATCAAGCAGGACGTAGGGTTTTACCTCCATCAAGAGGGCCCGAACCTGGGTAAAACTTTGTGTCCCCTACCTCCAGTTACCATCCGCCTTAGACGCACTGTTCGGGACCCCCTACCCGAGATCCGCCGGTTTTGACACCGACATTGGTGCTTTCATTGAGAGTTCCTCTGTGTCGTCGTCGTTAGGCTTGATGGCTCCTACGATCATCGATAGCGATACAGTCCAGGGGGAGACTTTTCTCCCCGGACAGATCTTTGTGTTCGGCGGCTTCGCACTACGGGCCAACTCACTTGGCCATCTGGAGCAGATCGAAAGTTATGCCACTGGCCACTAGGTCAGGTTTGGAAGCTTAAACTGCACGGCCGATATCCGCAGAGACTTGATCTTCGACGGATTCGAGCTCCTGCCTTGTGCACCACGCGGTCACGATGAGCATGATTTAGCTCTACCATCGGACAGTGTTCGAGAAATCACACCGGCAGCCGCTCCGACCCTCAATTCAGAGCCAGTTGCACCATCCATGGACGGGTGGATAGACCCCACCACGGAGGTCGTATCCTCTGCGGCGATCAAGCCGAATATCGACCTTACCCTTCAAGAGAGCCGTGTTGCTAAACTGACGGATCCTTCTCCGGCCATGGACTCTAAACCGCCTGCGCCCATTCCTGTCGAATCCGATTGGGCGTCGGTCATGGATTTTACCTCCGTGGATATTTTTCAGCACTCGTCCTTTGGCGACATACTGAACTCATTAAGGTCTCTCTCCTTGTCAGGAGAGTCCTAGCCGAACTACTTTCGACAGGATTGGGATGCGGATGACGAAGAAATTCGCCACCCACCCACCACCCACTTAGTAGCCACTGTCGATGACTTAACCGACATGCTCGACTTCGACTCCGAAGACATCGACGGTATGGACGACGATGCGGGAGGCGAAGTGGAACCACTGCCCACAGGGCACTGGACGCCCACTTCATAACATGACGTATACATGGTGGACACACCCAAAGAAAACAACGACGAGGAACGGAAGGACGCAGTGAAGGGTTGTTCCCTCGATAAGCAATCAAAGCGGCAGCGTAAACACCGCTCCAAATCCCGCCTCGGCAGAAATAACAATCATATAGACCCAGCGATAGAGCAGGGTGCACCATCGCCCGACCAGGGCAACACGGGGAATCAAACCGAACAACCCGACTCCGTTGAAGATAACAGTCTGGACGACATCACACCGGACAGGCACCAGGAGCAACATAATTCCCACCAAAGGTTTGTTGCCACGGCGAGGAGTCTGAAAAAATAGAAGCAAAGGCTCAAGGCTGCACAAGACACACTCAAAATCAAATGGAGTGAAGTACTCAACACTGTAGCGAAGTACGGCCGTAATCGCCACACTAAGAGCTATGTGAAGCGAAAGTTGCTACCTGAATTTGATGAGGAGGCCTTAGATCCTCCACAATTAAAAAATAAAACGGCAATCCGATCAGATAGACGGCCTCATAGCCAACATAAAGCGGCAAACAACGCCGCACATAAACCAGTATGCGATCCGCTTAAGGGCTCGCATCAAAAGGACGACACAACCAGATCCATCTATGGACCACGCAGGCGCGCTCCAACATACAATGCAACATGCACAACAAACATCCGAACACCACGGTACGCCCAAATACAGGGGTGCCGCACACCCTCTATATTTCACCGACGAGGTGCTGGACCATGAATTTCTAGAGGGATTCAAACCCGTAAACATAGAGGCGTACGGCGGAACAACAGACCCTGGGGTCTGGATTGAGGACTACATCCTCCACATCCATATGGCTCAAGGAGACGATCTCCACGCCATCAAGTACTTACCCCTCAAGCTCAAAGGGCCAGCTCGGCACTGGCTTAAAAGCCTCCCTGAAAACTCCATCGGAAGCTGGGAAGAGATCGAAGACGCCTTTCGGGCAAATTTTCAAGGGACATATGTCCGACCACCGGATGCAGACGATTTAAGTCATATAAGTCAACAGCCCGGTGAGTCAGCCGAAAACTATGGAATAGGTTCCTCACTAAAAAGAACCAAATAGTTGACTGTCCGGACACCGAAGCCTTAGCAGCCATCCAGACTCCTCGGTCAAGAAAAGCCGAGAACAATGGTAGCATTAACAAGCCTCATGACCCGTTTTTTCGCGGGCAAGGACATCTAGTTAGCCCGATGCAGCACCAGTGACCCAAGTACATCCAAAGTCAGGGATGGAAACGGGAAATCACGACGCAGCAAGAATAATCATCGGAATAAAGAAGACAGCCCGAAGAGCACGGCGGTAAACGCCAGATTTAGAAGCTCTCGGCCAGGGCAGCAGAAGCCGCCCTCCAAAGGCAACAGAGACGAAATGTCCAGCCTAAACAAAATTCTGGACCAAATATGTCAGATCCATAGCACCCCGGATAAACCTGCAAATCATACCACAGAGAATGTTGGGTCTTCAAACAGTCCGGCAAGCTCAACGCCGAACACAAGGGGCAGGATACACCAAGTGAAGACAAGGACGAGGCTCGCAAGCAAAGCACAGGGGAACAGAAGAAATTCCCACCGGTCATCAAAACAGTCAACGTGTTACACGTGATAAAAGGGAGAAACAAAGCGGCACCTTTAGATGAACATGCCCCAGGGCCTATCATGGCGGAGCTCCGCCACTGGTCGTCCCAACCGATCACCTTCGACCATCGGGATTACTCGGCAAGTATCCGGCGTGCAGGATGGGCTTCCTTGGTACTAGATCGAATAATTGACGGATACCACTTCACCCGAGTCCTGATGGACGGTGGCGGCAGTTTAAATCTGATATATCAGGACACAGTCCACAAAATGTGGATAAACCCACCAAAAATTTGCCGCAGCAATGCTACCTTTAAAGGAGTAACGCCAGGCCCGGAGGCTCACTGCAACGTTCTCCAACAGGCACTGTTGGAAATATGCCCTAGAGGCAATAATAAAAGCATTATTATTATATTTCCTTGTTCATGATAATTGTCTTTATTCATGCTATAATTGTGTTATCCGAAAATCGTAATACATGTGTGAATAACAGACACCAACATGTCCCTAGTAAGCCTCTAGTTGACTAGCTCGTTCATCAACAGATAGTCATGGTTTCCTGACTATGGACATTGGATGTCATTGATAACGAGATCACATCATTGGGAGAATGATGTGATGGACAAGACCCAATCCTAAACATAGCACAAGATCGTATAGTTCGTTTGCTAGAGTTTTCCAATGTCAAAGTATCTTTTCCTTAGACCATGAGATCGTGTAACTCCCGGATACCGTAGGAGTGCTTTGGGTATGCCAAACGTCACAACATAACTGGGTGACTATAAAGGTAGACTACGGGTATCTCCGAAAGTGTCTGTTGGGTGACATGGATCAAGACTGGGATTTGTCACTCCGTATGACGGAGAGGTATCACTGGGCCCACTCGGTAATGCATCATCATAATGAGCTCAAAGTGACCAAGTGTCTGGTCACGGGATCATGCATTACGGTACGAGTAAAATGACTTGCCGGTAACGAGATTGAACGAGGTATTGGGATACCGACGATCGAATCTCGGGCAAGTAACATATCGATTGACAAAGGGAATTGCATACGGGGTTGATTGAATCCTCGACATCGTGGTTCATCCGATGAAATCATCGTGGAGCATGTGGGAGCCAACATGGGTATCCAGATCCCGCTGTTGGTTATTGACCGGAGAGTCGTCTCGGTCATGTCTGCTTGTCTCCCGAACCCGTAGGGTCTACACACTTAAGGTTCGGTGACGCTAGGGTTGTGAAGATAAGTGTATGCAGTAACCCGAATGTTGTTCGGAGTCCCGGATGAGATCCCGGACGTCACGAGGAGTTCCGGAATGGTCCGGAGGTAAAGAATTATATATAGGAAATGCTGTTTCGGCCATCGGGACAAGTTTCGGGGTTATCGGTATTGTACCGGGACCACCGGAGGGGTCCCGGGGGCCCACCGGGTGGGGCCACCTGTCCCGGGGGGCCACATGGGCTGTAGGGGGTGCGCCTTGGCCTGCATGGGCCAAGGGAACCAGCCCCACTAGGCCCATGCGCCTAGGGTTTCCATGGGGGAGGAGTCCAAGTGGTGGAAGGCACCTCTAAGGTGCCTTGGGGGGGAGGGAATCCTCCCCCTGGCCGCCGCACCTAGGAGATCAGATCTCCTAGGCTGCGGACCAACCCCCCCTGGCCCTCCTATATATAGTGGGGAGGGGAGGGACTTGACACACCAGCCCCTGACGCCTCCCTCTCTCCCAGTTACGTCTCCTTTTCGTAGTATAGGCGAAGCCCTGCTACTATGACGCCCTGCATCCACCACCACGCCGTCGTGCTGCTGGATCTTCATCAACCTCTCCTTCTCCCTTGCTGGATCAAGAAGGAGGAGACGTCTCCCGTCCCGTACGTGTGTTGAACGCAGAGGTGCCGTCCGTTCGGCGCTGGTCATCGGTGATTTGGATCACGTCGAGTACGACTACATCATCACCGTTCTTTTGAACGCTTCCGTGCGCGATCTACAAAGGTATGTAGATGCATCCGATAGCTCGTTGCTAGTTGAACTCCTAGATGATCTTGGTGAAACGAGTAGGAAAATTTTTGTTTTCTACAACGTTCCCCAAAAGGGGCTCCATGCTACTAGAGGTTATATTCGGCTTCCCCGATAACTTCTGCGGCAAAAATTTAACTTTCCACCTCGCTCCGTTCCAAAGTGGCTATCAAGCACTACTCGGACGCGAAGCTTTCGCTCGCTTTAACGCAATATCGCATTACGCTTCCCTCAAGCTCAAGATGCCTAGTCCACGCAGCATCATTATAGTAAATGGAAATATTGAGTGCTCCTTGCGCGCCGAAGACGGTGCGGCCGCCTTGGCCGCCGTGCACTAAACGGCCTCACCAACTCAAGCATTTGACAGGTCGTTAAGACCACAGACACGGCTAGACGAGTTCGGTTCAGCTATATGTAATTAATACAAGTTTGATGGCTATACCCCTATTAGAATACAAGGGGCTCAATGCGCGCGCACAAGTGGCAATAAGGCTCACCTTTACCCATTTGGAACTATATATTGTTTATTTATTATAACTTAACTTTGGCATGGCAACTTTTCAATTGAGTTCCTCTCTTTTTCAGATGACCATCGTGCTACACCCGTCTAGGATACGGCACAACGGAGACATAGGCGCAGACGTGCAGCAGGGACCCTTTCCAAGGATTCTTTGTAGATTAAGACCCTGCGTAAACCTTTTTTACTGTCTCTTGTTGATTTACATCCCACGGATTCTCGGTACAATCGAGAAGGATGCTGACGTCCTGGCATGTGGCCACGCCAGAATAATGCACATACCTGGACACCAGGGGCTTATTACAAAGGGTAATGTTTGGACCTGGTTTACATCATAAAGACCGAATACCTTAGGGAGTGTTCGGCGTCGCGAGTTTGGCCTTATATGCATCAGATCCGAATCATGTCTTTGGTCAAATGTTGGGTTTGCCCGGCTCCTGTGTTTTGGTGTCTTACGTTCCGCTCTATCAGCTAAGGCGGCACCAAGAGAACTACTGCGATTGTGCCCTGATTCATCCGGACGAGCACCTCAATAGAGAAAGCCGAAAACTGACTATCATGATATAGCATGAGACTGGTCAACGACTCGATGACCTATTGGAATCTTTGGGATTCCTCCGCATTAACGAAGGGCTGTTTCCCGGCCAGGCATGTACGCACCCCGAATCCGGACGAGTGCGGAGCCACCAAGGGCTATATAGTAGCCCCACTGTCAAACTCCTCTGGCTAAGTGAAAGTGTTAAAGCATTATAGTCCGGTTGCCTAGTTCGCTACGCTATCACCGCCTTAATAGGACCAAGACGTTGGATTAAGTGTGAACACGCGTCTTCTGCGAACACCCCCGCATTATATGCGAGGGGGCCGAAGCCGTCGACTGCGATCTTTCAGGCTATATACATGTATACATAAACGGCCGCATAGGAGGAATCATAATACATTTGGGCAAAAGTATAAATACAGCCTTGATAAATTCAATAAAACGTTGTTTTTCCAATGGGAATACATGTCACTCAAACATAACATTCTTCGAGCACTGGGCCTCTATCGAACGAGCGCCCTCAAGAACTTCTTCAAAATAGTGCTCGGCAGCCACTTGGCCTATGGCCGAACCTTGTGCCGCGATAGTTGTGGTATCCATCTCCGCCCAGTATGTTTTGACACAGGCAAGGGCCATCCGCGAGCCTTCTATGCACACTGACCTCTTCATCGCATTAATGCGTGGCACCGCACCAAGGAACTGCTGCACCAAGCTAAAATAGTTGTTCGGCTTTGGCCTTTCCGGCCACAGATTATCCACGATAGACCTCATGGCGAGTCCGGACAATCTATTAAGTTCGTCCCATTCCGCAAGCTGATCAGTCAATGGAAGCGGATGCTCTGGAACGTTAAATTGCAACCAAAACAACTTGTCCACTTCACGATCTGTTTGATCTCGGATGTATACGGCCGCATCGACAGCGCTCGCCGGCAAGTCCATATATGCGTCGGCCGAACTCCACAGCCGATCCAGAGGGGCATACCGCGGATCGCCGAACATCCTCCGCAGCATAAAGGGCTTCCCAGCCACAATATCCCCGGCTTCACGCAGTTCCTCCTTTTCTCTCATTGCAGAGCGGGTGTCTTCGGTCGCCATTGTGGCCTTTTCGAGGTCCGTAGCCTTCGCCTGACTTTATTTTTCAAGAAACTGGTAGCGGTCGGCAGTGTCTTTTAACATCACTTCCATTTTGACCATTTTTTCTTTGCTCTCGCTATGCGCGGCCTTCTCGGCTCTCAACTCTTCGCCCGGCTTCAAAGCGGCTGCATTACTACTCCTTGCTTGCTACTTGGCTCGGGCAAGCTCCGCCTGCAGGGCCTCCACGGACGCAGCTCCATCTGCAGTCACAACATATTAAAGATATTGGCATCATGCTGCTCTTACTATGTGACATTCACTATAAACATCACCTACCATGTGCCTCTTCAAGCCGCTTGTTAACAAGCTCGATATCGGCATCTGCCGCATCAAGTCGCCGCTTTAGTTCGGCAACCCCATCAGTCCGGCTAGCCACCGGAGCTTCAGACACCTGCACATAAAGGAGGTCCGGTTATTACCTGGGACTACGATCCTCTATTCGCCGCCGTTTTCGACGACAACCAGAGTCTCAGGGGCTACTATCTGCACCCGGCACACCTAAAAATGTGCGGTACTACCACAAATGCATATCTTTTTACGTACCTCAAAGCTCGTCAGTAGACTCATAAAGGCTTCATGCAACCCGCTTTCGGCGGAAGAGATCCTTTCAATCACCGTACCCATCAATGTACGGTGCTCTTCTGAGATAGTGGCTCGTCCTAGAAGATCCCTCAGTGCGTCCGACCGCATACCAGACGGTGCCGGATTCTTTTGGTTGCTCTCTTCAAGAGCCGAATACTGGGGACTTCGGGTGACCATAGGATTATCTTCAGGCCTCACCGGATCCGGGGTGACCCTCCGCGACGACACTTCAAGGTCGCCCGCTTCTTGACCGGGGGAGTCCGGGGGAGGCATTTCGCTCTCCATCATCTCCGGGAGAAGATCTCCTGAAGACGAGCTCTGCTGAAGGGCTCAGATCTGAACTGCAAGATAAATGCTTCGGTTATTCTTCTCAGAAGTAAGGTAGTATATCTTCACTATTAAGTACTTTTTGATCACTTATAGCTCGTTAGAGGGCTAATCCCCGCATGGACTTTGTGCGGCAAGAGCACCCTCCGAGGCAGGACCCTCTGGTGGAGTTTTCTTCTCCCGTTTGGACACCTTGGTTTCCAGATCTTCAGAGGTAGTCCTCTTCCTCCCCTGGGGCGATGGAACGTCAGGTTCTTCCCCTTGGTTATCCTCCCTCACGGAGGTGCTCATTCCCTCGGTTGGAATAGGTAGCAGTGGAGGTTCGCTTTCGCCCCCTTTATTCTCCCCTTCGTCTTCTCTTGAGGGCACCGGGCAAGGTGCTGGCTCGAGCATCTTTTCCAGCACCGGATTGTCCAAGCCTTTGGGAAGGAGAGCCGAACACCGGATCATCTTCGCCTTTATTATCCAGTCCTGGTCAAAGAGTGATTCTTCAGAATGATGTCATGATAAAAGAAAGACAGTGTGTTTGACTAGACGATTACTTACTTGGGCCGCGGTGCGGTTGCTACTCAGGCCCATGTCCTCGGTGGTGTCCGGGCAGTCTATTTGGGCTCCGAAGAACGACTTGTACATCTCCTCACGCGTCAGGCCGAGGAAATTCTGAATAGCGCATGGTCCTTCTAGGCTGAATTCCCACAACCGGAGGGGCCAGCGTTTGCAAGGCTAGACTCGACGAACCAGCATGACTTGCACTACCATAACCAAACTAAAATCTCCCTCGAAGAGATCTCGGATGCGCCTCTGCAGTATGGGCGCATCCTTGGCTGGACCCCAGCTCAGCACCCTGCTGATCCATGACATCAGTTGTGGTGGAGGGCCCGAGTAAAAGGCGGGGGAAGCTAACCACTTGGCACTTCTGGGAGCGGTGACATAGAAACACTCCCGCTGCCACAATCTAGACACCTCTAGAAAGGAACCCTTTGGCCACGGAGCTCCAGCGATCTTGCTTATTAATGCACCTCCGCACGCTGCATGCTGCCCCTCAACCGTCTTCGGCTTCACATCAAAGTTCTTGAGCCACAGGCCGAAGTGAGGGGTAATGCGAAGGAAGGCCTCACATACGATAATAAATGCCGAGATGTGGAGAAAGGAATCCAGGGCTAGATCGTGGAAATCAAGCCTGTAATAGAACATCAAACCACTAACGAAGGGATCCAGAGTGAACCCTAGTCCTCGGAGGAAGTGGGAGATGAACACGACGTCTTCATTGGGTTCAGGAGTAGGGACGACCTGCCCTCGGGCAGGCAGCTGATGCGAAACTTTGGCGGTCAGGTATCTTGCCTCCCTCAACTTCTTGATATCCTCTTCCGTGACGGAGGAGGGCATCCACCGGCCCTGGAGGCTGGATCCGGACATGATTGAAGGTCCGAAGCACCTGACCTGGGCTTTGGGTGTTAGAACTCGAGGCGGGGGAAGGATTCGATTGAGCACGGGAGGAAAAAAGTAAAAGCCTTGTCCCTTTATAAAGAGGGTGAATACCAAGCATCCTCCTCATGGCTGTTTGGGACTTGCCTAAAATCTAGGAGTCCTAGGCACGGTTGGGTTACCCACACTTGTATTTATGAGGATCCCGTAATAAGGGGGACACGATCTCTGCTTTGACAAGACATGTCAAGAAACTGCCTCGCGTTATGTGCGGGGCTAGTTAAAGGAAATAGTTCGGATAATCATCGGGCCACAATTTGTGGAAATATTATTCTCTCTGTGGTGGTATGTGGAACTTATTTTGCAGGGTCGGACACTATCCTTGTATTCAAATTCTTCCATGGTGTATTCGGAGGAGGAACCTGCCTTGCAATGTCGAAGACAACATTGTGCGTCGGACTCATCATCATTGAAGCCTGGTTCAGGGGCTACTGAGGGAGTCCTGGATTAGGGGGTCTTCAGACAGCCGGACCATATCCTTTGGATGGACTATTGGACTATGAAGATACAAGATTGAAGACTTCGTCTCGTGTCCGGATGGGACTCTACTTGGCGTGGAAGGCAAGCTCGGCGGTACGGATATGGATATCTCCTCCTTTGTAACAGACCTTGTGTAATCCTAGCCCCCTCCGGTGTCTATATAAACTGAAGGATTTTAGTCCATAGGACAACATACAATCATACCATAGGCTAGCTTCTAGGGTTTAGCCTCTCCGATCTCGTGGTAGATCAACTCTTGTAATACTCATATCATCAAGAATAAATCAAGCAGGACGTAGGGTTTTACCTCCATCAAGAGGGCCTGAACCTGGGTAAAACATCGTGTCCCCTGCCTCCTGTTACCATCCGCCTTAGACACACAGTTCGGGACCCCCTAGCCGAGAGCCCCCGTCACCTCCTGTTCTTCATCGGGAGGCCAGATCTGGAGTCCGTTTGGGGCTCCGGAGAGGGGCGTCTTCGTTCTTCGTCATCACCAACCCTTCTCCATCGCCAATTCCATGATGCTCCCCACCGGGAGTGAGTAATTCCTTCGTAGGATTGCTAGTTGGTGAGGAGTTGGATGAGATTCATCACGTAATCGAGTTACTTTTGCTAGTGCTTGATCCCTACTATCCACTATGTTCTAAGATTGATGTTGTCGTGACTTTGCCATGCTTAATGCTTGTCACTTTGGGCCCGGGTGCCATGATTTCAGATCTGAACCGTTTATGTTATCACCATTATATCCATGTTCTAGATCCGATCTTGCAAGTTATAGTCACATACTACGTGTTATGATCCGGCAACCCCGGAGTGACAATAGTCGGGACCACTCCCGGTGATGACCATAATCTGAGGAGTTCATGTAGTCACTATGCGTTAATGCTTTGTTCTGGTTCTCTATTAAAAGGAGGACTTAATATCCCCTAGTTTCCAGTATGGACCCCACTACCACGGGAGGGTAGGACAAAAGATGTCATGCAAGTTCTTTCCATAAGCATGTATGACTATTTATGGAATACATGCCTAAATTATATTGATGAACTAGAGCTAGTGTCATATCGCCCTAGGTTATGACTGTCACATGATGAATACCATCCAACAAATCGCGGATCCAATGGCTACAAATTTATCTTATATTGTTCTTGCTAAGTTACTACTGCTATCATTACTATTGCACTTGTTACAAAACTATTGCTATCACTGTCACCGTTACCATTGCTGTTGCTACTATTATCAAAACAATCATACTACTTTGCTATTGATCACGTTGCTGCAGATAATTAATCTCCAGGTGTCGTTGAATTGACAACTCAGCTGCTAATACCTTCAAATATTCTTTGGCTCCCCTTGTGTCGAATCTATAAATTTGGGTTGAATACTCTACCCTCGAAAACTGTTGTGATCCCCTATACTCGTGGGTTATCAGAGTCCTAGTAGGACCCCCACATGGCGCGCCCCCTTGGTGGCCGGCCTCCTCCTCCCCTCCTTTATATACAGGGGCAAGGGGGCACCCAGAGCACAACAGTTGTTCTCTTAGCCATGTGCGGTGCCCCCTCCATAGTTTACTCCTCCGATCATAGCGTTGTAGTGCTTAGGTGAAGCCCGTGCGGATCACATGACCATCACCATCACCACATCATTGTGCCGACGAAACTCTCCCTTGACCCTCTGCTGGATCAAGAGTTCGAGGGACGTCATCAAGCAGAACGTGTGCTGAACTCGGAGGTGCCATATGTTCGGTACTAGATCGGTTGGATTGTGAAGATGTTCGACTACATCAACCTCATTAACCTAACACTTCTGCTTTCAGTCTATGAGGGTACGTGGATACATTCTGCCCCTTTTAATTGTTGATATGCATCTCCTAGATAGATCTTGCGTGATCGTAGGAATTTTTTTGAAATTGCATGCTACGTTCCCCAATAGTGGCATCCGAGCAGGTCTATGCGTAGATGATATGCACGAGTAGAACACAAAAAGTTGTGGGCGATAATAGTCATACTGCTTACCACCAACGTCTTATTTTGATTCGCCGATATTGTTGGATGAAGCGGCCCGGACCAACCTTACATGACCACGTTCATGAGACCGGTTCCACTGACAGACATGCAACTTGTTTTGCATAAAGGTGGCTGGCAGGTGTATGTTTCTCCAACTTTAGTTGAATATAATTTGACTATGTTCGGTCCTTGTTCAAGGTTACAACAGGACACTTGACGAAAAATCGTTGTGGTTTTGATGCGTAGGTAATAACAGTTTATGCTAGAAGCCTATAGCAGCCACGTAAAACTTGCAACAACAAAGTAGAGGACGTCTAACTTGTTTTTGCAGGGCATGTTATGATGTGATATGGTCAATACATGATGTGATATAAGTTATTGTATGAGATGATCATGTTTTGTAAAAGTTATCGACAACTGGCAGGAACCTTATGGTTGTCGTTTTTGTATGAAATGCAATCGCCATGTAACTGCTTTACTTTATCACTATGCGGTAGCGATAGTTGTAGAAGCAATATTTGGCGAGATGACAATGACACTACGATGGAGGTCAAGGTGTCAAGCCAGTGACGATGGAGATCATGATGGTGCTTTGGAGATGGCGATCAAAGGCACACGATGATGATGGCCATATCATGTCACTTATTGGGATTGCATGTGATATTTATCTTTTATGCATCTTATTTTGCTTAGTACGGCGGTAGTATTATAAGATGACCCCCCACTAAATTTCATGGTATAAGTGTTCTCCCTGAGTATGAAATGTTGCTACAGTTCGTCATGCCGAGGCACCACGTGATGATCGGGTGTGATAAGCTCTACGTTCACATGCAATGGGTGTAAGACAGTTTTGCACGTGCAGAATACTCGGGTTAAACTTGACGATCCTAGCATATGTAGATATGGCCCCGGAACACTGAGACCGAAAGGTCGAACGTGAATCATATAGTAGATATGATCAACATAGAGATGTTCAACATTGAAAACTACTCCATCTCACGTGATGATCGGACATGGTTTAGTTGATACGGATCACATGATCATTTAGATGACTAGAGGGATGTCTATCTAAGTGGGAGTTCTTAAGTAATATGATTAATTGAACTTAAATTTGTCATGAACTTAGTCCTGATAGTTTTTTTTGCATATCTATGTTGTTGTAGATCTATGGCCCGTGCTAGCGTTCCCTTGAATTTTAATGCGTTCCTAGAGAAAGCTAAGTTGAAAGATGATGGTAGCAACTACACGGACTAGGTCCATAACTTGAGGATTATCCTCATTGTTGCATAGAAGAATTACGTCCTGGAAGCACCGCTAGGTGCAAGGCCTACTGCAGGAGCAACCCCGGACGTTATGAACGGCTGGCAATCTAAAGCTGATGACTACTCGATAGTTCAGCATGCCATGGTTTACGGCTTAGAATTGGGACTTCAAAGACATTTTGAATGTCATGGAGCATATGAGATGTTCTAGGAGTTGAAGTTAATATTTCAAGCACATGCCCGAGTTGAGAGATATGAAATCTCCAACAAGTTCTATAGCTGCTAAATGGAGGAGAACAGTTCTGTCAGTGAACACATACTCAGAATGTCTGGGTACCATAACCAATTGACTCAGCTGGGAGTTAATCTTCTGATGATAGTGTCATTGACATAGTTCTTCAATCACTACCACCAAGCTATAAAGGCTTCGTGATGAACTATAATATGCAAGGGATGGAAAAGACAATTCCCGAGCTCTTCACAATGCTAAAGGCTGCAGAGGTAGAAATCAAGAAAGAGCATCAAGTGTTGATGGTTAACAAGACCACTAGTTTCAAGAAAAAGAGCAAAGGGAAGAAGGGGTACTTCAAGAAGAATAGCAAGCAAGTTGCTGCTCAAGGGAAGAATCCCAAGTCTGGACCTAAGTCTAAAACTGGGTGCTTCAACTGCAAAGGGACTGGTCACTGGAAGCGGAACTTCCCCAAGTATTTGGCGGATAAGAAGGATGGCAAAGTGAAAGGTATATTTGATATACATGTTATTGATGTGTACCTTACTAATGCTCATAGTAGCACCTGAGTATTTGATACTGGTTCTGTTGCTCATATTTGCAACTCGAAACAGGGGCTACAGATTAAACGAAGATTGGATAAGGACGAGGTGAGATGTGCGTCGGAAATGGTTCCAAGGTCGATGTGATCACCGTCGGCATGCTACCTCTACATCTCCCTTCAGGATTAGTTTTAGACATGAATAATTGTTATTTGGTGCAAGCGTTGAGCATGAACATTATATCTGGATCTTGTTTGATGCGAGACGGTTATTCATTTAAATCAGAGAATAATGGTTGTTCTATTTATATGAGTAATATCTTTTATGGTCATGCACCCTTGAAGAGTGGTCTATTTTTGTCAAATCTCGATCATAGTGATACACATATTCATAATATTAAAGCCAAAAGATGCAAAGTTAATAATGATAGTGCAACTTATTTGTGGCACTACCGTTTAGGTCATATTGGTGTAAAGCACATGAAGAAACTCCATGTTGACGGGCTTTTGGAATCACTTGATGCTTGCGAACCATGCCTCATGGGCAAGCCGTTCTCAGGAATAATGGAGCGAGCGACTCACTTATTGGTTATTGGAAATAATACATACTGATGTATGCGGTCCGATGAGTATTGAGGCTCGCGACGAGTATCGTTATTTTCTGACCTTCATAGATGATTTGAGCAGATAAGGGTATATCTACTTGATGAAACATAAGTCTGAAACATTTGAAAAGTTCAAAGAATTTCAGAGTGAAGCGGAAAATCATCGTAACAAGAAAATAAAGTTTCTACATCTGATCGCGGAGGCGAAAATTTGAGTTATGAGTTTGTTCTTCATTTGAAAAATTGTGGAATAGTTCTACAACTCACTCCACCTGCAACACCACAGCGTAATGGTCTGTCCGAATGTCATAATCGTACTTTATTAGATATGGTGCGATCCATGATGTCTCTTACCGATTTACCACTATCGTTTTGGGTTTATGCTTTAGAGACGGATGCATTCACGTTAAATAGGGCACCATCTAAGTCCGTTGAGATGACTCCATATGAACTGTGGTTTGGCAAGAAACCTAAGCTGTCGTTTCTTAAAGTTTGGGGTTGCGATGCTTATGTGAAAAAGCTTCAGCCTAATAAGCTCAAACCCAAATCGGAGAAATGAGTCTTCATAGGATACCCAAAGGAAACTGTGGGTACACCTTCTATCACAGATCCAAAGGCAAGATATTCATTGCTAAGAATGGATCCTTTCTAGAGAAGGAGTTTCTCTCGAAATAAGTAAGTGGGAGGAAAGTAGAACTTGATGAGGTAATTGTACCTTCTCCCGAATTGGAAAGTAGTTCATCACATAAATCAGTTCCAGTGATGCCTACACCAACTAGTGAGGAAGTTAACGATGATGATCATGAAACTTCAGATCAAAGTTACTACCAAACCTCGTAGTTCATCCAGAGTATGTTCTGCACCAGAGTGGTATGGTAATCCTGTTCTGGAAGTCATGTTACTAGACCATGATGAACCTACGAACTATGAGGAAGCAATGATGAGCGCAAATTCCGCAAAATGGCTTGAGGCCATGTAATTTGAGATGGGATCCATGTATGAGAACAAAGTGTGGACATTGGTTGACTTGCCTGATGATCGGCAAGCCATAGAGAATAAATGGATCTTCAAGAACAAGACTGACATGGACGGTAATGTTACTGTCTACAAAGCTCGACTTGTTGCAAAAGGTTTTCAACAAGTTCAAGGAGTTGACTATGATGAGACCTTCTCACCTGTAGCGATGCTTTAGTCTGTCCAAATCATGTTAGCAATTGCCGCATTTTATGATTGTGAAATTTGGCAAATGGATGTTAAAATTACATTACTTAATGGATTTCTTAAAGAAGAGTTGTATATGTTGCAACCAGAAGGTTTTGTCGATCTTAAAGGTGCTAACAAAGTGTGCAAGCTCCAACAATCCATTTATGGACTGGTGCAAGCCTCTCGGAGTTGGAATATACACTTTGATAGTGTGATCAAAGCATATGGTTTTATACAGACTTTTGGAGAAGCATGTATTTACAAGAAAGTGAGTGGGAGCTCTGTAGCATTTCTAATATTATATGTGGATGACATATTGTTGATTGTTAATAATACAGAGTTTCTATATAGCATAAAAGGATACTTGAATAAGAATTTTTCAATGAAAGACCTCAGTGAAGTTGCTTATATATTGGGCATCAAGATCTATAGAGATAGATCAAGACGCTTAATTGGACTTTCACAAAGCACATACCTTGATAAAGTTTTGAGGAAGTTCAAAATGGATCGGTCAAAGAAAGGGTTGTTGCCTGTATTACAAGGTGTGAAGTTGAGTCAGACTCAATGCTCGACCACTGCAGAAGATAGAGAGAAAATGAAAGTCATTCCCTATGCCTTAGCTATAGGTTATATCATGTATGCAATGTTGTGTACTAGACTTGATGTGTGCCTTGCTGTAAGTTTAGCAGGGACGTACTAATGTAGTCCAGGAGTGGATCACTAGACAGCGGTCAAGAACATCCTGAAATACCTGAAAAGGACCTAGGATATGTTTCTCATTTATGGAGGTGACAAAGAGCTTATCGTAAATGGTTATGTCGATGCAAGCTTTGACACTGATCCGAATGACTCTAAGTCACAAACCAGATACGAATTTATATTGAATCATGGAGCTGTCAGTTGGTGTCGTTCCAAGTAGAGCGTCATGGTGGGATCTACGTGTGAAGCGGAGTACATAGCTGCTTCGGAAGCAGCAAATGAAGGAGTCTGGATGAAGGAGATCATATCCGATCTAGGTGTAATACCTAGTACATAGGGTCCAGTGAAAATATTTTGTGACAATACTGAAGCAATTGCCTTAGCAAAGGAATCCATGTTTCACAAGAGAACCAAAAACATCAAGAGACACTTCAACTCCATCCGTGATCAAGTCAAGGAGGGAGACATAGAGATTTGCAAGATACATACATGTCTGAATGTTGCAGACCTGTTGACTAAGACTCTTACACGAGCAAAACATGATCAGCACCAGGACTCCATGGGTGTTAGAATAATTACTATGTAATCTAGATTGTTGACTCTAGTGCAAGTGGGAGACTGAAGGAAATATGCCCTAGAGACAATAATAAAGTTGTTATTTATATTTCCTTATATCAAGATAAATGTTTATTATTCATGCTAGTATTATATTAACCGGAAGCTTAGTACATGTGTAAATACATAGACAAAACAGAGTGTCCCTAGTATGCCTCTACTTGATTAGCTCGTTAACCACAGATGGCTAAGTTTCCTGACCATAGACATGTGTTGTCCTTTGATGAATGGGATAACATCATTAGAGAATGGTGTCATGGACAAGACCCATCCGTTAGCTTAGCATAATGATCGTTAAGTTCTATTGCTATTTCTTTCTTCATGACTTATACATATTCCTCTGACTATGAGATTATGAAACTCCCGAATACCGAGGAACACCTTGTGTTGGGGATATGACTATTGGATATGATCCGCCCAGGAGAGGCCGGGTTATCCCAATGGTGGTTCATAAGCCAAGCCCATGAAGATGTTGAGGATGGCGGTTCATGTAGTAGGTTTGTTAAAGGGCCCAAAGTCCAAATGCGGCTTATGGCCCTTAAGTGTAAAGCGCCATGTATACGTGACTTGCATTGAAAGGCATGTAAGATAAGTCACTGGGCCAGACACGTTTGTATGAGCCGGCCGGGACTCTGTAAGCCACGGGGCGTCAACCCGTGTATATAAGGGGACGACCCGGTAGCAGCTTAGGGCAAGAAAGAACAGATCGAAAGTGAGGCTAAGCGTATTCGCTCCCTGGTAATCGAAACCCTAGAAATACCACCTCAAACTAGATTAGTCTTTTACCTTCACCGTAAGGGGCCGAACCAGTATAAACTCCTTGTGTCATTTGTCCCGTTTTAACCCCTTGAAGCTAACTATGTCGCAATGGCTCCACAACTAAGTCCTTCCACTAGGACAACTGCCGTGACAATTCCACGACAGTTGGCGCCCACCGTGGGGCCTACACATGATGGTTTTCAGTTCTTGAAGGGCAGCTTTGAAGGGATCAAGGGATACGCTGTGGGCCGGATGACCAAGAGTCGTCACGGCAAGCTCTACATCGACGACGTAGGCTCGAGCCCTGAGGCCGGCTCAATTGAGTACGGGTACCGCGGGTCCCCTTCAGCAGAATCCACGTCTTCATCGGCAAGATCAGAGAACTGGACCCTGAGCTAGACATCTGCACCGACATCATGAGACGGCTCAACGAGCAGGACCCGCCCGGGTTCAACCAGCTGTGAAGTGTGCCTTTGTTGGATTTATCCAAGGGGCTGAATTGGAGGGCTCTGTGTCTGGCGGTGAGATGGCCATCCACTCTGATGGTGAATCATCCACGAGCGAGACCGGCTCAATGTATCAACTACAAGACGGATGGCTTGGGGGCTATTCCGATGGTGACAGTATTCCAAACCCCTATGAGCCGCCGAACAGGGTGACGATTTTCATGGCTGGCACCCAGCCGGTTCTTGGTTCAATAGCCACTGCGGCTATGACTTCTAGAGTAGCGGTGGTAATAGAAGCAGGTGCTGGCGGGTCAGCACGGCCGCCGACTTAGGTTTTAAAAAATGTGCTGGAGGCTCTGGCAACTCTGATGGTGGTGGAGATAACCCCGGACAACTAGGAAGAACACAAGGTGGATGTGGCTAGGCTGCGTGATGAGATAGCGCAAGCCAAGGTAGAGCTGGCGACGGAGAACGCTAGGATGACTGCAGAGCGGGCCGTTTTGAACGCTCAAGCACATCGAATTCAAGCGGATTCATACCGGGTCACGGTAGATCATAACGCTTCAAACGAAGTCTTCAGGAGAAAGCACCGGAGTCGTCTGCCTTTGGTTTATGAGTCGAGGAACCTCTTCCACACATTGGGAGCAGGGAACAGTAACCCGCCGGTGATAAACTAGATGGCTGAAGCGCCAGGGGGTGGAGCGCTGGTTCAGCCCCGCATAACAGGCTCTCCGCATGTGAATAATATCCCACCTCAGCACGTGGTGACGCCGTCTGGTCATTATTCCGCCCCTTTGGACAATATGATTGTTGTAGCTACGCGATTGGTGGCTTTGCCAGTTGAGGGCGAGACTCCGACGATGGTTGAAACCTGAAGGGCAAGGGAACTTCTTCAAACAGCACTAGTACAGTAGCAGGCTTATTCTTATAGTTGTGACCGGATTCATTCAACCCCTCGTCCAAGCCACAACTATAGTAGGCACATTGACTCGCCAGCAGTTTCGAGAATTGAGTAGCACCGTAACTAGCCTCGTGGGCATGACTCGGCGCGCAATGGTGCCGAGGCACAGAATTTGGTGGACTAGGGCAGAGTGCGCCAGGAGGCCGAGTTGGCGGCTCAACTGGCGGCTCATAAGCACGTGCCGGTTTACCTGAGAACTTCAGTGGAGGCAGGTGTGACTTCTAGAGCTTGGGGTGTGCCATGTTTAACGATGGCTTTATGAAATGAGCGTTTGCCCAAGGATTTCAAGGGCCCTCGTAAGGTGCCTAATTACACAGCGGATCAGCCCCTAGAGGCTTCGGTGGGAGTTATGAGATGGCTATGGAGTTGTTGGATGTTAGAGAAGCTGCATATGCTAATTATTTCACCATGATGCTGGAATGGGCGTATCGCACTTGGTTGAAAACGGCTGCCCGCCAACTCCATTGGGTCGTAGGTAGAGTTGAAGGCCCATTTTATCCAAAATTTCAAAGATACGTGCAAGCAGCCTGTGTCGATCGTGGATTTAGTTTCTTGTGTTCGAGTTGAGGGAGAGTCAACAACTAGCTGGGTGCGCCGGGTCTCGACCATCATACATTCTTCAGATAATATCAACATCGGCTCAGCAGTTTTAATGTTGGAGAAGAATTGTCGTTTCCTTCTACTCAAGCAGAAGGTAGGGCGGCTTAAACGTCATTGCAGTGACATGGGTGATCTCATGGCGGCTCTTGTCAAGTATGCCAACCCTGATAGTACCAAGGACCCCAACTCCGAGGATGAACGACCGGGAAAGGGAAAGAAGAGGACAGCAGCACAACCCGGCCAATCAGGGCGGTAATGGTAAGCGCAAAGCTGACGATTTTGTGGCTAACACCGGTGCACAGAATTATAACCAGCATCGTAAGGGGGGACCGGCTCAAAGGACAAATTTTGATGTTGAAGCGATAATGAATCAGCCATGTCTGAAGCATGGGACAAAGGAGAAAATCGTCTACCCATCTGTGGAAGGATTACACCATTATGAGACATTTCAGGGAGTCTTTCCAACACAACCATGGTCCGAATGGCGTTTCAGGGTCCGGCCCTCATGGTCCGGGTCATGGAGGCGGCGGCTCAAATTTCGGGTTTCAGGGCCAAGGCAATCAAGGCGGTTACAACTAGCAGAATAATCAGGAGAATCAGCAGCAACAACAGTCTGCTTATCAGAGCAACCCGAAGCAATTGAATAGTGGATAGTACCACGTCTTCACCACTAGCTTGTGTAAGCGGGATCAGAAGCTTCATAATAGGGTAGTGAATGCTACCGAGCCAGCAGTGCCGCGTTACTTGCGGTGGTCGGAGCAGCCTATTGTGTGGAGTCGTGAGGATCACCCGCCACGGGTTGACAATCCGGGTCACCTGGCTCTAGTGGTGGCGCCTCAGGTTGGGGGCTATAAATTTACTAAGGTGCTCATGGATGGAGGCAGCAACATTAATATACTTTACTATGAAACCTTCCGTCGCATGGGATTGACCAACAAAAATCTTATGCCGTCAAACACAGTTTTTGATGGTCTGGAGCCGCGCAAGTCGGCATATCTAGTGGGTAAGACATCTTTGGAGGTTGCTTTTGGAGATGAGCATGACTCTAGATCCGAGACCCTAACTTTTGAGGTGGTTAAAATCGAGAGCCCTTATCATGCTCTGTTTGGGCAGCCAGCTTATGCTAAGTTCATGGCGAGGCCTTGTTATGTTTACTTGCAGCTTAAGATGCTAGGTTATAAGGGTACCATCACAGTGCATGGGAGTCGCAAGGGCCTTGGAGTGTGAAGAAGGCGATGTTGCTTACGTTGAGTCTGTCTGTGCAACAGAGGAGCAGAAATTTTACAAGGATAATGTTGACCCAGCGGACATGGCGTCTTTGAAAAAGCTAGCCACAGAGCATGATACTTTGCTAAAGTTTAAGTCGGCACATGACACTAAAATGGTTGATTTTGTTCCTGGCGACTCATCTAAGCAGTTCAGCATCAGTGGTAATCTGGATCCGAAATAGGAAAGCACGCTCATCGAGTTCATCCGTGAGAACCGGGACATCTTTGCATGGAATCCTTCAGACATGCCAGGTGTACCGAGGGAACTCACTGAGCACACTCTTAATATTGATTCGACGTTTAAGCCGGTCAAGCAATTCCTCTATTGTTTTAACGAGGAGCAGGGGAAGGCCATTAGTGAAGAAATGGCCCGGCTCTTGGCGGCCGTGTTTATCATTGAAGTTTTTCATCCTGAGTGGTTGGCTAACCCGGTATTGGTGCTTAAGAAGAACGACACTTGGCGAATGTGTGTGGATTACACAGACTTAAACAAGGCTTGTCCGGCTGATCCGTTTGCTCTCCCTCGTCTTGATCAAATCATTGATGCTACGGCGGGTTGTGAGTGTTTGAGTTTTTCGGATGCTTATTCTGGTTATCATCAGATCAAGATGGCAGTTAAGGACCAGGAGAAGACAACTTTCATTACTCTGTTCAGAGCCTTCTTCTATGTGTCCATGCCTTTTGGGCTCAAGAGTGCCCAGGCGACTTACCAGCGGTGTGTGCAAAATTGCCTTCACAATCAGATCTGGCATAATGTCCATGCTTATGTAGATGCCATTGTGGTGATATCCAGGAAGAAGGAGACCCTGATTGATGATTTGAAGGAGACGTTTCACAATCTCCGGGTCTATAAAATGATGCTTAACCTGGTCAAATGTGTTTTTGGTGTACCAGCGGGTAAGATTTTTGGGTTTTTTTGGTTTCGGACCAAGGTATTGAAGCTTACCCGGAGAAAATCAAGGCTATTACTTCCCTGGCTAAGCCAAACTGTGTTAATGACCTCCAATGCTTGGCGGGTCGGATAGCGGCTTTGAGCCGGTTCATAAGCTGCATAGGAGAAAATGCTATTCCTCTGTATCAGATGATGAAGAAGACAAATGATTTCGTCTGGAGTGATGCGGCTATTAAGGCATTTGAGGCGCTTAAGAAGCAACTAGCTGAGCCGCCGGTTCTTGCTACCCCTATTGATAAGGAGCCTTTGCTGTTGTATGTGGCTGCCAATGGTCGGGCTATCAGTGTGGCCATTGTGGTGGAAAGGAAAGAGGTAGGCAAAGAGTATCTGGTTCAATGGCCGGATTACTACATCAGCGAGAGGTACTTATTGAGTCCAAGCAGAGGTATCCTCATTGGCGGAAGCTTGTGTATGGGGTTTTCATGGCCAACCGAAAAGTCAAGCAATATTTTCTGGGTCATCCCATTATTATGGTTAGCTCTGCTCCTTTGGGGGATATCATCCAAAATAGAGAAGCCACCGATCGGGTAGCCAAGTGGGCCATTGAGCTTGGACCCCATGGTTTAAAGTATGTGCCTCGTACGGCCATCAAGTCACAATCACTCATGGATATTATCAATGATTGGACAGAGTTGCAGAGGCCTGAGGAAAAGCCAGATAACACATATTGGACTATTCACTTTGATGGGTCCAAGTAGTTTGAAGGCTCGGGGGATGGAGTTGTCTTGACTTCCCCATGAGGTGATAAATTTTCTTATGTTCTCGGGTTAATGTTCCCTTGTACTAACAATACGGCTGAATATGAAGCTTTGCTCCATGATCCTCGGATGGCTAAGGAGATGAACTTAAGCCGGGTGAGGTGCTTCGGTGACTCAGATCTGGTAGCTCAGCAGGTTTCTGGCACTTGGGATTCTAAGGATCCACTCATGGCGGCTTATCGTCGAGTGGTTGATGCCATTGCAGGTCACTTCAAGTAGGGCTGGAAAAAAAGCTCGAAGCTCGCGAGCTAAACGAGTAGCTCGTGACTTGGCTCGAATTGACTCGAACTCGAAGAATAACGAGTCGAGCTGAGTTTTATTTTAAGATCTTTAATAGACCAATTTAAATGAGCTAATCTCACGAGTACTCGTATAACTCGTTAGGCTCGATACAAAAGATCAGCCACTCCCAATACAAAAAAAGACCAGCCACTCAGTGCCCAATGTCCTAGGCACACAACATAAGGCCTAGCCGTTGAAGGCCCAACCGAATAGGAGACTCATGCGTTACAAGGAAATTACTATTATTTAGTGATATATATGTTTAATATATACATAATCATTCTTATAATATTTGATGGTTTTATGTTCATATCTTTAACGAGCTTAACAAGCTAAACGAGCCAGCTCGCGAGTTATATGAGTCGAGCCACTCTTGGATTTGAGCTCGTTATAATAACGAGTCGAGTCCAGCTAGCTCGTTAACGAAACGAGCTCTAGCGAGTCGAGCCGAGCTGGCTCGACTTGGCTCGAATTCCAACCCTAACTTCAAGGGTTACCAAGTTGAGCATATTGATCGTAGGAAGAATGAGGCGGCTGTCACTTTAAGCCAGTTAGCGTCTCTGCGTAAGCCGGTGCCACCTAACACGTTCCTGGATATTCTGCTTAACCTTTCAGTGAAATTACCTACAGAGGAGGATCTTGCTATTCCTGAACCAGAAGTATAATTGGTGGCGGCTCTTCATGCCATTCCTGGTTGGACAGTTCCGTATTTGGCTTACATGACCAGGGGCGAGTTGCCTGAGGACGAGATTTTGTCCAGGCAGATAACCCAGCGGTCTAAGTCAATGACGATTTTCAATGAGGAGTTACACCATCGCAGTGTCACAGGAGCGTTTTAGCGTTGCGTCTCTCCGGAAGAAGGCTGTGAGATTGTTCGAGAGATTCGCAAAGGAGATTGTGGTCATCATGCCGTCTCTAAATCTCTCGTAGCCAAGGCTTTTCGTCATGGGTTTTATTGGTTGATGGCTCATGCTGATGCGAAGGATTTGGTCAGCAGATGTGATGGTTGTCAGAAGTTTTCACGACGAGCTCATGTTCCGGCTCAAGAGTTGAGGATGACTCCAATTACTTTGCCGTTTGCGACCTGGGGGCTTGATATGGTTGGGCCTTTCAAGAGGTCCAAAGATAAGAAGACCCACCTTTTGGTGGCAGTTGACAAGTTTACTAAGTGGGTTGAAGCAGAGTCGGTTTGTAACTATGATGCAGTAACGACGGTTCAATTTATTAAGAAGGTGATCT
Organism: Triticum urartu; assembly: GCF_056163025.1. Classification (NCBI taxonomy): domain Eukaryota; kingdom Viridiplantae; phylum Streptophyta; class Magnoliopsida; order Poales; family Poaceae; genus Triticum; species Triticum urartu. The sequence continues at coordinate 140,332,762 of NC_141875.1, read as the reverse complement.
TCCGTTTTGGCTTCCCCACAACATTATAACGGATAATGGCACTAATCTGTCTAAGGGTGCTATAAAAGAATTTTGTCAACGAGAGCATATTCGACTTGATGTTTCCTCCGTGGCTCACCCCCAGTCCGATGGTCAAGCGAAATGAGCTAATCAAGAGATTCTGCGAGGCATCAAGCCCCGGCTTATGGTTCCTTTGCAAAGAACGCCGGGTTGTTGGGTGGATGAGTTACCTTTAGTATTATGGAGTATCAATGCAACCCCCAACAGATCTACGGGTTACACACCTTTCTTCATGGTTTATGGAGCAGAGGCGGTTCTCCCTAGTGACATCCGTCATGATTCGCCTCGTGTGGCGGCTTATGTTGAAGCGGATAATGAAAGAGCATGTCAAGATGCACTTGACCTGTTGGATGAGGAGCGCGACCTCGCGGCGGCTCGTTCAGCGATTTATCAACAAGACCTGCATCGTTATCAGAGCCGCCGAGTTAAAACCAGAACCTTTCAAGAAGGTGATTTGGTGCTCCAGCTTATCCAGGATCACACTGATATGCATAAATTATCCCCAACTTGGGAAGGACCTTTTGTGGTCACCAAGAATCTGCATAATGGGTCATACTATCTTATCGACGTTCGAGATCACAAGACTCACGCACATCAGAGGAGGAGACCCGTCGGCCGTGGAATATTGCTCATCTTTGGCCCTACTATACTTGAGCCACCGGCTCTCATGATGTACATAGTTTGATGATTTATATATTATAAATAGTATAATAAATCTGGCATCCCTAATAATTCAGGGCCTCTGTCGTTTCACTTCTTTGAAGCTGAGTCTTTATCATCGTCTTACATGTTCTCTTAAGAGGCTTGACGCCCAAATTACAGGGAGCAAAGAGAGTTGGATGCATAGCATAGCTCAAACATAGGTTCCCGATGAGCACAACTCATAAGAATATCACTTGGGGGCTTCCTGTTCAAACATAGGTGTATTCACCAAAGAGAACATAGCATTACTACCCTCTTGACCTGGTTATCTTGTTCAAACATAGGTGTATTCACCAAAGAGAACATAACCTTTCTGGGTCATCCTACCTGTATACCAGCTGCTTCTTCATCAGGTAATCTAGATTGACTCGCCGAACTCTTAACAATCAGTCTTTTACGGTGTATTCGCCAAAGGTCTTGAGCTTTTTAAGGTTAAAATGCCGGTTTGTCATGTGAGAGCATGGCTTACAGATAGTCAGGATAGATCCAGGCATGATGTCTACTACACAACCTTCTTCTCGTAGACGTTGTTGGGCCTCCAGGTGCAGAGGTTTATAGGACAGTAGCAAATTTCCCTCAAGTGGATGACCTAAGGTTTATCAATCTATGGGAGGCGTAGGATAAAGATGGTCTCTCTCAAACAACCCTGCAACCAAATAACAAAGAGTCTCTTGTGTCCCCAACATACCCAATACAATGGTAAATTGTATAGGCGCACTAGTTTGGCGAAGAGATGGTGATACAACTGCAATATGGATGATAGATATAGGTTTTTGTAATCTGAAAATATAAAAACAGCAAGGTAACTAATGGTAAAAGTGAGCACAAACGGCATTGCAATGCGTTGAAACAAGGCCTAGGGTTCATACTTTCACTAGTGCAAGTTCTCTCAACAATAATAACATAATTGGATCACATAACTATCCCTCAACATGAAATAAAGAGTCACTCCAAAGTCTCTAATAGCAGAGAACAAACGAAGAGATTATTGTAGGGTACGAAACCACCTCAAAGTTATCATTTCTGATCGATCTATTCAAGAGTCTGTAGTAAAATAACATGAAGCTATTCTTTCCGTTCAATCTCTCATAGAGTTCTTACTAGAATAACACCTTAAGACACAAATCAACCAAAACCCTAATGTCACCTAGATACTCCAATGTCACCTCAAGTATCCGTGGGTATGATTATACGATATGCATCACACAATCTCAGATTCATCTATTCAAACCAACACAAAGTACTACAAATAGTGCCCTAAAGTTTCTACCGGAGAGTCAAGACAAAAACGTGTGCCAACCCCTATGCATAGGTTCATGGGCGGAACCCGCAAGTTGATCACCAAAACATACATCAAGTGAATCACGTGAATATCCCATTTTCACCACAGATAAGCACGGCAAGACATACATCAAGTGTTCTCAAATCCTTAAAGACTCAATCTGATAAGATAATTTCAAAGGGAAAAATCAATCCATTACAAGAGAGTAGAGGGGGAGAAACATCATAAGATCCAACTATAATAGCAAAGCTCGCGATACATCAAGATCGTACCACCTCAAGAACACGAGAGAGGGAGATCAAACACAAAGCTACTGGTACATACCCTCAGCTCCGAGGGAGAACTACTCACTCCTCGTCATGGAGAGCGCCAGGATGATGAAGATGGCCACTGGTGAGGGATTCCCCCCTTCGGTAGGGTGCCAGAACGGGTCTAGATTGGTTTTCGGTGGCTACGGAGGCTTCTGGCAGTGGAACTCCCGATCTATTATCGTCCTCGAAGTTTTTAGGGTATATGGGTATACATAGGAGGAAGAAGTACATCGGTGGATCTCCGGGCTGTCCACGAGGCAGGGGCACGCCCAGGGGGGTGGGCGCGCCCCCACCCTCGTGGGCAGCCCGGGACTCTCCTGGTCCATCTCCTATACTCCGTGGGCTTCTTCTGGTCCAAAAATAAGTTCCGTGAAGTTTTAGGTCAATTGGACTCCGTTTGATTTTCCTTTTCTGTGATGCTCTAAAACAAGCAAAAAACAGAAACTGGCACTAGGCTCTAATTTAATAGGTTAGTCCCAAAAATCATATAAAATATCATATAAATGCATATAAAACATCCAAGGTTGATAATATAATAGCATGGAACAATAAAAAATTATAGATACGTTGGAGACGTATCAGCATCCCCAAGCTTAATTCCTGCTCGTCCTCGAGTAGGTAAATGATAAAAACAGAATTTTTGATGTGGAATGCTACCTAACATATTTATCCATGTAATTCTATTTATTGTGGCAAGAATATTCAGATCCATAAGATTCAATACAAAAGTTTAATATGGACATGAAAATAATAATACTTCAAGCATAATGACTAAGCAATTATGTCTTCTATAAATAACATGGCAAAAGAATGTTCATCCCTACAAAATCATATAGTTTGGTCATGCACCATTTTCATCACACAAGAATTCTCTCATCATGCACAACCCCGATGACAAGCCAAGCAATTGTTTCATACTTTAGTAATCTCAAACTTTTTTCAACTTTCACGCAATACATGAGCATGAGCCATGGATATATCACTATGGGTGGAATCGAATATAATGAGGCAGTTATGTGGAGAAGACAAAAAGGAGAAAGTCTCACATCGACGCGGCTAATCAATGGGCTAGGGAGATGCCCATCAATTGATGTCAATGCAAGGAGTAGGGATTGCCATGCAACAGATGCACTAGAGCTATAAATGTATAAAAGCTCAACAAAAGAAACTAAGTGGGTGTGCATCCAACTTGCTTGCTCACGAAGACCTAGGGCACTTGAGGATACCCATTGTTGGAATATACAAGACAATTTCTATAATGAAAAATTCCCACTAGTATATGAAAGTGACAAAACAAGAGACTCTCTAAAATAAAGATCATGGTGCTACTTTGAAGCACAAAGTGTGGAAAAGGATAGTAGCATTGCCCCTTATTATTATTATTTTTTAGGCCTTCCTTTTTTTATTTGGCCTTTCTATTTTTTTGGGACAATGCTCTATTAATGATGATCATCACACTTCTATTTATTTACAACTCAATGATTACAACTCGATACTAGAACAAGATATGACTCTATATGAATGCCTCCGGCGGTGTATCAGGATGGGCAATGAATCAAGAGTGACATGTATGATAAATTATGCATGGTGGCTTTGCCACAAATATGATGTCAACTACATGATCATGCAAGGCAATATGACAATGATGAAGTGTGTCATAATAAACGGAACGGTGGAAAGTTGCATGGCAATATATCTCAGAATGGCTATGGAAATGCCATAATAGGTAGGTATGGTGGCTGTTTTGAGGAAGATATAAGGAGGTTTATGTGTGATAGAGCGTATCATATCACGGGGTTTGGATGCACCGACGAAGTTTGCACCAACTCTCAAGGTGAGAAAGGGCAATGCAGGGTACCGAAGAGGCTAGCAATGATGGAAGGGTGAGAGTGCGTATAATCCATGGACTCAACATTAGTCATAAAGAACTCACATACTTATTGCAAAAATCTACAAGTCATCAAAATCCAAGCATTACGCGCATGCTCCTAGGGGGATAAATTGGTAGGAAAAGACCATCGCTCGTCCCCGACCGCCACTCATAAGGAAGACAATCAAATAACACCTCATGTTTCAAATTTGTTACACAACATTTACCATACGTGCATGCTACGGAACTTGCAAACTTCAACACACGTATTTCTCAAATTCACAACTACTGAACTAGCACAACTTTAATATCACTATCTCCATATCTCAAAACAATCATCAAGTATCAAACTTCTCTTAGTATTCAATGCACTTATATGAAAGTTTTTTATTATATCAAATGCAAATTACCATGCTGTTCTAAAGGACTCTCAAAATAATATAAGTGAAGAATGAGGGATCAATTATTTATATGAAATAAAACCACGACCGTGCTCTAAAAGGATATAAGTGAAGCACTAGAGCAACGACAAACTACTCCGAAAGATATAAGTGAAGATCAATGAGTAGTTGAATAATTATGCAACTATGTGAAGACTCTAACATTTAAGAATTCCAGATCTTGATATTTTATTAAAACAGAAAGAAAAACAAAACAAAATAAAATGACCCTCCAACCAAAACACATATCATGTGGTGAATAAAAATATAGCTCCAAGTAAAGTTACCGATGAACGAAGACGAAAGAGAGGATGCCTTCCGGGGCATCCCTAAGCTTAGTGTAATGCCCTCGATGCGGTTATATCTCCCACGTGTCGAAGCACGACTTAGAGGCATAACCGCATTGAAAGCAATGTCGCAAGTGAGGTAATCTTCACACAACCCATGTAATACATAAGGGAAAGAGATACATAGTTGGATTACAATCGCGACTTCACACAATACATAAATAAAGCATTACATCATCCAGATACAATCAAGGTCCGACTACGGAACCAAAATAAAAGAAGAACCCCAAATGCGACAAGGTCCCCCATCGACCCCAACTGGGATCCACTACTGATCAACTAGAACGAAACAACCCAAAGGACAAGATCTTCATCGAGCTCCTCCTTGAGCTTGGTTGCGTCATCAGCACGGTTCAACGGCACCTGCAAGCTGGTTTTGGAAGTATCTGTGAGCCACGGGGACTCAGCAATCTCGCACACTCGCGATCAAGACTATTTAAGCTTATGGGTAAGGTAAAAGGTAAGAGGTGGAGCTGCAGCAAGCGACTAGCATTTATGGTGGCTAAACATACGCAAATGAGAGCGAGAAGAGAAGGCAAAGCACGATCGAGGAACTATGATCAAGAAGTGATCCTAGAACAACCTATGTCAAGCATAACTCCAACACCGTGTTCAATTCTCGGACTCCACCGGAAAGAGACCGTCATGGTTACACACGCGGTTTTTGTATTTTAATTAAGATCAACTTCAGGTTTTCTACAACTGGACATTAACAAATTCCCATCTGCCCATAACCGCGGGCACGGATTTCGAAAGTTCAAATCCCTATAGGGGGCCCAACTTAGCCCATGACAAGCTCTCATGGTCATCGAAGGAATAGACCTTCTCCCGAGACATTCCGATCAGGCTCGGTATCCCGGTTCTACAAGACACTTCAACAAGTTAAAACAAATCCAGCAACACCGCCCGAATGTGCCGACAAATCCTGATAGGAGCTGCACATATCTCGTTCTCAGGGCACACTCAGATGAGACATCCTACGAGTAAAACCAAACCTCAAGTTGCCCCGAGGTGGCCCCGCAGTCTACTCGGTCGGACCAACACTCAGAGGAGCACTGGCCCGAGGGGAGGTTTAAATAAGATGACCCTTGGCCTGGCCGACCCAAGGAAAAGAAAAGGCTAGGTGGCGAATGGTAAAACCAATGTTGGGCATTGCTGGAGAAGTTTTATTCAAGGTGAACTGTCAAGGGGTTCCCATTATCACCCAACCGCGTAAGGAACGCAAAATCCGGGAACATAACACCGATATGACGGAAACTAGGGCGGCAAGAGTGGAACAAAACACTAGGCATAAGGCCGAGCCTTCCACCCTTTACCAAGTATATAGATGCATTAATTAAATAAGGTATACTGTGATATCCCAACAAGTAAACATGTTCCAACAAGGAACAACATCTCCATGTTCCAACAGGGAACAAACTTCAATCTTCACCTGCAACTAACAACTCTATAGGAGGGGCTGAGCAAAGCGGTAACATAGCCAAACAATGGTTTGCTAGGACAAGGTGGGTTAGTGGCTTGGTTCAACAATATAGGAGGCATGATAAGCAAGTGGTAGGTATCACAGCATAGGCATAGCAAAAGAGCGAGCAACTAGCAAGCAAAGATAGAAGTGATTTCGGGGATATGGTCATCTTGCCTGAGATCCCACCAGGAAGAAGAACGAGTCCATGAAGAAGACAAACGGATGTAGTCGAGCGGGTCCCCACAAACGCGACGTTATCGGAACCAACCCGAAGAAGCAAACACCGGAAAGAAGCACACAACATAGTAAACAAACCACACATGAACATGGTATGATATGCGGGATGCGGTATGCGATGCATATGCTTGATTTGACAAGGGATGATTGAAACTGGCCTCAACATGGAAATCCAAGTGTGCCACTAGAAAGGTGAGGTTATTTCGGTTGAAATCGATATAAAGAACACCGGAATCGGAGTTACGATTTGGAAATGGCAAACAATTCAAGTATGGCACCGGTCTGCGATAATCAGCAAGTAGCCATATAAATGCAACAAAATGAACATGCTACAGCACCCAAACATGGCATCAAAATGCATGGCAGGGATCCATTCATGATGCTTAACAAAAGACTAGCACTGAGCTATGGCCAATTCACCAATTAACAGGTTTAAAAAAGCATGGCAAAAATGCATTTGGCAAACAGATTTCAGACTTTGTGAAATTAACACTTGTCTGGAATTTCAGATCAGATAGCACCCTTTGGAGCAACAAAACTATATGCTACGGGACCTGAACATGGCAAAGTAAAGCATGGCATGGAGCTACTCAAAGAGCTTAACAAAAGTCCCTTAGTGACCTTGAGCCAAAAGGGATCAGAAAATACAATTGCAAGCATGTGAACATGGCAAAAACATACTCAGATTACAGACTTAGTGAAAAACTGGAGCATGCTGAAACAGATATCAAGTAGGCATGTTTACGAGCTCGATGCACTCACTACAGAGCAAGTCATGACAATCTAATAATACACCCATCAAGAATACACATTATGCAATCTAGACATGGCAAGAACAATAACATAGCATGCCCGGATCAACTACAACATCCTCGGCAAAATCGCTAACAAGTAGACAATCTGCCCAGATTCACGAAATAGCAAAAGTAGAGCTCGATTATCTCAAGCTAGGTTGCTCCATAATTGCAACCAAGGACATGGATGGATAGAGCACTACAAGATTAACAAAACATCCTTACTGATCATCCTCAAAAGAGGCACGGATCACTAGGAAACAACATGAACATATGGCATAATGAGATAAACAGACCAAGGACTTAGTGGAAATGGCAAGTCCCTGAAATCAGCATTAACAAGTGCAACATTTGCAAGCTTGTGCTAGTCACCACACACATCACAAAAATACATGGATGGCACCACTGGAAAGATGGCAAAACCTATAACAAAACATATGTAGAGCTCAGGGGCATATCATGCACACAATAATCATGGCAAAAATGACAAATATCTAAATGGAGCAGCAGATCTGACAATTATCTCAACTAGCATACTTCCAGCAGCATTTCGGGCATCAAGATGAACTCAAATGAAAATGATGCAGTGAGATGAAATGATGTGCTCTCTGAGGCGAACATTTTGATATGCTATATGCCCAAAACTGAGCTACGGATGCAAAGTTACAATGCGATCAACATGAGCATATGAATCTGGGAATTTCGGGGACGGGGTGGACGAGGAGATCCGGGACGGGATGGTTCCGGATCGGGACAAAGTCGTTTGGATCGGGGGAGTGGTGGATCTCATCCCACTCCCTCCGGATCCGGCCGGAGTAACTCCGGCGAGCTCGAGGACGAAATCCGGCGGGGTGGCTCAGGCTCCGGCGAGCGTGTGGGGGCGGCACCGGCGGACGACGCCGGCGAGGCGGCGGAGCTCCGGCATGGCATGAGGCGCGAGCTCCAAGGCGGCGGCGGCGACCGCCGTCATGGAGGCGCGGGTGCTCGGGCGAGCTTGCGCGGCGGCGACGGTTGAGGCGGTGGCGAGCTCCGGCTGGCGGACGGCGGACGGCGCGGCGACCCAACGCGGGAGGCGCGCAGCCGGGCGGCGGCGAAGAGGACGGGCCCCGCGGGCCAGGCACGGGCCTCGCGGGCCGGTGGGAGGCGCGGGCGGCGGGGCGCCAAGTGGCAAGGCGCGATTGGGCGCGGGAGCGGCAGTGCTGAGGTGGCACGGCCTCATTGGGCGTGGTGAGGTGGCCGGCTGGGTGGACGCGTCCGCCGGCGGGCGGACATGTCCGGCAGCGCAGAGAGAGGTAAGATCTAGGGTTTGTACCGCGATTTTTGGGGAGGGGATCACATATATATAGGTAGAGGGAGCTAGGAGAGTCCAAATGAGGTGCGGTTTGCGGCCACGCGATCGTGATCGAACGACCGAGATGATGGAAGAGGTTTAGGTGGGTTTTGGGGCAAAAAGGAGGGGTGTTGGGCTGCAACACACACGAGGCCTTTTCGGTCCCTCGGTTAACCGCTGGAGCATCAAACAAAGTCCAAATGGCACGAAACTTGACAGGCGGTCCAATCCGGAAATGTTTAACCCCCACACATGAAAGAAAGGTAGAAATGACGACCGGAGGAGAACGGAGCGCCGGAATGCAAAATGGACAACGGGGAAAATGCTCGGATGCATGAGATGAACATGTATGCAAATGAAATGCACATGATGACATGATATGCAATGCATGACACGCAAGCAAAGATAAGGCAACAACAGCGAATAACTGGAGGACACCTGGCACATCGGTATCGGGGCGTTACACTTAGCCTCTTGGTTGTCCTGGAATATTACCTTGGGGTGCCTTGAGCATCCCTAAACTAAGGCTATTTCCACTCCTTGTTCCATAGTCCATCGAATCTTTACCCAAAACTTGAAAACTTCACAACACAAAAACTTAACAGAAAAGTTGTAAGCTCCGTTAGTATAAGAAAATAAATCAGCAATTAGGTACTGTTGTGAACTCATTCTAAATTCATATTGGTGTAATATCTACTGTATTCCAACTTCTCTATGGTTTATAAACTCTTTTACTGGCAATAGATTCATCAAAATAAGCAAACAACACATAGGAAACAGAATCTTTCAAAAATAGAACAGTCTGTAGTAATCTGTGACTAACGCAAACTTCTGGAACCCCAAAAATTCTAAAATAACTTTCTGGACGTGAGGAATTTATCTATTAATCATATGCAAAAATAATTAACTAAATACCATTTTCCAAATAAAAATGGCAGCAATTCTCGTGAGCGCTAAAGTTTCTGTTTTTTGCAGCAAGATCAAAAAGACTTTCCCCAAGTCTTCCCAACGGTTCTACTTGGCACAAACACTAATTAAACACAAAAACACAACCAAAACAGAGTCTAGATAATTTATTTATTACTAAACAGGAACAAAAAGCAAATAACAAAAATTAAATTGGTTTGCCTCCCAACAAGCGCTAACATTTAACGCCCCTAGCTAGGCATGATGATTTCAACGATGCTCACATAAAGGATAAGAATTGAAACATAAAGAGAGCATCATGAAGAATATGACTAGCACATTTAAGTCTAACCCTCTTCCTATGCATAGGGATTTTGTGAGCTAACAATTTATTGGAGCAATAATCAACTAGCATAGGAAGGCAAAACAAGCATAACTTTGAAACTTTAAGCACATAGGGAGGAAACTTGGTATTATTGCAATTCCTACAAGAATATATTACTCCCTCATAATAATTTTCAGTAGCATCATGAATGAATTCACCAATGTAATCATCACATAGAACATTCTTATCATGATCTACAAGCATAGAAAATTTACTACTCTCCACATAAGCAAAATTCTTCTCATTCGGAATAGTGGGAGTATCATAAGAAACTCGAATACTATAAATTGTTTCCACATTAAAAGAGTAATGCTCAGAAAAAGGGTAATCATAATCATGCCAAGTTTTATAAATATGATCATCACTACTTTTTATAGCATATGTATCATCATAGTAATTATCATAAGTAGCAACTTTGTTCTCATAATCAATTGCAATCTCTTCCGAAATAGTGGATTCATCACAAAATAAAGTCATGACCTCTCCAAATCTACTTTCATCAATATAATCATCATAAATAGGAAGCATTCTTTCATCATAATAAATTTGCTCATCAAAATTTGGGGGACAAAAAATATCATCTTCATCAAACATAGCTTCCCCAAGCTTGTGGCTCTGCATATCATTAGCATCATGGATATTCAAGGAATTCATACTAACAACATTGCAATCATGCTCATCATTCAAATATTTAGTGCCAAACATTCTAATGCATTCTTCTTCTAGCACTTAAGCACAATTATCGGAATCCTTATTTTCATGATAGATATTAAAAAGATGAAGCATATGAGGTACCCTTAATTCCATTTTTTGTAGTTTTCTTTTATAAACTAAACTAGTGATAAAACAAGAAACAAAAAGATTCGATTGCAAGATCTAAAGATATACCTTAAAGCGCTAACCTCCCCGGCAACGGCGCCAGAAAAGAGCTTGATGTCTACTACACAACCTTCTTCTTGTAGACGTTGTTGGGCCTCCAAGTGCAGAGGTTTGTAGGACAGTAGGAAATTTCCCTCAAGTGCATGACCTAAGGTTTATCAATCCGTGGGAGGCATAGGATGAAGATGGTCTCTCTCAAACAACCCTGCAACCAAGTAACAAAGAGTCTCTTGTGTCCCCAACATACCCAATACAATGATAAATTGTATAGGTGCACTATTTTGGCGAAGAGATGGTGATACAATTGCAATATGGATAATAGATATAGGTTTTTGTAATATGAAAATATAAAAACAGCAAGGTAACTAATGGTAAAAGTGAGCACAAACGGTATTGCAATGCGTTGAAACAAGGCCTAGGGTTCATACTTTCACTAGTGCAAGTTCTCTCAACAATAATAACATAATTGGATCACATAACTATCCCTCAACATGAAACAAAGAGTCACTGGGCTGTCCACGCGGAACTCCCGATCTATTCTCGTCCTTGACGTTTTTAGGGTATATGGGTATATATAGGAGGAAAAAGTACGTCGGTGGATCTCCGGGCTGTCCACGAGGCAGGGGCGCGCCCCCACCCTCGTGGGCAGCCCGGGACTCTCCTGGTCCATCTTCTATACTCCGTGGGCTTCTTCTGGTTCAAAAATAAGTTCCGTGAAGTTTCACGTCAATTGGACTCCGTTTGATTTTCCTTTTCTGCGATACTCTAAAACAAGGAAAAAGCAGAAACTGGCACTGGGCTCTAGGTTAATAGGTTAGTCCCAAAATCGTATAAAATAACATATAAATGCATATAAAACATCCAAGGTTGATAATATAATAGCATGGAATAATCAAAAATTATAGATACGTTGGAGACGTATCAAGGATCATAAGCCGTCTTCCTTGAAAACTTGGATAAATCGACCTGTGATGCACGATGCTACTCCGACCCCGCGTACCTCTGATAAGTCTATCTTTAAATAAGACCTGCACTTATTTGGGTTCAAATGTCGATTGGGTCATGTGAGATCCGGCTCACAGAAAGCGCATACCTTCCAGTGGCCATCAGGCTAGTTTCATTGAAGAAGAACCTTTGGCTTGGCGGCCTACAAAAGCCTCGAATTTTTTGATTTTCTTATTTTTTTTGCCTTTTATAATCTCTTTTTCCTTTCTATATGGTTTTTACAAATCGGGCCAAAATGCCCTATTTATGGCTCATATTTGAAGCATCTTCGGTTCTTTGCAACCAGCCAGGATGGCAGACTTTAAGTCGCCAGAGAATAATAATCTTATGCTGAGAGTTATGCCTCTCAAAGCTCTAACTGCATGGAGCTGATAAGCTAGCAGCTTACGTAAATACCACAGGTATGATATTATATTATATAAAAGTTGTGATCATCCCGGCCCTGGTTATGGACTATTTGTCCCCAGCAGTTTAATTTGGGTATTATGACCCGTGCGGTAAACTGCCAGGGCAATTATGATTTACTTGTGTGCAGGGTCATGATAAAATCTCATCTGCACAAATTGATGTTATCATAAGCATAAAGTGATACGCTCTTCAAATGGAGGATCAAACAATGTGGCACAAAGCAAGAACGTGCACGATGGCACGACAAATCAAAGTTTACTAGCCTATTACATGACTCCGTGAGCCAAACAAGATCATGTGTTTTCAAAGGATCAAATATATAAACCGCCCGGCTGATTATTCATCTTGGCCTTGCCGACTTGAGCCTTCTGGATCATCCTTCTCCGGTTCTTCGTCCTCCTCTGCCGTATGAAAGTTTGGTGTTGACCAATCAATGCCATGTAAGGCGTGGAATTCATCTTCATCATCAATAAGATTCGACGGGTCAACTTCAGGGGCGAAAGTATGCTTACGAATTGGAGGAATCAGATCCATCACTTTAAAAATTGGCATAGACATCTTCTGGTTTTCTGCATCATAAGCCAGATGATATTTTGAGAGATTTGTTTCATCAGCAATTACTGTCGCATGAGGATGAATTTCTTTAACACAGGCGACGAAGTCTTGCTGGTCAAAAGGAGTGCCATCTTCTTTCCGGCTTGGATACCCAGTAGCTACCTCGGCCGAGTCTAGCTTCGGTAACCATGCCTTGGCACGGCTCAAGGCCGTCACGGTGCCGGCTCTCTTACATGACCGTTCTATCTCTTGAATCCTCGCAGGCAGAAATGACAATTTTTTCAACACATCACATAGCAGGTTGGATCCCTGATTTGTTGGAGAAATTGTGGCTATTGTACGCTGAGTTCCCGTATATAGCTGTTCAACCAGCGTATATACGTCTTTAAGCTTCACCAGCACATCTTGATTAAGATTACTGCTCCTTGGACCTATGTGACAATCGTGGAAGTAATCGGTGGCGGTTTATACAATCACGGAAGAGATTCAATTTCAATGTTGACATGGCGACTTACCAAAGATAGCAGAAACCATCTGAGACACCCGAAATTTTAAACCGGTAAGCTCAGTGGTCCCTTTTCCAGACCAGCTTCAGCCTTTTCGGCGCGCTGCATTAGAGCGGTTTTCTCTTCGGCCTAGCAGTTTCTTTCAGCGTGAAAATCGGTCTTTAACTTTTCCGTTTCCTCCAGAATAAACTTGAATTTTGAATCGGCTTTCCGGGTCTCAGACTCTTGAATCTCCAGCAGGGTCTTTGCATCAGCCAATTGTGATTGAAGTTTAGCGGTGGCTTCCTGTACAAACACAGAGTTACAAACACATTTATATCTAGGTTACAGGAATATAATTCCCAAGCCTTTTGCAAGCAACAACACTTGGCACTTGGGGGCTAATGCCTACTGAAGAATTCTTCCTACAACGGTTTATATGACTAAGTCCCAAGCACTTTGCAAGGAACGGTACTTAGCACTTGGGGGCTAATGCATATTTGTTCATATTTCATTACTAATTTATGATGATCCGCCAGTGCCATGGACAACCACAACCGGCTCATGGGGGCTGCATGAGTAAGTTCGGATCTGTAAATACTGGTAAGTACCTGTTTATTCATGCTTATTAAACCGGCCCTTGGGGGCTATGGATGCAATGTTGATCATTAAAATTCGGTTTACGTGAAAGATGGCTTTTTGAAGGATTGTTTATCAAAGATGTTTTACACTGATTGCTATTCTAAGTCTATAGCATATTCAATTCTATTATATATAGTAGCCTTGGGGGCTGACAGGATATGCATGATGTATTTAAGCCGAAATTCATACCTCACATTTTTTATGCATTTGTTTCACCATATCAGTTTCAAGATCTCAACTGGTACGTACTTGGTTGAGGTAGCCAGAGTGTACTTCACTGCTGTTCAATTGGGAATAATGGGTGACATCAAATCTCACTTTCCGCTTTTCAATGAACTCTTGTTTAGCGGAGTGTTGAGCCAAGAAAGTTGGATTTCCCGGTTCTGTAAAGCCGGTGCCAGTGATCGTAACACCATTAGTATGAGTCTCTGACGGTTTAAGTGGGCTTGATGTTTCAGTATTCAAAGGATTGAGTCTTGTCTGGTCGTTGGAGAGGTCAGGAATTTCTGGTGGATCGTCAAGGACAGGCTCGTCGGGTGGTACCACGGAGGTATCGGATGCTGGAATTTGTTGTTCCGGCTCAGGAACTTTGGGATCTTCAGCCGGCTTGATCACCTTTGTCGTCTTGTTAGGCTTTTGCTTTTCCACTACATGGTTCATGAGAGATTAGTACAAGTATAAGAGCATAATGAGATAGAAAGCAAAAGAGATGTTACCTAGGGGCAGTCTTGAAATCTGGTAGCTGGGTTTGAGATGAATCGCCGGAGGAAGAGCGAAAAACCTCCTGATAAGGTTGGATTGAAAGGAGTAAGTGACTGACGAATGAGACCCACCAGGGGGTAAAAAGAGTTAAGTTTGGAAAGACCTCGTTTTGCCATTTTCGTGGAACTGGAGTATTCGGTAAGCCGGACGATAACTCTTCACCTCCGCTTGTCTGAGTTTGTCGCCGGCTCTCATGCTGTTGTTGCCTCAAAAGAAAGTGAGGATCCAAATGAGCTAAGGGGTGCGAAAAGCTTACTTTTCGGGTTACCCGTTGAATTTTTTGTCTTGGCAAAGGCTCTGAGTCGGACGAAATAATTGTTACCTCTTCTTCAGCTGCTTGGCTGGCCCCCATGGCATCCTGAGCATAATCAGTGTCAATAAGGTGATTGAAAAAGGAGCCAAGGGAGTCAAGGGCTACCTCGGACTCAGAACTGTCATCCAGTTCAAACATGCTGGAGGCGCTTGATTTCTTCTTATTTTTCTTAATGGTTTTCTTGGCGGCTTTCTTGGGAGCCCTGGCCTTCTTGGCAACTTCATGGTCGTATTTCTTCTTCCAAAAATCAGAGTCACCTTTGAAAAGTCATCAAAGTTGAGTTAATAAAGCATTTAAATGATGAGGTTAAGGTAAGAAAATTGGAGACTCACATCTGGTGGCGGGTTAAGTTTGTAGAAAGGGTTCAGACCCACTTTGCTACAATCTTCCAGATCTTCATTCAGAAGGGACTTGGTCATTTAATTGATTGCCTCGTCAGTTAAGAGCACAGAGTTGTGGCGCAGTGGATCCTTTATACCACCTGTGTAAGTACACATTAAGCCGAACCAGCGGCTCAAGGGTATAATTTGCGAAGAAACCCAGCACCGAACCAAGTCAATGCCAGTTAACCTGTTTCCCAGCAGAGCCTTGACCTTTGCAGTGGTGGGGGCAAGCTTTGCACGTTCGGCAGTGGTAAACTTCTCAGGAAGAAGATGTTTTGGGTCCAGGCGCTCGACACGATAACCTGGCAATGGATTCTCGTCATCCGGAGAGGAATCTTTGAAGTAAAACCATGTCTGGTTCCAGTCCTTGGTATGACTCGGCAATTAAGCATAGGGGAAGTTAGCATCTCTTCTTCGTTGAATTGAGATTGCGCTGAGTTCCAAGTTGGGCCCGTTCGTGAATTCGTTTTGGCGGTTCAAATAAAAATATTCTCTGAAAAGTTCAACACTGGGCTCCTCTTGAAGGTATACTTCGTAGAAGACTTGAAAGTTGCAAATCTTTGACACGGAATTGGGTCCAATGTCTTGCGGATGGAGTTGAAAGAAGTGCAGAACATCTCGAAAAAATTTAGAGACGGGTGGTGAGAAGCCCAGTTCATGTGGTCAGTGAAAACAATGACTTCACCATCCTTTAGTTGAGGTCTTTCTTCGCCTGGATTGGGGGCGTGATAATACATGGCATTCTTTGCTGGCAAGTACCCGATTTTGACAAAATCATTGAGAGTGTCTTCGGTAACAATGGACTTAACCCAGTTGCATGAAGTGACTGTCTTTGGCAGCATTGTGAAGAGAGAAGCCTAAAGGAAAGAATTTTTTTGCCATGTTAAGTTGATTCATTAAGCCGGAAGTAAAAAGCTACAGTATATACTCCGAATGGTGGCTTAAATGGTGCCTAATGATATATGGGTAATTATAAGCCGGTGATGTAAGTCGCCATGACAAGCACTGGCACTACAAAAAAAGACACATCCGTGACATTTTGGGCCGAACAATTTTTTTTATGTCATACTTATAACACTTCTATGACGATAATTGTGACAAAACCCGGTATCATCATAGATGTGGTGGGGTCCTACTTCTATGACAAAAAATCATGACAGAAAATGGGCTTTTTGTCCTGGGCGAGCCGGAGACGTAGCTGCATGACATTCTTTGGGTCGTCCATGATGGAAAAACCCATGGTAGAAGCGAGGGCGAGGGAAATATCGGGGTGTTCCCGGTTACGGTGGGTGGTCGGGGCCGAGCGATGCGCGTTTCTCTCGTACACGCACGCGACGCGTTAGGCTCTAACTGAACCCGAGCGAGGCGTTGGGCTCTAACTAAACTCGAGCGATTGCACTGCAGGCTATGCATTACTGAACTCGAGCGATCGGTCGATGGGTGTTAACTGAACCCGATCGATCGATTCCTTCGCTACTGCTGCTAACTGAAGCCGATCGATGCTGCCTCTGGATGAACAGTGAGCGTTGCTGGGGGGATTGGATGAACAGTTCCCGGTGGGGGTGGATGAACAGGCCCCCGTGGTGTTGCCTCTAGATGAACAGTGAGCATTGCTGGGGGGTTTGGATGAACAGTTCCCGGTGGGGGTGGATGAATAGGACCCCGTGGTGTTGCCTCTAGATGAACAGGACCCCGATCGATCAAGTCGGTTGGGTTTGTATGAACAGGACCCCGTGGATGGCTGGATGAACAGGACGACCCCGTGGAGGGCAGGATGAATAGTAGACGATGGAGGGATGGATGAACAGTAGCCCATGGAGGGGTGG
Source organism: Triticum urartu (assembly GCF_056163025.1). Lineage (NCBI taxonomy): Eukaryota > Viridiplantae > Streptophyta > Magnoliopsida > Poales > Poaceae > Triticum > Triticum urartu. The sequence continues at coordinate 140,315,375 of NC_141875.1, read as the reverse complement.
TTGAATAGGAGCCCGTGGAGAGGGCTAGTTGAACAGTAGTCGGTGGAGTAGCGCGCGGTGGAGGCTGGATGAACAGGAGCCCATGGATGAACAGTCGCAGGTGGAGGCTGGAGGAGGTCGACGGTAGATGAACAGTAGCCCATGGAGGCTGGAGGGGGTCAATGGTTGAGATGAACAGTATGCCGTTGACGGTGTCCTGGACTAGGGGGTACTCACCACATCGTCTCCCGATCTGTTAGATTGGGCCGAGGACCCTCGTGGCCGTATACACATGGGCCAGTTCGGATAGCTGCCGCATACATGGAAGATTCCACAAGACATGATGATCAAGACAAGGACTCCTCCCCACCGGCGTATTCGGCTAGGACTCTTGTTATCCTAGGCCTCTGGTGCATTATATAAACCAAGGCTATCGGATTTCGGGTTCCGGTAGACCCTTGAGGTTCGAACACTGGGGTGCACGCGGAGATCTCTCCCCTACCGATCTATGTCCAATCTCCTCGTGTGATCTAAGCTGGAAACAACGAACAACACAAGGTACACGAGGTTTATACTAGTTCGGGCCACCGTTGTGGTGTAATACCCTACTCCAGTGTGTGGTGTGGGGGATTGCCTCAGGGGCTGATGATGAACAGTACAAGGGAAGAACAACCTCGCGAGAGGTGTTCTTGAGCTGGTGCGATGGACTGCTTTGGTGAGTTCAGTCGCCTCTCTCTCTCTCTTCTAGGGCTCTATCAGATCTCTAGATGTCCGATCCCTAGATGTCCGATCCTTAGATGTCCTTCCTCTTTCCTACTTTGTGGTGGCTAGCTCTATTTATAGAAGCCCTGGGCCTCTCCCCAAATAATGAGCGGGAAGGGCGCCAACAATTGGCCATTTTGAAGGGGAACATCTAGTACAAGTTATCCTGACCAAAGGTGGTCTTCGGCTTCCAAAAGCACTAGTGATGATGCCGCCTTGGGCTCCACGGTGACCTCCGTCCTGCCGCTCTATTGGTCTTGGTCTCGTTGCACCGGAATGGTAACCTTTGCCCGATGCCTTGGCCTGTGCTTGCCCCCTTTGCACAAAAGGGGAAACAAGGACACTACGCAGGCCGGCGCCCGCCTGGTCTCGATCGTCATGGCTTGCGTCACGAGCTCCTCACGAGGTGCCCCTGCCTTGATCTCTCCGCCTCCTTGCGAGCCTGCCTGATGAGGCTGCCTCTGAGGAAGCTTTCTATCGTCCGCCCCGCGAGGCTTGGCCCCTCGCGAGGGTCTTGAGCTTGAGGTGATGAAGATGGGGCGCGCTGGGCCCCCACTTGAGCCATGCCGCAGGCCGCAGGCAGGCAAGTCTGGGGACCCCCGTTCCTAGAATGCCGACAGTAGCCCCCGGGCCCAAGGCGCGCCCGGGCTTGGCCTAGCAGGGAAGCGAAGGGGCGAGCGTGAAGCGCCGCAGGCCCCAACAGCCTGCGGCCTTGGGCGTCGTGTGGCGATTGATTGGACGTGGGTGTCTGCGCTTCCCCACGACGCCTCGGCGACCGCACGACTTGACAAGTCCCTGCATGCAGAGAAACCGGTCATGATTACCTGCAATCGTGGTGCTCGGCGGTTGGCCTCCTCCGGCTATAAGTACGGGGCTGCTCGAGCCCCTTCAGTCCATCCCTTCCTGCTGCTCCTTTATTTCTTCTTCCTTGTTCTTGCTCCTCCTTACGCCAATGGCACTAATCCGCCGGTTTTCTGCAGAAGAGAAGGGAAAGACCCCCGAGAGAGTCCTGACCCACTTCCGCCGAAGAAGCGGCTGGTCCTCTACCACCGATATGAGGGTGCTCAGCAGGAGGCATCGAGGCCCTGGTACGACTGGCCGCCGCCTAGGTTTCCGCTACCCTTGTACGCCCGCGTCGTGGGTCCTGGGGGAGAAGGCGTCGAGCGACATCGACGGTGCCGCCATCGACGCCGGCGAGTCACGGTGGTGCGCGTCATTCCTCCTGGAGTCCACGCCGAGCGCTCCTCTCGCGAGCTCGTGCTCCACGCCGCCATGCCTCCAAGCTCTTGGATTCGCCTTCCTCCTTCCTTCGCCTTCGAGATGCCGCTGAGCGGGGCTCTGGAGCTCTGGCTGCAGCACGCTGACTGCACTACCCTTGCGACTGGAGCGGAGGTCGCGGTCGTTGCTCCGGGCAAGGTCTTCATGACCCGGGGCTGGGGCGAAATCGCCCGGGTCTGCCGGATGGTAGGTGCCCTCATAATTCATCTTGAATACGACGGCACCTCCCTGATGTTCTTCAAGGTCTTCGATGCTGAAGGACGCCGGCTGGAGTGCTGCCCTAGGGAGAGCGGCAGGGGAAACGAACTGGCGAGAACTTGGCCCGCTCATCGGTCCTCCAGCAGCTCTTCAGGCAGCAGCGGAGGAGCTGGGGAATCCAGCGGCTCCCCCAAGCTCCTTGCGACTCCAGAGACGAGCGACGACAGCTACGAGCCCCCGAGCTCACGCCGTGCTCGGAGCGGGGCAGCTGCGTCCAGCCGCCGACGCCACTGATCTGGATGGGGTTGGCGCCGACGTTGGGCAGCCCACTGTTGATGATGGCGTCCCTTGTGGACGTGTGGGCAATTAGTGTTCCTTAGGATTAGTACTTTTGTTCCCTGCGAGGAATCGAAGCAACACCCCGTGGGGGTATGTAAGGCGCCTGCCATGTCTTTTGCGAACATTGTGTCTTAATATGAATCAATGCGAGGTGCTTGTCCTGTCTCTACTCCGCTCCCCCTTTCTATCCTCACGAGGACTTGGCGCTCTACGCTGACAGGTCCCAGTCCCCAGGCAGGCTTCAGCCGTCGCTGGTATGCCAGTCACGATGTCGTGGTCAAGGCCAGGAGGTGAGCGGCCCGAGGTCCGGTAAGAGCCCCCGAGTCGCGATGCTCGGGAGGTCCCCTTTAGCGCTCAAGCAGCCCTCGCTGGGCGAGAAAGGAAGGCAACGTCGTCGTGACAGAGCCGCACTGGGCGAGGGTTTTGCGCTGCATTGGTCCAACTCCTGTAAGGGCGTGGCTTATCTCTTGAGTCTGGTGTAGTTCCTCGACGAAGCGCCCGGCCCGAGTGGTGGCAGCTGAGGCACTGCTGGGTTAGGTCCTCGCGAGCTTCTTCCCCCCCCCCCCCCCCCGCACTTTCCTTAATGATCTACGTCCTCAGGTCCCGGCCCTCGAGCGAGCTCAGCCGCCGCTGGTATGATAGGTCGCGATGCCGTGTGTCAAGGCCAGGGGGTGAGGGCTGGAGAGCCAGTAGGAGCCCATGAGTCGTGATGCTCAGGCGCCCCCCTTTTAACGAGCAAGCGGTCCGTGCCAAAGAGAGGGAGAGGCAGCTCGCGACGTCCCTAGCGCTGCTCCTGGAGTAGGTCCTGCACACCAATCATGAAGAGAAACAAGACCTGTTGTTACGGTCGCCAGCCAACCTTTGGTCGCTCCAGGGAAGTGATTGGGGCACTGAAGGCCTGGTGAGGTGGCACCTTGCGGGGCTGCCGCGGCCAGAGCTCGACCACTCAGATTTATCGGCGTTGCACGGACGGACCCGCGCGCAAATGCCGTGCCAGAGTGAGCGGCTCCATAGGGAGGCGTCAATCCAGCAGGCGATTAGGTCGCGTACGTTAAGCACGCACGAGGAAATTCATTTTAAGTAGACGCAGGAAAAGCAAACGCCGCTGGGCCAGGCCCGAGCAGCTTGGGGATGATGCAGCCCGAGGGGCGCTCCCAACAAGGTAAGTAAAGAGCATAAGCAAAACGGATACATGCCGCAGGGACGGACCCACGTGACCTGGGAATGATGCGGCCCTGTGGGCGCTCCCAGCTAAAAACGGAACTTAGAAAGATGTCACCTGGTGCCGTTGAAGATGAAGTGATGTTGAAGAAGTGGGTGATGCGCGATAATGACGTCGACCCTCACGAGCCCCCAGGCCCAGGAGCCTCGAGGGGCTCTGGAGGCGCAGGTGAGTCTCCGAGGGCCATCTCCATCTCCGTCAGGACCACACAATGCCTGACCTCCTGAGCCTCCAGAATGCTCCTCAGCAGGTGCTGATGAGCGGCGACCGCGTTCGGCAGGCCGAAAGGCAAGCGAACGTAGCTGTGAGGTGGACCCTCGCAACGCCCCATGCACGAAGGCCAGAGGCGCTCCTGAGACGCCGCTTGGTTGAGCCCTGGCACGTCGATGCAGACGCGCAGCCCACCATCCTCGCCTGGATGTGGGGCCACGGTGGGCAAGCAGCGGCTGCCGCGCATGACTCTCGACTCCTGTAGCTCCTCGGTGCTTCTTGCGATGAACTCCTGAGGGTTTGGTCTTCCTTGCCTTGTACCCTCCTGAGGGAAACGTGCCTGGAAGCACCCCTCCAAGTGGTGCCCGAGCGCCTCCCTCGCGACCTTGGCAAGGTCGGTGGCTCTCCAAGAAAGAGCCCCCGAGCCCTGTCTGAGGAGGGCGCCGGGCGTGCCTTCTTATGAGAGAGAGGGTGGCGCTCCCTGATTGGGCGTAGATCCTGACGCGACACCTCCGGAGGCGCCTTCCTCCTTATGGCTTGGGCCAGGCGAAACCTTCTTCTTCTTAAGGGTCGCCTTGGGAAGTCTTTCGTTCTTGTGGTCCGGGTCTTCGATTGCTGCGGCTTGGAACGCGCGCTCAAGTGAACACACTGCGTCCCTTTCTTCATAGGGTACGGTGATGACTCCACTGCTTCCTGGCATCTTGAGGACATTTGTATCCATGGTGAGTCACTGCCATGAACTTGGCCAGGGCTGGGTACTCGAGGATGGCGCTGTATGGCAGACGGATGTGGGCGACGTCGAAGTCGATGAGCTCGATGCGGTAGTTGTTGCGCTGCCCGAAGGTGACTGGAAGGCGAACCTGCCCTATTGGAACAGTGGAACCATCAGTGACTCCTGAGAAGGGCTTGGTCGGCTGAAGCTGATCGTACGACACTTGGAGATTGTCGAACGTCTCGATGGACAGGACGTTGAGTCCTGCTCCGCCCTCAATGAGGGTCCTGGTGACCTGCACGTTGCTGATGACCGGGGAGCAAAGCATCGGGAGGACTCTAGCTGTTGCCGCGCACTTGAGCTGATCCGCTGAGCTGAACGTGATAGTGCACGCAGACCACCTAAGAGGGCGCGTGGCCTCAAGCTTGGGGAGGACTACATTCACCTCGTGAGCAAACTGCTTGAAGATGCGCTGTGAGGCTGGGGCCTGCGCGCCACCCAAGATGCAAGCGATCGCGCGCGGCTCCTGGAAGCCCCCAGCTCCCTCGTCTTGATGTTGGCCTCCGTTCCTCCTTGGTGGTGGCGGCAGAGGAGGTAGGCCTGCATTGCCGTGCGTGCGATCCTCACGAGGATGATCTCTCCAGCCTCCCTCGCGAGGCTGGTCCTGCCAGCGATCCTCGCGAGGTCGGTCACACCACCCTTGGCGAGGGCCACGGTCTTCCCATCGTCCGCCACCTCTTCCTCCTCCTCGGCCATATCCCCTGTCGTTGCGCTCGGGGCGTCGGCCGACACGCCCATCTCTCACGGCCCTGAGCTCTTGACATTCGTTGGTGTTGTGGGTGTGGAGGTCCTGGTACATGCAGTACCGGCTGCCCTTGGATGACTTAGGCTGATCCCTGCCTCGCTTGGTGTCTGGCTCCGCTGCAAGCACGACAGCCCCCTTGCGCTTCATGTCCTTGGCCTTGGGCTTCTTCTCTTCTGGGTCGGCAGCCGGGAGTTCGAGGAGGGAAAGGCGCCCTTCCTCCGCCCTGGCGCACTTGGTCGCCAAGTTGAACAGCTCCAGGGATGTGCACAAGTCTTCTTGGATTGCTAGCTCCTCCTTCATCTTGATGTCACGCACGCCATCGGAGAAGGCCGAGACGATGGCTTCTTCAGTCACCTTGGGGATCTTGAGGCGAGCGTTGTTGAAGCGCTGGATGTATTTCTGCAGGGTTTCCCCTTGCTACTGCTTGATGCGGCGCAGATCGCTCACGGCCGGGGGCCGGTCGTGAGTGCCCTGGAAGTTGGCGATGAAGCGAGTGCGCATCTTGTCCCAGGTGGAGATTGTTCCAGGAGCCAGGTTCAGGAGCCAGGTGCGGGCCCCGTCCTTGAGCACCATGGGAACTAGTTCGCCATGACCCTTTCGTCTCCGTTGGCGGCTTCGATGCATAGTTCGTAGAGCTGCAGGAACTTCGCGGGGTCCGCCGTGCCATCGTAGCGAGGGGCAGGTCAGGCTTGAACTTGCCTGGCCATGCGACGCCGCGTAGCTCGGGGGTGAGGGCGCAGCAGCCTGCTGTGGCCACCGGTGCCTTTTGCTGGTAGTGGGCTTGCTCCTGGGGATTACCGCACCCGCCGCTTGGAGCAGCGCGGGGTCTTGGCGTGGAGGTGTAGTGACGCGATCTTGGCGCACCGGCGCGGGAGCGTGCAAGCACCTTCTTGGGGACGAGGGATCTCTTGGCAGCTCCTTTCTTGCTACGCAAGTGCCGGACGCAGAGGGTCTCGCCCTGGGGCTGCGCGCCTTGGAGTCAGGGCGCCTTCTTGGGGAGGAGGTGGTGGAGGCGCCTCCTGATCCCCGCCTCCTGTGCGGAATGGTGGGCGAGGTAGCGAGAGGGATGACTAGGGGGAGCCCCCTGCGGCACTGACGAGCTCGGTGATGCGGGCGAGCCAGTCCTCGTAGAGGTCGTCGACGGGGCGGTAGTGCAGGAGCTCTCTTGCCAGGAGCAGTGCTACATGCGCGTTCATGGGGGCGCGACGGGCGTGGGACGACGAAGTGGCTGGAGTCAGCGACGGTGTGGCGGTGCGGCCCTCCCGCCGTACCGAAGGATGCTGGGACGAGGCCTGCTGCTCGTTCCCCGCTGGGCCGGTGGAGGCGTTGGCGGCAGGCAACGGGGAACGACGAGGGCGTCCACCGGCGGGCGCCGTCTAGGCAACGCGGGTGGCGAGAGCAGCCCAGCGCTCGGCGCGAGCCCGACGAGCGTCAGCCATGGACACGACGGAAGATCACACGCGAACAGCGGAAGAAAGATTCCGGCGCACCCCTACCCGGCGCGCCAAATGTCGGATTTCGGGTTCCGGCAGACGCTTGAGGTTCGAACACTGGGGTGCGCGCGGAGATCTCTCCCCTACCGATCTATGTCCAATCTCCTCGCGTGATCTAGGCTGGAAACAACAAACAACACAAGGGACACGAGGTTTATACTGGTTCGGGCCACCGTTATGGTGTAATACCCTACTCCAGTGTGTCGTGTGGTGGATTGCCTCAGGGGCTGATAATGAACAGTACTAGGGAAGAACAGCCTCACGAGAGGTGTTCTTGAGCTGGTACGATGGACTGCTTTGGTGAGTTCAGTCGCCTCTCTCTCTCTGCTAGGTCTCTAGGAGACCTCTAGATGTTCGATCCCTAGATGTCCGATCCTTAGATGTCCTTCCTCTTTCCTACTCAGTGGTGGCTAGCTCTATTTATAGAAGCCCTGGGCCTATCCCCAAATAATGATCGGGAAGGGCGCCAACAATTGGCCATTTTGAAGGGGAACGTCTAGTACAAGTTATCCTGACCAAAGGTGGTCTTCGGCTGCCAAAAGCACTAGTGATGACGCCGTCTTGGGCTCCACGGTGACCTCCGTCCTGCCGCTCTGTTGGTCTTGGTCTCATTGCACCGGAATGGTAACCTTTGCCTGATGCCTTGGCCTGTGCTTGCCCCCTTTGCACCAAAGGGGAAACAAGGACACTACGCAGGCCGGTGCCCGCCTGGCACCCGCCTGGTCTCGGTCGTCATGTCTTGCATCACGGGCTCCTCGCGAGGTGCCCCTGCCTTGATCTCTCCGCCTCCTCACGAGCCTGCCTGATGAGGCTGCCTCTGAGGAAGCTTTCTGTCGTCCGCCCCGTGAGGCTTGGCCCCTCGCGAGGGTCTTGAGCTTGAGCTGATGAAGATGGGTCGCGCTGGGCCCCCACTTGAGCCACGCCGCAGGCCGCAGGCAGGCAAGTCTGGGGACCCCCGTTCCCAGAATGCCGACAAAGGCCACGCTAGTTGATAGATCATATACAACAATCATACAATAGGCTAGCTTCTAGTGTTTTAGCCTCTACGACCTCGTGGTAGATCAACTCTTGTAATACTCATATCATCAATATCAATCAAGCAGGACGTAGTGTATTACCTCCATCAAGAGGGCCCGAACCTGGGTAAACATCATGTCCCCTGCCTCCCGTTACCATCGATCCTAGACGCACAGTTCGGGACCCCCTACCCGAGATCCACCGGTTTTGACACCGACATTGGTGCTTTCATTGAGAGTTCCACTGTGTGATCGGCATAAGGATCAATGGCTCGCCCGCAGGTCAACTGCGACGCTGGCATCTTCGTCGCTGGCTCGACTGGTCACCTTGGCTCGACCAAGGACCGTGCTCCATCTCCAATCATCATGTTCGGACGGGAGCCTTCTTCAACATCAACTCCGATCTCTATCATGATCATAGAGGAGTCATCCATGGAGTTCGAGGGCTCAACGTCAACATTGCCCTCGGGCGGCCGTGCTGTTTTTATGGACAGCGAACTTATACTCGCCGCCACCACCTCCTCGATCGTCGGTTTGACGATTGTTTCTGTGTAATAGTTCGGAATTACGTCTACAAAAGCCATGCAAAACTTCGTCGAATTTCGATGGAGGAATCTCCGACAATCTACGATATACCGGAGCCCTGTCAAATCTGGATGGGAATCTGGACGAGTTTAGGGCGTGGTCTCCGGAGCCCAGCTCGGAGGTCCTTTGGCAGATCCATCCGTTCATCTACTGCGGAATTTCCATATCTACCACCCCTCCAAATTTCAGCTCGATCCGATGGTTCAAACTTCGGGAACCTTCTGATGAGTGGACCAATTTTCGGATCCCTTTTCTGCGCGAATACGAATCTGACCCGAATTAATGTTTCTTTATGAACGTGATATTGGACAACCTTTTTAGAGGAATTCTCTTCTAAGATATTGTGCGTTGTTTTTAAACACGTGACCGTAAATTTTTAAGCCTCCCCTGAGGTCATCTTCATCATCATGCTGGTGTCAAACCAGTCCAGCAACATTGCTCCAAGGCTGCCGACCTGCGCTAGACACGTCGTCACTTTGTTGAGCCGAGCTCAACTTCTTCGGATCATCATCTCGGCAAGCCGAACAAGATTTTGGCATCGCGAAGGATAAATCATCACCAACATCACCGCCTCACGGATTACACAGAGCAGGCATACCGGCATCGCCGCACGGTCACTTCATCAAGCTGGCATCGACCACGTCACGACCTGCATCGGCAGGGCTGCACTACTGCTTCTTCAAGCTGGTGTCCATCAAGCTGACCTACTTCGACTCATCGGCTGACATCGAGGCTTCGACATGTCGGCTTGACCAGGGGCTTCACCATCTCTTCATCAACCTACTTCCGAGACTTCGGCGTCACTAGCCAACCAGCTCTGTCACGTTAGCTGGACTGAGGGCTTTGCCTCGGCGAGCCAACCTTTGCCAGCATCGCCATAACGTCGCTTTATCGCCCATCAGGCAATGGGTGTGCGGATCGAGTCCCAATTTTCGAAATCATCTTTCTTCGGATTGCTACAACAAATAAACCAGGTGCTAGTAATCCTAGTATTTTTTGCTTGTTCGGGTTCATTTTTCCCAAGGAATTATTACTTTGGTTTGTTCATCATATGTACACAGGTCTATGAAATGATGGCCGCATTAACGACGGCCGCATGGTGGTTTGGTCAGTTTCCGTACATGGTCGGGCGAACGCTGCATCCGGAACTCGGACCGACCTGTAAATTCAGGCTTTGCCACGCCATTACCGCATCACGCTGACGCCCTGCATCGACATTGACTTCGGCGCCAGGCCATATTTCTTCTATTACTCACTTTGCATAAATTATTTATTATGCAATGACTTCTTTTAATTATTATTATTACTATTATCTCCGGTTTGCACTATTTTTTGTGCACAGGAAAATGGTCCGGGTTGGGCAGTATCGTCAACTCGGCGTACTGACATACCATATCACCTCGGCTGGACGGGGGGCTTCGTCAACACTTCATTACCCCATGCTAGGGACTTCGGCATCACTCTGCCGGCCCACATTGACCATGCTATGTCACCACTTCGGAGTGCCGAGCTCTTTGCTCCGCCACCTTGGGAACGGCTTGGGGGATGGAACCCTGTCCCGTATCAAGCTCGGGCCGCGTCATCAATACCGAACACATTAACCAGCTAAGTTGCCTTCATGCTCAAAGTTTTGAATTTTTAACTTGTGTTCAGTTCGACCAAGCATTATACCTTTTTGAAAAAAAGTTGCTTGTAGAGAATCTCCTTGTCAAAACTTTGTTTTTGACACACAAATTCAAATACCCCGTTTACTTGGGGGCTCCCTTGATGGAGCTTTTCCTCTTGCATATGATTATACTTGTATGACTTCGTTCCTTGTTCATGTATTACGCCACAATATGTACCATATTGACCTAAGCGATTTGCAAGCTGGGTTGCCTGGCTCCTGTGCTTACCCCTACGTTCCCGATTGTTCGGCTAGGGAGTAAAGGGAGCACCTCTGAGATTGTAACGACTGGGTCATCCGAGCTCTGACCTCAGACTGGGTGAAGCTGAAAGCTAGCGCTCTTATTATTTTCAATCATGCTCGGCACACAACGGAACTCATGAGTACAAAAAATCTATTGCACAAGTCTCATAGTAATAATGAGCACCGAAGAAAGGTATCGGTGGGGGTACTATTTTCTTCGAAGATGCTTCTTACACTTCGTTAGTAATATAGCATAAGTTCCCTGAGCGCGCTTTGTCTGTTACAGCCTTATGGCCTGATTGCTTGGTCATCGAAAACACCGTCGATACTCTCAACAGGCGGAGTACATTACACTTTTCGGCCCTTGGCCGAAGAGGGAGAAGCCGACGGTCGGTTAAGACGCGTTTAAAGTTCGGGTGAACACAAATATGATATAAGTACTTCGGTACATACAATAATTATACATAAAATTCTTACCCAAGTCACTTGGGGGCTCTTAAAATTTATATCTGAGCTGTAAATGTGTTTTCTTCTTGGTCGTTGTCAAAACACGACAGAAGCAAAATTTGTTCTTTCTCTTCCAATTTTCGGATTGGCACCGAACACTTGATCTTGTTCGGACGTCATGTTTTTACTGACGTTTTTTGGTTTTCCAAGCTTTTTGGCACTTTTAAACTATTTGTGTGTTTCTAGCACAACTCTCACAGTGCAATGCCAGACACATTTATAGATTCAGTAAAAACATTCTCAGATCTCACTATATATGCATTGGTTTCGAATTGTGTCTTCGATCAATAGTTGGGTTGTCTGGCTCCTGCGCTTGCCTCCTACATTCCACTTTTTCGGCTAGGTGTGCAAAGGGAGAACCACTGCGATTTTGCTTCCAGCTCACATGTTTAAGAACCTCAGTGGAGAAAGCCGAAAACTGACGGTCACAATAAGCGTAAACTGGTTAGCAGTCCGATGACAGTGTTAAATGATGGGCCATTCATAACAATGGCCGAAGTGTTTACGGCTTAACCTCGACTGTCGCCGAACACTACCGGGGGCTATTAACTGGCCTCCCAAATTAAATCCTCGATATTTTGCTCTTACATTAGAGCTGAGGTTTCATGATCATGCTTAGCATGACAACCCAAATAAAGGAACCGATAGCGGGACTATTTTCTTTGGAAGACATTTCTTATGTTAAACAGTAATATAACATATCTCTCTACGTATCTTTGTTTATAAAACCGTATGGCCAGATTGCCTTGTTTTTCGTAAATCTTTGCCCTCATAAAGGCTTTATAAAGTAGGACAAACACTCCTTGGCTACTAGCCGAGGAGGTGGAAGCCGATGGTCGGTCAACAATGTTTTGTACAATGCGGATCCGAGCATTAAGGATGTAAAGTACTTGGATACATAGAGTCATTACCCATAATTTGTGATGGATATCGATCCTTAATTCGGCCACCCGTGCCTGCATTAAGGCTCGGGGGCTACTGGGATTCGGGCTTATTATTTACAAATATTAAAGGGGCACATCAATCCCCTGATCTGGTGTTGCCACCCGACCAATGTCTTGGGGGCTACTGCATTGCCTATCCAATGCAGAAAATTTTAAGTGCAATACAGTTTCCGAGGAGATTATGATCCTCAGGTTGGTCGGCCGCACCCAACCTGAGTTTCGAGGACTGAGCAAGCCGCTTTTTGTATCCCGATGTATTCTGCCGAGCTAGGACTTGATCCTCAGGCCGATTTTGCAAATCAACCTGAGTCTCAGTGGCTACTGGGATCAGTAGCCTTACATCATCCTTCAAGTGCATCTCGGGTTTTAAGCCGATACACACGTTGAGGGTTTCTGGCTATATATCTTGGCAGAGAATAAATTGCACCAATCAAAAATATTGACAGAAAATTGGCCCACAGTCGGGGTGGTGCACCACCTCAGAAGCAGTCCGGCATAAAGCTCGGGCGCTAGTGGCTGGCTCCATAGAGGGCATTTCCAGCATTAAGCTTGGCTAAACTCCTTCAACTTTTTTGGACCAAGATGATTTATGACATCTTGGATATAGTCTGGCGTTGGAGCTTGGACATAGTTCGTCGTTGGAGCTTGGACACGGTCCGACGTTGGAGCTCGGATACATTTCGGCATTGGAGCTCGGAAGCAGTCCGGCATTGGTGCTCGGCTGCAAAAGATACCTTGAATGCAGTCCGGCATTAGAGCTCAGACGCAAGAGGACACTGCCTCCCAGGAACAACTTCAAACCCGAGGTGTGGCATAAAAATAACAAGGACTTGATAAAGTCCGGAAACTTAAAGGGGCTCCTCGGATACCCGACGTGTAAACTCATCGAATGCATTTCGGCGATCGTCAAGATCGAAGATGACAAGATTTGTTCAAACCAGTTTTCAAGACCGACAACCGAAGATGAAGAACAGTTAGGAAGAATCGAGGAGCGTCCCTAACTTGAAGACCGGTTCAGGGGGCTTCTGAGGGTGTCCTGGACTAGGGGGTACTCGCCACACCGTCTCCCGATCTGTTAGATTGGGCCGAGGACCCCCGTGGCCGTATACTCATGGGCCTGTTTGGACAGCTGCCGCATACATGGAAGATTCCACAAGACTTGGTGATCAAGACAAGGACTCCTCCCCACCGGCATATTCGGCTAGGACTCTTGTTGTCCTAGGCCTCTGGTGCATTATATAAACCGAGGCCAGGCTAGTCGATAGATCGTATACAACAATCATACCATAGGCTAGCTTCTAGGGTTTTAGCCTCTACGATCTCGTGGTAGATCAACTCTTGTAATACTCATATCATCAATATCAATCAAGCAGGACGTAGGGTATTACCTCCATCAAGAGGGCCCGAACCTGGGTAAACATCGTGTCCCCTGCCTCCTGTTACCATCGATCCTAGATGCACAGTTCGGGACCCCCTATCCGAGATCCACCGGTTTTGACACCGACACCCGTGGAGTCCCATTTTGCGGTACGCCACACCCCTCCCGATGAACAGGACCCCCGTTTCGACCGTAGCGCTCCAACACGAGTCCATTTCCTCTGTTTTGCGGTACGCCACACCCCTCCCAATCAACAGGACCCCCGTTTCGACTGTAGGAGGTTTGTTTCCTCCGTTTTGCAGTACGTGAGACCCCTCCTGATGAACAGGATCCCGTTTCGACCGTGGCCGGTCGAACACAAGGCCGTTTCCACCGTTCTGCGGTATGCCAGGCTTCGTTTCCATCGTCTGTTCTGTCCAAGCCCTCCCGATTAACACGACAACACATTCTGTTCCGACCTAGCCAGTTGGCTCCCCATGAACACGACGACGACGCAGTTTCTCCGTTCCGACCCAGCCATGTACACGAGCCCTGGCCATACGTATGCGCGAGTAGGCGTTCGAGAACTTGCCCATATGTACGTATGTGGCTGTGTTTTCTTTCTTGCACACTGGCCGTTGTACGCACGTGTACATGCTACGTGCGCACCTCTACTACGACACATGCATGCCTCTACATCGACTAGTATGTTGGTACAAGTTCGCGACCAGAATGACAATGCTACATACGCTTCGACTAGGTGGGTCCCGACTGTCAGGCACTTCCTTGCATGCGAAGATGTAGCTGGTGGGTCCTAGCAGTCAGGGGGTGAATCGTTTTTTTTCCCGGATGCACTTCCTTGCGTGCGAAGATGTAGCTGGTGGGTCCCAGCAGTCAGGGGGAAACGTTTTTTTCATGAAATACGGTGGCCCGTCCGGTGGGTCCCCGTTGTCAGGTGGAGGAATAATTATTTTGCGCGTAATAAGGAAGGCGGAGGAACCAGCTGTCAGCCTCTCCACGTACAGTCTACGTCCGATGGAAGCCATTCCTTGACCATGTTGACCATGCCACGCCGAGAGCACCAGGGCGGTGGATGACGGCGAGGCCTAGGAAGGGGACGACGCGGAGCCAGGGAAGACGCGGCAGTGGAAGCCCACGCAGAGAGGAGTAGGCGGGTTCACTGGTTTAGCTGCGGTGTGAGGCTGCCGTCGCCGTAGGGCCTGGCCAGCGGTGGGAATAGTAGGGTGCGGTGAGGCCTCCGCGGCAGCACAGCTGGGCACGGGAGGCAGGAGCATGCGGCATGATCGCGCTGCTTTGGGCAGCTGGAGCAAGAAGACCAGAGGTTGAAGAAGCACTACGGCTGTTGGATGGACATCATACGGTCACTAGAGCTAGAATCGTTCATATTGACTAAGTTGACAAAGCACTCCGTTCCCGTCAACTCAGTAGGCCCACAAGTCAGCCACACACCAAGGTGGGTCCCAACTAGCAGGTAAAGATTAATTGATGGTTTTGGTTTCGAAGCCCGAAACGGCTCCCGATGAGTTTAGCAGAACATAAATTTCAAGTACTACATTGCTCAAATGCGTAAAAATTATGTTACTGTAAAAAATTGGCACAAAATACGAAGGAGACCAATGGAAGTAGTACTAGAAACCCACGATTTAACTACTCGCATGCGGGCAGTGGAGTAATAATGTCTTTCTTCTGCCCTCACGTCCACTCAATTTGCATGCGCTGTATTAATTGACCATCAATGAAGTGAACGACTTTACATGTGTCAAATTATCACATGGGGTGGATCTTGGTACAAAATTGTGTCCGCCCGTGTACCCGCGTGTGCGTGCGAGGGAATGAGTGTGTGCGTGGCATGCGTGCACATCTTCGCTTCATGCATGTACCGCCAGTATGGCTCAGGGAGGACGAGTACATTCTTCTGGAACCAGCAGCACATCAATGTGATCAATCCACGCAAGGAGGTCGGGACAACGCCTCCACATGTGCCACGTGGCTTCATGAACTGTAAGAGAGACACTGTGTAGCGTGCCATTGGTATTCTAATTTACGTGTTTTGCACATACTCGAAGTACTTGTAAGGTACACGTGCATTGCACGCATCAGATTTTGCAACCAAATTATGAATAAATACCACACTATAGCATGTAAGCTCTGAGTCATATATGCCTGATGTATCCCTTCGTTTAATTCTTATAGTTCATCTCATTCAAAATCAATTAGTTTTTATAAAAAAGCTAACAATGCGGGAATAGGAAAACATGGGATTATAGTGGAATGTCGTCTTGAATCCTACAGGATTGTACGAGTGTTTGATTGTGCATAGAAAAAACGCAGAATTCCTTCAAAGAGGTTTGAGTGGATGGGATGTTTCCTATGAAATCTAGTGCAAATGAATCATATGGAAAAATTCCTATGGTTTACAATCCTACGAATCAAACAAGCAAGATAGGAAAAATTCCTAATGATTAGAATCCTCCAAAATTCCTTTGAGAATCCTTTGAATCAAAGAAGCCCTTAATCTATTTTATGATTCTTGGAATTGTGCATTGTAAAGCATAAAGTAAAAACAAATAATGGCAATTCAACTAGAAAAAAAATTTGGGCAGTTATGATACGGAAGATTCTAGAACAAAAGAGAACCACTGTTGTTTCGAGGTTTGTGCATTATGCTTAAGTTCAACCATGGAGTCTGCTAGATTGTACATGTGGCAAAATCTGGTGGGGGGCTAGAAGATGGTGCGAGGGGCCGAGTGGAGGGAGACTATGAAGGAATGCACAAGTGCGAGATCGATATTTAGAGAGAGGGGGCGAACACGTGCTCTGTTGCGCGCAGCAGCGGAGCCATGAAAAATAAATGAGCTAGGGGGCCAAGCATTGCTAATCCTTTACGAGGAGGGTAAATTCATGAAATTAAACCATTTTTAGCAGCAATTATCTAATGATCACATTCATATTAGCCTCGATATATAGTGATGTTAGGGGGGAGGGGGCAGGCACTTACTGCCCCTGTCTTCGCCAATGTGCACACGTCTGAGAGATGAAGCGGAAGGCATGGATGATGAGAGGGGGACGTTGGATATATAATTAATGTGGGTGTATTAGCTATATATGTTAATCCTATATAGAGAGGTATAGATTGATCGATGTGGACGTGGGAAAGAGGGTGAGACCTCACTGGATATATCGATTGATCAGTTTGTGCGGAAAACTATAAAAGACCTAGCTATATACACACATACATAGAGGAACATCGATCGTTGCGCATGCATGCGTGAGAGATAAAGAATGCCCGATATGATGGAGAGGGGGATGTGTGTGGGTGTGTGCCTTCATGGGAGACCGACCTGAAGAAAAAGATTGCATGCGTGCGATGGATAATGCCGACTGGTAGTGTGTGTGGATGCATGCACGAGAGAAAGTTAGTGGTACAATTATAAAGAGAAGACTAATGTGTGGGTGTAAAAGAATAGGTGAGGTCATAATCAATGGAAAGTTGAATTCAAATATTTGAATAAGAGATCCTGATGTTTGAAACCCATGCATGCATGAATATAACGGAGATCTGTGCGGTGTGGTTTGGAAATGACCATGTTGTAATGTATACACACTGAACAAGGTCAGACTGATTTGAATTTGAGATACCGATGGCAGACATCATTTGGCCACGTCGCATCCGTGCATGGACACACTAGTCTAATTGGAGTTGATGGGCGGCTTTCGCATCACATATCTATATCTATACCCCTATATATATTATATTTTATATTTTTTTACATTGTGTGCGGGTAACTTTAACTTTGAAAGATGATCGTTGGATGAGGCGAATCCGATGGTCCAAAGATGGCAAATTTGAGCACTACTGGCCATTGGATATCATCTAGATTCCACCAGATTTTGCCACATGTATAATCTAGAAGACTCCATGGTTGAACTTAAGCGTAATGCACAAACATCAAAACACAAGCACTTCTTATTTGTTCTAGAATCTTTCATATCAGAATTGCCCAAATGTTGTTCTACATGATTTGCCGTTATTTGTTTTTACTTTATGTCTTACGACACACAATTTCATGAATCTTAAAATAGATTAGCTTTCTTATAAAAACTAGATGATTTTGAATGAAATGAACTATAAGAATTAAACGAACATCTACATCATGCATATATGACTCAAAGCTTGCATGCTATAATGTGGTATTTATTCATAATTTGGTTGCCAAATCTCATGCATGCAATGCACGTGTACCTTACTGTAGTCTAAATGGTGTTTGTGTGTGTGTTGTGCGTGTTGAGGTGCAAATTGTCTTTTTTTGGGTACACGGTAAGCTTGTTCTTCCGAAATTTCAAGCCGCGTCTTGTTATGCCGAAAAGTCAAGCTAGCGTCTCTGTCTATCGTGGTGCGAAACTCCCGCCTCTTCAACCTGTGATGTCTACTACACAACCTTCTTCTTGTAACGTTGTTGGGCCTCCAAGTGCAGAGGTTTGTAGGACAGTAGCAAATTTCCCTCAAGTGGATGACCTAAGGTTTATCAATCCGTAGGAGGCATAGGATGAAGATGGTCTCTCTCAAGCAACCCTGCAACCAAATAACAAAGAGTCTCTTGTGTCCCCAACACACCCAATACAATGGTAAATTGTATAGGTGCACTAGTTCGGCGAAGAGATGGTGATACAAGTGGTATATGGATGGTAGATAAAGGTATTTATAATCTGAAATAATAAAAACAGCAAGGTAACGAATGATAAAAGTGAGCGTAAATGGTATTGCAATGTGTGGAAACAAGGCCTAGGGTTCATACTTTCACTAGTGCAAGTCCTCTCAACAATACTAACATAATTGGATCTCATAACTATCCCTCAACATGCAACAAAGAGTCACTCAAAAGTCACTAATAGCGGAGAACGAATGAAGAGATTATGGTAGGGTATTATTCTTCCCAATCAATCTGTTGGGCTATTCCTATAAGTGTCACAAACAACCCTAGAGTTCGTACTAGAATAACACCTTAAGACACAAATCAATCAAAACACTCATGTCACCTAGATACTCCAATGTCACCTCAAGTATCCGTGGGTATGATTATACGATATGCATCACACAATCTCAGATTCATCTATTCAACCAACACATAGAACCTCAAAGAGTGCCCCAAAGTTTCTACCGGAGAATCATGATGAAAACGTGTGCCAACCACTATGCATAGGTTCATGGGCGGAACCCGCAAGTTGATCACCAAAACATACATCATGTGAATCACGTGATATCCCATTGTCACCACAGATACGCATGGCAAGACATACATCAAGTGTTCTCAAATCTTTAAAGACTCAATCTGATAAGATAACTTCAAAGGGGAAACTCAATTCATTACAAGAGAGTAGAGGGGGGAAGAAACATCATAGGATCCAAATATAATAGCAAAGCTCGCGATACATCAAGATCGTGCCAAATCAAGAACACGAGAGAGAGAGAGAGATCAAACACATAGCTACTGGTACATACCCTCAGCCTCGAGGGAGAACTACTCCCTCCTCTTCATGGAGAGCATCGGGATGATGAAGATGGCCACTGGAGCGGGATTGCCCCCTCCGGTAGGGTGCCGGAACAGGTCTAGATTGGTTTTCGGTGGCTACAGAGGCTTCTGGCGGCGGAACTCCTGATCTAATCTTTGTTCTGGAAGTTTTAGGTTACGTAGGTATATATGGGTGCAGGAGGTACGTCGGAGGAGCTACGGGGGGCCCACGAGGCAGGGGGCGCGCCCTAGGGGGGCGCCCCACCCTCGTGAGCACCTCCCATATCTCCTGATGTGGAGTCCAAGTCTATCCGGTGGCTTTCGTTCCAAAAATAACTTCTCCAGTTGATTTCGTTCCGTTTCGACTCCGCTTGATATTCCTTTTCTTCGAAACACTGAAATAGGCATAAAACAGCAAATCTGGGTTGGGCCTCCGGTTAATAGGTTAGTCCCAAAAATAATATAAAAGTGGAAAATAAAGCCCAATATTGCCCAAAACAGTAGATAATATAGCATGGAGCAATCAAAAATTATAGATACGTTAGAGACGTATCAAGCATCCCCAAGCTTAATTCCTGATCGTCCTCGAGTAGGTAAATGGTAAAAAGATAATTTTTGATGTGGAATGCTAGTTGGCATAATTTCAATGTAATTCTTCTTACTTGTGATATGAATATTCACATTCGAAAGATTCAAGACAAAAGTTCATATTGACATAAAAATAATAATACTTCAAGCATACTAACTAAGCAATCATATCTTCTCAAAATAACATGGCCAAAGAAAGTTATCCCTACAAAATCATATAGTCTGGCTATGCTCTATCTTCACCACACAAAGTATTTAAATCATGCACAACCCTGATGACAAGCCAAGCAATTGTTTCATACTTTTGATGTTCTCAAACTTTTTCAATCTTCACGCAATACATGAGCATGAGCCATGGACACAGCACTATAGGTGGAATAGAATGGTGGTTGTGGAGAAGACAAAAAGGCTAAGATAGTCTCACATCGACTAGGCGTATCAATGGGCTATGGAGATGCCCATCAATAGATATCAATGTCAGTGAGTAGGGATTTCCATGCAACGGATGCACTAGAGCTATAAGTATATGAAAGCTCAACAAAAGAAACTAGTCAGTGTGCATCTAACTCGCTTGCTCGCGAAGACCTAGGGCATTTTGAGGAAGCCCATCATTGGAATATACTAGCCAAGTTCTATAATGAAAGATTCCCACTAATATATGAAAGTGACAACATGGAAGACTCTCTATCATGAAGATCATGGTGCTACTTCGAAGCACAAGTGTGGTAAAAGGATAGTAGCATTGTCCCTTTTTTTTAATTTGGCCTTTCTTCCTTTTTTTATTTGGCCTTTCTTTTTTTATTTGGATTTTTTTTATTTGGCCTTCCTTTTTTTGGGACAATGCTCTATTGAATGATGATCATCACACTACTATTTATTTACAACTCGATGATACAACTCGATACTAGAACAAAGATGACTCTATATGAATGCCTCCGGCAGTGTACCGAGATATGCAATGAATCAAGAGTGACAAGTATGAAAGAATTATGAACGGTGGCTTTGCCACAAATACAATGTCAACTACATGATCATGCCAAGCAGTATGACAATGATGGAGTGTGTCATAATAACTGGAATGGTGGAAAGTTGCATGGCAATATATCTCGGAATGGCTATGGAAATGCCATAATAGGTAGGTATGGTGGCTGTTTTGAGGAAGGTATATGGTAGGTTTATGGTACCGGCGAAAGTTGCGCGGTACTAGAGAGGCTGGCAATAGTGGAAGGGTGAGAGTGCGTATAATCCATGGACTCAACATTAGTCATAAAGAACTCACATACTTATTGCAAAAATCTAGAAGTTATCAAAGCAAAGTATTACGCGCATGGTCCTAGGGGGATAGATTGGTAGGAAAAGACCATCGCTCGTTCCCGACCGCCACTCATAAGGAAGACAATCAATAAATAAATCATGCTCCGACTTCATCACATAACAGTTCACCATACGTGCATGCTACGGGAATCACAAACTTCAACACAAGTATTTCTCAAATTCACAAGTACTCAACTAGCATGAATCTAATATTACCATCCTCATATCTCAAAACAATCATCAAGTATCAAACTTCTCTTAGTATTCAACACACTCATAAGAGAATTTTATTATTAATCTTGTATACCAAGCATATTAGGATTTTAAGCAAATTACCATGCTATTTAAGACTCTCAAGATAATCTAAGTGAAGCATGAGAGTTCATCTATTTCTTCAAAATAAAACTACGACCATGCTTTAAAAGATATAAGTGAAGCACTAGAACAAATGACAAACTACTCCGAAAGATATAAGTGAAGATCAATGAGTAGTCGAATAATTATGCAACCATGTGAAGACTCTCTAACATTTAATAATTTCAGATCTTGGTACTCTATTCAAACAGAAAGAAAAGCAAAATAAAATGACATCTAAGAATAGCAAACATCATGTGAAGAAGCAAAAACTTAGGATCAACCGATACTAACCGATAGTTGTTGAAGAAGAAAGGTGGGATGCCAACCGGGGCATCCCCAAGCTTAGATGCTTGAGACTTCTTGAAATATTATCTTGGGGTGCCTTGGGCATCCCCAAGCTTGAGATTTTGTGTCTCCTTAATTCCTCTCATATCAAGGTCTCCCTAAATCTCAAAAGCTTCATCCACACAAAACTCAACAAGGACTCGTGAGATAAGTTAGTATAAACCATTGCCAAAACCTTATCATACTCTACTGTAGCAAACCACTAAAATTATTATTCAGCATTGCATACTAAATGCCTCTGCATATTTAATAGTCCTATCCTCAAATAGAATCATTAAAGAAGCAAACATATGCAAACAATGCAAACATAACAGCAATCTGCCTAAACAGGAAAGTCTGTAAAGAATGCAGCAATATCCATACTTCCCTAGCTCCAAAAATTATGAAAGAAAATTCCCACTGTAGTAAATTTATCAGAGCTTAATATGAAAAAGGTTTCAGAATTTTATCCCATTCTGAATTTTCTAGGGAATGATTGCAACAGCGGTAGACTTTCTGTTTTCAAACAGCAACATGTATACTTGTAACATAGGCATAGTAAAGGCTATCAATGCCACTTTTATTGAAATAAAAGATGCAAAACATTGTTATAAATAACAGAATGCAAAAACAAAATAAATTGACGCTCCAATCAAAACACACATCATGTGGTAAATAAAAATATAGCTCCAAGTAAAGTTACCGATGAACGAAGACGAAAGAGGGGATGCCTTCCGGGGCATCCCCAAGCTTAGGCTCTTCGATATCCTTGAATATTACCTTGGGGTGCCTTGGGAATCCCCAAGCTTAGGCTCTTGCCACTCCTTATTCCATAGTCCATCAAATCTTTACCCAAAACTTGAAAACTTCACAACACAAAACTTGACAGAAAACTCGTAAGCTCCGTTAGTATAAGAAAATAAAATACAACTTCAAGGTACTGTAATGAACTCATTCTTTATTTATATTGGTGTTAAACCTACTGTATTCCAACTTCTCTATGGTTTATAAACTATTTTACTAGCCATAGATTCATCAAAATAAGTAAACAACACATGAAAAACAGAATCTATCAAAAACAGAACAGTCTCTAGTAATCTTGATCAAACGTATACTTCTGGAACTCATAAACTTCTCAAATAAATTGCTGGACCTGAGTAATTTATCTATTAATCATCTCCAAAAAATAATTAACTAAATAGCACTCTCCAAATAAAAATGGCAGCAATTCTCGTGAGCGTTAAGGTTTCTGTTTTTTACAGCATGATCACAAAGACTTCCCCCAAGTCTTCCCAAAGGTTCTACTTGGCACAAACACTAATTAAAAGCATAAAACCAAATATAAACAGAGGCTAGATGAATTATTTATTACTAAACAGGAGCAAAAAGCAACTAAAAAATATAAAATTGGGTTGCCTCCCAACAAGCGCTATCGTTTAATGCCCCTAGCTAGGCATGATGATTTCAATGATGCTCACATAAAAGATAAGAATTGAAACATAAAGAGAGCATCATGAAGAATATAGAGAGGAAACTTGACATTATTGCAATTCCTACAAGCATATGTTCCTCCCTCATAATAATTTTCAATAGCATGATGAATGAATTCAATAATATAACTAGCACCTAAAGCATTCTTTTCATGATCTATAAGCATAGAAATTTTATTACTCTCCACATAAGCAAAATTCTTCTCATTCGAGATAGTGGGAGTATCATAGGAAACTCAAATACTATAAATTGTTTCCATATTAAAAGAGTAAGGTTCAGAGAAGGGGTAATCATAATCATGACAAGTTTTATAAATATAATCACTACTTTTTATAGCATAAGTATCATCACAATAGTCATCATAAGTAGGGGGCATGCTATCATCATTATAAACATGCATATCAAAACTTGGGAGACTAAAAATATTGTCTTCATTAATCATAGCTTCCCCAAGCTTGGGACAAACATTAATTGCAGTAAATATATTCTCAAAAATATCATCTTCATCAAACATAGCATCCCCAAGCTTGGGCCTTTTCATATTATAGGCATAATCACTCTCATCATTAATAGTGTGGATAGCACCAAGAGTATAGCAATTATCATATTCTTCCAAGCAAGTGCCAAAATTTAAGAGATCATAAGAAGTATCATTACCTTCCACAATTATATTTTCATGAGGCACAATAGTAATAGGAGCAGCATTATTTTGGAGAGATATCTTTTTACCTCTCTTCCTTTTTCTTTTCTTCTTCTTCACCACATCATGTGTGGGTTCAATCCTCTTTTTGGAGCTCCTTATTAATGCGATTGGTTGAATAGAGGGTTCCTCTTTGTTACCTGATTTATCATAAGAACTAATAGGAGAATATTGGGAAGTCTCTTCCCTTTTGTTAGCATTCTCTTCATCGTCTATTTGTTTTCTTTTCTTTATGTAATTGGCAATATAAGGATTTCCAATGCAATTCACCGCACAATACATAAAAATCTTCTCTAGATCAAAACCAAGAAGTTTATCGAGATTAAATTTTGGAATACCCTCAGTTATACGTTTCATTTCTTCATAACCCAAGAGCAAACTAAGTTCATTATGATGTGCAAGGGAAATCAAGTCATCACAATTTTTGGACACGATACGGTCATGAAACAATTTGCATTTGATATTTAAATGACCATGTTCATTGCAAAGTTCGCAAGTATGGGTAAGATATCTTAAATTTTCAGCACATTCATCTAGCTCTTCTTGTAACAATTTGGTTTCTAAGTACTTATGCCTCTTGCACTTCCCTATTTGGTGTGTAATTGCAAACCCAGTCTACTCCACGAAAATTGACATGTTTATAGGAGGTATTTTCATCATAACTAGTGCAATCATCACTAGCATCATGGATATTCAAAGAATTCGTACTAACAACATTGCAATCATGCTCATCATTCAAATATTTAGTGCCAATCATTTTAGAGATCTGTTATTCTAGCACTTGAGCACAATTATCCTTTCCATCATACTCACAAAAGATATTAAAAAGGTGAAGCGTATGAGACAAACTCAATTCCATTTTTTATAGTTTTTCTTTTATAGAATAAACTAGTGATAAAACAAGAAACTAAAAGAATCGATTGCAAGATTTAAAGAGATACCTTCAAGCCCTAACCTCCCCGGCAACAGCGCCAGAAAAGAGCTTGATGTGTAGTACACAACCTTCTTCTTGTAGACGTTGTTGGGCCTCCAAGTGCAGAGGTTTGTAGGACAGTACCAAATTTCCCTCAAGTGGATGACCTAAGGTTTATCAATCCATAGGAGGCGCAGGATGAAGATGGTCTCTCTCAAGCAACCCTGCAACCAAATAACAAAGAGTCTCTTGTGTCCCCAACACACCCAATACAATGGTAAATTGTATAGGTGCACTAGTTCGGCGAAGAGATGGTGATACAAGTGGTATATAGATGGTAGATAAAGGTATTTATAATCTGAAATAATAAAAACAACAAGGTAACGAATGATAAAAGTGAGCGTAAATGGTATTGCAATGTGTGGAAACAAGGCCTAGGGTTCATACTTTCACTAGTGCAAGTCCTCTCAACACTACTAACATAATTGGATCACATAACTATCCCTCAACATGCAACAAAGAGTCACTCCAAAGTCACTAATAGCGGAGAACGAACAAAGAGATTATGGTAGGGTACGAAACCACCTCAAAGTTATTCCTTCCAATCAATCCGTTGGGCTGTTCCTATAAATGTCACAAACAGCCCTAGAGTTCGTACTAGAATAACACCTTAAGACACAAATCAATCAAATCCCTAATGTCACTTAGATACTCCAATGTCACCTCAAGTATCTGTGTGTATGATTATACGATATGCATCACACAATCTCAGATTCATGAATTCAACCAACACATAGAACCTCAAAGAGTGCCCAAAGTTCCTACCGGAGAATCACGACGAAAACATGTGCCAAACCCTATGCATAGGTTCATTGGCGGAACCCGCAAGGTGATCACCAAAACATACATCAAGTGAATCACGTGATATCCCATTGTCACCACAGATATCCACAGCAAGACATACATCAAGTGTTCTCAAATCTTTAAAGACTCAATCCGATAAGATTACTTCAAAGGGGAAACTTGATTCATTACAAGAGAGAAGAGGGGAATGAGAAACATAAGATCCAATTATAATAGCAAAGCTCGCGATACATCAAGATGGTGCCAAATCAAGAACACGAGAGAGAGAGATCAAACACATAGCTACTGGTACATACCCTCAGCCCCGAGGGAGAACTACTCCCTCCTCGTCATGGAGAGCACCGGGATGATGAAGATGGCCACCAGAGATGGATTGCCCCCTGCGGCAGGGTGCCGGAACAGGTCTAGATTGGTTTTCGGTGACTACGGAGGCTTCTGGCGGCGGAACTCCCAATCTAATCTCTGTTCTGGAAGTTTTAGGTTACGTAGGTATATATGGGTGCAGGAGGTACATCGGAGGAGCTACGGGGGCCCCACGAGGCAGGGGCGAGCCCTAGGGGGCGCCCCCACCCTCGTGAGTACCTCCCTTATCTCCTGACGTGGAGTCCAAGTCTATCCGGTGGCTTTCATTCCAAAAATAACTTCTCCAGTTGATTTCGTTCCATTTCGACTCCGTTTGATATTCCTTTTCTTTGAAACACTGAAATAGGCATAAAACAGCAAATCTGTGCTGGGCCTCCGGTTAATAGGTTAGTCCCAAAAATAATACAAAAGTGGAAAATAAAGCCCAATATTGCCCAAAACAGTAGATAATATAGAATGGAGCAATCAAAAATTATAGATACGTTGGAGAGGTATCAACCCGCGCCTTGTTAGCCCGAAATATTTAAGATATATCTTTGTCTCGTTGTGCTCCGACAACTCCCTCCATCTTAACCCGCGCCTTGCTATTCCGAAATTAAAACGCGCGCGAAAACTCCCACCTCCTGTGAAATCCCGACACATGAAATCCCCGTGGTACCCTTGAACTGAAAGAACCGCCTCAAATCGGTGGGGGTAGTTTTGTAACTTACCCCACATTTCAGACAAGCGCGTCTCTAAGCCATGGTTCCCCACTGCCATCCCATCCGCCCACCCATTCATACACCGAGGCCGCGAAAACCCGTGACGAAACCCCACACCCTGCTCCGTCCACCACCTAGCCGGAGCCTCTTCCCCGACGACGTCGTCCACAGCAACACTTCGACGTCCCTCATCCACCGTACTGGATGAGGATCCGTCGTCGATCTCATCGTCCCGCCGGTTCAGCCACCCCATCCTCCACCTCTAAGGAGGTCCCCCGACATTCCCCTCGTCTTTCGCGCCACCTCCATTCCCACACCGCTGTCTTCACCTGCACCACCGGAAGAGCATCATCATCACCGTTTCCTCAGATGAAGTCGCGACCTAATTGGCACCACCAAAGAGGTTGTACACTAATAGCCGCATTTTCTTCTTGATTTGATCTCACGGTGCTGCCGGCGCTCGGTCCCGAGCCGACACGGCGCGGCTCCATCCACGGCGGCATCGCCGGCCACTTCCTCCACAGCGTCACTCCCTTGGCGGCGACGTCCACATCAGTAGAAGTTGTTGCTGCTTTAGCTCTCACTCGCGCTGCTGCTCTGCTCTTTCTCTTGGTCCCCTGCCTGGTCTGCCCTTGCTATTGCTCTTGCTCGTGCTGCTCCTCTCGCTCCTGCTCTTGCTTGCGATGCTGCTCCGATTTATCTACACTTCTGTCAGCTGAATCGACTTTTGGGTCAGTCGATTTTCAGGGCGTGGGGGGGCTCGCCGGGGTGAAGGAAGAACCAGCCGCAACGGGGAGGGGGGCTCGCCAGAGAGGTACCCCACTATCTATCTTAGGGTTCAGGATGGGGGCGGTGATCGCCGGCGTTGGTGGGGCGGTGGCGTGGGGATCGCCGGAGAAAAAGCTCTGCACGGGGGGGCCCAGAGGGATGGCCAGGGCGGCGGTGGACCGGCGGTGGGGAGTGTTTTCGAGGCGGGCGGGGGGCTGCTGTTTGGCCGGTGGTGGCTGGCGGCTCAGGGGGTGGAGGTTGAAGATGAACCGGAGGACCTTGATTTCGTATCCAACGGCTGCAAAATCGACTGACCAGAGATGAAAAAGTCAATCGACCAACTTGTAGCCTCACCTTGCTAGTGCATTCAGTTTCGATAGCAAAATTCAGTTTCGATAGAAAAATTCAGTTTTGACAGTTAAGTTCAGTTTTGACAGTTAAATTCAGTTTCGACAGTTAAGTTCAGAGATGAGCGGCTGATGTATTTTACATCTTGCACTTTGTGGTTATGTATTTTACGTGATGTATTGGAGATGCTATTCGAATTCCACTCAGGTTAACGTTGTTCGTTGTCTCTCTTGTCCTACTTCAGCCTCAGCATCGTACAACTCACCGGAGCTGCTCCAATGACGAAACCCTCCATCACAGCGGAGCAGTACCTCGGGCTCCATCTCCAGACGCCTAAGATCTTCTTCCCCTCCTCCGACAGCCAAGTTAGCCGGAGCATCCTCACCGGCCAACCCAATCACGCTGAGATCGACATGGCTTCGCCAAAGAGGTTGTACACTTGTTGCATCTCTTTTTTACTCTACATGTTATATATATTGTCCACTGAGCACTCGTAGTAACAGGAAATACGATTATTTTATCCTACTATATGACAAGAAGTGAGGTACCAGGCAACTTAGCTATCTGTGATGGACTCTCTTGAACGCCATCATTATTTATCTCTGCGTGTTTGAGTTGTGCATTTGTCGATGGGCCTCGGAGTTGAGCTAGTATGGCAGTGGCATGGGTCCAAAGTAATAGAAATAGCACAAAAACATTTTTTTAGTGTAGGATTTTCCTTGCTCAAGCCTGCCTACTAGAATCGCCGGTGCTTGAAAGGAAAAGTGAATGAAAAACATCGAAATTGGAAAGTTTCCTATGGTACTACTTTTTATGAATTTGGTGCAAAGAAATGGAGCAAAGGAAAACTGTAGGATTTGTTCCTTTAGTGTCTCCTTGAAAGAAAAACCATAGGAATTCTAATTTCCACTTCTCCTCCTTTTCATATTCCTATTAATCAAGCACAAGACTTAGAGATAGTAGCATAATAGCATTATAACCGTACATTTTCTTGTGGTTTGACTTAATCTCACCATGCTTTTTTGCATCATGTGATCTTCCAATTTGTGTGAATCAAACACCCAGATTGGCAGAAATCCTGTGTTTTTAAATTCTCTGTTTTGCAGGTGCATTCCTATCCTATACATGTCTATTTCCTATCCCTGCATTGTTAGAATCCTCAAATTCAAACAAGCCCTTACTCAATTACTTCTGTTACAGATATGTGTCAAAGAAAACCTTGTGTGGTTTTTCCTGCTCCTGCGGCGCTGTGTTCCACCCCATCTCAGCTGCTCCAACGACGGAAGGGTTCACCACAGGAGGGATCCACTCTCCAGACTATCTTTCGCAGCCTCAGATATTCTTCCCCGCCGCCGGCAGCCACGGCAACTGCATTACCATCATCAACTGAGCAGATGACCTTGAGGACAAGAGAGGTCGCACTCTTCCGTGTCTGCTTACGTTATGCGTCGCTTAATATGATGACATGCTACATTATCGTCGTGTTCACCTATTAGACTCCGAGTCAGGTCCAAACTAATGCTAAAACTTGAGTTTTTAAAGGGTTGTGGGGTACATATTGGGGCAGCAATCAGTACTATCTGTCTACTATCTGGTTAATCTCCTGTGTCTACTATGAGTTTCATGTTGGGTGCAAACAAACATTAAAGGAGCCATTATCTGTATTTTTCAACTAAAGCTATTATCCGCCTGCTATCATTGGTTTTGGGTCTATCCACAGTTTGCTACCATCACTCTGGATTTGTGCATGCACTCCTTACATAATCTCACTATGTTTTATTCCTATGCATGCCAGTTATTGTACAGAATGGAACTGATCATGTAGAGCAAAAGAGACGAGCCTTGCGTGGCAATAAAATTTCATGCAGACGTCGTTCCATGGTGGGCGCAAAGGTAGCGCCCCCTCCACCCATTTTGAATCGTAATCAAGAGGAAGATAACTGTTATGAGGGTGATTCAGAAGGAGAAGACCACTCCTATTTACCCCATGAGGTCTTCGCTCTAACTTGGCATGCTGATGTTGGTAATATCATGCATATGGTGCCTTGCATTGCTTACTGTATACATTAAAGATGTCATCTGCTTAGGTTAGACATGCTTTGTGTCAATGCCATCTGTTTAGTTTCTTTATCGTATATGTGAATCATGCAATGCCATCTTGTCTAGCCAGGCATCATATATGTGAATTTTTCAATGCCACCCTGGTTAGCCAGTCATCTTAGATGTGAATTATATCATGCCATCATTTTTTATTACTTGTTAAATTTGTCAACAATTTTAGTACATTCAATTACTCTTCCTGTGCATCAGCCATTCGGCATGGTCATGAAAAAATCTGGCGTGGAAACAAGGTCTTCAGAGCAGACAATGCTATCTGATGAAGCACATGTCTTGCTGGTTACTGTTAGCTCCTCAGAGGAGGATTCAGAGACAGATGACCAGTCATATTCCCCCCCCCCCCGAGGTGCATGCCCTAACTTGGCAGGGTTATGTTGCTCATATCGTGCGTATGGTATCTTGCATTGCTATGTCATTTTCTTAGTTTAGACATGCTTTGTGTGAAAGCCACATGTTTAGTGTCTAATTACCATATATGTGAATTATGCAATGCCATCTTGTTGCAAGACATTATATATGTGAATTATGCAATGTTATCTTGTTGCAGGGCATTATGTATGTGAATTATGCAATGCCATGCTGTTTAGGAAAGCGTCATATATGTGAATTATATCATGTCGTCCTTTTTTGTATTTCTCATTGCTTTTGTCGACAATGTTTGTATATTCAACTGTTCTTCCTATGCATCAGCCATTTGAATTGGTGATGGAGAAATCTGGAGTGAAAACAAGGTCTTCAGAGCAGACAATGCTACCTGCTAAAGCAGATATCTTGCTGGTTACAGATAGCTCTTCAGAGGAGGATTCAGAGGCAGATGACTAGTCCTATTATCCCCCTGAAGTGTATGCTCAAACTTGGCAGGGTTATATTACTCATATAATGCATATGTTGTATTTCAATGCTTAGTTTTTACATCATATACACAATATTGAATGCCATCTCCCTAGTTGACACATCATATATGCGATTGCCCTCTGCTCACTTCCTTAGTATATAAATCATATATTTGAATTATGTCATGCCATGATGTTTACATAGACAGAATTTATGTAAATTATGGCATGCCAACCCATTTTTTAAAGACATAATATAGTTATATCATCTCATCCTATTTACATAGTCATCATATTTCAAATTATGTCATTCTGTCCGTGAATTATATCATGCCATCATGTTTCCATCGACGGCATGTTTGTGATTTATGGCATGCCAACCACTTTAATAGACGCATCGTATAGTTATATCATGGCATCCTGTTTACATAGTCATCATATTTTGAAGTATGTCATTCTATCCTGTTGAGTTAGCCATCATACATGTGAAATTGTGTCATGCTATCCTGTTTAATTAGCCATCATATATGTGAAATTATGTCCTGCTATTTTGTTTGCTTAGACAACATAAATGTGAATTATTCCATGCCCTGTTTTCTTGCCTACTATCCATTGCACCTACACCTGTCTATCTTACAATGTCTGTACATTCAATTACTTTTCTTGTTTATCAGCCATTTCAATTGGAGGGAGTGATGGAAGTATCTGCGGGAGTAAAAACACGGTCTTCAGAAAAGATCGTGCTACCTGTCGATGCAGATAGAACCACGGTTATACTTGCCCAAGAACCAGCCCCACCACACATAACCCACACTCATGCAGATTGTACCCCTACCCAGTTGGACAGAGAACCAGCAACACTCCTTCTAACCCCAACCCCAGCAGATAGACACCCAGTTCCCATTGACACAACACCGTCTCCACCATAGAGCACCCAAACACGAGCAGTTAGTAAGGCAATTGCAGTGCCCAAATCATGAGGACCACCACTCTGAACTCGAATTCAACGCTTAAAGCAGAAGAAGAATTGTTCTCAGGTCAGGTTCCGTAGCTATGGTTCATACTACTTTGCTCTTGCATCACAGTATTTACTGATACAAACTAATTTCAAATTTGAAGGATGCAATTGAAACTCCAATGGCGCAACAGGTATGTTTTAAACCTGTTTCTTCAACGTGTTTGGCTGTTTGCTGTTGTAACTTGCTCTATGTTGATTTCAGTTTCAATCGAATAAGCAGTTATGTTCTCATGCCATGCACATTACAAGTGTTGTTATTGTTGTGTAGTTTCCCACACTTATATTCTATCTATGCTGCTTTGTCTTAAATAGATATGATTCGAACTGTATCTATCTTGATTTGGCAACATAAACTAGAATGATATAGACCATACAGTGACCATACTACATAGATATATGTTTGTTTCATGCTGTTATTCTGTCCACCTTACTAATGAACTGGTTTACCAAAATGAGTTTCATATACTACATTGTAAACCTGAGATGTGTTTGTTTGTTTCTCTTTTAGAACGCGGATAAAATATTGGAGAAGAGTACCCTGTTATGCAATGGTAAAGGAAGTAATGCAGATAAGGTTCAAGATAGTGAGACATCCCTGTTGGTCTCCAAGAAAGCTGATAAAAATGATATTGAAGACACTGAGACAACCCCAAAGTCCTGTCTTGATGTAGTGTTCGAGTTAGGCTACCACTGCTGGCACCAGCTCTTCGAACTCGTTGCCGGAATCAGTTCGGCTTCTTGAGTCTCAACTTCAAGTTGAAAGACATCGATCAGATTTTATGCGACGGGAAGCCAGAGGACTGAGGAAGTCCCTGCAGAATTCAGATGCATACTTTCTGGTGCAACAACAAGCGCTGGAGGACATAAGTGCCAAACGAGAGAAAGTTAATAAGCTTGCTAAGCATCTTGCCAGCATTATGGGTACCCAGGATATTGTTTCTTTAGCTCTTCTGAAGTGGTTTCAGTTCTGGACTTGTTTTGCTGCGGCGTTTATATGTTGCTGTGTTCCCTACATTTGC
Source organism: Triticum urartu (assembly GCF_056163025.1). Taxonomy (NCBI): domain Eukaryota; kingdom Viridiplantae; phylum Streptophyta; class Magnoliopsida; order Poales; family Poaceae; genus Triticum; species Triticum urartu. The sequence goes on along the minus strand of NC_141875.1, from coordinate 140,282,809 downwards.
ACTAGTGGCGAACTTTGATGCCCAGTGGATGTAATACGTGTAATAGCCGTGATAGCCTAGTGTAAGTTGCTTGCTTATTTATTTCCTTGTTGTCTTGTTTATTTGTTTGCTTGTAGTCAGTGCAGTTCTTTTTCTGCGGTTTGCTAGTGGCTGAAATAACCTATTTTTTAAAACTAGGCCACAATAACCATGGGCTAATATTTACTGTAGTGACACTGGGCCTCCTACGGGCCGTAGAAACAGTGGGCCTTATACGGGCCATATAAATAGTGGGCCTTCTACGGGCCGTAGAAACAACCGGCCTTCTACGGGCCGTAGAAACAACGGTCCTTCTATGGGCCGTATCATCAATGGGCCTTATACGGGCCGTATGATCGATTGGCCAAACATGGGCCAAACAGACCGCATTCTGGCCGTAAACGGGCTAGAGTTGGAATCGTCCGTTCATGGGCCGACCATAATGGGCCCTCGTTAATAGGCCGTATTTGATGACACTATGAAAACGGCCCAACGTATTAACGGACCACAAACGGGCCAACTGTAACCATGGGATGAATTTGGCCCACAAGCAGAAAATGACAGTAATGGGCCGTAAATAAATGAATGCTGGAAAATAGCCCAAGAATAAATGGGCTCTGGGAAGGCCGAAAGATAACATGGGCTGGAAACGGCCCAATGGAATAGCGGGCCGTTAATGGGTATAAAGTGATACACTGTTCTTTACGGGCCAGTTTCACCACGGGCCGTTAATGGGTGTAAAGTGATACACTATTCATTACGGGCCAGTTTCACCACGGGACGTTAATGGGCCAAGAGTTACGTAGGGCCTCATATGGGCCGAAAGACGTCATGGGCCATACATGGGCCAGAAGTGAAAACGGGCTGGAATCATATTGCATGGCCCAGATGACGCTACTGGGCCTAATTCGAATAGGGCGTAACGGGCCTTGGGTTAGCGGGTTGTAAAGAGGCTATATGCGAACACGCCGTTAACTGGCTTTCCATGGGCCGGCCCGCCACCTTTTTACCAAGTGAAACGGGCTCGCCTTTTCACAGGAATGGGCCTTTGTTGGGCTGTGCCATGTGTCGACGTATCATAGGCGCCTTCTGTCCAATGAGTGGATGACATCTGTCCCAGCGATGAGCCAACACGTGTTTCCTCCAGCCAATGATGATTTTACACGTGGAAAATCCCCATTGGTCGGGGCTGTTAACGCGTTATGGGATCCAAATCCCGACCCGATAGCTTAACAACGTTCCGTTACGGTGGATGCCATGTGTCGGTCACCCTTAACGAAAGCACTTCTGTGACGCGCGATTTATCGTCATGGAAGTGGACACTTCTGTGATGATAATTTTGGTAATGTCATGGAACACTTCTACGACAGCACAGGTATGACTATCTTGATTCTGTCATAGAATCGTCATGGATGTACATGCATGACAGAAAACGCGACCTACTGTGACAAACACGTATCATCACGGAAGTGTATTTTTTTGTAGTGCAGGCCATCCCTCTACTCAACCCACACCCCCTATTATTCTGCGGCGACGGTAGCCTCACACTGCAGCCAAACCAGTGAACCCTCATACTTCTCTCTGCGTGGGCATCCACTATCGCGTCTTCCCCGGCTCCGCGTCGTCCCCTTCCTAGGCCTCGCCGTCGTCCACCGCCTTCGTGCTCTCGGCGCGGCGTGGTCAATGTGGTCAATGACCGACTTCCATCGAAAGAGTACTGTACGTGGAGAGGCTGACAGATGGGTCCACGGCCGCAGCTGGGTCCACGGCCACAGCCCAGTTTTGTTGTGATTTGCCAAGTACGTCGCTTTTGTCAGGCCTGTTGGGTTACAAATCTTTCAAGACGAGGAGAGCTTCATTCAGCTGGCTGAGAAAATGGCCTATCAGTAATGAGAAATGGGATGTACATTTTTAAAACACATCAAACTGACAATTAGTTTCAATTTTTTTTTCGAGATTTTAAATTGCACTAATTTTATGTGTGGACAATTTGTTGGATTTATTTTATATTGATATACATCTATTTTTAAAATCAGTTTGAACGTGACTCAAAATTTTGGGATTAAAAACAGTTCGGACCGCACCGAAATATACAAAATTTTGTATATTTTTTTAACTGTGGCCACAATATGGGCTGTAATGCTAACAAAAAGAATATGGGCTCCACAAAAAACCTTAAGAATTAGCAAATGGGCTATAAATTATTAGAAATAATGGCAGATGGGCTATATGATGTTTTCCACAGATTTGAGGCTTTCCTAAAAAAAGGTTGACGCACAAGCAGTGACTATTGGATGTCCATCCAACGGTCGTTGTGCTTCTTCAATCTCTGCTCTTCCTGCTCCAGCCGCTCAAACAAGCGCCGGTGGAACTGCCTGCTGTCTCCTCCCCGCGGCCGGTTGTGCTATCGCGCATGCCTCACCGCCCCACCGTACTCCCATCACTGGCCTAGCCATCCCTCTACTCACCCACACCTGTTGTTATTCTCCGGTGATGGCAGACAGACCAGTAAACCCTCGTACAGTCATACTCCCCTCCGTGTGGGAAACAACTGCCGAGTCTTCCCTGCCTCCGTGTCGTTCCCTTCCTAGGCCTCCCCATTGTCCACCGCCCTCGTGCTCTTGGCGCGGCCTGGTCAACGTGGTCAACGACCAACATGGATCTGAAGTGGACTATACGTGGAGAGGCTGACAGCTGGGTCCACGGCCGCACACAAGGAAATGCCTCCTTATTACGTGCAAAATAATGATTCCTCCACCTGACATCTGGGACCCACCGAAAGGGCCTCTCTATTTCGTCAAAAAAACGTTACCACCGCTGACAGCTTGGACACACCAGCTATATCTTCGCACGCAAGGAAGTGCCTCGTTATTACGTAGAAAAAAATGAATACTCCCCCTACTAGCTGGGACCAAGTATAGTGGCAGGCTGACTTGTGGGCCTACTAAGTTGACGGGGACGGAGGGCTTTGTCAACTTAGTCAATATGCACGACTCTAGATCTAGTGACTGTACGATGTCCATCCAACGGTCGTAGTGCTTCTTCAACCTCTGGTCTTCTTGCTCCAGTCGCCCAAACCAGCACCGGACTGCGATGCGGCGGAGGCCTCACCGCCCCCTACTACTCCCACGCATGCCAGGCCATCCCTCTACTCACCCACACCCCCTGTTATTCTGCGGCAACGGCAGCCTCACACCATAGTGAACTAGTGAACCCTCGTACTCCTCTCCGTGTGGGCATCCACTGCCGCGTCTTCCCCGGCTTCGTGTCGTCCCCATCCAAGGCCTCGCCGTCGTCCACCGCCCTGGTGCTCTTGGCATGGCATGGTCAACATGATCAAGGAACGACTTCCATCGGAAGAGTACTGTGCGTGGAGAGGCTGACAGCTGGGTCCACGGCAGCCACAAGGAAGTGCCTCCTTATTACGCGGAAAATAATTATTCCTCCACCTGACAACAGGGACCCACCGGACGAGCCACCGTATTTGGCAAAAAAACGTTTCCCCCTGACTATTGGGACCCACCGGACGGGCCAGCGTATTTCTCGAAAAAACGTTCCCTTGCTGTCAGCTCGGACCCACCGGAGGTACCTTCTTATTACGCACAAAAAAATGAATACTCCCCCTGCTAGTTGGGACCCACCTTGGTGGGAGGCTAATTTGTGGGCCTACTAAGTTGACGGGGATGGAGTGCTTTGTCAACTTAGTCAATATCAACGATTCTAGATCTAGTGAGCGTACGATGTCCATCCAATGGCCGTTGTGCTTCTTCAACCTCTGGTCTTCTTGCTCCAGCCACCCAAAGCAGCACCGGTCGTGCCGCATGCTCCTGCCTCCCGTGGCCGGCTGCGTTGCAGAGGATGCCTCACCGCCCCCTACTATTCCCACCGCTGGCCAGGCCCTGCGGCGACGGCAGCCTCACACCGCAGCCGAACTAGTGAACCCTCATACTCCTTTCCGCGCGGGCTTCCAGTGCCGCGTCTTCCCCGGCTCTGTGTCGTCCCCTTGCTAGGCCTCGCTGTCGTCCACCGCCCTGGTGCTCTCGGCACGGCATGGTCGACGTGGTCAAGGAACGGCTTCCATCGGACATGGACTGTATGTGGAAAGGCTGACAGCTGGGTCCACGGCCGCAGCAAGGAAGTGCCTCCTTATTATGCGCAAAATAATTATTCCTCCACGTGACAGCGGGGACCCACTGGAGAGGCCACCGTATTTCGCGAAAAAACGTTTCCCCCAGACTATTGGGACCCATCAACTACATCTTCGCATGCAAGGAAGTGCGTCTGGGCAAAAAAAAAACGATTCGCCCCCCTGACTGCTGGGACCCACCAGCTACATCTTCCCACGCAAGGAAGTGCCTGACAGTCGGGACCCACCAGGTCGAAGTGTATGTAGCGTTGTCATTCTGGTCGCGAACGTGTACGTACATACTGGTCGATGTAGAAGAGCGCACGTGTCGTAGTAGAGGCGCACATGTACCATGTACACGTACGTACATCGGCCAGTGTGCAAGCAAGAAAATACGCCCACGTACATACATACAGGAAGGGTCTCGAACACCTACTCGGGCATACGTACGGACAGGGCTCGTGTACATGGCTGGGTCGGAACGGAGCAACAACATCATCGTCGTGTTCATGGGGAGACAACCGGCTGGGTCAGAACGGAATTCGTCATCGTGTTCATCGGGAGGGCTTGGACGGAACAGCCTATGGAAACGAGGCCTGGCATACCGCTGAACGGAGGAAACGGCCTTGTGTTCGACCGGCCACGTTCGAAACAGGATCCTGTTCATCAGGAAGGGTCTGGCGTACCACTAAACGGAGGAAACGGAGCTCCTATGGTTGAAACGGGGGTCCTGTTGATCGGGAGGGGTGTGACGTACCGCAAAACGGAGGAAACAAACTTGTGTTGGAGCGCTACGGTCAAAACGGGGGTCCTGTTCATCGGGAGGGGTGTGGCGTACCGCAAAACGGGACTCCACGGATACTGTTCATCTCCACCGTTGACCCCCTCCAGCCTCCACGGGCTACTCTTCATCCACCGTCGACCTCCTCCAGCCTCCAACTGCGTCTGTTCGTCCACGGGCTCATGTTCATCCATCCTCCACCGCGCGCTACTCCACCGGCTACTGTTCAACCAGCCCTCTCCACGGGCTCCTGTTCAACCACCCCTCCACGGGCTATTGTTCATCCTTCCCTCCACAGTCTACTGTTCATCCTGTCCTCCATGGGGTGGTCCTGTTCATCCTACCCTCCACGGGGTGGTCCTGTTCTTCCAGCCCAAACCGGCTCGATCGATCGCGGTACTGTTCATCCAGAGGCAACACCATGGGGTCCTGTTCATCCACCCCCAATGGGAACTGTTCATCCAACCCCCCCAGCAACGCTCATTGTTGATCCAGGCACCATCGATCGGCTTCAGTTAGCAGCAGTAGCGAAGGAATCGCTTGATCGGGTTCAGTTAACAGCCATCGATTGATGACTCGGGTTCGGTAACGCGTAGCCAGCAGTGCAATCGCTCGGGTTCAGTTAGATCCCAATGCCTTGCTCGGGTTCAGTTAGAGCCCAATGCCTCGCACACACACGCGTACTTACGAGAGAAACGCGCATCGCTCGGCCCCCGACCACCCACCGTAACCAAGGACTCCCTGATATTTTCCACGCCCTAGCTACTACCACGGTTTTTTCCGTCATGGACGGCCCAAAGAATGTCATGCAGCTGCGTCTCCGGCCTGCCCAGGACAAAAAGCCCATTTTCTCTCATGATTTTTTGTCATAGAAGTAGGACCCCACCACATATATGATGATACCGGGTTTTGTCACAATTATCGTCATAGAAGTGTCATAAGTATGACAGAAAAAATTTTGTTCGGCCCAAAAATGTCATGGATGTGTCTTTTTTTTGTAGTGAAGGCTCCTTACCGAAAACACTCGCATGACCACGGCAAGACTCTTGCCGAGGGCGACGAAAAGACCCTGGCAATACCCTTAACGGGAATATACACAGGACCGCGACAAGACCTTGTCGCCCCGTCAACGCCCCAGCTCAGCGGCCAACCCACCAACTGAAGCTAGTACCCACGTGGTAGTACGTGGATCCTAATCCAGCTAGTCAAGCACCTGCATGGTGGCATGTAGATCTTCGTGAAGACCCTACCACCATGCCATCTAAGCAGCCTGCCAGCATACGTGGCGTTGCATGCCTTGTTGGCCTAGACGCGTGTCGGCGCGAGGCGAAACGGCGACGGATGGGACGGGCTTCGTTACCGGCCCCAATAAAGCAACGGGACACCTAAGGGGCGCATTTAATGCACCTTGTCCTGTAATGACAGGCGGTAAGCTTGTACACTATTTACCTTTCCACCTCCTGTGTGCCACTGTGGCGACCCCTTTTTGACAATAAAAGGAGGCCCGAGGCATACTGGAGAAGGATTCCGATCATTTGGACTACGCACGCACCGCAGCTAGTTCAAAAAAGCTCAAGAACACTCAAATATAGACCAAAGCAGGACTAGGGTATTGCGCATCCTTGCGGCCGAACCTGGGTAAACAATCTTTGTGCTGGCTACTAGACCCGCTCTTTGCACAACCCCGCGCCCGCCAACCGTAGAAGGGATCCCAGTGATCCCATATGTGTCGTTCCCACCGACATCTCTGGCACGCCAGGTAGGGGCTGCTGTTGTGAAAATCTGGTCTACCGGTTAGTTTAGCAGTTCTTCATCACCTTGGCTCCCAAGAAGAAGACAATCACGACGATCGGTTCAGCGGGAGCCGAACGGCCCGTACCAGTGCAGGTGAGTGGTGGGGTGCTCGCAGACGGAAGCCAAGGCACGGCCCGCGAAGACCCACATCGCTCTGGCAGTCAAAGCCTGGCGAGCGGCATCGTTCATGCGCGAGACGACGGGCCGTGATAACCCACAAGTATAGGGGATCGCAACAGTTTTCGAGGGTAGAGTATTTAACCCAAATTTATTCATTTGACACAAGGGGAGCCCAAGAATATTCTCAAGTATTAGCAGCTGAGTTGTGAATTCAACCACACCTGGAAACTTAATATCTGCAGCAAAGTGTTTAGTAGCAAAGTAATATGATAGTAGTGGTAACGGTGGCAAAAGGTAATGGTAGCAAAAGTAATATTTTTGGTATTTTATATTAATTATAACAGTAGCAGCGGAAAAGTAAATAAGCAAAGAACAATATATGGAAAAGCTCGTAGGCATTGGATCGGCGATAGAGAATTATGTCGGATGCGATCGATCATGTAACAGTCATAACCTAGGGTGACACAGAACTAGCTCCAGTTCATCAATGTAATGTAGGCATGTATTCCGAATATAGTCAGACATGCTTATGGAAAAGAACTTGCATGACATCTTTTGTCCTACCCTCCCGTCGCAGTGGGGTCCTATTGGAAACTAAGGGATAATAAGGCCTCCTTTTAATAGAGTACCGGACCAAAGCATTAATACATAGTGAATACATGAACTCCTCAAACTACGGTCATCACCGGGAGTGGTCCCGATTATTGTCACTTCGGGGTTGCCGGATCATAACACATAGTAGGTGACTATAGACTTGCAAGATAGGATCAAGAACTCTCATATATTGATGAAAACATAATATGTTCAGATCTTAAATCATGGCACTCGGGCCCTAGTGACAAGCATTAAGCATAGCAAAGTCATAGCGACATCAATCTCAGAACATAGTCGATACTAGGGATCAAACCCTAACGAAATTAACTCGATTACATGTTAAATCCCATCCCACCCATCACCGTCCAGCAAGCCTACGATGGAATTACTCATGCACGGCGGTCAGCATCATGGAATTGGTGATGGAGGAAGGTTGATGATGATGATGGCGATGGATTCCCCTCTCCGGAGCCCCGAACAGACTCCAGATCAGCCCTCCCGAGAGAGTTTAGGGCTTGGCGGCAGCTCCGTATCGTAAAATGCGATGAATCCTTCTCTCTGATTTTTTTTCTCCCCGAAAGTGAATATATGGAATCAAGGTTGAGGTCTGTGGAGCGTCAGGGGACCCACGAGGCAGGGGGCGCGCCCAGGGGGGCAGGCGTGCCCCCCACCCCCGTGGACAGGTGGAGGCCCCCTGACGTGGATTCTTCTTCCAGTATTTTTTATATATTCCAAAAATAATTCTCTGTTGATTTTCAGGTCATTCTGAGAACTTCTATTTCTGCACAAAAATAACACCATGGCAATTCTGCTGAAAACAACGTCAGTCCGTGTTAGTTCCATTCAAATCATGCAAGTTAGAGTCCAAAGCAAGGGCAAAAGTGTTTGGAAAAGTAGATACGACGGAGACATATCAACTCCCCCAAGATTAAACCTTTGCTTGTCCTCAAGCAATTTAGTTGATAAACTGAAAGTGATAAAGAAAAACTTTTACAAACTTCGTTTGCTTTTGTTGTTGTAAATATGTAAAGCCAGCATTCAGGTTTTCAGCAAACATTATGAACTAACCATATTCACAATAACACTTAGGTCTCGTGTTTACCCATGCCAATGGCATAACCAACTAGTGAGCAATAATAATAAATCTCGGATGACAACACTTTCTCAAAACAATCATGATATGATATAACAAGATGGTATCTCGCTAGCCCTTTCTGAGACCGCAAAACATAAATGCAGATCACCTTTAAAGATCAAGGACTAACTAGACATTGTAATTCATGGTAAAAGAGATCCAGTCAAGTCATACTAAATGTAAATTAAAAGTAATAGATGCAAATGACAGCGGTGCTCTCCAACTGGTGCTTTTTAATAAGAGGATGATGACTCAACATAAAAGTAAATGGATAGGCCCTTCGTAGAGGGAAGCAGGGATTTGTAGTGGTGCCAGAGCTCGGTTTTGAAATAGATATGAATAATATTTTGAGCGGTATACTTTCATTGTCAACATAACAACCGAGAGATATCGATATCTTCCATGCTACACACATTATAGGCGGTTCCCAAACAGAATGGAAAAGTTTATACTCCCCCTCCACCAACAAGCATCAATCCATGGCTTGCTTGAAACAACGAGTGCCTCCAACTAACAAGAGTCTCGAGGGAGTTTTGTTTGCAGTTATTTTGATTTGATTTGCATAAAGCGTGGGACTAGGCATCCCGGTGACCAGCCCTTTTCCCGTGAGTGAGGGGCGGAGTCCACTCCTCTTGAGAATAACCCGCCTAGCATGGAATATACAGACAGCCCTAGTTGATACATGAGCTATTCGAGCATACAAAACAGAATGTTTATTTGAAGGTTTAGAGTTTGGCACATACAAATTTACTTGGAACGGCAGGTAGATACCGTATATAGGTAGGTATGGTGGACTCATATGGAACAACTTTGGGGTTTATGGAATTGGATGCACAAACAATATTCCCGCTGAGTACAGGTGAAGGCTAGAAAAAGATTGGGAAGCGACCAGCTAGAGAGCGACAACAGTCATGAACATGCATTAAAATTAATCAACACCGAATGCAATGATGAGTAGGATATAATGCACCATGAACATAAATATCGTAGAGGCTATGTTGATTTTGTTTCAACTACATGCGTAAACATGTGCCAAGTCAAGCCACTCGAATCGTTCAAAAGAGAAATACCACCCTATCATACCACATCAGAACCATTTTAATAGCATGTTGGCACGCAAGGTAAACCATTATAAGCTCCTAGATAATTAAGCATGGCATAAGCAACTACAATCTCTAATTGTCATTGCAAACATGTTTATTCATAATAGGCTGAATCAGGAATGATGAACTAATCATATTTACAAAAACAAGAGAGGTCGAGTTCATATCCGCTTTTATCATCTCAATAAGTTCAACATATAATCATCATTATTGCCTTTCACTTGCACAACCGAATAGTGTGGATAATAATAATAGTGCCCGTGCATTGGACTAAGCTGGAATCTGCAAGCATTCAATTCAAGAGAGAAGACAAGGTAATATGGGATCTTTGTTAGATCAACAATAATGCATATGAGAGCCACTCAACATTTTAATCATGGTCTTCTCCTCTCAACCCTCAAAGAAAAAGAAAAGAAATAAAACTATTTACACGGGAAAGCTCCCAACAAGCAAAAGAAGAACGAGAAATCTTTTTGGGTTTTCTTTTTAATTACTACTACTACAGGCATGGAAAGTAAACTAGCTAAAAAGCTACAACTAATTTTTTTATTTTTCTTAAGGTTTATCAAACACACAAGAAGAAAGCATAAAAAGGAAATAACTTAGCATGGATGATACAGTGAAAAAGTATGAGCACCTACAACTAGCATGGGTGTGTGAACATAACTGTAATGTCGGTTAGAAATACGTACTCCGCCAAGCTTAGGATTTTGGCCTAAGTTGGTATATGGCCACGGCTGTCCTGGCGGATATCCAAAGTTGTAGTTGGGGTCGTACTGAGAAGGATCCCCCTAGTGCCACTGGTTGGCAATCTCTTCTGGATTCCACTGATAAACAGACTGCCGGTGAGGATCAAATTGTGGTTCCGGCTCTGGCTCTGTAGCTGGTGTGGGGTTTTGGTAGGCATGAATGGCCTCCGGTGGAACAAGGTAGTTGCCTGTAGATAAGTCAACAAGGAAGGAGCATGCAAAGTAATAGTCTCAGGGTGATTTTTATCAAATATCATCTTGCACTTAAGCATCTTCTCCTTATTGTTAACGATAAAATCATGTGCTACCATACTCTTATAGTCTAGAAAAACGGGAGGTAGCACCTTCTCTTCCTTCTCATAATCCCTAATAGGTATGTAAAAGTGTGCAGCGAGGCGTGAGGCGAAGATTCCTCCAAGGACGGGGCCCTTAGTACGGTTAAGATTTAACCGCTTTGCAACAATAGTGCCTATACTCAATGTGTCATCACGGAACAAGGCATGGCACAAAATAACAATATCAGGGGCACTAAGGTTGCCACAGTTTCCGTGACCAATTAAGCATCTACTAGCAAATATTGTGAAGTAAAGTAAAATAGGAAAATGTATGCTAGTAATTCTTGCATCGGAAACTTTCCTCGTTCCCCCTACAGCAATTATATCAATAAGCCCTTCCACATCGTCACGATGTGGTTCCTCTACGCTGCCCTCAAAAGGTATCAAACAAACCCGACAAAAATCACGAAGTGACATCTCCTTATGCTCATCATATAAATAAAATTCCACCGTAGGTGGTGAGCTCCTAGCATGGAAATGAAAGTTTTGCACAAAGATATTGGTGAGTAAAAGATACTGTTCACGTTGGTCGTGGAGGAAGGCGTTGAGGCCTGCATTCTCAGCCAATTCATAGAAATCATCATAAATCTCGGCTGCTCTCAAGAAATCATCACAAGGCCATTCACACGACCGAACCTCCGCGGTGTGAGGGAGATTATACTTGGGCTTCATGTTCTCTTCACTTTGTTTATCCTTCGAGCTTCGGCTCGAAGAGCCCCTCAAAAATCTCTTCATCTTTTTCTGAAATTTTTTGAAATTTTTAGTAACTTCAAAATAAAAGTGAACCAAACTCAACAAAATTTATAGCAACTACTCCTACAAGTGCCTAGAGGCAATATCATGCATTAAAACTACTTTTGACCATATAAATTTTACATCCAAGCTCAAGAACAGGGTCATCTAAGCATCAAAAATTTGCAATTAATAAAACACTAGAACAAAAACTAATTGGACCATTGGAGGAGTCACATACCAAAGAACAATCCCCCAAAGCAGTTTTGTGAATGGAGCTTTGAGCAAGGAGATCGAAAATGGCAACAAGATGAGCTAGAACTCGTGCTTGAGCTGGTTAGTGATTTTTTGGGAGGAAGAAGGAGTGTGTGGTGGCTGGAATAAGTGGAGGGGAGCCACCATGGGCCCACGAGGCAGGGGCGCACCAGGGGGGTGGGCGCACCCTGGACCCTGGCGGCCAGGTGCTTGCTCCCCGTGTTGTGTTCTCAGTTCCAGATATTCTCAAATATTCTAGAAAAAATCATATTTAATTTTCAAGGCATTTGGAGAACTTTTATTTTCTTTGTATTTTTTAATTGCATTGATAATTCAGAAAACAGACAGAAAAATACTATGTTTGCTTTATTTAATATAAATAACAGAAAGTAAAAAGAGGGTACAGAGAGTTGTGCCTTCTAACTTCATCCATCTCATGCTCATCAAAAGGAATCCACTAACAAGGTTGATCAGGTCTTGTTAACAAACTCATTTCGAGCAAAATGAAACCAAAGAAATTTCGAATAACACTAGGTTACCTCAATGGGGATATGCATGTCCCCAACAATAAGAATATTATATTTCTTCTTCAGAGTAGGAAGAGGAAATTCAAAACCTCCAATAGTAATTGTTGAAATTTTTCCAATAGAATTGATACTGTGGACTTGAGGTTGTTTCGTCGGAAAGTGTACCATATGCTCATTACCATTGACATGAAACGTGACATTGCCTTTGGTGCAATCAATAACAGACCCTCTAGTATTCAAAAAGGGTCTTCCAAGAATAATAGACATACTATCGTCCTCGGGAATATCAAGAATAACAAAGTCCATTAAAATAGTAATGTTTGCAACCAAAACAAGCACATCCTCACAAATACCGACAGGTATAGCAATTGATTTATCAGCCATTTGCAAAGATATTTCAGTAGGTGTCAACTTATTCAAATCAAGTCTACGATATAAAGAGAGAGGCATAACACTAACACCGGCTCCAAGATCACATAAAGCAGTTTTAACACAGTTTCTTGTAATGGAGCATGGTATAGTTGGTACTCCCGGATCTCCAAGTTTCTTTGGTATTTCACCCTTAAAATTATAATTAGCAAGCATGGTGGAAATTTTAGCTTCCGGTATCTTTCTTTTATTAGTAACAATTTCCTTCATATATTTAGCATAAGGATTCATTTTAAGCATACTAGTCAAACGCATACGCAAAAAGATAGGTCTAATCATTCCAACAAAGCACTCAAAATCCTCATCATCCTTTTTCTTGGATGGTTTAGGAGTAAAGGGCATGGGTTTCTGAACCCAAGGTTCTCTTTCTTTACCGTGCTTCCTAGCAACAAAGTCTCTCTTATCATAACGTTGATTCTTTGATTGTGGGTTATCAAGATCAACAACAGGTTCAATCTCCACATCATTGTCATTACAAGGTTGAGCATCAATATGAACATCATCATTAACATTATCACTAGGTTAATGTTCATTACCAGCTTGTGTTTCCGCATCAGAAATTTAAATATCATTGGGATTCTCAGGTGTGTCTACAACAGGTTCACTAGAAACATGCAAAGTCCTATCATTTTTATTTTCTTCCTTTTAGAAGGACTAGGTGCATCTGCATTAGCTCTCTGAGAATCTTGCTCGATTCTCTTAGGGTGGCCCTTAGTATACAAAGGTTCCCGAGTCACTTTACCTCCTCTAGTTGCAACTCTAACATCAAAGTCATTATTTTTACTATCAATTCATTGAGCAAATCATTCTGAGCTTTAAGTACTTGTTCTACTTGAGTGGTAACCATAGAAGCATGTTTACTAATAAGTTTAAGTTCACATTTAACATTAGCCATATAATCACTCAAGTGTTCAATCATGTAAGCATTATGTTTCTATTGTCTACCAACATAAGAATTGAAGTTCCCTTGTTTAACAATAAAATTATCAAACTCATCTATGCATTGGCTAACAGACTTATAATGAGGAATATCACCTTTATCAAATCTATAGAGAGAATTTACCTTTACTACCTGTGTCGGGTTATCAAGACCATGTATTTCCTCAAGAGGCGGCAAATTAAGACCATGTATTTCTTCAATAGGAGGTAAATTCTTAACATCTTCAGCTTTAATACCTTTTCTTTCATAGATTTCTTTGCCTCTTGCATATCTTCAGGAATGAGAAATAGAATACCCCTTTTCTTCGGAGTTGGCTGAGGAGTTGGTTCAAGGAGTGTCCAATTATTTTCATTAGTCAACATATTATTCAATAGAACTCCAGCTTCATCAACTGTTCTTTCCCTGAAAACACAACCAACACAACTATCTAGGTAATCTTTGGAAGCATTGGTTAGTCCATTATAAAAGATATCAAGTATTTCATTTTTCTTGAGAGGATGATCAGGCAAAGTGTTAAGTAATCGGAGAAGCCTCCCCCAAGCTTGTGGGAGACTATCTTCTTCAATTTGCACAAAATTATATATTTCCCTTAAAGCAGCTTGTTTCTTATTAGCGGGGAAATATTTAGCAGAGAAGTACTAAATCATATCCTGGGGACTACGCACACAACTAGGATCAAGATAATTATACCATATCTTAGCATCACCCTTTAATGAGAACGGAAATGTTTTAAGGATATAGTAGTAGCGAGTTTTCTCATCATTAGTGAATGGGGTGGCTATATCATTTAGTTTAGTAAGATGTGCCAGAACAGTTTCAGACTCATAGCCATAAAAAGGATCAGATTCAACCAAAGTAAATATATCAGGGTCAACAGAGAATCATAATCCTTATGAGTAACGAAGATAGGTGAAGTAGCATAAGCAGGATCATATTTCATTCTAGAATTCAGAGATTTTTTTCAGCTTAGCTAATAGTTTCTTAAGATCACTCCTATCATTACAAGCAAGAAAGTCTCTAGCAGTTTCTTCATCCATAACATAACCTTCAGGAACAACAGGTAATTCATATCTAGGGGCAGAATCTTCATCATGACTTTCATCAATATTATCAGTTTCAATAATTTCATTCTCTCTAGCCCTAATAAGTTGTTCATCAAGAAATTCACCAAGTGGCATAGTAGTATCAAGCATATAAGTAGTTTCATCATAAGTATCATGCATAGCAGAAGTGGCATCATCAATAACATGCGACATATCAGAATGAATAGCAGAAGCAGGTTTAAGTGTCGCAAGCTTACTCAAAACAGAAGTTGAATCAAGTGCAGAGCTAGATGGCAGTTCCTTACCTCCCCTCGTAGTTGAGGGAAAATCTTGGTTCTTTGATCTTTCAAGTTCTTCAAAATGATAAGCAGATATAAATCCCAAGTGACTCAAAGAATAGAGTTATGCTCCCCGGCAATGGCGCCAGAAAATAGTCTTGATAACCCACAAGTATAGGGGATCGCAACAGTTTTCGAGGGTAGAGTATTCAACCCAAATTTATTGATTCGACATAAGGGGAGCCAAAGAATATTCTCAAGTATTAGCAGCTGAGTTGTCAATTCAATCACACCTGGAAAATAATATCTGCAGTAAAGTATTTAGTAGCAAAGTAATATGATAGTAGTGGTGACGGTGGCAAAAGCTAATGGTAGCAAAAGTAATATTTTTGGTATTTTATAGTAATTGTAACAGTAGCAGCGGAAAAGTAAATAAGCGAAGAACAATATATGGAAAAGCTCGTGGGAATTGGATCGGCGATAGAGAATTATGTCGGATGCGATCGATCATGTAACAATCATAACCTACGGTGACACAGAACTAGCTCCAGTTCATCAATGTAATGTAGGCATGTATTCCGAATATAGACATACGTGCTTATGGAAAAGAACTAGCATGACATCTTTTGTCCTACCCTCCCGTGGCGGCGGGGTCCTATTGGAAACTAAGGGATATTAAGGCCACCTTTTAATAGAGTACCCGACCAAAGCATTAACACATAGTGAATACATGAACTCCTCAAACTACGGTCATCACCGGGAGTGGTCCCGATTATTGTCACTTTGGGGTTGCCGGATCATAACACATAGTAGGTGACTATAGACTTGCAAGATAGGATCAAGAACTCTCATATATTGATGAAAACATAATAGGTTCAGATCTGAAATGATGGCACTCGGGCCCTAGTGACAAGCATTAAGCATAGCGAAGTCATAGCAACATCAATCTCAGAACATAGTGGATACTACGGATCAAACCCTAACAAAACTAACTCGATTACATGATAAATCTCATTCCACCCATCACCGTCCAGCCAGCCTACGATGGAATTACTCGCGCACGGCGGTGAGCATCATGGAATTGGTGATGGAGGAAGATTGATGATGACAATGGTGACGGATTCCCCTCTCCGGAGCCCCGAACGGACTCCAGATCAGCCCTCCCGAGAGAGTTTAGGGATTGGCGGTGGCTCCGTATCGTAAAACGCGATGAATTCTTCTCTCTCGTTTTTTTCTCCCTGAAAGTGAATATATGGAGTCAAGGTTGAGGTCGGTGGAGCGTCAGGGGGCCCACGAGGCAGGAGGGCGCGCCCCCCACCCTCGTGGACAGGTGGAGGCCCCACTGACGTGGATTCTTCTTCTAGTATTTTTTATATGTTCCAAAATAATTCTCCATTGATTTTTAAGTCATTCCGAGAACTTTTATTTCTGCACAAAAATAACACCATGGCAATTCAGCTGAAAACAGCGTCAGTCCGGGTTAGTTCGATTCAAATCATGCAAGTTAGAGTCCAAAACAAGGAAAAAAGTGTTTGGAAAACTAGATACAACGGAGACGTATCAGGCCGCATGCTGCCAAATCCAAAGACGGAGTCGGGCCCCCCACAGGCAGCGCGGGGCCCTCCAAGGATGTCGTCGTGCCACCCATAGGTGCCACGGCGACTTCCAAGATGCCTACTCCGGTGCCCACGACGCGCTCTTCCCAGGTTGTGCACGACGAGAAGCGTCACCACGCTTATGACCGCGGGCACCGCTGTGGGAAGAGTCTTGCGCCTAGTTCGTGGGATGTAGAAGGCCAGCATGCACGCCGAGGTGCTGGTGAAAATGGCGCACAACCGCAAGGCCATGATAGAGCTCCTTCTAACGTGGTTAGAAGTCGGAGCGCGTCACGGTCCACGCAGCTTTCGTCGCCACCCACGGCAGCTGAAGCTTTGGCGCGCGCAGTTGCTCCTTGACTTTCCTCCTGCTGCAGAAAAGCTCGACGAGTGGAGAGCCACGATCCAGAGCCTCGTCGGCGTTGCAAACAAATATGAGCCACGACTAGTAGGGCCGTCAGACCAGCGCTCCGTCGAGCCACCGCATGGCGGTGGTGTTAAGACCGGGGGTGCTGCGGCCACGGTGCACTCGCCTCCCCCACGCCAGCCACCGCGGGCGTCGGCCCATCGTGGTGACACTTGTGATAACATTTCCATAGCATTGTCCGACCCATGGACCCACTGCGATCAGTGCCAAGTTCTTTGGGAGCGAGCCCATGAAGATGCTCGAACCACCATTGAGTGCCGGCGCGAAGCACGCCACCAGTTAGATTGGCGGGGGGGCCACTATGGACTACCAAGCACCGGGAGGCTCTGGCGGCTTACCCTATGAGGTGGGTTGCCCAGCCTTTACCCGTGAGCTGTGGCAGTTCTAGTGGCCCACCCACCGAACGTTCAAGCCCGACGTTGGCGAGAAGTACAGGAGCAAGACCCACCCATCGGAGTTCCTCATCATCTACACCATTGCGATGCAAGCTGTTGGTGCTCGCTATGACAAGGTTCTTGCCAATTACTTCCCGTTGGCACGTAAACTCAATGTAATGTCAAGGTTGATGCACTTGCCAGCGGATTCCATTTCATCTTGGCCGGATTTGTGTCATGAGTTTGTTGGCGCCTTCACTGCAGGCCACCAAGCTCATGGCCAGGCAAGCAATTTGCATATCATCCCCTAGAAGGAAGGTGAAAACCTGCGCAAGTACATATAGAGGTTCAGCCGAGTGTAGTACAACATCCCAGATGTTCATCCTGCCGCCGTGATCAGCGCATTCCATTAGAATGTGCGCAACCGCAAGATGCATGAAGAGCTAGCGATGAACAAGGTCAAGGATGTGGTCGAACTTTATGTTCTGGCCGACAGGTGCGCTCGAGCTGAAGAGGGGAGGAAGTACCCCGGCGAGGACGCCAGTGCGGAAACCGACTCCACAGACGAAGACACAGCCACCCCAATAAAGAAAGGCCAGCGCCGCAACAGGAAGCACAAGGGCAAAACCATGCTTGCCGTCGAGGGATCCGAGGACACCGGCGCTGCCAAGAAGGCCAAGGCAGACGTCCGTGGCAAGGAAATTGCCGGGTGCGCCGCTTGCCGGGCCTTGGCAGCTGCCGACAAGCCAGGAGGAACCGACAAGCAGTACTGCAAGATTCACCGCACCAAGGGGCATGACCTCGAGAATTGCCGACAAGTTGAGCTGCTTGCTGAGAAGCAAAAAGCTGAGTATGAGAGGCGGGACAACGAGAAGGGTCAGGATGGTGCCGAAGGATCCGGCAAGAAGCGTGGCGGCCAAGGAGGTCACCGCGGCGAGGATAACCAGCAAGAAAGGCCCGCCCGGGGCTGCGACAAGAAGCAGGAAGACGACGGTCATGAAGAGGACGGCGAGTCCGGCGAGCATGTGTTCTAGAAAGCTATGGAGGCCATGTGCATCGATGGTGGCGCCTCGCTGCACACCTCTCACCGCCAGCTCAAGCAGTGGATGCGTGAGATCACAGTAGCGGAACCATCATTCGATGCTCAAAAGCCATTGAAGTGGTCTAGCACACCTATCATTTTTTTACACCGAGGACCCCCCTGATCGCACAACGGCGGAAGGGTGTTTGCCATTGTTGGTTTCGCCAACAATACGCAACCTCAAGGTGACAAAAATGCTAGTTGACGGCGGGGCTGGTCTGAACTTGATCTCACCTACTGTGATCAAAAAGCTGCAGATTCCTGATGGAGACCTCGAAGAGACGGGAACATTTCAAGGGGTCAACCCGGGAAGGAGTCAACCGAAGGGTAAGAACACGCTGCCCGTGACGTTTGGAGGCGAGTTAAAGTATAGGATAGAGAGGATTGTTTTTGATGTAGCCAAGATCCCCTTGCCCTACAACGGGATCCTCGGCCGCCCGACACTAGCTAAGTTCATGGCGGCCTCACATTACGCCTACAACATGCCGAAGATGCCTGGGCCGATGACTATCATCACCGTCCCCTTCAACGAGAAGGATGCGCTGATCTGTGTTGACCAACTCTACCAGGAGGCAGTTGCAGCGACTGCCGCCAAGGCACTTGCTCCTGCCGCCAAAGCCCCGGGAGGAAAGAAGACCGGCAAGACCTCTCGCACCCACTCCGGCAAGCGCACCTCTTTGGAGTGATGTGCTCCCATCGAGGGCGTGCGAGACGGCTCCACCGGTAACAGCAAGAAATCCAGAGCTGCACCACTAGAGACCAAGAAGGTGTCCGTCAAGGAGGATGGCACGGAAGGGGCCTTCACCATAAGCTCCTTCCCTGACAGCAAATAGGAAGGCGCGCTCATCACCTTCCTGCGGGCGAATGTCGATGTGTTTGCATGGCGAGCATCCGACACCCCCGGCGTTCCCAGGGAGGTGATTGAGCACCATCTTGTTGTTTGTACTCATGCGGAACCCGTCAAGCAGAAGGTCAGGAAGCAGGCTTTGGAACGATAGGAGTTCATCACGAAGGAGATCAGGAAGTTAGAACCGGCAGGCTTGGCTAGGGGGGTACTTCATCCGACATGGTTGGCCAATCCGGTGGTGGTGCGCAAGGCAAATGGGAAGTGGAGGTTGTGTATTGATTACACAGATATCAATAAGGCATGTCGGAAGGACCCTTTCCCGTTGCCACGCACTGACCAGATTGTTGACTCCACGACCGGGTGCGACTTGTTATCATTCCTTGACGCCTACTCAGGATACCACCAGATCTTCATGACGAGAGAAGATGAAGAGAAGACAACATTCATCACCCCATGTGGTACGTATTGTTTCTTATGAATGCCTTTCGGGTTGAAGAGTGTAGGCTCAACGTTTGCAAGAGCAGTCCAAATTGGTTTTGAGCCCCAGCTAGATAGAAACATGGAAGCTTATATGGATGACATAGTGGTCAAAACCAAGGACAGGGCGACACTCGTACAAGATTTGGAAGAGACGTTTGCAAATTTGCGTAAGATCAACCTCAAGCTGAATCCTGAGAAGTGTGTTCTTTGTGTTCCGTCCGGCAAACTTCTCGGGTTCTTTGTGTCACAACGTGGGATCGAGGTGAATCCAGACACAATCAAGGACATTGAGCAGATCGAGGCACCTAGGCAGATCAAGGATGTGCGTCGGCTTGCTGGCTGCGTTGCCGCCATGAGCAGATTCATCTCCAAGTCTGCTGAACGTGCCCTTCCCTTTTTCAAAATCTTGAAAAAGACGGGCCCCATTGAATGGACCCTAGAGGCCTAGGCGGCCCTACAGGATTTGAAGAAGTACCTCTCCTCTAAGCCAATAATGGTCGCGCCTAAACCACAAGAACCGTTGCTGCTATATCTAGCGGCAACGAACCAAGTGGTCAGCGTCGTGCTAGTGGCACAGAGGGATGTCGACGAAGAGGCAATGGCAATAGCAGGGCTGGCGGATGGCAAACCGGAGCTCCCCCGGCAGGGCCTGGTGCCGGTAAGGCAAGGCCCTCGGCAGAGCCTGGCGCTGGCAAAGCAGAAGCGACGCAGCCGAATGAAATAGTGCAGAAGAAAATGATGATGCAGCACCCGGTTTACTTTGTCAGCTCCACCTTCAGGGGGCTAGGTCAAGGTATTCCGGTGAGGAGAAATTTCTCTTCGGCCTCCTCATGGCCTCGAGGAAGCTGCGTCATTACTTCCAAGCACATGAAATGACTGTCGTCACCCGGCCGCTTCCCGTTGAAAAGGATATTGCATAACCCAGATGCAACCGGGAGGATTGTGGAATGGGCTTTGGAACTGTCAAGCTTTGGTTTGAAGTTTGAAATCACTTCGACAATTCAGAGTAGAGTCTTGGCAGAGTTCATTGTGGAATGGACCTCAACGCCCGACGATGAGATTCAGGAAACCACTCTCCCCGGCAAGGAAACAAGTCGCGACTGGATTATGTACTTTGATGGGGCTTTCTCGCTGCAAGGCGCCGGTGCTGGTGTGCTTCTCGTCTCACCCAGCGGAGAGCACCTCAAGTATGTACTCTAGATTCACTTTCCCAGGGACATGTCAACAAACAACACTGCTGAATACGAGGGGTTACTTGTCGGTCTCAGGATCGCGGCAGACCACGGAATCAAGAGGATCATCGTCAGGGGTGATTCACAGCTTGTCGTCAAGCAAGTTAACAAAGATTATCAAAGCCCATTGATGGAGGCCTACGTAGATGAAGTGAGGAAGCTGGAAGGGTGTTTTGACGGTATACAAGCGGAGCATGTTCACCGACTACTTGTCAAAATGCGCTGCCTTCAAATTGCCTATGGAACCAGGTACTTTTGTGCTTTGCTTAACTCAACCATCTTTTGAACCATCGACACGGCAGAAGAAGCGAAGGAAATTAGGCCCCGGCAAGTACTTTCCCGCTGAGCTCCCAGGAGTCGCCGACAAAGACGTTGCTGTAGACACTGGGCTTGCCATGGTGCAACAGCCTCCGGCAGGGCGTCGAGCCCTGGCCGTAGAGACAGCCGCTCCCATGGCAGAGGAAACGCCTTTAGCCCTTGTGGTCGAGCCTCAGGCTCCGGCATGGGCACAGCATACCGTCCGATTCCTCCAAACAGGGGAACTTCCTGAGGAGCAGGAACAGGCGGAGAAAGTAGCCCGTCGATCTGCCATGTACCAGTTCGTCGATGACGTTCTGTACAGAAAAAGACCGAACGGTTTGAAATTGAAGTGCATTCCCTGGGAGAAGGACTGGAGCTATTGGTAGAGATCCATAGAGGCATATGTGGCTCCCACATAGGGTCAAGGGCCCTTGGCGGCAAGGCATTTTGGCAAGGTTTCTTCTGGCCCACTGTCCTCTAGGATGCAACGGCCTTAGTAACCAAGTGTGAAGCGTGCCAGTTCCATCCAAAGAAGCATTGTCAACCAGCCCAAGCTCTCTAGACAATCCCTCTTTCCTGCCATTCTCAGTCTAGGGTCTCGACATACTGGGCCCCTTTCCCCGTGCTGTCAGGGGCTTTTGAGTACTTGTACGTCACAATTGACAAGTTCACAAATTGGCCGGAGGTGGCAGCAGTGAGAAAGGTGACAGCACAGT
This sequence comes from Triticum urartu, assembly GCF_056163025.1. NCBI lineage: Eukaryota > Viridiplantae > Streptophyta > Magnoliopsida > Poales > Poaceae > Triticum > Triticum urartu. The sequence continues at coordinate 140,260,798 of NC_141875.1, read as the reverse complement.
CGGTCCTCAAGTTCTTCATGGGACTAGTCAGCCATTTTGGTGTGAGAAATAGAGTCATCACCGACAATGGCACGCAGTTCACGAGTCGCACCTTCATGTAGTACATCCAGGACCTTGGCAGCAAGGTCTGTTTTGCTTCTGTTGCACACCCACGAAGCAACGACCAGGCTGAGAGGGTGAATGCTGATGTATTGCGAGGCCTCCGGGCAAGAAATTTTGACAGGCTATGCAGGTGCGGACGGTGCTGGATTGATGAATTGCCAGTGGTTATTTGGTCAATCAAAACGACACCAATTGAGCCACCGGCCAGACCCCTTTCTCCCTGGTTTACGGGGCAGAAGCAGTTCTCCCCATGGAACTCATGCATGGGTCACCTCGAGTGCTCGCTTATGATGAGCTTGAGCAAGAGCAGTTGTGGCAAGATGACGCAACGCTCCTTGAGGAAGATTGTCTTCGGGCGGCTATGCGAGCCGCACGCTACCTGCAAGCCTTGCGCTGCTATCTTATCCGCAAGGTTCATGCCCGAAGCCTTGAGGAAGGCAACCTTGTTCTTCGGCACATTCAGTCGGCCAAGAATTCCAAGTTGACGCCGAAGTGGGAAGGACCATATCGGGTAATACGAGTCACCATGCCCGGCGCAGTCCGCCTGGAGACCGAAGATGGTATTCCAGTGAACAACTCCAAGAACATTGAACATCTTCGCAAGTTTTACTCATAAGGCGTGGTTTATCGGGCTCTCCGTCAAACCACCTTTTGTACAAGCCTTGTCGGCAAGGCATGTAACCCTTTGTCCAAAGCCAGGCGCAGACCCTGAGCATAAATAAATGAAGCGTGGCGCCCTAAGATTTAGCATGCAATGCTAGGTTGAGTCTCTCTCTGTGTTAGGGTTGATAGTGCTTGGCAGCAACTAACCCATAGCATAGAGGTCGAGTATGCATCTCTCTGTTCCTTCCTGTCCTTTTTGGTTCGCAGGGTGCATGGACATTACTACTGAGCTATTTTTGAAGAAAGAGAACAGGCCGACGCCCCGACCCCGGCAAGCCAAGGTTGCCGGGGGCTGCAGGTCTAAGGATCCGATCACGGCAAGCCAAGGTTGCCGGGGGTTGCGACATCAGATAAGTTTCTTTCCCCACTTTGTGCCTCCGTATGAAACTTGAACGTACAAGACTTCACTTGCTCTCATACCATCTTTCTCCCCCTGTCCCGTGTCCGGAAACCTTACTTTGGGCCAGAACTTGGTTGTAGTGCGATGGGAAGAGGACGGGCGAAGGGCCTAATCCTACTCAGCCCCTACCTCCACCAAGGGCGTGAGTGTAGCCGAGCTATAGAGAAGAAAGACGGCAAGGCCTATTGCCGGGGTACAGTGTTTATCTTAAGATAACGAGGACTTGTTCCTTGGTGTGGCCCTCTCCCACGCGCAAACAAAACCCGGAAAACACCCTTCTCCTCATTAGTACGTTGCTTACAAGTACAATTCGTACGGAATGCATACATGAGCAAGGGGGTTATGAGATTTAAATCTTACAAATGCCCGTAGGCTTAAAAACTAAAAAGAGATAAGATGCCCGTAATCCCTTTCTTGTCCCTCCCCTCAGGAAACAGAAAAAGATCACGATAGGGTAAAAGGAGTGCCTAGGCGAGGTAAGAGTAGCAGAAGACGCCAAGAGAACATATCGGCGATCATCCAAAAAGAGGTCGGTGATGACGGTGCCGGAGGAAGAGCCGGAAGATGAGGCAGCGGTTCGGCAATACGCGACAAAGGCGTCGAGGCCATCGTACTGCGACTTGACAGCCCACCACCCGCCTTCTTCGTCTTCCCCATCCCTCCAACGCCAACCGCCCAAGATGATGGTGCTGCTGGTGTCGCCCAGGAACGGTGTGCCCGATGCCTAGTCGGACCCGTCATCCTCCTGCCCACTACCCTCGTCGTCGCTGTCACTGTCCTCCTCGTCACTCTCGCCCAAATAGGAGCTTTCGCCATCAGTCGAGCTCTCTGCACAGCACCCTAGCCTGTGTCCCGAGCCCCCGAAGACCTTGACGGAGAGCAAACCGCTCTTCCCTAGCTTGAAGCAGAGGACGTGCCCATACATTAAGCAATGTGCACATGCAAAAGTTTTCCAACCCCGGCGAAGGAGCATCACTTGAGGGGCGGGGAACCCTGTGTTCACCCACATGTCGGCATGGCAACACCCCTTCATGTGAAGCCTCAGCCGCGGTGGCTGGTCGATCTCCAGCACCCTCGCGGACGTCCGGGGAAGACGAAGGAGGCGGCGCGGCGGCCCACGCAGCTGCAGGATAAACTCGAACCCCGAATCCCCGACATGGCCACTTGGCGAAGCAGGAGGAGTTGGCGGAGGAGATGGCGACGGAGACGAAGACGACGCAGGCATCCCCCTTCCACGGCCGCCCCTGCCTCGACCGCCTCGCTGACCGCGGCCCCGTCCGGCGGCCCCGCCTCGAGCATGGTCGTCACCCTGGGCATCCGGCTCTTCCTTGGCCACCGCAGCCCTCTGGCGGGAGGAGTACCTAGTCGCCTCCGCAGAAGAACAGCCGCGGCCACGCCCCCTTTCCATGACCGTGAGTAGGGATGGAGACGAAGGAGAGATGCAGGGAGATGCTCTTCCTCCTGCCCCTGAGTTCCCTTTTTATAGTTGGGGAGGGGAGGCCGAAAGGCTAGCTCTACGCCCCTGAAGAGCCCGCTCGAATCCGGCTCATTAAAGTGGCAACAAGCGAGGCCATCGACCGCCCTCCCCGCCTAATAGAAGGCACATGAGTATCGACCCACGCACGCCTTCCCATATTCCATGCATCTGTCACCTACCCCGTGCTATGCATGTGGCGTATATGGCGTAAAGAGTACGCATAGTGGGAAACATGGAACGACGGTTCCGAGACTAAGAGAGTAAATGAGCGGCGGCTCCACCGTTTTGAGAGAACATGCAAGTTGCCTCTTTACTGTTCACCATGGATGACGCAAGCATGCTGCGGTCATTCCGCGCACGACCCCCACGTCACGTATTCAACATGGGTCATGGGGAAGCGCGACGGGCGAGGGAATTACCGCAGTAAACCTCCATCCACATGCTCGCGCACCGTTCTGGGCCCGGCCCAACAACGCGTTACGCTTATGTGTGGCCCAGGCCCGGGAGCTCCAGTCGGTGTACAAAAGTAGGGGCTCTCCTTTTTACCCCTCTACTTGTGCACGTGCTGTCAGAGCCGCGCCTGCGGCCATGCTTAGCGGGGCGAAGGGAGGAAACACAAGCACAAGAAAACTAGAACAATGCCAAGACCAGAGACACAAAGAGCAATAGGGTGAGGTGGACTCCCCCGGTAAGACCCTTGCCGGGGCAGCCTCCGCAGCCCCCGCAAGAGCCTTGTCGGGGCAACTTACCCAACGCCGGCGGAGCGCGCCGCCCTTGAGCCCAAGGGTTCCAACATGATCGACCGCATTGGACCCAAGGCTTGGTAAGCACCTCCATGGTAACATACAAATCTTTGTGGAGATAAAGAGTCCACAAGACTAGACGATGACCAGAAGACAAGACAATCGCACGCCCCCTTGCCGAGGATGCCCCCGAGGCCCCGACAAGGCTCCATGCCGAAAACACTCGCATGACCCCGGCAAGACTCTTGCCGAGGGCGACCACAAGACCCCGGCAAGACCCTTGCCGGGAATATACGCGGGGCCGCGACAAGACCTTATCGCCCCGTCACTACCCCAGCTCAACGGCCAACCCACCAACTGAAGCTAGTACCCACGTGGCAGTACGTGGATGCTAATCCAGCTAGTCAAGCACCTGCATGGTGGCATGTAGATCTTCGTGAAGACCCTACCACCACGCCATCTCAGCAGCCTGCCAGCTTACGTGGCGCTGCATGCCTCGTTGGCCTAGACGCGTGTCGGAGCGATGCGGAACGGCGACGGACGGGACGGGCTTCCTTACTGTCCCCAATAAAGCAACGGGACACCTAAGGGGCGCATTTAATGCGCCTTGTCTCGTAATGACAGGCGATAAGCATGTACAATATTTACCTTTCCACCTCCTATGTGCCACTGTGGCGACCCCTTTTTGACTATAAAAGGAGGCCTGAGGCGTACTGGAGAAGGATTCGGATCTTTTGGACTACGCATGCACCGCAGCTAGTTCGAAAATCTCAAGCACACTCAAATATACACCAAAGCAGGACTAGGGTATTACGCATCCTTGCGGCCCAAACCTGGGTAAACGATCTTTGTGCTGGCTACTAGACCCGCTCTTTGCACAACCCCGTGCCCGCCAACCGTAGAAGGGATCCCAGTGATCCCATAGGTGTCGTTCCCACCGACATAGCATCCCCAAGCTTAACTCCTACTCGTCCTCGAGTATGTAAGTGATAAAACATAATTTTTGATGTGGAATGCTTCCTAACATGTCATATCATATTCTTTTCTTTATAGCATGGACAATTGGACTTTTATATTGTTCAAAGCAATAGTTTAGTTATCAAATTCTTTTCTTTATAGCATGGACAATTGGACTTTTATATTGTTCAAAGAAATAGTCTAGTTTTGACATGATAATTTAAATACTCAAGCATATCAACAAGCAACCATGTCTTTCAAAATATCAATGCTAAAATAAGCTATCCCTAGCCCATCATGCTCAATCATTGATCCATTCATGAAACACACTCGAATATTAGCTACACCCAATACTTAAGTACGATCATATTGCCTCCTAGTTGGTGCTTTTATAAGAGAAGATGGAGACTCAAATTCAAAAATAAAAATTGCATAAAGTAAAAGAAAGGCCCTTCGCAGAGGGAAGTAGGGATTTGTAGAGGTGCCAGAGCTCAAAGCGAAAAACTTAGAGATAAAAACTTTTTGGGAGGTGTATCCATCCCAGCAAGGAAAACGACTTAGAGTTCCCAATACTTTCCATGCTAAGATATATCATAGGTAGTTCCCAAATGGAAAATAAATTTTATTCCTTTTTCCACCATACTTTCACTTTCCATGGCTAGCCGTATCCACGGTTGCCCTCCATACCAACACTTTCCAAGGAATTTATTATTTGACAACATAAAGTAAATTCATTTTTCATTTCGGTACTGGGCATCCCAAATACCTTTGCCTTACTCTCGTGCAATGACAAGTGAATAAACACTCATCTTGAGAATAGCACATCTAGCATGGAAAATATTAGCCACCTTTCACCACTCCGCGAGCGAAACGAACACACAAAAGAGAAGTTTATTTTTTGAAAATTAGAGATGGCACATGCAAATTTGCTTAGAATAGCAAAAGATACCGCATATAGGTAGATATAGTGGACTCATGTGGCAAAACTGGGTTAAAGGTTTTTGGATGCACAAGTAGAGATCATACTTAGTGCAAAACGAAGGCTACCAAAATATTGAGAAGCGACCAACCAAGAAATGAATAATCTCATAAGCAAGCATTAAGCATAATTAACACCGAATAATGCACCACAAGTAGGATATAATTTCATTGCATGACTATTGACTTTCATGCTTGCATAGGGAATCACACACCTTAACACCAATATTCTTACTAAAGCATAGTTACTCATCAAGATGAATCACATATCACATCATGATATCTCAAAACTATTACTAAGAATCAAGTTTATTTTGTCCAATGATCTTCATGAAAGTTTTTATTATATCCTTCTTGGATATTGTAACACCCACGATGCGGCTATAAATCCCACGTGTCGGAGCACGACTTAGAGGCATAACCGCATACTAGGCATGTCGCAAGAGGGGTAATCTTTACACATCCCATGTACTGAGTAAGAAAGGGATAAAGAGTTGGCTTACAATCGCCACTTCACACAATACATAAATATATCATACATCATCCATAATACAATCAAGGTCCGACTATGGAACCAACATAAGTAAAGACAACCCCAAATGCTAGATCCCCGATCGCCCCAACTAGGCTCCTCTACTGATCATTCAGAAAAGAAACATAGTAACGACCCGAATCCTCGTCGAACTCCCACTTGAGTTTGGTAGCGTCCCCTACACTGGCAACATCGGCACCTGCATCTGTTTGGAACTAATCTGTGAGTCATGGGGACTCAGCAATCTCACACCCTCGCGATCAAGACTATTTAAGCTTATGGGTAGGAAGGGGTAGTCAGGCGGAGCTGCAGCAAGCACTAGCACATATGGTTGCTAACTTACGCAAAAGAGAGCGAGAACAGAAGCAAAGCACGGTCGAGAAACTAAAATGATCAAGAAGTGATCCTGAAAACTAGTTACGTTCAAGAATAGCACGAGACCGTGTTCTCTTTCCGGACTCCGCCGAAAAGAGACCATCATGGCTACACATGCAGTTGATTCATTTTAATTAGGTTATGTGTAAAGTGTTCTACAACCGGATATTAACAAATTCCCATCTGCCCATAACTGCGGGCATGGCTTTCGAAAGTTCAAAACCCTGCAGGGGTGTCCCAACTTAGCCCATCACAAGCTCTCACGGTCAACGAAGGATATTCCTTCTCCCAAGAAGACCCGATCAGACTCGGAATCCCGGTTACAAGACATTTCGACAATGGTAAAACATGACCCGCAAAGCCGCCCGAATGTGCCGACAAATCCCGATAGGGGATACACATATCTCATTCTCAGGGCACACCGGATGAGCCAGACGTTGGGTTGGCATAGAACCTGGTTTCCCAGGGGGCGCCGGACATCACTCAGGTTGGACCAACACTTAGAGAAGCACTAGCCCGGGGGTTTAAAATAAAGATGAGCCTTGAGTCTGCGAAACCCAAGGGAAAAAGGCTTAGGTGGCAAATGGTAAAACCAAGGTTAGGCCTTGCTGGAGGAGCTTTATTCAACGCGAACTCTCAAGGGGTTCCCATAACACCCAACCGCGTAAGGAACGCAAAATCTAGGAACATAACACTGGTATGACGGAAACTAGGGCGACAAGAGTGGAACAAAACACCAGGCATAAGGCCGAGCCTTCCACCCTTTACCAAGTATATAGATGCATTAAAGTAAACAAGATATAATAATGATATCCCAATAATCTCCATGTTCCAACATGGAACAAACTTCATCTCCACCTACAACTAGCAACGCTATAAGAGGGGCTGAGCAAAGCGGTGACATAGCCAAACAACGGTTTGCTAGGAAAGGTGGGTTATAGGCTTGACATGGCAATAGGGAGGCATAATATAGCAAGTGGTAGGTATCGTGGCATAGCAATAGAGCAAACAACTAGCAAGCAAAGATAGAAGTGATTTCGAGGGTATGGTCATCTTGCCTGCAAAGTTCTCCAAGTTGACGAAAGCTTGATCTTCGTAAGCGTACTCAACGGTTTCCTCGATCACGTACTCATCTCCCGGATCTACCCAAAGAAAGAACACAAGCAAAGGACCAACAATCAATCATGGTGCAATGCACAAGCAACATGATGCAAAACATGGTATGATATCCGAAATGTGATATGCAATGCATATGCGAGCTCCGGAAGGAAAAGATTGATCAAGGCATCAAATTGGCAAACCACGTGTGCCGCTGAAAAGATGAGTTGATTTCAGTCAAAATCGATATAAAGATCACCGGAATTGGATGCACGGTTTGCAAATGGCAAGAAAAACAATAATGGCACAATTATGCGATTAACAGCACGATGCCATCTAGAATGCAACAAGAAACTAAGCTACTGCACTCCAACATGACAACAAATCACATGCCAGTGATCTACTCAAGATGCTTGACAAAACATGAACACTGAGCTATGTCTAAATCACACTATAACAGGTTCAAACAAGCATGGCAAAAGTGCAAAAGATATCAGCATCACAGACTTGGTTAAAATATTAACATGTCAGGAATTAACATCAGGAAGCAATGTTTAGAGCAGGCAAACAACATGATACAGGATCAGATCATAGCAATCAAAGGCATAGCATGAATCTACTCAAAGCATAGAAGAAAAGTCCCTTTCTGACCATGAGCCAAAAAGGCACAAAAGATATGATGGCACCCATGTAAACATAGCAAGTTTCGTTAACAGATTCAGACTTAGGAGAAAAACTTAGGATGGCAAAAACAGAGATATGAAGGCATCTTTGTGAGCTCGATTCACTCATCACAAGGAATTGCATGACAAGCTAAGCATACCTACAGCAAGAAGACATGATCATGACGCTAACCAAAGCAAGAACAAGTTTATAGCATGCTTGGATCAACTACAACAACCATGGCAAAATTGATTAACATGTAAACAATCTACCAGGAACATTTTATAGCAAAAGTAGAGCAGGATCAAGACATGCTAGAGAACTCCATAATTGCAAACAGGGGCATGGATGGATAGAGCACAACCATATGTCCAAAACATCCTTACTGAAGATACTCAAAAGAAGCATGGATCTCACTGTAGCAACATGAATACATGGCATAAAAATAACAACAGAGCAATGACTTTGTGAAATCCAAAGTCCCTGAAATCAGCAATACCATGAAGGCTACTTTGCATGCTTGTGCTAGTCACCACAAAGATCACAAAAATACATGGCATAAACCCCTGTAAAGATGGCATGGCATAGACCAAAACACATGTAGAGCTCATGCCCATATGCAGCACACAACAAATGTAGCAAAAATGACAAATCCTCATACTCTGATAAGAATCAGCACCTAACAATTTATAGCACTCTTGCATCAACTATTTGGGCATTAATATGTACTCAAACAAGCATGGCACAATGGAACAAAATTAAGAGCACATCATGATGAACACTTTGATATATTGCATGCACAAAACGGAGCACCACACAATAAGTTACGGCATGATGAACAGGGGTTGAAAATGCTAGGGGAAAAGATTTAGAGATGAAATAGACCTCTAGATCTAGGGTTCTTCATGGCACGCGAATCAAGGATGAACAGAGGCTCGCCGGAGTTCAGGGTCGCGGTGGCGGTGGAACCTGCCGGATCCGAGTCGCCGGAGTAGGATCGGCCGGATCCGGGCTACGGACGCCGGAGTGGGGCGGTGCGGAGGCGGAGGCGATGCCGGGGCGAGTGGCGGTGGTGCACCGGTGGGCGGGGTCGCGGCGGAGCTGTGCGGCGGTAGGGCGGCGAAGGCGCGGGACGGGCGGCGGCCTCGGGCGCGGTCTCCCGCGGGCGGCGGCGGCGGAGAAACGGGCCGCGGGGGCCGGCGATGTGGGGGCGATGAGCGCTGATGTGGCGGGAGGCGATTCGCCGGGCACGGTGGCGCGGACGTGTCCGACTCGGACGGACATGTCCGGCGGCGCGAGGGGAAGGGAAGCTAGGGTTTCAACCCGGATTTGGACGGGGAGGACATATTTATACATAGAAGGAGGTGGGAGTGTCCAAATGAGGTGTAGTTTTCGACCACGCGATCGTGATCTGACGACGGAGGACATGGGTCAAGTTTGGATGGGTTATTGGGCCGTTTTGAAGGGGTGTTGGGCTGCAACACACACGAGGCCTTTAGGGTTCCCCGGTTAACCGTTGGAGTATCAAACTGACTCCAAATGGCACGAAACTTGACAGGCGGTTTACCGGTAGTGTACCAAGGCCACTTGCAAAATCTTGGTCCATTCTGAGACAATTTAACACCCGCACATGAAAAGAGGCAAAAGGGGGCGCCGGAGGATGTAGGAGTGTCGGATTGCAAAACGGACAACGGGGAAAAAGCTCGGATGCATGAGACGAACATGTATGCAAATGAGATGCGCATGATGACATGATATGAAATGCATGACATGGACAAAATGCAAAACGAAGAAAAAACCCAACCACGAGGGAATCTCATAACTTGGAGCTGAAAATGGCAAGAGTCGGAGTACAAATATGCTAAGTTACATCCGGGGCGTTACAACACTCCACCACTACGAAAGGATCTCGTCCCGAGATCTAGGAATGAAAGAACTCTGGATATTCGAAACGGAGGTGGTCCTCGCGTTCCCAGGTGGCTTCTCGGTCGGAATGATGTGACCACTTCACTTTCAGGAATTTGATAGACTTGTTTCGAGTCTTGTGCTCGGTTTCTTCAAGAATACCAACGGGATGCTCATGATAAGACAGGTCTTCTTGGAGATCAATCTCTTCGAAGATGATGGTGCGGTCAGGAGTCTGGAAGCACTTGCGAAGCTGTGACACGTGAAACACATCGTGCACATTCGCGAAGTTGGACGGAAGCTCAAGTTGATGGGTGAGGTCGCCTCTTTTGCCAATGATCTTGAAAGGACACACGTATCTAGGATCAATCTTCCCTTTTATACCGAAGCGACGAGTACCTTTCATTGGAGAGACACGGAGGTAGACATGGTCTCCAATCTCGAAAGCCAAGTCATGATGCTTGCTATCATAGTAACTCTTCTGGCGCGATTGCGCGGCTTTGAGATTTTCACGGATGACTTTACACATTTCTTCAGCTTCTGTGATTAAGTCATTGCCAAGAAGTTGGCGTTCACCAGTCTCTGACCAATTAAGAGGAGTATGGCACTTTCTGCCATAGAGAATCTCGAATGGGGCCTTGCCCGAACTTGCTTGGAAGTTGTTGTTGTAGGAGAACTAGGCATATGGAAGACAATCTTCCCACTTCATACTGAAAGAATGACACAAGCCCTGAGCATATCTTCAAGTATTTGATTGACTCGCTCAACTTGTCCACTAGCTTGAGGATGGAAGGCTGTGCTGAAGCGAATGTTGGTGCCCATGGCCTTCTGGAAGGAGTCCTAGAACTTATAAGTAAAGATGCTTCCACAATCTGAAGATATCAACTACGGAATACCGTGCAAGGAGACAATCCTGGAGGTGTATAGCTCTGCTAACTAAGCTGCTATGATAGATTCTTTGATAGGAAGAAAATGAGCCACTTTAGTAAGCTTGTCGATGACAACAAAGATAGCATCATTTCCACATTTGGACTTGGGAAATCCAGTTACGAAGTCCATCCCAATATGATCAAATTCCCATTATGGAATGTCAAGAGGTTGGAGGAGACTAGCTGGCGGTTGGTGTTCTTCTTTCACCCTTCTGCAGACATCACATTCGTTCACGAACTGAGCAATTTCTCTCTTCATTCGAGTCCACCAATACGACTACTTGGGGTCATGGTACATCTTCGTACTTCAAGGATGAATGGATAGAAGGGAATTGTGAGCCTCGTTCATGATGACTTTACATAGATCACCCTTAGGAACCACAATTCGATCCTCGAAGAATAGAGTATCTTTGTCATCAAGGCGATAGCACTTGTACTTGGGTTGGCTCTTGGCAATCCCATTTTTCACCTTCTTCACCATTGCATCAAGAAGTTGTGCCTCACGAATTTAATCTTCCAAAGTAGGATAGACTTGGAGGTTGGCAAGAAAACCTTGAGGAACAACTTGGAGATTCAGCTTGCGGGAAGCTTCACAAAGGTCCGGTTGGAAGGGCTTGAGAATTAGACTGTTGCAGTAAGCCTTCCTGCTCAAAGCATCTGCAATGACATTGACCTTGCCTGGCGTATATTCGATACTTGGATTGTACTCTTGAATCATTTCGACCCAACGAGTCTGCCTGAGGTTGAAGTTGGGCTGAGTGAAGATGTACTTGAGGCTCTTATGATCTGTGAAGACGTCCACTTTCCTTCCCAAAAAGAGATGTCGCCATGTTAATAGAGCATGGACAACTACCACCAACTCGAGGTCGTGAGCGTGGTAGTTCTTTTCGTTGGGCTTCAACTGGCGAGAGGTATAAGCCACAACTTTCTTCTCTTGCATTAACATAGCACCGAGACCTTGTAGGGAAGCATCACAGAAAACTTCAAATGGTTTGGATTCATCAGGAGGAGTCAAAACAGGAGTTGTGACTACCTTCTCTTTCAGGGTGTTGAAAGCCATGTCACATTCAAGCGTCCAGACATACTTCACATGCTTCTGGAGGAGGTTGGAAAGAGGCTTTGCAATCTTAGAGAAATTCTCAACGAATCTTCAACAATAGCTTGCAAGCCCAAGAAAGCTGCGGAGCTGCTTCACATTCTGAAGCAGTTCCCAATGCACAATTACAGACACCTTCTCAGGATTAACAGCTATGCCTTTGGCGGAGATGATATGACCAAGGTAGAGAACCTCATCGAGCAAAAACTACACTCTGGAAACTTCGTATAGAACTAATGTTCTCTGAGTTTGTCGAGTACCAATCTCAAATGCTTGGCATGATCCTCCTTGTTCTTGGATAAGACCAAAATATCATCGAGATACACTAGGACAAAATCATTTGTGTAAGGGATGAAGATGAAGTTCATCATGAAAGAGAATGTTGGAGGAGCATTGACAAGGCTGAAAGACATGACAGTATATTCATAAGAACCATAGCTTGTTCTGAATGCTGTCTTGGGGATATCTTGTTCACGAATGCGAATCTGATGATAACCCACATGGAGGTCAAGCTTGGAGAATACTTGGGCACATTTGAGTTGCTCGAATAGCTCATTGATGTTGGGAAGTGGATACTTGTTCTTTATTGTCTTCTTGTTCAATGGATGGTAGTCGACACAAAGTCGGTCCGTTCCATCCTTCTTTTTGACAAAAAGAACACCACAACCCCATGGAGAAGAACTCGGTTGGATCAGACCCATACGCTCTTGTTCATCGAGTTGTTTCTTCAGCTCCTTCAACTGTTGTGGTCCAAGCTTGTAAGGACGTTTGCAAACAGATTCCGTGCCAGGCTCAAGATCGATAACGAATTCAACTGGCCGGTGAGGAGGCATTCCTGGAAGCTCTTCTGGAAAGATGTCTTGATATTCACAAATGACTGGAATTTGAGAGATGGCATTCAACTCGCCCTTCTCATTGAGAGAAAACAGCCGAATGGTTTCATCACGAGCGGCATAGATGATCACATCCTCAGAAGAGTGTGTCAATTGAATCTTCCTGGCAGCACAATCAAGTTGAGCCTTGTGCTTAGAAAGCCAGTCCATGCCGAGAATTAGATCGCTATCTGAGTTACCAAGAACAATTGGAGAGGACAGAAATTTATATTCGCCCATCTTGATAGAAACATTTGGAACCATAGAGCTTGCGTTCATGAATTTACCCGGAGAGACAACTGATAACTGCCTAGGCAAATCTTGGAAAAGCAACTAATGTTTAGATGCAAATGGTCTTGAAATGAAACAATGTGATGCACCAGTATCAAAAAGGACTTTTGCAGGAATATCATTAACAGGAAGATTACCCATGATCACTTCTGAAGAGTCCTCTGCCTGAGCTGCATTCATCATGTTGACCTTAGCAGACTTGGAATTATGCTTGACCACTGCATTGCTGGCAGATCTCACAAGAGGAGGAGGCAGAAGACGCCTTTGGTTGAAGCATTTGTTTGCATAGTTCCCTTTCTGCTGACACTTGTTGCAAGTAACCTCTGAGAGTGAATGATGATAAGGAGCACTTGACCTTGGAGCATGAGACGGAGCTTTGTTCTGATAGCCGGGGTTGGGTGGGTGGGAAGATCCATTGCCACCTTTACTCTTCTGCTGGTAAGACTAACGGAACGGAGGAGGAGGAGGCAACCAGAACTTCTGTTGCTTAGCTGCCACTTCAGATGAAGAAGACAATTGAGTTGCATCCCTGACTCTCTTCTTAGAAGCATCGCACTTGAGCTGAGCAGCTTCTTGCTTTAGTGCCATGTTGTAGATCTAGTCGGCTCAAAAAACACGAGAGCTAGTTGCAGATCTTCTCTGAGGCCTTCTCTGAATTGATAAATCATGCTCTTCTCGTCAGGGACGTCTTTTTTAGCGAAGCGAGCAAGCCTCTGAAACATGATGTTGTATTAGTAAACAGACATGATGCCTTGCTTGAGATTGCGGAACTCCTCGCGCTTACTCTCAGCAACACTTTGTGGAATGTGGTGAGCTTTGATGTCTCGGCGGAAATCATCCCATGTAATCACACGACCTCCTCTGGAATCTTTGTATTGTTGATACCACTCCGCAGATTGGTCTTTGAGTTGGAACGAAGCAAACTTGACAAAGTCCTCAGGCCTGACATTGCTACACTCAAAATGTTTGCAGATATCCACGAGCCAGTCGTCGGCGTCTGTTGCCTCGACACAGTTACTGAAGGACTTCGTCTAGTTTCCCAGGAACTGTTTGAGGGTAGCAAACTGAGCTTGATTGTTTCCTTGCTCTTGATTTCCTTGGTTGCGCTCTTCCAAGAGTTGCAAAAGCATCTGAGTGTTGGCATTGGTGGCGGCCATGACAGCTTGCCATGCCTCCGGAGGTGGAGGTGGTGGCAGAGGTTCCGATTCTGACGCGTTGGAGGAGCCATCCCGAACAGGTTGACATCGTTAGCAGCTCGAAAGACATATATTCAAGCTGAATCAATGGATCGAAATTGTAACATATAGCCTTAACATTTGAACAAGAATGAACGAATGAATTCCAAAGTAAATCATCACACTTCCATTAAGGTTGAGAAGCCACTTAGATAAAGGTAGATGAATAAAGAAACAAGGTACAGATATGAGAAAATAATTGGGAAGGATTACCCAATCACAGACCAAATATCTACGGGAAGAAATACTAGAGCTACATGAATTCCCACCTATAAAACTACCGAAATTTTCTGGTTATGCAATCAGGTGTTGGGGATACAGGGAAAGCATAATATCTCACCCAAAATTAGCAAATCCTACATCCAGTTGTGTTGGGGATATTACTATTAGTTATGACCCGCCCAGGAGGGGCCGGGTCAGCCCCAATGGCGGGTTACACAAGAAGCCCAGTAAACATTCAAGATTATAGTTTATTAAATCTTATAGAAGGCCCAAAGGCCTGAAGGTTGTCTAAGGCCTGATATTGTGAACCGCCGTATGTAAGGAAAGACTTGTAAAGAAAGGCATGTAAAGGAAGTCACCGAGCCGGACACGATTATGAGCCGGCCGGCACTCTGTAGGCCACCAGGCGTCAACCCATGTATATAAGGGGACGACCCGGTGGCGGCTAAGGACAAGAAACAACAAGTCGATAACCAAGCCGGCGAGTTGAGCCTCTTGGAGATCGAAATCCCAGCAATACCAATCCCAACTAGACGTAGGCTTTTACCTTCATCGTAAGGGGCCGAACTAGTATAAAACCCTCTCGTGTCCTTTGTCCCGATTAACCCCTTTAAGCTTCCTAGTGTGATGGCCCTACGACTAAGTCCTTGCTCTAGGACATCTGCCGTGACAATTCCACGACAGTTGGCGCCCACCGTGGGGCCGGCGCACAGTGGATTTGAGTTCTTGAAGGACAACTTCGAAGGGCTCAAGGGGTACGCTATGGGCCGGATGACCAAGAGTCGTCGCGGCAAGTTCTACATCGACGACGAAGGCTGGGGCCCGGAGGCCGGCTTAATTGAGTATGGATACCGGGTCCCCTTCGGTGGAATTCACGTCTTCATAGGCCGGATTGGCGAGTCAGGTCCTGAGCCGGACGTCCACACCAACCTCATCGAAACGACTCGGCGCACGAGGACCACCCGTGTTCAATCTTCCGTGAAGCATGCCTTCATAGGCAGCGTCCACGGCGGTGAATACTCTGAAGGATCGGTGGAGGGCGGTGAGACGGCCGTCTGTTCTGATACTGCTTCATCAACGGGGGAGACAGACTCTTTGTACGAACTGCAGGACGGCATGCTCGGGGGCTGTTCCGATGGCAGCAGTATTCCGGACCCTCTTGAGCCGCCGAATTGGGCCGGAGTCTTCATGGCAGGGACACAGCCCGGGCAGAACTCTACAGCAGCAGCGACAACAGCTACCAGGTCGGCCGCAGCCGGGTCAGGAGACCCCGCGCGCCCCTGGCTCAGATCTTGATGGACCTCATCGATAAACTGACGACTCTGTTGACTGCCGTGGTAGAGCCGGCGGATAAAGCCCAGCATGACGCAGAGGTGGCACGCGTACGTGAAGAGATGGTGCAAGCTAAAGAAAATCTAGCCGCAGAGGAAGTCAGGATGGCAGCAGAGCGGACAGATTTGGACGTTCGTGCTCAACAGCTTCAAGCGGAGACCTTCCGGCTCTCGGTGGATCTGAACGCGTCGAACGAGGTCATGAGCAGGAGGCATCAGAAAACCCAATCACGTCTGCCTCTGATGCTCGATCCTAGGAATCTTTTTCACACACCAGGAGCCGGGGGAAGTAACCCGCCGGAGGCACCCCGGATTACAACACCCGGCGCACCGGTCCAGCTGCGCGCCATGGATCCACTTCGTATAATTACCGCTCCGCCTCATTACATCCCCACGCCATCGAGTCACTTCTCCAACCCTTTGGAAAACCTCATCGCAGCATTGGCTCGTCTGGCGGCTCTTTCGATGGAAGGTGTCTCACTGGCGGCAATTGAAACACGAAGGGTAAGAGAACTTCTTCAAACAGCTCTAGCGCAGCAGGATGCATACTCCTACAATCGAGACGGGATCCATTCAACTCCTCGCCCAAGCCGGAGCCCAAGTTACAGTAGGCATATGGAATCCGCAGATATGTCAAGCAATGCTCAACGCCACAACCGGCCATACAGGCATGAGCCGGTGCGGGCTGGAGACCTTAACTTGGCAAATCAGGAGATGATTCATCAAGAGGCGGAACGAGCAGTTCAAATGGCAGCAGATCAAGCGGCTCATCAAACTTTTCCGGCTTATCCAGCAACCTCGGTCGAGGCAGGAGTGGCCACAAGAACCGGAGGCGTTCCTTGCTTGGTGTCAGCCATACGTAATGAGTGTTTGCCAAAGGACTTTAAGGAGCCTCGTAAGGTACCTAATTACACAGCCGACTTACAGCCCGGAGCTTGGATTGAGAGTTATGAGATGGCTATGGAGTTATTGGAGGTCAGCAATGCAGCAATGGCCAAGTATTTCACTATGATGTTGGATGGAACAACTCATACTTGGTTGAAGGGATTGCCACCCAATTCTATCGGCTCATGGGCGGAGTTGAAGGCCCGGTTCATCCAGAACTTTAAAGACACGTGTAAGAAGCCTATGTCGATTGTGGACCTGACCAATTGCAAGCAGGAGGATGGTGAATCCACAACCCATTGGGTGCGCCGGGTCAAGGAGATAATACATTCATCTGATAAGATGGATGCCGTCTCAGCGGTCTTGATGTTAGAGAAAAATTGCCATTTTGAATCTCTGAAGCAGAAGCTGGGGCGGCTCAAGCGTGACTGTAATGACATGGGAATGTTGATGGCGGCTCTCGTCAAGTATGCTGATTCTGATACTACCAATGACCCGGTGTCTGACGAAGAAAAGGCAACAAAGGGAAAGAAGAACGGCAATGGCAAGGGTCACCTGCATAACCCGGTGAATCAAGGAGGTAATAAACGTAAGGCTGATGAGTTTGTTGCTAACACCAATGCACAGAGTGGAAATCAACGGCGCAAGGGCAGACAGCCCCCTCGGTCGGGCGGATCAGATCCCACCCTTGAGTAATTATTGAATGAGCCTTGTCCAAAACACGAAACCCGGGAGAAGCCAGCCACCCACCTATGGAAAGATTGTACGATCATGAAGGCGTTTAAAAATTCAAACACGTTTGATGGAGGTCACAGCCTAGGTGGCGGCTCAGGTGGAGGCGGTTTCCATGGCCCGAGCGCTGGCTTAGGTGGAGGAGGATTCCATGATCAGGGCCATCCTGGTAACCAAGGAGGGTATAATCCGCAACCCGGCCAAGGTAATCAGCAGCAGCAGTCCAGATATCAGAGCAATCCGAAGCAGCTGAATAGTGGGCAATACCATGTATTCACCACTAGCTTATGTAAGAGAGACCAGAAACTTCATAAGAGGGCCGTCAATGCCGTTGAGCCAGCAGTTCCACGTTACTTACGATGGTTCGAGCAGCCTATTGTGTGGACCAGAGAGGATCACCCACCACGGGTCGATAATCCGGGTCACTTGGCTTTGGTGGTGGTACCTCAGGTTGGTGGATACAAATTCACTAAAGTACTCATGGATGGAGGTAGCAGCATCAACATCCTCTATTATGAGACGTTCCGCCAGATGGGATTGACTGATAAGAGTCTTAAACAATCCAACACTATTTTTCACGGTGTGGTTCCTGGAAAGTCGGCATACCCAGTGGGTAAGATTGAACTAGAAGTAGCCTTTGGGGATGAGTATGGCTCCAGAGAAGAAAAATTAACCTTTGAGGTGGTTAAGATCAATAGCCCGTATCATGCTCTGTTTGGACGGCCGGCTTATGCCAAATTCATGGCTCGGCCGTGTTATGTGTATTTGCAGCTTATAAGGGCACCATCATAGTACACGGGAGCCATAAAATAGCCTTGGAGTGTGAAGATGGTGATGCTGCCTATGCTGAATCTTTCTGTGCAACAGAGGAGTTAAAATTTTACAAAGATCATGTTGACCCGGTAGACATGACATCATTAAAGAAACAAACAACAGAGCATGAGCGGGTGTTGAAGTTCAAATCAGCTGATGACACCAAGATGGTTGACTTTGTGTATGGCGACTCATCCAAGCAGTTCATCATCAGTGCTAACTTGGATCCAAAATAGGAAAGCGCGCTCATCGAGTTCATCCATGAGAACCAGGACATCTTCGCATGGAAACCTTCAGACATGCCGGGTGTCCTAAGAGAACTCGCTGAGCACACTCTCAATATTGATCCAAAGTTTAAACCTGTCAGACAATTTCTCTGATGGTTCAATGAAGAAAGGCACAAGGCCATTGGAGAAGAGGTGGCCTAGCTTTTGGCAGCTGGGTTCATTATAGAAGTCTTTCAACCAGAGTTGTTAGCCAACCCGGTGCTTGTACTCAAAAAGAATGGCACCTGGCGTATGTGTGTGAATTACACTGATCTAAACAAGGCTTGTCCGGCTGATCCTTTTGCCCTCCCCCATACTGATCAGATCATTGATGCTACGGCGGGTTGCGCACGTTTGTGTTTCTTGGATGCTTATTCCGGTTATCATCAGATCAAGATGGTGGTCAAGGATCAGGAGAAGACGGCTTTTATCACTCCTTTTGGAGCTTTCTGCTATGTGTCTATGCCTTTTGGGCTTAAGAGTGCCCAGGCGACTTACCAACGGTGTCTGCAGAATTGTCTTCACGATCAAATTGGGCGTAATGTTCATGCTTATGTGGATGATATAGTGGTAAAATCCAGGAAGGAAGAAACCTTGGTCACAGATCTGAAAGAGACTTTCGATAATCTCCGGGTCTACAAAATGATGCTTAACCCGACCAAGTGTGTTTTTGGAGTCCCAGCCGTCAACCTGTTGGGTTTTTTGGTGTCTAACCAAGGTATTGAGGCTAACCCAGAGAAAATCAAGGCAATTACATCCCAGGCCAAACCAACATGCATCAATGACGTTCAACGACTGGCGGGCCATATTGCTGCTTTGAGCCCGTTCATAAGCCGGTTAGGGGAGAAGGCAATGCCTCAGTATCAGATGATGAAGAAAACAGATGATTTTGTTTGGAGCGATGTTGCAGACTCTTCTTTTGAAGATCTGAAGACACAGCTTGCTGAGCCGCCGGTCCTGGCTACTCTAGTCGAGAAAGAGCCGCTGCTGTTATACGCGGCCGCCAACTCACGAGCTGTTAGTCTGGCTATTGTGGTGGAGCGCAAGGAGGCTGGCAAGGAGCATCCGGTTCAATGGCCGGTTCACTACGTCAGTGAGGTGCTAATTGAATCCAAGCAACGATATCCACATTGGCAGAAACTCGTATATGCGGTGTTCATGGCAAGCCGGAAGCTTAAGCATTTTTTAGGGACATCCAAGCCACTGGGTGAGTCGCCAAGTGGGCAATTGAGCTTGGGTCTCATGGGTTGAAGTATGTTCCACGTACTGCGATCAAATCTCAAGCATTGGTTGACTTCATTAATGACTGGACAGAGATGCAGATGCAAGAAGAGAAACCAGACAACACGTATTGTACTATTCATTTTGATGGGTCCAGACAGTTGGAAGGCTCGGGGGCTGGAGTTGTGTTAACCTCTCCGCGAGGTGAAAATTTTTGTTATGTGTTACGGTTGATGTTTCCTTGCACTAACAACACAGCAGAGTATGAAGCCTTGCTCCATGGTCTTCGAGTGGCAAAAGAGATGAGTTTGAGCCGGGTCAGATGTCTTGGCGACTCAGATTTAGTGGCTCAACAGGTATCAGGCAAATGGGATTCCAAGGACCCTCTCATGGCGGCTTATCCCCGGGAGGTTGACACTGTTGCAGGGCATTTTAAAGGTTATCATGTGGAGCACATTGACCGTCGAAAGAACGAAGCGGCTGATGCTTTAAGCCGGTTGGGGCTCAGCGTAAGCCGTTACCTCCTAACACCTTTTTGGATGTTTTGCATAACCCGTCTGTCAAGTTGCCCACAGAAGAAGATTTAGCTGTTCCTGACCCGGAGGCGCAGTTGGTAGCGGCTCTTCACGTCATCCCAGATTGGACAATGCCGTTCTTGGCTTACATGACCCGGGGAGAGTTGCCAGCGGATGAGACCCTGGTTCGACAAATAACCCGGCGGTCTAAGTCAATGACGATTTTGGATGGAGAATTATACCATCGCAGTGTCAATGGAGCGTTTCAGCGGTGTGTTTCCCCC
This sequence comes from Triticum urartu, assembly GCF_056163025.1. Taxonomy (NCBI): domain Eukaryota; kingdom Viridiplantae; phylum Streptophyta; class Magnoliopsida; order Poales; family Poaceae; genus Triticum; species Triticum urartu. The sequence continues at coordinate 140,240,213 of NC_141875.1, read as the reverse complement.
TAAGAAGGTCAAGAAATACTTCATGAGATCCATGAAGGCGATTGTGGTCATCACGCCGGGTCAAAATCTCTAGTGGCCAAAGCTTTTCGTCACGTTTTTTACTGGTTGACGGCTCACGCTGATGCAGAGGATCTAGTCAGCAGATGTGATGGATGTCAAAAGTTTGCCCGACGAGCGCATGTGCCGGCTCAAGAACTCCGGATGATTCCAATCACTTGGCCATTTGCGGTCTGGGGGCTTGACATGGTGGGACCTTTCAAAAGGTGTAAGGATAAAAAGACACATCTCTTGGCGGCAGTTGATAAATTCACTAAGTGGGTTGAGGCGGAGTCAGTGAGTAAGTGTGACGCGGCCACGGCGGTTCAGTTCATGAAAAAGGTGATCTTCCGTTTTGGTTTTCCACACAGCATTATCACTGACAATGGCACTAATCTATCCCAAGGGGCTATGGAGGAGTTTTGTCAACGTGAGCACATCCGGCTTGATGTTTCTTCTGTAGCTCATCCTCAATCCAATGGTCAAGCTGAGAGAGCAAATCAGGAAAATTTAAAAGGTCTCAAACCCCAGCTTATGGTTCCCTTACAGCGAACGCCGGGTTGTTGGGTAGAGGAATTACCCTCGGTGTTGTGGAATATCAACACCACGCCTAACTGGTCTACAGGTTACACACCTTTCTTCATGGTTTATTGAGCAGAAGCAGTGTTGCCTAGTGACATCCGTCATGACTCGCCCCATGTGGCGGCTTATGTTGAAGCTAATAATGAACAAGCCAGACATGATGCACTTGACTTGTTGGATGAAGAAAGAGATTTAGCAGCGGCTCGATCAACAATTTATCAACAGGACCTGCGCCGTTATCACAGCCGCCGGGTCAAATCCAGGACTTTTCAGGAAGGCGACCTGGTGCTCCGGCTCATCCAGGATCTGTCAGATGCACACAATTTATCCCCACCTTGGGAAGGACCCTTTGTGGTCAGCAAGAACTTAAACAACGGGTCGTATTACCTCATTGACGTTCGAGAACACAAAGATTCACGTAAGTCGGAGGAGGAGACCCGCCGGCTGTGGAACATTGCTCAACTTCGGCCATACTACACCTGAGCTACCGGCTCTCATCATGTACATACTTTAACATTGCATACACCATGATAAGTAATAAAGTAAGACCATCGGTCTCTTTTCTTTTCAAAGATTATGCATCTTTGTTATTTCTTATTCTCAAATGACTATTAAGGAGCTGATCATATTTGAATCAAGTCTAACCTTTTTTGGTACGGCTTGTGATTGTATTCGAATCTAACTACAATTATCATGGTCACTTGGGGGCTTCCTGTTCAAACATAGGTCGTATTTGAACCAAAGGGAACATAGATGTCGTAACCCTCTTGATCGGCTCAAGGCCAAACTCACTAGGGGGCTTCTTGATCGTATCCGAATATAGCTTAACCCCTTTTGGGTCCGACTTGGATCGTATTCGAATCAGGGTCCTTAAAAACCACTCAAGGTCATTTAGGGGCTTCCTGTTCAAACATAGGTCGTATTCGAACCAAAGAGAACATAGCTGTCGGTACCCTCTTGATCGGCACAACGCCACAGCCACTAGGGGCTATATGGTCGTATTCAAACCTTAGCTTAACCCCTTTGGTCTGGTTTACTGATCGTATTCGAATCAAAAGCCACCAACCTTTAAATATAAGGTTAAATCATACTTGTTAACTGTTATTTGCCTTTGAGTTTCTTGTTGCAAATAATTAGCATGATCTTCTTTGCCGGTTTGTCTATTTGACAACATGGCTACCAAGGTATAACGATCATTGAAGTATTCAAAGGTATTGATTTCTCAGAAAGATTGAGTTATCGGCTTCATTACTCGGGTTACTCAAGCCGGTGGTCTAAGGATCAAAGGTACAAGTATGGCTATTATTTATATATAATTGCCTGTTGCATTAACTAAAGAGTTAGTTTCAGCCCTTGTCCTTTATTTATATCGGCTTTCTGTTTTTCTATTATGATAAACATATTGGATATAAGCCGGCTGTTTTAACCCGTTCGATTCTAAGCCGCCAGGCCAGTCTTTTCTTGTCTCTACAGGGTACAGATTTAAAGTGTTGCAGAAACGATCATCAAATATAATGCATATATTTCCATCAGGAAACACGGAGTCACATACAGTGTTTTATGCACGATGGCATAAGCAAGGCATTCAGTGTTTTCACAGCTAAACTATTACACGGCTTTTTATAAGCCAAATGAAGATGGTTATTATTCCTCCCTCGCCGGTTCACCGCCCTCTGTTGGCTGGAAGTTGGGTTTTGATCAGTCAAAACCATTCAGGCAACAAATTCTGCTTCATCATCGATAAGGCCTGCCGGGTCAACCTCCTGGAAAAATGTGTTTTCTCTTACAGGCGGGATCAAATCCGTCACCTTGTATGAGGGAGTCGCCATCTTCTTATTTTCAGCATCAAAACCCGGCCGGTATTTGTCAATATTGGTGTCATCTGCAAGGGTAGTTGCCTGAGGTCGGACTCCGTGCACGCAGGCCATGGAGTCATCCTGCTCAAAAGGAGAACCATCTTCCTTCATGGTGGGATAGCCTCTGGCCACGTCCGCCGGGTCTAGGTCTGGCACCCAAGCCTTTCACTCAGGGTAGTCAAAGCTCCAGCTCGCGCACAGGAGCATTTCACTTCTTGAAACCTGGCAGGTAGGATTGACAGTTTCTTCAGGACATCGCTAAGCCGGTTGGGTCCTTGGTTGGCAGGAGAGATGGCGGCAAGAGCCCACTGTGAGCCAATATACAGTTATTCTACCAAAGTATACACTGCCTTCAGTTTAATCAAAGGGTCTTGTCTTAGATTTTTGCTTCGAGGGCCTGCACATATTTTATACACAAAGTCAGCTTATACTCCGGATCAGCAAAAAGCACACAAAATTAAAGTCGGACGGCTTACCAAAGATGGCAGCCACCATTTGAGACACCCGGCCCTTTAAACCATTTAGCTCTGTTCAAATCTCTTCAAGGGTTGTTTCGGCCTTCTCAGCACGTTGGGTCAAAAAGCGTTTTTTCCTCTTCCCAAGTTTTCTTCTTGGCAGCGAAGCTGGTCTTTAAATTTTCTGTCTCAGAGAGACTTATTTGCAGTTTGGAGTTAGCAGATTTGATTTCTGCCGCCTGACTCGCTAGCCGGGTCTTCGCATCAGTCAATTGCGAGTTCAATTCAGATAAGGCATTCTGCAAAATATTCAGATGAGCCAAGATTTTTCTTCAAGTTCAAAAATCAAGATTCAAGTCTCAAGTACTTTAAAAAAAACCACTTGACACTTGGGGGCTAATGTATGCCTGACGGTGTCCTGGACTAGGGGGTACTCACCACGTCATCTTCCGATCTGTTAGATTGGGCCGAGGACCCCAATGGCCATATACCCATGGGCTAGTTCGGACAGCTGCCGCATACAAGGAAGATTCCACAAGACTTGGCGATCAAGACAAGGACTCCTCCCCACCGGCGTATTCGGCTAGGACTCTAGTTATCCTAGGCCTTTGGTGCATTATATAGACCGAGGCCAGGCTAGTCGATAGATCATACACAACATACAATCATACCATAGGTTAGCTTTTAGGGTTTAGTGTAACACCCTCGATGCGACTATAGCTCCCACGTGTCGAGGCACGACTTAGAGACATAATCGCATTGAAGGCATATGTCGCAAGTTAGGCAATCTTCATAACATCCCATGTAATATAAATAATAAAGGGGAGATAACATAGTTGGCTTACACTCACCACGTCAATCAAGTACATAAATAACATTACATCATCCAAACACTCATGGCACGACTACGGCGCCAAAATAAAAGAGAACCCAACATGCGACACGGTCCCGATCACCCCCAACTGGGCACCACTACTAATCATCAGGAAAAGAAACATAGTAACGTTGAGAGTCTTCGTCGAACTCCCACTTGAGCTCAAGCGCGTTTCCTGGAGCGGAATCATCAGGCCCTGCATCTGGTGTAATAGTAATCTATGAGCCACAGGGACTCAGCAATATCGCACCCTCGCGATCAAGACTATTTAAGCTTATAGGTATGGCAAGGTAAATATGTGGAGCTGCAGCTAGCGACTAGCATAATATGGTGGCTAACTTATTTGCAAAAGAGAGCGAGAAGAGGAGGCAAAGCGCGAGCGAGAGACTAGAGAGCAACCTGCGCAAACATTACTCCAACACCGTGTCCACTTCCCGGACTCCGCCGAGAAGAGGCCATCACGGTAACACACTCAGTTGATTCATTTTAATTAAGTTAAGGTTCAAGTTATCTACAACGGGACATTAACAAATTCCCATCTGCCCATAACCGCAGGCACGGCTTTCGAAAGTTCAATTCCCTGTAGGGGAGTCCCAACTTAGCCCATGACAATCTCTCACGGTCAACGAAGGAATAGACCTCCTCCCAAGACGATCCGATCAGACTCGGTATCTCGGTTCTTCAAGACACTTCGACAGGTTAAAACAAGACCAGCAACACCGCCCGAATGTGCCGACAAATCTCGATAGGAGCTGCACATATCTCTTTCTCAGGCCACACTCAGATTGTCCTAGGTACGGGTAGGCCAGCCCAGAGTTTCCCCTGGTGGCCACCGGCAGCTGACAGGTGGACCAACACTCGGAGGAGCACTGGCCCGGGGGGTTTAAAATAAGATGACCCTCGGGCTTCGGAAACCCAAGGGAAAAAGAGGCTAGGTGGGAACTGGTAAAACCAAGGTTGGGCATTGCTGGAAAAGCTTTAATCAAGGCGAACTATCAAGGGGTTCCCATTATAACCCAACGGCGTAAGGATCGCAAAATCCGGGAACATAACACCGATATGACGGAAACCAGGGCGGCAAGAGTGGAACAAAACACTAGGCGAGAGGCCGAGCCTTCCACCCTTTACCAAGTATATAGATGCATTAAGATAACAAGGTAATATAATGATATCCCAACAAGTAAATAGATGTTCCAACAAGGAACGGCCTTCAATCTTCACCTTTAAGTAGCAACGCTATAAGAGGGGCTGAGCAAAGCGGTACATAGCCAATCAACGGTTTGCTAGGAACATGGTGGGTTAGAGGTTTTGACATGGAAATTTGGGAGGCTTGAAAGCAAATGGTAGGCGTCGTAGCATTGGCATAGCAAAAGAGCGAGCAAACTAGCATAACAAAGATAGTAGTGATTTTGAGGGTATGATCATCTTGCCTGCACAGTTGTCAGAGTTGACTGGATCCTCGAAAGCAAACTCAATGGGCTCCTCGTTAGCGAACTCGTCTCCCCGCGCTACCCAAACAAGACAAACAAGCAACAAAGACACAATCAACCACGTGCAAGGATCAAACAATATGATGCAAACATGGTATGCTATGCAGGATGAAATGCGGGATGCATATGCAAGATATGACAGGAAATGCAAGAACCTGGCCTCAACTTGGAAATCCAAGTATGCCACTGGAAAGATGAGATGAAATCACTTAAAAACGATATAAAGAATATGACACCGCAGCAGAGAGATGGCAAGCGATTCAAATATGACACCGGTCTGCGATTTACAGCAAGTAGGCATCTAAATGCAATGAGATGAACATGCTACAGCACCCAAACATGACAGCTAAAAACATGGCAGGGAAGCATTCATGATGCTTAACAAAAGTCTAGCACTGAGCTATGGCCAATTCATCCATTAACAGGTTCAAACAAGCATGGCAAAAATGCATATGACAAACAGATCTCAGACTTGGTGAAATTAACACTTGTCTGGAATTTCAAATCAGGTAGCACACTTCGGAGCAACAAAACTAGATGCTACAGGACCTGAACATGGCAAAGTAAAGTATGGCATGGAGCCACTCAAAGAGCTTAACAAAAGTCCCTTAGTGACCTTGAGCCAAAAGGTATCAGAAAATACAATTGCAAGCATGTGAACATAGCAAAAACATAATCCGTTTTCAGACTTAGTGAAAACTGGAGCATGCTGAAAACAGATATCAAGTAGGCTTGTTTACGAGCTCGATGTCCTCACTACGGTGCAAGTCATGAAAAGCTAAGCATACACACATCAAGAATGCACAAAATGCAAGCTAGACATGGCAAGAACAATAACATAGCATGCACGGATCAACTACAACATCATCGGCAAAATTGCAAACAAGTTGACAATCTGCCCAGATTCACAAAGTAGCAAAAGTAGAACTCGATTGACTCAAGCTAGGGTGCTCCATAAATGCAAACAAAGACATGAATGGATAGAGAACTACAAGATTAACAAAACATCCTTACTTATCATCCTCAAAAGAGGCACGGATCACTAAGAAACAACATGAACATATGGCATCACGAGATAAACAGATCAAGGACATACTGGAAATGCTAAGTCCCTGAAAACAGAATTACCAAGTGCACCACTTTGCAAGCTTGTGCTAGTCACCACACACATCACAAAAATACATGGTTGCACCTATGGAAATATGACAAAACCCTTAACAAAACATATGTAAAGCATCAGCGCATATCATGCACACATTAATCATGGCAAAAATGACAAAAACCTAAATGGAGCAGCAGATCTGACAATTATCCCAAGTATCCCTCTTCTAACAGCATTTCGGGCATCAAGATGACCTCAAATGAAACTGATGCAATGGAATGAAATGATGTACTCTCTGAGATGAACATTTTGATATGCTATATGCATGAATCGGAGCTACGGATGCAAAGTTACGAGGCTATGAACATGGGCACTTGGATCGGAGTTTTCGGGACTTGGAAGAAATTTACCCCGCGCGGATCTAGGGTTTACTGTTCACCCGGCGCGATCTACTGTAGCAGCGGCTAATCTGAAGCTCGCCGGAGATGGCCGCGACGGCCGGAGGCGATGAGTAGGACGGCGGAGGGCGGCGGGGTCGCCGGAGAGGCGGCGGGCGGTGAGGGTCGGGCGCGGCGCCGGGTGGTGGCGCGCAGGGCGGCGGAGGCAAGGACGGCGGTGGCGGCCGTCGACGCCGAGGAGGAACGGCGGCGAGGTCTGGCCGGGCGGGACTGCGGCGGAGGCGGCGGACCGGGTCGCCGGCTCGGGAGGAGAAGGCGGCGGCGGGCGCGGGAGCGGCGGCCCGGGAGGCGGCGCGGGAGGGCCGGCCTCGGGCCCGTGCGGGCCGCGGCGGCGGCGGTGGCCGGGTGCCACGTGGCGGGCGGAGACAGGCCAGGGGGAGCGGGGCGGACACGTCCGTCGGTGGGATTTTTGTTCGGCGGCGGCGGCGAGGGGATTTTTAGGGTTTCAGACGAGGGGGATCCGGATTTTCGGGAGGGGGTGTATATATAGGCATATAGGGAGCTAGCAGAGTCCAAACGAGGTGCGGTTTTCGGCCACGCGATCATGATCGAACGATCTAGAAGATGGAGAAGGCTTAGGTGGGTTTTGGGCCAAATTGGAGGGGTGTTGGGCTGCAACACACACGAGGCCTTCTCGGTCCCTCGGTTAACCGTTGGAGTAACAAAACTAGATGCTACAGGACCTGAACATGGCAAAGTAAAGTATGGCATGGAGCTACTCAAAGAGCCTAACAAAAGCCCCTTAGTGACCTTGAGCCAAAAGGGATCAGAAAATACAATTGCAAGCATGTGAACATAGCAAAAACATAATCAGTTTTCAGACTTAGTGAAAACTGGAGCATGCTGAAAACAGATATCAAGTAGGCATGTTTACGAGCTCGATGTCCTCACTACGGTGCAAGTCATGAAAAGCTAAGCATACACACATAAGGAATGCACAAAATGCAAGCTAGACATGGCAAGAACAATAACATAGCATGCACGGATCAACTACAACATCATCGGCAAAATTGCAAACAAGTTGACAATCTGCCCAGATTCACAAAGTAGAAAAAGTAGAACTCGATTGACTCAAGCTAGGGTGCTCCATAAATGCAAACAAAGACATGGATGGATAGATCACTACAAGATTAACAAAACATCCTTACTTATCATCCTCAAAAGAGGCACGGATCACTAGGAAACAACATGAACATATGGCATCATGAGATAAACAGATCAAGGACTTAGTGGAAATGCTAAGTCCCTGAAAACAGAATTACCAAGTGCACCACTTTGCAAGCTTGTGCTAGTCACCACACAGATCACAAAAATACATGGGTTGCACCTATGGAAAGATGACAAAACCCTTAACAAAACATATGTAGAGCATCAGGGCATATCATGCACACATTAATCATGGCAAAAATGACAAAAACCTAAATGGAGCAGCAGATCTGACAATTATCCCAAGTATCCCTCTTCTAACAGCATTTCGGGCATCAAAATGAACTCAAATGAAAATGATGCAATGGAATGAAATGATGTACTCTCTGAGATGAACATTTTGATATGCTATATGCATGAATCGGAGCTACGGATGCAAAGTTACGAGGCTATGAACATGGGCACTTGGATCAGAGTTTTCGGGACTTGGAAGAAATTTACCCCGCGCGGATCTAGGGTTTACTGTTCACCCGGCGCGATCTACTGTAGTAGCGGCTGATCCGAAGCTTGCCGGAGATGGCCGCGGCGGCCGGAGGCGACGAGGAGGACGGCGGAGGGCGGCGTGGTAGCCGGAGAGGCGGGGAGGCGGCGGGCGGTGAGGGTCGGGCGCGGTGCCGGGTGGTGGCGCGCAGGGCGGCGGAGGCAAGGACGGCGGTGGCCGCCGTCGACGCCGACGAGCAATGGCGGCGAGGTCCGGTCGGGCGGGACTGCGGTGGAGGCGGCGGACCGGGTCGCCGGCTCGGGAGGAGAAGGCGGCGGCGGGCGCGGGAGCGGCGGCCCGGGAGGCGGCGCGGGAGGGCCGGCCACGGGCCCGTGCGGGCCGCGGCGGCGGCGGTGGCCGGGTGCCACGTGGCGGGCGGAGACAGGCCAGGGGGAGCGGGGCGGACACGTCCGTCGGTGGGATTTTTGTTCGGCGGCGGCGGCGAGGGGATTTTTAGGGTTTCAGACGAGGGGGATCCGGATTTTCGGGAGGGGGTGTATATATAGGCATATAGGGAGCTAGGAGAGTCCAAACGAGGTGCGGTTTTCGGGCACGCGATCGTGATCGAACGATCTAGAAGATGGAGAAGGCTTAGGTGGGTTTTGGGCCAAATTGAAGGGGTGTTGGGCTGCAACACACACGAGGCCTTCTCGGTCCCTCGGTTAACCGTTGGAGTATCAAACGAAGTCCAAATGATACGAAACTTGACAGGCGGTCTACCGGTAGTAAACCAAGGCCGCTTGGCAAGTCTCGGTCCAATCCGGAAATGTTTAATCCCCACACATGAAAGAAAGGTAGAAATGACCACCGGAGGAGAACGAAGCACCGGAATGCAAAACGGACAACGGGGAAAATGCTCGAATGCATGAGATGAACACGTATGCAAATGCAATGCACATGATGACATGATATGACATGCATGACAACGACAACAACACACGGAGACAAAGACCCGACTCCGAGAAAAATAAAATAACTTAACGCCGAAATAGCAAGAGTTGGAGTACAAATTGGGAAAGTTACATCCGGGGTGTTACATTTAGCTTCTCTGATCTCGTGGTAGATCTACTCTTGTACTACCATATCATCAATATTAATCAAGCAGGACGTAGGGTTTTACCTCCATCAAGAGGCCCTGAACCTGGGTAAAACATTGTGTCCCTTGTCTCCTGTTACCATCTGGCCTAGACGCACAGTTGGGGACCCCCTACCCGAGATCTGCCGATTTTGACACCGACATTGGTGCTTTCATTAAGAGTTCCGCTGTGTGTTCGGCAAAAGGTTGATGGCTCGCCTGCAGATCAACTCCGCCCTACCTCCAATCGCCATGTTCGGATGAGGGCCTTTATAAACATCAACTCCGATCTTTATCAAGATCATGGAGGAATCATCCAGGGAGCCTGGGGGCTCAACGTCAACATTGCCCGCGGGCAACCGTGCTGTTTTTTTGGGCAGCAAAATTGTGTCCGCCGCCACCGCCTCCTCAAGTATCTTTTGGCGATCGCTTTGGTGGAAGTGTGCGGAATTGAGTCTACAACAACCCTGAAAAATTTCGTCGAGTTCAGATGGAGGAATCTCTAGCAATCCACGATATACCGGAGCCCTGTCAAATCTGGACGGGAATTTGTATGAGTTTAGGGCGTGGTGTCCAGCTTCTAGCTCGGACGTCCTTTGGAAGATCCAACCGTTGAACGGCTGCGGAATCCCCATATCTACCACCCATCCAAATTTCAGCTCAATCCGACGGTTCAAACTCCGGGAACCTCCCGATGAGTGGACCAATTTTCGAATCTGTTTTCTGCACGAATACGGATCCGACCCGAATTCATGTTTCTTTATGAACGTGATATTGGACAACCTTTTTAAGGAATTTTATTCTATGTTATTGTGCGTTGTTTTTAAACACGTACCCATAAAATTTTAAGCCTCCTCTGAGGTAATCTTAACCATCACGCTGGTGTCAAACCAGTCCGGCAGTATTGCTCCACGGCTGCCGACCTGCGCTAGACACATCGCCGCTTTATGGAGCCGAGCTCAACTTATTCCGATCATCATCTCAGCAAGCCGAACAAGAGTCCGGCATCGCGAAGGATAAATCATCACCAACATCGCCGCCCCATGGATTACACGGAGCGAGCATACCGGCATCGCCGCATGGTCGCTTCATCAAGCTGGCATCGACCACGTCACGACCTGCATCGGCAGGGCCGCACTATTGCTTCTTCAAGCTGGTGTCCATCACGCCGACCTACTTCGACTCATCGGCTGACATCGAGGCTTCAACATCTCGATTGGATCGGGGGCTTCACCATCTCTTCATCAACCTACTCCGGACACTTCGGCGTCACTAGCCGACTAGCTCCGTCACGTTAGCTGGACCGAGGGCTTTGCCTCGGCGAGCCAACCTTTGCCAGCATTGCCATGCTATCGTTTTATAGCCCATCAGGCAACGGGTGTGTGGATCGAGTCCCAATTTTGAGAATCACCTTCCTTCGGATTGCTGCAACAAATAAACCAGGTGCTATTAATCCCAGTATTTTTTGCTTGTTTGGGTTCATTTTTCCCAAGGAATTATTACTTTGGTTTGTCCATCATATGTACACAGGCCTATCAAATGGTGGCTGCATTAACGACAGTCGCATGGCGGTTCGGTCAGTTTTCGTACATAGTGCGGCGAACGCCGCATCCGGAGCTCGGAATGACCTGTGAATTCAGGCTGTGCCATGCCTTTACCGCATCTCGCCGACGCCTTGCATCGACATTGACTTTGGCGCCAGGCCATATTTCTTTTATTACTCACTTTGCATAAATTATTTATTATGCAACGATTCTTTTAATTATCATTATTACTATTATCTCCGGTTTGCACTATTTTTTGTGCACAGGAAAATGATCTGGGGACTTCGGTGTCACTCTGCTGGTCTGCATTGACCGTGCTATGTCACCACTTCGGCGTGTCGAGCTCTCTGCTCCGCCACCTCGGGACCGGCTTGGGGGATGGAACCTTGTCCCGCATCAAGCTCGGACCGCGTCATCAATACTGAACACATTAACCAGCTAAGTCGCTTTCATGCTCAAAGTTTTAATTTCTCTTGTGTTCGGTCCGACCAAGCATTATACTTTTTTGGAAAAAAGTTGCTTGTAAAAAATTTCCTTGTCCAAACTTTGTTTGTGACGCATAAATTCAAATACCCAATTCATTTGGGGGCTTCCTTCATGAAGCTTTTCCTCTTGCACATGATTATACTTGTACGGCTTCGTCACTTGTTTGTTTATTACGCCACAATATGCACCATATTGACTTAAGCGATTTGCAAGCTGGGTTGCCTCGCTCCTGTGTTTACACCTACGTTCCCGATTGTTTGGCTAGGGAGTAAAGGGAGCACCTCTACGATTGTCATGATCGGGTCATCCGAGCCGGACCTCATAATGGGTGAAGCCGAAAGCTAGCGCTCTTATAGTTTTCAATGATGGTCGGCACACAACGGAACTCATGAGTACAAAAAATCTATTGCACAAGTCTCATAATAACAATGAGCACCGAACAAAGGTATCGGTGGGGGTACTACTTTCTTCGAAGATGCTTCTTACACTTCGCAGTAATATAGCATAAGTTCCCTGAGCGCGCTTTGTCTGTTACAGCCTTATGGCCTGATTGCCTGGTCCTTGGAAACACCGTCGATATTCTCGACAGATGGAGTACATAATACTTTTCAGTCCTTGACCGAAGAGGGAGAAGCCGACGGTCGGCTAAGACGCGTTTAAAGTTCCGTTGAACATAGATATGATATAAGTACTTCGGTACATGCAATCATTCTTTTACCCAAGTCACTTGGGGGCTCTTAAATTTATATGAGCCGTTTTATGATAAGTGTTCTTCTTCTTAGTCGTTGCAAAGTTTATTATTATTATTATTATTATTATCTATCACTCCTTTTTTCGACATGAGCATGTGGTCACTAGCCGGGGAGCCTAATTTCTCTCTCAAAACTGCTAGAGTTTAGTTCGCTAAACTGGCCTAATGAGAAGTACTCCGTCCTCGGGATAGGAGGCTGAAGACGTAGGCTGACCCGCTTGAAGTCTTGAGATAAGATGTACCATGTTAATGCACGACGGACGCACTTCTTTTTCTAATGCTAATTTTTGGATTGGCACCGAACACTTGATCTTCTTCGGACATCAAGTTTTTACTGACGTTTTTTGGTTTTCCAAGCTTATGGCACTTTTAAACTATTTGTGTGTTTTCAGCACAAGTCTCGCAGTGCAACATCGGACACCTTTAGAGATTTGGCAAAAACATTCTCGGATATTGCTATATATGCATCGGTTTTGAATTGTGTCTTCGGTCAATGGTTGGGTTGTTCGGCTCCTGCGCTTGCCTCCTACGTTCCACTTTGTTCGGCTAGGTGTGCAAAGGGAGAACCACTGCGATTGTGCTTCCAGCTCACATGGTTAAGCACCTCAGTGGAGAAAGCCGAAAACTGACTGTCACAATAAATGTAAACTGGTCAGCGATCCGATGACGGTGTTAAATGAAGGGCCATTCATAACAATGGCCGAAGTGTTTACGGCTTGACCTCGACTGTCCCCGAACACTACCGGGGGCTATTAACTGGCCTCCCAAACTAAATCCTCGATATTTTGCTCTTACATTCGAGCTAAGGTTTCATGATCATGCTTAGCATGACAACCCAAAGAAAGGAACCGATAGCGGGACTATTTTCTTTGGAAGACATTTCTTCTGTTAAACAATAATATAACATATCTCTCTGCGTACCTTTGTTTATCAAACCGTATGGCCAGATTGCCTTGTTTATTGTAAATCTTTGCCCTCATAAAGGCTTTATAAAGTAGGACAAACTCTCCTCGGCTACTAGCCGAGGAGGTGGAAGCTGATGGTCGGTCAACAAAGTTTTGTACAATGCGGATCCGAGCATTAATGATGTAAAGTACTAGGATACATAGAGTCATTACACATAATTTGTGATTTTACTATGGATATCGATCCTTAATTCGGCCACCCATGCCCGCATTAAGGGTCGGGGGCTACTGGGCTTCGGGCTTATTATTTACAAATATTAAAGGGCACATTGATCCCCTGATCTGGTGTTGCCACCCGACTAGTGTCTCGGGGGCTACTGCATTGCCTATTCAATGCAGAAAATTTCAAGTGCAATACAGTTTCCGAGGAGATTTTGATTCTCAGGTTGGTCAGCCGCACCCAACTTGAGTCTCGAGGACTGAGCACGCCGCTTTTTCTGTCCCGAAGTATTCTGCCGAGCTAGGACTTGATCCTCAGACCAACTTTGCAAATCAACCTGAGTCTCAGCGGCTACTGGGATCAACGGTCTTATGTAATGCTTCATGTGCATCTCGGGTTTTAGACCGATACCGACCTTGAGGGCTACTGGCAATATATCTCGGCAGAGAATAAATTGCACCAATCAAAAATATTGACAAAAATCGGCCCACATTCGGGGTGGTGCACCACCTCGGAAGCAGTCCGGCATAAAGCTCGGGCGCTAGTGGCTGGCTCCATAGAGGGCATTTCCGGCATTAAGCTCGGCTAAACTCCTTCAAACTTCTTTGAACCAAGGTGATTTACGACACCTCGGATACAGTCCGGCGTTGGAGCTCGGACACAGTCCGGCATTGGAGCTCGGATACATAGTCCGGCATTGGAGCTCGGATACAGTCCAGGGTTGGAGCTCGGATACATAGTCCGGCGTTGGAGCTCGGATATATTCCGGCGTTAGAGCTGGGAAGCGGTCCTTGTTGGTGCTCGGCTGCAAAAGATACCTCGAATGCAGCCCGGCGTTGGAGCTCGGACGAAAGAGGACGCTGCCGCTCGGGAACAACTTCAAACCCGAGGTGTGGCATAAAAATAACAAGGCATTGATAGAGGCCGGAAACTTAAAGGGGCTCCTCGGATACCCGATGTGTAAACTCGTCGAATGCATTTTGGCGATCCGCAAGATCGAAGATGAGAAGATTTGTTGGACCAGTTTTCAAGACTGACGACCGAAGATGAAGAACGCTTCGGAAGAATCGAGGAGCGTCCCTAACTTGAAGACCGGTTCAGGGGGCTACTGACGGTGTCCTGGACTAGGGGGTACTCACCACGTAATCTCCCGATCTGTTAGATTGGGCCGAGGACCCCCATGGCCGTATACTCATGGGCCAGTTCGGACAGCTGCCGCATACAAGGAAGATTCCACAAGACTTGGCGACCAAGACAAGGACTCCTCCCCACCGGCGTATTCGGCTAGGACTCTTGTTATCCTAGGCCTCTGGTGCATTATATAAACCGAGGCCAGGCTAGTCGATAATCATATACAACATACAATCATTCGATAGGCTAGCTTCTAGGGTTTAGCCTCTCTGATCTCGTGGTAGATCTACTCTTGTACTACCCATATCATCAATATTAATCAAGCAGGAAGTCGGGTTTTACCTCCATCAAGAGGGCCCGAACATGG
This sequence comes from Triticum urartu, assembly GCF_056163025.1. NCBI lineage: Eukaryota > Viridiplantae > Streptophyta > Magnoliopsida > Poales > Poaceae > Triticum > Triticum urartu. Next base: position 140,225,194 of record NC_141875.1, on the reverse strand, counting down.
GTAAAACATTTTGTCCCTTGTCTCCTGTTACCATCCGGCCTAGACGCACAGTTCGGGACCCCCTACTCGAGATCCACCGGTTTTGACACCGACAATGCCAAATCAAATTTTTATGAGTCTAAAGACATACTTTATGTCCCAAGTACCTTACAAAGTAACAGCACTTGGCACTTGGGGGCTAATGTATGCAGTTCAACAAGTTTCTCAAGGTTAAGCCGGAGTATTAAGTCCTTTGAATACGGTACCAAACAATTTAAAGTACCGGCTCATTTATGATCAAAATGAACTAGCCCTTGGGGACTATAGGTGAAGCTTTGTTCTATTGAATTCAATAAAAGTTTCAAAGGTAAAGGTCTTGGCCTATATTTTAAAGTCTACAGATCATTCCGGTTCTCTCATAATCTAAAGACTTGGGGGCTGAAGGAATATAGATAAGCCGGAAGAACGTACCTCGTATTTCAACTGCAGCTATTTGACCATTTCAATCTCGGAGTCGCGACTGGAGTGTACATGGCTAAGATAGCCGGATAAAATATCATTGGCATTTAGTTGGTCATAGTTGGAAAAGTCAAAGCAAACTTTCTGCCTCTCCAATGCCTCTTGTCTTGCAGTACACCGAGCCAGCACGGTTGGATTCCCTAGTTCAATAAAGCAGCTCCTGGTGATTTGAACATCTTGTACCGACGGTGATGGCGGGTTAGCTGAGCTTGATGGTCCAGTAGCAGAAGGGTTCACAGTGGTCTCATCAAACGATGGCTCAAGAGGATTTGCTTCTACATCAACAGGCGGGTCTGCTGGAGCGTCGGTTAATGGAGAAGATGGCCTGGACGGGTCAGATGCAACCACTCACAGGTCTTCCACCGGTTTACCTACCTTCTCTTTCTTGTATTTAGCTTGGCCACTAAGAAAAATGTTGCAAGATCATCAGTATGAAGACACAATTTGAACAACCCGGAAAATATGAGGATTTTTCATTACCCGGGGGAAGTCTTGAAGGCCGGAAATTGCGTCTGCGATGAGTCGGCAGAAGAGCGAGACACCTCCTGAAAGGATAAAATAGAGTTAAATGTAATACAAGGGGAAGGATCCATTAAAAAGAGTTAAAGACAAAAGGAAGTAAACCTCATTCGGACGCTTCTGAGGAGTTTGTTGAAGAACGACAGCCGGCTCATCTTCAGTCCAAGCTTCATCAAGGGCTACCTCCGAGTCAGATGTATCATCAAGCTTCATCAAATCTTTAGCAGTGCTCTTTTTCTTCTTTTTCGACCTCCGGATCGTTTTCTTGGCGTTTATGGCGGCGGCTTTCGCTTTCTTGGCAGCCTCGTGGTCATACTTAACTTTCTAGAAGTCAGAGTTGGCCTGCAGATAGGTAAAACAAGATATAGAGTCAGGCAAGTATTAAAACAATACGGCTGGGAAAATACAAAAGAGAGAAATAACGACATCCTTACTTCTGGCACCGGGTGAAGCTGGCAGAAGGGGTTAACCCGATGACACTGCAATCTTCGTATTTTCCATTCACCAGAAGAGTTTACATTGAGACAATATCTTCTTCTGTCAATTGAACAGTGCTATGACGAAGAGAGTTATCCGGGCCTCCACCATACTCATATATCAGCTTTGACCGGCGGCTCAAAGGGATGACCCGCCATGAGATCCAGCAGCGGGTTAGATCAACTCCAGTTAACCCGTTCCCCAAGAGAGCATTGATCCTTTTGATAGATGGTATCAGCCTCTTGCGTTCAGCGACGGTAAGCTTATCAGGAAGTGCGAACTTGGAGTCAAGACGATCGGGGCGATAACCCGGCAGTGGCTTCTCGTTTGCTGGTGAAGTGTCCTAGCAGTAGAACCAAGTCTGGTTCCAGTCCTTTGGGTGACTTGGTAAGACAATGAGGGGGAAGACAGCACCCTTCCGGTGCTGAATTGATATGCCTCCAAGCTCTAAGCTAAGGCCGTTGGTGCACTCGTTCTGCCGGTTTAGATAAAAGTATTCTCTAAACAACTCCACGGTCGGCTCTTGTTGAAGATATACCTCACAGAGCACTTGGAAGTTACATATGTTAGATATGGAGTTGGGCCCGATATCTTGAGGGTGGAGCTTGAAAAAGTGGAGGACCTCTCTGAAGAACTTTGAGCCGGGCGGTGAGAAGCCACGGTTCATGTGGTCAGTAAAAACGATCACCTCACCGTCTCTTGGATTGGGTCGTTCTTCTTCCGGGTTAGGGGCATGGTAAGACATGGCGGTTTTTGTTGGCAGAAATCCTATGGTGAAGAACTATTTTAAGCGTTCCTCAGTTATGGTTGAGGGAACCCAGTTACAGATGGTTGGTGTTTTGGACGGCATGATGTGCAAAGAAGAACTGAAAAGAAAAGCAACATGCCAGTTCAGTTTAATGGTGAGATTGATAGTTAAGTGATGAAGATGCAAACAAGTAATGGTGGCTTAGTTAAGGGCTAATGACATATAAGGAAAATTAAGCCGGCATGATAAGCCGCCATGACTACAGATATTTGAAGAAGGCAAATTCAGCTAAGTATTGAGACAAACAAGTTTCCTATATTGCTTGGTATTATTCCAGATCAAATGGTTATTCAAAATGAAAACAGTTCTAGACCTAAAAAGTTGAGTACAGAGGAGTCGGTAAGTTCTGAAGTAGCCTTTTAATCAGAGAAAGGGATCTATGGATCAAGAAGAGGTACAAAAACACTACCGCGCGAGCATATATATAACTTTTTGGATTAGAAAAGGCTGGCGGTGGAAGAATTACGATGAACTATGATGAACTATGAAGAACACGCAGGAGCTTGGAAACCCTAAAATGAAGATCTAAGAAGTAAAAAAGGAGATACTTACGATTGCGGATCTTCTGCGGAGGTCGCCGCTGTTCTCTAGATCGGTTCGGGTTGATGCAGTGGCCAACGTCGACGGAGACGGAGGTGAAGCATGCTGGTAGCGAAGCTCGAGCAGCAGGGGGTTTGCGAGAGGAAGAAGACGGAGCGAGAGAGGAGAATGAGAAGGCCGAGGCATGCCTATTTATAAGGAAAAGATGCGTACAGACGGGCGCGAAAATCAAGGGAGAGCCGAATAATGGTTATCCAGTTATACAGGTGCCTCGATTCTCGGGAAACATTAAAGATAAAAGATCCGCTGGAAGATGACATCATGAAAGTTTTTTGCGTTTTCAAGAGATGACATCACGACGGGTTACAAGAAAAATTCTGCGAAGATAAGAAGATGGATTTTTGTCTAAATATTGAAGAATGACAAAGAACGAAGTTCAAAGTCAACCTGGGCCTAATGTTGGGGATATTACTATCAGTTATGACCCGCCCAGGAGGGGCTGGGTCAGCCCCAATGGCGGGTTACACAAGGAGCCCAGTAAACATTCAAGATTATAGTTTATTAAATCTTATAGAAGGCCCAAAGGCCTGAATGCGGTTTAAGGCCTGATATTGTGAACCGCCGTATGTAAGGAAAGACTTGTAAAGAAAGGCATGTAAAGGAACTCACCGAGCCGGACACGATTATGAGCCGGCCGGGACTCTGTAGGCCACCAGGCGTCAACCCATGTATATAAGGGGACGACCTGGTGGAGGCTGAGGACAAGAAACGACAAGTCGATAACCAAGCCGGCGAGTTAAGCCTCTTGGAGATCGAAATCCCAGCAATACCAATCCCAACTAGACGTATGCTTTTACCTTCATCATAAGAGGCCGAACTAGTATAAAACCCTCTCGTGTCCTTTGTCCCGATTAACCCCTTTAAGCTTCCTAGTGCGATGGACCTACGACTAAATCCTTGCTCTAGGACATCTGCCGTGACAATTCCACGACAAGCTGTATCCATCCTTCAACACATAACCAAGAAATCTTCGGAAATCATTTACCTCAACCTTCAAAAAGCATCCTATATACAAGTTATGGCAATACTCCCGAACTCCCGCCCTAGTACTTGGTGGCGCCGAGGTTATCTCACCAACAGCTGCATAAAAGAGATTTTCGATGTCGGTGAACTCAGGTATTCCAGAACTGCAACGATAAAATTGTGATGAAAACACCTCAGAGCTCAACTCCCCGGGACACTGCCACAACCCCTAAATGTCAGGAGGCACCAAGAACAATGTTCTCTCGTCACAAAACAATCGGAACGATTCCAAGATACCCGCGTGAGAAGAGTCAAAACTCTACGTCAGGAGGCCTCACCAGAGCGACGAAGGAACTGAGGAGTAAAAAGAATCCTACTCTCCAATATATATAATCCTATAAGACTCAAAACATTTTTTTCTAGACTCAACAACGTCAGCGATTCGATCTAGCAGGGGGCTCCTAAGTCGGGGAAGGCTCTGATTACCAACTTGTAACACCCACGATGTGGCTATATGTCCCACGTGTCGGAGCATGACTTAGAGGCATAACCGCATAGTAGGCATGTCGCAAGAGGGGTAATCTTCACACATCCCATGTACTGAATAAGAAAGGGATAGAGAGTTGGCTTACAATCACCACTTCACACAATACATAAATATATCATACATAATCCAGAATACGATCAAGGTCCGACTACGGAACCAACATAAATAAAGACAACCCCAAATGATAGATCCCCTATCGCCCCAACTGGGCTCCTCTACTGATCATCCGAAAAAGAAACATTGTAACAACTCGATCCTCGTCGAACTCCCACTTGAGTTCGGTAGCGTCCCCTGCACTTGCATCATCGGCACCTGCATCTGTTTGGAAGTAATCTGTGAGTCACGGGGACTCAGCAAACTCACACCCTCGCGATCAAGACTATTTAAGCTTATGGGTAGGAATGGGTAGTGAGGTGGAGCTACAACAAGCACTAGCATATATGGTGGCTAACTTACGCAAAAGAGAGCGAGAAGAGAAGCAACGCATGGTCGAGAAGCTAAAATGATCAAGAAGTGATCCTAAAAACTCGTTACCTTCAAGCATAGCATGAGACCGTGTTCTCTTCCCGGACTCCGCCAAAAAGAGACCATCACGGCTACACACACAGTTGATTCATTTTAATTAAGTTATGTGTCAAGTCTTCTACAACCGGGTGTTAACAAATTCCCATCTTCCCATAACCACGGGCATGGCTTTCGAAAGTTCAAAACCCTACAGGGGTGTCCCAACTTAGCCCATCACAAGCTCTCACGGTCAACAAAGGATATTCCGTCTCCCAGGAAGACCCGGTCGGACTCGGAATCCCGGTTACAAGACATTTCGACAATGGTAAAACAAGACCAGCAAAGCCGCCCGAATGTGCCGAAAAATCCGAATAGGAGCTGCACTTATCTCGTTCTCAGGCACACTAGATGAGCCAGACGTCGGGTTGGCATAGACCCTGGTTGCCCAGTGGGCGCCGGACATCGCTCAGGTTGGACCAACACTTAGAGAAGCACTGGCCCGGGGGTTTAAAATAAAGATGACCCTTGAGTCCGCGAAACCCAAGGGAAAAAGGCTTAGGTGGCAAATGGTAAAACCAAGGTTTGGCCTTGCTGGTTGAGTTTTATTCAAGGCGAACTGCCAAGGGGTACCCATAACACCCAACCGCGTAAGGAACGCAAAATCAAGGAACATAACATCGGTATGACAGAAACTATGGCGGCAAGAGTGCAACAAAACACCAGGCATAAGGCCGAGCCTTCCACCCTTTACCAAGTATATAGATGCATTAAAGTAAACAAGATATAATAATGATATCCCAAAAATCTCCATGTTCCAACATGGAAAAACTTCATCTCCACCTGCAACTAGCAACGCTATAAGAGGGGTTGAGAAAAGCGTTAACATAGCCAAACAACGGTTTGCTAGGAAAGGTGGTTTAGAGGCTTGACATGGCAATATGGGAGGCATTATATAGCAAGTGGTAGGTATCGCGGCATAGCAATAGAGCAAACAACTAGCAAGCAAAGATAGAAGTGATTTCGAGGGTATGGTCATCTTGCCTACAAAGTCCTCGGAGTTGATGAAAGCTTGATCCTCGTAAGCGTACTCAACGGGTTCCTCGATCATGTACTCGTCTACCGGCTCTACCCAAAGCAAGAACACAACCAAATGACCAACAATCAATCGCGGTGCAATGCGCAAGCAACATGATGCAAAACATGGCATGATATGCGAAATGTGATATGCAATGCATATGCGAGCTCTGGAAGGAAAAGATTGATCAAGGAATCAACTTGGAAAACCAAGTGTGCTGCTGGAAAGATGAGTTGATTTCGGTCGAAATCGATATAAAGATCACCGGAATTGGATGCACGGTTTGCAAATGGCAAGCAAAACAATAATGGAACAATTCTGCGATTAACAGCATGATGCCATCTAGAATGCAATAAGAAACTAAGCTACTGCATTCCAACATAACAACAAAGCGCATGGCAGTGATCTACTCAAGATGCTTGACAAAACATGAACACCGTGATATGGCTAAATCACACTAGAACAGGTTCAAACAAGCATGGCAAAAGTGCAAAAGATATCAGCATCACAGACTTAGTGAAAATATTAACATGTCAGGAATTAACATCAGGAAGCAATGTTTAGAGCAAGCAAACAACATGATACAGGATCGGATCATAGCAATCAAAGGCATGGCATGAATCTACTCAAAGCATAGAAAAAAGTCCATTTCTGACCATGAGCCAAAAGGGCTCAAAAGATATGATGGCACCCATGTAAACATAGCAAGTTCCATTAACATATTCAGACTTACCAGAAAAACTGAGCATGGCAAAAACAGAGATATGAAGGCATCTTTCCGAGCACGATTCACTCATCACAAGGCATTGCATGACAAGCTAAGCATACCTACAGCAAGAAGACATGATCGTGAAGCTAAGAAAAGCAAGAACAAGTTTATAGCATGCTTGGATCAACTACAACAACCATGGCAAAATTGATTAACATGTAAACAATCTGCGAGGAACATTTTATAGCAAAAGTAGAGCAGGATTAAGACATGCTAGAGCACTCCATAATTGCAAACAGGGGCATGGATGGATAGAGCACAACCATATGTCCAAAACATCCTTACTAAAGATACTCAAAAGAAGCATGGATCTCACTGTAGCAACATGAATACATGGCATAAAAATAACAGCAGAGCAATGCTTAGTGAAATCCTAAGTCCCTGAAATCAGCAATACCACGAAGGCTACTTTGCATGCTTGTGCTAGTCACTACAAAGATCACAGAAATACATGGCATACACCCCTGTAAAGATGGCATGGCATAGACCAAATCACATGTAGAGCTCATGCCCATATGCAGCACACAAGAAATGTAGCAAAAATGACAAATCCTCATACTCTGATAAGAATCAGCACCTAAGAATTTATAGCACTCTTGCATCAACTATTTGGGCATCAAGATGGACTCAAACAAGCATGGCACAATGGAACAAAATGAAGAGCACATCATGATGAACACTTTGATATATTGCACGCACAAAACAGAGCACCACACAATAAGTTATGGCATGATGAACAGGGGTTGAAAATGCTAGGGGGAAAAGACTTAGAGATGAAATAGACCTCCAGATCTAGGGTTCTTCGTGGCATGCGAATCGAGGATGAACGGAGGCTCGCTAGAGTTGGAGGTCGCGGTGGCGGCGGAACTTGCCGGATCCGAGTCGCCGGAGTGGGGCCGGCCGGATCCGGGCTGCGGACGCCGGAGTGGGGCAGCGCGGAGGCGGAGGCGACGTCGGGGCGAGGCGGCGGTGGCGTGCCAGCAGGCAGGGACGCGGCGGCGTTGTGCGGCGGCAGGGAGACGAAGGCGCGGGACGGCGGCGGCCTCGGGCGCGCTCACCCGCGGGCGGCGGTGGCAGAGAGACGGGCCGCGGGGGCCGGCCTCGGGCCCGGGCGGGCCCGCAGCGCGGGGGCGAAGAGCACTGATGTGGCAGGCGGTGATTCGCCGGGCACGGTGGCGTGGACGCATCCAACTCGGACGGACGTATCCGGCGGCGCGAGGAGAGGGGAAGCTAGGGTTTCGACCAGGATTTGGACGGGGAGGACATATTTATACCTAGAAGGAGGTGGGAGTGTCCAAATGAGGTGTAGTTTTCGTCCACGCTATCGTGCTCCGACGACAGAGGACATGGGATAGGTTTGGATGAGTTATTGGGCCAATTTGGAGGGGTGTTGGGCTGCAACACACACGAGGCCTTTATGGTTCCCCGGTTAACCGTTGGAGTATCAAACGGACTCCAAATGGCACGAAACTTGACAGGCAGTCTACCGGTGGTGTACCAAGGCCGCTTGGCAAATCTCGGTCCATTCCGAGACAGTTTAACACCCGCACACGAAAAGAGGCAAAAGGGGTGCCGGAGGACATAGGAGTGTCAGATTGCAAAACGGACAACGGGGAAAAAGCTCGGATGCATGAGACGAACACGTATGCAAATGAGATGCACGTGATGACATGATATGAAATTCACGACGTGGAAAAAATGCAAAACAAAGACAAAACCCAACCACGAGGAAATCTCATAACTTAGAGCCGAAAATGGCGAGAGTCGGAGTACATATATGGTAAGTTACATCCGGGGCATTACAGATATCTATCACTTTGGGACTAATTTTCATGTGTTGCTTTTCATAAGATCAAACAAATATAAGTGAAGATCATGAGCACAAATTTTTCTTTCTCACAGAATAATTTAAGTGAAGCAAGAGAGAATTTCTTCAAAATTTTACTAAATCTCAAATAAATCTAAGTGAAGCAAGAGAGCATTTCTTCAAAAATACTAAGCACACCATGCTCAAAAAAGATATAAGTGAAGCACTGGAGCAAGTCCATAGCTCATAAAAATTTAAGTGAAGCATGGAGAGCAATTTTAACAAGTCATGGCATAATTTTGGCTCTCTCAAATAAGTGTGTCAAGCAAGGGATGAAGACTTAAAACAAAAAATAAAACAAGCAAAGACTCATATCATACAAGATGCTCCAAGAAAAACACATAGTATGTGACGGATAAAAATATAGCTTCGAGTAAAATACCGATGGTCGTTAGAAGAAAGAGGGGATGCCACTCGGGGGCATCTCGAAGCTTAGTTGGTTACTCATTTTTGGATAATAGCTTGGGATGCCGGGGCATCCCCAAGTTTAGGCTCTTCTACTCCTTATTCCTTCATACATCGTAAGATAACCCAAAACTTGAAAACTTCAATCACACAAAACTCAACAAAACCTTCGTGAGACTCGTTAGTATAAGAATAATAAATCACTACTATAAGTATTGTATCAAACCAACTCATATTTTGTTCTTGCATTATATATACTGCATTCCAACTTTTCTATGGCAAAAACTAATCAAAGAAAACCATAGAGCCATCAAAATAAGCACACAACACAAAGAAAACAGAATCTGTCAAAACAGAACAATCTGTAGCAATATGACTATTTCGAATACTTCTGTAAGTCCAAAAATTCTGAAAAATCAGGAAGACATGAGAAATTTGTATATTGATCTACTGCAATTGGAATGGGTATTTTATCGCTCTCTGGTTAAAAATCAGAATTATTTTGGTGAGCGCAAAAGTTTCTATTTTTTCAGCAAGATCAACAACTATCACCCAAGAAGATCCTAAAGGATTTACTTGGCACAAACACTAATTATAAAATAAAAAAACAATAATAACAGTAGCCTAATTGTTCTAACACTCAAGAACCAATAGCAAAAAGCAAAAATAAATTTTATTCATTGGGTTGCCTCCCAATAAGTGCTATAGTTTTACGCCCTTAGCTAGGCATAAAGAAAGGATCTAAGTTTTGTCATCTTTGGTTCGAGATCCATAAGATGTCCTCATGATTTATTAATATGGTGGCATAATTATTGTTCTAGGAAAGTGTTCCATACCCTTCCTAAAAGGAAACTGGAACTTAATATTGCATTCTTTCATATCAACCACGGCACCGGTAGTGCGTAAAAACGGTTAACCAAGAATAATTGGACAAGACGGATTGCAATCAATATCAAGAACAGTAAAATCTATGGGCACATAATTTCTATTTGCATGAATAATAACATCATTAATTCTTCCCATAGGCTTTTTAATAGTAGAATCCACCAAGTGCAAATTTAAAGAACATTCTTCAAGATAGGTAAGACCAAGCACATCACATAAAGATTTCAAAATTGTAGAAACACTAGTACCCAAGTCATACAAAGCAAAACAATCATAATTTTTAATCTTGACTTTTATAGTAGGTTCCCATTCATCATGCAATTTTCTAGGAAATGATACTTCTAATTCCAATTTTTCTTCAAGAGCTTTCATCATAGCATCAATAATATGTTTAGTAAAAGCTTTATTTTGTTCATAGGCATGTGGTGAATTTATCATGGATTGCAGAAAAGAAATACAATCAATCAAAGAGCAACTATCATAATTAAAGTCTTTGTAATCCAAAAGAGTGAGCACATCACTAGCTAAAGTTTTGACCTCTTCAAACCCACTTTTATCAATTTTCTCAACAAGATTTTCACCATCCTAATGATTGGGACGCCTTCTACCTAAAGTTGACTCTTCTCCAATCCCTTTTTCATCAATCTTAACTTTACTAAACAAGGAATCAATAGAAGAAACACCAATCATTTTAATATCTTCATCACTTTGGCAAAAGAAATCACTAGAAAATGATTTTTCTAAAAATTCTCTTTTAGCTCTAAGCATGGCGGTTATTTTCTTACTTTCATCCATAGAAGCAAAAAGAGATTTAATTGATTCATCTACTTTAGGCACAAAAAATTTCATCTTGAGATTTTCCACATCATTAGCAATTCCATCAACACTTCTAGACAAATCATCAATCTTACTCAACTTTTCTTCTATGGAAGTGTTGAAAACTTTTTGTGTGTCGATAAATTCTTTAATATTATTCTCAAGATCATAGGTGTTCCTATTATTATTATTATTATTATTATTATAAGATTGATTTCCATAGGAATTACCATAATTATTAGAGGAATTACTAGGAAAAGACCTAGGATTAAAGTTACCTCTATAAGCATTGTTGCTGAAATTATTTTCGAGAAATAAAATTCACATCTATGGCATCACTATTTTGCTCAATCAAAGTAGACAAAGGCATAACATTAAAATCAATAGGAGAACTCCTACTAGCAACCAATTTCACAAGAGCATCAATTTTTTCACTCAAACAAGAAAATTTTCAAATGAATTAACTTTTTTACTAGTAGGAGCTCTTTCGGTATGCCATTGCGAATAATTTGCCATAATAATATCAAGCAATTTGGTGGCTTCACCCAAAGTAATTTCCATAAAAGTTCATGGAGAAACCGAGTAATGCAATAAGAGCGATGACATGACGTAGCCAAGATCAATCTATGTAGAGATAGACCTCATCGTTTTATCCTTAGTAGCAATGATACATACATGTCGGGTTCCCTTTCTGTCACTGGGATCAAGCACCGTAAGATCGAACCCACTACAAAGCACCTCTTCCCATTGCAAGATAAATAGATCAAGTTGTCCAGACAAAACCCAAATATCAGAGAAGAAATACGACGTTATAAGAGATCATGCATAAAAGAGATCAAAGAAACTCAAATACTTTAGTGGATATAAAAAGATAGATCTGATCATAAACTCAAAGTTCATCGATCCCAACAAACACACCGCAAAAGAGTTACATCATATGGATCTCTAAGAGACCATTGTATTGAGAATCAAGAGAGAGAGAGAGAGAGGAAGCCATTTAGCTACTAACTACGGACCCGAAGGTCTACAAAGAGCTACTCATGCATCATCAGAGAGGCACCAATGGAGGTTGTGAACCCCATCCGAGATGGTTTCTAGATTGGATCTAGTGGTTTTGGACTCAGCGATGGCTGGATGAATATTTCATCGACTCCCCTAGGGTTTTGGAAATATTGGGGGTATTTATAGAGAAAAGAGGCGGTCCGGGGGCACCCGAGGTGGGCACAACCCACCAGGGCGCGCTTGGGCCTCCTGGCGCGCCCTGGTGTGTTGTGCTCCCCTCGGGGAATCCCCAGGCCCATCCAGGGCCCATTATGTTCCTTCTGGCCCAAAAAACTATGTAAATGTTCATGGCATTTGGACTCCATTTGATATCAATTTTTGCGATGTAAAAAACATGGAAAAAACAACAACTGGCACTTGGCACTATGTCAATAGGTTAGTACCAAAAATGATATAAAATGACTATAAAATGATTATAAAACATCCCAGATTGATAATATAACAGCATGGAACAAGCAAAAATTATAGATACGTTGGAGACATATCAGACACTTCCTCAACTAACTCCTAAGCCAACTCCGAAGAAAAGGGGTATTCTATTTCTCAGTCCTGAAGATATGCAAGAGGCAAAGAAATCTATGAAAGAAAAAGGTATTAAAGCTGAAGATGTTAAGAATTTACCGCCTATTGAGGAAATACATGATCTTGAAAACCCGACACAGGTAGTAGAGGTAAACTCTCTCCGTAGATTTGATGAAGTTGATATTCCTCATAATAAGTCTGCTAGTCAATGGTTGGACGAGTTTCATAATTTTATTGTTAAACAAGAAAACTTCAATGCTTATGTTAGTAGAGAATTGAAACGTAATGCTTACATGCTTGACCACTTGGGTGATTATATCAGTAGAACTGGTAATGATCTTAAGCTTATTAGTAAACATGCTTCCATGGTTTCTGATACATCTCCATTGTATCGATAATTTTTGATTGTTCCATGCCAATATTCTACAACTTTCATATACTTTTGGCAACTTTTTATACTACTTTTGGGACTAACATATTGATCTAGTGCCCAGTGCCAGTTCCTGTTTGTTGCATGTTTTTTGTTTCATAGAATATCCTTATCAACCGTAGTCCAAACGGGATAAAAACTGATCGAGATTTTTTTTTTGGAATATATATGATTTTTGGGAAGAAAAATCCACACGAGATGGTGCCCGAGGTGGCCACGAGGCAGGGGGCGCGCCCCTGACCCTCATGGGCCACCCGTAAGGCAGTTGATTCCCTTCTTTTGCCGCAAGAAAGCTAATATCCGGATAGAGATCGTGTTAAAATTTCAGCCCAATCGGAGTTACGGATCTCTGGGAATATAAGAAACAGTGAAAGGGAAGAATCTGAGAACGCAGAAATAGAGAGAGACAGAGAGACAGATCCATTCTCGGAGGGGCTCTCGCCCCTCCCATGCCATGGAGGCCAAGGAACAGAGGGGAAACCCTTCTCCCATCTAGGGAGGAGGTCAAGGAAGAAGAAGATGAAGGGGCCCCCTCTCCCCTTCTCTTTCAATGGCGGCGGAACGCTGCCGTGGCCATCATCATCATCACCGCAATCTACACCAACACCTCCGCCATCTTCACCAACATCTCCATCACCTTCCCCCTCTATCTACAGCGGTCCACTCTCCCACAACCCGCTATACCCTCTACTCGAACATGGTGCTTTATGCTTCATATTATTATCCAATGATGTGTTGCCATCCTATGATGTCTGAGTAGATTTTCATTGTCCTATCGGTGGTTGATGAATTGCTATGATTGCTTTAATTTGCTTGTGGTTATGTTGCTGTCCTTTGGTGCCCATGATATGAGCGTGCGCGTGGATCACACCATAGGGTTAGTTGTATGTTGATAGGACTATGTATTGGAGGGCAAGAGTGACAGAAGCTTCAACCTAGCATAGAAATTGATGCATACGGGATTGAAGGCGGACCAATATATCTTAATGCTATGGTTGGGTTTTACCTTAATGAACGTTAGTAGTTGCGGACGCTTTCTAATAGTTCCAATCATAAGGGCATAGAATTCCAAGTCAGGGATGACATGCTAGCAGTGGCCTCTCCCACATAATACATGCTATCGGTCTAGTAAAGTAGTCAATTGCTTAGGGGCAATTTCACAACTCCTACCACCACTTTTCCACACTCGCTATATTTACTTTATTGTGTCTTTACTTACAACAACCCCTACTTTTTATTTATGTAATCTTTATTATCTTGCAAACCTATCCAACAACACCTACAAAGTACTTCTAGTTTCATACTTGTTCTAGGTAAAGCGAACGTCAAGCGTGAGTAGAGTTGTATCGATAGTCGATAGAACTTGAGGGAATATTTTTTATACCTTTAGATCCGCGTTGGGTTCGACACTCTTACTTATCGAAAACTGTTGCGATCCCCTATACTTGTGGGTTATCAAGACCTTTTTCTGGCGCTGTTGCCGGGGAGCAATAGCGTGGGGTGAATATTATCGTGTGTGCTTGTTTGCTTTATCACTAAGTAATTTTTATTTGCTGTTCTTATTTGTTATCTATCTTTAGTTATGGATATGGAACATGAAATACCAAAAAAATTAGGTGTACTTGCTACTCATGGAGATGGGGAACCTCCTAAAATCCTCGATGCTGGTTATGTGAAAAACAATTATGTACTACTTTAATAATCATGAGAAAACCCCATTCACTTATGTAATGGGAATAACGTTGGATCAACATGAATACTTTAGGGATTACCGCTTGACACAAAAAGGGAAACTATTGTGGGATAAAATTCATATATTGAATTGGTATGCTAGGCAACTATGCTTGAGATATGATTATACTTGTTGCTCTAATATGAAGGCTCCACACCTTCCCTTTTCATGTGAATTTAATGATGATGGTATATATGATTACTATGGTGCTTATGAAATTGAATCTTTGTTTGAAAAGCATGAAGCTTATGATGATGATGTTTATAGGCCTGAAAATTTAGCTATCTTAAAATATTGCTATGATAATTATGAATATAATTCCTATATTAATGCGCTTATTGAGAAAGTCTCCGCTGTCCAAGAAGAGACTAATATTTTGCAGGTGTCTATGGAAGAAGAAATTGATGAAACTTTGAGCTCATTGGATGAAAAAGATGAGGAGGAGAGCGAAGAACAAAAGGAGTAAGAGCAGATTAGCTACCTGTGCCTACCTTCTAATGAGTGTAACTCTTCAACTCATACATTGTTTAATTTCCCTTCGTGCTTACCGAAGGATGATTGCTATGATGATTGTTATGATCCCATTGATTCTTTGAAATATCCCTTTTTGATGATGCTTGCTATGCTTGTGGCCAAGATGCCAATATGAATTATGCTTATAGAGATGAACTTTCTATAGTTCCTTATGTTAAACATGAAATTGTTGCTATTGCACCCACACATGATAGTCCTATTATCTCTTTGAATTCTCCAAACTACACTATATCGGAGAAGTTTGCTCTTATTAAGGAATATATTGATGGGTTGCCTTTTACCGTTGCACATGATGATTTTGATGAATATAATATGCATGTGATTGCTGCTCCTACTTGCAATTATTATTAGAGAGGAACTATATCTCCACCTCTCTATGTTTCCAATATGATAAAATATCAAGAAACTGTTTATACTATGCATTGGACTTTACTTTGTGTGCATGAATTGTTCTTTTATGACATGCCAATGCATAGGAAGAGATTTAGACTTCGTCATTACATGATATATGTTACCTTGTGCTCACCACTAAATTACAAATCATTGTTAATTAAAATTGGCTTTGATATACCTTGAGATCCAGGTGGATCCATTACTTGAGCACTATATGTCTAGCTTAATGGATTTAAAGAAATCGCTGCCAGGGAGACAACCCGGAAGTTTTAGAGAATCATTTTTTTCTGTTGAGTTCTTTTATATAGTTTAAAAAAACAAAAATAAAGAGGGGATCCCAAAACTTTTTCAAAAAGGAAAGCAAAAGTGAGAAAGACAAGCATTGTTGAAGTGGGAGCTAGCCTTGAACTTTGTTCGTGCTCATGGAAACTTTGTGAATCTTGATTACAGAAATTTTTCAATAAAAATAATTATCCCCTTGTACAATTCCATTGTATTATAAAAATAATGTGCCAAGGTTTGCCTTTGGGATGTTTACATTTGCTTGATGGTTTGTACGGTGCACGACATAAACTTTGGCTGTAGTGCGTGATTTTACATTTTTTGCTGGAACGTAAAATGGTTCTGATTCTTTTTGAACTGTCTTCCTATACAATTTTTTTGTTTTTACTAATTTTGGTAGAATTTTTCAAGTACTATAAGTATGGTGAATGTTCAGATTATTACAGACTGTTCTGTTTTAGACAGATTCTGTTTTTGATTCATAGTTTGCTTGTTTTGATGAAACTATCAATTAATATCAGTGGATTAAGCCATGAAAAAGTTATACTACAGTAGACACAATGCAAAAACAAAATATGAATTGGTTTGCAACATTACTTAGAGTAGTGATTTGCTTCCTTATACTAACGGATCTTACCGAGTTTTCTGTTGAAGTTCTGTGTGGATGAAGTGTTCGATGATCGAGAAGGTCTTGATGTGAGAAGAAGGTAGAGAGGCAAGAGCTCAACCTTGGGGATGCCCGAGGCACCCCAAGTAAATATTCAAGGAGACTCAAGAATCTAAGCTTGGGGATGCCCCGGAAGGCATCCCCTCTTTGTTCAACAAGTATCGGTATGTTTTCGGATTCGTTTCGTTCATGCGATATGTGCAATCTTGTAGTGTCTTTTGCTTTAGTTTTCATTTTTATTTTATGCACCATGATGGCATGAGATAGTCCTTGGTTGCACTTCACTTATATCTTTTTAGTATGGCTTTATAGAATGCTTCATGTGCTTCACTTATATCATTTGAAGTTTGGATTGCCGATTTCTCTTTACATAGACAACCGCCATTTGTAGAATGCTCTTTTGCTTCACTTAGATTTGTTAGAGTGTGGGCATACCTTTTGTAGAAATAACTAAACTCTCTTGCTTCACTTATATCTATTTAGAGAGATGACAGGAACTGGTCATTCACATGGCTAGTAATGAAATCCTACATAAAACTTGTAGATCACTGAATATGATATGTTGGATTCCTTGCAATAGTTTTGCGATATAAAGATGGTGATATTAGAGCCATGCTAGTGGGTAGTTTTGGATTGTAGAAATACTTGTGTTGAGGTTTGTGATTCCCGTAGCATGCACGTATGGTGAACCGTTATGTAACGAAGTCGGAGCATGATTTATTTATTGATTGTCTTCCTTATGAGTGATGGTCGGGGACGAGCGATGGTATTTTCCTACCAATCTATACCCCTAGGAGCATGCACGTAGTACTTTGTTTGATGACTAATAGACTTTTGCAATAAGTATGTGAGTTCTTTATGACTAATGTTGAGTCCACGGATTATACGCACTCTCACCCTTCCACCATTGCTAGCCTCTCTAGTACCGTGCAACTTTCGCCGGTACCTTAAACCCACCATATACCTTCCTCAAAAGAGCCACCATACCTACCTATCATGGCATTTCCATAGCCATTCCGAGATATATTGCCATGCAACTTCCATCATCATCATATACATGACTTGAGCATTCATTGTCATATTGCTTTGCATGATCGTAAGATAGCTAGCATGATGTTTTCATGGCTTGTCCATTTTTTGATGTCATTGCTACGCTAGATCATTGCACATCCGGGTACACCGCCGGAGGCATTCATATAGAGTCATATCTTTGTTCTAGTATTGAGTTATAATATTGAGTTGTAAGTTAATAAAAGTGTGATGATCATCATTATTAGAGCATTGCCCAAGTGAAGAAAGGATGATGGAGACTATGATTCCCCCATAAGTCGGGATGAGACTCCGGACTTTACAAAAAAATAAAAGAGGCCAAAGAAGCCCAAATAAAAAAAGAGGCGAAAGAAGCCCACCAAAAATCAAAAAAATGAGAGAAAAAGAGAGATGGGGCAGTGGTACTATCCTTTTTCCACACTTGTGCTTCAAAGTAGCACCATGTTCTTCACATAGAGAGTCTCTTGAGTTATCACTTTCATATACTAGTGGGAATTTTCATTATAAAACATGGCTTGTATATTCCGATGATGGGCTTCCTCAAATGCCCGAGTTCATCATGAGCAAGCAAGTTGGATGCACACCCACTTAGTTTCAGTTGGAGCTTTCATACACTTATAGCTCTAGTGCATCCGTTGCATGGCAATCCCTACTCACTCACATTGATATCTATTGATGGGCATCTCCATAGCCCGTTGATATGCCTAGTTGATGTGAGACTATCTTCTCCTTTTTGTCTTCTCCACAACCACCATTCTATTCCACCCATAGTGTTATATCCATGGCTCACGCTCATGTATTGCGTGAAAGTTGAAAAGGTTTGAGAACGTCAAAAGTATGAAACAATTGCTTGGCTTGTCATCGGGGTTGTGCATGATGTGAATATTTTGTGTGGTGAAGATGGAGCATAGCCAGACTATATAATTGTGTAGGGATAACTTTCTTTGGCCATGTTATTTTGAAAAGACATGATTGCTTTATTAGTAGGCTTGAAGTATTATTGTTTTTATGTCAAATGATAGACTATTGATTTAAATCACTCGTATCTTAATATTCATGCCATGATTAGACTACATGATCAAGATTATGCTAGGTAGCATTCCACATCAAAAATTATCTTTTTTTATCATTTACCTACTCGAGGAAGAGCAGGAATTAAGCTTGGGTATCTATAATTTTTTATTGTTCCATGCCAATATTCTACAACTTTCATATACTTTTGCCAACTTTTTATACTATTTTTGGGACTAACATATTGATCCAGTGCCCAGTGCTATTTCCTGTTTGTTGCATGTTTTTTGTTTCGCAGAATATCCATATCAAATGGAGTCCAAACGGGATAAAAACTGATGGAGATTTTTTTTGGAATATATATGATTTTTGGGAAGAAAAATCCATGCGAGACGGTGCCTGAGGTGGCCACGAGGCAGGGGGCGCGCCTGCCCCCCTGGGCGCGCCCTTGACCCCCGTGGGCCACCCGTAATATGGTTGATGCCCTTCTTTCGCCGCAAGAAAGCTAATATCCGGATAGAGATCGTGTTAAAATTTCAGCCCAATCGGATTTACGGATCTCCAGGAATATAACAAACGGTGAAAGGGAAGAATCTGAGAACGCAGAAACAGAGAGAGACAGAGAGACAAATCCAATCTCAGAGGGGCTCTCGCCCCTCCCATGCCATGGAGGCCAAGGACCAGAGGGGAAACCCTTCTACCATGTAGGGAGGACGTCAAGGAAGAAGAAGACGATGGGGACCCCTCTCCCCTTCTCTTCCGGTGGCGCCGGAACGCTACCGTGGCCATCATCATCATCACCGCAATCTACACCAACACCTCCGCCATCTTCACCAACATCTCCATCACCTTCCCCCCTCTATCTACAGCGGTCCACTCTCCCGCAACCCTATGTACCCTCTACTTGAACATGGTGCTTTATGCTTCATATTATTATCCAATGATGTGTTGCCATCCTATGATGTCTGAGTAGATTTTCGTTGTCCTATCGGTGGTTGATGAATTGCTATGATTGATTTAATTTGCTTGTGGTTATGTTGCTGTCCTTTGGTGCCCATCATATGAGCGCGCATGTGGATCACACCATAGGGTTAGTTGTATCTTGATAGGACTATGTATTGGAGGGCAAGAGTGGCAGAAGCTTCAACCTAGCACAAAAATTGATGCATACGGGATTGAAGGGCGACCAATATATCTTAATGCTATGGTTGGGTTTTACCTTAATGCACGGTAGTAGTTGCGGACGCTTGCTAATAGTTCCAATCATAAGTGCATAGAATTCCAAGGCAGGGATGACATGCTAGGAGTGGCCTCTCCCACATAATACTTGCTATCGGTCTAGTAAAGTAGTCAATTGCTTAGGGGCAATTTCACAACTCCTACCACCACTTTTCCACACTCGCTATATTTACTTTATTGTGTCTTTACTTACAACAGCCCCTACTTTTTATTTACGTAATCTTTATTATCTTGCAAACCTATCCAACAACACCTACGAAGTACTTCTAATTTCATACTTATTCTAGGTAAAGCGAACGTCAAGCGTGCGTAGAGTTGTATCGGTGGTCGATAGAACTTGAGGGAATATTTGTTCTACCTTTAGCTCCTCATTGGGTTCGACACTCTTACTAATCGAAAACTGTTGTGATCCCATATACTTGTGGGTTATCAAGAGTTACAACTCAAGTAGAACAAGTACTTAAGGCACCAGATGATTTGCTTAATGAGTTGAATAGTAAGAACAATGATAATGCTGTTAGGGTTATGACTAGAGGTGGTAAGATGACCCAGGAACCTTCGTATACTGAGGGCCATCCTAAGAGAGTTGAGCAGGATTCTCAGAGAACTAATCATTGAGAAGGTTCCTCCAACTCAATCCCAATTAAAGTAATTAACAACCCAACAATATTAATTTAGAGTGATGAGATACTTAAGATACTCCAAGTACTAGATACTCAAGATGTCCATAACCGGGGACACGGCTAACCATGATTAGTTTGTACACTCTGCAGAGGTTTGCGCACTTTTCCACACAAGACTCGATCGCCTCCGTTGAATTTTCTCGCACTACATGATGTTTGAGAAATGGATGACCGAGACACATTCTTTCAGAAACATTAACTCTCTATTCCGAGCAGACCATACCAAACCTACAACCCACTACCTGCTGATCCACCTCTTCAAGAGCTTCACGTAACTTACTCAACTATGCTACAGCCCATAATAGCTTGTGGCCGCACACGGAAGTTTCTAGCATGAATCATCTCAGTTTCCTTTGAGCCTGGGTGGAGGTCCATAGGATGATCACACGGGTACTCTGGGATTTCCAAAAATACAGGCAACACTGGGTACTCCAGGTGCCTCAATCCACCCAGATGTGTATTTAAGTTGGCACCTTAAGTTGAACCATTAATTAACAATATCACATCTATCATGGATTTCACTCACCCAAACCACGTCTATGAGCATAGCATAGCAATATAAGCAGCGCGTAGAAGTAACTCCCAAGGGTTTGAATGTAACAGGGCAATAGGTTCTACCTCATCAACTACTTCCCAACCCACATGTTAATGACATCCTAACCATGCAATGTTTGAGGATTGGAACTAATGCATAAAAACTGGGTGATAAAGGGGTATGATCAAAGTGTAACTTGCCTTGCTGACGATCCACGAAACCTAGAGACTCCAATAACACGCTTCGCACTCCGGGAATTCTATCGCAAACAAACAATAGCATGCATAAGCAATCAAGCAAGGAAGCATGGGTAAAACTGAAATAAAATAAGATCTAACCAGAAAGTTCAACTTAAGAACTCCGGTTTGCAAAAAGAATCAAATCGAACGGAGCAACGAAACTCAAATGGCGAAGAAAACAAGATCTGTTTACAAATATGGACCTAGGTCAAATTTTACAGTAGCAAAAGCTTGTTCAAGTTGGTTAAGAGGAAAGAGGGTCTCGAGACGAAGATCTAGGCGCTTGAATCGCCTGATTCTAACAAACAAGTGAAAAGATAAACTAGAACGAAAATCGGATCAGAAATCGCGATCAGAAATAACCGCGGAAAAATCCGATAAAAGAAAACTGACGAACAGGCTAACGAATGAGCATTCGTTGTCTGTAACTAACGAGCGAAAACCGTTTGTTGAAACGAACGTACGGACGAACGTCCGCTAAAAAGAAAAAAGGGAAAAACTGGCGAACTCAAAAAAACGAACTAGGGTTTTCTTAAAAAAAATCGGATCGGTCTTCTTAAAAAAACTGGTGGCTACCTCGTCGGTCCGGCGAGACGTGGCAGTGACGGCGGGGCGAGGCGCGGCAGCGGGCGGCGGGGCACTCGGCAGCAGGCGGCGGCGGCTGCAGCTACGGGCGGCGGGGCGAGGCGGCGGTGGCGGGTGGCGGTGGCGGTGGGGGGGCCGTGTATACAAAGGGGAGGGGGTGCCTTGGGGAGGGGGCAAGAGGCGGCAGGGAGGAGTCCTGGCCAGACTCCTGGCCCGAGTCGGGGCGGCATCGCGGGGAGGTGGGCCGGCGGCTTGGCTTCGGCCTAGTTAGCCCCTGCGCAACTCTTTTTTTAAAACAATTCCGCCGAAACTAAAAAAAATCCTAGAAAAATAAAATAAAAATCTAAAAATGCCAAAACAAATTTTCACCGTCTAAATGAAATATTTAGAACGAGATGAACATTTTCTTGGCCCTAAAATGCAATTTTGAAAACGTATAATTTTTCTAAAACAAACAAAATTGCAATAAAATACAAATAAAACAAATATTTGATTTTAATATTTTTCCTCCAATATTTCAATTATTTTGGAGAAGTCATATTATCCCCTCTCATATATTTTAATATAAAATATTTTCGGAGAGAAAAATAATTAAAACAAAAAACCCTCGTTTCAAAATTTGATAAAATCAAATTTGAAAACCGGGGAAATCCCCAACTCTCTCCGAGGGTCCTTGAGTTGCTTAGGATTTCGAGGATCGCGAGACGAAATGTAATAAAATATGATATGCAAGAATGATCTATGTATAACATTCCAAATTGAAAATTTGGGATGTTACAAACCTACCCCCCTTAAGATGAATCTCGCCCTCGAGATTCGGGTTGGCTAGAAAATAGGTGTGGGTGGTTTTGCGAAGGTCATTGAGGGAGTCCTAGATTAGGGGGTGTCCGGATGGCCAGACTATACCTTCAGCCGGACTCCTGGACTATGAAGATACAAGATTGTAGACTTCGTCCCGTGTCCGGGAGGGACTTTCCTTGGCGTGGAAGGCAAGCTTGGCGATACGGATATGTGGATCTCCTACCATTGTAACCGACTTTGTGTAACCCTAACCCTCTCCGGTGTCTATATAAATCGGAGGGTTTTAGTCCGTAGGACAAGATACAGAAGAAAAATCATACCATAGGCTAGCTTCTAGGGTTTAGCCTCTCCGATCTCGCGGTAGATCTACTCTTGTACTACCCATATCATCAATATTAATCAAGCAGGACGTAGGGTTTTACCTCCATTGAGAGGGCCCGAACCTGGGTAAAACTTCATGGCCCTTGCCTCCTGTTACCATCCGGCCTAGACGTAGAGTTCGGGACCCCCTACCCGAGATCCGCCGGTTTTGACACCGACATTGGTGCTTTCATTGAGAGTTCCTCTGTGTCATCGCCGTTAGGCTTGATGGCTCCTACGATCATCAATAGCGATGCAGTCCAGGGAGAGACCTTCCTCCCCGGACAGATCTTCGCCTTCAGCGGCTTCGCACTGTGGGCCAATTCACTTGGCCATCTGGAGCAGATCGAAAGCTATGCCCCTGGCCGTCAGGTCAGATTTGGAAGTTTAAACTACACGGCTGACATCCGCGGGGACATGATCTTCGACGCATTCGAGCCACTGTCGAGCGCGCCGCACTGTCATGACGAGCATGATCTAGCTCTGCCGCTGAACAGTGCCCTGGAGGCCGCACCCGCATAGCTTCAACCCTTAATTCAGAGCCAACTGCGCCGATCGAGGATGGGTGGTTGGACGCCGCCTCGGGGGCTGCGATCCCAATGGCGATCGAGTCGAACACCAGCCCCGCACTCCGCGAGACTCGTGACTCCAAGGAGCCGGACTCCTCTCCGGACTCCGAACCCTCCGCGCCCCTGCCGATCAAATCCGATTGGGCACCGATCATGGAGTTTACTGCCGCAGACATCTTCCAGCACTTGCCTTTCGGTGATATTCTGAAGACACTAAAGTCTCTCTCTTTGTTAGGAGATCCCTGGCTGGACTACGGTCAGCAAGGTTGGGATACGGACGATGAAGTTCAAAGCCCACCCACCACCCACTTTGTAGCCATTGTCGACGATTTAACCGACATGCTCGACTTCGACTCCGAAGACATCAATGGTATGGACGCCGATGAAGGAGACGATGAAGAACCAGCGCGTATTGGGCCCTGGAAAGCCACCTCGTCATATGACGTATACATGGTGGACGCACCAAAAGATGACAACGAGGAGCGGAAGGACGCACCGAAGGCTTGTTCCCTCGAAAAGCAGTCAAAGCGGCGATGCAAGCGCTGCCCCAAATCTCGCCTCGATAGAAATAACGATCACACAGACCCAGCGCTAGAGCAGGGCGAACCGCTGCCGGACAACGGCAATCTGGATAATCAAACCGAACAAACAAATTCTATCAAGGATAATGGTCCGGACGACATAACGCCGGACAGGCACCCGGAGCAGTAGAATGCCCGTAAAAGGCTTGTTGCCACCGCGAGGAGTCTTAAAAAGCAGAAGCAAAGGCTCAGGGCTGCGTAAGACACACTCCAATCAGATGGAGTAAAATACTCAACACAGCAGCGAGGTACGGCGACAATCGCCCCTCCAAGAGCTACCCAAAGCGGAAGCTGCTACCTGAATTCGATGAGGAGGCCTCAGACCCCCACAACCAAATATCAAAGCAGCCACCTGGCCGGATAGGCGACCCCTCTACCAACACAGAGCGGCATACAACGCCACTCACAATACAACACGCGACCCATGCGAGGGCTCGCATCCAAAGGATGGCGCCACAAGATCCATCTATGGACCACGCAAGCGCGCCCCAGCATACAATGCAACACAACAAACATCCGAACAACGTGGTACACCCAGCTACAGGGGTGCCACACACCCCCTATGTTTCACTGATGAGGTGCTGGACCATGAATTTCCAGAGGGATTCAAACCCGTAAACATAGAGACATACGACGGAACAACAGACCCTGGGGTCTGGATTGAGGACTACATCCTTCATATCCATATGGCTCGAGGAGATGATCTCCACGCCATCAAGTACTTACCCCTCAAGCTCAAGGGGCCAGCTCGTCACTCGCTTAAAGGCCTCCCCGAAAGCTCCATTGGAAGTTGGGAAGAGGTGGAAGACGCCTTTCGGGCGAATTTTCAAGGGACTTATGTCCGACCTCCGGATGCGGACGATTTGAGTCATATAACTCAACAGCCCGGAGAGTCAGCCCGAAAGCATTGGAACAGGTTTCTTAGTAAAAAGAACCAGATTGTCGATTGTCCGGATGCCGAAGCCTTGGCAGCTTTTAAGCATAGCGTCCGTGACGAATGGATCGCCAGACACCTCGGCCAAAATAAGCCGAGAACGATGGCCGCATTAACAAGCCTCATGACCCGCTTTTCGCAGGTGAGGACAGCTGGCTAGCCAGATGCAGCACCAGCGACCCCAGTACATCTTAAGTTAGAGATGGAAACGGGAAATCATGGCACAACAGCAACAACAAACGCTGGAATAAAGAAGATAGCGCGAAGGGCACGGCAGTAAACGCCGGATTCAAAACCTCTTGGTCAAGTCAAAAGCCGCCCTCTAAAGGCACCAGGGATGAACTGTCCAGCCTCAACAAAATTCTGGACCAAGTATGTCAGATCCATAGTACCCCTGGTAAAACCTGCTAATCATACCCACAGATAATGTTGGGTCTTCAAGCAGTCTGGCAAGCTCAACGCCGTACACAAGGGGGAGGATACACCAAGTGAAGACGAGGACGCGCCTCCCAAGCAAGACACTGGGGAACAAAAGAAATTTCCACCAGAAGTCAAAACAGTAAACGTGTTACACATAATCATGGGAAAAAATAACACGACACTCCCAGGAAAATATACCCAAGTGCCTGTCACCGTGAAGTCCTGCCACTAGTCGTCTCAACCGATCACTTTCGACCATCGCGATTACTCAGCAAGTATCCGACGCGCAGGATGGGCTGCCCTGGTATTAGACCCAGTAATTGGCGGATATCACTTCACATGAGTCTTGATGGACGGTGGCAGCAATCTAAACCTAATATAACAGGATACAATCCGCGGGATGGGGTTAGACCCAACAAAAATTCGCCATAGCAATACTACCTTTAAAGGAGTAACGCTAGGCCCAGGGGCTTGTTGTACGGGCTCCCTCCTACTACAAGTTATATTCGGCTCCCCTGATAACTTCCGTCGCGAGCATTTAACCTTCCACATCGCTCCGTTCCAAAGTGGCTATCAAGCACTGCTCGGATGCGAAGCTTTCACTCACTTTAATGCAATACCACACTATGCCTCCCTCACACTCAAGATGCCCAGTCCACGTGGCATCATTTCAGTGAACAGAAATATCAAGCGATCTCTGTGCGCCGAAGAGAGTGCGGTTGCCTTGGCAGCCGCACACTAAAGGCGCCCGAACCAGCGAAAGCATCCAATAGGTCGTCAAGACCTCAGACACAACTAATCAAGTCCGGCGCCACTATTTATACCGAATAAATGGTCACACCCCTATTTGTCAATACAAGGGGCTCAACGCGCGCAGACAAGTGGCAGTTTCTTCTCATCTTGAATTATACATGGTTTCTTTAAAAACTATCTTCTTGCACGACAACTTTTTCACCTAAATTACTCCCTTTTATAGACGATCATCGTGCTACACCCGTCCAGGATACGGCACAACGGAGACACATGCGCAGACGTGTAGCAGGGACCCGCTCCAAGGATTCTTTTTAGATTAAGACCCTGCGTAAACCTTTTTTTACTGTCTCTTGTTGATACATATCCACCGTTGCGAAGGATGCTGACGTCTTGGCATGTGGCCACGCCAGAACAATGCACGTACCTGGACACAAGGGGCTTCTTACAAAGGCCATTATTTAGGCCCGGTTTATACCACAAAGACCGAATACCTTAGGGAGTGTTCGGCATCGCGAGTTTGGCCCTATATGCATCAGCTCCGAATCATTGTCTTTGGTCAAATGTTGGGTTTGCCCGGCTCCTGTGTTTTGGTGCCTTACGTTCCGCATTACCGGCTAAGGTAGCACCAGGAGAACTACTGCGATTGTGCCCTGGTTCATCCGGACGAGCACCTCAGTAGAGAAAGCCAAAAAATAGCTGTCATGATATAGCGTGAGACTGGTCAACCACTCGATGACCTGTTGGAATGTTAGAATTCCTCCGCCTTAACAAAGGGTCGTTTTCTGACCAGGCATGTATGCACCCCAGGATCGGGAGAGTGCGGAGCCACCAGGGGCTATCTAGTAGCCCCACTGTCAAACTCCTATGGCTAAGTGAAAGTGCTAAAGCATTATAGTCCGGTTGCCTCACTCGCTCCGCTATCACCTCCTTAATAGGACCAAGACGTTGGGTTAAGTGTGAACACGTGTTTTTTGCGAGCACCTCCGCATTATATGCGTGGGGGTTGAAGCCGACGGCTGCAATCTTTTAGGTTATACACATGTATACATAAACGGCCGCCCAGGAGGCATCATATTACTTTTAGGCAAAAGTATAAAAATAACCTTATAAAAATTTATAAAAGCATTTCGCTTACAATGAGATTACATATCACTCAAACATATTTTTTTTGAGCACTGGGTCTCTATCAAACGAGCACCCTCAAGAACTTCTTCAAAGTACTGCTCAGCAGCCATTCGGCCTATGGCCGAATTCCGCGCTGCAACAGTGGTAGCATCCATCTCCGCCCAGTATGCTTTAACACGGGCAAAGGCCACCCGTGAGCCCTCTATGCACGCCGACCTCTTCATCGCATTAATGCGCGGCACCACGTCAAGGAACTGCTACACCAAGCTAAAATAGTTGTTCGGTTTTGGCCTTTCCGGCCATAGCTGATCCACAACAGACCTCATGGCGAGCCCGGACAACCTATTCAGTTCGGCCCATTCGGCTAATTGGTCAGTCAATGAAAGCAGACGCTCGGGAGAATGGAATTGTGTCCAAAACAGCTGGTACACTTCACGGTCCGTCTGACCCTGGAAGTACTGGGCCGCATCGGCAGCGCTCGCCGCCAAATCCATATACACATCCTTCGAACTCCACAGCCGATCCAGAGGGGCATACTGTGGATCTCCGAACTTCCTCCGCAACATAAAGGATTTCCCAGCTACAATATCCCCGGCTTCCCGCAGCTCCTCCTTCTTCGCCCTCATAGTAGAGCGGATGTCTTTCCTCGTCGCAGCAACCTTCTCAAGATCCGATGCCTTCGCTAGGTTTTCCTTTTCAAGAATCCGGCAACAGTCGGCGGTGGCTTTTAATTCTATGGCCATCCTGGCCATCTTATCTCGGCTCTCGCCATGCGCGGCCTTCTCGGCCTTCAACTCTTCGGCCGCCTTCAAAGCAGCCGCATTACCAAACCTCGCTTGCTCCTTGGCTCGGGCAAGTTCTGCCCGCAAGGCTTCAACAGTGGCAGCTCCATCTATAGTCACAACATATTAAAGATACTGGCATCACGCTGCTCTTACTATGTGGCGTTTACCAGATAATGACACTTACCCTGTGCCTCGTCAAGCCTTTTGTTAACAAGCTCGATGTCGGTGTCTGCCGCATCCAACTGCCGTTTTAAATGGGCAAACTCGCTAGTCCGGCTAGCCACCGGAGCTTCCATCACCTACACATAGAGGAAGTATGGTTATTACCTGGGAATATGATCCTCGGTTCGTCGTCGTTTCCGACGACAACCAGAGTCTCAGGGGCTACTATCTACACAGGGCACACCTAGCATGTGCAGGACTATCATACATTATTTTATGTACCTCAAAGCCTGTCAGTAGACTCATATAAGCGTCATGCAATCCGCTTTCGGCGGACGAGATTCTCTCCATCACCGTATTCATCAGCATACGGTGTTCATCTGAGATGGCCGCTCGCCCCACTAACTCCCTCCGAACATCTGATCGCACACCAGACGATGCCGGACTCTTTAGTCTGCTCTCTTCGGGAGCCGGACACTGGGAGCTTCGGGGGTCAATGGGATTATCTTCTGGCCTCACCGGACTCGGAGAGGCCTTCCGCGACGACACTTCGGGGTCGCCCGCTTCTGGAGCGGAGGAGTCCAGAGGAGCCGTTTCGCTCTCCATCATCTCTGGAAGAAGATCCCCCAAAGACGAGCTCATTTGAGAGGGGCTAAGGCCCGAACTGCAAAGATATATGCGGTGGTTATTTTCTCAGAAGAAAAAGATGGCATACCTGTACTATTAAAGTGTTTCGGGTCTCTTACGACTCGCTGGAGAATTGATCCCCCCGCGGACTTGGTGCGGCAAAAGCACCCCCAAGGTAGGACCCTCTGTGGGAGACTTCTTCTCTCGTTTGGAAGCTTCGGCTTCCGGATCCCCGGGCGCAGTCCTTTTCCTCCTCCGGTCGTCTTCCTTCATGGAGCCGCTCGCTCCCTCGGTTAGAATGGGCAGCGTTGGGGGCCCGCGTCCGCCCGTATTATCCTCCCTAGTATTTTCCTTCAAGGGCTCCGAGCAAGGTGCGACCTGGAGCATCTTTTCCAATACCGGATTCTCCAAATCTTCAGGGAGGGGGGCCAAACACCGAATCAACTTCGCCTTTGTTAGCCAGTCCGGGTCAAAAAGTGAACTCTCAGAAATACCTGCGTAACAAATGAGAGATAGTATGTTCAGCCGGAAGATTCCTTACTGTCGGATTTCGGGTTCCTGCAGACCCTTGAGGTTCGAACACTGGGGTGCGCGTGGAGATTTCGCCTCCTACCTACCTGCACCCCTCCGCCTCGCTAAGATCTAAGCAATGGAAAGAGCAACATGAATGACACAGGGTTTATACTGGTTCGGGCCACTGTTGTGGTGTAATACCCTACTCCAGTGTGTGGTGTGGTGGATTGCCTCTTGGGATGATGACAATGAACAATACAAGGAAGAACAGCCTCGCCAGGGTCTGCTCTTGGCTGGGGCGATGAACTGTTGGGAGGAGTTCAGTCACCCCTCTCTCTCTCTCTCCTTCCTTCGTTTTTCTTGTTTGGTGGGTGGCTGGTCCTATTTATAGAGGCCCTGGTACTCTTCCCAAATATCGAGCGGGAAGGGAGCCAACAATGGTGGGCTAATTTGAAGGGGGACACCTAGTACCAGCTATCCTGACAAAAGTAGTCTTCGCCTGCACAAAGCTCTGGTGGTGACGCCGTCTTGGGCTCCACAATGACCTCCGTCTTGCAGTCCCCCTGGTCATGGTCTTGTTGCACCGAAATGGCAACCTTTGCCTGATGCCTCGGTACTCCGCGGCTGCGCTTGCTCCCTTTGCACCAAAGAGGAAAGGAGGACGCTGCGCGGGCTGGCACCCGCCTGGCGCCTTTTGTCATCATGGCTTGCGTCACCGGCACCTCGTGAGGTACCCCGCCTTGATCTCTCCGCCTCCTCGCGAGCCTGCCTGATGAGGCCGTCCCTGAGGAAGCTCCGCGTCGTCCGCCCCGCGAGGCTTGGCCCCACGCGAGGGTCTTGGGTCTGTGTTGGTGAAGATGGGCCGTGCTGGGCCCCCCTTTGAGCCACGCCGCAGGCAGGCAAGTCTGGGGACCCCCATTCCCAGAACGCCGACAGTAGCCCCCGGGCCCAAGGCGCGCCTGGACTTGGCCGTGCATGGAGGCGGAAGGGCAAGAGCGAAGCGCCGCGGGCCCTAACAGCCTGCGGCCTTGGGCGTCGCGTGGCGGTTGATTGGACGTGGGCGTCTCCACTTCCCCATGGCGCCTCGGTAACTGCACGGATTGGACTAGTCCCTGCATGCAAAGCGGGTCATGATTACCTGCGATCATGGAGGTCGATGGTTGGCCTTCGCCGGCCATAAGTACGGAACGGCGCACACCCTTCCAGTTCATCACCCCTTGCTTCTCCTTCTTCTTCATGGCCCCGTCGAGGAGGTTCTCGGCTGCAGAGAAGGGGAAGGCTCACCAGGTTGAGCCTACCTCTCCCCCGCCCAAGCGCGACCAAGGGCGCCCTCGCAAACATCCTGTGGCCACCACGGCAGCTCCCCGCGGCCATGGAGACGATTTCCAGCGTGGCGACGGGCGGAACGCTGCCGCCGGGGGGCGCGCTCCGGTCGCGCGTCCCCCTAGGCCGCGATTTCATGGTGCAGAGGTGCTGCCAGAGTTCGTCGTGTGGTTGGCGGAGCCGGCTAGCACCCGGCCGGCGCTCTGGGCGGCCTCTGGCTTCAGGCCGACGACTGTTGCAGCCGGGCCTCATGGGCTTCACTGGAGGTCTCCGCAGCCGGGAACCTGGCCCCGGCCCACGGTTGGCAGGCGTTTGCCCGCGCGCGTGGCCTGAGCCATCGCTGCACCCTGCACTTCAAGTTTGACGGTGATGCCACCCTCTACGTGAGGGTGTTTGGGGAAGATGGTCGCCGCGCAGGGTGCTGCCCCGAGGACGACGACCGCGGCCGGGAACCCAGCTCCGGCGACGATGGGGAAGACAGCACTCGCGTGACTGGCGGCGCTCGGGGCTCCCCAAGCTTCTCCGGTTCTTCTTCGGGTGGTGAATCTTCCAGCGGTGGCCGCGGTCAGCCTCCACGCCATCGCATCTTCTTGGGGGGTGGTAGTGTGTACGCCCGCCGTCACGCCCCGGTGAAGCGCGAGAGGGAGTCTGTCTGAGCCCCGGAGGCAGCTCGAGTCTTCCCTGCAGGCTGGTGTGAGGCGAGCTACGCCTGACCTGTTCCTTCTTTTCCTGTTTTCCTGCGTAAAAAGGACAGTAATGTGGAGCCCCGCGGGGGCGTGTTTGGGTTATTGCCATTAATCGTCGTTTTGCTTCTGTTATCGTGCCTTCCGGCTATGTGCCCGCGTGTGGATAGTTCCCGGCCCCTGCCATGGGGGGGGCGACCGACCCAGGCCCCGTGTTCGTGTCGCGATGCCCGTGGGGCATGGACTGGAGGGGTGCTCCTATAATGGACCCAGGTCGCGAACCCTTTGAACGACTAGAACGGGAACACTCGCGAGGGCACTCGGCAGTCCCCCCCTCGCGAGGCCTTGCATAAGAGAAATCGAGGCAGGAGAGTGAAAAGTCGAAGAACCACAAGCCAAAGATGGCAACAACTTCAATAAAACTTCGAATGAGAAGGAACAAGCCAACTGCAGAAAGCAAATGAAAAGCCGCGTCCGGCACCTAATCTAGTCTTCGACGTCTTCTCACCAGCGCGGAGCTAAGTGCTGCCACTGGGTGTGGGAGGGAGCCCCAGGGCCTAAGGCCGGCTCTCCTGAGACTCCGGGGCGTGTACAGCCCCAACTCATTATTACTTGAGAGTGTCACGGGTGGCGAGCTTCACAGGCGTTGGCCTTCTTCACAGGCTCCGGGCCTTTTCCAAAATGCGACAGCTTCACAGGCATTCGCCTTCTTCACAGGCTCTGGGCCTTTTCCAAAATGTGACAGCTTCACAGGCTCCGGGCCTTTTCCAAAACTCGACAGCTTCACAGGCATCCCCCTTCTTCACAGGCTCCGGGCCTTTTCCAAAACGCGACAGCTTCACAGGCATTCGCCTTCTTCACAGGATTTGGGCCTTTTCCAAAACGCGACAGCTTCACAGGCATTCGCCTTCTTCACAGGCTCTGGGCCTTTTCCAAAATGCGATGGCTTCATAGGCATTCGCCTTCTTCACAGGCTCTGGGCCTTTTTAGGGGTAGAACCTCCGGAGGTGCTGGATGTTCCATGCGTTCTGGACCGGCACCCCCTCCTGAGTCTCCAAGCGCGCGGAGCCGGGACTGGAAACATGAACAACCTTGAACGGGCCCTCCCACATGGGAGAGAGCTTGTGCAGTCCCTCCCCGGAGAGGACCCGCCTGAGGACGAGGTCTCCTACCTCGAGAGTTCTGGGGCGGATGTTGCGGTAGTGGTATCGTCGCAGTGCTTGCTGGTACCTCGCCGCTCGCAGCGCGGCTTCTCGGCGACGTTCCTCCCCCAACACGAGGTCCATCCCCCGCATGGCGTCCTGCTGCGCCTCGTCGAATGCCAGGACCCGTGCGGAGCGACGTCTAACCTCGTGAGGGAGGACCGCTTCGGCTCCGTAGACCAGGAAGAACGGGGTCTCTCCAGTTGGCTTGGTCGCGGTTGTGCGGATGGACCATAGCACGGACTGAAGCTCATCGTACCAACCTCTGCCACAGACCTCCAGCTTCTTCTTGAACGTCCTGGTCTTAAGGCCCCTCAGGACCTCTGCGTTGGCTTGCTCGGCCTGGCCGTTGCTTTGGGGGTGCGCCACCGAAGCGTAGCATATCTGCGTTCCAAGGTTAGCACAGTATGTTTTGAAGAGGTTACTGGTGAATTGCGAACCGTTGTCTGTGATGATGCGGTTCGGCACCCCGAACCGGATCACGATGCCCCTGATGAACTTTACCGCGGAACCCGTGGGGATGGTGCAGATGGTTTCTACTTCAGCCCACTTGGTGAACTTGTCCACGACGACGTAGAGGTAGCGGTAGCCCCCTAGCGCCCGAGGAAACGGGTCCAGGATGTCCAGCCCCCAGACTGCGGACGGCCACGAAAGGGGTATAGTCTGCAGGCCTCCTGCCGGCTGGTGGATCTGCTTGGCATGGAACTGGCAGGCCTCACAAGCCTTCACAAGTTCGACGGCGTCATTGAGTGCGGTGGGCCAATAAAACCCACTGCGGAACGCCTTGCCGACCAGGGTCCGTGATGATGAATGATGTCCACAGTCTCCGCCGTGTATGTCTTCCAGCAGCTCCTTTCCTTGCTCCCTGGAGATGCAGCACAGGGATACATCGTTTGGTCGCTTCCGGTAGAGCTCTCCATCCTTGATGCAATATGCCGTGGCCAGCCGTGCCACACGGTTCGCCTCCTCCTCCTTCTCCGGCAGGGTCCCTTGTGTTAAGTAACTCCGGAGTTCGATGATCCAGTCCCCCTCCTGAGGCTCCATCATCAGGAGCAGGCGTGCTCCTGAGGCCGGGCCACAGACTGGGGCTACTGAGGCAGGTGGCTGGGGGAGCTCCTCCCGTGGCTGAGCCATGTTTGACAATGACGGCAGGGTTGAGGGCTTGAAGAACCTCTCCTCGAAAACGCCAGGCTCCTGAGGTAACCGCCTGGATGCCCGTTTGGCGATATCGTCGGCCTCCTGATTGGTGCCACGGGGCACATGCTGCAACTCCAACCACCAGAACTGCTTCTCCATCATGCGGGCCTCCGCAAGGTAGGCTTCCATGTGCTCATCTTTCGGCTCGTACACCTTGTTGGAGAAATTGACAAGGAGCTGCGAATCGCCCTTGATGGTGAGGCGTTTCACCCCCAGGGCAGCTGCGGCCTTCAAGCCCGCTATTAAACCTTCATACTCCGCTATGTTGTTGGAGACCTTTTCACCTCGCTGGAAACAGAGCTGCACAGCGTAGTAGAGCTTGTCCTGAGTGGGCGATATAAGCACCGCCCCAGCCCCTGCGCCATGCCTAGAGAATGCTCCATCGAAATACATGACCCATCCTTCTGGTGCCTCACTTCCCGGGAAGAGGGACCGATCCTCGCCGGCCTTGAGGCCTGGTGCCTCTGTCCATTCTGCCACAAAATCCGCCAACGCTGCTCCCTTGATGACTCTGGTCGTGCTAAATTCGAGTTGAAATGCTTGCAGTTCTATGTTCCACTCAGTGACCCTTCCAGCTGAGTTAGGGCTCCTAAGCACTCTCTCCAGGGGGTATGACGAGACGACCTTGATGGGGTGACCCTGAAAATAGTGTCGCAGCTTGCGCGAGGCCACCAGCAGCGCGAGGAGGAGTTTCTGAGGCATGGGGTACCGCGCCCTCGCATCCCGCAACACCGTGCTGACGAAGTACACCGGGTGCTCAATGAGGTTGGGTGCGTCAGAGCCGACGGCTCCCTTTGGAGACCGTGGTGCCTCTTGTGGTGATGAGGCCCCCTGAGGCTGGCCATCTGGGAGAGGGGCCTCTTCCGCCTCTGGCGCACTCCTCTGCGGCGGCTGATCCTCCTCAGCCGCGGTGGCGGTTCCTCTGGGCCTTCCTTGTTCCTGTTTTGCCTTGTCCCGGGCCGCTGCTGCTATTCTGATTCGACGCTCCTCTCTAACCGCCACCAGGGCCGCGCTGGCGGAGTAGGGAGTGGCGGCGAGGTAAAGCACCAGGGGCTCTTGAGGGCGCGGAGCCACCATGACCGGAGGGCTGGTCAGGTATCTCTTGAGATCTTGGAAAGCCTTGTCGGCCTCTTTGGTCCATTCAAAGGGCCCCTTTTTCTTCATTAGCTGGAAGAAGGGCAGCGCTCGCTCCACCAACTTGGAGATAAATCGCCCTAGCGCGGTCACGCGCCTAGTGAGCTTCTGCATTTCTTTGAGGGTCTTTGGCAGGCTCATGTCCTCGACCACCTTGAACTTTTCCGGGTTAGCCTCGATGCCTCGGTGGGACACTAGGAAACCCAAGAGCTTGCCTGAGGGTACTCCGAACACACACTTCTCTGGGTTGAGCTGCAGGTTCACTGCGTTGAGGCTCGCGAAGGTTTCCTCCAGGTCTTGTATCATGGTCCTGGCCTCCCGAGACTTCACCACAATGTCATCGACGTAAGCCTCAACATTCTTCCCGAGCTGCGGGCCCAAGGTGATGTGCATCAGCCGCTGAAAGGTCGCCCCGGCGTTACGCAGCCCAAATGGCATGCATGTGTAGCAGTACACCCCACACGGGGTTAGGAAGGCTGTCTTTTCGACGTCTTCTATCGCCATCTTGATCTGGTGATACCCAGAGAAGGCATCCAGGAAGCATAGCAGGTCGCATTCTGCGGTGGAATCGACGATCTAGTCGATGTGGGGGAGCGGGAACGGATCTTGCGGGCATGCCTTGTTGAGGTTGGTGAAGTCGACACACATGCGCTCCTTCCCTCCCTTCTTTGGCACAACGACAGGGTTGGCCAACCAATCCGGGTATCGGACCTCGCGAATGACCCCAGCGGCTTCTAGTTTGCGGGTCTCTCGGACGATGAAGGCATGCTTTTCTGTGGACTGCCGCCTTGCCTTCTGCTTCACAGGGCGCACGTTGGGGCACACGTTGAGGTGATGCTTGATTACGCTCCTAGGGATCCCCGCCAACTAGTCAGGCTCCCAAGCGAATACCTTCTTGTTCGCACGCAGGAACTTGACCAAGGTCTCCTCCTGCTCGGGCTCGAGGTTGGCGCCTATGGTGAAAGTTGCGTTGGTGGACCCGTCCTCATCGACGGGTATCCGCTTGGTTTCTGCCTTATCTTGGGTGAACAATTGTTTCTTCTTGGCGCGTGCAGCCCCCTTGGGCTCGGGGGTCTCCAAGCCGGCGGGCTGTGCCGACGCCACCGTCTTGAAGGCGAGCTTGAGTACCCGCAGCACGTCTCCGGTGTCCCCGTGCATGGTGAGGACACCGCTGCTCCCGGGCATCTTCATGAGGTTATACGCCGGGTGTGTCGCGGCCATGAACTGGGCCAACGCTGGGTAGCCGAGGATGGCATTGTAGGGGAGGCCGATGGGGGCGATGTCGAAGTCGACCAGCTCCGTGCAGACGTTTTTGTAGGTGCCGAAGGTTACTGGGAGCAGGATCTGTCCCAAGGAGCTGGATGATCCGCCCCCAATGCCTGAGAAGGGCCGGCTGGGTTGCAGCCATTCCAGGGGTATGCAGAGGAGGTTGAAGGCCTCGACCGAGAGCACGCTGAGGCCCGCACCGCCATCGATGAGAGTTCTGGTGACGGCCACCTGGCAGATGGTGGGGGTGCACAGCATGGGGAGCGCACCCGAGCAGGCCGAGTTGGAGGGGTGGTCCTCTGAGCTGAAGGTCAGGCCGGCCTTGGATGCCGCCCAGTCCGAGAGAGCCCCCTGCCGCGTGGAAGCGGCGCTGACCCGGCGGATGAACGGCTTAACGTGGTTACTTGTAGGCGGCGCCTGCGAGCCGCCTAGGAGGGCCGTGACGACCGGGGGTGTTGGTGTAGCACGATGGGCGGGGAAGAGGCTGCGGGGCTCTTCCCAAGGGGCCACGGAGGTTGCCTGCAGGTGGAGCAGCCATGGGCACGGAGCGCCGGTGACGGCCACGGGGAGCCAGTTGGCCATGACCCTATCGTCACCTCCAGCTTCGAGGGGGCCCTCCTCGCTCGCCGGCAAGAAGGCCAGCGGATCTGTCGTGCCGCCGTACTGCGGCGGCATCGTTGGCCTGAACTTGTCCGGCCACCGTACCCGTCACAGGGCTGGGGCAAGGGCTCGGAGCCCCCTGGCCCCCGTGTTGGTGCCGGCGGCCGGAGCGGGCGGCGTACTACTCATCGCGAGGCAGTTCATAGCGGTGGCAGAAGGGGAAACTCCGGTGCACACCTACCTGGCACGCCAAATGTCAGATTTCGGGTTCCGGCAGACCCTTGAGGTTCAAACACTGGGGTGCGCGTGGAGATTTTGCCTCCTACCTAACTGCACCCCTCCGCCTCGCTAATATCTAAGCAATGGAAAGAGCAACACGAAAGACACAGGGTTTATACTGGTTCGGGCCACCGT
The DNA here is from genome assembly GCF_056163025.1 of Triticum urartu. Classification (NCBI taxonomy): domain Eukaryota; kingdom Viridiplantae; phylum Streptophyta; class Magnoliopsida; order Poales; family Poaceae; genus Triticum; species Triticum urartu. The sequence continues at coordinate 140,188,048 of NC_141875.1, read as the reverse complement.
TGTGGTGTAATACCCTACTCCAGTGTGTGGTGTGGTGGATTGCCTCTTGGGCTGATGATGATGAACAATACAAGGAAGAACAACCTCGCCAGGGTCTGCTCTTGGCTGGGGCGATGAACTGCTGGGAGGAGTTCAGTCACCCCTCTCTCTCTCTCCTTCCTTCGTTTTTCTTGTTAAGTGGGTGGCTGGTCCTATTTATAGAGGCCCTGGTCCTCTTCCCAAATATCGAGTGGGAAGGGAGACAACAATGGCGGGCCAATTTAAAGGGGGACAGCTAGTACCAGTTATCTTGACAAAAGTAGTCTTTGCCTGCACAAAGCTCTGGTGGTGACACCGTCTTGGGCTCCACAATGACCTCTGTCTTGCAGTCCCCCTGGTCTTGGTCTTGTTGCACCGAAATGGCAACCTTTGCCTGATGCCTCGGTTCTCCGCGGCTGTGCTTGCTCCCTTTGCACCAAAGAGGAAAGGAGGACGCTGCACGGGCTGGCACCCGCCTGGCGCCTTTGGTCGTCATGGCTTGCGTCACGGGCACCTCGTGAGGTACCCCGCCTTGATCTCTCCGCCTCCTCGCGAGCCTGCCTGATGAGGCCATGCCTGAGGAAGCTCCGTGTCGTCCGCCCCGCGAGGCTTGGCCCCACCCGAGGGTCTTGGTTCTGTGTTGGTGAAGATGGGTTGTCCTGGGCCCCCCTTTGAGCCACGCCGCAGGCCGCAGGCAGGCAAGTCTGGGGACCCCCGTTCCCAGAACGCCGACACTTACCTGTTCGGCGGCGCGGTTACTGCTCAGGCCCACGTCCTTGGTGATTTCCGGACAATCTACCTGAGGTCTGAAGAATGACTTGTACATCTCCTCGTGCGTCAGGCCGAGGAAATTTTGAATAACACGCGGTCCCTTGGGATTGAACTCCCACAAGCGAAGGGGCCGGCGTTTGCAAGGCTGGACTTGACGAACCAGCATAACTTGTATTACCGCAACCAAACTAAAATCTCCATTGAAGAGATCTCGAATGCAGCTTTGCAGTATAGGCACGTCCTTGGCTGGACCCCATCTCAGACCTCTGCTGATCCATGACATCAGTTGTGGTGGAGGTCCCGAGCGGAAAACAGGGGCGACCGCCCACTTGGCACTTCTAGGAGCCGTGATGTAGAACCACTCCTGTTGCCACAATTCAGACACCTCTGGGATGGAACTTTTGGGCCATGGAGCTCCCATCATCTTGCATATTGAGGCACCTCCACACGCTGCATGTTGCCCCTCGATCATCTTCGGCTTTACTTCAAAAGTCTTGAGCCACAGGCCAAAGTGAGGGGTAACCCGGAGGAAGGCCTCACACACGACAATAAATGTCGTGATTTGAAGAAGGGAGTCCGAAGTTAGATCATGGAAATATAGCCCGTAATAAAAACATCAAACCCCTGACGAAAGGATCCAGGGCGAGGCCTAGACCTCGGAGGAAGTGGGAGACGAACACGACATTCTAGTTGGGTTCGGGGGAGGGGACGGCCTGCCCTCGGGCAGGCAGCCGATGCAAAACCTCGGCGGTCAGATATCTGGCCTCCCTCAACTTTTTGATGTCCTCTTCCGTGACGGAGGAAGGCACCCATCGGCCTTGAAGGCTAGATCCGGACATGATTGAAGGTTCGGAACCCCTGACCTAAACTTTGGGTGTTTGAGCTTGAGGTGGGGGAAGGATTCGATTGAGCACAGGAGGGAAAAAATAAAAGCCTTGCCCCTTTATAAAGAGGGTGAATATCAAGCGTCCTCTCCGTGGCCGTTTGGACTTGCCTATAGTCTAGGAGTCCTAGAAGCGGTTGGGTTACCCACGCCCGTATTGATGAGAATCCCGAAATAAGGGGACACGATCTCTGCTTCGACGAGACGTGCCAACGAAACTGCCTCGCGTGACACGCTGAGGTGGGACAATAAAACAATTCTAATAAAGGCTTGGCCGTGGCGCGATGTCACACTACGGAATACGTCGGTAGATTAGATTTGTGTAAATATTATTCTCTCTATGGAAATATGTGGAAACTTATTTTGCAGAGCCAGACACTATCTTTGTGTTCAAAATCTTCTATGAAGTACTTGGAGGAGGAACCCGCCTTGTAATGCCGAAGACAATCTGCGCGTCGGACTCGTCGTCATTGAAGCCTGGTTCAGGGGCTACTGAGGGAGTCCTGGATTAGGGGGTGTCCGGATAGCCGGACTATACCTTCAGTCGGACTCTTGGACTATGAAGATACAAGACTAAAGACTTCATCCCGTGTCCGGGAGGGACTTTCCTTGGCGTGGAAGGCAAGCTTGGCGATACGGATATGTGGATCTCCTACCATTGTAACCGACTTTGTGTAACCCTAACCCTCTCTAGTGTCTATATAAACCGGAGGGTTTTAGTCCGTAGGACAAGATACAGAACAACAATCTTACCATAGGCTAGCTTCTAGGGTTTAGCCTCTCCGATCTCGTGGTAGGTCTACTCTTGTACTACCCATATCATCAATATTAATCAAGCAGGACGTAGGGTTTTACCTCCATCGAGAGGGCCCGAACCTGGGTAAAACTTCGTGTCCCTTGCCTCCTGTTACCATCCGGCCTAGACGCACAGTTCGGGACCCCCTACCCGAGATCCGCCAGTTTTGACACCGACAGTCATCCTCTCATTCCCAGGTGGCTTCATCCTCGGTATGGTGGCTCCACTGAACTTTGCAAAACTTGATAACCTTGTTGCGGGTGACTCGACTAGCAAACTCCAAATTCTTGACTGGCTTCTCCTCATAAGTCAAATCATTGTCCAACTGAATCGCCTACAAGGGTACGGTATCTCTTAGCGGTATGTCGGCCATCTCAGCATGGCACTTCTTTAACTGGGAAACGTGAAACACATCGTCAACTCCTGACAGTCCTTCAGGTAACTCCAACTTATAGGCAACCTCTCCCATTCGTTCCAAAACACGATACGGTCCTACAAACCTTGCGGCTAACTTTCCCTTAAGTCCAAAACGTTTCACTCCTCGCAAAGGTGATACTCACAGATATGCTCTTTCTCCAATTTCATAGGTTACCTCCTTGCGTTTCGAATATGCATAACTCTTCTGTCTGGACTGAGCTATCTTCAGTCTATCTCGAATCGGTTTAACTTTCTCCTCAGACTCTTTGATCAAGTCTGGTCCAAACAACTATCGGTCTCCAACTTCATCCCACATCAACGGTGTTCTGCACCGTTGTCCATAAAGGGCTTCGAACGGTGCCATCTTCAGACTAGCTTGGTAACTATTGTTGTATGATAACTCTGCGTAAGGCAGATTGTCATTCCAACTAGATCCATAATCTAGCGCACAGGCTCTCAACATGTCCTCCAGAATCTGGTTGACTCTCTCGGTCTGTCCATCGGCCTGTGGGTGAAATGTTGTACTGAACTCCAATCTCGTTCCCAAAGTCAGGTTCAGCTGATGCCAAAACTTTGTGGTAAACTTTGTCCCTCTATCCGATACGATGGTCCTCAGAACTCCATGCAGACATACGATCCTGGTCATATATATCTTGGCCAACTTTGCACTGGTGTAAGTTGTCTTCACTCGCATAAAGTGTGCTACTTTGGTCAAGCAGTTAACTACTACCCATATAGAATCATAACCTGATTTGGTCTTGGGCAGTCCGGTGATAAAATCCATGCCAAGTTTATCCCACTTCCATTCGGGTATCGACATAGGCTGTAGCAATCCTGCTGGCTTTTGATGCTCTGCCTTCACTCTCTGACATACATCACATACGGCTACATACTCGGCGATATCCTTCTTCATCCCTGTCCACCAGAAAGGTTCCTTCAAATCCAAATACATCTTGGTGTTTCTGGGGTGTATCGAGTAGGGCGAGTCATGAGCCTCCCGAAGTATTAACTTCCTGATCTCCGTGTTATTGGGCACATACACACGGTCCTCAAACCATAAGGTGTCGTGTTCATCCTCACGAAAACCTTTGGCCTTTCGTTCGCTCATTTTCTCTTTTATCTCCGCAATCTCTTTTTCATCCTTCTGAGCTTCTCGAATCTTTCCCAACAATGTAGACCAAACCTCCATTGTTGCAACAAAACCTCTAGAAACAATCTCCAATCGAAGTTCCCGGAGATCCTCTGCTAAATCCTTCAGCAATCCCGTGCTCTCTAGGGTATTAGCATAACTCTTCCGGCTCAAAGCGTCTGCTACAACATTGGCCTTTCCTGGATGATACTGAAGCTTCATGTCATAATCCTTTATAAGCTCCAACCATCTTCTCTGCCTAAGGCTCAGCTCCTTCTGGGTGAAAATGTACTTCAAACTCTTATGATCCGTGTACACATCACAATGGTTTCCAATGAGGTAATGCCTCCAGGTCTTCAACGCATGCACTACGGCTGCTAGCTCCAAATCATGCGTATCATAATTCAATTCGTGCGGTTTTAGTTGTCGTGAGGAATACGAAACAACTCTTCCGTCCTGCATAAGCACGCTTCCAAGTCCTAGGCGAGAGGCGTCGCAATACACTTGGAAATCCTTACGTATATCTGGCAGTGTCAGCACTGGGGCTGTAGTCAAACGTTTCTTCAGTTCCTAGAAACTTTCCTCGCAATCTTCCGTCCATTTAAACTTGGTATCCTTCTTCAATAATTCTGTCATTGGCTTCGCAGTTTTGGAAAAATTCTCAATGAATCTCCGATAATATCCTATGGGTCCAAGAAAACTGCGGATCTCGCTAACTGAAGTGCGTGCCAACCATTCAGTGACTGACTGAACCTTGGTGGGGTCTACCGCTATACCTTCTCCTAATATAACATGTCCAAGGAATCCGACTTCCTTCAACCAAAACTCGCATTTGCTGAACTTGCCATACAATTGATGTTCCCTAAGTTTCTCGAGAACTAAATGCAAATGCTCCTTGTGCTCCTCCTCGTTCTTCGAATATACCATTATATCATCAATGAACACCACAACAAACTTATCCAAATATTCCATGAACACCTTGTTCATCATGCTCATGAAATAGGCAGGGGCGTTAGTCAGTCCAAACGACATGACTGTATATTCGTATAACCCATACCGTGTGGTGAAGGCTATCTTTGGTATATCTTTCTCGCAAATCTTCAGCTGATGGTATCCTGATCGCAGATCGATCTTCGAAAACACCTTAGCTCCTTGCAGCTGATCAACAGATCATTGATCATCGGCAATGGGTACTTGTTCTTGATCATCACTTCATTCAATGCCTGATAATCAAGAACCATTCTTAGGGACTTATCCTTCTTCTCAACCAAAAGCACTGGGGCTCCCCATGGTGATGAACTCCGTCGAATGTAACCTTTCTCCAATAACTCCTTGATATGTTTCTTAATCTCCTCCAGATCATTCACGGGCATCCAATATGGTCTCTTGGATATTGGCCCTGTGCCTGGCAATAGCTCTATCAAAAACTCGATATCTCGATCCGGTGGCATGCCTGGTAACTCCTCTAGAAAAACATCCGGGTAATCCTTTACTACACGCACTTCCTCCTGAACAACTCCCGTGAGGGTATTTACTTGGCTACTTCTTGGTGCATGCCTAGATACATACTTGATCCTTTTTCCCTCCGGGGTGCTGAGACAAATTGACTTACTAACACAGTCAATGCTTCCTCCATACTTTGACATCCAGTCCATTCCTAATATCACATCCAATCCTTGTGACTCCAAGATTATTAGGTCAGACGGAAAAACATGGTTGCCAATGGTTAAGGGTATCTGGTCGCACCATCAACTGGCCATATACTCTGCTCCAGGTGAACTTACTACCAGAGGGAGGTCCTAAGGGTTTGGGTCGGTAGTTTAAACTTATCCACGAATTCCCTTAATATGTATGAATGCGATGCACCAGTATCAAAAAGAACAACAACGGTAAATGACTTAACCAAAAACTTACCTATAACCGCGTCTGGCTGCTCTTCAACCTCCTCCACGTTAACGTGGTTCACTTGTCCTTTGTTGAATGGATCGGGCTTCTTCCCAGTGCTCCCATTTATGTTTCCATTCTTCCCTTCAGGGCACTCCGTGGCATAGTGTCCAGTCTTCCCGCACTTGAAACAAGTAACGTGGCTTAGGTCTCTCTTGGTGGGTGTGGCTGGATTGGGGTGGTTCTGATTGTTGCTTGCTCCATTCCCATTCCCATTCCTTGGGCCAGTATGGTTATGGTTACTTCCTCCATTATGGGTGTGGCCTCCATGGTTATGAACAAGTCCTCTCGAGTTCGGGGTTAGGCCAGGTTTCTGCTGAGCTCCTGAGTTATACCTCCCTTGTCCATACTTCCTCTTACGGCTCTCAATCTGCTGCTGCTTCCCTTCAATCATAAGAGCCTTATCTACCAACTCCTGGTAGTTGTTGAATGTTGCCACCATCAACTGCATGCTCATCTCATCATTCAGCCCTTCCATAAACTTCTCCTGCTTTGCGGCATCTGTGGCCACATCATCAGGGGCATAGCGAGATAACTTGCTAAACTCATCTGCGTACTAAGCCACAGTACAGTTCCCCTGGCGTAAGTTGCGAACCTCAAGCTTCTTGATACTCATAGGTCCAGTTGAGACATGAGCTGTACGGAAGGCTTTCTGAAACTGGTCCCATGTCACCGTGCCTATAGGGTAGGTGACAGTGTAATTCTCCCACCATGAGGTTGCTGGTCCATCCAACTGATGTGCGGCAAAACGCACCTTCTCAGCATCGGTACATCCTGTAGTGGTTAACTCCCTTCCAATCCTGCGGAGCCAATCATCTACCACTATAGGCTCGGTGCTACTGGAAAACGCCGGCGGTTGCAACCTCAGAAAAACAGGCTAAGTTGTCAACTGGTGGTGGTGATGGTGGATTGTTGTTGTTGTTGTTGTTGCCTTGGTTCTGAACTAACAACTGCATCAGGGTATTCTGTTGCTGGATCAACTGAGTGAGATCTGATGGGAAAGAAAATCCGGGGTCACGTCTCGGAGGCATCTGATGGGTTTAGAGGGGAGAGATTTAGAATAGAATGAGGTCTAATGAGAAAGCACTACCCATATGCACATGAGACAAACACAATCATTTCACTCAATCAATCAAGCAAGGGCATACAATCGGTCTAAAACTATCGCATTCCGTCCATATGCTCGGACTAATCTGTTTACATGGCGGAATACTACTACTGATGTGGTGGTCTACTAAAAATATTCCTCGGTTGAAGACTCCATGATATCTGCTCCAGCTTCGTCTTCAAAGTCATCATCGCTAAGGGCGGAGTCGGTGTCATCGATGATGATGTAGTCCTCCGGGCGAATCTCCCTGGGTTCTTCGTCTTCCCCTCCTGGTGCGGGGTCTCCCAGGAATATTCCGATCTTCTTAATCAGGTCATCATTCTTCTCCACTAGTACGATGATTTCCTCCTCATAATCTTCACGTGTAGCCTTGAGTTCTTCCTCCAGTTCTGTGATCCTTGTCATCGCGTTCTTCAGATCCATCATGCCTACGCACATCTGATTCTCCTGGCGTCGAATGTGCTGGTTTAGTTCCTGGATGAAAGCTGCAATTTATCTATCCTTCCTGGTGCAGATCATCTCCCATTGCTCGTCTCGGCGCCCACAAATCTGATAAATAGTATCCTTAAGCTCCTTTTGGTAATCTTCTCCAATGCGTCCCATGGTGATGTGAGCTACCATACTCTTTCCTAGACTCCAGGTTGGTGCATCGAAGGAAAACTCTATGAGTTTAGTGACTGGCGTGAAGGTTCTTCCTGGAACTTGAACTTGAATCATCCATCGCTCCTCTTCTGGTAAAGTGGCGTTGTAGGTTCCGGTGAAGCTCGGTATTCCTATGTTCAAGTACCTAGTGACTTCCTTCAAGTGTCGTCCAAAAGGTGCTTCTTCATCCGGTTGTGCAAACTTGTTCCTTGCATCCGCCATCCTAAAGCGTGGAAAATGGTGAGGAGTCAGAAATGAGAAAAGAATAGTGATCTATGGTTTTAGCTTAGTGGTCGTGTCCTACACTCAGCGTGTGCTCTGATACCATCTTGTAGCGACCCGACCTCAAATGGTCATGTCTCTATGCTTCAGTGTCATTCCTGGATCGGTAATGCTGACACACACACAGTACTCGTGGATTTATAACAGAGTAGCAATCACACACTTATTACATCGAATGTCTCCAAAGAGAACTTATTACAATAAATATGACTTAAGGCCATCTAATTATGATAACAGCGGAAGACTTGGAAGATAAAGTGAGTACATCAACTCCAACGGCATATCTGAGCTGCACGGCAATGACCTAACGAACCTTACTCCTCGTCTGAAAAGTCTGCAACATAATACGTTGCAGCCCGAAAATGGGTCAGCACATGGAATATGCTGGCAAAGTAACACAGTAGAGCAAGAACAGAATAATGCTATCACTACATGCATATTTGGCTGGTGGAAAGCTCTATGGTTATAGTTTTTGCGAAAAGCCAATTTTTCCCTACAACAAAGGAATAGATTTTATTTAACTATCATGGTAGTTGAAACATCATTGAGAAGGTTCCTCCAACTCAATCCCAATTAAAGTAATTAACAACCCAACAATATTAATTTAGAGTGATGAGATACTTAAGATACTCCATGTACTAGATACTCAAGATGTCCATAACCGGGGACACGGCTAACCATGATTAGTTTGTACACTCTGCAGAGGTTTGCGCACTTTTCCCCACAAGACTCGATCGCCTTCGTTGAATTTTCTCGTACTACATGATGTTTGAGAAACGGATGACCGAGACACAGTCTTTCAGAAACATTAACTCTCTACTCCGGGCAGACCATACCAAACCTACAACCCACTACCTGCTGATCCACCTCTTCAAGAGCTTCACGTAACTTACTCAACTATGCTAGAGCCCATAATAGCTTGTGGCTACACACGGAAGTTTCTAGCATGAATCATCTCAGTTCCCTTTGAGCCTGGGTGGCGTTCCATAGGAAGATCACACGAGTACTCCGGGATTTCCAAAAATACAGGAAACACTGGGTACTCCAGGTGCCTCAATCCACCTATGTGTGTATTTAAGTTGCCACCTTAAGTTGAACCATTAATTAAACATCTCACATCTATCATGGATTTCACTCACCCACACCACGTCTACGAGCATAGCATAGCAATATAAGCAACGTGTAGAAGTAACTCCCAAGGGTTTGAATGTAACAGGGCAATAGGTTCTACCTCATCAACTACTTCCCAACCCACATGTTAATGACATCCTAACCATGCAATGTTTGAGGATTGGAACTAATGCATAAAAACTAGGTGATAAAGGGGTATGATCAAAGTGTTACTTGCCTTGCAGACGATCAGCGAAACCTAGAGACTCCAAAGAACATGCTTCGCACTCCGGGAATTCTATCGCAAACAAACAATAGCATGCATAAGCAATCAAGCAAGGAAACACGGGTAAAACTCAAATAAAAGAAGATCTAACCAGAAAGTTCAACTTAAGAACTCCGGTTTGCAAAAGGAATCAAATCGAATGGAGCAACGAAACTCAACGACGAAGAAAACAAGATCTGTTTACTAATCTGGACCTATGTCAAATTTTACAGTAGCAAAAGCTTGTTCAAGTTGGTTAAGCAGAAAGAGGGTCTCGAGACGAAGATATAGGCACTTGAATCGCCTGATTCCGACAAACAAGCGAAAAGATAAACTAGAACGAACATCGGATCAGAAATCGCGATCAGAAATAACCGCGAAAAAATCCGATAAAAGAAAACTGATGAATAGGCTAACGAACGAGCATTCGTTGTCTGTAAATAACGAGCGAAAACCGTTCGTTGAAACGAACGTACGGACGAACGTCCGCTAAAAAGAAAAACCGGGAAAACCGGCAAACTGAAACAAATGAACTAGGTTTTCTTAAAAAAATGGCGGCTACCTCGTCAGTCCGGCCAGACGCGGCGGCGACGGCGGGGCGAGGCGCGGCAGCGGCGAGGTGGCGCAGCAGCGGGCGGCGGGGCGCGCTACGGTGGCTGCGGTTGCGGGCGGCGGTGGCGGGTCGTGGTGGCGGTGGGGGGGGGGGTGGGGCGGTGTATATAAAGGGGAGGCGGTGCCTTGGGGAGGGGGCAAGAGGCGGTGGGGAGGAGTTCTGGCCGGACTCCCGGTCCGAGTCGGGGCGGCGGTGGTCTCCTGGGAGGAGACGGCGTCACGGGGACGTGGGCCGGCGGCTAGGCTTCGGCCCAGTTAGCCCCTGCGCAACTCTTTTTCTTAAAACAATTCCGCCAAAACTAAAAAAAATCCTAGAAAAATAAAATAAAAATCTAAAAATGCCAAAACAAATGTTTACCGTCTAAATGAAATATTTAGAACGAGATGAACATTTTCTTGGCCCTAAAATGCAATTTTGAAAATGTGCATTTTTTCTAATGCAAACAAAATTCCAATAAAATCCAAACAAAACAAATATTTGATCTTAATATTTTTCCTCCAATATTTCAATTATTTTGGAGAATTCATATTATCCCCTCTCATATATTTTAATATGAAATATTTTTCCTCCAATACCAAAAATCCTCGTTTCAAAATTTGATAAATCAAATTTGAAAACCGAGGAAATCCCCAACTCTCTCTGAGGGTCCTTGATTTGCTTAGGATTTCGAGGATTGCGAGGCGAAATGCAATAAAATATGATATGCAAGGGGATCGAAAATGGTAGCAAAATGAGCAAGAACATGGGTTTGAGCTATGGGGTGATTTTTTCTGAAGGAAGGAGTGGACGGGTGCTGGAATAAGTAGAGGGGGCCATGTGGGGCCCACAAGGATAGGGGATGTAACATTTTCAAAGCTCCATTGACAAAACTATTTTGGGGGATTGTTCTTCGGTATGTGACTCCTCCAATGGTCCAATTAGTTTTTTTTCTAGTGCTTTATTTATTGCAAATTTTTGCTGCTTTGGTGACCCTGTTCTTGAGCTTGCATGTCAAATTTATATGGTCCAAAGTAGTTTTTATGCATATTATAGCCTCTAGGCACTTGTAGGAGTAGTTGCTATCAATCTTGTTGAGTTTGGTTCACTTTTATTTTGAGTAACTAAAAATTTCAGAAAATTTCAGACGAAGAAAATGATGAGGAGATTGTTGAGAGGCTCCTTGAGCCGGGGTTCGAAGGAAAAAGAAAATGAGGAGAAGGAAAAACCCAAGTATAATCTTCCTCGCACCACAGAAATTTGGCCGTGTGAATGGCCATGTGATGCTTTCTTAGAAGCAGCCGGAATTTACGATGATTTCTATTATTTGGCTGGGAATTTAGGCATCATCAAATTCCTCCTCGACCAGTGTGATCGGTATCTCCTACTCACAAATACTTTCATGCAAAATTTTCACTTTCATGCTAGGAGATCACCACCCATGGTAGACTTTTACTTACATGATGAGTAAAAGGAAATGACGCTCTATGACTTTTGTGAGGCTTGTAAATTACCTTATGAGGGTAGCATCGAGGAACCACACCCTAGTGATGTGGAAGGTTTTTTTCAAGAAATTACCGTAGGGAGAATTCAATTTCCTGCCATACATTATTTTGCTCTCTTTATCAGTAGGTGTATTAATGGTAAACATGAGCATTGCCACATTTGCGTTCCAGATCTTAGTGTCCTCAAGTGTGCGGTGTTAGGTGATAAACGATATAATCTGGGGGCTAGTATTACTAGGAGGTTACACCATAATGCTAAAGATGGAGATTTATTTGGTGGGATTTATGCAACTCGTTTAGCTAAATATTTGGGTGTACCTGTAAGGGGGTATGATATTGAGTTGCCACCTGCTTTTCTAGATTATGAGGCTATGGTACGCTACCAGTTTTCTTAACACTACTAGGAAAAGGCCTACTAATGGCGCACCTAATTTGGCCATTAATGGCGCATTAGTGGTGCGCCAATAGTGCCACGCCATTAGTATATTTTACTAATGGCGCACCACAGGTGCGCCATTAGTATCTGGTATACTAATGGCGCACCTCAGATGCGCCATTAGTAACTTCGGCATACTAATGGCGCACTGTTTAATGATGCGCCATTAGTATCCTTTGGCATACTAATGGCGCACTATGATGTGATGCGCCATTAGTATGAATATTAGATTTTTTATTTTTTTTATTTTCTGTTTTTTGCAGAGGTTACAAAATGTATAATTGGACAAAATATAGACAGCACACATCAACAACAGATTCATCGAATACAATAGAAGATTAGTCTCCGAATACAATTCATCATATTAGTCTCGGAATACAATTCATCATATTAGTCTCCGAATTGAAAAGACTGAAGAAAGATAGAACATTATATTACAAGTCTCGAGACCGCGAGTGGCGAGTTTGTCTTCACATTACAAGTTGATATCGATCATCTAAACTACCATCACATAGAAGAGAGCTGCGGTCATCACGATGAGCATCATCACGATGAAACTCGTCTTCATCCGGTTCCTCCAGCGCTCCCTCCCCTCTCCCGCTAGATAGCGGGCGTATCTAGATTCGGCCTCGGCCCTAGTGGTGTACCCTTTGTAACTGTTACCGCTGAATCGGTGAACCTGTCTCCGACACTCCTCCCAGTCGTCGTAGACTCCGGGAACCTTACCATTGTACACGACATACGACGGCATCGCTATGCAGTAGCCAAACGAAACGTTAGTACCAATTCACAGACAATACATAAGCAATATATAAGTATGCAACAGAATGATTGGAAGAGAAAAGAAAGACATTAATAGCATCGATTACATCTAAGTTGAACGACTCTCTAAACCAAAGAGACATACTACAAGTTCATTAAAGTTTAATTAAAACATGAGCCAATCGATGTTTTAGAACTAGACACAGCATCACTGCTGTCGACTCGACTCAAGGGACCGGAGCGTGGATGAAGCCGCCGTTTATCGTGGGAGTCATGAAATAACGGTCGTTGTCAGCCTGCATTTGTAGCATTGTGTCAATGTCACTGTTGGACAGTTGATTTCTGAGGTAGAACTGCCCCGAGGTACGAAGGACATCTTGATGGATGATTTCCGCAAACTCCGACTGGATGCGAAAGAATTCTTGTCTGATGTCCACGTCCTGGATTGCCGACACGCTCGCGGCCCAATCTTTGAGTATACTCGGTAGCAGAAGTTGATGATGGTCCTGTACGATCGCCCGCATGTGATGGATGGCGTAGTAGGCACCCTTCTGACCGCCAGGCGGCTTCTTGACGTAGCAGAACGTCGTATTGTGGGAGAACACGTGCTTGCCGTACTTACGAATAGGCCTGGTGAAGGTGCCTCCAGATTTGACGTAGCCGGGGAGAACATCATCAAGAACCTTCTTGACATTTGTGTAGTCTACGTTCGACTGATGGTCCGGGTCAAAATACATGGCCATGGAATATTTGGGGCTTAGGAGGATGAGCGTGCAATGTGTGTCACTGCAGAAAACACGGAATGTTAAAAGAAAAACGATCGAAATATAAGAATTCATATGTTACAGGGCGGTTAAGGGGATGACTTACTCGGGAAAGTAAGGCACGAGGAAGTTATCCTTATCTTGGTTTGCCAGAATGACGCCTTCGAGGTAAGAAGTCGCAACTTGCCGGTCCCCAGCGCTGCCCAAGATCTTGGCACGCATGTAGAAGGGGCCGACTATCACGATGTCTGGGGTCTTGTCGCGAATGATCCGCATCTCCATACTCAGCGAAAATGGCCGAACGAAGGTGTAGTGCAGCGGATGAAAGTTCAACATAGCGTGGATGTCATCAAACCGCAGGACGATCGTACCCCCGATGGAGTTATCCACAAAGCCCTTGCCCTCCGGCACCTTGGCCGCGAAAACCGGGTATGCCACATCCTTCTCTCCGAGACGCCGCTTCTCCAAAGAAACAACACTGTCATGCAGACTCCGCATAGCACCGGTTGCAGCATCGAGCATATTTCTCGGTAGCATCAGCCTACCCGCCACATGCACCCTCCTCGAGATATCCTCAGGTGAAGGTGGCCCGTCCTGAGCACGGATCGTACTCGGTGCCGGCTGGCCCGCACCCTTGTTAGTCTTTCTTTTGCGTGCCTTCTTCTTCTCCTGTAATGGGACCGAGTTCTGCTCACAGACCGCCTTCTTGAGTGTGCTGGGGCTGATAATATTTCGCACCTCGCCTATCTGAGGCTCGGTGAAGTCGGCAGCTGGAGGCGTCTCCTAAGAGCTGAACAGCAGACGACGCCTGTTGCAACTTGGCTTCTCCGCAGTACCAGCTAGATCGCGCACGTCTTTTGTTGGGTTGGGTTCTTGAGAAGGAGGCCCCATGAAGTCTCCACCATACCCATGATCGGCAAAGTACTGATCGACGTTGGCAAATGTATCGTCGTCGTCGTCGTTCTGATCCTGTGCCATATGCATGTTTGGATCCAGTGGCATTGGGATGTCCGGCACCGTTGCGGCGGTCTTGCCATGGGGCCGACTTGGCGCCGGCACGACTGGCGGTGTTGTCTTTGGGGTGGTGTCCCCCGCCCCCAAACGAATCTGTCTCTTTGGCCAAAGCAGGGGCCAGCTCAGGCAGGCGCTGAGGGTCATCACGTCATCATCGTCGGCCCCGACGGGTCGAATCGGAGGTAACAACTCGTCGCAGTCTGGCAGCACCCGAACCAGTTGAACCCTAAATAAGTTGGGTGGCATCTGGGTACCATGGAACAAGGGGTTGACCGGTTGAACCATTTTGCCCTTGGCGACATCGACCAACTCGTTGTTCACGAAGTGCAGGAGAGTGCACAGAACGTCGGCGGCGCCCTGCGAAAACATGTAGGGCGTCAGGGATGCCTAGTCAAAGGCAAGGAGATGAAGTCCTCGGCCGAGAGAGGCTTAATAGTTACCGTGATGATGGCGTCGAGCTCGGCTAATGTCGAGGCACCGCCAACGGTGGGCGTGCAGTTGACGGAGGGGCCGCTTGCTGCAAAGGTGCCGGCCGGCGTACACCTGGGTGCATTAAGCTCTCGTGCCGGCGCCGGGGACACCAATGGCCCCGCCATCGCGTTCTACGAGTTGCTGGCCGTGAAGCTAGGAATCGGGGGCGGCCCCTGTTGGCCGCCCGCAATCCACGCACTAATCCCCTGGATCAAGGTAGGCACAATGGCGGTGATCGTCGCTCCGAGTTGTTGTTGCACTTGCTCTTGGACCTCGCGCGCCTGGCTTTCCGAGCTGGTCTTTTTCTCGTTTCGCCCACCAGTGTTATAGTATGACGACCATTTTGTCGACAAGCCTTTGCAGGCCACACGACCAGCTGACGTCGGCTTACTGAGCTTATCCTTGTTCTTCATTACATTCAACGCCCTATTTAGAGTGGTGTCCCAAGGGTTGCTCTTAGTCGACCCTGCGCTACTGCTTTCAGTCGGCTGCGGAAGGAATGTGAACCATTTAGAAATTTGGCTTCATTAATTAGAATGCGACCATATGGAGCTAATTACGCGGGGGTGTATTCCTTACCAGAACAAGCTCAAGCGCCCTGGTCTTCGGATCCGTGGTAAGCTCCTTTGTTTTCGGGTCCTTCTTGTACCGGGCCCTGACAAAGTTCCTGGTCTGCTTGTCACCGTATTTATCGAAGAGGGGTGGTAGGCCTTGCTCGGCACGGTCCGCCTCCTCCTTGTCCCATATAGGCTCCGCCACTCTGTAACCGCCGGGACCGAGTGTGTGTTCCCCTAAGTTCAGCTCCCGCATTTCTTTCCCCCACTTACTTGATTCGGAGTTTGCGGTGCTCGAGCAATTGATCTTGAAGTCGTTGTAGTCATCTTCGGTGATCGAAGGATTTTTCTCCTTGATCTTCTCATAACTCTCACCTTTCTCGATCATTCTCTTCACATTGCTTTTCCAAGTAGACGGGGCCTTGCTCATCTTCGTGAGGGCAGCATTGTTCACTTTATTCCCTTTGAGGCTTGTGTTTTCAAATTCAGCGGGGAACTTGTATCGTTCGTGCAGCTTCGTGAAGAGGAGGTTGCGCAAATTCCCTCGGTCAGGATGCCTCAGGTTCTCGGTGTTGATCGGGACGGTGCTCCGGAGAATGCACCCGAGCTGAAGCGAGTACCCCTTGACTATTCGTTCGGGCGCCGTTGGATTCCCGTCGGAGTCCACTTCAGTAACTTCCTCCTTGAGGGTGCGGAGCACGGTCGGGCGCCGGTCCTTCCGTTGCCTCTTCGGTTGGCTGACATCTGTGCGTGCGCCGCCATCATCAGTGGTGGCATCCTCGGCGGCACCATCAGTGCTGGCATCAGTGGGTCATCCTCGGCGGTACCATCAGTGGTCTCAGGATCGGTGGGGAAGGCGGCGTCCTCATACAAGTGAGGTTGTTCCTCCATCTCCTCGGACAGCTTCCAGAATGCCTTGCCGCCCGAACCCCCGGCCTCATCGTTGTTGGCCATGTTTCTCTCTAAATAGGAACAAAGTTTGGTCAAAAAGTTGGTTATTGTCAAGGAACAAGATCATGGTCTCATCATTTAGGGTTTGTCGACACTGAGGCATCCTAAAAGCTAAGCTTTTATCATTGAGGGTTTTTCGACGCCGAGGCACCCTAAAAGCCTAAGCTTTCATCATTTCGGTTTTTATCGACACCGAGACACCGAGGCACCCTAAAAGCCATGCATTAGTCACAAGTACCCCATATGTCCTATTTTTAGCAAAGTCATGCTAAAATTCACGGAAAATTTCAGCATGACCTTTGCTGAAAATAGGACATATGGAGTACCCGAATTTGCCGGAACGGAAGTTAATCGACATTTCGGAAACTAAAGGGCCTCTCGGGTGGACAAGGCAAAAAAGGCCTCCATCACAACATGGAAAATACATTGGCATGTGAAGAGGTGAAACAATATATGCATCTCCAAGCAGTATCATTCAACATTTTGGACAAACCACTACAAGCAACATGAGACACTGAAAACAATTGCTACCAATGAATCTACACTTCTATAAGAAAATAAATCAGAAACTTAGTCTGTCATCATTAGGCAGCCACCATTAGTTATTCCGTTATGTTAAAGCAGAAATAGAAAAATAGACTGAAAACACTAAAATCAGAAACAAATCCAACTGTACAGGCCAATGCATATAGGAAAAGTGAGGGGTTGAACTTCATTTTTTTTCAGGTTTTCTTGGGTGTATGAGGTCTGCTCTAATTTGTTTTGAAAAGTGAACCTGCTGTACTGGCCAATGCATATAGGAAAAGTGAACCTGCAGTACAGGCCAATGCATATAGGAAAATTAAGTCATGGAGAGTTGTTCATGATGTTCCTTGCCTTTTTTTGTCGAACAAACTTGATGCTTAAATTTTGGGTCTGAACATCAAGGATTACTTTGTACTAGTTTACAGAGACGGGGCAGAACAGTTACTTGTTGTATATATATTGCAATGTTTCTCCAATTTATTGGCTCTCAGTCATAGTAGTACAATATACTTGGTGTATTTATGGGTCCACTTAGCATGAAG
The DNA here is from genome assembly GCF_056163025.1 of Triticum urartu. Classification (NCBI taxonomy): domain Eukaryota; kingdom Viridiplantae; phylum Streptophyta; class Magnoliopsida; order Poales; family Poaceae; genus Triticum; species Triticum urartu. Next base: position 140,170,570 of record NC_141875.1, on the reverse strand, counting down.
GACCTTGATCAAATTGAGAATCAAACAGAAATATCGTCAAGCATATCAGGTCAAAGAAGGCAAAAAATTTGTTACATAAGGTAAGGTTCAACAGCTTCAGAACTTTTTCTGTGATACAAATACTGCTTCAGTTTAAGAACATGTCTTAGTTTTGAATTCTCTTAGTGAAAACCTACTTCAGAGCATCTAAATGGTGATGTATCCACTGTAGTTAGGATTTAGCTCAACTTTTAAGAAAAAAATTCTATAGAGTTATGTTCACTATATATGACAGTGTTGTTAGTGGTTCTGCCTTGCTTATGTCAAAGCCACATATTTTTGGAGAATAAGGTATTACTTGATGAGCTATTTGACCTCAGAAATAAGGTACTAATGGATCAGGAACTTCGTACAATCCTCACCCTAGATAGTATGCTCCTTCTGTTACTATTGTTTATTTAATGGCTAACAAAATGAGCTGCAAGAGCAAGAATTGGAGGATCAAACCAAAAATCTGAGGAAGAAGAAAGTATCAGTTGGATTTGTTGTCGACGCCAATTCCCTACTGGAGCAGGATGTGCAGCAAGAGATGGAATAAAAGGACTATTCTGCATTGTTTTAACAATCCATCTACTGGCGTGACCATATCCCTCAGTTTTTGGTCATACAACACAAATGCATTTGGTGCATGAATTGAGCCAGTGCACCTGATATGTTCACACTCTACCATAGCCATCCGTCAAAAAATTGACAGTTACACCAAGACAGATAAATGGTTCTCTAAACACTCCATTCCTAACCTGATATGAGCATACAACGATCGGCCAGTATAAAGTGAGGCTTTTTGGCTCCCGGGCTCCATGAAGCCCGAATTTTATTAAAAATTGACCTTCTAAGTTTCAGAAACATCTGAGAATATACACAAGTACTTATAGATGTATACTAGATGTGTGTAAAATTTCATTATGAAGTAAGTTTTCATGTGAGTTGTACAAAAAAAATCATGTACTTCTATAGAGAATAGTACATGTGCTAGAAATATATGATTTTGTTAGTATTGCCTAGCTCGCACATTTGTGTATTTTACAGCCAAATGGTATAAATCCATAGGTATGTGGCATTTTTTAGAAGTTTTTGAAACCTTAAAATTATAACTTTGAAAAATATCAAATTTCAGGCTCCATGTAGCTCGAGCTCCATTAGCAATTTCTATGGATAATATTACATACAAATATGATTTCGTTTGGTGCCTAGTCAACCGTCATGTGGATCTTACATGTCAGCAAGATGTGTCAAGACAATTTAAATTGGGAAGTCTTCCAGAAATGTATATCTACCGGGCAAAAATTGGAGACAGAAATAAGTCTAGGACAACAAAATTTAGCAACTTCAAATTGACCCATATTCTTTGCAACTTAAGCAACAAAGTTAATTCCAATAAAGGAACTTGTCTATGAAACTTGTATTAAACTTCTTACATGGAAGGAAATATATGGAGTTTTCCAGAAAAATAAATGCATCATGGACGGTGGTGTGGGGGAGAGGAGGAGGGGGAGCTCACGGGGGCGGTGGTGTGGACGGGGCGACGAGGTGGGGCGACGAGGTCCGGGTGGTGGTGGTGCGACGAGGTCCGGGAGGCGATGAGGTCCGGGTGGTGGTGGTTCTCCGGCGACGGTGGTGTGGACGGGGAGAGCGGCGCCGAGGAGACGAGGACGACGGGGCGGCGGGGCAGCGGCGTCGGGAGAGGAGAGGGCGGCGTCGCGGTGTCGGGGCGTCGGGGCGGAGACGAGGACGACGGGGCGGCGTCGCGGCGTCGGGGAGGCGTCGAGGCAGCGGGGCAGCGACGTTGGGAGAGGAGAGGGGAAGGGGATCGAGGGCGAGGGCGTGGGAGAGAGAGGGGATAGGTTTGGGCCGGGGATAGGAGAGGGGAAGGGGATCGAGGGCGAGGGCACAATACTAATGGCGCACCACCCCTCGGTGCGCCATAAGTACATCCATACTAATGGCGCACCTCACCCTGGTGCGCCATTAGTATTTTTTTTTGATTTCTGCTCGAGCCAACAGGTTATCTTCCACCTGACCTGATCCACACCAAGTTCCCTCTACTAGCTCGACTGGTTAGCGGCCAGTTCTCACACCAGGAGGTCCTGAGTTCGATTCCTAGGCTCCACAATTTTTTTATGCATTTAAAATGCTGTTTGATACTTATTTGTGTTTAAATATGTTCAAACTTGTTTAAATCATAACAGTAATATTTTTATTATAAGACAATAATAATTTTTTAAAAATATCATCAAACAGTAATGCCGGTGGAGCGGGGGAGGGTGCGCGGGGTGCGGTGGGTCGGCGGCGGCGGTTGAGTAGGGGAGCGGTGCGGGGGGTCGGAGGCGGCGGTTGAGTAGGGGAATCGAGGGTGCGGGGGGTCGGCGGCGGCGGCCGGTGGACCGGGGGGTGCTCGGCGGCGAGGGGGACCGGATCTGGCGAGGTGGGATAGCGATCGAGATGGAGGGGGATCGAGATCGAGTGTCCATGAAATTTAAAAATATTCATGATAGTTCAAAAAGTGCCCATGAAATACAATCGAGAAATGAAGGCTACGATTTAAATACAATCGATCTTAGCTAGCTATGTGTTCACAATCTTCTTGCCCTTCTTTTTCGCAAATGGAGTTCTTCTGTGGAACGGACGTCCTTTAGGTAGGGTGGTCCTGCTTCTTCTTGTGGTGTATGCTGCTACTTCATCATCGTCGTCATGTTCGATCCTCGGGTCGCCGTACTTGTCGAAGTCTTGCTCATTGGCTACTCCATCCATTCCGATGATCTTCCTTTTGCCTCTCCTCACGATAACACGACTGGGCTTTGACGGGTCGGTAATGAAGAAGCATTGGTCCACTTGGGAAGCCAGTACCCATGGCTCATTTTTCGCGGTGACGTTTGCGCCCGCGGTCTTGGATTTGGCTTCGGGTATAACCATGGTGGTGAAATACCGGTCTTCTTTTAGGACGCTCTTCGCCCATCTGACACGGAACATCGGGACCTTCTCTCTAGCGTAGCTCAGCTCCCAGATCTCCTCGATCCTTCCGTAGTATCTGTCCTTGTCGTTACCGGTGTAGGATTCCATCGTTACCCCGAAGTTCTGATAACCATCGCTCTTCATGTCCTTGGCCTCGGTGTAGAATGTGTAGCCGTTGATATCGTACGCCTCATAGGTCATCAGGTTGTGCTCGCCGCCCTGTGACAAGGAGAATATGAGTTGTTCTTCAGCGGAAGAATCCTCATGTAAAGGGTACGATAGAAGCTTCTGCTTGAACCATCGCGTGAAACATGAGTTGTGCTCTTTGAGTATATCTCCTTCCGTCCGCTGTTGGTGTAACACCCTCGATGCGACTATAGCTCCCACGTGTCGAGGCACGACTTAGAGACATAATCGCATTGAAGGCATATGTCGCAAGTTAGGCAATCTTCACAACATCCCATGTAATATGAATAATAAAGGGGGGAACATAGTTGGCTTACACTCGCCACGTCACATCAAACTACATAAATAACATCCATCATTCAAACACTCATGGCCCGACTACGGCGCCAAAATAAAAGAGAACCCAACATGCGACAAGGTCCCAATCACCCCCAACTGGGCACCACTACTGATCATCGGGAAAGGAGAAGTAGTATCGTTGAGAGTCTTCGTCGAACTCCCACTTGAGCTCGTACTCGTCACCTAGAGCGGAATCACCTGGACCCGCATCTGGAGTTATAGTATCTGTGAGCCACAGGGACTCAGCAATCTCGCACCCTCGCGATCAAGACTATTTAAGCTTATAGGAAGGGTAAGGCAATATATGAGTGGAGCTGCAGCAAGCGACTAGCAAGTATGGTGGCTAACTTATTCGCAAAAGAGAGCGAGAAGAGGAGGCAAGGCACGAGCGAGAAGCTAGAGGACAACCTGCGCAAACATTACTCCAACACCGTGTCCACTTCCCGGACTCTGCCGAGAAGAGGCCACCATGGTAACACACTCAGTTGATTCATTTTAACTAATTAAGGTTCAAGTTATATACAACCGGACATTAACAAATTCCCATCTGCCCATAACCGCGGGCACGGCTTTCGAAAGTTCAATCCCTGCAGGGGAGTCCCAACTTAGCCCATTACAAGCTCTCACGGTCAACGAAGGAATAGACCTCCTCCCAAGATGTTCCGATCAGACTCGGTATCTCGGTAACTCAAGACACTTCGACAGGTTAAAACAAGACCAGCAACACCTCCCGAATGTGCCGACAAATCCCGATAGGAGCTGCACATATCTCTTTCTCAGGGCACACTCAGATTGTCCTAGGTACGGGTAGGCCAGCCCAGAGTTGCCCCTGGTGGCCACTGGTAGCTGATAGGTGGACCAACACTCAGAGGAGCACTGGCCCGGGGGGTTAAAATAAGATGACCCTTGAGTCTGCAAAACCCAAGGGAAAGAAAAGGCTAGGTGGCGAATGGTAAAACCAATGTTGGGCATTGCTGGAAAAGCTTTAATCAAGGCGAAATATCAAGGGGTTCCCATTATAACCCAACCGCGTAAGGAATGCAAAATCCGGGAACATAACACCGATATGACGGAAACTAGGGCGGCAAGAGTGGAACAAAACACTAGGCGAGAGGCCGAGCCTTCCACCCTTCACCAAGTATATAGATGCATTAAGATCACATGTAAATATAATGATATCCCAACAAGTAAATAAAAGATGTTCCAACAAGGAACGGCCTCCAATCTTCACCTGCAACTGCTATAAGAGGGGCTGAGCAAAGCGGTAACATAGCCAATCAACGGTTTGCTAGGACAATGGTGGGTTAGAGGTTTGACATGGAAATTTGGGAGGCTGACAAGCAAATAGTAGGCATCGTAGCATTGGCATAGCAAAGAGCGAGCAAACTAGCATTGCAAAGATAGTAGTGATTTCGAGGGTATGATCATCTTGCCTGCACAGTTGTCAGAGTTGACTGGATCCTCAAGAGCAAACTCAACGGGCTCCTCGTTAGCGAACTCGTCTCCTGGCTCTACCCAACAAGACAAACAAGCAACAAGGATACAATCAACCACGTGCAAACTCAATCAACACGATGCAAAGATGATATGCTATGCGGGATGCGATGCGGGGTGCAAAATGCAAGATATGACAGGAAAAGCATGAAGCTGGCCTCAACATGGAAATCCAAGTGTTCTACTGGAAAGATGAGATGAAATCGCTTGAAGCCGATATAAAGAACGCCGGAATCGGAGTTACGGTTTGGAAATGGCAAGCGATTCAAAAATGACACCGGTCTGCGATTTACAGCAAGTAGGCATCTAAATGCAACGAAATGAACACGCCACAGCCACCAAACGTGACAACAAAATACATGGCAGGGATGCACACAAGATGGTTAACAAAATCCTAGCACTGAGCTACGGCCAATTCATCCATTAAGAGGTTCAAACAAGCATGGAAAAAACGCAAATGCAAAACAGATTTCAGACTTAGTGAAATTAACACTTGTCTGAAATTTCAGATCATGAAGCCCTCTTCGGAGCATCAAAACAACATGATACATGACCTGATTATGATAAATAAGAACATGGCATGGAGCTAATCAACAAGCTTAACAAAAGACCCAAAGTGACCTGGGGCCAAAAGGGTTCACAAAATATACTAACGGGCACATGAACATAGATAAAACACAATCAGTTTTCAGACTTTGTGAAAACTGAGACATGCTGAAATATAACTCACGATGGCATGTAAACGAGCTCGATGCACTCACTACAGTGCAAGTAATGGCAAGGCAAGCATACATCCATTAAGAAGGCACAAAATTCTAGCTAGAAATGGCAAGAACAATGGCATAGCATGCACGGATCAACTGCAATAGCATCGACAAAATCGCAAACAAGTTGACGATCTGCCCAGATTCACAACGAAGCAAAAGTAGAGCTCGATTGACTCAAGATAGGGTGCTCCATAATTGCAAGTAAAGACATGGCTGGATAGAGCATAACATGATTAACAAAACTACTTTACCGATCATCCTCAAAAGAGGCACGGATCACTAGGAAACAAGCTGAACATATGGCATCATGAACTAAATAATCCCAGACTTAGTGAAAACTACTAAGTCCCTGAAAACAGATTTACCGGGTGCCTCACTTTGCAAGCTTGCACAAGTCACCACACACATCCTAAAAATGCATGGGTTGCACCTCTGGAAAGAAGACAAAATCCTTAACAAAACATATGAAGGACTCACAGGCATAGCATGCACACAATAATCATGGCAAAAATGACAAAAGTCTAAGATGAACTAGCAGATCTGACAATTAACTCACGAAGCCCTCTTCTAACAGCATTTCGGGCATCAAGATGAACTCAAATGAAAATGATGCAATGGATGAAATGATTTAATCGTCGAGCAGAACATTTTGATATTCTATATGCTCAAATCGGAGCTACGGATGCGGAGATATCACCGGTCAAAGTATGCACAAAAATTAGGGTTCGGGGAAGAAAAGTCAACCGAGGTGATTGTTTTTCCAGATCTGGATCTGGCGCGGTTCCCGAGGTTCACCGATGTTACTGTAGCTGCCGGACTTGGAGAGGAGGAGGCCGGGCGTGGGGAGCTCGCCGGAGTGGAGGAGAGGCCGGGGCGGCGGCCGGCCGGCTCGGGGCGGAGCGGTGGCCCGAGGCGGCGGGCGGCGGCGGCCGCCGGTGTAGAAGACGAGGCCGGCGACGGCCGGAGTTGGCGAGGCGGCGCGGTGGCACCGGAGAGGCGGCACGGTGGCTCCGGCCACCGGGCGCGAGGAAGAGGGCGGAGGAGGCGGGCGCTGGCGGGGGAGACAAGCGCGAGGCGGCGGCCGCGGTGGCGGAGTCGGGGGCCGGGCGTGGGCCTCCCGGGCCGGCGGCGCGGTAGGTGGCGGAGGCCACGTGGCAACGGCGGGTTGGCTGCGGCGATGCGTCCGGTCAGATCAGACGTGTCCGGCCGGCGCGGGGATCCTTTTTTTTGGCTAGGGTTTCGTAGGAGGAGATGATCCGAAAACGGAGGGGGGCTATTTATAGGCATAAGTGGAGGTAGGAGAGTCCAAATGAGGTGCGGTTTTCGGCCACGCGATCGTGATCAAACGCTCTAGGTGATGGAACAGAGTTTGGTGGGTTTTGGGCTAAATTGGAGGGGTGTTGGGCTGCAACACACACGAGGCCTTTTCGGTCCCTCGGTTAACCGTTGGAGTATCAAACGAAGTCCAAATGATACGAAACATGACAGGCGGTCTACCGGTAGTAAACCAAGGCCGCTTGGCAAGTCTCGGTCCAATCCGGAAATGTTTAATCCCCACACATGAAAGAAAGCTAGAAATGACCATCGGAGGAGAACGAAGCGCCGGAATGCAAAACGGACAACGGGGAAAATGCTCGAATGCATGAGATGAACACGTATGCGAATGCAATGCACATGATGAGATGATATGAGATGCATGAAAACGAAAACAACACACGGAGACAAAGACCCGAACCCGAGAAATAAATATAACTTAACGCCGGAAACGGCAAGAGTTGGAGTACAAATAGGGAAAGTTACATCCGCGGTGTTACAACACTCCACCACTATGAGAGGATCTCGTCCCGAGATCTAGAATGGCACCGGAGGGAAAACGGAAGAGAAAGAAAAGAGGTAAAACTAAGTTGCTTCTTGGACAAACGAGTGAAACCACGAACCTTGAGAGGTTGAACAAATTGAAAGAAAGAAAGAACACAACAGAGTTGAACGAATTTGAGAGCACTCCGATAGAAAAGAGAAAGAAGGAACATTACTAGAACCTTGTAGGTTGAAAGACATAAGAAAAGGGATTGCAATGGACAAGAAGTATAAGCAAGCACTCCGGTTGAAACGAGATGTACAAGGAGTGATAAAGATCAAATACGGCAACACTCCGGTTGAGAATGTAAGGTAAGGAAGATGAGCTTTGCAACATGGAAGCACTTGGATGAGACTCCGGTTAGAACAGGAATGATAGACACAACACTCCGGTTAAACAAGATAGTGAAGGAATAAGACTGATATAATTTGGACAGCACTCCGACTGTAAATGGAAGAAATAGAACAAGATCTTGAGGAGATGGGATGATACTTGACGAAAACAATAACACAATGCCTCCGGAACAAAAGAATAGAAGTTGGATCGTTGGAAAGGAAAGAGTTGAGAAGAAAATGACATCTTCTACCACAATAGAATTTGAAAGGCATCCTTAAAAGAAGGATTGAACGAAGTTGTTGGGAAATCAACAACGAAAATAGTAAGCTTGTTATGGACTTATAGAAGACATCTCAAAATTATGAGGTGACAACTTGCCGCTAACGGAAAACAATAGATTGGATTGATATCAACAAGGAGACGAGAAACTTATTTCACCGGGAGGATAAACGAATGACTTGGGTCATTTATAAACACCATAACTAGCAACAATCCTTAGGAAAGGCTTTGGTGAAATATAACCCAAGATAACTCCAAAGAAGAGATTGATGGATTTAAAACATCTCGTTCTTAATAACATGTGAATCATGAACTCAAATTATCAAGAATGATGTAAAACCACCTCCAAAGATACGGTAGAAAGAAATTGTACTCCGAATAGCAAGATGAAGAAAGCTTGAGCTCCTTAGCCAAGAATCTCAATGAACACTTTGAGAAGGGATATAAATCCTTGATTAACCAACACGTAGAACCTTCATGACAAACTCCGGTAACAAAAGAATGATCAAACGGAAAGGAAGATGAGAAGAGTAAGGTTGAAGCCTTGCAATGATGAGATGAAGCTTAGCAACGAGATAAAGAGAAAACTTGGCACTCCGGTAAAGAAAGATGAACAAATGGAAACAAGAATTAGATGATCCTCCGGAATAGGGAATTAACCACTTGGATAAAACAAGAATTAGAATTACATTATGCTTATCCTTCACCAATTAAATTGATGACAATCAATGGATTCGACATATTACTTATTCTCGTAGAAAATATTAAGATAGATATAGCGCCAACTTGAGAAGGTCTTCGAAGAACCACCGGTAGAATTTGGAAAACAACGAATGAGTTGATATGATAACCATGGACTAGAATATTGAGCAAACCACCGTAAGAATTGGAAATGAACGAAGAGAAGATAAAGAAACACTGGGAAGAATTATAAAATGAACGAAGATGCTTGAGAATATTTAGATACATGAGAACGAAGAGATCAAGAACTTATTAGAGGAAATTTTATTGATGCACCGGTAAAATTAGGAGGATGAGAGCTGAAAGCTGAGAATGAATAACTCTGAGATGATGGACTCCAGATAACAAACTGAAAAGGCTCCTGAATTGCTCCGGATGGATAAAAGAATTCTAATGATCAACACAATTATGAGAGGATGGCCTCGAACTAGAACCACGAATCTTGAAGAGAATGGAGCAAGATATGGAGGAAAAATTCTTCTTCGGTCTTCAAATCTCCGAGAATGACGACGAGAAACACCACCAAGAATTGTCGAGATACTCCGGGATGACGAATAGAAAGGTTGAACCAATGATGAAAAGAAATGAAAGATCTTGGAGAAAGACATTTGACTGATGACAATTCATTCTTACGTCAAACTTCGAAAAAGAATTTGAGAGTAACGCCGGGAAAATAAGAAGAGTCAGGTAAGATCCTGGAAAAAGACCTGTGGGTTAGGGCCCACTCAAAAGAAAACATCGTTAGAATGATTTAAAAGATAGATTCCACCGGTTGAATTACATGGCTCAAAAGAGATAACATCCTCGAAAGAGCTTGAATGAAAGCAGAGTGGAAACACGATTCTTCTAGATATTATGAGCACTCTGGAACAATTGAATAGCGAGAAAAGAATGAACATGAGGAGCACCGGTATGAGACGGCATTTGAAACAAGGGAAGGATATGATCAACAAAGCTTGAATTAGTTCCACCGGAGAAGAAAGAGAATGAATAATGATGAACTTGTAGAGCATCTTCATGAGAAACACTGGGTAAAAACATTGACGGAAAAGAATGGAGAGACTTCATATGAACAAAGGATACTTGATAAACACAATGGATTCCTTGAAGAAAAAGGGGTGGGAGGGCGGGAAAAACAAAGGCAACTTGGAGGTGGATGAAACAAATAGCGTTGAGAAGAACTGATACTTGATCTTGCGGATGTTGAAATGATCGGATCTGCTTGAAGAGAAGCACATAGGTTGAACAAGATTGGCATAACAATCTCGATTATTAAGGAGGATTAGTATTCTCATAGGAGTATGAGAACACCATTTAGGAAAGGTATGGAATCAACACTTGACTTCAAAGCAACTCGAATACCACAACTCAAAACAAAACAAATGATTGGCTTGCAGAATAAGCCGGAACAAACATATGATAGAGATATCATCCGAAGTTTTCGTGGTAGGGCCTACACGGGCTCGAGCATACAGCACCATCATGTACAAGGCAGTGCACATGACATACGAAGCGTCCCCGAGTCGGCATAGCCAAGGACTCTTTAAGACACAACGAGACTACTGTAAAACCGACCATGAATAGGCGGACCACTAGACGTCGAACCCCAATTTCATATCATACATCCGTCGGAAAGATATCCTAAGAGCTACTTGATTCCCACCTATGAAACTTCCGAAATTTTCCGATTATGCAATCAGGTGTTGGGGATACAGGGGAAACATAATATCTCACCCAAACTAGCAAATCCTACATCCAGCTGTATCCATCCTTCAACACATAACCAAGAAACCTTCAGAAATCAACTACCTCAACCTTCGAAAAGCATCCGTTATACAAGTTATGGCAATACTCCCGAACTCCCGCCCCAGTACTGGGTGGCGTCGAGGTTATCTCACCAACGAACTTCATAAAAGAGATTTTCGATGTCGGCGTACTAAACTCAGGTATTCCAGAACTGCAACGATAAAATTATGATGACAACACCTCAGAGCTCAACTCCCCGGGACACTTCCACTAAACCCCTGACAGGAGGCACCAAGACAATGTTCTCGTCATAAAACCATCGGAACGATTCCAAGATACCCGCGTGATCCTAAATTTTTTTTAGTGAAATTTGAGAAGAGAATAGTCAAAACTCTATGTCAGGATGCCTTACCAGAGCGATGGGGAGACTGGGAAGTAAAAAGAATTCCTAAACTCTCCGATATATAATTCCTAAATGACTCAAAAGATTTTTTTCTAGACTCAAACTCGGCCGCTAAAAACGATCAAGCAATGGGGCTCCTAAGGTCGGCGAAGGCTCTGATACCAACTTGTAACACCCTCGATGCGACTATAGCTCCCACGTGTCGAGGCACGACTTAGAGACATAATCGCATTGAAGGCATATGTCGCAAGTTAGGCAATCTTCACAACATCACATGTAATATGAATAATAAAGGGGGGAACATAGTTGGCTTACACTCGCCACGTCACATCAAAGTACATAAATAACATCCATCATTCAAACACTCATGGCCCGACTACGGCGCCAAAATAAAAGAGAACCCAACATGCGACAAGGTCCCAATCACCCCCAACTGGGCACCACTACTGATCATCGGGAAAGGAAACGTAGTATTGTTGAGAGTCTTCGTCGAACTCCCACTTGAGCTCATACTCGTCACCTGGAGCGGAATCACCTGGACCCGCATCTGGAGTTATAGTATTTGTGAGCCACAGGGACTCAGCAATCTCGCACCCTCGCGATCAAGACTATTTAAGCTTATAGGAAGGGTAAGGCAATATATGAGTGGAGCTGCAGCAAGCGACTAGCAAGTATGGTGGCTAACTTATTCGCAAAAGAGAGCGAGAAGAGGAGGCAAGGCGCGAGCGAGAAGCTAGAGGACAACCTGCGCAAACATTACTCCAACACCGTGTCCACTTCCCGGACTCCGCCGAGAAGAGGCCACCATGGTAACACACTCAGTTGATTCATTTTAACTACTTAAGGTTCAAGTTATATACAACCGGACATTAACAAATTCCCATCTGCCCATAACCGCGGGCACGGCTTTCAAAAGTTCAATCCCTGCAGGGGAGTCCCAACTTAGCCCATGACAAGCTCTCACGGTCAACGAAGGAATAGACCTCCTCCCAAGACGTTCCGATCAGACTCGGTATCTCGGTAACTCAAGACACTTCGACAGGTTAAAACAAGACCAGCAACACCGCCCGAATGTGCTGACAAATCCCGATAGGAGCTGCACATATCTCTTTCTCAGGGCACACTCAGATTGTCCTAGGTACGGGTAGGCCAGCCCAGAGTTGCCCCTGGTGGCCACCGGTAGCTGATAGGTGGACCAACACTCAGAGGAGCACTGGCCCGGGGGGTTAAAATAAGATGACCCTTGAGTCTGCAAAACCCAAGGGAAAGAAAAGGCTAGGTGGCGAATGGTAAAACCAATGTTGGGCATTGCTGGAAAAGCTTTAAGCAAGGAGAAATATCAAGGGGTTCCCATTATAACCCAATCGCGTAAGGAATGCAAAATCCGGGAACATAACACCGATATGACGGAAACTAGGGTGGCAAGAGTGGAACAAAACACTAGGCGAGAGGCCGAGCCTTCCACCCTTCACCAAGTATATAGATGCATTAAGATCACATGGCAATATAATGATATCCCAACAAGTAAATAAAAGATGTTCCAACAAGGAACGGCCTCCAATCTTCACCTGCAACTAGCAACGCTATAAGAGGGGCTGAGCAAAGCGGTAACATAGCCAATCAACGGTTTGCTAGGACAATGGTGGGTTAGAGGTTTGACATGGCAATTTGGGAGGCTGACAAGCAAATAGTAGGCATCGTAGCATTGGCATAGCAAAGAGCGAGCAAACTAGCATTGCAAAGATAGTAGTGATTTCGGGGGTATGATCATCTTGCCTGCACAGTTGTCAGAGTTGACTGGATCCTCAAGAGCAAACTCAACGGGCTCCTCGTTAGCGAACTCGTCTCCTGGCTCTACCCAACAAGACAAACAAGCAACAAGGATACAATCAACCACGTGCAAACTCAATCAACACGATGCAAAGATGATATGCTATGCGGGATGCGATGCGGGATGCAAAATGCAAGATATGACAGGAAAAGCATGAAGCTGGCCTCAACTTGGAAATCCAAGTGTGCCACTGGAAAGATGAGATGAAATCGCTTGAAGACGATATAAAGAACGCCGAAATCGGAGTTACGGTTTGGAAATGGCAAGCGATTCAAAAATGACACCGGTCTGCGATTTACAGCAAGTAGGCATCTAAATGCAACGAAATGAACACGCCACAGCCACCAAACATGACAACAAAATACATGGCAGGGATGCACACAAGATGGTTAACAAAATCCTAGCACTGAGCTACGGCCAATTCATCAATTATGAGGTTCAAACAAGCATGGCAAAAACGCAAATGCAAAACAGATTTCAGACTTAGTGAAATTAACACTTGTCTGAAATTTCAGATCATGAAGCACTCTTCGGAGCATCAAAACAACATGATACATGACCTTATTATGATAAATAAGAACAGTGCATGGAGATACTCAACAAGCTTAACAAAAGACCCAAAGTGACCTAGGGCCAAAAGGGTTCACAAAATATACTAACGGGCACATGAACATAGCTAAAACACAATCAGTTTTAAGACTTAGTGAAAACTGAGACATGCTGAAATATAACTCACGAAGGCATGTAAACGAGCTCGATGCACTCACTACGGTACAAGTCATGGCAATGCAAGCATACATCCATTAAGAAGGCACAAGATGCTAGCTAGACATGGCAAGAACAATGGCATAGCATGCACGGATCAACTGCAATAGCATCGGCAAAATCGCAAACAAGTTGACGATCTGCCCAGATTCACAACGAAGCAAAAGTAGAGCTCGATTGACTCAAGATAGGTTGCTCCATAATTGCAAGTAAAGACATGGATGGATAGATCATGACATGGTTAACAAAACTACTTTACTGATCATCCTCGAAAGAGGCACGGAACACTAGGAAACAAGCTGAACATATGGCATCATGAACTAAATAATCCCAGACTTAGTGAAAACTACTAAGTCCCTGAAAACAGATTTACCGGATGCCTCACTTTGCAAGCTTGCACAAGTCACCACACACATCCTAAAAATGCATGGGTTGCACCTATGGAAAGAAGACAAAATCCTTAAAAAAACATATGAAGGACTCACAGGCATAGCATGCACACAATAATCATGGCAAAAATGACAAAAGTCTAAGATGAACTAGCAGATCTGACAATTAACTCACGAAGCCCTCTTCTAACAGCATTTCGGGCATCAAGATGAACTCAAATGAAAATGATGCAATGGAATGAAATGATGTACTCATCGAGACGAACATTTTGAAATGCTATATGCTCAAATCGAAGCTATGGATGTGGAGTTATCACCGGTCAAAGTATGCACAAAAATTAGGGTTTGGGGAAGAAAAGTCTACCGAGGTGATTTTTTTTCCAGATCTGGATCTGGCGCGGTTCCCGAGGTTCGCCGCCGTTACTGTAGCTGCCGGACTTGGAGAGGAGGAGGCCGGGCGTGGGGAGCTCGCCGGAGTGGAGGAGAGGCCGGGGCGGCGGCCGGCCGGCTCGGGGCGGAGCGGTGGCCCGAGGCGGCGGGCGGCGGTGGCCGCCGGTGTAGAAGACGAGGCCGGCGACGGCCGGAGTTGGCGAAGCGGCGCGGTGGCGCCGGAGAGGTGGCACGGTGGCTCCGGCAACCGGGCGCAAGGAAGAGGGCGGAGGAGGCGGGCGCTGGCGGCGGAGACGAGCGCGAGGCGGCGGCCCGCGGTGGCGGAGTCGGGGGCCGGGCGTGGGCCTCCCGGGCCGGCGGCGCGGTAGGTGGCGGAGGCCACGTGGCAGCGGCGGGTTGGCTGCGATGATGCGTCCGGTCGGATCGGACGTGTCCGGCCGGCGCGGGGATCCTTTTTTTTGGCTAGGGTTTCGTAGGAGGAGATGATCCGAAAACGGGGGGGGGGCTATTTATAGGCATAAGTGGAGCTAGGAGAGTCCAAATGAGGTGCGGTTTTCGGCCACGCGATCGTGATCGAACGCTCTAGGTGATGGAGCAGAGTTTGGTGGGTTTTGGGCCAAATTGGAGGGGTGTTGGGCTGCAACACACACGAGGCCTTTTCGGTCCCTCGGTTAACCGTTGGAGTATCAAACGAAGTCCAAATGATACGAAACTTGACAGGCGGTCTATCGGTAGTAAACCAAGGCCGCTTGGCAAGTCTCGGTCCAATCTGGAAATGTTTAATCCCCACACACGAAAGAAAGCTAGAAATGAACACCGGAGGAGAATGAAGCGCCGGAATGTAAAACGGACAACGGGGAAAATGCTCGAATGCATGAGATGAACACGTATGCGAATGCAATGCACATGATGAAATGATATGAGATGCATGAAAATGAAAACAACACATGGAGACAAAGACCCGAACCCGAGAAATAAATATAACTTAACGCCGGAAACGGCAAGAGTTGGAGTACAAATAGGGAAAGTTACATCCGGGGTGTTACAGTTGGCCTCGGTCATTGTACGTCTTGTTAATAAAGGTTTTCTGCTCTACCACCCAAGGATCGACCACGTCTATGTGTTGTAGCGCGACTAGGTTTGCTCTTTCAAAGTCGGCGAGTCGACCCTCGAAGTCGACATGCATTTCGCGGCGCCCCTCACGGTGACCCCATCCAGCGAGCCTGTTGAGGTGCCTATTGACGGGCAGACCAACGGGGTTCTCGATGCCTAGATAATTCGTGAAGTAGGAGATGCACTCTTCGGTCAGAAAGCCCCTGGCTATGCTTCCCTCTGGACGTGACATGTTGCGAACGTATCCTTTGATGACACCATTCATCCTTTCGAACGACATCATGTTGTGCAGGAACGTCGGCCCGAGTTGGATGATGTCGTCCACGATATGGACCAGCAGATGCACCATAACGTCGAAGAATGCGGGTGGGAAGTACATCTCAAGCTCGCATAGTATCACCATGATCTCTTCCTGTAGCTTTCTGAGTTGCCTCACGCCAACAGACTTTCGAGAGATGACGTCGAAAAAGTTGCATAGGCGAAATAGCGTCTCACGGACGTGCGCGTCCATGATCCCACGGATTGCAACTGGAAGTA
Source organism: Triticum urartu (assembly GCF_056163025.1). Classification (NCBI taxonomy): domain Eukaryota; kingdom Viridiplantae; phylum Streptophyta; class Magnoliopsida; order Poales; family Poaceae; genus Triticum; species Triticum urartu. Next base: position 140,154,405 of record NC_141875.1, on the reverse strand, counting down.
TCTGTGTCATCAACACGTGACAGTCATGAGACTTCATCCCGCTGAACTTCTGCTTCGCTGGGTCTAGGTATCTGCTTATCTTCCCCGCGTAACCGTAAGGAAGTTTTACTCCTAGGAGGCAGGTGAAAAACTGCTCGATCTCCTCCTGACTTAGAGTGAAGCACGTGGGAGGGTAGTCATTTCCGGTCTTCTTGGCCTTTTTGACTTTGCGACGACTTTCCGTGTCCTGCTTCGCCTCATCATCATCATCATCATATATAGAGTGAAGCTCCTGCCTGATGCCCATTGATTTCAAGTCTGCCCTTGCTTTCGGCCCATCTTTGGTCCTCTCTGGCATGTTGAGCAGGGTACCAAGCAGACTCTCGCACACGTTCTTCGTGATATGCATTACATCAAGGCTGTGAGGCACACGGTGGATCTTCCAGTACGGCAAGTCCCAGAAAACAGACCTCATTTTCCATACCTTCACCAGTGGCTCTGGCGCCTTTCGCTTCTTTCCCGGCTCTGGCGCCTTTTGCTTCTTTCCCGGTAGTGGGCAATCTTTCCAATTTTTCAACAGCTGGTCTATTTCCTCGCCGCTCCTCGTACGCGGGCGTCCTCGGGGTTCGGTTTCACCATCGAACAGATCCTTGCGTTTTCTCCACGGGTCATCGTCGCGAAGCCACCTTCGATGTCGCATGAACACGGTTTTTGAAGACCCGGGATCTCTATCTAGCTGGCGATACATTGTGTCATCCATGCACCTGACGCATCCAGAAAATCCGTGGACCACCTGCCCCGCGACATATCCGTAACCGAGATAGTCGTGCACCGTCGTGAGCAGCGTGGCTCTCATAGGGAAATATTCTTTCTCTGCGGTGTCCCACGTATTGGCTGGCGTTTTCCATAGCATGTCAAGCTCCTCTTTCAGCAACCCCAGATACAGATTGATGTCATTCCCTGGTTGTTTCGGTCCTTCAATTAGCATACTCATGTGAATGTACTTCCTCTTCATGCACAACCAGGGGGGAAGGTTGTACATCCACACAAACACAGGCCAGGTGCTATGTGTGCTTCTCTGGCTGCCAAACGGATTTACTCCATCGGTGCTCGCGCCCAGCATGATGTTCCTTGGATCGTTCCCAAATTCTAGGTCTTCGAAGTTCAACGCTTGCCACTGGCTTGCATCCTTAGGGTGACTCAGCATCTTGTCTTTTTTATCTATCTCCGGATCATTTGCGTCATCTTCTCGCTTCTTCTCCTCCCTATCCGCGTGCCAACGCAGGAGCTTTGCTACCTTAGGGTCCACGAAATACCGCTGCAGACGAGGAGTGATCGGAAAGTACCACACCACTTTTCGAGGAGATTTCTTCCTCTTCTTGTATCGAGTGACGCCGCACACCGGACATATGGTAGACTCCGCGTGCTCGTCCCGATAAATGATGCAATTTGTTCATGCACACATGGTATTTCACGTGCGGTAAATCCAGAGGACACACGATTTTCTTCGCCTCCTCCAAACTGGTCGGGCACTTGTTCCCCTTGGGAAGACGTTCGTGCCAGAATGACATGTTCTCGTTGAAGCATGCGTCTGTCATTTTGTGTTTTACCTTCATCTCCAGAGCCATGAGCGTTACTTTCAGGCGGGTATCCTCGGGCCTGCATCCTTCATACAATGGAGTAACCGCGTCTAACTCAAGTTGATCCATCTTGGCTTTCTCTCGGGCGGCAGCTCTTGCGTTATCCGTCTGCTTGAGAAGCAGCTCTTGAATATGAGGGTCCTGCACCCAGCCCATCGATGGTCCAGCGTCGTCTTCTCCGCCGGCATCATCATCTTCATGATCATGCCCGTCGTCTGCTCCGGCATCTTCCTCATCATCATGTCCTGCATCTTCTACGTGATGACTGTGTACAGCATCACCGTCGTGATCATCTCCTGGGGATTCTTCGTCTTCTCGCTCGCCCGAGCCGCGGTGGTTGTCTTGCTGCCCTTCCTCATTTCTTGCCCGGCCCCATGGACGACTTCGTAGTCATCTTCATCACCTTGCCACCGATAGCCATCCATGAAACCACGCAAGAGGAGGTGGTCCCGCACCTGCCCGGATTCCGGGTCCGCAATAAGGCTCTTCAGCTTGCATCTTCGACACGGACATCTTATCTCCGTCTCGTTCTTTTGAAGCATCTCGGCCTTCGCAGACCTCAAAAACCTATTCACGATGCCTTCGGTCATCGTGCAGACCATGGTCGCCTGCGGGGTAGAGCAAAACGATATATTAGAACCAAGAAAAATTTTGGCATGACTTTCCCTAAAAATAAGACCAAAAAGAATGCTTAATGACAAAATTCTCGCCGAAATGGAAATGAATCAACATTCCGGCAAAATATTGGCAACTATCGCATTTCAAATACCGGTACACCTCCAAACACAAACACATATGCAACACCACAAACATATGCAACACCACGAACATACATAGATCTAGCTAGGCCATAAAAAGTGCGTGTGCACATTGTTGTAGGGAGAACAACATAAATATAGCTTCCCCCCTTACTTACCTATCAAAACGAGGTAATTTAACCACTTAAATTGAATGAATCTATGGTGGAAATGAGGTGAAAAAGAGGAGGCACCCGAGACAAGGAGGAGGTGGAGAGAATGAAGTGGGGAGAAAGTGAGTGTGGGTAGGAGAGGCTGTCCAAAATATCTTGTTGCTGCCCACTTACTAATGGCGCACCAACTCTAAATGCGCCATTAGTAATCCAGGTTACTAATGGCGCACCTTCTGGTGGTGCGCCATTAGTAGTTTTGCAAAAAAAACTAGTAATGGCGCACGGTCGAACAGTGCGCCATTAGTAGTTTTGCAAAAAAGGAATAAAAAATATAATAAAAAAAACAACATTAGTGGCGCACTTTCCGACAGGTGCGCCATTACTAGTTACAACTAGTAATGGCGCACTGTGTCTGGATGCGCCATTAGTATGTTTGGACAGGCGCACTAGTTAAAATTTTTTTTTGATACTAATGGCGCACCCTGGGCCAGGTGCGCCATTAGTAGTTTCAGCTGTAATGGCGTATCAGAAGGTGGTGCGCCATTAGTATATACTAATGGCGCACCGCTTGTCTGGTGCGCCATTAGTGTCAATCCCATCTATAGCCCTTTTTCTAGTAGTGTAATAGGAACAGACAGTTCCTCCAGTACTGACTAATCTTTGATAGACGGCACGCCGTCCATGTTACTCTTCCTACTCTTGCTTTCTTTAACTTTCAGGCAAATGGACAGTACTTTATAACTAAAGAGGAGGCAAACGACTATGAGAGAACAGCGGAGGTTGCTCGCCTCCATGCTATAGCCCTTCAGGCAGTTGCTGATGCATCTCAGTACAACCCCAACTACAACTTTGGATATTGATGTCTACTACACAACTTTATTTTTGTAGACACGTTTTGGGCCTCGAAGCGCAGTGTTTTGTAGGACAGTAGCAATTTCCCCTCAAGTGGATGACCTAAGGTTTATCAATCCGTGAGAGGTGTAGGATGAAGATGGTCTCTCTCAAATGGCCACTGGAGCTGATTCCCCCCTTCGGAAGGGTGCCGGAACGGGTCTAGATTGGTTTTCGGTGGCTACGGAGCCCTGCGGCAGTGGAACTTCTGATCTAGGTTAACCCCGAGGGGTTTCGGAATATTTGGGAATTTATAGTGCAAAGAAGGGGTACGAGAGGCCACCGAGGTGGGCACAACCCACCTGGGCGCACCAGGGGGGCCTGGCGCGCCCAGGTGGGTTGTGCCCCCCTCGGGGCACCCCCACGTGCTGCTCTGGCCCAACGGGAGTCTTCTGGCCCATAAAAAAATCAACAAAAAGTTTCGCTGTATTTGGACTCTGTTTAATATTGATTTTCTGCCATGTAAAAAACAAGCAAAAAAGAACAACTGGCACTGGGCACTGGGTCAATAGGCTAGTCCCAAAAAATGGTATAAAGTTGCTATAAAATGATTGTAGAACATCCAAGAATGATAATATAACGGCATGAATACTTCATATATTATAGATACGTTGGAGACGTATTAGATATCCTCCAGGCCAGTGGTCGTAGACCAACTTAGGCCAAAAGCCTAAGCTTGGGGGAGTACATATTTCTCACCGACATTATATTCACGTCCACATACTTATTCCAGTTGTCAGTGTTCATACTTTTCATTGTATTATCCATGCTAATTTACTTCTTTTTCTTGTTTTCTTCTTGTGGGTTTGATAAACCTAATGAAAAACCAAAAAAATTACTTGTAGTTAGTTTACTTTCTATGCGTGCTTAGTAGTATTATTAAAAGAAAATCCAAAAAGATTTCTTGTTATTCTTTTGCTTGTTGGGAGCTTTCCCGTGTAAATAGTTTTTCTCATTCTTGTTTTACTTCCTTCAGAAAAACAAAAACTCGAAAAATATTCTAGTGTGTTTCTTTGAAGTTCTTTTCTTTTCTTTGGGGTCGAGAGGAGAAGACCATGATGAAAATGTTGAGTGGCTCTCATATGCATTATTGTTGATCTAACGAAGACCCATATTACCTTGTCTTCTCCTTCGAATAATTGTTGTAGATTCCAGCTTAGTCCAATACACGTGCACTATTATTATTATCCACACCATCTGGTCGTGCAAGTGAAAGGAAATAATGAAAATATATGATGAAATGATTGAGATGAGGAAAATCTTGTATGAACTCGACCTATCTTGTTTTTGTAAATATGATTAGTTCATCGTTCCTGATTCAGCCTATTATGAATGAAACATGTTTGCAATGACAATTAGAGATTATAGTTACTCATGCCATGCTTAATTAGCTAGGAGTTTAGAATGGTTTACCTTGTGTGCCAACATGGATATTAAAATGGTTGTGATGTAGTATGATAGGATGGTATCCTCCTTTGAATGATTCGAGTGGCTTGACTTGGCACATGTTCACACATGTAGTTGAAACAAAATCAACATAGCCTCCACCATATTTATGTTCATGGTGATTTATATCCTACTCATCCTTGCACTAAATATTGGTTAGTCTCAATGCATGTTTATGACTATTGTCGCTCTCTAGTTGGTCGCTTCCCAGTCTCTTTCTAGCCTTCACATGTACTAAGCGGGAATAGTTCTTGTGCATCCACTTCCATAAACCCCAAAGTTGTTCCATATGAGTCCACCATACCTACCTATATACGGTATTTACCTGTCGTTCCAAGTAAATTTGCATGTGCCAAACTCTAAACCTTCAAATAATAATCTATTTTGTATGCTCGAATAGCTCATGTATCAACTAGGGTTGTCAATATCTTCCATGCTAGGTGGGTTATTCTCACGATGAGTGGACTCTGCTCATCATTCATGAGAAAATGGCCGGTAACCAGGATGCCCAGTCCCTGGCTCAAAGCAAATCAAATCAAAATAATTGCAAACAAAACTCCCCCAGGATTGTTGTTAGTTGGACGGTACTCATTGTTTTGGACCATCCATGGAGTGTGCTTGTTGGTGGTGGGGGAGTATAAACTTTACCATTCTGTTTGGGAACCGCCTATAATGTATGTAGCATGGAAGATACCGAGATCTCTTGGTTGCTATGTTGACAATGAAAGCATACCGCTCAAAATATTATTCCTCTCTATTTCAAAACTCGAGCTCTGGCACCTCTGCAAATCCTTGCTTCCCTCTGCGAAGGGCCTATATATTTACTTTTATTGCTGAGTCATCTTCATCTTATAAAAAGCACCAGTTAGAGAGCACCACTGTCATTTGTATGCATTCTTAGATTATGACTATGACTGGATCTCTTTTACCATGAATTACAATGTCTAGTCAGTCCTTGATTTTCAGGAGTGCTCTGCATTTATGTTTTGCGGTCTCAAAAAGGGCTAGCGAGATACCATCTTTTTATATCATACTAGCAAAAAGGCCCGTGCGCAATGGGAGAAAAAATACCGCACGCTCTTAATTTACAAAAAATGATCTATAATCTAAGAATTTGTAGTGTCGGTGTCAAAACCGGCGGATCTCGGGTAGGGGGTCCCAAACTGTGCGTCTAGGATCGATGGTAACAGGAGACAAGGGACATGATGTTTTTACCCAGGTTCGGGCCCTCTCGATGGAGGTAAAACCCTACTCCTGCTTGATTAATATTGACGATATGGGTAGTACAAGAGTAGATCTACCACGAGATCAGAGAGGCTAAACCCTAGAAGCTAGCCTATGGTATGATTGTTTGATGTATATACTCTATCGACTAGGCTGGCCTCGGTTTATATAACGCACCAGAGGCCTAGGATAACAAGAGTCCTAGCCGAATACGCCGGTGGGGAGGAGTCCTTGTCTTGATCACCAAGTCTTGTGGAATCTTCCATGTATGCGGCAACTGTCCGAACTGGCCCATGAGTATACGGCCATGGGGGTCCTCGGCCCAATCTAACAGATCGGAAGACGACGTGGTGAGTACCCCCTAGTCCAGGACACCGTCAGTAGCCCCCTGAACCAGTCTTCAAATTAGGGACGCTCCTCGATTCTTCCAAACTGTTCTTCATCTTCGGTTGTCGGTCTTGAAAACTGGTTCAACAAATCTTCTCATCTTCGATCTTGAGGATCGCCGAAATGCATTCGACGAGTTTACACGTCGGGTATCCGAGGAGCCCCTTTAAGTTTCCGGCCTTTATCAATGCCTTGTTATTTTTATGCCACACCTCGGGTTTGAAGTTGTTCCCGGGAGGCAGTGTCCTCTTGCATCCGAGCTCTAACGCCAGACTGCATTCGAGGTATCTTTTGAAGCGAAGCACCAATGCCGGACTGCTTCCGAGCTCCAACGCCGAAATGCATCTGAGCTCCAACACCGAAATATATCCAAGCTCCAACGCCGGACTGTGTCCAAGCTCCAACGCCGAAATATATCCGAGCTCCAACACCGGACTGTGTCCAAGCTCCAACGCCGGACTATATCCGAGGTGTCATATCACCTTGGTTCAAAAAAGTTGAAGGAGTTTAGCAGAGCTTAATGCCGGAAATGCCCTCTATGGAACCAGCCACTAGCTCCCGAGCTTTATGCCGGACTGCTTCCGAGGTGGTGCACCACCCCGACTGTGGGCCGATTTTTTGTCAACATTTTTTATTGGAGCAATTTATTCTCTGCGCAGATATATAGCCAGTAGCCCTCAAGGTGTGTATTGGTCTATAACCCGAGATGCACCTGAAGGAGGACGTAAGACCGCTGATCCCAGTAGCCGCTGAGACTCAGGTTGATTTGCAAAATCGGCTTGAGGATCAAGTCCTAGCTCGGCAGAATACTTCAGGATACAAAAGGCGGCGTGCTCAGTCCTCGAGACTCATGTTGAGTGCGGCGGACCAACCTGAGGATCAAAATCTCCTCGGCAACTGTGTTGCACTTAAAATTTTCTGCATTGAACAGGCAATGCAGTAGCCCCCGAGACACTGGTTGGGTGGCAACACCAGATCAGGGGATCGATGTGCCCCTTTAATATTTTTAAATAATAAGCCCGAAGCCCAGTAGCCCCCGAGCCTTAATGCGGGCACGGGTGGCCGAATTAAGGATCAGTATCCATAGTAAAATCACAAATTATGTGTAATGACTCTATGTATCCAAGTACTTTATGTCATTAATGCTCAGATCCGCATTGTACAAAACTTTGTCGACCGACCATCGGCTTCCACCTCCTCGACTAGTAGCCTAGGAGTGTTTGTCCTACTTTATAAAGCCTTTATGAGGGCAAAGATTTACGATAAACAAGGCAATCTGGCCATAGGGTTTTATAAACAAAGGTACGCAGAGAGATATGTTATATTATTGTTTAACATAAGAAATGTCTTCCAAAGAAAATAGTCCCGCTATCGGTTCCTTTCTTTGGGTTGTCATGCTAAGCATGATCATGAAACCTCAGCTCTAATGTAAGAGCAAAATATTGAGGATTTATTTTGGGAGGCCAGTTACTAGCCCCCGGTAGTGTTCGGCGACAGTCGAGGTCAAGCCGTAAACACTTCGGCCAATGTTATGAATGGCCTTCATTTAACACAGTCATCGGATCGCTGACCAGTTTACGCTTATTGTGACAGACAGTTTTCGGCTTTCTCCACTCAGGTGCTTAACCAAGTGAGCTGGAAGCACAACCGAAGTGGTTCTCCCTTTGCACACCTAGCTGAACAGAGCGGAATGTAGGAGGCAAGCGCAGGAGCCGGGCAACCCAACTATTGACCGAAGACACAATTCGAAACCAATGCATATATAGTGAGACCCGAGAATGTTTTTGCCGAATCTATAAAGTTGTCCGGCATTGCACTATGATACTTGTGCTGCAAACACACAAATAGTTTGAAAGTGCCATAAGCTTGGAAAACCAAAAAAAGTCAGTAAAAACATGATATCCGAACAAGATCAAGTGTTCGGTGCCAATCCAAAAATTGGAAGAGAGAAAAAAAGGTGCTTCTGTCGTGTTTTGACAATGACCAAGAAGAAAACACATTTATAGCTCATATATAACTTTTAAGAGCCCCCAAGTGACTTGGGTAAAATAATTTTATGTATAATGATTGTATGTACTGAAGTACTTATATCATATATGTGTTCACCCGAACTTTAAACGCGTCTTAACCGGCCGTCGGCTTCTCCCTCTTCGGCCAAGGGCGAAAAGTGTCATGTACTCCGCCTGTCGAGAGTATCGACGGTGTTTCCAATGACCAGGCAATCAGGCCATAAGGTTGTAACAGACAAAGCGCGCTCAGTGAACTTATGCTATATTACTAACGAAGTGTAAGAAGCATCTTCGAATAAAATAGTACCCCCACCGATACCTTTCTTCGGTGCTCATTATTACTATGAGACTTGTGCAATAGTTTTTTTGTACTCATGAGTTCTGTTGTGTGCCGACCATGATTGAAAACAATAAGAGCGCTAACTTTCAGCTTCACCCAGTCTGAGGTCAGAGCTCGGAGGACCCGGCCGTGACAATCGCAGAGGTGCTCCCTTTACTCCCTAGCCGAACAATCGGGAATGTAGGGGTAAGCACAGGAGCCAGGCAACCCAGCTTGCAAATTGCTTAGGTCAATATGGTGCATATTGTGGCGTAATACACGAATAAGGAACGAAGCCGTACAAGTATAATCATATGCAAGAGAAAAGGCTCCATCAAGGGAGCCCCCAAGTAAACAGGGTATTTGAATTTGTGCGTCACAAACAAAGTTTGGACAAGGAAATTTTTTACAAGCAACTTTTTTTTCCAAAAAGGTATAATGCTTGGTCGAACCGAACACAAGTTAAAAATTTAAAACTTGGAGCATAAAGGCAACTTAGCTGGTTAATGTGTTTGGTATTGACGACGCGGTCCGAGCTTGATGCGGGACAAGGTTCCTTTCCCCAAGCCGGTCCCGAGGTGGCTGAGCAAAGAGGTCGGCACTCCAAAGTGGTGACATAGCACGGTCAATGGAGGCCGGCAGAGTGATGCCGAAGTCCTCGGCATGGGGTGATGAAGTGTTGACGAAGCCCCCCGTCCAGCCGAGGTGACGCTAAAGGATATAGTCCGACTGGATCATTTTCATGTGCACAAAAAATAGTGCAAACCGGAGATAATAGTAATAATAATAATTAAAAAAATCGTTGCATAATAAATAATTTATGCAAAGTGAGTAATAAAAGAAATATGGCCTGGCGCCGAAGTCAAGGCTGGGGCATCGGCGTGATGCGGTAAAGGTGTGGCAAAGCCTAAATTCACAGGTCGGTCCGAGTTCTGGATGCTGCGTTCGCCGGACTATGTACGGAAACTGAATGAAGGACCATGCGACCGTCGTTAATGCGACCATCATTTGATAGACCTGTGTACATATGATGAACAAACCAGAGTAATAATTCCTTGGAAAAATGAACCCAAACAAGCAAAAAAAATACTTGGATTAATAGCACCTGGTTTATTTGTTGTAGCAATCTGAAGAAAGGTGAATCCGAAAATTGTGACTCGATCCGCACACCCATTGCCTGATGGGCGATAAAGCGTCGGTATGGCGATGCTGGCAAAGGTTGGCTCGCCGAGGCAAAGCCCTCGGTCCAGCTAACGTGACGGAGCTGGTCGGCTAGTGGCGCCGAAGTCTTCGGAGTAGGTTGATGAAGAGACGGTGAAGCCCCTGATCCAGCCGAGATGTCGAAGCCTTGATGTCAGCTGATGAGTCGAAGTAGGTCGGCTTGATGGACAACAGCTTGAAGAAGCAACAACGTGGCCCTGCCGATGCAGGTCGTGACGTGGTCGATGCCGGCTTGATGAAGTGACCGTGCGGCGATGCCGGTATGCCCTCTCCGTGTAATCCGTGGGGCGGCGATGTTGGTGATGATTTATCCTTCACGAGGCTGGACTCTTGTTCGGCTTGCCGAGATGATGATCCAAATAAGTTGAGCTCGGCTCAACAAAGTGACGACGTGTCTAGCGCAGGTCGGCAGCCTTGGAGCAATATTGCCGGACTGGTTTGACACCAACATGATGATGAAGATGACCTCAGGGAAGGCTTAAAAATTTACGGGCACGTGTTTAAAAACAACGCACAATACCCTAGCAGAGAATTCCTCTAAAAATGTTGTCCGATATCACGTTCATAAAGAAACATGAATTCGGGTCAGATCCGTATTCGCGTAGAAAACGGATCCAAAAATTGGTCCACTCATCGGAAGGTTCCCGGAGTATGAATCATCGGATCGAGCTGAAATTTGCAGTGGTGGTAGATATGGGAATTCTGCAGTAGACGAACGGTTGGATCTTCCAAAGGACCTCCGAGCTGGGCTCTGGAGACCACGCCCTAAACTGGTCTAGATTCTCGTCCAGATTTGATAGGGCTCCGGTATATCATAGATTGTTAGAGATTCCTTCATCGGAACTCGACGAAAATTTCCAGGGTTGTTGTAGACTCGATTCCGCACAATTCCACTGAAGCGATTGTTAAAACGACACTCGAGGAGGCGGTGGCGGCAGATACGCGTTCGCTGTCCAAAAAAACAGCACGGTCACGGAAGGGCAATGTTGGCGTTGAGCCCTCGAGCTCCATGGATGATTCCTCCCTGATCTTGATAGAGATCGGAGTTGATGTTTGATGAAGGCCCTCGTCCGAACATGGTCATCCGAACATGGGGCACAGTTCTTGGTCGAACCAAGGTGACCAGTCGAGCTGGTGGCGAAGAAGCCGAAGTCGCAGTTGATCTGCAGGCGAGCCATCGATCTTTTTGCCGATCACACAGCGAAACTCTCAATGTCGGTGTCAAAACCGGCGGATCTCGGGTAGGGGGTCCCGAACTGTTCGTCTAGGATCGATTGTAGCAGGAGACAAGGGACATGATGTTTTTACCAAGGTTCGGGCCCTCTCGATGGAGGTAAAACCCTACTCCTGCTTGATTAATATTGATGATATGGGTAGTTCAAGAGTAGATCTACCACAAGATCAGAGAGGCGAAAACCTAGAAGCTAGCCTATGGTATGATTGTTTGATGTATATACTCTATCGACTAGCCTGGCCTCGGTTTATATAATGCACCAGAGGCCTAAGATAACAAGAGTCCTAGCGGAATACGCCGGTGGAGAGGAGTCCTTGTCTTGATCACCAAGTCTTGTGGAATCTACCATGTATGCGGCAACTGTCTGAACTGGGCCATGAGTATACGGCCATGGGGGTCCTCGGCCCAACCTAACAGATCGGGAGACGACGTGGTGAGTACCCCTAGTCTAGGACACCGTCATGTAGCTACAGCCCAAACAAAGATGGTCTCCGTACAAAGAAATGGGCAAGTGATCATGCATTTATTCATGTCATGTTCGGAATGGGGTGTTGTTATGGGCGAGTAAAGAAAAACGACAAAAATAAATGATGACACGTTAGCACACTACGAAGACATGTGTGCATCAATGAAAGTTTTTAGTTTAAGAATCACCAACTTATGATAACTCCTGAACACTTTTTTTCACATGCATATTTCTTAAATACATGAAGAGTTGTTAAAAAGGTTTCTAAAAAGATACATTATTTTTTAATCATAAAAAGAAAAAAAATCTCGAAAAGAACATTTTGTATGGTCTCCAGTGGACGCAGGTACTTGTGCCCCAATTTCATCACTATTTCTTGCCATACATGTCATAGGTATTGGTCCCTGTTTCATCACTATTTATATCTTATCAAATTTGTCTTTTATTTTATTCTTTGTCATGCATGCCTCCTTTTTAATTTTTTTTCATGCAACATCTCATCTTTATCGGCCCTTCTCTACATTTTCTCTTTTATTTCTTTTAGAATGGACATCCCATCTTTATTGTGTCATTCTTTTATTTCTTATCATGCATGACCTTATTTATTGGGTGTCTCTAGAAAATTTTTCTTCAATTTCATGTCCAATCTTGATTTTGCTGAGGTGTTCACCCCCAATCTGACTCAGTACCGGTATGAAAAAAAGACAGATAATGCATTGCTGATTAACATTGCATAGATAGTATTTTCTAAATTGTTAACATGTAAAAATAACATCATATTCAGATTCTACATACTTTGTAATGTCAAAAACATTAGGGGGTTTCTATATAACATGTTAAATTTGGAGTTACGGCTTAGAAGATATGAGTATTTTTTAAAACATTTGATATGTATTGCGGGTTTAATGTCAGAAACATTAGAGGATTTCCATAAAATAGCAAAACGGACTAAGAATACATATTTTTTATTAATAGGTATAGATCATGATTGTTGAAAAGGTGTTGTTATTCGAGATTTATTATTATTTCTCACTAGTTGATTATGAGTAAATGTGAGACCTAAATGTTATTGTGAATATGGTTAGTTCATAATCTATGCTGAAAACTTGAATGTTGGCTTTACATATTTGCAACAACAATATCAAATAGAGTTTGTAAAATTTATTCTTTATCACTTTTAGTTTGTAAACTGAATTGCTTGAGGACAAGCAATTTGTTAAGCTTGGGGGAGTTGATACGTCTCTGTCGTATCTACTTTTCCAAACTCTTTTGCCCTTGTTTTGGATGCGAACGGAACTAACCCGGACTAACGTTGTTTTTAGCAAAATTGCCATGGTGTTATTTTTGTGCAGAATAAAAAGTTCTCAGAACGACCTAAAACTTCACGGAGATAAGTTTTGGAATAAATAAAAAATATTGGCGAAAGAATCAATTGAAGGGGGCCCATAACCTGTCCACGAGGTTGGGGGGCGCGCCCACCCCACTAGGGCGCGCTATCCGACCTTATGGGCCCCTCGACCTCCTCCAACCTCAACTCCAACTCCATATATTCTCTTTCGGGGAGAAAAAAATCAGAGAGAAGGATTTATCACGTTTTATGATATGGAACCGCCGCCAATCCATGTTCTTCCTCGGGAGGGTAGATATGGAGTCCGTTTGGGGCTCCGGAGAGGGGAACCCGTCACCATCTCATCGTCATCAACCATCCTCCATCACCAATTTCATGATTCTCAGAACCGCGCTTGAGTAATTCCATCGTAGGCTTGCTGGACCGTGATGGGTTGGATGATATTTACCATGTAATCGAGTTAGTTTTGTTAGGGTTTGATCCCTAGTTCCACTATGTTCTAAGATTGATGTTGCTATGACTTTGCTATGCCTAATGCTTGTCACTAGTGCCCGAGTGCCATGATTTCAGATCTGAACCTATTAAGTTTTCATGAATTTATTTGTGTTCTTGATCCGATATTGCAAGTTATAGTCACCTACTATATGTTATGATCTGGCAACCCCGGAGTGACAATAGTCGGGACCACTCCCGGTGATGACCGCAGTTTGAGGAGTTCATGTATTCACTAAGTGCTAATGCTTTGGTCCGGTACTCTATTAAAAGGAGGCCTTAATATCCCTTAGTTTCCAATAGGACCCCACTGCCACGGGAGGGTAGGACAAAAGATGTCATGCAAGTTCTTTTCCATAAGCATGTATGACTATATTCGGAATACATGCCTACATTATATTGATGAATTGGAGCTAGTTCTGTGTCACCCTATGTTAAAACCGTTGCATGATGAATGCCATCTAACATAATTATCCATCATTGATCCATTGTCTATGAGCCTTTCACATATTGATCTCTGTTTTGTTACTTTTCCTTTCCCATTGTCACGATTGCTACAAAACTGCTATTCTTTCTTTTGCCACCGTTACCGCTACTTCCATACTACTTTTCTACTAATTAAATACTTTGCTGTAGATATTAAATCTTTCAGGTGTGGTTGAATTGACAACTCAGCTGCTAATACTCAATAATACTCTTTGGCTCCCCTTGTGTCGAGTCAATAAATTTGGGTTGAATACTCTACCATCGAAAACTATTGCGATCCCCTATAATTGTGGGTTATCACTCATGATGCCACTGTTGGGAATCGTTGAATGGGAAACAAAAAACTTTCTACGCACACGCAATGATCTATCCATGGATATGCAAAGCAATGAGAGGGGGAGAGTGTGTCTACATACCCTCGTAGACCGTAAGCGGGAGTGTTTATTCAACGTGGTTGATGTAGTCGTACACCTTCGCGATCCGCCCGATCAAGTACCGAATGCACGGCACCTCCGTGTTCTGCACACATTCAGCTCGGTGTCGTCCTCGCCATCTTGATCCAGCAAGCGGGGCGAGGTAGTAGATGAGTTCCGTCAGCATAACAGCATGGTGATGGTGGTGGTGCAGCAATCCTGCATGGCTTCCCCTAAGCACTACGACAATCTAGAGCGGAGGAATAAACTAGAGGCGGAGGTGTGCCGACACGCGGCGTGGAACAAGCTGTGTATTGTGTGGAACCCCTCCCCATATATATATATATATATATATATATATATATATATATATATATATATATATAGGCGTGGGAGGGGAGGAGGCAGCCCTATGGCGCCTCCAATAGGGCCACCCTAGGGTTTTCCTAGTGGAGCGCCACCACCCCCCTTTCATATAATGCACAATGGAGAGGGAAAGGGTGGAGGCGGCCCTTCTCTTTCCTTTCTCCCTTCCGGAGATATGGTAGAAGGAGGTGGCACCTCCCCCTTCCATCTAATTGGGCATGGCCGCCTTAAGGAGGCACACCAGCCCATGTGGGTTGGTGTGTTCCCTCTACATGGCCCAATAAGGCCCAATACTCTCCCGGTGCCTCCGGAACCCCTTCCGGTATTCCGGTAAATTTCCGGTGCATTCCGAAACCATTCTGGAGACCAAATAGCATCATCCTATGTATCAATCTTTACCTCCGGACCATTCTGGACGTCCTCATCATGTTCGTGATGTCATCTGGGTCTCCAAACAACATTCGGTCACTGTTGGGAATATAGCTACCAGGTAAGACCCGCCCAGGAGGGGCCGGGTCAGCCCCAACGGCGGGTTACAAAAGAAGCACAGTAACATTCAAGGCGGTAGTTTATTAAGACTTATAGAAGGCCTAAGCCCAGAGGCGGCTTAAGGCCCAATATTGTAAACCGCCGTATGTAAGGAAAGACATGTAAAGAAAGGCATGTAAAAGAAGTCACCGAGCCTGACACGTTTTATGGGCCGGCCGGGACTCTGTAGGCCGCCAGGCGTCAACCTGTGTATATAAGGGGACGACCCGACGGCGGCTTAAGGACAAGAAAACAACAACACAAAGCCAGGCAGAGCGTATTCGCTCCCTGGTCATCGAAACCCCAACAATTCCAACACAACTAGACGTAGGCTTTACCTTCACCGTAAGGGGCCGAACTAGTATAAAACCTCTCGTGTCCTTTGTCCCGATTAACCCCTTTAAGCTTCCTATTTTCGATGGCCCTACGACTAAGTCCTTTTGCTAGGACATCTGCCGTGACAATTCCACGACAGTTGGCGCCCACCGTGGGGCCAGCGCACGATGGATTTGAGTTCTTGAAGGGCAGCTTCGAAGGGCTCAAGTAATACGTGATGACCCACAAGTATAGGGGATCTATCGTAGTCTTCCGATAAGTAAGAGTGTCGAACCCAACGAGGAGCAGAAGGAAATGATAATCGGTTTTCATCAAGGTATTCTCTGCAAGTACTGAAATAAGTGGTAACAGATAATTTTGTGACAGGATAAATTGTAACGAGCAACAAGTAACAAAAGTAAATAAAGTGCAGCAAGATGGCCCAATCCTTTTGTAGCAAAGGACAAGCCGAAACAAACTCTTATAATAGGAAAAGCGCTCCCGAGGACACATGGGAATATCGTGAAGCTAGTTTTCATCACGTTCATATGATTCACATTCGATACTTTGATAATTTGATATGTGGGTGGACCGATGCTTGGGTGTTGTTCTTACTTGAAAAAGCATCCCACTTATGATTCACCTCTATTGCAAGCATCCGCAACTACAACAAAAGTATTAAGGTAAACCTAACCATAGCATGAAACATATGGATCCAAATCAGCCCCTTACGAAGCAACACATAAACTAGGGTTTAAGCTTCTATCACTCTAGCAACCCATCATCCACTTATTACTTCCCAATGCCTTCCTCTAGGCCCAAATAGTGGTGAAGAGTTATGTAGTCGACGTTCACATAACACCACTAGAGGCTAGACAACATACATCTTATCAAAATATCAAACTAATACCAAATTCACATGACTACTAATAGCAAGACTTCTCCCTTGTCGTCAGGAACGGACGTAATTACTCACAAAGCATATTCATGTTCATAATCAGAGTGGTAATAATATGCATATAGGATCTGAACATATGATCTTCCACCAAATAAACCAACTAGCATCAACTACAAGGAGTAATCAACACTACTAGCAACCTACTAGCACCAATCCCGGACTTCGAGACAAGAATTGGATACAAGAGATGAACTAGGGTTTGGAGATGAGATGGTGCTGGTGAAGATGTTGATGTAGATTGCCCTCTCCTGGTGAGAGGAGCGTTGGTGATGACGATGGTGATGATTTCCCCCTCCCGGAGGGAAGTATCCCCGGCAGAACAGCTCTGCCAGAGCTCTAGATTGGATCCGCCAAGGTTCCGCCTCGTGGCGGCGGAGTCTCGTCCCGAAAAGTTCCTTCCTATTTTTTTTCTCATCGAAATACCTCATATAGGAGAAGATGGACGTGGGAGAGCCACCAGGGGGCCCACGAGGTAGGGGGCACGCCCCAGGGGGGGTGCCCCCCACCCTTGTGAGCAGGGTGTGGGCCCCCTGGCCTTTATCTTTGACGAGGATTTTTCTTTATTTATTTGAAGATGTTCCGTGGAGTTTCAGGAATTTCTTTATTTGAACTACAGGTGAACAAAGGGTAGGTTCACACATAATGCTTTCTTAAGTATTTCAAATGCTTCTACACGATCATCATCAAAGACAAATGGTATATCTTTTTGCAATAAATTAGTCAGAGGCCGAGAAATTTTTGAGAAGTCCTTAATGAACCTCCTGTAAAATCCGGCGTGACCAAGGAAACTTCTTATACCTTTGATGTCCTTGGGACATGGCATCTTTTCGATAGCATCAACCTTGGCTTTATCAACTTCAATACCTCTTTCAGAAACTTTGAGCCCCAAGACAATACCTTCATTAACCGTAAAGTGGCACTTTTCCCAATTCAAGACAAGATTAGTTTCTTCACATCTCTGCAAAACTCGATCAAGATTGCTCAAGCAATCATCAAAAGAGGAACCATAGATGGAAAAGTCGTCCATGAAAACCTCACAAATCTTTTCACAAAAGTCAAAGAATATAGCCATCATGCATCTTTGGAAGGTAGCAGGTACATTACGTAAACCAAAAGGCATACGTCTATAAGCAAAAGTACCAAAAGGGCATGTAAAAGTAGTCTTTGATTGATCTCTAGCCGACACAGGTATTTGAGAGAAACCAGAATAACCATCTAGAAAGCAATAGTGTGTATGTTTGCATAATCTTTCTAGCATTTGATCAATAAAAGGTAAGGGGTAATGATCTTTCTTAGTAGCTTTATTTAATTTGCGGAAATCAATTACCATCCTATAACCTGTGATAATTCTTTGTGGAATCAATTCATCTTTATCATTAGGAACAATAGTAATACCTCCCTTCTTAGGGACACAATGGACAGGACTTACCCACTCACTATCAGCAACGGGGTAGATTATACCTGCCTCCAGAAGCTTGAGTATTTCTTTTCTTACCACCTCTTCCATTTTAGGATTCAGACATCGTTGAGGATCACGAACTGGTTTGGCATCTGCTTCCAAATTTATTTTATGTTCACATAGAGTGGGACTAATGCCCTTAAGATCATCAGCAGTATATCCAATAGCAGCACGATGCTTCTTCAGAGTTTTTAATAATCTTTCTTCTTCATGCTCTGAAAGGTTAGCACTAATAATAATAGGATATATCTTGTTTTCATCAAGATAAGAATATTTAAGATTATCAGGCAACGGTTTAAGCTCAAACATGGGATCACCCTTGGGTGGAGGAGGATCCCCTAAAATTTCAACAGGTAAATTATGTTGCAGAATAGGTTCCTGTTTAAAGAATACTTCATCTATTTCCCTTCTTTCATTCATGAACATATCATTTTCATGGTCTAGAAAATAGTGTTCTAAAGGATCATTAGGAGGTATGGCAATAGAAGCAAGACCAACAATTTCGTCCTTACTAGGTAATTCTTCCTCACGATGTTGTTTACTAAATTTAGAGAAATTAAACTCATGAACCATATCATCCAAGCCAATAGTAACAACATTCTTTGTGCAGTCTATGGTAGCATTGACAGTATTTAAGAAGGGTCTACCAAATATAATGGGACAAAAACTATCTTGTGGGGAACCAAGAACAAGAAAATCAGCAGGATATTTAGTTTTCCCACACAAGACTTCAACATTTCTAACAATTCCCATCGGTGCAATAGTATCTCTATTAGCAAGTTTAATAGTAACATCAATATCTTCTAACTCAACAGGTGCAATGTCATGCATAATTTCTTTGTATAAGTCAATAGGTATTGTATTAGCACTAGCACCCATATCACATAAGCCATGATAACAATGATCTCCTATTTTAACAAAAATAACAGGCACGCCTACCACAGGTCTATGTTTATCTTTATCACAAGGCTTAGCAATTCTAGCAGTTTCACCTTCGAACTGAATAACATGCCCATCAATATTATCAGACAAGAGATCTTTAACAATAGCAATATTAGGTTCTACTTTAACTTTCTCAGGAGGTGTATAAGTTCTAATATTGCTTTTACGAACAACAGTTGAAGCTTTAGCATGATCCTTTATTCTAATAGGGAAAGGTGGTTTCTCAACATAAGAAGTAGGAACAATAGGATCATTATAAGTGAAGTCTTTTCTTCAACTTTAATAGGTGCAGCTACTTTTACATCTATGGGAGGATGATATTTAAACCACTTCTCCTTAGGGAGATCAACATAAGTAGCAAAAGATTCACAGAAAGAAGCTACTATCTCAGAGTCAAGTCCATATTTAGTGCTAAACTTACGAAAAATATCGGTATCCATAAAAGATTTAACACAATCAAACATAGGTGTCATACCTGACTCTTTACCTTCGTCGAGGTCCAAATCTTCAGAGTTGCGTTTAATTCTATCCAATAAATTCCATCTGAATTCAATAGTCTTCATCATAAAAGAGCCAGCACAAGAAGTATCGAGCATGGTGCGATTGTTTTCAGAAAGCCGAGCATATAAATTTTGAATAATCATTTCTCTTGAGAGTTCATGATTGGGGCATGAATATAACATTGAATTACGACTCCCCCAAGCTTGAGAGATGCTTTCTCCTTCGCGAGGCTAGAAATTATATATATAATTGCGATCACGATGAATAAGATGCATAGGGTAATACTTTTGATGAAATTCCAACTTCAATCTTTTATAGTCCGATGATCTCATATCATCACATAGCCTATAGCATATCAATGCGTCTCCCTTCAAAGATAAAGGGTAGACCTTCTTCTTAGCAACATCATCGGGTATACCTGCAAGCTTAAATAATCCACAAACTTCATCCACATATATTAAGTGCTCATCAGGATGCTTTGTTCCATCTCCTGTAAAGGGTTAGCTAGCAGTTTTTCCATCATACCCGAAGGAAATTCAAAAGGAGTTTCATTTTCAATAGGTTCAGTAGGTTGAGGAGCAACTCTTTGCTCTACTGGACGGGGTGAAGATACCCCGAACACGCCCCTCAGAGAATTACTTTCCGTAGTAACAAGTGACAGTAAATTTCAGCACACTATATAAATATTTTCCTTACCAAATTCCACCTACCAAAGGCGCTACACTCCCCGGCAACGGCGCCAAAAAAGAGTCTTGATGACCCACAAGTATAGGGGATCTATCGTAGTCCTTTTGATAAGTAAGAGTGTCGAACCCAACGAGGAGCAGAAGGAAATGATAAGCGGTTTTCAGCAAGGTATTCTCTGCAAGTACTGAAATAAGTGGTAACAGATAGTTTTGTGATAGGATAAATTGTAACGAGCAACAAGTAACAAAAGTAAATAAAGTGCAGCAAGATGGCCCAATCCTTTTGTAGAAAAGGACAAGCCAGAACAAACTCTTATAATAGGAAAAGCGCTCCCGAGGACACATGGGAATATCGTCAAGCTAGTTTTCATCACGTTCATATGATCCGTGTTTGATACTTTGATAATTTCATATGTGGGTGGACCAGTGCTTGGGTGATGTTCTTACTTGAACAAGCATCCCACTTATGATTAACCTCTATTGCAAGCATCTGCAACTACAACAAAAGTATTAAGGTAAACCTAACCATAACATGAAACATATGGATCCAAATCAGCCCCTTACGAAGCAACGCATAAACTAGGGTTTAAGCTTCTGTCACTCTAGCAACCCATCATCTACTTATTACTTCCCAATGCCTTCCTCTAGGCCCAAATAATGGTGAAGTGTTATGTAGTCGACGTTCACATAACACCACTAGAGGCTAGATAACATACATCTTATCAAAATATCAAACGAATACCAAATTCACATGACTACTAATAGCAAGACTTCTCCCTTGTCCTCAGGAACGAACATAATTACTCACAAAGCATATTCATGTTCATAATCAGAGGGGTAATAATATGCATATAGGATCTAAACATATGATCTTCCACCAAATAAACCAACTAGCATCAACTACAAGGAGTAATCAACAATACTAGCAACCTACTAGCACCAATCCTGGAATTTGAGACAAGAATTGGATACAAGAGATGAACTAGGGTTTGGAGATGAGATGGTGCTGGTGAAGATGTTGATGGAGATTGCCCTCTCCCGATGAGAGGATCGTTGGTGATGACGATGGTGATGATTTCCCCCTCCCGGAGGGAAGTATCCCCGGCAGAACAGTTCTACTGGAGCTCTAGATTGGATCCGCCAAGGTTCCGCTTCGTGGTGGCAGAGTCTCGTCCCGAAAAGTTCCTTCCTATTTTTTATCATCGAAAGACCTCATATAGGAGAAGATGGACGTCGGAGAGCCACTAGGGGGCCCATGAGGTAGGGGGCGCGCCCTAGGGGGGCTTCCCCACCCTCGTGAGCAGGGTGTGGGCCCCCTGGGCAGTCAAGGCTCCGGCTCTAGCACGGGATCGTTTGACTTCTTGAAACCTGGCGGGTAAGATTGACATTTTTTCAAGACATCACTGAGCCGGTTGGGTCCTTGGTTGGCAGGAGAGATAGCAGCAAGTTCTCGTTGAGCGCCAGTGTACAACTGCTCCACTAAGGTATAGACCGCCTTCAGTTTAGTCACATTATCTTGGCTCAGATTTTTGCTTTGCGGGCCTGCACATATTTTTTTAACAAGGAGTCAGCAGGCGGTTTATATTCCGGGTCAAAAGAAGGTATAAAATATTAGTACAGATGGCTTACCAAAGATGGTGGAAACCATTTCAGAAACCCGGTTCTTTAAGCCGGTCAGCTCCGTGGTAACCTCCTCAAGAGCCGCTTTAGATTTTTCGGCGCGTTGTGTCAGCATCGTCTTTTCTTCAGCCCAGGATTTCTTTTTGGCAGTCAAGCTGGTTTTCAATTTTTTCGTCTCAGCAAGACTTAATTGAAGTTTAGAATCAGCAGACTTGATTTCTGCCTCTTGATCCGCCAGCCGGGTCTTGGCATCAGTTAATTGGGAGCCCAGTTCAGATAGGTCGTTCTACAAAACATACACATGTGTGTCAAGGCTTCAACTAAAAGTTATAAAGATTCAAGCTTCAAGTACTTTGCACTGCAACACTACTTCACACTTGGGGGTTAATGTCTGCCAAAGCAATCTTTTATGACTCTTATATGTTTCAAAGTCCCAAGTGTTTTACAAAGTAATAACACTTGGCACTTGGGGGCTAATGTCCGCCAAAACAATTTCTTATGACTCTTATATATTTCAAGTCCCAAGTACCTTACAAAGTAATAACACTTGGCACTTGGGGGCTAATGCATGATATTCAAAAAGTTTCTCAAGATTAAGCCGGATTACAGTATTTGTTGGGATTAGTAAAAGATAGCTATGAAGTTAAGTACCGGTTTTTTATGATAAATTGAGCCGGCCCTTGGGGACTACAGGTGAAGTTTGCACTATTCTGTTGGACTTTTGAAAGACTTAAAGAGAAAGTATTCATCTATAGCATAAAGTCTCCAGATCATTCAGTATCATCATCTGAAGACTTGGGGGCTGGCAGAGTATAAGTAAACCGGAGAACATACCTCATATTTCAGCTGAAGTTGCTTGACCATCTAAAACTCTGACTCGCGGCTAGAATGAACATGGCTGAGATAGCCGGGCAAAATGTCATTACCGTTTAGATGGCTGTAGTGAGAAATATCAAAACGCACTTTCTGTCTCTCCAGGGCTTCTTGTTTAGCGGTGTGTCGAGCTAACACAGTGGGAGTCCCACTCAACAAAACGGCTTCCAGTGATCAGAATGTCATGGTCATACGATGATGGCAGGTTGGCTGAGCTGGATGGTCCGGCAGTAGAGGGGTTAACAACAGTGTCATCAGCTGACGGCTCAGGAGGATCCGATTGAGCATTGACAGCCGGGTCTTCTGGTGCTTCAGTTCGAGGGGGAGAAGTTGGCATGGCCGGTTCAGGTGCAAGAACTGACGGGTCTTCTCTCGGTTTAGTCACCTTGGCCATCTTGGACTTGGCTTGACCACTAAGAAAGAGGTTATGAGACAGTTAGTACAAAGATGCAGTTGAAAAGACACGGAGGAAAGATGAATTTTTTATAACCCATGGGTAGTCTTGAAGGCCGGAAATTGAGTCTGAGATGAGTCGCCAGAAGAGCGAGACACCTCCTACAGAAGAGAAAATAAATTTAGTAATGCAAGGGAGAAGATCCATTAATGAAAAGTAAAAGATCAAGATAAAAGAGACCTCATTCTAGCGTTTTTGAGGAGTTTGTTGAAGAACGGAAGGCGGTTCATCGTCGTTCCGGGCCTGACGGTGGCTCTCATGTTGCTGCTTTTTCAAAAGAAAATGAGGGTCCAAATAAGCCAAAGGGTGTGAAAACCTTACTTTCCGGATTACCAGTCGAAGTTTCTGTCTTGGAAAATGGGCTGAGTCGGAGGAAATAGTTACCTCTTCTTCTACGGCCTGACTGGCCCCCGTGTCGTCCTGGCAATGGTCAATGTCAATAAGGTTATTAAAAAACTGGCCAAGGGAGTCAAGGGCTACCTCCGAATCAGAAGTATCATCATCAAGCTTTAACAGGTCTTCAATGGTGCTCCTTTTCTTCTTCTTAGACCTCCAGGTCGTCTTCTTGGCTGTTATGGTGGCGGCTCTAGCCTTCTTGGCGGCTTCATGGTCATACTTGGCTTTCCAGAAGTCAGATTTGGCATGTAAACAAGTAAACAAGATAAAAGGTCATGCATGTATTTAAAACTGCTGAGAGAACTACAAAGATAAAAAGGTCAGGGTTTTTTTACCTCACGCGTCGGGTTAAGTTTGCAGAAGGGGTTTAACCCGACTTTACTGGAGTCTTCATATTTGCCGTTCACCAGGAGAGTTGACATTGAAACAATATCTTCTTCAGTTAGTTAAACGGAGTTGTGACGAAGAGAGTCATTTGTGCCTCCACCATATTCATACATCAATTTGGATCGACGACGTAGAGGGATGACCCGCCATGAGACCCAACAACAGGTCAAGTTAACTCCAGTTAAGTCATTCCCCAAAAAGGCGTTAATCCTTCTAATTGATGGAATAAGCTTCTTGCGTTCGGCGGCATTGAGCTTGTGAGGGAGCGCAAACTTGGAATCTAGATGCTCCGCGCGGTAACCCGGCAGTTTTTTCTCGTTGGCTGGTGAAGTGTCTTGACAATAGAACCAGGTCTGATTCTAGTCTTTGGGATGACTCGGCAAGACTATGAGGGGGAAGACGGCGCCCTGTCGGCGCTGAATCGACATGCCTCCAAGTTCCAAGATAGGGCCATTGGTACACTCGTTCTAGCGGTTCAGATAAAAATACTCTCTAAAGAGTTCCACAGTCGGTTCTTCTTGAAGGTACACCTCACAGAGAACTTGGAAATTGCAGATATTGGATATGGAATTGGGCCAGATATCTTGAGGGTGGAGTTTGAAAAAATGGAGAACAACCCTTAAGAAGTTTGAGCCGGGTGGTGAAAAGCCACGATTCATGTGGTCAGAAAAGACAATGACTTCACCATCTTTGGGATTGGGCTGTTCCTCGTCCGGTTCAGGTGCACGGTAAGACATAACATTCTTCCCTGGCAAAAAACCTATGGTGAAGAATTCCTTCAGATTGTCCTCAGTTACTATGGAAGGGACCCAGTTGCAAACGGTCGGTGCTTTTGATGGCATGATGATCAAAGGACGAACTGAAAAGAAAGTAACGTGCCAGTTTAATTCAACGGTGAAATTAATAGTTAAATGATGATGGTGCAAATAGGTAGTGGCAGCTTAAGTAAGGGCTAATGTCATATAAGGGAAAAGTAAGCTGACGTCATAAGCCGCCATGACTACAGACATTTGGAGGAAAACAGAAACATAATTGGCTAAGTGTTGAGGCAAACAGGTTTCCTAAATTCTTGATATTATTCTGGATCGAGTGGTCGTTCAAAAGGGAAAAAATTCTAGACCTAAAAGTCTGGCACAGAAGAGTTCGTGAGCTCTAATGAAACCCTTTTTACCAGAAGAAGGAATCTTCTAGTATCAAGGATGGGCGCAAAACAACTACTGTATGATTATATGTTTCTTTTTGTATTAAGAAGAAGCTACAGTGGAAGAACTACAACGAACCCGTGACGAACTGTGAAGAACACGCAGGAAACTTAGAAACCCTAATGCGGATTTGAGGAGCAGGAAGATGAAAACTTACAACCACGGATCTTCTGTGGAGGTCGCCGCCGTTCTCTGAACCGATTCAGGTTGATGCAGCGGCCAAGGTCGACGGAGACGAGGAGCTCTGCGACGGAGGCGGAGCTCGAGTGACGGTAGGGTTGCAAGAGGAAGAAGACGGGGAAAGAGAAGAATGAGAAAGACTGGGGCATGCCTATTTATAAGGAGATAAGCGAACAGGCGGGTGCGAAAATCAAGGAAGACCCAAATAATGACTATCCAACTAAACGAACGCCTCAATTCTCGAAAGACATTAAAATATAAAAATCTATTGAGGGTGACGTCATAACAGTTTTTTGTGTTTTCAGAAGATGACATCACGGTGGGTTACATAATATTTACAGAGAGAGGAAGATGGATTTCATCTAAGTATTGAAGATTGACAAAGAATAAAGTTCAAAGTCAACCCGGGGCCTAATGTTGGGAATATAGCTACCAGGTAAGACCCGCCCAGGAGGAGTCGGGTCAGCCCCAACGGCGGGTTACAAAAGAAGCCTAGTAATATTCAAGGTGGTAGTTTATTAAGACTTATAGAAGGCCTAAGCCCAGAGGCGGCTTAAGGCCCAATATTGTAAACCGCCGTATGTAAGGAAAGACTTGTAAAGAAAGGCATGTAAACAAATCACCGAGCCAGACACGTTTTATGAGCCGGCCAGGACTCTGTAGGCCGCCAGGCGTCAACCCGTGTATATAAGGGGACGACCCGGCGGCGGCTTAAGGACAAGAAAACAACAACTCGAAGCCAGGCAAAGCGTATGCGCTCCCTCGTCATCGAAACCCCGGCAATTCCAACACAACTAAACATAGGCTTTACCTTCACCATAAGGGGCCGAACTATTATAAAACCTCTCGTGTCCTTTGTCCCGATTAACCCCTTTAAGCTTCCTAGTTGCGATGGCCCTACGACTAAGTCCTTTTGCTAGGACATCTGCCGTGACAATTCCATGACAGTCACCAAACCACATAACTCATATAATACCAAATCGACATCGAACGTTAAGCGTGCGGACCCTATGGGTTCAGAACTATGTAAACATGAACGAGACACTTCTCCAGTCAATAACCAATAGCGGAACCTAGATACCCATATTGGCTGCTACATATTCTATGAAGATCTTTATCGGTTGAACCGTTATGACAATATACGTAATTCCCTTTGTCCATCGGTATGTTACTTGCCTGAGATTTGATCATCAGTATCTTCATACCTAGTTCAATCTCGTTACCGACAAATCTCTTTACTCGTTCCGTAATACATCACCTTGTGACTAACTCCTTAGTCATTTGCTTGCAAGCTTATGATGTGTATTACCGAGAGGGCCCAGAGATACCTCTCTGATACTCAGAGTGACAAATCCTAATCTCAATTTATGCCAACTCAACAAACACCTTCGAAGATACCTGTAGAGCATCTTTATGATCACCCAGTTATGTTGTGACGTATGCTAGCACACAAGGTTTTCCTCCGGTATCCGGGAGTTGCATAATCTCATAGTCGAAGGAATAAGCATTTGACATGCAGAAAGCAATAGCAACAAACTGAACGATCAATATGCTAAGCTAATGGTTGGGTCTTGTCCATCACATCATTCTCCTAATTATGTGATCCCATTATCAAATGACAACACATGTCTATGGTTAGGAAACCTTAACCATCTTTGATCAACGAGCTAGTCTAGTAGAGGCTTACTAGGGGCCCAGTATTTGTTTATGTATTCACACATGTATTTAAGTTTCTGGTCAATACAATTCTAGCATGAATAGTAAACCTTTATCATGAATAAGGAAATATAATATAAAATAAAAACTTTATTATTGCCTCTAGGGCATATTTCCTTCAGTATCCCACTTGCACTAGAGTCAATAATCTAGTTCACATCACCATGTGATTTAACACCCATAGTTCACATTGCCATGTGGCCAACACCCAAAGAGTTTACTAGAGTCAATAACCTAGTTCACATCGCCATGTGATTAACACCCAAAGAGCACTAAGGTGTGATCATGTTTTTCTTGTGAGAGAAGTTTAGTCAATGGGTCTGACACATTTAGTTTTGTATGTATTTTGCAAATTTCTATGTCTACAATGCTCTGCATGAAGCTATTCTTAGCTAATTGCTCCTACTTTCAATATGTATCCAGATTGATACTCATAGTCATCTGAATCTGTGTCAAAGCTTGCATCGATGTAACTCTTTACGACGAACTCTTTATCACCTCCATAACCGAGAAAATATTTCCTTTGTTCAAAAAGCATTAGAATTACTCCATAAAGCATTACTATGAGAGAAGAAGCATTATAATTACTCCATAAAGCATTATTATGCATAAAAACAATGTAAATAACAGTAGGAAAACATGATGCAAAATGGACGTATGAATACACGTAAGTTCAAAAAGGACAAGTAAAAGTAATTTTTTTCTTGATCTTCTTTTGACACGGGTATTTGAGAAAAACCAGAATATCCATCAAGGAAACAAAAGTGTGTATGCTTAGATAATCTTTGTAACATTTGATCAATAAATGGCGAGGGGTAATGATTTTGTAGTAGCTTTGTTGAATTTCCTGAAATCAATTACCATCCTATATCTAGTTACAATTCTTTGTGGGATGAGCTCATTTTTATCATTAGGAACAACAGTAATGCCTCCTTTCTTAGGAACACAATGTACATGAGTTACCCATCTATGATCAGGTATGGGATAAATTATACCTGCTACCAAAAGCTTTAATATTCTAGTTCTTACCACATCCTTCATTGTAGGATTCAATCATCATTGACGATGAACAACTGGCTCCATATTGATTTTGTGCTGGCATAGAGTGGGACTAATGCCCTTAAGATCATCAAGAGTATATCCAACAGCAGCACGGTGCTTCCTAGGAGTTTTAAATAATCTCTTTTCTTTATGATCTGAAAGGTTAGCATTAATAAATAACATGATATATCTTCTTTTCATCAAGATAAGCATATTTCAATGTATCAGGTAATTTCTTAAGTTCACACACAAGATCACCCTTTGGTGGAGGAGAACCTCCAAGAGTTTCAACTGGCAAATTATGTTTAAGGATAGGTGCTTGGTTAAAGAATATCTTATTGCTACCTCTTGAGCACTGTGTTGGTTTTCCCTTGAAGAGGAAAGGGTGATGCAGTAAAGTAGTGTAAGTATTTCCCTAAATTTTTGAGAACCAAGGTATCAATCCAGTAGAGATCACACTCAAGTCCCACGCACATACACAAAGAAAGAAGAACCTCGCTACCAACGCGATAAAGGGGTTGTCAAGCCCTTCACGGTCACTTACGAGAGTGAGATCTAATAGATATGATAAGATAATATTTTTGGTATTTTTATGATAAAGATGCAAAGTAAAATAAATGGCAAAGGAAATAAATAAGTGTTGGAAGATTAATATGATGGAAGATAGACACAGGGCCATAGGTTTCACTAGTGGCTTCTCTCAAGAACATAAGTATTATGGTGGGTAAACGAATTACTGTCGAGCAATTGATAGAATTTAGCATAGTTATGAGAATATCTAGGTATGATCATGTATATAGGAATCACGTCCGAGACAAGTAGACCGAAATGATTCTGCATCTACTACTACTCCACACATCGACCGCTATCCAGCATGCATCTAGAGTATTAAGTTCATAAGAACATAGTAATGCTTTAAGGAAGATGACATGATGTAGAGGGATAAACTCATGCAATATGATATAAACCCCATATTTTTATCCTCGATGGCAACATTACAATACGTGACTTGCTGCCCCTGCTGTCACTGGGAAAGGACACTGCAAGATTGAACCCAAAGCTAAGAACTTCTCCCATTGCAAGAAAGATCAATCTAGTAGGCCAAACCAAACTGATAAATCAAAGGGACTTGCAAAGATAAACCAATCATATATAAAACAATTCAGAGGAGAATCAAATATTGTTCATAGATAATCTGGATCATAAACCCACAATTCATCGGATCTCGACAAACACACCGCAAAAGAAGATTACATCGAATAGATCTCCAAGAGAATCGAGGAGAACTTTGTATTAAGATCCAAAGGGAGAGAAGAAGCCATCTAGCCAATAACTATGGACCCGTAGGTCTGAAGTAAACTACTCACACATCAATGGAGAGGCCATGGAGTTGATGTAGAGGCCATCCATGATCAATGCCCCCTCCGGTGGAGCTCCGGAAAAGGCCCCAAGATGGGATCTCTCGGGTATAGAAGGTTGCGGCGGTGGAATTAGGTTTTCGTGGTGCTCCTGGATGTTTGGGGGTACGTGGATATATATAGGAGGAAGAAGTACGTCCGTGGAGAAACAGAGGGCCCACGAGGGTGGAGGGCACGCTGGGGGGGGGGTTAGGCGCGCCCCCTGCCTCGTGCCTTCCTCCCTTCTTTCTTGACAGCCACTCCAAGTCTCCTGGATCACATTTGTTGAGAAAATCACGTTCCCGAAGGTTTCATTCCGTTTGGACTCCGTTTGATATTTCTTTTCTCGAAACCCTAAAATAGGCAAAAAAACAGCAATTTGGGCTGGGCCTCCGGTTAGTAGGTTAGTCCCAAAAATGATATAAAAGTGTAAAATAAAGCCAGTAACATCCAAAATAGATAATATAATAGCATGGAGCAATTAAAAATTATAGATACATAGGAGACGTATCAAGCATCCCCAAGCATAATTCCTGCTCGTCCTCAAGTAGGTAAATGATAAAAGAAGAATTTTTGATGTGGAATGCTTTGTAACATATTTCTCAATGTACTTTTTCTTTATTGTGGCATGAATGTTTAGATCCGAAAGATTCAGGATAAAAGTTTAATATTGACATAGAAATAATAATACTTCAAGCATACTAACTAAGCAATTATGTCTTCTCAAAATAACATGGCCAAAGAAAGTTATCCCTACAAAATCATATAGTCTGGCTATGCTCTATATGCACCACACAAAATATTTAAATCATGGACAACCCCGATGACAAGCCAAGCAATTGTTTCATACTTTTGATGTTCTCAAAATTTTTCAATCTTCACACAATATATGAGTGTGAGCCATGGATATAGCACTATGGTGGAATAGAATGGTGGTTGTGGAGAAGAGAAAAAGGGAGAAGATAGTCTCACATTAGCTACGCATATCAACGGGCTATGGAGATGCCCATCAATAGATATCAATGTGAGTGAGTAGGGATTGCCATGCAATGGATGCACTAGAGCTATAAGTGTATGAAAGCTCAACAAAAGAAACTAAGTGGGTGTCCATCCAACTTGCTTCCTCACGAAGACCTAGGGCATTTTGAGGAAGCCGATCATTGGAATATACAAGTCAAGTTCTATAATGAAAAATTCCCACTAGTATATGAAAGTGATATCATAGGAGACTCTATCATGAAGATCATGGTGCTACTTTGAAGCACAAGTGTGGAAAAAGGATAGTAACATTGTCCCTTCTCTCTTTTTCTCTCATTTTATTTTTTTATTTTTTTAGGCCTTCTTTTTTTAGGCCTTTTTTTCATCTGGAGTCTCATCCCGACTTGTGGGGGAATCATAGTCTCCATCATCCTTTCCTCACCAGGATAATGCTCTAATAATGATGATCATCACACTTTATTTACTTACATCTCAAAAATTACAACTCAATACTGAGAACGAGATATGACTCTATGTGAATGCCTCGAGCGGTGTACCGGGATGTGCAATGATGCATGAGTGACATGTGTGAAAATTACGAACTTGGCTTTGCCACAAATACGATGTCAACTACATGATCATGCAAGCAATATGACAATGATGAAGTGTGTCATAATAACGGAACAATGGAAAGTTGCATGGCAATATATCTCAGAATGGCTATGGAAATGCCATAATAGGTAGGTATGGTGGCTGTTTTGAGGAAGGTATATGGTGGGTTTATGGTACCGGCGAAAGTTGCACGATACTAGAGAGGCTAGCAATGTTGGAAGGGTGAGAGTGCGTATAATCCATGGTCTCAACATTAGTTATGAAGAACTCACATACTTATTGCAAAAATCTATAAGTTATCAAAGCAAAGTATTACGCGCATGCTCCTAGGGGGATAGATTGGTAGGAAAAGACCATCGCTCGTCCCCGACCGCCACTCATAAGGAAGACAATCAATAAATAAATAATGCTCTGACTTCATCACATAACAGTTCACCATACATGCATGCTAAGGGAATCACAAACTTCAACACAAGTATTTCTCAAATTCACAACTACTCAACTAGCATGACTCTAATATCACCATCTCCATATCTCAAAACAATTATCAAGTATAAAACATCTCATACTATTGAATGCACTTGTATGAAAGTTTTTATTATTGCCATGTTGTTATAAAGGACTCTCAAAATAATATAAGTGAAGCATGAGAGAGCAATAGTTTCTATAAAACAAAACCACCACCGTGCTCTAAAAGATATAAGTGAAGCACTAGAGCAAAAACTATATAGCTCAAAAGATATAAGTGAAGCACATAGAGTATTCTAATAAATTTCAAATCATGTGAGTCTCTCTCAAAAGGTGTGTACAGCAAGGATGATTGTGGTAAACTAAAAAGAAAAGACTCAAATCATACAAGACGCTCCAAGCAAAACACATATCATGTGGTGAATAAAAATATAGCTCCAAGTAAAGTTACTGATAGACGAAGACGAAAGAGGGGATGCCTTCTAGGGAATCCCCAAGCTTAGGCTTTTTGGTGTCCCTGAATTTTACCTTGGGGTGCCATGGGCATCCCCAATCTTAGGCTCTTGCCACTCTTTGTTCCATAATCCATCAAATCTTTACCCAAAACTTGAAAACTTCACAACACAAAACTCAAAATAGAAAATCTCGTGAGCTCCGTTAGCGAAAGAAAACAAAACACCACTTCAAGGTACTGTAATGAACTCATTCTTGATTTATATTGGTGTTAAACCTACTGTATTCCAACTTCTCTATGGTTTATAAACTCTTTTACTAGCCATAGATTCATCAAAATAAGCAAACAACACAAGAAGAACATAATCTGTCAAAAACAGAATAGTCTGTAGTAATCTGTTGCTAACGCAAACTTCTGGAACCCAAAAAATTCTAAAACAAATTTCTGGACGTGAGTAATTTATATATTAATCATCTTAAAAAATAATTAACTAAATATCACCTTCCAAATAAAAATGGCAGAGATTCTCGTGAGCTCTAAAGTTTCTGTTTTTTACAGCAAGATCAGAAAGACTTTCCCCAAGTCTTCCCAACGGTTCTACTTGGCACAAACACTAATTAAACACAAAAAACACAACCAAAACAGAGGCTAGATAAATTTGTTATTACTAAACAGGAGCAAAAATCAAGGAATAAAAATAAAATTGGGTTGCCTCCCAACAAGCGCTATCGTTTAACGCCCCTAGCTAGGCATAAAAGCGAAGACAGATCTAGGTATTGCCATCTTTGGTTGGAAATCCATAAGTGGCTGTCATAATAGATCCATATGGTAATTTAATTTAATTTATAGGGAAGTGTTCCATTCCTTTCCTTAACGGAAATTGGAATCTAATATTCCCTTCCATCATATCAATAATTGCACCAATCGTTCTAAGGAAAGGTCTACCAAGAATAATAGGACATGAAGGATTGCAATCTATATCAAGAATAATGAAATCTATGGGCACATAATTTCTATTTGCAACAATAAGAACATCATTAATTATTCCCATAGGTTTATTAATAGTGGAATCCGCAAGGTGCAAGTTTAAAGAACAATCATCAAAATCACGGAAACCTAGAAAATCACACAAAGTTTTTGGAATCGTGGAAACACTAGCACCCAAATTACACAAAGAATAACACTCATGATATTTAATTTTAATTTTTATTGTAGGTTCCCACTAATCATAAAGTTTTCTAGGGATAGAAACTTCGAACTCAAGCTTTTCTTCATAAGATTGCATCAAAGCATCAACGATATGTTTAGTAAAAGCTTTATTTTGACTATAAGCATGAGGAGAATTTAGCACGGATTGCAACAAGGAAATACAATATATCAAATAGAAATTATCATAATTAAATTCCTTGAAATCCAAAATAGTGGGTTCATTACTATTTAAAGTTCTGACCTCTTCAATCCCACTTTTAACAATTTTAGCATCAAGATCTAAAGACTCCAAATTTTTGGAACGCCTTCTAGGTAAAGGTGGCTCATCTTCAATCTCATAATTATCAAGATTCATATTGCAAAACAAAGATTTAATACGAGAAACATCAATAAATTTTAGATCTTCATCTTTATTATCATGAAAACTAGAAGAACTCGCTTTCACAAAGCAATCTTTCTTAGCATGCATCCTAGCGGTTCTTTCTTTGCACTCATCAATGGAAATTCTCATGGCTTTGAGAGACTCATTGATATCATGCTTAGGTGGAATAGATCTAAGTTTCAAAGAATCAACATCAAGAGAAATCCTATCAACGTTCCTAGCCAACTCATCAATCTTAAGCAATTTTTCTTCAATCAAAGCATTGAAACTCTTTTGCGAACTAATAAATTCTTTAATATTAGATTCAAAATCAGAGGGCATATTATTAAAATTTCCATAAGAATTGTTGTAGGAATTACCATATTATTAGAGGAATTACTAGGAAATGGCCAAGAATTAAAATTACCTCTATACGCGTTGTTACCAAAATTGTTCCTACCAACAAAATTCACACCCACAGATTCATAATTATTCTCAATCAAAGTAGACAAAGGCATATCATTAGGATCAGTAGGAGCACTCTTATTAGCAAACAATTTCACAAGTTCATGCATCTTTCACTCAAAACATTAATTTCTTCTATCGCATGCACTTTTTTGATAGTAGATCTTTCAGTGTGCCATTGAGAATAATTAACCATAATATTATCTAGGAGTTCGGTAGCTTCTCCTAAAGTGATTTCCATAAAAGTGCCTCCCGCGACCAAATCTAAAAGATTTCTAGAAGCAAAACTCAATCTAGCATAAAAATGATAGTTTGTGATGGGTACTTGGTATGTCTTGACTTGTGCTTGACTTCACTTGGCACGAATCTCCCCGGCAACGGCGCCCGAAATCCTTCTTGCTACCTCTTGAGCACTGCGTTGGTTTTCCCTTGAAGAGAAAAGGGTGATGCAGTAAAGTAGCGTAAGTATTTCCCTCAGTTTTTGAGAACCAAGGTATTAATCCAGTAGGAGATCACGCTCAAGTCCCACGCACCTACACAAACAAATAAGAACCTCGCAACCAACGCGATAAAGGGGTTCTCAAGCCCTTCACGGTCACTTACGAGAGTGAGATCTGATAGATATGATAAGATAATATTTTTGGTATTTTTATGATAAAGATGCAAAGTAAAATAAATGGCAAAGGAAATAACTAACTGTTGGAAGATTAATATGATGGAAGATAGACTCGGGGCCATAGGTTTCACTAGTGGCTTCTCTCAAGAGCATAAGTATTACGGTGGGTAAACGAATTACTATCGAGCAATTGATAGAATGAGCATAGTTATAAGAATATCCAGGTATGATCATGTATATAGGAATCACGTCCGAGACAAGTAGACCAAAACGATTCTGCATCTACTACTACTACTCCACACATCGACCGCTATCCAGCATGCATCTAGAGTATTAAGTTCATAAGAACATAGTAATGCTTTAAGGAAGATGACATGATGTAGAGGGATAAACTCATGAAATATGATATAAACCCCATATTTTTATCCTCGATGGCAACATTACAATACGTGCCTTCCTGCCCCTGCTATCACTGGAAAGGACACTGCAAGATTGAACCCAAAGCTAAGCACTTCTCCCATTGCAAGAAAGATAAATCTAGTAGGCCAAACCAAACTGATAAATCGAAGAGACTTGCAAAGATAAACCAATCATACATAAAAGAATTTAGAGGAGAATCAAATATTGTTCATAGATAATCTGGATCATAAAACCACAATTCATCGGATCTCGACAAACACACCGCAAAAGAAGATTACATCGAATAGATCTCCAAGAGAATTGAGGAGAACTTTGTATTGAGATCCGAAGAGAGAGAAGAAGCCATCTAGCTAATAACTATGGACCCGTAGGTGTGAAGTAAACTACTCACACATCACCGGAGAGGCCATGGAGTTGACGAGAGGCCCTCCGTGATCAATGCCCCCTCTGGTGGAGCTCCGGAAAAGGCCCCAAGATGGGATCTCTCGGGTACAAAAGGTTGCGGTGGTGGAATTAGCTTTTCATGGTGCTCCTGGATGTTTTGGGGTACGTGGATGTACATAGGAGGAAGAAGTACGTCGGTGGAGCAACGGAGGGCCCACGAGGGTGGAGGGCGTGCCTAAGGGTGGTAGGCGCGCCCCCCTGCCTCGTGCCTTCCTCCCTTGTTTCTTGAAGGCCACTCCAAGTCTCCTCGATCACGTTTGTTGAGAAAATCACGTTCCCGAAGGTTTCATTCCATTTGGACTTCGTTTGATATTCCTTTTCTTCGAAACCCTAAAATAGGCAAAAAATAACAGCAATTTGGGCTGGGCCTCCGGTTAGTAGGTTAGTCCCAAAAATGAAATAAAAGTGTAAAATAAAGCCCATTAACATCCAAATTAGATAATATAATAGCATGGAGAAATAACAAATTATAGATATAGATACGTTGGAGACGTATCACTCATCTATTTCATTTATTTCATTCATATGCATATTGTTTTCATGGTCTAGCAATATTGTTCTAACGGATCAGTAGGACCTACGACAATAGAAGCAAGAGTGATAATTTCATCCTTACTAGGCAATTCTTTATCATGAGATTTTCTATCAAATTTAGATAAATTAAACTCATGAGATACATCACAAAAATTAACACTGGTTGTTTCCTTATTGCAATCAATCTTAGCATTGACTATATCCAGGAAAGGTCTACCAAATATAATGGGACCAAATCATCTTGTGGAGAACCAAGAACTATAAAATTAGTCGGGAATTTGATCTTTCCACACAAGACTTCAACATCTGTAATAATCCCAAGCGGTGAAATAGTATCTCTGTTTGCAAGTTTAATAGTAACATCAATGTCCTCTATCTTAGTGGGCGCAATTTCATTCATAATCTCTTGATATAAGGTAAAAGGAATAGCACTCACACTACCACCCAAATCACATAAACCATGATAACAATGATCTCCTATTTTAACTGAAACAATAGGCATGCCAACCACAAGTCAATTCTTATCTTTAGTATCAGGCTTAGCAATTCTAGTGGCTTCATCGCAGAAGTAAATAACATGCCCATCGATACTATTGACCAAGAGATCTTTAACCATAGCAATATTAGGTTCAACTTTGATTTGTTCAAAGGGTCTAGGTGTTCTATTATAATTTTTGTTAACCATAATTGAAACTTTAGCATGTTCCTATGTCCTAACAGGAAAAGGAGGTTTCTTAATATAAGAAGTAGGCACAACTAGATCAACACTATAAATGATAGTTTCATCTTTAGCTATAACAGGTTCCTCTATCTTTTCTTTAATAGGGGGATGATATTTGAACCAATTCTCCTTAGGGAGATCAACATGAGTAGCAAATGATTCACAAAAGGGAGCTACTATCTAAGAGTCAAGTCCATATTTAGCACTAAACTTATGAAAAACATCGGTTTCCATAATAGATTTAACGCAATCAAACTCAAGTTTTTTACCTGACTCTTTACCTTTGTTGATTTCCCAATCTTCAGAGATGAGTTTAATTATTTCCAAGAGACCCCATTTGAATTCAATAGTTTTCTTCATAAAGGAACCAATAGAAGAAGAATCAAGCATGGATTCATCATTATGAGAAAGCTGAGCATAAAAAATTTGTATAATAATTTCTCTTGAGAGGTCATGATTGGGGCATGTGTACATCATGTACTTAAGCCTCCTCCAAGCTTGAGCCATACTTTCTCCTTCACGAGGCCAAAAAGTATATATATAATTCCGATCACGATGAACTACATGCATAGGATAAAACTTCTGATAAGATTCGAATTTCAATCGGTTCTGATCCCACGTTCCAATATCATCACATAGCCTATAGCATGTTAATGCCTTTTTCCTCCAAATATAAAGAGAATACCTTCTTCTTAACTCCACCCTCGGATAAACCTGCAAGCTTAAACAATCCACAAATTTCATCCACATAGATTAAGTGCATATCAGGATGTACTGTTCCATCTCTTGCATAAGGATTAGCTAGCAGTTTCAGCATACCCGAAGCAATCTCATAATAAATATTTTTAGTTGGTTCTGTAGGTTGAGTGGCAACTCTTATTGCTTCCGGTCGAGGTGAAGATACCCCGAACAAACCCCTCAAAGGATTACTTTTCATAGTGACAAGTGACAGTAAATTTTAACATGTAATATAAATGGTTCCTTACCAAAGACGCTTCACTCCCCGACAATGGTGCTAGAAAAGAGTCTTGATGACCCACAAGTATAGGGGACCAACCTTAGTCCTTTTGATAAGTAAGAGTGTCAAACCCGACGAGGAGCAGAAGGAAATGACAAGAGATTTTTAGCAAGGTATTCTCTGCAAGCACTGAAATTATCGATAACATATAGTTTGATAGCAAGGTAATTTGAAACGAGCAACAAGTAGCAATTGTAACCAAGTTGTAGCAAGGTGGCCCAATCCTTTTTATAGCAAAGGACAAGCCGGAGCGGTCTCTTATAGTAAGCAAAGCATTCTCGAGGACACATGAGAATTCATCTAGTCACTTTCATCATGTTTGTTTGATTCACGTTCGCTACTTTGATAATTTGATATGTGGGTGGACTGGTGCTTGGGTGTTGTTCTTACTTGAACAAGCCTCCCACTTATGATTACCCCCTCTCGCAAGCATCTGCAACTACGAAAGAAGAATTAAGATAAATCTAACCATAACATGAAACATATGGATCCACATCAGCCCCTTATGGAATAACGCATAAACTAGGGTTTAAGCTTCTGTAACTCTAGCAACCATCATCTACTTATTTATCCATAGTGCCTTCCCTTAGACCGAAGTATGGTGAAGTGTCATGTAGTCAAGGTTCACATGACACCACCAAAGGAAGCAACAACATACATATCATCAAAATATCGAATGAATACCAAATTCACATGATTACTTATAACAAGACTTTTCCCATGTCCTCAAGAACAAAAGTAACTACTCACAAATCATATTTATGTTCAAGATAAGAGGGGTATTGAATATCATTAAGGATCTGAACATATAATCTTCCACCAAATAAACCAAGTAGCATCAACTAGAAGATGTAATCAACACTACTAGAAACCCAGAGGTATCAATCCGGGGTTTTGAGACAAAGATTGGATACAAGAGATGAACTAGGGTTTGAGATGAGATGGTGTTGGTGAAGATGTTGATGAAGATTAGTTGTAGGATCTAAAGTATGTCTAGAGGAGGTGATTAGACTACTTGACCAAATAAAAATCTATCTTTTTCCCAATTTTAATTATTGGCAGATTTTAACAACTTAGCACAAGTCAAGCAATCAACCTACACATGCAAGTCTAAGAGTATAGGAGCGGAATGTAAAACATTGCACATGAAGGTAAAGGGAGGAGTTTGGAGGGAGCAAACACAATGTAGACACGGAGATTTTTGGCGTGGTTACGATAGGTGGTACTATCGTACATCCACTTTGATGGAACCTTAAAGCACGAAGGGTAACGGTTGAACGAGTCCACGGAGGGCTCCACCCACGAAGGGTCCATGAAGAAGCAATCTTGTATATCCCACCATGGCCAGCGCCCACGAAGGACTTGCCTCACTGGGGTAGATCTTCATGAAGTAGGCGATCTCCTTGCCCGTACAATCTCCTTGGTTCAACTCCACAACCTTGTTGGAGGCTCCCATGTGACACCTAACCAATCTAGGAGACACCACTCTCCAAAAGGTAATGGATGGTCTGTTGATGATGAACTCCTTGCTCTTGTGCTTCAAATGATAGTGTGACGCCCCAAGACCGATGCTCCAAAAGACTTCCATATTTTTGTGACCTCCATGTGTTTCATTTGTGCTTGCTCTATTTATTTTGCATTGCATTATGTCATCATGCCAGCATGTCATTTAATTTTTTAAACTCAACCAAATAATTTGCATGGAACTCTGATCCATTTATATCGAGGGAATTCACATGGTGGTTTCTCTTTATAACATATCCTCCTAATAATTATGGAGCTATTATAAATATTCCATTTGTTTGGAATTAACCGGAACACACTTGCAAAATAATTCCCATGCCTATCCCACTTTAAGTTTCACCTCCAAACCTTGGCAACAATTCTTTATCTCTTTTATCGAGGCTCCTCTAAAAATATGAACATTTGGACACTTCTCAAACCCGTCCTAGTTCAAACCATTTGGAGTAAATTCAAAGGAATTTGAATTTAATCTTTCATCCATGCCCACACCTATTTTTCTTGGATCAAGCTCCTTTTTACGAGTCCAATAAAATTGGTGTCCTGCTCAAATTCTTCTCCTATCTCTCTCTACTTTTCCTTACTCACTGTTTATTTGTTAAACACAGAGATTAGTCTAGGGGAGAGAGAGTGTGTGTGTGTGCAGGGCCTCAGCCCAATCGCAGCCCACCACCTGAGGCCATCCTTCTTCAGGCAGCAAGACCGGCCCATTTGCACCTAGGCCATCTACAGCCCAGCCCGCACCCATCTAACCTCTAACCCTAACCTACCCGATCCTCTCCCCTCGATCCCTCACCTCGTTCCAGCACGCCGCCGCTTCCACACACAGGGCCGTGCCCGACACCCTCGCGCCTCCTGACGTCCTCCAGGCCAGGGCTCCCTCGCCACCGGACCTCGACCTCGCCGGAGCAAAGCGCCTCCGCATGCCAGCGCAACCCCGTGCGCCGTCGTCGAACCTCGCCGTCCTTCTACACATCGTCGCCGGCCCCGCTTCACCTCGCTGCGCCTACTGCCCTGCCGGCAAGCCCCTGCTCCTGCTCGACCCTGCTGAAGGAAATATGCCCTAGAGGCAATAATAAAGTTATTATTTATTTCCTTATATCATGATAAATGTTTATTATTCATTCTAGAATTGTATTAACCGGAAACATGATACATGTGTGAATACATAGACAAACAGAGCGTCACTAGTATGCCTCTACTTAACTAGCTCGTTAATCAAAGATGGTTATGTTTCCTAGCCATAGACAAAGAGTTGTCATTTGGTTAACGGGATCACATCATTAGGAGAATGATGTGATTGACTTGACCCATTCCGTTAGCTTAGCACTTGATCATTTAGTTTGTTGCTATTGCTTTCTCCATGACTTATACATGCTCCTATGACTATGAGATTATGCAACTCCCGTTTACCGGAGGAACACTTTGTGTGCTACCAAATGTCACAACGTAACTGGGTGATTATGAAGGTGCTCTACAGGTGTCTCCGAAGGTACTTGTTGCGTTGGCATATTTCGAGATTAGGATTTGTCACTGATTGTCGGAGAGGTATCTCTGGGCCCACTCGGTAATACACATCACTTAAGCCTTGCAAGCATTGCAACTAATTAGTTAGTTGCGGGATGATGTGTGATGACCCACAAGTATAGGGGATCTATCGTACTCCTTTCGATAAGTAAGAGTGTCGAACCCAACGAGGAGCAGAAGGAAATGATAAACGGTTTTCAACAAGGTATTCTCTGCAAGTACTAAAATAAGTGGTAACAGATAGTTTTGTGATAAGATAATTTGTAACGAGCAACAAGTAACAAAAGTAAATAAAGTGCAGCAAGGTGGCCCAATCCTTTTTGTAGCAAAGGACAAGCCAGGAAAAACTCTTATATAAGGAAAAGCGCTCCCGAGGACACATGGGAATATCGTCAAGCTAGTTTTCATCACGTTCATATGATTCGCGTTCGGTACTTTGATAATTTGTCATGTGGGTGGACTGGTGCTTGGGTGCTGTTCTTACTTGAACAAACATCCCTCTTATGATTAACCTCTATTGAAAGCATCCGCAACTACAACATAAGTATTAAGGTAAACCTAACCATAACATGAAACATATGGATCCAAATCATCCCCTTACGAAGAACGCATAACCTAGGGTTTAAGCTTCTGTCACTCTAGCAACCCATCATCTACTTATTACTTCCCAATGACTTCCTCTAGGCCCAAATAATGGTGAAGTGTTATGTAGTCGATGTTCACATAACACCACAAGAGGCTAGACAACATGCATCTCATAAAAATATCGAACGAATACCAAATTCACATGACTACTAATAGCAAGACTTCTCCTTTGTCCTCAGGAACAAACATAACTACTCACAAAGCATAAACATGTTCATAATCAGAGGGGTATTAATATGCATATAGGATCTGAACATATGATCTTCCACCAATTAAACCAACTAGCATCAACTACAAGGAGTAATTAACACTACTAGCAACCAACAAGCACCAATCCCGGACTTGGAGACAAGAATTGGATACAAGAGATGAACTAGGGTTTTGAGATGAGATGGTGCTGATGAAGATGTTGATGGAGATTGCCCTCTCCCGATGAGAGGAGCGTTGGTGATGATGATGGCGATGATTTCCCCCTCCGGGAGGGAAGTTTCCCCACCAGAATAACTCTGCCGGAGCTCTAGATTGGATCCGCCAAGGTTCCGCCTCATGGCGGCGGAGTTTCATCCCGAAAGGTTGCTTCTTATTTTTTTTCTCGACGAAAGACTTCATATAGGAGAATATGGTCATCGGAGAGCCACCAGGGGGCCCATGAGGTAGGGGGCGCGCCCTAGGGGGGGGGGCGCCCCCACCCTCGTGAGCAGGGTGTGGGCCCCCTGGTCTTCATCTTTGGCGAGGATTTTTCATTATTTATTATAAGGTGTTCCGTGGAGTTTCAGGACTTTTGGAGTTGTGCAGAATAGGTCTCTAATATTTGCTCCTTTTTCAGCCCAGAATTCCAGCTGCCGGCATTCTCCCCCCTTATGTAAACCTTGTAAAATAAGAGAGAATAGCCATAAGTATTGTGACATAATGTGAAATAACAACCCATAATGCAATAAATATCAATATAAAAGCATGATGCAAAATGGACGTATCAACTCCCTAAAGCTTAGACCTCGCTTGTCCTCAAGCGAAAAGCCGAAATCGAAAAATATGTCCACATGTTTAGAGATGAAGGTGTCGATAAAAATAAAATACAGACATGAGGGCATCATGATCATTCGTAGAACATCAACTTATATAATTCTTGTCATATGATATCTCATGCTAGAGTAATAATTCAATCACAATATCAAGTATGAATCGTAAACTTCATTGAAAACTAACAAACTATAATCTCAGTCATTGAGGCAATTGCAATTTATCATAACATAGGAAAGAGTCAGTGTATAAGAGCTTTTCAGCAAGTCCACATACTCAACTATCATATAATCTTTCACAATTGCGGACACTCACGTAATACTTATGGGTATGGAGTTTTAATCGGACACAGAGAAAGATATGGGCTTATAATTTTGCCTCCCGATGTTTTACCTCAAGGGTAATGTCAACAGTAATAGTTCATGAAAACTCACATCCAATTAGCCATATATACCAGGATCTTTCCAACATACTGTGCTTGCCAAAGGATAAAATGTAAAAAGGAAAGGTGAAGATCACCATGACACTTGCATAAGGTAGAAGACAATAATAAAAGATAGGGCCTTCGCAGAGGGAAGCAGAGGTTTTCATGCGCTTTTATGGATGGATGCACAAAATTTTAACGCGAAAGAACATCACTTTAGATTGCCACTTGTGATATGGACCTTTATTATGCAGTGTGTCGCTTTTATTATTTCCATATCACACGATCGTATAAAACTTATTTCCTCCACACCAATCAATCATACATATTTAGAGAGCAATATTTTTATTGCTTGCACCGATGACAACTTACTTAAAGGATCTTACTCAATCCATAGGTAGATATGGTGGACTCTGTCGGTGTACAAAAAGAGGGGTACACTTTTTTGTACCCCTATAACTATGCATGGACAGTCTGAGCCACGGGCACCACCACACCAAGCAAGGCAAGGGAGGTGAGCCAGGGTAAGACCGAAGCTCAAGGGAACTAGGACGACGCCAAGGCCAAGACCATGAAGAGAAAAAGGGACGAAGCGGACTCCCCCGGCAAGATCCTTGCCGGGAGACAGCTTTGGCAACCCCGGCAAGACCCTTGCCGCGGCGACTCGCCCCACGCCTATGGAGAAAATCACCCTTGAGTCCACTGCCCCCATGGGGCATGGATTCGGGAGACATCCCTGTGGTGGCATGCAGATCTTTGTGAAGACGTTCAAGATCAGATACGTACAATAGAAGATGACGACCCTTGGCGGGATCCCAGCCGAGGAAGACCACAAGGCCCCCGACAAGCACCTTGCCGGGGATGACAGCAGGCGCCCCGGCAAGACCCTTGCCGGGGCCCCGGCAAGGCCCTTGCCAAGAACATCCGCAGGGCCACCAGCAGGCCCACGCCGACTAAACCTCCACCACCGTACGCATGCAGCTGCCGACCCACCCAGCAGGGCAGGCACCTGCGTGGCGGCATGCAGATCTTCGTGAAGACACTCCGCTACGCCACCTCAGCTGCCTGCCTACCTACATGACATCACAGGCATCGCTGGCCAGGGCGCGTGTTTACACAAGAAGGAGCGGCGACGGACGAGACATGTTTCTCCCCCATCCCCGATAAGGCAAGGACACCTAAGCAAGACGCATTAAATGCGCCTTGTCATGTAATGTGAGGGTTAACCTCGCATCACTGTACCCTTTCCACCTCCTGCGTGCCACTTTGGCAACCCCTTTTTCTATAAAAGGAGGCCCGAGGTGACCAGGAGGAGGATTCGGCTTTTTGGAGCTCCTAATGTCCCAGAGATAGCTCAAGAATAGGAATATGCATCCAACAAAGCAGGAGTAGGGTTTTACGCATCCTCGCGGCCCGAACCTGGATAAACAACCTGTGTACTATCTGTTTGATTCGCTCTTCTCACGACCCCGCGCCCCGCTAACCGTAGTAGGGATTCTTGTGATCCCATAGGTGT
Source organism: Triticum urartu (assembly GCF_056163025.1). NCBI lineage: Eukaryota > Viridiplantae > Streptophyta > Magnoliopsida > Poales > Poaceae > Triticum > Triticum urartu. Next base: position 140,109,966 of record NC_141875.1, on the reverse strand, counting down.
CGTTCCCACTGACATCTTTGGCGTGCCAGGTAGGGGGCGCAGTTGTGAGAATTGGCTCTAGCAGTTAGCCCAGCACTCCTTCGTCTTCGTGGCCCTTGGAGAAGAAAGGAGGCCCGAAGACCGGCACTCGAGCGACTGCAAACAGAAGCTAAGTTGCACTGAACCCTTATTTGTTCTATCCTTCTTATATGAGATTATTCCCCCCCGGAGATGTCACACCTTTGTATGAGAAACCTGCACGCCAGGGGGCTCTCCCATGATCGGCAACGCCCTTGCCCTGTTTCGAGTCCGCTCAACAGCTCAAGCGGCTGCGTCGAGAATGGCAGAGTAGCCTTCCGCGATCAACAACGCTCTCGATTCTGACTCGAGTCAAGCTCGACAGTTCGAGCGGCCGTGTTCAGAACGGTAAGGTGGCTCGTCCGGCAGCATGCATACCCGGCAGGCCCATGGGGATCCGTCCCCAAAACGCCGCTAGGGGCTTCTGCACCGGCGAACCTACCCAATCGACGTAGGGCACGCATACAAAGAGAAATTGAACAGGGAAATTACGTGCATGAAAAATTAAGAGTACTGCAAAAGTTATGTTACGTCACATCATTGCTGCGGTTCTAACTAAAGATAAAATTTGTTTTGGTCGGGAACCTGCAGCGGCGAAGAAGAATGAGATGCCTAATCCCGGCGCTGGCCTTCCACCCTCTTGTTTTCGTCGATACTGCTGATGATGGGCTTGATGCGCTCCTTGAGCACCATGAGGTCAGTACCATCCGGCAAGCTATCCATCGCGGCTTCGAAGTCGAGGTCGGGATTCCAGTACGCTATCTTGGTGAGGACCTTGGTCATGACCCCCCGGCAAAGTCGTCGGGCCTCCCCGGCCAACGTGGTCGCTCTGTTGGAGTGAAGATAAGCCAAGGCTCCAAGGACGCCCTCGAAGAACTGGGTCAGCTTGGCGTTGGCATCAACGTGGTCGCATGACAAGGGCCTCGAGCTCCTCATCCTTGCCGCGGAGCATTGCGGCAAGCTTTGCCTCACGCACGGAGAGGTCCTCTTCCTGGGAATCCAATGCGGCTTGATGCTGGTTCCGGGCGGCCTCGGCCGCGGCTGCCAAGTTCGCCGCCTTTTCCTGGGCCTTCTCGATGTCAACCATCTTCATGGTGAGCTCTACATCGAGCTCGACCAATTCCCCCTGAAAGGCCCACTGCTCCTCGCGAGTCTGGTGAAACTAGGTCTGCGTCTCAGCAACGCGCGCCTTGAAGTCCACCTCCGCCTTGTCCACCGTTGCCATCCTGGACTTGACCTTGTCCAGGTGAGCACGGTAGAGCACTTGTAGCTTTCGGAAATTGGCCCCCATGGCACGGAAAAGCTGCTCTTCTGGAGAACCATCACCGCCAATGCCCGGTTCATCGACCACCTCGAGCCCGGTGGCAGCAAGCACCTCGCCGTCAAAGACTTCCCCTTCGGCGGGCGCTCGGGACCTTGATGCCCCTGGAAGATGGACGAAAAGATCGTCGCCCACCTTCAGATATCTGCCGGGGCCCGAGGTTGAGGAGGAGGGAGGCTGATCATCAACCACCTCTTCCTCGGCGGTGGCCTTGCCGGCTTCCCCGGCAGGCCCAACGCTGGCACCCTCGGCAGAAGCCTCGCCGGTCGCCTTGGCGGCCCCCGCAGTGGTGTCCTCAGCAGCATCCTTGGCGGCCTCATCGGCGGCGACCTCGTCAGCATCTCTGGCGGCCTCCTCAGCGGCAATCCTGTCGGCCTCCGCCGCGGCCTCTCAGCAATATTCCCAACAACAGTATCCACGTCCTCCATATCTATTGAAGGAGGGCCTAGGCAGTAATGGGAGCAATGAAGCCAAGAAAAAGAATAAGGGAAAAACAGAGACGGAGGACAGGCGACTCACCAGTGCCAGGCTCTGAAGCAGAAGTCCCCTCCCTGCAAGCATTTGGCGCCGTGGCAGAGTCACCAGCGCCCAAGTTCCCCTCTTCCTCCATGGGTGTGGGCTCCGTGCTTGATGCCCTTGCCGGGACGCCCCTCGCGGCGGCGTAGTCGATGGGGGTGGTGTGTTGGGGGTAGCCATCTATGGCTCCTCCTGCTGCCGCTCCCTTCCTGCAAACCCGACAAGGTCAACACCATAGCATCGAACGCCTACCACATGTCGAATAAGAGGAGGGTGACGAACTTACACTGGGGGCTGTGCTGGGGGCTGCTGTCCGGGCTGCTCAACACCACCAGTGGCGTCGTTGAAGCCCCTGCCGGGGGCTGACTGCTCGCCGAGGCCTTCGCCCTCTTCACCCTCTGGGCCAACGTCTCTGCATCCCTGCAAAAGAAAAAACGGATCAGGAGAGGTGACTTAATTTGGGGGAATGGAAATGGCAGTAAGGAACGGAGTACTTACTCATCATCCATCTCCTCCTCTTCCACCACTTTCCTTTTCCTCTTCGGGTTGAGAGGCCCAAGATCAAAAGCGACCTCCGCGTCGACATCCGAGTCGACATCTGCCGGAGGAGACGAAGAAGGCGGGGTTTGTGTGCGCCCAGATGAGGAAGGGACTGTTGTCTTCTTCTTCTCAGCGGCCTTCGTCAGCCTCTTCGCTGCCGTGTCCCTCGTGTGACGCCCAGACCCCTCCAGGGTCAACTGAGGCCGCGTAGCCCTGCCGGGCCGGACCGGCTCGCCGGGGCCAGACCGCCGCAGGACTCGCCCTCTTCCCCTGGCTGGCGTCGAGCCCGCCGCCACATCCTCCTCCCCCGACGACTCGTCGGCCGCATCTTCGACAAGCGGAGCTCCCGTGTCGGCGCTGCTAACCTCCCCGGAGGCCGCCGCCCACCGAGTGAGCTCCTCTTCCTCCGCAGCCGTTGCGGCCTTGTCCTCCACACCCTCGGCGTTGCCGGCCTCCATGGCAAGCTGTGCCTACCTCGCCATAGTGGTGATGTAGTCCAGCTCTGCCTGGGTAGTGTCCATGACAAGCCACTGCTCGGCATCAGCATTGACATATACCTCGATCAGGGTGTCAAAGAATTGCTACACATCCGCATCTTTCGGCTCCTTCCAGCTCGGGACAGGGCCGTGCGCATCACAGTCCGGCATCATAGCGATGATCTCAGACCGACGTGAATTATTGCACAACGGGACCACCCCTGCTGGCAACTTGAAAAACGGCCCCTTGAGGGCCTTGCCAACCTTTGCGGCAGCCCACGCGGCCTTGCCGGTCCGTTCGACCTCGCCGTCACGACCCACATCAAGCTGAAAAAGCCGCTGGCAGAAGTGGGCATGCGCCATCACCGTGAAATTATGGTCGAGGCCAGGGCGGAGTCGCAGAATGTCAGCCGGATTCGTAAAGAGCTAGGCTGGCCTCCCCTTGTTGTGCAATGGGGCGATCCGGCAGCGAATGAAGTCCGCCCCGATCATCTCAAGGGTGAGTCCAGCCCGGGTCAGCCGGAGAATCCTGGTGGTGGCGACAGTGAGCCTCCCGTCGGCGGCGTCGACATCACCCCAATCGCTACCGTGAAACGGCGGCACTCGGCGGACCTTGCAGAATTCCGGCGGGTCTTCATCTTCAATCCAGCACCACCGGCCACGCCATTCCTCCCACCTCCCCTTCACGGCACCGTCCGGGTACGCCCCCTTGGATCTTGGGATCCAGGTGACGCAACCAGAGACGGCACCTCCCGGCTGGATCCGAGGGGAGAAATAATGGCGAAAGTGTGCCGTGTTGGGCTGCACCCCGGCAAAGCCTTCGCAAAGATGCGCAAAGAAAGCAATGCACGCCACCGCATTCGGAGTAAAATACAAGAGGCAAAAGCCGAAGGTGTGCATAATGTCGCAGAAGAAATCGGAAAAGGGGGGCATAACCCGCAAGAAAGATAATCGACGAAAAAGGGATACCAATTTGGGGCAGGATCGGCGCAAGAGGCAGGAATGACGCGCGTCGCCGGATGTCCCAAATTCTCTCCCCCCGTCTTCACTGCCCATAGAGGCCTGAAGGAGGCCCGGAGCTCATGAACATCAACCATCGAGGGGAAGAAGAAGGAGGACTCAATAGCGCAGTCTCCGGCGGCTCCACAGTCCCGGCGCCCTTGGCCACCCCCTTGCCCTTGACGGATTTGGGCGCCATGGCGGCTAAGAAAGTTAGAGGACTGAGGGAGGGGAATGGCGAAGCAACGACGGCGGGCGACGGCGGAAGCTTAGGAAGGAAGGAAGAGAGGAAACGGCGGCTCTGAGATTGGAGAAGGCACGAGGAAAGAGGAGAAAGTGAGCAGCGCGCCCACGGTTATTCCTTTTTTATGGGGGAAAACATGGGTCGCCTCCTTTCACATTAACTGTGATGTGACGCATGCCCACGGGAACCAACCCCACGCATTTCGCCCACGTCACACGCGCCTCCCCATGCCGCGCCACGCGCGGGAGTCGTGGGAAGCGCAACGCGCTAAAAATCTTACCGCGGTAAAAAACCGCCCCGCCTGCCCGCGCACCGTTTTTGGGCCTAGCCCAACAACGTGTTGCGCTTATGTGTGGCCCAGGCCCAGGGGCTCCTGTCGGTGTACAAAAAGAGGGGTACACTTTTTTGTACCCCTATAACTGTGCACGGACAGTCTAAGCCACGGGCACCACCACACCAAGCAAGGCAAGGGAGGTGAGCCAGGGTAAGACCAAAGCTCAAGGGAACTAGGACGAAGCCAAGGCCAAGACCACCAAGAGCAAAAGGGATGAAGCGGACTCCCCCAGCAAGATCCTTGCCGGGAGACAGCTTTGGCAACCCCGGCAAGACCCTTGCCGCGGCGACTCGCCCCATGCCTACGGAGCAAATCACCCTTGAGTCCACTGCCCCCATGGGACAAGGATTCGGGAGACATCCCCGTGGTGGCATGCAGATCTTTGTGAAGACGTTCAAGATCAGATACGTACAATATAAGATGATGACCCTTGGCGGGATCCCAGCCGAGGAAGACCACAAGGCACTTGCCGGGGATGACAGCAGGCGCCCCGGCAAGACCCTTGCCGGGGCCCCAGCAAGGCCCTTGCCAAGAACATCCATAGGGCCACCATCAGGCCCACGTCGACTAAACCTCCCCCACCGTACGCATGCAGCTGCCGACCCAACCAGCTGGGCAGGCACCTGCGTGGAGGCATGCAGATCTTCGTGAAGACCCTCTACTACACCACCTCAGCTGCCTGCCTACCTACATGGCATCACAGGCATCGCTGGCCAGGGGGCGTGTCGAAACAAGAAGGAGCGGCGACGGGCAAGACATGTTTCTCCCCCGTCCCCGATAAAGCAAGGACACCAAAGCAGGAGTAGGGTTTTACACATCCTCGCGGCCCGAACCTGGATAAACAAACTGTGTACTATCTGTTTGATCCACTCTTCTCACGACCCCGCGCCCCGCTAACCGTAGTAGGGATTCTTGTGATCCCATAGGTGTCGTTCCCACCGACAGACTCTCATGGCAAAACTGGTTTAAGGGTATTTGGAAGCACAAGTAGTATCTCTACTTGGTGCTGAGAATTTGGCTAGCATGAGGAAGATCCAAGACAATATAATTCATCTCAGATGTAAGAAAACATAACCCATTACGTTGTCTTCCTTGTCCAGTGTCAACTCTTTAGCATGTCATATTTTAGTGAGTGCTCACAATCATAAGAGATGTCCAAGATAGTATATATATATACGTGAAGACCTCTCTTTCCTTATTACTTCCTATTAATTGCAAGGATGACCAAAACTATGCTTGTTAACTCTCAACAACTTTTATTCATCATACTTTTTCTATGTGAGCTCATTACTCTCCATGAGATCCATATGATCTCTTTGTTTCTTTTTATTTTTTTATTTTCTTTTATTCACTTAGGATCATGGCAAAATAATCAAGCCCTTGACTCAACACTAATCTTTATTATATAGCTCACGGACTCGATTACATAGAAGGATAATAAAGCAAAACTCACAACTAGATCACACTGAGAACTTTTATTCTACTAGATCAAGATACTACTAATAAGATCGAACTAAGGAAAACGGTAAAGATAAAAGTGATGGTGATACGATACCGGGGCACTCCCCCAAGCTTGGCAGTTGCCAAGTGGAGTGCCCATACCCAGATACTCAATTCTTCATTGTTGGAGGAGACGGTGGAGGTGTTGTTGATGATGTGGGCTTGTCATCCATCTTCCAAGGCATGCGGTCACCATCATAGAAGGATGATCGAGTCTCCGGAATCCTCAAATCTGCAGCCAAACTCATTCTTTTGAATCTATACTCATACTCACAGTTTTGGTTTTGCAGGTCATAGATTTGGGCTTGGAGGTGCTCGATCTTCTCATGTAGCTTGAAGATGGCCTCCTCGGTCTTCTTGGCATCTGGCTTGTAGTTGTTAGTGAACTCTGCGAGCATCATGTGGCTAGCATTGATTCCACGCTCCACCATCCCCTGGCACTTGAAAACTTGTTGCTCCATTGCGTCAAGCCTCGTCTCCACGCTTCCGATTCCCTTTGGTCCCTCAGCATCGCGGATGTGCAGCAACCCATCATGCATCTCAATGGTTTGAGGGTGTCGCAACACCTCCGTGAGGTAAGGGTTGATAACCTTCCCGAAAAACTTGTCCTTGGAAGCACTTGGGGACGTCATGATAATCTAGATCTGTCAGAAAAACAGCTCGAAACAAAAACAGGAGATTTTTGCGTGATACGGGAGTCAAAACTCCCGGGAGATTATATAGTGAATTTTTTCCGACCAAAATACGTATTGTGCAAGAAAATGGAGTCCGGAAGGCACACGAGGTGCTCACGAGGTAGGAGGCGCGCCCAGGGGGGTAGGGCGCGCCCTCCACCCTCGTGGGGCCCTCGTGTCCTTCGCGGACTGCTACTTAATTTTCTATTTTTCTAAATATTCCAAAACAGAGAAATATTGCCTTAAAATAGTTTTGGAGTCGCTTTACTTACCGTACCACATATCTATTCCTTTTCGGAGTCTAAAATGTTCTGGAAAGTGTCCCTTATGTATTCCTCCGGGGTTACAGTTTCAATAACATTGGTTTCAACATTTATGGGATTACCTGAGATATAATGTTTGATTCTTTGACCGTTTACCACCTTCGGATTTGTGCCTTCGAAGTTGTTGATTTTTATGGCACCGGAACGATAGACCTCCTCGATAACATAGGGGCCTTCCCATTTAGAGAGAAGTTTGCCTGCAAAAAATCATAAACGAGAGTAGTACAGCAATACATAATCACCTACATTAAACTCACACTTTTGTATCCTTTTGTCATGCCATCTTTTAACCTTTTCTTTAAACAACTTGGCATTTTTCATAAGCTTGGGTTCTCCATTCATCATGTGAGCTAATATCAAATAACCTCTTTTCACCGGCAAGTTTGAAATCATAGTTGAGCTCTTCGATAGCCCAATATGCCTTATGTTCTAATTCGAGAGGTAAATGACATGCTTTTCCATATACCATTTTATACGGAGACATACCCATAGGATTTTTATATGCAGTTCTATAGGCCCATAATGCATCATCAAGTTTCTTGGACCAATTCTTTCTAGACCTATTAACAGTCTTTTGCAAAATTAATTTGAGTTCTCTATTACTCAATTCTACTTGACCACTAGACTGTGGGTGATACGGAGATGCAATTCTATGATTGACGTCATATTTAGCAAGCATTTTACGGAAAGCACCATGAATAAAATGTGAACCACCATCAGTCATTAAATATCTAGGGCTCCAAACCTCAGAAAAATAACTTCTTTAAGCATTTTAATAGAAGTGTTATGATCAACACTACTAGTTGGAATAGCTTCTACCCACTTAGTAACATAATCAACAGCAACTAAAATATGTGTATATCCATTAGAGGCAAGAAAAGGTCCCATATAATCAAAGCCCCAAACATCAAACGGTTCAATAACAAGTGAATAATTCATAGGAATTTCTTGATGTCTACTAATATTACCAACTCTTTGACATTCATCACAAGATAGGACAAACTTACGGGCATCCTTGAAGAGAGTAGGATTGCAATACCTTATGTGCAGTTCTATCTCCCGCGTTGTGTCCTCCATAAGTTTCGGAGTGGCACTTGCGTAGGATATGTTCCTGTTCATGCTCAGGTACACAACGTCTAATAACACCATCTACTCCTTCTTTATAAAGATGTGGGTCATCCCAAAAGTAATGTCTCAAATCATAGAAGAACTTTTTCTTTTGTTGGTATGTGAAGCTAGGTGGTATAAATTTAGCAACTATGTAATTAGCATAATCGGCATACCAAGGGGTACTACGAGAAGTACTTATGACATTTAATTGTTCATCAGGAAAGCTATGATCAATAGGGAGTGGGTCATCAAGAACATTCTCTACCCTAGATAAGTTGTCTGCAACGGGGTTCTCAGCTCCTTTTCTATCAACAATATGCAAATCAAATTCTTGTAGTAAGAGAACCCATTAATAAGTCTAGGTTTAACATCTTTCTTCTCCATAAGATATTTAATAGCAGCATGATCAGTGTGGATAGTTACTTTAGAATCAACAATATAAGGTCTGAACTTATCACAAGCAAATACAACTGCTTAAAGTTCTTTTTCAGTAGTAGCATAATTTGTTTGAGCATTGTCTAGAGTCTTACTAGCATAATGGATAACATTTAATTTCTTATCAACTCTTTGCCCTAGAACAACACCTACAGCATAATCACTAGCATCACACATAATTTCAAAGGGTAAATTCCAATCAGGTGGCTGAACAATAGGTGCAGAGACTAATGCTTTCTTAAGTATTTCAAATGCTTCTACACAATCATCATCAAAGACAAATGGTATATCTTTTTGTAATAAATTGGTTAGAGGCTGAGAAATTTTTGAGAAGTCCTTAATTAACCTCCTATAAAATCCAGCGTGACCAAGGAAACTTCTTATACCTTTGATGTCCTTGGGACATGGCATCTTTTCAATAGCATCAACCTTCGATTTATCAACTTCAATACGTCTTTCAGAAACTTTATGCCCCAAGACAATACCCTCATTAACCATAAAGTGGCACTTTTCCCAATTCAAGACAAGATTAGTTTCTTCACATCTCTGCAAAACTCGATCAAGATTGCTCAAGCAATCATCAAAAGAAGATCCATAGACGGAAAAGTCGTCCATGAAAACCTCACAAATCTTTTCAGAAAAGTCAGAGAATATATCCATCATGCATCTTTGAAAGGTAGCAGGTGCATTACATAAACCAAAAGGCATACGTCTATAAGCAAAAGTACCAAAAGGGCATGTAAAAGTAGTCTTTGATTGATCTTTAGTCGACATAGGTATTTGAGAGAAACCAGAATAACCATCTAGAAAGTAGTAATGTGTATGTTTGCATAATCTTTCTAGCATTTGATCGATAAAAGCTAAGGGGTAATGATCTTTCTTAGTAGCCTTATTTAATTTGCGGAAATCAATTACCATCCTATAACCTGTAATAATGCTTTGTGGAATCAATTCATCTTTATCATTAGGAACAACAATAATACCTCCCTTCTTAGGGACATAATGAACAGGACTTACCCACTGACTATCAGCAACGGGATAAATTATACCTGCCTCCAGAAGCTTTAGTATTTCTTTTCTTACCACTTCTTTCATTTTAGGATTCACACGTCGTTAAGGATCACGAACTGGTTTGGCATCTGCTTCCAAATTTATTTTGTGTTGAGATAGAGTGGGAGTAATGCCCTTAAGATCACCAAGAGTATATCCAATAGCAGCACGGTGCTTCTTCAGAGTTTTCAATAATCTTTCTTCTTCATGCTCTGAAAGGTTAGCACTAATAATAACATGATATATCTTCTTTTCATCAAGATAAGCATATTTAAGATTATCTGGCAACGGTTTAAGCTCAAACACGAGATCACCCTTAGGTGGAGGGGGGTCCCCTAGGATTTCAACAAGCAAGTTGTGTTTTAGCATAGGTTCCTATTTGAAGAATACTTCATCTATTTCCCTTCTTTCATTCATAAACATATCATTCTCATGGTCTAGAAAATATTGTTCTAAAGGATCACTAGGAGGTACGGCAATAGAAGCAAGACCAATAATTTCATCCTTACTAGGCAATTCTTCTTCACGGTGTTGTTTACTAAATTTAGAGAAATTAAATTCACGAGTCATATCATCTAAGCCGACAGTAACAACATTCTTTTCGCGGTCTATCCTAGCATTAACAGTATTTAAGAAGGGTCTACCAAATATAATGGGACAAAAGCTATCTTGTGGGGAACCAAGAACAAGAAAATCAGCAGGATATTTAGTTTTCCCACGCAAGACTTCAACATCTCTAACAATTCCCATTGGTGAAATAGTATCTCTATTAGCAAGTTTAATAGTAACATCAATTTTTTCTAACTCAATAGGTGCAATGTCATGCATAATTTCTTTGTATAAGTCAATAGGTATTGCACTAGCACTAGCACTAGCACCCCATAAGCCATGATAACAATGATCTCCTATTTTAACAGAAATAACAGGCACACCTACCACAGGTATATGTTTATCTTCAGCACAAGGTTTAGCAATTCTAGCGGTTTCTCCACAGAACTAAATAACATGCCCATCAATATTATCAGACAAGAGATCTTTAACAATAGCAATATTAGGTTCTACTTTAACTTGCTCAGGGGGTGTATATGTTTTAATATTTCTTTTACGAACCACATTTGAAGCTTTAGCATGATCCTTTATCCTAACAGGGAAAGGTGGTTTCTCAACATAAGAAGTACGAACAATAGGATCATTATAAGTAATAGTCTTTTCTTCAACTTTAATAGGTGCAGCTACTTTTACTTCTATGGGACGATAATATTTAAACCACTTCTCCTTAGGGAGATCAACATAAGTAGCAAAAGATTCACAGAAAGAAGCTACTATCTTAGAATCAAGTCCATATTTAGTGCTAAACTTACGGAAAATATCGGTATCCATAAAAGATTTAACACAATTAAACTTAGGTGTCATACCTGACTCCTTACCATTGTCGAGGTCCCAATGTTCAGAGTTACGTTTAATTCTATCCAATAAATCCCATCTAAATCCAATAGTCTTCATCATAAAAGAGCCAGCACAAGAAGTATCAAGCATGGTGCGATTATTTTCAGAAAGCCGAGCAAAAAAAGTTTGAATAATCATTTCTCTTGAGAGCTCATGATTGGGGCATGAATATAACATTGATTTAAGCCTCCCCCAAGCTTGAGTGATGCCTTCTCCTTCGTGAGGCCAAAAATTATATATATAATTGAGATCACGATGAACAAGATGCATAGGATAAAACTTCTAATGAAATTCCAATTTCAATCGTTTGTAATTCCAAGACCTCATATCATCACATAGCCTATACCATGCCGATGCTTCTCCCCTTAAAGATATGGGGAAGACCTTCTTCTTAAAAACATCTCCGGATACACCTACAAGCTTAAATAATCCACAAACTTTATCCACATATATTAGATGTTCATCAGGATGTTTTGGTCCATCTCCTAAAAAAGGATTAGCTAGCAGTTTTTCTATTATACCCGAAGGAACTTCAAAGAAAGTATTTTCATTTTAATTTTCATTTTCAATAGGTTCAGTAGGTTGAGGAGCAACTCTTTTCTCTACTGGTCGGGGTGAAGATACCCCGAACAAGCCCCTCAGAGGATTACTTTCCATAGTAACAAGTGACAGTAAATTGTAGCACACTATATAAATTTTTCCTTACCAAATTCCACCTGTCAAAGGCGCTTCACGTCCCAGCAACGGCACCAGAAAAGAGTCTTGATGACCCACAAGTATAGGGGATCTATCGTAGTCCTTTTGATAAGTAAGAGTGTCGAACCCAACGAGGAGCAGAAGGAAATGATAAACGGTTTTCAGCAAGGTATTCTCTGCAAGTACTGAAATAAGTGGTAACAGATAGTTTTGTGATAAGATAATTTGTAACGAGCAAGAAGTAACAAAAGTAAATAAAGTGCAGCAAGGTGTCCCAATCCTTTTTGTAGCAAAGGACAAGCCTGAACAAACTCTTATATAAGGAAAAGCGCTCCCGAGGACACATGGGAATATCGTCAAGCTAGTTTTCATCACGTTCATATGATTCGCGTTCGGTACTTTGATAATTTTTCATGTGGGTGGACCGGTGCTTGGGTGCTGTTCTTACTTGAACAAACATCCCTCTTATGATTAATCTCTATTGCAAGCATCCGCAACTACAACAAAAGTATTAAGGTAAACCTAACCATGGCGTGAAACATATGGATCCAAATCAGCCCCTTACGAAGCAACGCATAAACTAGGGTTTAAGCTTCTGTCACTCTAGCAACCCATCATCTACTTATTACTTCCCAATGCCTTCCTCTAGGCCCAAATAATGGTGAAGTGTTATGTAGTCGATGTTCACATAACACCACAAGAGGCTAGACAACATGCATCTCATCAAAATATCGAAGAAATACCAAATTCACATGACTACTAATAGCAAGACTTCTCCCTTGTCCTCGGGAACAAACGTAACTACTCACAAAGCATAAACATGTTCATAATTAAAGGGGTGTTAATATGCGTATAGGATCTGAACATATGATCTTCCACCAATTAAACCAACTAGCATCAACTACAAGGAGTAATTAACACTACTAGCAACCTACTAGCACCAATCCAAGACTTGGAGACAAGAATTGGATACAAGAGATGAACTAGGGTTTTGAGATGAGATGGTGCTGATGAAGATGTTGATGGAGATTGCCCTCTCCCGATGAGAGGAGCATTGGTTGTCGGAGTAATGGGCCACGGGTAGGCTAACCCGAGCCCCAGAACCTTTCAAGACATCGGGGCAGGCTGCGCCCCTCAAGACCCGAGGACGAAGAGCCGCCTTCTGAGAAGTCGGCAGCAAGGCGACCGACTGCCCACTCACGGCCGAGTCATGGGGACGACTTCAGGATGAGCCGACTCCTGACTGGCGGCTTCTAGAGAAGCCGGCCTTGGGGAGTCGGCCCATGAATCCAGCGAAACCCCATGTCCTCATCAAGAGGGATAGGACAGGGGAGTGGCTAAAGTAAAGCCCGCTCCCGCCCCTTACTAAGGGCAGGCATGGCCACAGCACGACGTACCCGGGGAGATCTCCGTGCGGCATGGCACTGTTGCCGTGCCGGCCCTGACATCAGCACCGAAGGACCGAATCCTGCGCCCACGACGGCTTGTCTGTACGGCCCTAGGGCGGCGGGTCCCACCAGCCAGTGGGACCCCAGGAGACGGCAAGTGTGCCACCAGTCGGCCCCCGGAGTCGGCTAGACCCTTCCCCTGGGGCCCACGCGCCATTAATCAGATGTGACGAGGAGTGGCAATAGTGATCGCCCGCCAGGCGACGGGGCTGTTGCCACAACTCCATGATCAAGCCCAGGTCATCAGAAGCACGACTACAGTGATCAGCAGCCGGCAAGACCCGCCCGCGGCAGACGCGGCCTGTCGGCTCCATACCTGGCCAGTCGGCGGGGCCCACCAGTCGGCGGGCCCCAGCAGTCGGCGGAGAAGACGGAGGCGAGAAGCACTGACGGTTGGGCCCGCGTCCAGCCAGATTACCATTGTACCCCTGGGGGTAGGGCTATATAAACCCCCCAGGGCACCCATGCAAAGGGTTGGCATCCATTAGCTTTAGACCAGATCATATAGGAGGGAGAGAGCTAGCCTTGCCCTCTCCTACCTCCAGGAAACATCTCTAGGAGCAATTGTGTAAACACTTTGCCATAGTGATCATGCGGAGACCCCGTAGAGCAGCACTAGGGGTATTATCTCCCCTGAGACCCCTGAAGCTGGCTAAGATTCGCCGGCGTGCATGTCAACGCCTCATCCCGTTTCCAGGCACCGGCGACATTCTACTCGCCCCCACCATGATAAGCCATCCTTTGGCATATGTCGCACCCAACCCCCGACATTTGGCGCCCACCGTGGGGCATGGTGCACCGCCGTCCAGAGACCTGTTCTAGACGGGAACCCTTTTCCTCCCTGGCGAGCGCAGCCAGCCAGGCACGCCAGACGGAGTTTGCACCGACGTGCTGAATAGCATTAAGATCGCCTGCGCAGCCAGCTGCCTCGCCGAACTTGTCGGCGAGGTTCGCCTCTCCGACGAACCTGCATCCAACGCAGGCACGGGCGGCTCCGAGAGCCTCCTCGCGGGCCTCCTCGACCAGCTCCACGTCTCCGGCGAGCCTGCCATGGACTTGGAGTCTGTAGGCTCCACCGACCCGATGCTGGTCGACTCCGACACCGCGTCGCTCGACGCATTCCCCACTAATGTGGTGGTCTACGACGAACCTCTCCCTCGCGCGGAGAGCGACGGAAGCACCGTCACCGAGGTACTCATCATTAATCATGACGAGCCTCCCGGCGGAGGACCGCATGACTCACTTGGCGCAGCGCTACAAGACCTGACTACGCCCATTCCGGAAGACTCTGACGTGGAGACGTTCGAGGCGCGCCGCCTTCAGCTCGTCGAAGGCGCGAAGAAGCTGGCTGGCATGAGACGCTTGTCAGAAGCCTACCAGTGGGAGATGGATCGCGTTGTTGGCGGCTCGCCAGCCCCAGCTGGGCCTAGCCGCCTCGGCGCGGTCCAGCAGCGCGGCGTAGCCATCGCCGACCTGTTCGTGGCAAGACGCCCTGTGTACGCTATGCCTGCGGAGAACATTCGAGCCGCCCAGGCGGCGGCAGACGAGCTGGACAATTTCAAGGTCGAAGAGCGCTGCCTGATGATGGAGCGAGTCCAGCGGCTCCTCGACGCGGCTGCCGCGCAGAACGAGGCCGACTGCCGCACGGAGGCGCCGCAGCGGCAAAACGACGACATTCGCCGAGATCAAGGTGCGACGTCTCGGACGCCGACTGGCGGCGCCCGAGGAAGAAGAAACAAGGATCCGACTGTCAGCCACAGTCGGACTCACATTACCATAGAGTGCGACCGAGACAGCCGCCCGAGAGCAGTGGAACGACGGGACGACTGTCCGCCTCCTCCTCCCCGCAGGGAGAGGCGAGTCTCCCTGCCACCTGTTGACCATCCGACTCTCGGCGACCGCCTTGACCGCCAAGAGGGAGTTAGAGAAAACGACGCCCGCCACCGGATCGAGCGACTTCACCGATCCCTGGCGCTGGAAGAAGAAGATGAGTTGGGTCCGCCTTGTTTCGGGCCCCGCATCCGAGACGAGCCCTTTCCCAGAGGGTTCACGCTCCCAAGAGACACGCCCAAGTATACCGGCTCCGTGAAGCCGGAAGACTGGCTAGTCAACTACTCCACGGCTGTCAGCATAGCGAATGGAAACAAGCGTGTCGCCGTAAAGTACGTTCCGCTCCTGCTCCCGGGCACGGCGCGGACATGGCTGAACAGCCTAAAGCCCCGCAGCATCAACAGCTGGGTAGACTTCACCGAAGCCTTCGTCCGCAACTTCACCAGCACGTACAAGCGTCCTCCCAAGCCTCGTCAGCTTTCCTTGTGCGTGCAAGGTCCCGACGAGTCGACTCGCGATTACCTCACGCGTTGGGCCGAGCTTCGGAACTCCTTCGAGGGCGTGTACAAGGTGCAGGCAATCGAGTACTTCACAACCGGGTGCAGAGAAGGCACCCTCCTCAAGCACAAGCTCCTCTGCAACGAGCCAGAAACCCTCGACGAGCTGCTAATCATCGCAGACAAGTACGCCACGGCCGACTCCTCCATGAAGGCGGAGATTCAAGTTAGCGCGACTGGCAAAGTGGCCCCTCAGGCTCCAAGAACTCTGGCGGGAGACGCCAGTCGGCGGCAGCAGCAGAGCAACCACAAGTGCAAGGCCCCGCAGCCGGCTTCCAGCAGCCGGCAGGTCGCGACAATTGTAGACCAGCAGCCGGATGGGCAGCCTCCGCCCAAGTGACAGAAAGGAGGCAAGTCCAACTGGTTGCCGGCCTTTTCCTACGAGCAGAATCTGGATGGACTTTGCAAGTTCCATAGTGGTGCAAAGCCGTCGAATCACACCACCCGGAAGTGCCACTGGCTCACCAGGATCGCCAAAGGAGACGGCCTACTACCTCCCCCGCATGCTGGGCAGCCGCCTCCGCCTCCACCCCAGCAGCCGGCTGTCCGACCAGTCGGCGCAGTACAAGACGAATACCCTGAAGAACACGGAGCCTACGTGGTGTTTACCAGTAAGGCTGATGATCGATGCAGCAGGCGGCTGCAGCGATAAGAGGTGAATGCCGTAGCATCAGAGACACCTAAGTTCATGCACTGGTCCGAGAAGCCTATCAGCTGGAGCAGAGCTGATCACCCAGAGGTGATGCCGAGTCCGGGCTCTTATGCTTTGGTCTTGGATGCCACCTTTGCCACAGGTAGACGAGCCGCTCATTTCTCGCGAGTCCTAATAGACGGACGCAGTAGCATCAATATCCTATAGAAGGACACCATGGAGAAATTAGGAATCAAGCAGAGACAGCTTCAGAATAGCCCGACTGTGTTCCACGGCATTGTTCACGGGCTTTCCTGCTCACCAATCGGCAAGATCCTGATGGACGTCCTCTTTGGAGACAAATATCACTTCCGGTGAGAGTCAGTTTGGTTTGAGGTGGTGGACCTCGAGAGCCCGTACCATGCACTACTTGGCCGACCCGTCTTGGCCAAGTTCATGGCGGTCCCCCACTACGCCTACCTCAAAATGAAGATGCCCAGTTCCAGGGGAATTCTGACTATAGCCGGCGACTACCGGAAGTCGTGTGCCTGTGCGGCTGAGAGCAGTCGGCTAGCCGAGTCTCTGGTGATCGCGGCCGAGAAGCGGCTCTTTAAGCAGGTTGTGGTGATGGCCGGCAAGCGGCCAGAGATGTCGCCCAACCCAAAGGAGTCAGAGGCTGAGGGCTCGTTCAAGCCGGCCAAGTAGAGAAAGAAGATACCCTTGGATCCGGAGCACCCAGAGAGCTACGCTATCGTAAGTGCAAACCTCGACAGCAAATAGGAAGGCGAGCTCGTCGATTTCCTCCGTGAGAATCGGGACATCTTCGCATGGTCCCCCAAAGACATGCCAGGTGTACCAATGGAATTCGCCGAGCACAAGCTACATGTCCGATCTGATGCAAAGCCGGTCAGGAAGCCCCTGCGCCGCCTATCATAAGAGAAGAGAAGAGTTGTTGGAGAAGAAATAGCCCGACTCCTACCAGCCGGCTTCATCATGGAATTATTCTTTCCAGAGTGGCTAGCAAATCCGGTCCTGTTGCTGAAGAAGAACAAGTAGTTGCGAATGTGTATTGACTACACGAGCCTCAACAAGGCCTGCCCCAAGGACCCGTTTGCTCTACCAAGAATTGATCAAGTGATAGACTCCACCGCCGGATGCGAGCTGTTGTGTTTTTTGGATGCATATTCAGGATATCACCAGATCAAGCTGAACTCGGCTGACAGACTGAAGACCGCCTTCATCACGCTGTTTGGAGCCCTCTGCTACCTCATCATGACATTCGGCTTGAGGAATGCCGGCGCCACCTTTCAGCGTTGCATGCAGAAGTGCCTCCTCAAGCAACTCGAGAGAAACGCCCACGTCTACGTGGACGATGTGGTGGTGAAGACGGAAAAGCGTGGAACACTGTTGGAAGACCTCAAGTAGACCTTTGAGAACCTGCGCCGTTTCCAGATCAAGCTCAACCCCGAGAAGTGTGTCTTCGGAGTACCAGCCGGCCAACTCCTTGGCTTCCTGGTCTCTAAACGCGTCATAGAGTGCAACCCTGTAAAGATCAAGGCCATCGAGAGGATGGAGGTACCCAGCCGACTGCTGGACATGCAAAAGTTCACCGGCTGCTTGGCGTCCATCAGCCGATTCATCAGTCGGCTGGGTGAGAAAGCTCTCCCCTTATACCAACTCATGAAGAAGACCACTTTTTTCGAGTGGAACCACAAGGCGGACAAAGCTTTTCTCCAGTTGAAAAAGATGCTGACTACTCCACCCATTCTGGCGGCTCCGACTCCTAAGGAACCTATGCTCCTGTACATCGCCACCACCAGCCGGGTAGTCAGCACGGTCATTGTAGTAGAGCGCAAGGAGGAAGGCAAGGCACTACCTGTCCAGAGACCGGTATATTACCTGAGCGAAGTGCTGTCAGCCTCCAAGCTAAACTACCCCCACAACTAGAAGATGTGCTACGGCATGCACTTTACCGCCAATAAATTGAAGCCTTACTTTCAAGAGCATCCAGTCACCGTGGTCTGCACGGCCCCACTCGCTGAGATAATCGGAAGCCGAGACGCTTCCGACCGAGTGGCTAAATGGGCCATAGAGCTGGCTCCCTACGCCATCCACTACCAGCCCCGCACCACCATCAAGTCACAAGCGCTGGCCAACTTCCTCGTCGACTGGGCCGAGACCCAGTACCTACCTCCAGTGCCCGACTCCACCCATTGGCGGATGCATTTTGACGGCTCCAAGATGCTCACCGGCTTGGGAGCCGGCGTTGTCCTCACCTCTCCTAAAGGCGAAAAGCTCAAATACGCACTGCAAATCCATTTTGCCACCTCCAACAACGTCGCCGAGTACGAGGCGCTCATCCACGGGCTCGGGCTTGCCAAAGAACTTGGCATCATCCGGATCCTGTGTTATGGCGACTCGGACTTAGTGGTCCAACAGTCATCTGGCGACTGGGACGCCAAAGATGCAAACATGGCGAGTTACTGTTTCCTCGTGCAGCAACTCAGTGGGTATTTCAAGGGGTGTGAGTTCCTCCATGTGCCAAGAAACGACAATGACCAAGCAGATGCCTTGGCACGAATCGGCTCTACCCGCCAAGCAATACCATCCGGCATCGCCCTTCAACGCCTCCTCAAGCCGTCTGTCAAGCCTTCACTAGAATCAGACTCCATCTTCGTGCCGGCTCCTCCCGAAGAAGTCGGACCCGACTCCATCTTCGTGCAGACGGTACGGGGATTTTGGCCGATGGCTCCAAAGTCACCACAGTCAAGGCCGGCCCGGGGACTTCAGCGGTGGCCTTGAAGACTCCAGAACTCGGCCCAGGAGCCGCGCTAGTTGGCCCGGGGACTTCATTAACCCAACAAGCGGTTACGGACTCCGGCCCGCCGCCTCGCAGCCCAACCGCCCTCGTCCAAGTCGCAGTTCTGGCAGTCGAAGAAATAGCAGCACCCTCATGGGCCCAGCCCATCCTCAAATTCCTGGTGAGCAAAGAGCTGCCGACTGATGAGACCTCAGCTCGGCAAGTACAACGCTGAGCGGCAGCCTACACCATAGTCAACAGAGAGCTGGTCAGGCACAGCGTCACTGGTGTGTACCAGCGCTGCGTAGAGCCGGAGCAAGGCCAAGCAATTCTCAAAGACATCCATCAAGGCGAGTGCGGCCACCATGCGGCTTCAAGAGCACTCGTCGCCAAAGCCTTTCGACACGGTTTTTCTGGCCGACTGCCTTAGAATAGGCCAAGGAATTGGTCCAAAATGCAAAGGGTGCTAGAAGGTCAGCTCCGAGCCGCACCAGCCGGCTTCTGCACTGAAGACCATCCCCATTGCCTGGCCTTCCGCAGTTTGGGGTCTAGACATGGTAGGACCATTCAAGACAGCACGAGGTGGATAGAAGCGAATCCAATCAAGAAACTGAACGGTCCGACTACCGTAACTTTCATCTCCCATATCACAATTCGATCTGGCATACCACACAACATCATCATCGACAACGGCACTAATTTTGCCAAAGGCGCCTTGGCCCGTTTTTGCGCAACACAGGGCATCCGACAGGACCTAGCGTCCGTCGCCCATCCACAGTCAAATGGCCAGGTGGAGCGAGCAAACGGCCTCATCGTTTCCGGCATCAAGCCCCGGCTGGTCGAGCCTCTGGAGCGCTCGGCCGGTTGCTGTCTCGATGAGGTTCCAGCCGTCCTCTGGAGTCTGCGCACGACTCCAAACAAGTCAACCGGCTGCATGCCTTTCTTCCTCGTCTACGGTGCCGAAGCCGTCATCCCAACGGACATAGAGTTCGACTCCCCGCGAGTCACCATGTACACCGAGGAGGAAGCAGAAGAAGCACGTCAAGACGGCGTCGATCTGCTGGAAGAGGGCCGGCTGTTGGCACTCAGCCGGTCCAGCATCTACCAGCAGAGCCTGCGCCGATCCTACAACAGGAAGGTCAAGCCAAGATCTTTCCAAGAGGGCGACCTTGTGCTCCGGCTGATCCAGCGAACAGCCGGCCAGCACAAGCTGTCAGCACCTTGGGAAGGCCCTTTCATCATCAGCAAAGTGCTGGGCAACGACTCCTACTACCTGATTGACGCTCAGAAGCCCCGAGCACGCAAGAGGGACGACTCTGGAAAAGAGACGGAGCGGCCATGGAATGCAGTATGTACCATGCTACCTTTTGTATTAAAGTACCAAGACTTCGGGGCCCCCGAGACGAGCTCGGGGACTGCCCTCTTTTGTCTGTATGATAAAAGTTATGCCTACGAGTATATTAATCTTTGTTATGCCGCTTGGCACTGGGCTCGACAGGTCGGCCCGAGGACTTGCCGCCTTGCACTATGAAATACTTCCTGCAGCCGGACAAGTAGTGTGTGGCGCCCAAGCCAGCTCCTGTCAAAAGCCGCAGCTCGTAGAGCGACTGTACGGTGGGCAGGAGTAAGGTAGAATGGGCATTCACATGAAAAATGGCTAAGGACTCGAAGCATAAAACATAGCTTAAGACGGCTTCCAGCCTTTTTTCACAAACCGACTATTAAGCAGTCGGCTCACGCCTTCTATTCAACTTGCTCAAAAACTCTAAAAACGGCTAAGTACTTGCCTTCCTAAAGTAGTCAAGCATTTGATCCAATGGCAGTCCGCAGAGCGGCTGTCCAACTGGAAAAACAGGCAACTAAGGGAAAGCGGCAAAGGAAAAGTCCAAAAGAGCAAAGAGCAAGAAAAGATAGAACTCGGATAAATATTCACATAGCATAGGCCCTTGGCGGAATCTTCAAGCAAAAGTTCAAAATACACCCCGCGGGTGGAATTGTGCAAATTAACAAGTTCTTCAAGACTACTAAAGCAGATAAAATAAAGATAAGGCGGCAGCTTAGGAAGCGGCAGACGGATTCGGAGGGTCGGAGGAGGCGGCAGCATCAGGCGTTGGGGCGGCCGGCCGGGCAGTCTCGGCTTGATCACCTATGGCGGCAGTCGGCTCGGTCACACGCGGCTCGTTGATGGAGGCGCGGTCGAGCTGAGGCTGGCCGTCTGCTCCGTCTTCTGGTTCTTCCGCCTCGCCTTCCTCCTCGGCGCTGGATCCGATCACCTCCGCCGAGTCCTCGCCGTAGTCTGGGTTCATCCCAAACCACTCTGACGGTACCTCCTCGCCATCTTCAGACCGCTCGGGGATGAAGATACTGGTGTCGGTGTACTCGGCGATTGCTGCAGCACGCTTGATGTGGCGTCTTCCGCGGCTGCCAGCTCTGGCTGGGCCTCCGACCGGAGTGTGGCCAGCCGGTCTAAGTCCAGCCCTGGATACCATGCCTTGACGAACTCCAAGGCCCGGCGCGCTCCAGCTCGGGCCGAGGAGCCCTTCCAGGCCTCAAGACGACCAGCCGCGACCTCCAGCCAGTTGATAGTCCGACTAGGGGTGCGCGAGGCCTGCATGTCCGGCCACAGGGCGGCAATCGCCTGGGCACCGACACGTTGAAGCCGGCGCAACATCCGATGAGCCGGCCGAAGGCGAGCCTCGGTGCTCAGGATGTGCTCATCAAGGGTTCGGGGGGCGTCAGCGGCGATCTCTGCACCTTCGGCCCTCCGACCTTCACGGTCAGCCTCGATGGCTTGGATGGCGGCCTGCGAGTGCCCAGGGAAGAAGTCTGTGAAGACAGAAGAAACGAAGAAACAAGTCAAAAATCAGGAGTCGACACGATTTACAATCGGCAGCTCAAAGAAAGAAAGTAAAGAAACTCACCATCAACGATGTCTTCAATCTCATGAAAGCCGGAGGCCAGCAGTGCCTCCTGGTCAGTCCAGGAGGAGCGCTCGCTCGCGAACTCGGCTAGGAGGGCGGCTTCCGCTTCTTCCGCCTCCTTCTGCCTCTTCGCATGCAGCTCCCTCTGCTTTGCCAATTGAGTGGCCAGCAGATCGCGCTCCGTGTCGAGATTGCTGCACTCCTCCCCCTTGGCGCGCAACATGGAGTTCGCTTCGCTCAGCTGCTGTTGAAGAACAACGTTGGCTCCTAAAAGAGAAGGAAGAAAGAAGGCATCAAGTCATCAATAAAGAAGGTCGCCGGGGAGATCCGGCCCGACTGAACAGCAGTCGGCCTGAATCTCGGGGACTACAGCCCGCGGGTGCGCCAGCGCGCCCCCGCAAAGAAGAAAAAGGACTTACTCCGGCTCTCCGACAGGTCGGCGGTCTGCTTGCCCAGCTCTTCAACGTTGAAGTTGAAAGCGCTGACTCGGAGGTTGTGGTAGTCCTGCGACAAGCATTTTAGACAAAAGTTAGTACCCGGAGCTCACCAATTGGATTTCCGGGCCGCCTGCTCAGCAGTCGGCCCGAAACTCGGGGACTACACCCAGTGGGTGTGCTGGCGCGCCCCCACAGAGAAGAACAAGAAAACAAGGACCAAAGAAAAAACATACCCGGACGGCTGCCCGCGATGCCAGGTATGCCTTGGTGCAGTTCTGGAGGGCGTCGCCCTCAGCTCTAAGCTTCGCCTCGATGTCCAAAAGCGCCTGGTTCAGCGGCCCTATGCCGCCTCCTCGCACCTACCCAATGGGCGCGGCGCTCGTCACTTCGGCGTCTGGGATCGCCGAGCTAGCGGTGCAGGCGGGGGTGCTGAAGTCGCCTTCTCCAGACGGCAGCGTGTTGGCGAGCCGACTTGGATTAGTAGCCTCTCCACGGCCTCATCTTCGGTCGGCGGCACTAGAGGATCTGCTGGCTGTTTGCCCTGCGCGCTCCTAGACGGCGGCGGAGGCGGCGGCGGAACGATCACATCCGGCGTGGAGGAGTCGCCGCCTTCCCTCTCCATGACGGGGTTCTCGCCGCCGGCTTCTCCAGTCTGCCCCGTGAACTCCGGAGGCGCCGGCGCAGAGTTCAGCGGGGTGACGAACACCGCCGATTGTCGGTGCGCGGCCTCCTTAGCCTGCCGCTTCGTCGTGAGGGCGGCTTCGACCTTCGCCAGTTTCTTCTTGGCGGAGGGCTCCGCCTTATCGGCCTCCACCTTCTCCAGGCAGGCGGCCTCTTCTTCGTTCCTCTTCTCCTGCGCATTCCGCTCTGTCGCCTCCCGGAGGTCAGCACCGGGGTCAATCCGCCGAGTGGTGGCGGACGTCTCCGCTGATCCCATGATGGAGGTGGCGACGACCCTCTCAAGAGTGAGGGGAGCCCTGAAGCAGGGGCAGCAAGTGTCGGAGTAATGGGCCGCGGGTAGGCCAACCCGAGGCCCAGAACCTTTCAAGACATCGTGGCAGGTTGCGCCCCTCAAGACCCCAAAACGAAGAGCCGCCTTTTGAGAAGTCGGCGGCAAGACGGCCGACTGCCCACACACGGCCGAGTCCCAGGGACGACTTCAGGATAAGCCGACTCCTGACTGGCGACTTCCAGAGAAGCCGGCTTTGGGGAGTCGGCCCGCGACTCCAACGAGCCCATATCCTCATCGGGAGGGGCAGGACCGGGGAGTGGCTACAGTAAAGCCCGCTCCCGCCCCTTACTAAGGGCAGGCATGGCCACAACACGCCGTACCAAGGGAGATCTCCGTGCGGCGTGGCACTGTTGCCGTGCTGGCCCTGACATCAGCGCCGAAGGACCGAATCCAGCGCCCACGACGGCTTGACTGTACGACCCTTGGAGGGCGGGTCCCACCAGTCAGTGGGACCCCAGGAGGCGGCGAGTGCGCCACTAGTCGGCCCCCGGAGTCAGCCAGACCCTCCCACGAGACCCACGCGCAATTAACCAGATGTGACGGAGAGTGGCAACAGTGATCGCCCGCCAGGCGGCGGGGCAGTTGCCACGACCCCATGACCAAGCCCGCGTCATCAGAAGCACGACTACAGTAATCAGCAGCCGGCAAGACCCGCCCGCGGCGGACGCGGCCTGTCGGCTCCGTACCTGGCCAGTCGGTGGAGAAGACGGAGGACAGAGGCACTGATGGCTGGGTCCGCGTCCTGCCGGATTACCATTGTACCCCTGGGGGGTAGGTCTATATAAACCCCCAGGGCGCCCATGCAAAGGGTTGGAATCCATTAGCTCTAGACCAGATCATATAGGAGGGAGAGAGCTAGCCTTGCCCTCTCCTACCTCCAGGAAACAGCTCAAGGAGCAATCGTGTAAACACTTTGCCGTAGTGATCATGCGAAGACCCCGCAGAGCAGCAGTAGGGGTATTATCTCCCCGGAGAGCCCTGAAGTTGGGTAAGATTCGCCGGCGTGCATGTCTGCGCCTCATCCCTTTCCAGGCACCGGCGACGTTCTACTCGCCCCCACCATCATAAGCCATCATTTGGCATATGTCGCACCCAACCCCTGACATTTGGCACCCACCGTGGGGCCTGGTGCACCGCCGTCCGGAGACCTGTTCTGGACGGGAACCCTTTTCCTCCCTGGCGAGCGCAGCCAGCCAGGCACGCCAGACGGAGTTTGCGCCGACACGCTGCGCGGTGTTGAGATTGCCTGCGCAGCTAGTTGCCTCGCCGAACTTGTCAGAGAGGTTCGCCTCTCCGACGAACCTGCATCCAACGCAGGCATGGGCGGCTCCGAGAGCCTCCTCGCGGGCCTCCTCGATCAACTCCATGTTTCCGGCGAGCCTGCCATGGACTTGGAGTCTGTAGGCTCCACTGACCCGATGCTGGTCGACTCCGACACCGCGTCGCTCGACGCGTTCCCCACTAATGTGGTGGTCTACAACGAACCTCTCCCTCACGCGGAGAGCGACGAAAGCACCGTCACCGAGGTGCTCGTCATCATTCATGACAAGCTCCCCAGCGGAGGAGGGCACGATCCGCTCGGCGCGGTGCTACAAGACCTGACTGCGCCCATTCCGGAAGACGCTAACGCGAAGACGTTGGAGGCGCGCCGCCTTCATCTCGTCGAAGGCGTGAAGAAGCTAGCTAGCATGAGGCGCTTGTCAGAAGCCTACCAGCGAGAGATAGATCGCACTGTTGGTGGCTCGCCGGCCCCGGTGGGGCCCAGCCGCCTTGGCGCGGTCCAGCAGCGTGGCGTAGCCATCGCCGACCTGTTCGGGGCAAGCCGCCCCATGTACGCTACACCAGCGGAGAACATCTGAGCCGCCCAGGCGGCGGCGGACGAGCTGGACAATTTCGAGGGCGAAGAACGCCGCCTGATGATGGAGCGAGTCCAGCGGCTCCTCGACGCGGCTGCCGCGCAGAACGAGGCCGGCTGTCGCATGGAGGCGCCGCAATGGAAAAACGACGACCTTCGCCGAGATCAAGGCGCGACGTCTCGGACACCGACTGGCGGTGCCCGAGGAAGAAGAGACAAGGATCCGGCCGTCAGCCACAGTCGGACTCACATTACCATAGAGCGCAACCGAGACGGCCGCCTGAGAGCAGTGGAACGACGGGACGACTGTCCGCCTCCTCCTCCTCGCAAGGACAGGCGAGTCTCCCCGCCGCCTGTTGACCATCCGACTCTCGGCGAACGCCTTGGCCGCCGAGAGGGAGTCGGAGAAAATGACGCCCACCACTGGATCGACCGACTTCACTGATCCCTAGCACTGGAAGAAGACGAGTTGGGTCCGCCTTGTTTCGGGCCCCACATTCGAGATGAGCCCTTTCCCAGAGGGTTCACGCTCCCAAGAGACACGCCCAAGTATACCGGCTCCGTGATGCCAGAAGACTGGCCGGTCGACTACTCCACGGCTGTCAGCATAGCAAACGGCCACAAGCGTGTCGCCGTAAAATACGTTCCGCTCATGCTCCAGGGCACGGCTCGGACATGGCTGAACAACCTGAAGCCCCGCAGCATCAACAGCTGGGTCGACTTCACTGGAGCATTCGTCCGCAACTTCACCAGCACGTACAAGCGTCCTCCCAAGCCTCGGCAGCTCTCCTTGTGCATGCAAGGCCCCGACGAGTCGACTCGCGATTACCTCACGCGTTGGGCCGAGCTTCGGAACTCCTGCGAGGGCGTGCACGAGGTGTAGGCCATCGAGTACTTCATAGCCGGGTGCAGAGAAGGCACCCTCCTCAAGCACAAGCTCCTCTGCGACGAGCCAGAAACCCTCGACGAGCTGCTGATCATTGCGGACAACTACGCCACGGCCGACTGCTCCATGAAGGCGGAAATTCAAGTCAGCGCAATTGGCAAAGTGGCCCCTCAAGCTCCAAGAACTCCGGCGGGAGACGCCAATCGGCGACAAAAACAGGGCAACCACAAGCGCAAGGCCCCGCAGCCGGCTTCCAGCAGCCGGCAGGTCGCGACCGTTGAAGCCCAGCAGCCGGATGGGCAGCCTCCGCCCAAGCGACAGAAAGGCGGCAAGCCCAACTGGTTGCCGGCCTTCTCCTACAAGCAGACTCTGGATGGACCTTGCAAGTTCCATAGCGGCGCGAAGCCGTCGAATCACACCACCCGAAAGTGCCACTGGCTCACCAGGATCGCCAAGGGAGACTGCCTCCTGCCTCGACCGCCTCCTGGGCAACCGCCTCTGCCCCAGCAGCTGGCTGTCAGGCCAATCGGCGCAGTACAAGACGAATATCCTGAAGAACACGGAGCCTGCGTGGTGTTTACCAGTATGGCTAATGATCGACGCAGCAGGCGGCTGTAGCGACAACAGGTGAACGCAGTAGCATCAGAAATGCCGGAGTTCATGCACTGGTCCGAGAAGACTATCAGCTGGAGCAGAGCTGACCACCCAGAGGTGATGCCGAGTCCGGGCTCCTATGCCTTGGTCTTGGACGCCACCTTTGCTACGGATAGACTAGCCGCGCGCTTCTCGCGAGTTCTGATAGACAGAGGCAGCATCATCAACATCCTGTACAAGGACACCATGGAGAAGCTAGGAATCAAGCAAAGACAGCTTCAGAACAGCCGGACTGTGTTCCATGGCATTGTTCCTGGGCTTTCCTGTTCACCAATCGGCAAGATCCTGATGGACGTCCTCTTTGGAGACAAAGATCACTTCCGCCAAGAGTCGGTTTAGTTTGAGGTGGTGGACCTTGAGAGCCCATACCATGCGCTACTCGGCCGACCCGCCTTGGCCAAGTTCATGGCAGTCCCCTTCTACGCCTACCTCAAAATGAAGATGCCTAGTTCCAGGGGAATTCTGACTGTAGCCGGCGACTACCGGAAGTCGTCTGCCTGTGCGGCTGAGAGCAGTCGGCTAGCCGAGTCCCTAGTGATCGCGGCCGAGAAGCGGCTCCTTAAGCGAGTTGTGGCGATGGCCGGCAAGCAGCCAGAGGTATCGCCCAACCCAAAGGAGTCGGAGGCTGAGGGTTTGTTCAAGCCGGCCAAAGAGACAAAGAAGATACCCTTGGATCCGGAGCACCCAGAGAGGTACGCTATCGTAGGCGCAAACCTCGACAGCAAGTAGGAAGGCGAGCTCGTCGATTTCCTCCATGAGAATCGGGACATCTTCGCATGGTCCCCCAAAGACATGCCAGGTGTACCAACGGAATTCGCCGAGCACAAGTTACATGTCCGATCTGATGCAAATCTGGTCAGGCAGCCCATGCGCCGCCTATCAGAAGAGAAGAGAACACTTGTCCTAGAAGAGATAGCCCGACTCCTGGCAGCCGGCTTCATTATGGAAGTATTCTTTCCAGAGTGGCTAGCCAATCCGGTCCTCGTGCTGAAGAAGAACAAGCAGCGGCGAATGTGCATCGACTACACAAGCCTCAACAAAGCCTGCCCCAAGGACCCATTTGCTCTACCAAGAATTGATCAGGTGATAGACTCCACCACTGGATGCGAGCTGTTGAGCTTTTTGGATGCATACTCAGGATATCATCAGATCAAGATGAACCCGGCTGACAGACCGAAGACTGCCTTCATCACGCCGTTTGGAGCCTTCAACTACCTTACCATGACGTTCGGCTTGAGGAATGCCAGCGCCACCTTTCAGCGTTGCATGCAAAAGTGCCTCCTCAAGTAGCTCGGCAGAAACGCCTACGTCTACGTGGATGATGTGGTGGTGAAGATGGAAAAGCGTGGAACACTACTGGAAGACCTCAAGGAGACCTTTGAGAACCGGTGCCGATTCTAGATCAAGCTCAACCCCGAGAAGTGTGTCTTCGGAGTACCAGCCGGCCAGCTCCTTGGCTTCCTGATCTCTGAACGCGGCATAGAATGCAACCCTGCGAAGATCAAGGCCATTGAGAGGATGGAGGTACCCAGCCGACTGCTGGATGTGC
The DNA here is from genome assembly GCF_056163025.1 of Triticum urartu. NCBI lineage: Eukaryota > Viridiplantae > Streptophyta > Magnoliopsida > Poales > Poaceae > Triticum > Triticum urartu. The sequence goes on along the minus strand of NC_141875.1, from coordinate 140,081,665 downwards.
AAAAGTTCACCGGCTGCTTGGCGTCCATCAGCCGATTCGTCAGTCGGCTGGGCGAGAAAGCTCTCCCCTTATACCAACTCATGAAGAAGACCACTTTTTTCGAGTGGAACCACAAGGAGGACGAAGCTTTTCTCCAATTGAAGAAGATGTTGACTACTCCACCCATTCTGGCGGCTCCGACTCCTAAGGAACCTATACTCCTGTACATCGCCGCCACCAGCCGGGTAGTCAGCACGGTCATTCTAGTGGAACGCAAGGAGGAAGGCAAAGCGCTACCTGTCCAGAGACCGGTATATTACCTGAGCGAGGTACTGTCGACCTCCAAGCAGAACTAGCCCCACTACCAGAAGATGTGCTATGGCGTGCACTTTACCGCCAAGAAATTGAAGCCTTACTTTCAAGAGCATCCAATCACTATGGTCTGCATGGCCCCGCTTGCCGAGATCATTGGTAGCCAAGATGCTTCCGGCCGAGTGGCCAAGTGGGCCATAGAGCTGGCTCCCTACACCAACCACTACCAGCCCCGCACCGCCATCAAGTCACAAGCACTGGCCGACTTCCTTGTCGACTGGGCCGAGACCCAGTACCTACCTCCAGCGCCTGACTCCACCCATTGGCGGATGCATTTCGATGGCTCCAAGATGCGCACCGGCTTGGGAGCCGGCGTCGTCCTCACCTCTCCTAAAGGCGACAAGCTCAAATACGCACTGCAAGTCCATTTTGCCGCCTCCAACAACGTCGCCGAGTATGAGGCGCTCATTCACGGTCTCCGGCTTGCCAAAGAACTTGGCATCCGCCGGATCTTGTGTTATGGCTAGTCGGACTTAGTGGTCCAGCAGTTATCTGGCGACTGGGACGCAAAAGATGCAAACATGGCGAGTTACCGTTTCCTCGTGCAGCAACATAGCGGGTATTTCGAAGGGTGCGAGTTCCTCCATGTGCCAAGAAACAACAACGTCCAAGCAGACGCCTTGGCACGAATCGGCTCTACCCGCCAAGCAATAACATCCGGCGTCGCCCTTCAACGCCTCCTTAAGCCGTCTGTCAAGCCTTCACCAGAGTCAGACTCCATCTTCATGCCGGCTCCTCCCGAAGAAATCAGATCCGACTCCAGAGCCCAGGCAGACGGTACGAGGATTTTGGCTGATGGCTCCAAAGTCACCACAGTCAAGGCTGGCCCGGGGACATCAGCGGGGGCCTCGAAGACTCCAGAACTCGGCCCACGAGCCGCGCCAGTTGGCCCGGGGACTTCATTAACCTAGCAAGCGGTTATGGACTCCGGCCCGCCGCCTCCCAGCCCAACCGCCCTCGTCCAAGTCGCAGTTCTGGCAGTAGAAGAAATAGCAGCACCCTCATGGGCCCAGCCCATCCTCAAATTCCTCGTGAGCAAAGAGCTGCCGACTGATGAGACCTCAGCTCGGCAAGTACAACGCTGAGCGGCAGCCTACACCATAGTCAACAGAGAGCTGGTCAGGCGCAGCGTCACTGGTGTCTACCAGCGTTGCGTAGAGGCAGAGCAAGGCCAAGCAATTCTCAAAGACATCCATCAAGGCGAGTGCGGCCACCATGCGACTTCAAGAGCACTCATCGCAAAAGCCTTTCGACACGGTTTCTTCTGGACGACTGCCTTAGAAGAAGCCAAGGAGTTGGTCCAAAAATGCAAAGGGTGCCAGAAGTTCAGCTCCAAGCCACACCAGCCGGCTTCTACACTCAAGACCATCCCCATTCCCTGGCCTTTCACAGTTTGGGGTCTAGACATGGTGGGACGATTCAAGACAGCACGAGGAGGCTTAACTCACTTACTTGTCGCGGTGGACAAGTTCACCAAGTGGATAGAAGCGAAGCCAATCAAGAAGTTGAACGGTACGACTGCCGTGACTTTCATCTCCGATATCACAATTCGGTACGGCATACCACACAGCATCATCACCGACAACGGCACAAATTTTTCCAAAGGCGCCTTGGCCCGTTTTTGTGCAAAACAGGGCATCCGACTGGACCTAGCGTCCGTCGCCCATCCACAGTCAAACGGCCAGGTGGAGTGAGCAAACGGCCTCATCCTGTCCGGCATCAAACCCCGACTGATCGAGCCTCTGGAGCGCTCGGCTGGCTGCTGGCTCGACGAGCTACCAGCCGTCCTCTGGAGTCTGCGCACGACTCCAAACAAGTCAACCGGCTTCACGCCTTTCTTCCTCGTCTACGGTGCCGAAGCCGTCATCCCGACGGACATAGAGTTCGACTCCCCACGAGTCACCATGTACACCAAGGAGGAAGCACAAGAAACACGCCAAGATGGCGTCGATCTGCTGGAAGTGGGCCGGCTATTGGCACTCAACCGGTCCAGCATCTACCAGCAGAGCCTGTGCCGATAACACAACAGGAAGGTCAAGCCAAGATCTTTCCAAGAAGGCGACCTTGTGCTCTGGCTGATCCAGCGAACAGCCGGCCAGCACAAGCTGTCGGCGCCTTGGGAAGGCCCTTTCATCATCAGCAAAGTACTAGGCAACGACTCCTACTACCTGATTGACACTCAGAAGCCCCGAGCATGCAAGAGGGACGACTCTGGCAAGGAGACAGAGCGGCCATGGAATGCAAATCTCCTCCGAAGATTTTACAGTTGATGCAGTATGTACCACGCTACCTTTTGTATTAAAGTACCAAGACTTCGGGCCCCCCAAGACGAGCTCGGGGACTGCCCTCTTTTGTCTGTATGATAAAAATTATGCCTACAAGTATGTTACTCTTTGTTATGCCGCTTGGCACCGGGCTCGACAAGTCGGCCCGGGGACTTGCCGCCTTGCACTGTGAAATGCTTCCTGCAGCCGGACAAGTTGTGTGTAACGCCTAAACCGTCTCCTGTCAGAAGCCGCAGCTCGCAGAGCGACTGTACGGTGGGCAGAAGTAAGGTAGAATGGGCGTTCGCATGAAAAATGGCTAAGGACTCAAAGCATAAAACATAGCTCAAGACGGCTTCCAGCCTTTTTTCGCAAACCAACTCTTGAATAGTCGGATTGCCCCCTTCTATTCAACTTGCTCAAAAACACTTAAAAATGGCTAAGTATTTGCCTTCCCAAAGTAGCCAAGCATTTGATCCAGCGGCAGTCCGCAGAGCGGCTGTCCGATTGGCAAGGCAGGCAACTAAGGGAAAGCGGCAAAGGAAAAAAGCCAAAAGAGCAATGAGCAAGAAAAGATAGAATTCGGATAAATATTTACATAACATAGGCCCTTGGCCAAATCTTCGAGCAGAAGTTCAAAATACACCCTGCGGGTGGAATTGTGCAAATTAACAAGTTCTTCAAAGACTACTAAAGCAGATAAAATAAAGATAAGGCGGCAACTTAGGAAGCAGCAGATGGATTCGGAGGGTCGGAGGAGGTGGCAGCGTCAGGCGTTCGGGCGGCCGGCTGGGTAGTCTCGGCTTGATCGCCTCCGGCGGTAGTCGGCTCGGTCGCACAAGGCTTGTTGCTGGAGGCACGGTCGAGCTGAGGCTGGCCGTCTGCTCCGTCTTCTGGTGCTTCCGCCTCACCTCCATCCTCCGCCTCGCCTTCCTCCTCGACGCTGGAGCCGATCACCTCCGCTGAGTCCTCGCTGTTGTCTGGGTTCATCCCAAACCACTCCGGCGGTACCTCCTCGCCGTCTTCAGACCGCTCGGGGACGAAGATGCTGGTGTCGGTGTACTCAGCGATAACCGTGGCATGCTTGACGAGGGCGTCTTCCACGGCTGCCAGCTCCGGCTGGGCCTCTGACCGGAGGGTGGCCAGCTGGTCTAGATCCAGCCCCGGATACCACGCCTTGACGAATTCCAAGGCCCGACGCGCTCTAGCTCGGGCCGAGGAACCCTTCCAGGCCTCAAGACGACCAGCCGCGACCTCTAGCCAGTCGTTAGTCAGGCTGGGGGTGCGCGGAGCCTGCATGTCCGGCCACAGGGCGGCAATCGCCTGGGCGCCGACACGTTGAAGCCGGTGCAGCATTTGGTGAGTCGGCCGAAGGCGAGCCTCGATGCTCAGGATATGCTCATCAAGGGTTTGGGGGGCGTCGGCGGCGATCTCTGCACCTTCCGCCCTCTGACCTTCACGGTCAGCCTCGATGGATTGGATGGCGGCCTGCGAGTGCCCAGGAAAGAAGTCTGCCAAGACGGAAGAAATGAAGAAGCAAGTCAAAAACCAGGAGTCGGCACGACTTATAATCAGCAGCTCGAAGAAAGAAAGAAAAGAAACTCACCATCAACGATGTCCTCAATCTCATGGAAGCCGGAGGCCAGCATCACCTCCTTGTCAGACCAGGAGGAGCGCTCGCTCGCGAACTCGGCCAGGAGGGCAGTTTCTGTCTCTTCCGCCTCCTTCTACGTCTTCGCAAGCAGCTCCCTATGCTCTGCCAATTGAGTGGCCAGCAGATCGCGCTCTATGGCGAGCTTGCTGCACTACTCCCCCTTGGCGCGCAATGCGGAGTTGGCTTCGCTCAGCTGCTGGTGAAGAGCAGCAATGGCTCCTGAAGAGAAGGAAGAAAGAAGGTGTTAAGTCATCAATAAAGAAGGTCGCCAGGGAGATCCGGCCCGACTGCTCAGCAGTTGGCCCGAATCTCGGGGACTACAGCCCGCGGGTGCACCAGCGCGCCCCCGCAAAGAAGAAAAAGGACTTACTCCGGCTCTCCGACAAGTCGGCGGTCCGCTTCCCCAGCTCTTCAACGTTATGGTTGAAGGAAATAACGCGGAGGTTGTGGTAGTCCTGCGACAAGTGTTTCAGACAAAAGTTAGTACCTGGAGCTCACCAATTGGAGTTCCGGGCCGCCTGCTCAGCAGCCAGCCCAAAACTTGGGGACAACACCCAGTGGGTGCGCTAGCGCGCCCCCACAGAGAGGAACAAGAAAATAAGGACCAAAGAAAATACATACCCGGATGGCTGCCCGCGATGCCAGGTACGCCTTGGTGCAGTTCTGGAGGGCGTCGCCCTCAGCTCGAAGCTTCGCCTAGACGTCCAGAAGCGCATGGTTCAGCGGCCCTGTGCCGCCTCCTCGCACCCAGCCAATGGGCGCGGCGCTCGTCGCTTCGACGTCTGGGATCGCCGAGCTGGCGGTGCCGGCCTCCAGGGGGCGGGTTGCCGAGGTCGCCTTCTCAAGACGGCGGCGCGTTGGCGAGCCGACTTGAAGGAGTAGCCTCGCCACGGCCTCATCTTCAGTCGGCGGCACCGGAGGGTCCGCTGGCTGTTTGCCCTGTGCGCTTCCAGACGGTGGCGGAGGCGGCGGCAGAACGATCACGTCAGGTGTAGAGGAGTCGCCGCCTTCCCTCTCCAAGACGGGGTTCTCGCCGCGCAGAGTTCAGCGGGGGGATGAACACCGCCGATCGGCGGCGTGCGGCCTCCTCAGCCTGCCGTTTCAACGCGACGATGGCTTCGGCCTCCGCCAGTTTCTTCTTCACGGAGGCCTCCGCCTGATCGGCCTCCGCCTTCTCCAGGCGGGCGGCCTCTTCCTCGTTTCGCTTCTCCTGCGCATTCCGCTCCATCGCCTCCCGGAGGTCAGCAGCAGGGTCAATCCGCCGAGTGGTGGCGGATGTCTCCGCTGACCCCATGATGGAGGCGGCGGCAACCCTCTCAAGAGTAAGGGGATCCCTGAAGCAAGGGAAGCAAGTAAAAGACTCAAACAAAGCTGCAGAGAAAGAATAAAGCGTTAAGACGGAATACTCACGCGGAGACCAGTGCTGGTTTCTTCACTTTCTTACGGAAGCGGATGGCCTTCGCAGCCGCCTCATCCCGCCGGGTCGCCGTAGCCGAACCCTTGGGCTTCTTCGACCGACTGCCGAACAAGGTCAGCACGGCCCTACGCTTCTCCCGCCGCCTGGAGCACCCGGCGCGGCAGAATAGCCCGCGCCAGGCTAGCTGGCTCCTGGCCAATGGCGGGGGGTGACTTCTCCCTCGGCCTTGTCGTCAGGCCAGTCACCGAAAGTGGCCGAAGGCCTGGAGCCGCCTGCTGCTCCTCCTCCCTCGGCGTCGTCTTCCAGGGCCACCGCTCCCTGATCAGGGTCGTCCACGTCGCTCTCTGCCCGGTCAGCAAGGAACTCGCGGGCTGGCCCCATGGTGCCGGCTGGTGGATGGAGGAGGGGATTCTGACCAAAGCCGACTGGTCAGACCGCATAAAAAAACTCGGCAAAAAGAAGACAATCCAAAGAAAGAAAGAAAAGGCAACTCACTACAGGCGGCGGTTTGGCGCGGGAGTACGGCTCCTTGCCGAACCGCCAATCCTCCAGGAGCTTGCTGTCCGAGAGGTAATTCACCATGTAGGCCACCTCCTCGTGAGGCATGTCCTTGGTGCACATCCGACTCGGATCATGGCGCCCGCTCATTTGGCATATCATGTGGGGGCGACCTTGGAGCGGGAGAACTCGGCGCGCCATGAAGGCGGCCAGCAGGTCTGAACCAGTCAAGCCCTCCGACTGCGTCAGCACTCGGAGTCGCGTGACGGTGCCGGCTCCCACAGGCGTTAGCGACTTGGCTCGGTACGACTAGTTGGGCAGCCTCCCAGCCAGCATGTTGACCCAGTCAACCCTCGCGGAGACGCTCCTGACGTAGAAGTACGATCACTGCCACATCTTCACCGACTTTATCAGCGAGATGGTGGGGAAGGGGTTGTCGGCCCCCAACCTTCGCACGGTGATGAAAGCGCCGCATTGAGCCGGCATGCCTGCAGCCTGGGTGCCGAGCTTGGAGAAGAAGAACTCCCCCCAGAGCTCGAGGGCGGGGAGGACTCTGAGGAAGCCTTCGCACAAGGCCACAAAGGCGGATAACAGCTCCACCGTGTTGGGCGTGAGGTGGTGCAGCTGGAGGCCGTAGAACTCCAGAAACGAGCGGAAGAAACTGCTCGCCGGCAGCCCCAACCCGCGCAAGGAGTGCGAGCAGAAGATGACCCGCTCGCCCTCCTGCGGCGCGGGGGAAATCTCCCCCCTCGGCGCAAGACGCACCCGCACGTAGTCTTCGCCGGGGAGCCGACGAGTCTTGCGGAGGAACTCAATATGGTCGTCGTGAACTTCTAAGCCGTCCCAGGTGCCGGAGCGCACCGGGGGAGGCGCGACGACAGAAGAAGAACTTGTCACGAGCTGATCGCCGTGGCATTCGTCGAAGCTAGGGCACGCGGCGGAGCAAAGAAGAAGGAGGAGGAGAAGAGCAAGGAGTAGTGATAAGGAGGGGCGCGCATGCTCTACCGCGCCCCCCTCTTTCCCCTACTTATAGCCTCATGGGCTGCGAAGCCGAGGGGGCGGTCATGGGATTTACTGCACCCACGACCCCCACGTTTCCACGACAAAGTTACTGCGCGCAGTAACTCCCCGGGAATCCCAACCGTCCGCCGGGGCCACAGCGGATCCGCTCGGGCGCCGAGGCGCGGTAGTGGCGGGCCCCACCTACGGGCCTGTCCTGTCGCACGCGTCGGCTGGCAGACTGGCCCGGCCACGTGTTATCACGTGACAGGCCAAGAGCGGTCGGCAGACTGGAGGCTTAGCCAACACGCTACTTCGACCCGCCGCGACGTTCGAAATATTATTCGAGTCAGAGTTGGGCGAGTCCGACTCCTTCTGGCAGGCCCGGCAGAAGTCAACCAAGAGCCATGTGTCAAGTACCCGGAAAGAGAAACTATTGAGGCTTCTCGGCCGATCACCCGCGGCGCCACACCAGCTTCGGGGACTACTGTCAGAGTATTGGGCCACGGGTAGGCCAACCCGAGGCCCGGAACCTTTCAAGACATCGGGGCAGGCTGCGCCCCTCAATACCCCAGAACGAAGAGCCGCCTTCTAAGAAGTCGGCGGCAAGACGGCCGACTGCCCACACACGGCCGAGTCCCAGGGATGACTTCAGGATAAGCCGACTCCTGACTGGTGACTTCCAGAGAAGCCGGCTTTGGGGAGTCGGCCCGCGACTACAACGAGCCCATATCCTCATCGGGAGGGGCAGGACCGGGGAGTGGCTACAGTAAAGCCCGCTCCCGCCCCTTACTAAGGGAAGGCATGGCCACAGCACGCCATACCAGGGGAGATCTCTGTGTGGCGTGGCACCGTTGCCGTGCTGGCCCTGACATCAGCGCCGAAGGACCGAATCCAGCGCCCACGACGCCTTGTCTGTACGACCGTGGGAGGGTGGGTACCACCAGTCAGTGGGACCCCAGGAGGCGGTGAGTGCGCCACCAGTCGGCCCCCAGAGTCCGCCAGACCCTCCCCCGCGCCCCACGCGCCATTAAGCAGATGTGATGGAGAGTGGCAACAGTGATCGCCTGCCAGGCGGTGGGGCTGTTGCCACGACCCCATGACCAAGCCCGCGTCATCAGAAGCACGGCTACAGTAATCAGCACTCGGCAAGACCCGCCCGCGGCGGACACGGCCTGTCGGCTCCGTACCTGGCCAGTCGGCGAGGCCCACTAGTCGGCGGGCCCCAGCAGTCGGCGGAGAAGACGAAGGCCAGAGGCACTGACGGCTGGGTCCGCGTCCAGTCGGATTACCATTGTACCCCTGGGGGGTAGGCCTATGTAAACCCCCAGGGCAACCATGCAAAGGGTTGGAATCCATTAGCTCTAGACCAGATCATATAGGAGGGAGAGAGCTAGCCTTGCCCTCTCCTACCTCCAGGAAACAGCTCAAGGAGCAATCGTGTAAGCACTTTGCCATAGTGATCATGCGGAAACCCCGCAGAGCAGCAGTAGGGGTATTATCTCCCCGGAGAGCCCTGAAGCTGGGTAAGATTCGCCGGCGTGCATGTCTGCGCCTCATCCCGTTTCCAAGCACCGGCGACGTTCTACTCGCCCCCAACATGATAAGCCATCCTTTGGCATATGTCGCACCCAACCCCCGACAGCAAGTAAGGACTCAGACAAAGCCACAAAGAAAGAATAAAGCGTTGAGAATACTCACGTGGAGACCAATGGCGGCTTCTTCACTTCCTTACGGAAGCGGATGGCCTTCGCGGCTGCCTCGTCCCGCCGGGTCGCCGCAGCCGAACCCTTGGGCTTCTTCGGCCGACTGCCGAACAAGGTCGGCACGACCCTACGCTTCTTCCCGCCGCCTGTAGCACCCGGCGCGACAGAAGAGCCCACGCCAGGCTGGCTGGCTCCTAGCCGATAGCGGGGGGCGACTTCTCCCTCGGCCTCGTCGTTAGGACAGTCGGCAAAAGTGGCCGAAGGCCTGGAGCCGCCTGCTGCTCCTCCTCTTCCCTCCGTGTCGTCTTCCAAAGCCGTCGCTCCCAGATCGGGGTCGTCGACGTCGCTCTCCGCTCGGTCAGCAAGGAACTCGAGGGCCGGCCCCGTGGTGCTGGCTGGTGGATGGAGGAGGGGATTCTGACCAAAGCCGACTGGTCAGGCCGCACAAAACAAACTCGGCAACCAAGAAGACAATCCAAAGACAAAGAAAAGGAAACTCACTATGGGTGGGGGGTTGGCGCGGGAGTACGGCTCCTTGCCGAACCACCAATCCTCCAGGAGCTTGATGTCTGAGAGGTAGTTCACCATGTAGGCCACCTCCTCGCGAGGCATGTCCTTGGTGCACATCTGACTCGGGTCACGGTGCTCGCTCATTTGGCATATCATGTGGGGGCGACCTTGGAGCGGGAGAACTCGGCGCGCCACGAAGGCGGCCAGCAGGTCTGGACTAGTCAAGCCCTCCGACCGCGTCAGCACTCGGAGTCGAGTGACGGCGCTGGCTCCCGTAGGCATCAACGACTTTGCCCAGTACGACCAGTTGGGCAGTCTCCCAGCCGGCGGGCCGGCTTCGAAAGCCGGCAGGTTGACCTAGTTGCCCCTCGTGGAGACGCTCCTGACGTAGAAGTACGAGCGCTGCCACATCTTCACCGACTTTATCAGCGAAATGGTGGGGAAGAGGTTGTCGACCCCCAATCTTCGCACGGCGATGAAAGCGCCGCATTGAGCCCACACGCCTGTAGCCTGGGTACCGAGCTTGGAGAAGAAGAACCCCCCCAGAGCTCGAGGGTGGGGAGGACTCCGAGGAAGCCTTCGCATAAGGCCACGAAGGCGGACAGCAGCACCACCGTGTTGGGCGTGAGGTGGTGCGGCTGGAGGCTGTAGAATTCCAGAAAGGAGCGGAAGAAGCTGCTCGCGGGCAGCCCCAGCCTGCGCAGGCAGTGCGAGCGGAAGATGACCCGCTCGCCCTCCTGCGGCGCGGGGGAAATCTCCCCCCTCGGCGCAAGACGCACCGGCACGTGATCTTCTCCGGGGAGCCGACGAGTCTTGCAGAGGAACTCAATATGGTCGTCGTGAACTTCTGAGCCGGCCCAGGTGCCGAAGCGCACCGGGGGAGGCGCGGCGGCAGAAGAAGAGCTCATCGCGAGCTGATCGCCATGGCGTTCGTCGAAGCTTGGGCGCGCGGCGGAGCAAAGAAGAAGAAGAAGGAGAAGAGCAAGGCGTAGTGGGAAGGAGGGGCGCGTGTGCTCTCCCGCACCCCCTCCTCCCCCTACTTCTAGCCTCATGGGCTGCGAAGCCGAGGGGGCGGACGTGGGATTTACTGCGCCCATGGCCCCACGACCTCCACGATTCCACGACAAAGTTACTGTGCGCAGTAACTCCACGGGAATGCCAACCGTCTGTCTGGGCCACAGTGGATCCGCTCGGGCGCCGAGGCACGGTAGTGGCGGGCCCCGCCTACGGGCCTGTCCCGTCACGCACGTAGGCTGGCAGACTGGCCCGGGCGCGCGTTGCCACATGACAGGTCCGGAACCGGCGGCAGCCTGGAAGCTTAGCCCGCACGCCATTTGGATCCCACCATGACGTTCGAAATACTGTACAAGTCAGAGTTGGGCGGGTCCGACTCCTTCTAGTCGGCCCGGCGGGAGTCAAGAAAGAACCATGTGTCGAGCACCCGGAAAGAGAAACTGCCGAGGCTTCCCGGCCGATCGTCCGCGGCGCCTCACCTGCTTCGGGGACTACTGTCGGAGTAATGGGCCACGGGTAGGCTAACCCGAGCCCCAGAACCTTTCAAGACATCAGGGCAGGCTGCGCCCCTCAAGACCCCAGGACGAACAGCCGCCTTCCGAGAAGTCGGCGGCAAGGCGACCGACTGCCCACTCATGACCGAGTCTCAGGGACGACTTCAGGATGAGCCGACTCCTGACTGGCGACTTCCAAAGGAGCCAGCCTTGGGGAGTCGGCCCACGACTCCAGCGAAACCCCAAGTCGTCATCAAGAGGGACAGGACAGGGGAGTGGCTACAGTAAAGCCCGCTCCCGCCCCTTACTAAGGGCAGGCATGGCCACAGCATGCCGTACTCGGGGAGATCTCCGTGCGGCGTGGCACTGTTGCCGTGCCGGCCCTGACATCAGCACTGAAGGACCGAATCCTGCGCCCACGATGGCTTGTCTGTACGGCCCTGGGGCGGCGGGTCCCACCAGCAAGTGGGACCCCAGGAGACGGCAAGTGCGCCACCAGTCGGCCCCCAGAGTCGGCTAGACCCTTCCCCTGGGGCCCACGCGCCATTAATCAGATGTGACGGGGAGTGGAAATAGTGATTGCCCGCCAGGCGGTGGGGCTGTTGCCACGACTCCATGATCAAGCCCACGTCATCAGAAGCACGGCTACAGTGATCAACAGCCGGCAAGACCCGCCCGCGGCGGACGCGGCCTGTCGGCTCCAGACCTGGTCAGTTGGCGGGGCCCAGCAGTCGGCGGGCCCCAGCAGTCGGCGGAGAAGACGGAGGCGAGAGGCACTGACGGTTGGGCCGGCGTCCAGCTAGATTATCATTGTACCACTGGGGGGTAGGCCTATATAAACCCCCCAGGCCACCCATGCAAAGGGTTGGCATCGATTAGCTTTAGACCAGATCATATAGGAGGGAGAGAGCTAGCCTTGTCCTCTCCTACCTCCAGGAAATGGCTCTAGGAGCAATTGTGTAAACACTTTGCCATAGTGATCATGCGGAGACCCCGTAGAGCAGCACTAGGGGTATTATCTCCCCGGAGAGCCCTAAATCTGGGTAAGATTCACCGGCGTGCATGTCAACGCCTCATCCCATTTCCAGGCATCGGCGACATTCTACTCGCCCCCATCATGATAAGCCATCCTTTGGCATATGTCGCACTCAACCCCCGACATTGGTGATGATGATGGCGATGATTTCCCCCTCCGGGAGGGAAGTTTCCCCGGCAGAACAACTCTACAGGAGCTCTAGATTCGATCCGCCGAGGTTCCGCCTCGTGGCGGTGGAGTTTCATCCCGAAAGGTTGCTTCTTATTTTTTTTCTCGACGAAAGACTTCATATAGGAGAAGATGGTCATCGGAGACCCACCAGGGGGCCCGCGAGGTAGGGGGCGCGCCCCCACCCTTGTGAGCAGGGTGTGGGCCCCCTAGTCTGCATCTTTGGCGAGGATTTTTCATTATTTATTATAAGGTGTTCCGTGGAGTTTCAGGACTTTTGGAGTTGTACAAAATAGGTCTCTAATATTTGCTCCTTTTCCAGCCCAGAATTCCAACTGCCGGCATTCTTCCCCCTTATGTAAACCTTGTAAATTAAGAGAGAATACCCATAAGTATTGTGAAATAATGTGAAATAACAGCCCATAATGCAATAAATATCGATATAAAAGCATGATGCAAAATGGACGTATCAATGTGTTACAGAACGTGTAAAGAGACTTGCCAGTAACGAGATTGAACTAGGTATTGAGATACCGACGATCGAATCTCGGGCAAGTAACATACCGATGACAAAAGGAACAACGTATGTTGTTATGCGGTTTGACCGATAAAGATCTTCGTAGAATATGTAGGAGCCAATATGAGCATCCAGGTTCCGCTATTGGTTACTGACCGGAGACATGTCTCGGTCATGTCTACATAGTTCTCGAACCCGTAGGGTCCGCACGCTTAAAGTTCGATGACGGTTATATTATGAGTTTATGGTTTTTGATGTACCGAAGGTAGTTCAGAGTCCCGGATATGATCAAGGACATGATGAGGAGTCTCGAAATGTTCGATGCGTAAATATCGATATATTGGACGACTATATTTGGATACCGGAATAGTTCCAGGTGAGATCGAGATAATACCAAAGCATCGGGAGGTTATCGGAACCCCCGGGAGGTATATGGGCCTTAATGGGCTTTAGTGGAAAGGAGGGGAAAGGAGCAAGGGAGGGGGAGCCCACCCCCCAATCCCAATCCGAATTGGGAGGGGGCCGCCCCCCTTACCTTCCTTCCTCCTTCATCTTCCTTCCCTCTCTCTCTCCAAATAGGAAAAGGAGGAGTCCTACTCCGGTGGGAGTAGGACTCCTCCCCTTGGGCGCGCCTCCTCCCCTTGGCCGGCCCTCTCCTTCCCTCCTTTATATACGAAGGAGAGGGGCACTGTCGGTGTCAAAGCCGGCGGAACTCGGGTAGGGGGTCCTGAACTATGCGTCTAAGGCGGATGGTAACAGGAGGCAGGGGACACGATGTTTTACCCAGGTTTGGGCCCTCTTGATGGAGGTAAAACCCTACGTCCTGCTTGATTTATTCTTGATGATATGGGTATTACAAGAGTTGATCTACCACGAGATCGGAGAGGCTAAACCCTAGAAGCTAGCCTATGGTATGATTGTATGTTGTCCTACAGACTAAAACCATCCGGTTTATATAGACACCGGAGGGGGTTAGGGTTACACAAGGTCGGTTACAAAGGAGGAGATATCCATATCAGTACTGCCTAGCTTGCCTTCCACGCCAAGTAGAGTCTCATCCGAACACGAGACGAAGTCTTCAATCTTGTATCTTCATAGTCCAACAGTCCAGCCAAGGAATGTAGTCCGGCTGTCCGGAGACCCCCTAATCCAGGACTCACTCAGTAGGCCCTAAACCAGGGTTCAATGACGATGAGTCCGGCGCGCAGTGTTGTCTTCGGCATTGCAAGGCGGGTTCCTCCTCCGGATTCACCGCAGAAGAGTTCGAATAAAAGGATAGTGTTCGACCCTGCAAAATAAGTTCCACATACCATCGTAGAGAGAATAATATTTCCACAAATCTAATCTACTGACACGTTTTGGCAACATGACATTATGCCATGGCTCCGTGATTATTTGAACTGTTTCCTTTAACTAGCCCTGCAGATAACGCGAGGCAGTTTCTTGACACGTCTTGTCAAAGCAGAGATCATGTCCCCCTTATTACGGGATTCTCATCAATACGGTCGTGGGTAACCCAACCACTCCTAGGACTCTTAGATTTTAGGCAAGTCCCAAACGGCCACGAGGAGGACGCTTGATATTCACCCTCTTTATAAAGGGTCAGGGCTTTACTTTTTTCCTCCCGTGCTCAATCGAATCCTTCCCCAGCCTCGAGTTCTAACACTCAAAGCCTAGGTCAGGTGCTTCGGATCTTCAATCATGTCCGGATCCAGCCTCGAGGGCCAGTGGATGCCCTCCTCCGTCACGGAAGAGGATATCAAGAAGTTGAGGGAGGCAAGATACCTGACCGCTGAAGTCTCACTTCGGCTGCCCGCCCGAGGGCAGGTCGTCCCTACTCCTGAACCCAATGAAGATGTCGTGTTCATCTCCCACTTCCTCCGAGGACTAGGCCTCACTCTGGATCCCTTCATTAGGGGTTTGATGTTCTATTACGGGCTTGATTTCCACGACCTAGCCCCGGATTCCTTTCTCCACATCTCGGCATTTATTGTCGTATTTGAGGCCTTCCTCCGCATTACCCCTCACTTCGGCCTTTGGCTCAAGACCTTTGATGTGAAGCCGAAGACGGTCGAGGGGCAGTATGCAGCCTGCGGGGGTGCATTAATAAGCAAGATTGCCGGAGCTCCGTGGCCAAAAGGTTCCTTTCCAGAGGTGTCCGGATTATGGAAACGGGAGTGGTTCTACATCACCGCTCCCAGAAGTGCCAAGTGGGTAGCTTCCCCCACCTTTTGCTCGGGCTCTCCACCACAACTGATGTCATGGATCAGCAGGGGGCTGACCTGGGGTCCAGCCAAGGATGTGCCCATACTGCAGAGCCCCATCCAGGATCTCTTCGAAGGAGATTTTAGTTTAGTTATGGTAGTGCAAGTCATGTTGGTTCGTCAAGTCCAGCCTTGCAAACGTCGGCCCCTCCGCTTGTGGGAATTCAACCCAGAAGGACCGCGCGCCTGACGCACGAGGAGATGTACAAATCGTTCTTCGGACCCCAAATAGAGTGTCTGGACACCTCCGAGGACGTGGGCCTAAGAAGCAACCGCACCGCGGCCCAAGTAAGTAATCCTCTAGCCGAACACACTGTCTTTCATTTATCATGACATCATTCTGAAGAATCGCTTTTTGACCAGGACTGGATAACAAAGGCGAAGATGATCCGGTGTTCGGCCCCCCTTCCCGAAGGCTTGGACAATCCGGTGCTGGAAAATATGCTCGAGCCAGCACCTTGCCTAGTGCCCTCAAAGGAAGATGAAGGGGCAATAAAGAGGGAAAAAGCGGGCCCCCACCGCTACCTATTCCAACCGAGGGAACGAGCGCCTCCGTGAGGGAGGATAACCAAGGGAAGGAATCTGACATTCCCTTGCCCCGGGGGAGGAAGAGGACTAACTCTGATGACCCGGAAACCAAGGTTTCCAAACGGGAGAAGAAAACTCCACCAGAGGGTCCTGCCTCAGAGGGTGCTCTTACCGCACAAAGTCCGTGCGGGGATCAGCCCTCTAATGAGCTGTAAGTAATCAAAAAGTACTTAATAGTGAATATATACTACCTTACTTCTGACGAAGATAACCGAAGCATCTATGTTGCAGTTCGGATCTGAGCCCTTCTCAGCGGAGCTCGTCTTCGGGGGATCTTCTTCCAGAGATGATGGAGAGCGAAATGCCTCCCCCGGACTCCCTGGCTCAAGAAGTGGGCGACCTTGAAGTGTCGTCACGGAGAGTTTCTCCAGATCCGGCAAGGCCAGAAGGTAATCCCATGGTCACCCGAATCCCTCAGTATACGACTCTTGAAGAGAGCAATCAAAAGAGTCCGGCACCACTTGGTATGCGGTCGGACGTACTGAAGGGTCTGCTAGAGCGAGCGACTATCTCAGAAGAGTACCGTACATTAATGTATACGGTGATTGAAAGGATTTCGTTCGCCGAAAACGGGTTGTATGAAGCCTTTATAAGTCTACTGACGGGCTTTGAGGTACGTGGAATGATATGCATTTGTGGTAGTACCGCACATTTTTAGGTGCGCCCTGTGTAGATAGTAGCCCCTGACACTCTGGTTGTCGTCGAGAACGGCGGCGAACAGAGGATCATAGTACCAGGTAATAACCATACTCCCGTTATGTGCAGGTGTCTGAAGCTCCGGTGGCTAGCCGTACTGATGGGGTTGCCGAACTGAAACGCCGACTGGATGCAGCGGATGCCGACATCGAGCTTGTTAACAAGCGGCTTGACGAGGCACAGGGTAGGTGCTGTTTATAGTGAATGTCACATAGTAAGAGCAGTGTGATGCCAGTATCTTTAATATGTTGTGACTGCAGATGGAGCTGCCACCGTGGAGGCCCTGTGGGCGGAGCTTGCCCGAGCCAAGGAGCAAGCAAGGAGTAGTAATGCGGCTGCTTTGAAGGCGGCCGAAGAGTTGAGAGCCGAGAAGGCCGCGCATAGCAAGAGCGAAGAGAAAATGGCCAAAATGGCTATGAAGTTAAAAGACACTGCCGACCGCTGCTAGTTTCTTGAAGAAGAAAACCGGGCGAAGGCTACGGACCTTGAAAAGGCCATGCTACCTCTTGAGCTTGCGTTGGTTTTCCCTGAAGAGGAAGGGATGATGTAGCAAAGTAGCGTAAGTATTTCCCTCAGTTTTTGAGAACCAAGGTATCAACCCAGTAGGAGGCCACGCTCACGTCCCTCGTACCTGCACAAAACGATAGCTACTCGCAACCAACGCGATTAGGGTTTGTCAATCCCTTCACGGTCACTTACGAGAGTGAGATCTGATAGATATAATATTTTTGGTATTTTTGGTATAGAGATGCAAAGTAAAAAGTAAAGGCAAAGTAAAAAAGCAAAGCAAGATTAAAGTGATGGAGATTGATATGATGAGAATAGACCCGGGGGCCATAGGTTTCACTAGTGGCTTCTCTCAAGAGCATAAGTATTCTACGGTGGGTGAACAAATTACTGTTGAGCAATTGACAGAATTGAGCATAGTTATGAGAATATCTAGGCATGATCATGTATATAGGCATCACGTCCGTGACAAGTAGACCGAAACGATTCTGCATCTACTACTATTACTCCACTCATCGACCGCTATCCAGCATGCATCTAGAGTATTAAGTTAAAAACAGAGTAACGCCTTAAGCAAGATGACATGATGTAGAGAGATAAATTCATGCAATATGAAATAAACCCCATCTTGTTATCCTCGATGGCAACGATGCAATACGTGCCTTGCTGCCCTTCTGTCACTGGGAAAGGACACCGCAAGATCGAACCCAAAGCTAAGCACTTCTCCCATGGCAAGAACTACCAATCTAGTTGGCCAAACCAAACGGATAATTCGAAGAGACTTGCAAAGATAACCAATCATACATAAAAGAATTCAGAGAAGATTCAAATATTATTCATAGGTCTCCACAAGAGAGGGGGAGAGCTTTGTATTGAGATCCAAAAAGAGAGAAGAAGCCATCTAGCTACTAACGATGGACCCGAAGGTCTGAGGTAAACTACTCACACTTCATCGGAGAGGCTATGGTGATGTAGAAGCCCTCCGTGATGACGACCCTCTCCGGCGGAGCTCCGGAACAGGCCCCAAGATGGGATCTCGTGGATACAGAAAGTTGCGGCGGTGGAATTAGGTTTTTGGCTCTTGTTCTGATCATTTGGGGGTACATAGGTATATATAGGAGGAAGGAGTACGTTGGTGGAGCTCCGAGGGGCCCACGAGGCAGGGGGCCTGCCCTAGGGGGGCGCGCCCCCCACCCTTGTGACCGCCTCTCTGATGCCTTGGCGTAGGGTACAAGTCTCCTGGATCACGTTCGGTGAGAAAATCACGTTCCCGAAGGTTTCATTCCGTTTAGACTCCATTTGATATTCCGTGCGCCCCCACCCTCGTGACCGCCTCTCTGATGCCTTGGCGTAGGGTCCAAGTCTCTTGCATCACGTTCGGTGAGAAAATCACGTTCCCGAAGGATTCATTCCGTTTGGACTCCGTTTGATATTCCGTTTCTTTGAAACACTGAAATAGGCAAAAAAAACAACAATTCAGGGCTGGGCCTCCGGTTAATAGGTTAGTCCCAAAAATAATATAAAAGTGGAAAATAAAGCCCAATATAGTCCAAAACAGTAGATAATATAGCATGGAGCAATCAAAAATTATAGATACGTTGGAGACGTATCAGGCATCCCCAAGCTTAATTCCTGCTCGTCCTCGAGTAGGTAAATGATAAAAAGAGAATTTTTGATGCGGAGTGCTACTTGGCATAATTTCAATGTAAATCTTCTTAATTGTGATATGAATATTCAGATTCTAAAGATTGAAGACAAAAGTTTATATTGACATAAAAATAATAATACTTCAAGCATACTAACAAAGCAATTATGTCTTCTCAAAATATCATGGCCAAAGAAAGTTATCCCTACAAAATCATATAGTCTGGCTATGCTCTATCTTCACCACACAAAGTATTTAAATCATGCACAACCCCGATGACAAGCCAAGCAATTGTTTCATACTCTAACTTTTCAAAACTTCTTCAATTTTCACGCAATACATGAGCATGAGCCATGGATATAGCACTATAGGTGGAATAGAATGGTGGTTGTGGAGAAGACAAAAAGGAGAAGATAGTCTCACATCAACTAGGTGTATCAACGGGCTATGGAGATTCCCATCAATAGATATCAATCTGAGTGAGTAGGGATTGCCATGCAACAGATGCACTAGAGCTATAAGTATATGAAAGCTCAAAAAGAAACTAAGTGGGTGTGCATCCAACTTGCTTGCTCATGAAGACCCAGGGCAATTTGAGGAAGCCTGTCATTGGAATATACAAGCCAAGTTCTATAATGAAAGATTCCCACTAGTATATGAAAGTGATAACATGAGAGACTCTCTACTATGAAGATCATGGTGCTACTTTTAAGCACAAGTGTGGTAAGAGGATAGTAACATTCTCCCTTCTCTCTTTTTCTCTCATTTTTTTATTTGGGCCTTTTCTCTTTTTTATGGCCTCTTTTCATTTGGGCTTCTTTGGCCTCTTTTTTTCGTCCGGAGTCTCACCCCGACTTGTGGGGGAATCATAGTCTCCATCATTCTTTCCTCACTTTGGACAATGCTCTAATAATGATGATCATCACACTTTTATTTTTCTTACAACTCAACAATTACAACTCGATACTTAGAACAAAATATGACTCTATATGAATGCCTCCGGTGGTGTACCGGGATATGCAATATGACAATGATGAATGTGTCATGATAAACGGAACTGTGGAAAGTTGCATGGCAATATATCTCGGAATGGCTATGGAAATGCCATAATAGGTAGGTATGGTGGCTGTTTTGAGGAAGGTATGTGGTAGGTGTATGATAGCGGCGAAAACTGCGTGGTATTAGAGAGGCTAGCAAAGGTGGAAGGGTGAGAGTGTGTATAATCCATGGACTCAACATTAGTCATAAAGAACTCATATACTTATTGCAAAAATCTAGAAGTTATCAAAGCAAGGTATTACGCGCATGCTCCTAGGGGATAGATTGGTAGGAAAAGACCATCTCTCGTCCCCGACCGCCACTCATAAGGAAGACAATCAATAAATAAATCATGCTCCGACTTCATCACATAACGGTTCACCATACGTGCATGCTACGGGAATCACAAACTTTAACACAAGTATTCTTTAAATTCACAACTACTCAACTAGCATGACTCTAATATTATCACCTCCATATCTCAAAACAATTATCATGCTTCAATATTTTCTTAGTATTCAACAAACTCAAAATAAAGTTTCACAAGTCTTGAATACCAAGCATATTATTATTAAGAAAATTACCATGCTATTAAGAGACTCTCAAAATAATTTAAGTGAAGCATGAGAGATCAATAGTTTCTTTAAAAAAATCCACCATCATGCTCTAAAAGATCTAAGTGAAGCACACAGAGCAAAATTATAACGCTCAAAAGATATAAGTGAAGCACATAGAGCAAAACTACATAGCTTAAAAGATATAAGTGAAGCACATAGAGCAAAACTACATAGCTCAAAAGATATAAGTGAAGCACATAGAGTGTTCTATCAAATTTTAAGTCATGTATGGCTCTCTCAAAAGGTGTGTACAGCAAGGATGATTGTGGCATACTAAGGCACAAAGACATAAATAATACAAGATGCTCCAAGCAAAACACATATCATGTTGATGAATAAAAATATAGCTCCAAGTAAATTACCGATGGAAGTGGACGAAAGAGGGGATGCCTTCCGGGGCATCCCCAAGCTTTGACTTTTTGGTGTCCTTGGATTATCTTGGGGGTGCAATGGGCATCCCCAAGCTTAGGCTCTTGCCACACCTTGTTCCATAATCCATCAAAAGAATTCACCCAAAACTTGAAAACTTCACAACACAAAACTTAAAGTAGAAAACTCGTGAGCTCCGTTAGCGAAAGAAAACAAAAGACCACTTCAAGGTACTGTAATGAACTCATTATTTATTTATATTGGTGTTAAACCTACTGTATTTCAACTTCTCTATGGATTATAAACTATTTTACTAGCCATAGATTTATCAAAATAAGCAAACAACACATGAAAAACAGAATCTGTCAAAAACAGAACAGTCTGTAGTAATCTGTAGCTAGCGCAAGATCTGGAACCCCAAAAATTCTAAAATAAATTGCTGGAAGTGAGTAATTTATATATTAATCATCTGCAAAAATAATTAACTAAATATCACTCTCAAATAAAAATTACAGCAGTTCTCGTGAGCGCTAAAATTTCTGTTTTTTACAGCAAGTTCAACAAGACTTTCCCCAAGTCTTCCCAACGGTTCTACTTGACACAAACACTAATTAAACACAAAACAAACAACCAAAAAAGAGGCTAAATAATTTATTTATTACTAAACAGGAGAAAAAAGCAAGGAATAAAAGAAAAATTGGGTTTCCTCCCAACAAGCTCTATCGTTTAACGCCCCTAGCTAGGCATAAAAGCGAGGATAGATCTAGGTATTGCCATCTTTGGTAGGCAATCCATAAGTGGCTCTAATGATAGTTTCATATGGCAATTTTATTTTCTTTCTTGGAATTTGTTCGATGCCATTTTTTAATGGAAATTGAAATCTAATATTCCCTTCCTTCATATCAATAATCGCACCAACCGTTCTAAGGAAAGGTCTACCAAGAATAATAGGGCAAGAAGGATTGCAATCTATATCAAGAACAATTAAATCTACGGGCACATAATTCCTATTTGCAACAATAATAACATAATTAATCCTTCCCATAGGTTTCTAAATAGTAGAATCCGCAAGATGCAAGTTTAGAGAGCAATCATCGAAATTACGGAAATCTAGGAAATCACACAAAGTCTTGGGAATAGTAGAAACACTAGCACCCAAATCACACAAAGCATAAAACTCATGATATTTAATTTTAATTTTAATAGTTGGTTCCCACTCATCATAGAGTTTTCTAGGGATAGAAACTTTCAACTCAAGTTTTTCTTCATAAGATTGCATCAAGGCATCAACAATATGTTCGGTGAAGGCTTTCTTTTGACTATAAGCATGTGGAGAATTTAGCACGGATTGCAACAAGGAAATACAATCAATTAAAGAGCAACTTTTATAATTAAATTCCTTGAAATCCAATATAGTGGGTTTAGCAACATCTAGATTTTTATTTCTTTCAATCCCACTTTCATCAATTTCATCATAAAGATCTAAATACTCCAAATTTTTAGAACGCCTTCTAGGTAAAGGAAGATCATATTCAGTTTCATCAAGATTAATATTGCAAAGAAAAGATTTAATAGGGTACACATCAATAACTTTTAGATCTTCATCTTGATTTTCATAGGAATTGGAAGAAGACGCTCTAATAAAGGCATCTTTGGAAGCACGCATCCTAGCGGTTCTTTCCTTGCACTCATCAATGGAAATTCTCATGGATTTGAGAGACTCATTGATATCATGCTTAGGAGGAATAGATCTAAGCTTTAAAGAATCAATCTCAAGAGAAATTCTATCAATGTTTCTAGCCAAATCATCAACTTTAAGCAATTTCTCTTCAAAGAAAGCATTAAAATTCTTTTGTGAATTCATAAACTCTTTAACACTATTCTCAAATTCAGAGGGCATCTTGTTATAATTTCCATAAGAGTTGTTGTAGGAATTCCCATAATTATTAGAAGGATTACTAGGATATTGCCTAGGATTAAAATTCCCTCTATAAGCGTTGTTACCAAAATTATTCCTACCAACAAAATTCACATCCATAGATTCATTGTTATTCTAAATCAAAGTAGACAAAGGCATATCATTAGGATCAGAAGAAACACTCTTAGTAGCAAATAATTTCATAAGTTCATCCATCCTTCCACTCAAAACATTGATTTCTTCTATCGCATGCACTTTTTTATTAGAAGATCTTTCAGTATGCCATTGAGAATAATTAACCATAATATTATCTAGGAGTTTAGTAGCATCTCCTAAAGTCATTTCCATAAAAGTGCCTCCCGCGGCCGAATCTAAAAGATTTCTAGAAGAAAAATTCAATCCGGCATAAAAATTTTGTATAATCATCCACAAATTCAAACCATGAGTAGGGCGATTACGTATCATTAATTTCATTCACTCCCAAGCTTGTGCAACATGTTCATGATCAAGTTGCTTAAAGTTCATAATATCGTTTCTAAGAGAGATGATCTTAGCGGGAGGGAAATACTTAGAGATAAAAGCATCTTTGCACTTGTTCCAAGAATCAATACTATTTTTAGGCAAAGACGAAAACCAAGCTTTAACACGATCTCTAAGCAAAAAAGGAAATAACTTCAATTTAACGACATCATTATCAACATCTTTTTTATTTTGCATATCACATAAATCAACGAAGCTATTCAGATGAGTAGCTGCATCTTCACTAGGAAGGCCGGCGAATTGATCTTCCATTACAAGATTCAACAAAGCAGTATTGATTTCACAAGATTCAGTATTGCCAAGAGGAGCAATCGGAGTGCTAAGTAAATCATTATTATTGGTATTGGCGAAGTCACACAATTTGGTAGTATCTTGAGCCATCGCGACAAACAAGCAATCTAACACACGAGCAAACAAAAAGGCAAGCGGGCAAAAGAGGCAAATAGAGAGGGAGAATAGAGAGAGAGAGGGCGAATAAAACGGCAAGGGTGAAGTGGGGGAGAGGAAAACGAGAGCCAAATAGCAAATAATGTAATGCGAGAGATAGGGATTGTGATGGGTACTTGGTATGTTGACTTTTTGCGTAGACTCCCCGGCAACGGCGCCAGAAATCCTTCTTGCTACCTCTTGAGCTTGCGTTGGTTTTCCCCGAAGAGGAAGGGATGATGCAGCAAAGTAGCGTAAGTATTTCCCTTAGTTTTTGAGAACCAAAGTATCAATCCGGTAGGAGGCCACGCTCAAGTCCCTCGTACCTGCACAAAACGATAGCTACTCGCAACCAATGCGATTAGGGGTTGTCAATCCCTTCACGGGGACTTACGAGAGTGAGATCTGATAGATATAATATTTTTGGTATTTTTGGTATAGAGATGCAAAGTAAAAAGTAAGGCAAAGTAAAAATGCAAAGCAAGATTAAAGTGATGGAGATTGATATGATGAGAATAGACGCGGGGGCCATAGGTTTCACTAGTGGCTTCTCTCAAGAGCATAAGTATTCTATGGTGGGTGAACAAATTACTGTTGAGCAATTGACAGAATTGAGCATAGTTATGAGAATATCTAGGCATGATCATGTATATAGGCATCACGTCCATGACAAGTAGACCGAAACGATTCTGCATCTACTACTATTACTCCACTCATCGACCGCTATCCAGCATGCATCTAGAGTATTAAGTTAAAAACAGAGTAACGCCTTAAGCAAGATGACATGATGTAGAGAGATAAATTCATGCAATATGAAATAAACCCCATCTTGTTATCCTCGATGTCAACGATGCAATACGTGCCTTGCGGCCCCTTATATCACTGGGAAAGGACACCGCAAGATCGAACCCAAAGCTAAGCACTTCTCCCATGGCAAGAACTACCAATCTAGTTGGCCAAACCAAACGGATAATTCGAAGAGACTTGCAAAGATAATCAATCATACATAAAAGAATTCAGAGAAGATTCAAATATTATTCATAGATAGACTTGATCATAAACCCACAATTCATCGGTCTCAACAAACACATCGCAAAAAGAAGATTACATCGAATAGATCTCCACAAGAGAGGGGGAGAACTTTGTATTGAGATCCCAAAAGAGAGAACAAGCCATCTAGCTACTAACTATGGACCTGAAGGTCTGAGGTAAACTACTCACACTTCATTGGAGAGGCTATGGTGATGTAGAAGCCCTCCGTGATGACGGCCCTCTCCGGCGAAGCTCCGGAACAGGCCCCAAGATGGGATCTCGTGGATACAGAAAGTTGCGGTGGTGGAATTAGGTTTTTGGCTCTTGTTCTGATCGTTTGGGGGTACGTAGGTATATATAGGAGGAAGGAGTACGTCGGTGGAGCTCCAAGGGGCCCACGAGGCAAGGGGGCACGCCCTAGGGGGGCGCCCCCCACCCTCGTGACTGCCTCTCTAATGCCTTGGCATAGGGTCCAAGTCTCCTGGATCACGTTCGGTGAGAAAATCACGTTCCCGAAGGTTTCATTCCGTTTGGACTCCGTTTGATATTCCGTTTCTTAGAAACACTGAAATAGGCAAAAAAACAACAATTCTAGGCTGGGCCTCCGGTTAATAGGTTAGTCCCAAAAATAATATAAAAGTGGAAAATAGAGCCCAATATAGTCCAAAACAGTAGATAATATAGCATGGAGCAATCAAAAATTATAGATACGTTGGAGACGTATCAGGCCACAATGGCGACCAAAGACACCCGCTCTACAATGAGAGCGAAGAAGGAGGAACTGCATGAAGCCGGGGACATTGTGGCTGGGAAGCCCTTTATGCTACGGAGGAAGTTCGGTGATCCGCGGTATGCCCCTCTGGATAGGCTGTGGAGTTCGGCCGACGCATATCTGGACTTGGCGGCGAGCGCTGTCGATGCGGCCGAATACTTCCGAGATCAAACAGATCGTGAAGTGGACAAGCTGTTCTGGTCGCAATTCAACATTCCAGAGCGTCCGCTTCCATTGACTGATCAGCTTGCCGAATGGGCCGAACTCAATAGATTGTCCGGACTCGCCATGAGGTCTGTCGTGGATCATTTGTGGCCGGAAAGGCCGAAGCCGAACAACTATTTTAGCTTGGTGCAGCAGTTCCTTGGTGCGGTGCCACGCATCAATGCGATCAAGAGGTCGACGTGCATAGAAGGCTCGCGGATGGCCCTTGCCCATGTCAAACATACTGGGCGGAGATGGATGCCACCACTGTCGCGGCCGCAGGGTTCGGCCATAGGCCGAGTGGCTGCCGAGCACTATTTTGAAGAAGTTCTTGAGGGTGCTCGTTCGATAGAGGCCCAGTGCTCGAAGAATGTTATGTTTGAGTCACATGTACTCCTATTGTAAAAACAATGTTTTATTGCATTTATCAAGGCTGTATTTATACTTTTGCCTGAAAGTATTGTGATGCCTCCGATGCAGCCGTTTATGTATACATGTATATAACCTGAAAGATTGCAGTCGTCGGCTTCAGCCTCCATGCATATAATGTGGGGGTGTTCACAGAAGACGCGTATTCACACTTAATCCACTGTCTTGGTCCTATTAAGGAGGTGACAGCGCAGCGAACTAGGCAACCAGACTATAATGCTTTAACACTTTCACTTAGCCATAGGAGTTTGACAGTGGGGCTACTATATAGCCCCTGGTGGCTCCACGCTCATCCGGATTCGGGGTGCGTATATGCCTGGCCGGGAAACGGCCCTTCGTTAATGCGGAGGATTCCCGAAGATTCCAACGGGTCATCGAGTGGTTGACTAGTCTCACGCTATATCATGACAGTCCATTTTTGGCTTTCTCTACTGAGGTGCTCGTAGGGATGAACCAGGGCACAATCGCAACAGTTCTCCTGGTGCCGCCTTAGCCGATAGAGCGGAACGTAAGGCAGCAAAACACAGGAGCCGGGCAAACCCAACATTTGACGAAAGACATGATTCGAAGCTGATGCATATAAGGCCGAACTCGCGATGCCGAACACTCCCTAAGATATTCGGTCTTTATGGTGTAAACCGGGTCTGAACAGTACCCTTTGTAATAAGCCTCTGGTGTCCAGGTATGTGCATTATTCTGGCGTGGCCACATGCCAAGACATCAGCATCCTTCTCGGTTGTACTGAGAATCCGAGGGATGTAAATCAAAAAGAGACAGTAAAAAAGGTTTACGCAGGGTCTTAATCTACAAAGAATCCTTGGAACGGTTCCCTGCTGCACGTCTGCGCATGTGTCTTCGTTGTGCCGTATCCTGGACGGGTTTAGCACGATGGTCATCTGAAAAAGAGAGGAACTTAATTGAAAAGTTGTCGTGCAAAAGTTAAGTTATAATAAACAATATATAGTTGAAAATGAGTAAAGGTGAGCCTTATTGCCACTTTTGCGCGCGCGTTGAGCCTCTTGTATTGTAATAGGGGTATAGCCCTCAAACCTGTATTAATTACATATAGCAGAGCCGGACTCGTCTAGCCATGTCCGTGGTCTTAACGACCTGTCAAATGCTTGAGTTGGTGAGGCCGTTTAGTGTGCGGCGGCCGAGGCGGCCGCACTGTCTTCGGCGCGCAAGGAGCGCTCAATATTTCCATTTACTGTAATGATGCCGCGTGGACCGGGCATCTTGAGCTTGAGGGAAGCTTAATGCGGTATTGCGTTAAAGCGAGCGAAAGCTTTGCGTCCAAGTAGTGCTTGATAGCCACTTTGGAATGAAGCGACGTGGAAAGTTAAATTTTTGCTGCGGAAGTTATTGGGGAAGCCAAATATAACCTCTAGTAGCAAGGAGCCCCTGCAGTGAGCCTCCGGGCCTGGCGTTAATCCTTTAGAGGTAGCATTGCTGCAGCAAATTTTTGTTGGGTCTATCCCCATTTTGCGGACTGTGTCCTGATATATCAGATTTAAACTGCTGCCCCCATCCATTAGGACTCGGGTGAAGCGGTTTCCGTCAATTATTGGATCTAATAGCAAGGCAGCCCATCCTGCACGCTGGATACTTGTCGAGTAATCCCGATGGTCGAAGGTGATCGATTGGGACGACCAGTGGTGGAGCTCCGCGGTGATAGGCCCTGGGGCATGTTCCTCTAAAGGTGCCGCTTCGTTTCTCCCTTTTATCACGTGTAACACGTTGATTGTTTTGATTTTTGGTGGGAATTTCTTCTGTTCCCCTATGCTTTGCTTGCGATGCTCGTCCTCGTCTTCACTCGCTGTATCCTGCCCCTTGTGTTCGGCGTTGAGCTTGCTGGACTATTTGAAGACCCAACATTCTCTGTGGGTATGATTTGCAGGTTTATCCAGGGTGCTATGGATCTGACATATTTGGTCCAGAATTTTGTTTAGGCTGGACAATTCGTCTCTGTTGCCTTTGGAGGGCGGCTTCTGCTGCCCTGGTCGAGAACTTCTAACTCTGGCATTTACCGCCGTGCTCCTCGGGCTGTCTTCTTTATTCCAGCGCTTATTCTTGTTGCGTCGTGATTTCCCGTTTCCATCCCTGACTTCGGATGTACTTGGGTCGCTGGTGCTGCATAGGGCTAACCAGTTGTCCTCGCCCACGCAAAAAAGGGTCATGAGGCTTGTTAATGCTGCCATTGTTCTCGGCTTTTCTTGACCGAGTTGTCTGGCAAGCCGTTCGTCTCGAACGCTATGCTTGAAGGCTGCTAAGCCTTCGGCGTCTGGGCAGTCAACTATTTGGTTCTTTTTAGTGAGGAACCCGTTCCAAAGTTTTCGGGATGACTCATCGGGCTGTTGAGTTAAATGACTTAAATCGTCTGCATCCGGTGGTCGGACATATGTCCCTTGAAAATTTGCCCGAAAGGCGTCTTCGAGCTCTTCCCAGCTTCCGATGGAGTTTTCCGGGAGGCTTTTAAGCCAGTGCTGAGCTGGCCCTTTGAGCTTGAGGGGTAAGTACTTGATGGTGTGGAGATCGTCTCCTCGAGCCATATGGATGTGGAGGACGTAGTCCTCAATCCAGACCCCAGGGTCTGTTGTTCCGTCGTACGCCTCTATGTTTACGGGTTTGAATCCCTCTGGAAATTCATGGTCCAGCACCTCGTCGGTGAAACATAGAGGGTGTGCGGCACCCCTGTATTTGGGCGTACCATGGTGTTCGGATGTTTGTTGTGCTGCATTGTATGTTGGAGCGCGCCTGTGTGGTCCATAGATGGATCTGGTTGCGCCGTCCTTTTGATGCGAGCCCTTACGCGGATCGCATACTGGTTTATGTGCGGCGTCGTTTGCTACTTTATGTTGGCTGTGAGGTGGTCTATCCGATCGGATGGCCATTTTATTTTTTAATTGTGGAGGATCTAAGGCCTCCTCATCGAATTCAGGTAGCAACTTTCGCTTCGGATAGCTCTTGGTGTGGCGATGACTGTCGTACTTCGCTGAAGTGTTGAGTACTTCACTCCATTTGATTTTGAGTGTGTCTTGTGCAGCCTTGAGCTTTTGCTTCTGTTTTTTCAGACTCCTCGCCGTGGCAACAAGCCTTTGGTGGGCATTATGTTGCTCCTGGCGCCTGTTCGGTGTGATGTCGTCCGGACTGTTATCTTCGACGGAGTCGGTTTGTTCGGTTTGATTCCCCATGTTGCCTGGTCGGGCGATGGTGCACCCTGCTCTATCGCTAGGTCTATATGATTGTTATTTCTGCCGAGGCGGGATTTGGAGCGGCGTTTATGCTGCCGCTTTGACTGCTTCTCGAGGGAACAACCCTTTACTGCGTCCTTCCGCTCCTCACCGTTGTTTTCTTTGGGTGTGTCCACCACGTATACGTCATGTGACGAAGTGGGCGTCCAGTGCCCTGTGCGCAGTGGTTCCTCTTCGCCTCCCGCATCGTCGTCCATACCGTCGATGTCTTCGGAGTCGAAGTCGAGCATGTTGGTTAAGTCATCGAATGTGGGTACTAAG
Organism: Triticum urartu; assembly: GCF_056163025.1. Classification (NCBI taxonomy): domain Eukaryota; kingdom Viridiplantae; phylum Streptophyta; class Magnoliopsida; order Poales; family Poaceae; genus Triticum; species Triticum urartu. Next base: position 140,052,480 of record NC_141875.1, on the reverse strand, counting down.
TGCGTGGTGGGTGGGCGGAGAATTTCTTCGTCATCCGCATCCCAATCCTGCCGGACGTAGTTCGGCCGGGACTCTCCTGACAAGGAGAGAGACCTTGATGAGTTCAGTATGTCGCCAAAGGGCGAGTGCTGAAAAATATCCGCAGAGGTAAACTCCATGATCGGCGCCCAATCGGATTCGACATGAACGGGCGCAGGAGGTTTGGAGTCCATGGCCGGAGAAGGATCCGGCAGTTTAGCAACACGACTCTCGTGAAGGGTGAGGTCAATATTCGGCTCGATCGCTGCAGAGGGACGGCCTCCGTGATGGAGTCTATCGACCCGTCCATGGATGGCGCAACTGGTTCCGAATTGAGGCTCGGAGCGGCTGCCGGTGTGATCTCCTGAATACGGTCCGATGGTAGAGCTAAATCGTAATCATCGTGACCGCATGGCGCACAAGGCGGGGGCTCGAATCCGTCGAAGATCAAGTCTCCACAGATATCGGCCGTGTAATTTAAGCTTCCAAACCTGACCTGGTGGCCAGGGGCGTAACTTTCGACCTGCTCCAGATGGCCAAGCGAGTTGGCCCACAGTGCGAAGCTGCCGAACACAAAGATCTGTCCGAGGAGAAAAGTCTCACCCTGGACTGCATCACTATCGATGATAGTAGGAGCCATCAAGCCTAACGGCGATGACACAGAGGAACTCTCAATTAAAGCACCAATGTCGGTGTCAAAACCGGCGGATCTCGGGTAGGGGATCCCGAACTATGCATCTAAGGTGGATGGTAATAGGAGGCAGGGGACACGATGTTTTACCCAGGTTCGGGCCCTCTTGATGGAGGTAAAACCCTACGTCCTGCTTGATTTATTCTTGATGATATGGGTATTACAAGAGTTGATCTACCACGAGATCGGAGAGGCTAAACCCTAGAAGCTAGCCTATGGTATGATTGTATGTTGTCCTATGGACTAAAACCCTCCGGTTTATATAGACACCGGAGGGGGTTAGGGTTACACAAGGTCGGTTACAAAGGAGGAGATATCCATATCCGTACTGCCTAGCTTGCCTTCCACGCCAAGTAGAGTCTCATCCGGACATGAGACGAAGTCTTCAATCTTGTATCTTCATAGTCCAACAGTCCGGCCAAGGAATATAGTCCGGCTGTCCGAAGACCCCCTAATCCAGGACTCCCTCAGGAACCCCGTAGACACGACAATTGATCTCTTGGATCTTTTAGCCGTGTGCGGTGCCCTCTCCACCATAGTCCACCTAGATAATATTGTAGCGGTGCTTAGGCGAAGCCCTGCGACAATAGAACATCAACATCGTCACCACGCTGTTGTGCTGACGAAACTCTCCCTCAAAGATCGTCTGGATCGGAGTTCGAGGGACGTCGTCGAGTTGAACGTGTGCAGAACTCGGAGGTGTCGTGTGTTCGGTACTTGATCGGTCGGATCGTGAAGACGTACAACTACATCAACCGCGTTGTGCTAACGCTTCCGCTTTCGGTCTACGAGGGTACGTGGACACACTCTCCCCATTCATTGCTATGCATCACCATGATCTTGCATGTGCGTAGGGAAATTTTGAAATTACTATGTTCCCCAACAGTGGCATCCGAGCCTGGTTATATGTGTTGATGTTATATGCACGAGTAGAACACAAGTGAGTTGTGGGCGATACAAGTCATACTGCTTACCAGCATGTCATACTTTGGTTCAGCGGTATTTTTGGATGAAGCGGCCCGGACCAACATTACGCGTACGCTTACGCGAGACTGGTTTTACCGATGTGCTTTGCACACAAGTGGTTGGCGGGTGTCAGTTTCTCCAGTTTTAGTTGAACCGAGTGTGGCTACGCCTGGTCCTTGAGAAGGTTAAAACAACACTAACTTGACAAACTATCGTTGTGGTTTTGATGCGTAGGTAAGAACGATTCTTGCTCAGCCCATAGCAGCCATGTAAAACTTGCAACAACAAAGTAGAGGACGTCTAACTTGTTTTTCCAAGGCATGTTGTGATGTGATATGGTCAAGACATGATGCTATATTTTGTTGTATGAGATGATCATGTTTTGTAACCGAGTTATCGGCAACTGGCAGGAGCCATATGGTTGTCTCTTTATTGTATGCAATGCAATCGCCCTGTAATTGCTTTACTTTATCACTAAGCGGTAGCGATAGTCGTAGAAGCAATAGTTGGTGAGACGACAACGATGCTACGATGGAGATCAAGTTGTCGCGGCGGTGACGATGGGGATCATAACGGTGCTTCGGAGATGGAGATCACAAGCACAAGATGATGATGGCCATATCATATCACTTATATTGTTTGCATGTGATGTTTATCTTTTATGCATCTTATTTTGCTTTGATTGACGGTAGCATTATAATATGATCTCTCACTAAATTTCAAGATAAAAGTGTTCTCCCTGAGTATGCACCGTTTCCAAAGTTCATCGTGCCCAGACACCACGTGATGATCGGGTGTGATAAGCTCTACATCCATCTACAACCGGTGCAAGCCAGTTTTGCACACGCAGACTACTCAGGTTAAACTTGACGAGCCTAGCATATGCAGATATGGCCTCAGAACATTGGGACCGAAAGGTCGAGCGTGAATCATATAGTAGATATGATCAACATAGTGATGTTCACCATTGAAAACTACTCCATTTCACGTGATGATCGGTTATGGTTTAGTTGATTTGGATCAAGTGATCACTTAGATGATTAGAGGGATGTCTATCTAAGTGGGAGTTATTAAGTAATATGATTAATTGAACTTAAATTTATCATGAACTTAGTACCTGATAGTATTTTGCATGTCTATGTTTGTTGTAGATAGATGGCTCGTGTTGTTGTTCCGTTGAATTTTATTGCGTTCCTTGAGAAAGCAAAGTCGAAAGATGATGGTAGCAATTACACGGACTGGGTCCGTAACTTGAGGATTATCCTCATTGCTGCACAGAAGAATTACGTACTGGAAGCAACACCAGATGTTATGAACACCTGGCAGAGCAAAGTTGATGACTACTCGATAATTCAGTGTGCCATGCTTTACGGCTTAGAACCGGGACTTCAACGATGTTTTGAATGTCATGGAGGATATGAGATGTTCTAGGAGTTGAAGTTAATGTTTGAAGAAAATGCCCAGATTGAGAGACATGAAGTCTCCAATAAGTTCTATAGCTGCAAGATGGAGGAGAATAGTTCTGTCAGTGAGCATATACTCAAAATGTCTGGGTATCATAATCACTTGACTCAACTGGGAGTTAATATTCCTGTTGATAGTGTCATTGACAGAGTTCTTTAACCACTGCCACCAAGCTACAAGAGCTTTGTGATGAACTATAATATGCAAGGGATGAATAACACAATTCCTGAGCTCTTCGCAATGCTAAAGGCTGCGGAGGTAGAAATCAAAAAGGGGCATCAAGTGTTGATGCTCAATAAGACTGTCAGTTTCAAGAAAAAGGGCAAAGGGAAGAAGAAGGGGAACTTCAAGAAGAACAGCAAACAAGTTGCTGCTCAGGAGAAGAAACCCAAGTCTGGACCTAAGCCTGAGACTGAGTGCTTCTACTACAAGCAGACTGGTCACTGGAAGCGAAACCGCCCCAAGTATTTGGCGGATAAGAAGGACGGCAAGGTGAAAAAAGGTATATGTGATATACATGTTATTGATGTGTACCTTACCAGAGCTCACAGTAGCACCTGGGTATTTTATACTGGTTCTATTGCTAATATTTGCAACTTGAAACAGGGACTACGGATTAAGCGAACACTGGCTGAGGATGAGGTGACGATGCGCGTGGGAAATGGTTCCAAAGTTGATGTGATCGCCGTCGGCACACTACCTCTACATCTACCTTCGGGACTAGTTTTAGACCTAAATAATTGTTATTTGGTGCCAGCATTGAGCATGAACATTATATCTGGATCTTGTTTAATGCGAGATGGTTATTCATTTAAATCTGAGAATAATTGGTGTTCTATTTATATGAGTAATATCTTTTATGGTCATGCACCCTTGAAGAGTGGTCTATTTTTGATGATTCTCGATAGTAGTGATACACATATTCATAATGTTGAAGCCAAAAGATGTAGAGTTGATAATGATAGTGCAACTTATTTGTGGCACTGCTGTTTGGGTCATATTGGTATAAAGCGCATGAAGAAACTTCATACTGATGGACTTTTGGAATCACTTGATTATGAATCACTTGGTACTTGTGAACCATGCGTCATGGGCAAGATGACTAAAACGCCGTTCTCTAGAACTATGGAGCGAGCAACTGATTTGTTAGAGATCATACATATTGATGTATGTGGTCCAATGAATATTGAGGCTCGCGGCAGGTATCGTTATTTTCTCACCTTCACAGATGATTTAAGCAGATATGGGTATATCTACTTAATGAAACATAAGACTGAAACATTTGAAAATTTCAATGAATTTTAGAGTGAAGTTGAAAATCATCGTAACAAGAAAATAGAGTTTATACGATCTGATCGTGGAGGAGAATATTTGAGTTACGAGTTTGGTCTACATTTGAAGCAATGCGGAATAGTTACACAACTCACGCCACCCGGAACACCACAGTGTATTGGTGTGTTCGAACGTCGTAATCGTACTTTACTAGATATGGTGCGATCTATGATGTCTCTTACTGATTTACCTCTATCATTTTGGGGTTATGCTTTAGAGACATCCACATTCACGTTAAATAGGGCACCATCAAAATCCGTTGAGACGACTGAGGGAGTCCTGGATTAGGGGGTCTCCGGACAGCCGGACTATATCCTTTGGCCGGACTGTTGGACTATGAAGATTCGAGATTGAAGACTTCGTCCCGTGTCCGGATGGGACTCTACTTGGCGTGGAACGCAAGATAGGAAATACGGATATGTGTATCTCCTCTTTTGTGACCGACCTTGTGTAACCCTAGCCCCCTCCGGTGTCTATATAAACCGGAGGGTTTTAGTCCATAGGACAACATACAATCATACCATAGGCTAGCTTCTCGGATTTAGCCTCTCCGATATCGTGGTAGATCAACTCTTGTACTACTCATATTATCAAGAATAATCAAGCAGGACGTAGGGTTTTACATCCATCAAGAGGGCCCGAACCTGGGTAAAACATCGTGTCCCCTGCCTCTTGTTACCATCCGCCTTAGACGCATAGTTCGGGACCCCCTACCCGAGATCCGCCGGTTTTGACACCGACATTGGTGCTTTCATTGAGAGTTCCTCTGTGTCGTCACCGTTAGGCTTGATGGCTCCTTCGATCATCGATAGCGATGCAGTCCAGGGTGAGACTTTTCTCCCCGGACAGATCTTTGTATTCGGTGGCTTGGCACTGCGGGCTAACTCGCTTGGCCATCTGGAGCAGATCGAGAGTTACGCCCCTGGCCACCAGGTCAGGTTTGGAAGCTTAAACTACACGGCCGACATCCGCGGAGATTTGGTCTTCGACGGATTCGAGCCCCTGCCGAGTGCACCGCACGGTCACGATGAGCATGATTTAGCTATGCTGTCGGACATTGTTTAGGAGACCGCACCGGCAACCGCTTCGACCCTCAATTTGGAGCCAATTGTGCCATCCATGGACGGGTGGATAGAACCCGCCCCGAAGGCTGTACTCTCAGCGGCTATCGAGCCGAGTATCGAACTTACCCTTCACGGGAGCCGTGAGGCCAAACTACCGGATTCTTCCCCAGCCACGGACTCTGAACCGCCTGCGCTCGTGCCTATCGAATCTGACTAGGCGCCGATCATGGAGTTCACCTCCATGGATATCTTTCAGCACTCGCCCTTCGGCGACATAATGAACTCATTAAGGTCTCTCTCCCTGTCAGCAGAGTCCTGGCCGAACTATGTTCGGCGGGATTGGGATGCGGATGACGAAGAAATTCGCCGCCCACCCACCACCCACTTAGTATCCACTATCGACAATTTGACCGACATGCTCGGCTTTGACTCCAAAGACATCGACGGTATGGACGACAATGCGGGAGACAAAGAGGAACCACTGCCCATAGGGCACTGGACATCCACCTCATCATATGATATATACATGGTGGACACACCCAAAGAAGGCAATGGCGACAAGACAGCGGAGGATGACCCCCCCAAGAAGCAACCCAACCGCCGATGTCAGCGGCGCCGCTCTAAATCTCGCCAAATCAAAAGTGGTGACACCGGCACAGGAGATAATAGCACTCCGGACAGTGCCGAAGACGACAACAATCCCCTCCAGCAAGATTTAGAGCAGCAGGATGGAGAAGCTAGCCCTCCCGAGAGAGCGGCAGATGGAGAGGCGGAGGATGATAATTACATGCCTCCCTCCGAAGATGAGGCAAGCCTCGACCACGACGAATTTGTCGTGCCGGAGGATCCCGCCGAACAAGAGCGCTTCAAGCGCAGGCTTATAGCCACGGCAAATAGCCTTAAGAAAAATCATTAGCAGCTCCAAGCTGATCAAGATTTGCTAGCTGACAGATGGACTGAAGTCCTTTCGGCCGAGGAATATGAACTCAAGCGCCCCTCCAAGAGTTACCCAAAGTGCAGGTTGCTACCCCGACTAGAGGAGGAAGCATTAAAACCTACATCTCTAGCATATGATTTGGTTAATTGGCCAACTCGTGGCCGCGATAGAGAGGCATTTCAACCAAAAACTCAGCCCGCACCCCAACGCCACTCAAATAAAAATGACAAGGCATGGGGAAACATGCTAGACCTGCGAGATGTATTGGAGGACAAAGCAAAACACACAAGATTGATCTACGGATCACGAGGGCGCGCCACTACGTGATACGTCTCCGTTGTATCTACTTTTCCAAACACTTTTGCCCTTGTTTTGGACTCTAACTTGTATGATTTGAATGGAACTAACCCGGACTGACACTGTTTTTAGCAGAATTACCATGATGTTGTTTTATGTGCAGAAAACAAATATTCTCGGAATGACCTGAAACTCCACGAGAGGTCTTAGAAAAAAATAATAAAAAATCCTCGCCAAATATGAAGACCAGGGGGCCCACACCCTTTCCACGAGGGTGGCGGGCCCCCCCCTAGGGCGCGCCCCCCTACCTCGTGGGCCCCCTGTTGACCGTCCACGCCAACTCCAACTCTATATATTTGCTTTCGGAGAGGAAAAAATCATAGAGAAGAAATCATCGCGTTTTACAATACGGAGCCACCGCCAAGCCCTAAAACCTCTCGGGAGGGCTGATCTGGAGTCCGTTCGGGGCTCCGGAGAGGGGGATTCGTCACTGTCGTCATCATCAACCATCCTCCATCACCAATTTCATGATGCTCACCGCCGTGCCTGAGTAATTCCATCGTAGGCTTGCTGGACGGTGATGGGTTGGATGAGATTTATCATGTAATCAAGTTAGTTTTGTTAGGGTTTGATCCCTAGTATCCATTATGTTCTGAGATTGATGTTGCTATGACTTTGCTATGCTTAATGCTTCTCACTAGGGCCCGAGTGCCATGATTTCAGATCTGAACCTATTATGTTTTCATGAATATATGTGAGTTCTAGATCCTATCTTGCAAGTCTATAGTCACCTACTATGTGTTATGATCCGGCAACCCCGAAGTGACAATAATCGGGACCACTCCTGGTGATGACCATAGTTTGAGGAGTTCATGTATTCACTATGTGCTAATGCTTTGTTCCGGTTCTCTATTAAAAGGAGGCCTTAATATCCCTTAGTTTCCAATAGGACCCCGCTGCCACGGGAGGGTAGGACAAAAGATGTCATGCAAGTTCTTTTCCATAAGCACGTATGACTATATACGAAATACATGCCTACATTACATTAATGAACTGGAGCTAGTTCTGTGTCACCCTATGTTATGACTGTTACATGATGAACCGCATCCGGCATAATTATCCATCACTGATCCGGTGCCTACGAGTTTTCCATATACTGGTTTACGCTGATTTACTTTCCCGCTGCTACTGTTACAATCACTACAAAATACCAAAAACATTACTTTTGCTGTCTTTACTTTTGTTGCCGCTACCACCACTATCATATTACTTTTCTACTAAACACTTTGCTGCAGATACTAAGTTTCCAGGTGTGGTTGAATTGACAACTCAGCTGCTAATACTTGAGAATATTCTTTGGCTCCCCTTGTGTCGAATCAATAAATTTGGGTTGAATACTCTACCCTCGAAAGCTGTTGCGATCCCCTATACTTGTGGGTTATCACTACGAGAGACGATAACCGTCACGCTGGATACAGTAAAAGTAAATCCGGCCGGGCCGAACACAGCGGACAAGAATCATTCGATCTGCATCGCGACATAGCCCACTACAGAGGCGCCGCACACCCCATATGCTTCACAGACGAAGTAATGGATCACCAAATCCCAGAGGGTTTCAAACCCGTAAATATCGAATCATACGGCGGCACAACAGATCCTGCGGTGTGGATCGAGGACTTCCTCCTGCACATCCACATGGCCCGCGGTGACGATCTACACGCCATCAAATACCTCCCACTCAAGCTCAAAGGACCAGCTCGGCATTGGCTCAACAACCTGCAGAATCCATTGGCTGTCTGGAAGATCTGGAAGTTTCATTCCTCGACAACTTCCAGGGCACTTATGTGCGACCACCAGATGCCGATGACTACAGCCACATAATTCAGCAGCCAGAGGAATCGGCCAGGCAATTCTGGACATGGTTCCTAACAAAGAAAAATCAAATCGTTGACTGTCTGGATGCAGAGGCCCTAGCAGCTTTTAAGCACAACATCCGCGACGAGTGGCTCGCCCGGCACCTTGGCCAGGAAAAGCCGAAATCTATGGCAGCCCTCACGACACTCATGACCCGCTTTTGCGTGGGAGAAGACAGCTGGCTGGCTCGCAGTAATAACATATCAAAGAACCACGGTACTTCAGATACCAAGGATAACAATGGCAGGTCACGTCGCAACAAACATAAGTGCCGCGTCAAGAACGACAATACCGAAGATACGTCAGTCAACGACGGATTCAGAGGCTCTAAACCCGGTCAGCGGAAAAAGCCATTCAAAAGAAGCACTCCGGGCCCGTCCAGTTTGGACTGTATACTCGATCGCTCGTGCCAAATACATGGCACCCCCGACAAGCCAACCAACCACACCAACAGGGAATGTTGGGTGTTCAAGCAGGCCGAGAAGTTAAACACCGAAAACAAAGACAAGGGGCTACATAGCAATGACGAGGAAGAGCCCCGGCAGCCGAACACCGGAGGACAGAAGAGGTTCCCCCCACAAGTGTGGACGGTGAACATGATATATGCAACCCACATCCCCAAGAGGGAGCGGAAGCATGCGTTAAGGGACGTATATGCGTTGGATCCAGTCGCCCCAAAGTTCAACCCATGGTCCTCCTATCCGATCACCTTCGATCGCAGGGACCACGCCACTAGTATCTGTCATGGCGGATTCGCCACGCTGGTCCTAGACCCAATCATCGACGGATTTCACCTCACTCAAGTCCTTATGGGCGGTGGCAGCAGCCTGAACCTGCTTTATCAGGGCACAGTGCGCAAAATGGGTATAGACCCCTCAAGGATCAAACCCACAAAAACGACCTTCAAAGGCGTCATACAAGGTGTAGAGGCCCATTGCACAGGCTCAATCACACTGGAAGTGGTCTTCGGATCCCCGGATAACTTTCGAAGCGAGGATTTAATCTTCGATATAGTCCCGTTCCGCAGTGGCTATCATGCACTGCTCGGGCGAACCACATTTGCGAGATTCAACATAGTACCGCACTATGCATATCTCAAGCTCAAGATGTCAGGACCTCGGGGGGTCATCACAGTCAATGGAAACACAGAGCGCTCTCTCCGCACGGAGGAGCACACTGCGGCCCTTGTAGCAGAAACGCAAAGCAGCCTCTTAAGGAAATCCACTAGTTCGGCGATTCAAGACCCGGACCCCTTCAAGTGGGCCCAGAGTAATCGGCAACAAGACCGCCTGGCACGTTCCGAGCTCGCATAGCAATGCGGCCCCCACCCCAGTACCAGCCAAACGGTGAAATCCATGCCACGCGTACATAATTACGCATTGAAAATACCATGGGCACAGGTGGGGAGGGGGCACGACTATGGCACGCCCCAAGACGCGGCTCAACCGCACTAGGGCCTTCCCGCTTTGTTATTTTTCTTTTTTTTTAGGACTTTAATCTCTGGAAACCCCGTCCGGCAGTATGATTGCCGGACACACGATGCAACAACCAAGGAGGAAGGAAGCTACGTCGCACCATGGAACTCCCAGGTGGTCTCTGACAACGAGTGAAATACCTGCTTTAAATACCATTTCTCAGCTTGCCCTTGGAGGGGACATATCAAATAGTCCTACTTTTTTGCTTGTCGCACTACTTGTATCATTCTGCTTCGACACACCTTTTTGAATAAATAATGCATAACACTAGACTATTATCGCATTCTCTATTCTCTTTTTTATATATATGTTCATTCATGACATTCAGCACCCGTACACTCTGGTACGGCCAATACGCCAGGGGCTTAAGCATACCCCATAATACGGCGTGAGAAGTCCTAACACTTTCGATAGTGCAGCACCCCGAACTTATAGCATTATATGCATCAGCTTTGAATCATGTCTTGGGTCACTAGTTGGGTTTGCCCGGCTCCCATGTTTTGGTACCTTACATTCCGCTATATCGGCTAAGGTAGCACTGGGAGAACTACTGCGATTGTGCCCCGGTTCATCTGGGCTAAGCACCTCAGTAGAGAAAGCTAAAACTGACTGTGATGATAAGGCGAGAGCTGGTCGCTGTCCGAGAGGTCTCGAGTCCCTAAAGACTTATGCCGCTTAGAGCGAGGAGTCGGCTTTGTCCGGCTTAAGGCGTGTATAGCGCCCCGAATTCGGCCTTCCGAATACTAGGGGCTTCGCCAAAATTTAAAATTGTAGACTTCTATGGCTAAGTGAGAGTGATAAAGCATTATAGTCCGATTGCCTTGTTCGTTGCGCTGAGCACCTCCCTTGAAGGACCCAACAATGGCAACAAGAGTGCTCAGATTCATCCCGAACACCCCAGCACTCGTGGCATGGGGGCAGAAGCCGACGACTAGCCATTTCTCAGATTTAATAAACAGCCGCACAGAAGGTAATATTTTAAATTCAAACAAGCGTTGCATAAAGCATATGAACACATTTTCATAATACAGGATCACACGAGCGAGTTCATTCAAATATTACATCCTTCGCACACTCGTCAGCCACAAGACGGGCACCCTTCAGGGCACCCTCATAATACATTTCAGGGTGGCGATGCTCCTTGCCCTGCGGTGGCTGCTCCTTCACCAGCTTCTTGGCGTCCATCTTGGCCCAGTGCACCTTTGCACGGGCAAAAGCCCGGCGGGCACCTTCGATACAGATGGACCGCTTGATGACTTCCAGCCGTGGGCAGGCATCCACAAGCCGCCTCACCAGGCCGAAGTAGCTGTTGGGAAGGGAGTCGCCAGGCCACATCCGGACTATAAAGCCCCTCATGGCTTCTTCGTCCGCCTTGTGCAGCTCGACCAGTTGCTTCAGCTGGTCGCTCATAGGCACAGGGTGTTCGGTCCCAGTATACTGAGACCAGAACAACTTCTCTGTCGAGCTTCCCTCCTCGGCCTAGTAATACTTCGCGGCATCCGACACGCTGCGGGGTAAATCTGCGAATGCCCATGGAGAGCTCCGGACTTGGGTAAGTAACAAGTAATTTACTTTCACATGCTTGCTTTGCATATTGAATGCCTTACCCGCCGCTATCTTCCTCATCGCCTCAATTTCCCGGAGGGCCTTTTGGGCTTCGGCCTTGGCATGCTTGGTGCTCTCGAGGGCCGCGGCAAGCTCGGACTCTCGTGTCTTCGAGTCAAGCTCCAAAGTCTCGTGTTTCTTCACGAGAGCCTGGAGGTCTTGCTGCACCTCGCCCACCCATGCCTCTTGACTCTCCCGCTCGGTGCACTCCTTGGCCGCTTTATTTTCGGCCTCAGACAACGCTTGCTTCAGGGTTGCCACATCGGTCGTGGCCCCTAGCACATTCATGATGATCCTGTCAGTTCGCAACCACATTTTCTTTTTTATATAGACAAGGTATTACTTACCTTTGTTCTCCTTGAGCTGCCTCTTGGCAAGCCCGAGCTCTTTCTCGGACCTCTCGAAGTTCTACTTCAGCGCAGCGACCTCCGCAATCAGTGCGGCAGAGGTCAGCAGCGAAGCCTACATACGCATACAGACATACTTATATTAGAATCCTGCAGATATTTTTTGATCCTGTATTCGGCTTTTCTTTATGAACACCAAACAGAGCATCAGGGGCTACTATCTATGCGGTACTATTTTTCCTATATTTTAAATACTTACCTCAAAGCCTGTTAGAAGGCTGGTACATGCTTTAGTCAGTCCACTCTTGGCGGACTGAACCTTCTTGATCACCACCCTCATAATAGTGCGGTGCTCTTCATCGATGGAAGCGCCGCTAAGCACTCCCAGCAGTTCGTCCGGTGCCTCTGGATGGACAGAGGTCACCGGCACGGACGGCTTGCCCCTCTTGGAAGGGGGCCGCCTGCCCGAGTCTGGAACCACTGGAGGTTCTGGCGCAGTGTCCGGCTGTGGGCCGAACTTGGAGCCACTAGGAGCCTTGCTCCCTTTGCTCCTGGATTCCGGAAGGTCCCCTTGAGGCGCCTCCAGGACCATCTCCCCCCGGCTCGGTGCCCCTTGACATAGTACCTCGGCATTGTTCGTAAGGCAAGGAGAGGTGGCGGTTGGAAGTGTATCACTATCCATGTCCGACGAGTCCAAGAAACCGTCCGACGATGATACGTCGATATGTGCTTGGGGCGGACTAAATAATCATATTCGACATTAGGAGAAGCAGTGCAACAAAAGTATGCTATGAGTTACTCTGGTATCCGAATACTTACGACTTCGCCAGGGGCTTGGCCCTGAGCAGCCACTCGTCATCGCCGTCGGCAGCGGTGGTGGAATAGTTCGGAAGGAGAGTCCTTCCCTTCATGGACCCTTCGGCCTCCCCGGTTGGGGCGGCCTTCCTTTTCTTGTCTCCCCCGGCTACAGGGGGAGAATCTTCATCTTCCTTCTCCTCGTTTTCACGGGAGGTGTGCGTCTCGAAGTTATCGGACGATGAGTCCGATATCACCTGGCGCCGAGAACTCTTTTGGGTTCCCTTGGCCTTCTTCTTGGTCTTCTCCGGCACCTCATAAGGAGCCGGAGTCAGCATCTCCGTCAGGAGAGCGTCCGCAGGGTCTTCGGGCAGAGGGGCCAGACAGTTAATCTGTTCCGATGCCTCCACCCAGTCCTGTCAAAGGCATGGGATCTCAGACCCCGCACATGGTTAAGCTATGGGAAATAAATACCCTACCAGATGTACAGAACTTACCGGATTTGCATGGCGCTTCGTGCTTAGCCCGCGGTCCTCGGTAAGAGAAGGAGGGACCTCGGCGCCCTTGAACAGCACCTTCCAGACGTCCTTATGCGTCGTGTCGAAGAGCTGACATAGAGTCTGGTGCTGGGCCAGGTCGAACTCCCATAAGTTGAAAGCCCGTTGTTTACACGGGAGGATCCGGCAGAAGAGCATAACCTGGACTATGTTGACAAGCTTAAGTTTCTTGCTTGTCATATTCCGGATACACTTCTGGAGTCCGTCCAGCTCCACCGAAGAGCCCCAAGACAGGCCCTTCTCCTTCCAGGAAGTGAGCCGCGTGGGGATTCCGGATCGAAACTAGGGGGCCGCCAACCAGTTGGTGTCGCGCGGCTCGGTGATGTAGAACCACCCCGATTGCCACCCCTTTATGGTCTCCACGAAGGAGCCCTCAAGCCATGTAACGTTGGGCATTTTGCCGACCATGGCTCCGCCGCATTCCGCTTGTTAGCCGCCTACTACCTTCGGCTTGATATTGAAGGTCTTCAGCCATAGGCCAAAGTGGGGCCAGATGCGGAGGAAAGCCTCGCACACGATGATGAACGCCGAGATGTTGAGGATAAAATTCGGGGCCAGATCATGAAAGTCCAGCCCGTAATAGAACATGAGGCCGCGGAAGAATGGATGGAGGGGAAACCCTAGTCCGCGGACAAAGTGTGGGAGGAAAACCACCCTTTCGTGAGGTTCCGGGATAGGAACGATCTGCCCCGTGGCTGGCAGCCGGTGTGTGATATCCGCGGCTAAGTATCCGGCTCCATGCAGTTTTTTGATGTGTCCCTCCGTGACGGAGGAGGCCATCCACTTGCCTCCCGCTCCGGACATGTTTGGAGAGAGTTGAGGAGAAGGATGTGGACTTGGGCGCTGGAGCTCGAGTGCGCGAGAATGGATGAGCAAGGAGGAAGAAGGCGTGGGTAGGAAATGGTGAGATCTTATCCCTTTATAAGGTTGGACTAAACTATGCGCCCCCACTAGCCTAGTAAAACTCGCTTATCCCCCAAGCGCCGTAATTGATGGCGCGGTTGGGTTACCCACGTTCGTATTGATGAGAATCCCATAATAAGGGGAACACGATCTCTGCGTTGACAAGACGTGTCAAGAAACCGCCTCGCGTTATGTGCGGGGCTGGTTAAAGAAAAATGGTTCAAATAATTACCGGACCGTGGCGTGATGTCATGCTGCCAAAACGTGTCAGCAGATTAGATTTGTGGAAATATTATTCTCTCTACGGTGGTATGTGGAATTTATTTTGCAGGGTCGGATACTATCCTTGTATTCAAACTCTTCCGTGGTGTATTCGGAGGAGGAACCCGCCTTGCAATGCCGAAGACAACACTGCGCGTCGGACTCCAGGGGCTACTGAGGGAGTCCTGGATTAGGGGGTCTCCGGACAGCCAGACTATATCCTTTGGCCAGACTGTTGGACTATGAAGATACGAGATTGAAGACTTCGTCCCGTGTCCGGATGGGACTCTACTTGGCGTGGAAGGCAAGCTAGGAAATACGGATATGTATATCTCCTGTTTTGTGACCGACCATGTGTAACCCTAGCCCCCTCCGGTGTCTATATAAACCGGAGGGTTTTAGTCCGTAGGACAACATACAATCATACCATAGGCTAGCTTCTAGGGTTTAGCCTCTCCGATCTCGTGGTAGATCAACTCTTGTACTACTCATATTATCAAGAATAATCAAGCAGGACGTAGGGTTTTACCTCCATCAAGAGGGCCCGAACCTGGGCAAAACATCGTGTCCCCTGCCTCCTGTTACCATCCGCGTTAGACGCATAGTTCGGGACCCCCTACCCGAGATCCGCCAGTTTTGACACCGACAATGACACCTTATGAACTATGGTTTGGCAAGAAACCAAAGTTGTCGTTCCTTAAAGTTTGGGGCTGCGATGCTTATGTGAAAAAGCGTCAACCTGATAAGCTCGAACCCAAATCGGAGAAATGTGTCTTCATAGGATACCCAAAAGAAACAGTTGGGTACACCTTATATCACAGATCCGAAGGCAAGACATTCGTTTCTAAGAATGTATCCTTTCTAGAGAAGGAGTTTCTCTCGAAAGAAGTGAGTGGGAGGAAAGTAGAACTTGATGACGTAACTGTACCTGCTCCCTTATTGGAAAGTAGTTCATCACAGAAACCGGTTCCTGTGACACCTACACCAATTAGTGAGGAAGTTAATGATGATGATCATGAAACTTTATATCAAGTTGTTACTAAACCTCGTAGGTCAAACAGAGTAAGATCCGCACCAGAGTGGTATGGCAATCCTGTTCTGGAGGTTATGTTACTAGACCATGACGAACCTACGAACTATGAAGAAGCGATGGTGAGCCCAGATTCCGGAAAATGGCTTCAGGCCATGAAATCTCATATGGGATCCATGTATGAGAACAAAGTGTGGACTTTGGTTGACTTTCCCGATGATCGGCAAGCCATTGAAAATAAATGGATCTTCAAGAAGAAGACCGACGCTGACGGTAATGTTACTGTCTATAAAGCTCTACTTGTTGCAATAGGTTTTCGACAAGTTCAAGGGATTGACTACGATGAGACTTTCTCACCCATAGCGATGCTTAAGTTTGTCCGAATCATGTTAGCAATTGCTGCATTTTATGATTATGAAATTTGGCAAATGGATGTCAAAACTGCATTCCTGAATGGATTTATTGAAGAAGAGTTGTATATGATGCAACTGGAAGGTTTTGTCGATCCAAAGGGAGCAAACAAAGTGTGCAAGCTCCAGCGATCCATTTATGGACTGGTGTAAGCCTCTCGGAGTTGGAATAACCGTTTTGATAGTGTGATCAAAGCATATGGTTTTATACAGACTTTTGGAGAAGCCTATATTTACAAGAAAGTGAGTGGCAGCTCTGTAGCATTTTTGATATTATATGTGGATGACATATTGTTTATTGGAAATGATATAGAATTTCTGGATAGCATAAAAGGATATTTGAATAAGAGTTGAAGGATATTTGAATTAGAGTTTTTCAATGAAAGACCTCGGTGAAGCTGCTTATATATTGGGCATCAAGATCTATTCAGATAGATCGAGACGCTAAATTGGACTTTCGCAAAGCACATACCTTGACAAAGTTTTGAAGAAAATGGATCAAGCAAAGAAAGGGTTCTTGCCTGTGTTAGAAGG
Organism: Triticum urartu; assembly: GCF_056163025.1. NCBI lineage: Eukaryota > Viridiplantae > Streptophyta > Magnoliopsida > Poales > Poaceae > Triticum > Triticum urartu. The sequence goes on along the minus strand of NC_141875.1, from coordinate 140,035,880 downwards.
TGTGAAGTTGAGTAAGACTCAATGCCCGACCACTGCAGAAGATAGAGAGAAAATGAAAGATGTTCCCTATGCTTTAGCCATAGGCTCTATCATGTATGCAATGCTGTGTACCAGACCTGATGTGTGCCTTGCTATTAGTTTAGCAGGGAGGTAGCAAAGTAATCCAGGAGTGGATCACTGGAAAATGGTCAAGAACATCCTGAAATACCTGAAAAGGACGAAGGATATGTTTCTCGTTTATGGAGGTGACAAAGAGCTCGTCATAAATGGTTACGTCGATGCAAGCTTTGACACTGATCCGGATGATTCTAAATCGCAAAACGGAAAAGTATTTTATTAAATGGTGGAGCTGTTGGTTGGTGCAGTTCTAAACAAAGCGGCGTAGCGGGATCTACATGTGAAGCGGAGTACATAGCTACTTCGGAAGCAGCAAATGAAGGAGTCTGGATGAAGGAGTTCATATCCGATCTAGGTGTCATACCTAGTGCATCGGGTCCAATGAAAATGTTTTTTTACAATACTGGTGCAATTGCTTTAGCAAAGGAATCCAGATTTCACAAGAGAACCAAGCACATCAAGAGACGCTTCAACTCCATTCGGGATCAAGTCCAGGTGGGAGACATAGAGATTTGCAAGATACATATGGATCTGAATGTTGCAGACCCGTTGACTAAGCCTCTTCCACGAGCAAAACATGATGAGCACCAAGGCTCCATGGGTGTTAGAATCATTACTGTGTAATCTAGATTATTGACTCTAGTGCAAGTGGGAGACTAAAGTAAATATGCCATAGAGGCAATAATAAAGTTATTATTTATTTCCTTATATCATGATAAATGTTTATTATTCATGCTAGAATTGTATTAACCGGAAACATGATACATGTGTGAATACATAGACAAACAGAGCGTCACTAGTATGCCTCTACTTGACTAGCTCGTTAATCAAAGATGGTTACTTCCTAGCCATAGACAAAGAGTTGTCATTTGATTAACGGGATCAGATCATTAGGAGAATGATGTGATTGGCTTGACCCATTCCGTTAGCTTAGCACCTGATCGTTTACTTTGTTGGTATTGCTTTCTTCATGACTTATACATGTTCCTTTGACTATGAGATTATGCAACTCCCGTTTACCGGAGGAACACTTTGTGTGCTACCGAACATCACAACGTAACTGGTGATTATAACGGTGCTCTACAGGTGTCTCTGAAGGTACTTGTTGGGTTGGCGTATTTCGAGATTAGGATTTGTCACTCCGATTGTCGGAGAGGTATCTCTGGGCCCACTCGGTAATACACATCACTTAAGCCTTGCAAGCATTGCAACTAATGACTTAGTTGCGGGATGATGTGTTACAGAACGAGTAAAGAGAGATGCCGATAATGAGATTGAACTAGGTATTGAGATACCGATGATCGAATCTCGGGCAAGTAACATACCGATGACAAAAGGAACAACGTATGTTGTTATACGGTTTGACCGATAAAGATCTTCGTAGAATATGTAGGAGCCAATATAAGCATCCAGGTTCCGCTATTGCTTATTCACCGGAGACGTGTCTCGGTCATATCTACATAGTTCTCGAACCCGTAGGGTCCGCACGCTTAAAGTTTGATGACGGTTATATTCTGAGTTTATGGTTTTTGATGTACCGAAGGTAGTTCGGAGTACCGAATATGATCACGGACATGACGAGGAGTCTCAAAATGTTCGAGATGTAAAGATCTATATATTGGACGACTATATTTGGATACCGGAATGGTTCCGGGTGAGATCGGGATAATACCGGAGCACCGGGAGGTTATCGGAACCCCCCGGGAGGTATATGGGCCTTAATGGGCTTTAGTGGAAAGGTGGGAACAGAGCAAGGGAGGGGGAGCCCCCCCCCCAAGCCCAATCCGAATTGGGAGGGGGGCGGGCCCCCTTTCCTTCCTCCCTCCTTTCTCTTCCTTCCCTCTCTCCCTACAAATAGGAAAAGGAGGACTCCCCCCTTGGGCGCGCCTCCTCCCCTTGGCCGGCCCTCTCCTTCCCTCATTTATATACAAAGGAGAGGGGCACCCATAGACACGACAATTGATCTATTGGATCTTTTAGCTATGTGCGGTGCCCCTCTCCACCATAGTCCACCACGATAATATTGTAGAGGTGCTTAGGCGAAGCCCTACGACAGTAGAACATCAACATCGTCACCACGCTGTTGTGCTGACAAAACTCTCCCTCAAAGCTCGGCTGGATCGGAGTTTGAGGGACGTCATCGAGTTGAACGTGTGCATAACTTGGAGGTGCCATGCGTTCGGTACTTGATCGGTCGGATCGTGAAGACGTACGACTACATCAACCGTGTTGTGCTAACGCTTCCGCTTTCGGTCTACGAGGGTACGTGGACACACTCTCCCCTCTCGTTGCTATGCATCACCATGATCTTGTGTGTGTAGGGAAATTTTTGAAATTACTACGTTCCCCAACACCTGTCGTCCGTCGCGCCACCGGCAACCAGCTCCTCGGAGCAGAGCTCCTCCTTCGTCACCTCATCGTCCTCTGTTGCCGGCGTGCCAAGCCCCGCTGACTAGCAGGTCCCCAGTGCCGCCCCTCCCGGCCTTCTCGCTGGCAAGCCCTCTGCGGCCTCCTCCGTCCCCCTCCGTAAGCTCCCCTGCCGGGCTTCTCTCCACGCATGCTTGCACCCCTGCATCGCTCCTGAAGGCACGCAGCCGCCCCGAGCTCCCTTACCTCACTGTCTACTTGCCATGCTTTATTTAGCTTCGGCCTCAACCGAGGAGGAGAGCAGTGCTGCTCCCTACTAGATCCGCCCGCCCGCACGCCCCGTCCATTGACTGTGACCTGCTCCATGCTCGAGCGAGCACACTCCTCTTCTCAATGCCCAGCGTCGCCCAAGTCCCCTATGTTGTTGTCGCTGAACACCGAGTACCAATCGTCGCATTCCGTTTCATCTATGTCAAGCCCAAAAGGGCGCCAAGGTACCAAGTACCACGACGTCGACGACCCTCAAGTTCAACTACATCGACTATGAACGGTGACGACCCCGAACATCTACGAAGAGTGTACGACTACAAACCATGTACGACTACCGTCGCCAAATACCGTTGAGTGAATAAATACCATCACGTGGGTTCAACAAGACGCCGAGTACCACGACACTACCGTCGAACCCCGGAGGACTCAAACCCGTCAAGTTCCCTTTGGATGCACCAAGTTCCACGGCGTCGCATAAGTTTCTTCGTGAACCTGTTCGACCACTCGGATTCGCAAGTACCACGACGCCCGGAGGACTCGGACCCGTCAAGTTCCCTTTGGATGCATCAAGTTTCATGGCATCGCATAAGTTTCTTCGTGAACCTATTCGACCACTCGGATTCGCAAGTACCACGATGCCCGGAGCCCTCGGACTAGTCAAGTTCCACTACCAGATGTACCACTACCGTCGCCGTGGATCCGACAAAACCAAGTGTACAACTATCGGCGCCCCGAAGACGTTGGTTTCGTCAAGTATATCTTCGAAACGAACATGTACCACTACCGTCTCCAAGATCGCGAGTACCTCTACCCTCGCCGTGGATCAGAGAAGAGCGTCGCAAGAACGACTACTTCCACTATGACCCGTGTACCACTACTTCCACTACTGCCGCCATGTAAAAGACTACTTCCACTATGACCCGCGAGTACCACTACTTACCTTGAAGAACTCAAACTTCTTCGAAAACCTACGCTTCAAAGGTATAATGCTGAGACGATGCCCGTGGACGAATGCTTGCGACATATGAGTCGAACCATGTGTTGTTGCGTCTTCGAGTTGTTCGTTGGACGAAGCCCCTCTTTTGCCTTGCCACCATCATCTAGGACACCCGGTAATCGTGAGCACCCCACCATCCTTGCATGACACGCTCCCGTCACATTTCCTTTTGCATCGGTATCTCCATGAGCTACCGGAACTGATATGTTGCCGTGGCATCATTTTCAGATTCGTTGTCGTGGCACCCCTTTCATTTCCGCCACGATGACAAATGCTTCATAACATGCTCTTATCAACATTTTCATAAATATTGTATAAAACTTGTAAATGTCATCCGCATCATGGTAACAACATCAAGAAAGTTTAAATTGTTGTTTGCTTCAATTGCTAGATATGCACATGGGGATTTTCCGGAATGCTTGTTGTTATTTCCGGCCACATTTAAACTTGCCTAAATGTTTAGTTTACTTATTCTTCACCTCTTGCCATGTTAACCAACATTTAATTTTGTTGAGTAGATTAAACAAGAGTTAACTAAATATTTGAATGTGGTGTTTCATCAACATGCATCTTGTTACATGTTGAGCTCCACTTAACTTGTAGTTTTGTTTGTGCACTTTGCCATGCCATTCATATTTAAACCGGACATGCATCATCATTGGTTGTGCATCATGACATTTTTATGCTTGTCAGTTTACCATGTTGTTTCCTCCTTTCTGATTGTAACGCCCTCGATGCGGCTATATCTCCCACGTGTCGAGGAACGACTTAGAGGCATAACGGCATTGAAAGCAATGTCGCAAGTTAGGCAATCATCACAACATCCATGTAATACATAATAAGGGGATAAGTAACATAGTTGGCTTACACTCTCCATGTCACACAAAGTACACAAATAGCATTACATCAACCAATCACTCATGGCCCGACTACGACGCCAAAATAAAAGATAAAGCCAACATGCGACACGGTCCCGATCACCCCGACTGGGCACCACTACTGATCATCAGGGAAAGAAACATAGTAACGGAGTGAGTCCTCGTCGAACTCCCACCTGAGCTCTAACGCGTCATCTCGAACGGAGTCGTCTGGCCCTGCATCTGATTTGGAAGTAAACTATGAGCCACAGGGACTCAGCAATCTCGCACCCTCGCGATCAAGACTATTTAAGCTTATAGGAAAAGGGAAGGTAATATATGTGGAGCTGCAGCAAGCGACTAACACATATGGTGGCTACCCGGTTCGCAAAAGAGAGCGAGAAGAGAAGGCAAAGCGCGAACGAATAACTAGAGAACAACCTGCAACAAGCATTACTCCAACACCGTGTTCACTTCCCGGACTCCGCCGAGAAGAGACCATCACGGTAACTCACACAGTTGATTTATTTTAATTAAGTTAAGGTTTAAGTTATCTACAACCAGAATTAACAAATTCCCATCTGCCCATAACCATGGGCACGGCTTTCGAAAGTTCAATCCCTGTAGGGGGGTCCCAACTTAGCCCATGACAAGCTCTCATAGTCAACGAAGGAATAGACCTTCTCCCGAGACGTTCCGATCAGGCTCGGTATCCTGGTTCTACAAGACACTTCGACAAGTTAAAACCAATCCAGCAACACCACCCAGATGTGCCGACAAATCCCGATATGAGCAGTACATATCTCGTTCTCAAGGCACACCGGATGAGCAAGACGTCGGGTAGGCCAGCCCAGAGTTGCCCCCGGTAGCCCCGGACGTCGCTCAGTTGGACCAACACTCAGAGGAGCACTGGCCCAGGGGGGGTTTAAAATAAGATGACCCTCGGGCTCCGGAAACCTAAGGGAAAAAGAGGCTAGGTGGAAAATGGCAAAACCAAGGCTGGGCATTGCTGGAAAAGATTTATTCAAGGCGAACTATCAAGGGGTTCCCATTATCACCCAACCGCGTAAGGAACGCAAAATCCGGGAACATAACACCGATATGACGGAAACTAGGGCGGCAAGAGTGGAACAAAACACTAGGCGAGAGGCCGAGCCTTCCACCCTTTACCAAGTATATAGATGCATTAAGATAACAAGGCAATATAATGATATCCCAACAAGTAAATAGTATTCCAACAAGGAACGGTCTCCAATCTTCACCGGCAACTAGCAACGCTATAAAAGGGGCTGAGCAAAGCGGTAACATAGCCAATCAAGGGTTTGCTAGGACATGGTGGGTTAGAGGTTTGACATGGCAATCTGGGAGGCATGATAAGCAAGTGGCATGCATCGTAGCATAGGCATAGCAAAAGAGCGAGCATCTAGCAAAGCAAAGATAGAAGTGACTTCGAGGGTATGATCATCTTGCCTACAACGTTGTCAGAGTTGACTGGATCCTCGAAAGCAAACTCAACGGGCTCCTCGTTAGCAAACTCGTCTCCCGGCTCTACCCAAAAAAGACAAACAAGCAACAAGGAACGCAATCAACCACGTGCACAACTCAAACAACATGATGCAAAGATGGTATGCTATGCGGGATGCGATGCGGGATGCATATGCAAGATTTGACAAGGAATGCATGAACCTGGACTCAACAAGGAAATCCAAGTGTTCCACTGGAAAGATGAGATGAAATCGCTTGAAAACGATATAAAGAATGCCAGAATCGGAGTTACGGTTTAGAAATGGCAAGCAATTCAAATATGGCACCGGTCTGCGATTTACAGCAAGTAGCCAACTAAATGCAACGAGATGAACATGCTACAACATCCAAACATGGCAAAAAAATACATGGCAGGAATCCATTCATGATGCTTAACAAAAGACTAGCACTGAGCTACGGCCAATTCATCCATTAACAGGTTCAAACAAGCATGGCAAAAATGCATTTGGTAAACAGATTTCAAACTTGGTGAAATTAACACTTGTCTGGAATTTCAGATCAGATAGCACTCTTTGGAGCATCAAAACTATATGCTACAAGACCTGAACATGGCAAGTAAAGCATGGCATGGAGATACTCAAAGAGCTTAACAAAAGTACCTTAGTGACCTTGAGCCAAAAGGGATCACAAAATGCATTTGCATGCATGTGAACATGGCAAAAACATAATCAGTTCTCAGACTTAGTGAAAACTGGGACATGCTGAAACAGATATCAAGTAGGCATGTTTACGAGCTCGATGCACTCACTACAGAGCAAGTCATGATAATCTAAGCATACACCCATCAAGAATACACATTATTCAAGCTTGACATGGCAAGAACAATAACATGGCATGCACGTATCAACTACAACATCATCGGCAAAATTGCTAACAAGTAGACAATCTGCCCAGATTCACGAAATGACAAAAGTAGAGCTCGATTGACTCAAGCTAGGATGCTCCATAATTGCAAAAAAAGACATGGATGGATAGAGCACTACAAGATTAACAAATCATCCTTACTGATCATCCTCAAAAGAGGCACAGATCACTAGGAAACAACATGAACATATGGCATCATGAGATAAACAGACCAAGGACTTAGTGGAATTGCTAAGTCCCTGAAATCAGCATTAACAAGTGCACCACTTTGCAAGCTTGTGCTAGTCACCACACACATTGCAAAAATACATGGGTTGCACCTCTAGATAGATGGCAAAACATATAACAAAACTCATGTAGAGCTCATGGGCATATCATGCACACAATAATCATGGCAAAAATGACAAATATCTAAATGGAGCAGCAGATCTGACAATTATCTCAAGTAGCACTCTTCTAACAGCATTTCGGGCATCAAGATGAACTCAAATGAAAATGATGCAATGAGATGAAATGAGGTACTCTCTGAGGCGAACATTTTGATATGCTATATGCCCAAAATGGATCTCCGGATGCGGAGATATAGCATGATGAAAAATGCAAATTATTAGGGTTTCAGGGCAAAAGTCAACCGAGACGGGATCTCAGATCCAGATCCACTGTTCATGCACGGATAACGAGGATCGCCGGCCAGAGCTTCGAGGTCGCCGGAGTTCGTCGGGGAGGCGTGGGACTTGCCGCGGAGGACGCCGGCGTGGAGGAAGAGGCGCGGGGCCGGAGCCGCGGCGGTGGTGGCCGGAGATGGAGGCGCGGCCGGCAAGGACTTCGGGCGCCGGCGGGGAGGTGCGGGCGCCGGCGAGGAGGTGCGGGCGCCGGCCGGCAATGGACCTCGGCGGCCGGATCCGGTGGAGGTGCGCCGAACGCAGGGAAGAAGGGGCGGCGCCGGCTGGAGGGGCTCGGCCCGGTCGGGCGGCTGGAGGGCCGGCCTCGGGCCCTCGCGGGCCGGCGGCGAAGTGGGGCCCGCGGGCGCCACGTGGCGTGCTCCTGTTGGCTGCGGGCGACGGCGGACGTGTCCGGCAGCCGGTGGACGTGTCCGGCCGCGCGGAGGACCTGGATCTAGGGTTAGGGCGAGGGGAACCGCGAATTTGGAGGAGGGGGTCTTTATATAGAGGTAGAGGGAGCTAGGAGTGTCCAAATGAGGTGCGGTTTTCGGCCACGCGATCGTGATCGAACGCTCTAGAAGATGGAGGAGGTTTTGGTGGGTTTTGGGCCAAATTGGAGGGGTGTTGGGCTGCAACACACACGAGGCCTTTTCGGTCCCTCGGTTAACCGTTGGAGTATCAAACGAAGTCCAAATGGTACGAAACTTGACAGGCGGTCTACCGGTAGTAAACCAAGGCCGCTTGTAAAGTCTCGGTCCAATCCGAAAATGTTTAATCCCCACACATGAAAGAAAGGTACAAAAGACCACTGAAGGAGAACGAAGCACCGGAATGCAAAATGGACAACGGGGAAAAGCTCGAATGCAAGAGATGAACATGTATGCAAATGCAATGCACATGATGACATGATATGAGATGCATGACAATAACAACAACACATGGAGACAAAGACCCGAACCCGAGAAAATAAAATAACTTAATGCCAGAAACGGCAAGAGTTGGAATACATAAAGGGTAAATCATATCCGGGGTGTTACAACACTCCACCACTACGAAAGGATCTTGTCCCGAGATCTAGGACTGAAAGAACGCCGGGTGTTCAGAACAGAGGTGATCCTCGCGTTCCCAGGTGGCTTCACGGTCGGAATGGTGTGACCACTTGACTTTGAGGAATTTGATTGACTTGTTGCGAGTCTTGCGTTCAGTCTCTTCAAGAATAGCAACGGGGTGCTCACGATAAGAGAGATCTGCTTGGAGCTCAATGTCTTCGAAGTTGATGGTGCGGTCAGGAGTCTCGAAGCACTTTCGAAGCTGAGAGACATGGAACACGTCATGCACATTTGCAAAGTTTGAAGGAAGCTTGAGTTGATAGGCGAGATCGCCTCTCTTGCTGACAATCTTGAAAGGTCCCACGTAACTAGGGGCAAGCTTCCCTTTGATACCGAAGCGATGAGTACCTTTCATAGGAGAGACGCGGAGGTAAACATGATCTCCGATCTCGAAAGCCAAATCATGGTGCTTACTGTTATAGTAGCTCTTCTGGCGCGATTGGGATGCTTTGAGGTTATCTCGAATGACTTTGCACATTTCCTCTGCCTCTGTGATTAATTCATTTCCCAAAAGCTGACGTTCACCGGTTTCAGACTAGTTGAGAGGGGTACGGCACTTCCTGCCATACAGAATTTCAAATGGGGCCTTGCCCGAACTTGCTTGAAAAGTGTTATTGTAGGAGAATTTAGCATAAGGAAGACAATCCTCACCCTTCATGCCGAAGGAGATCACACAAGCCCTGAGCATATCTTCAAGAATCTGGTTGACACGCTCGACTTGATCGCTAGTCTGAGGGTGGAAAGCTGTGCTGAAGCGGATGTTGGTGCCCATGGCCTTCTGAAAAGAATCCCAAAACTTTGAGGTAAAGATGCTGCCACGGTCTGAAGAGATCACTTGTGGAATACCGTGCAGAGAGACAATCCGAGAGGTATAGAGTTCCGCTAATTGAGCTGCAGTGATTGAATCTTTGATTGGCAGAAAGTGAGCCACTTTGGTGAGTTTGTCGATGACAACGAATATAGCATCATTGCCACGTTTGGACTTTGGAAACCCAGTCACGAAGTCCATTTCAATGTGGTCAAACTTCCATTCTAGAATGGCAAGAGGTTGGAGGAGACCAGCTGGCCTTTGGTGTTCTGCCTTCACTCTTCTGCAGACATCACATTCATTCACGAACTGAGCAATCTCTCGCTTCATTCGAGTCCACCAATAAGCCTACTTGAGGTACTGATACATCTTCGTTCTCCCAGGGTGGATGGAGAGGAGAGAATTGTGAGCCTCGTTCATGATCACTTTACGAAGGTCACCTTTGGGCACGACAATACGATCCTCAAAGAAGAGAGTATCCTTGATCAAGGCGGTAGCACTTGTACTTGGGTTGGCTCTTGGCAATCCCAATCTTCACCTTCTTCACCATAGCATCAAGAAGTTGAGCTTGGCGAACCTGATCTTCCAAGGTAGGAGAGACTTGAAGGTTGGCGAGGAAACCTTGAGGAACAACTTGCAGATTAAGTTTGCGGAAAGCTTTACAAAGCTCGGGTTGATAAGGCTTGAGAATCAGACTGTTGCAATAAGCCTTCCTGCTCAATGCGTCAGCAATCACATTGGCCTTGCCTGGAGTATACTCGATACTCAGATTATACTCTTGAATCATTTCGACCCATCGAGTCTGCCTGAGGTTGAGATTAGGCTGAGTGAAGATGTACTTGAGACTCTTGTGGTCAGTGAAGATGTCCAATTTTCTTCCCAATAAGAGATGTCTCCAAGTCAAAAGAGCATGCACAACTGCCACCAACTCGAGGTCATGAGTGGGGTAGTTCTTTTCATTGGGCTTCAACTGGCGAGAGGTATAAGCAACAACTTTCTTCTCTTGCATCAACACTGCGCCAAGACCTTGGAGAGATGCATCACAAAAGACCTCGTACGGTTTGGATTCATCAGGCGGAGTCAGAACTGGAGCGGTGACCAATTTCTCTTTCAAAGTGTTGAAAGCAATGTCACACTCCGGAGACAAAACATACTTGATGTGCTTCTAGAGAAGATTAGAGAGAGGCTTCGCGATCTTAGAAAAGTTCTCCACGAACCTTCTACAATAGCTTGCGAGACCGAGGAAGCTACGGAGTTGCTTCACGTTCTGAGGAGGTTCCCAATTCACAATTGCAGACACCTTCTCGGGATTCACCGCAATGCCCATGGCAGAGATGATATGACCAAGATAAAGAACCTCATCGAGCCAAAATTCACACTTGGAGAACTTGGCATAGAACTGATGTTCCCTGAGCTTATCGAGCACCAAACGCAAGTGCTTGGCATGATCTTCCTTGTTCTTGGAGAAAACCAGAATGTCGTCGAGATAGACCAAAACGAAGTCATTGGTGTAGGCGTTGAAGATGAAATTCATCATGCGAGAGAAAGTCGGAGGAGCATTGACGAGGCCAAAAGACATGACAGTGTATTCATATGAACCATAGCTTGTCCTGAAGGCTGTCTTGGGAATATCTTGCTCACAGATTCAAATCTGATGATAACCCATACGGAGATCAAGCTTGGAGAATACTTGGGCACCCTTGAGTTGTTCGAACAGCTCGTTGATGTTGGGAAGTGGGTATTTGTTCTTGATGGTCTTCTTGTTCAATGGACGGTAATCAACACAATGTCGGTCCGTTCCATCCTTCTTCACAAAAAGAACACCACAACCCCACGGAGAAGAACTAGGTCGGATGAGGCCCATTCTTTCTTGAATATCGAGTTGCTTCTTCCGCTCCTTCAACTCTTCAGGTCCGATCTTGTAAGGACGTTTGCAAACAGGTTCCGTGCCAGGTTCAAGATCGATGACGAATTCAACTGGCCGGTGCGGAGGCATTCCTGGAAGCTCTTCTGGAAAGACGTCTTGATATTCGCAAATGACTGGAATTTGAGATATGGCATCCAGTTCACCCTTCTCATTGAGAGAAAACAGACGGACGGTATCATCACGAGCAGCAAAGACAATTACATCCTCAGACGAATGAGTCAATTGAATCTGCTTGGCAGCACAATCAAGACGCGCCTTGTGCTTAGTAAGCCAATCCATTCCGAGAATAAGATCAATATCTGAGTTGCCAAGAACCATTGGGGAAGAAAGGAACTTGTAATCGCCCAACGTGATAGTAACATCCAGAGCCAACATTTTGGTGTTCATGAACAAACCCAGAGAAGAAACCGCTATCGGCTTAGGCAAATCAATCGTATGCACATCATGCATGGATGCAAAAGGCTTCGATAAAAATGATAAAGATGCACCAGTGTCAAAAAGAACTCTTGCGGGAATGTCATTAACAGGAAGGTTACCCATAATCACATCTGGCGAGTCCTCTGCCTGAGCTGCATTCAGCAAGTTGACCTTGGCGGACTTGGTGTTATGCTTGACCATAGCTGTACTTGCCGATCTCACAGGAGGAGGAGGAGGGAGACGCCTCTGATTGAAGCATTTGTTGGCATAGTGACCCTTCTGTTGGCACTTGTTGCACGTGACCTCTGAAAGAAGATGGTGGTACGGAGCACTCGATCTTGGAGCTTGAGACGAAGTCTTGTTCTGAAAGACAGGGTTGGGTGGGTGGGAAGATCCACTGCCACCTTTGCTCTTCTGATACGGCTGACGAAACGGAGGAGGAGGAAGCCAATACTTCTGCTACTTGGCCACTTGAGTAGAGGAAGACGGAGTAGCATCTCGGACTCGCTTCTTGGAAGCATCACACCTCAGTTGAGCAGCCTCTTGCTTCAATGCCATGTTGTAGAACTCATCGTACCTCAAGGGCTCAAAGAGAACAAGAGCTAGCTGGATTTCTTCTCTGAGACCACCCCTGAAGTGGTATATCATGCTCTTCTCATCAGGGACGTCCTGCTTAGCAAAGCTGGCGAGCTTCTGGAACAACTTGTTGTAGTCATAGACAGACAAAGAGCCTTGCTTCAGGTTGCGGAATTCCTCACGCTTGCTTTCAACCACGCTTTGAGGGATATGGTGAGCTCTGAAATCTTGACGGAATTCATCCCAGGTAGTCACACGTCCACCTCTGGAATCCTTGTACTGCTGGAACCATTATGTAGCTTGGTCTTTGAGTTGGAAGGAAGCGAACTTGACAAAGTCCTCAGGCCTGACGTTACTGCACTTGAAATGCTTGCACAGATCCACGAGCCAATCGTCAGCATCAGTTGCCACAACACAATTGCTGAAAGTCTTTGGCCCATTAGCAAGGAACTGGTTGAGTGTAGCAAAGTGATTCTGATTGTTGCCTTGGTTGCCTTGATTCGCTTGATTGCACTCTTGAAGAATTTGCATGATCAACTGCGTGTTTGCATTGGTAGCGGCCATCACAGCTTGCCATGCTTCCGGAGGAGGGGGAGGTGGTGGCGGATCAGGATTCAGAGTCGTGTGCGTTGGAGGAGCCATCCTGAATAGGTTGACATCCATTAGCACATTGATAGACAAATATTGAAGCTGAATCCAACGGAATGAAATTGCAACATATAGTCTTCACATCCGAACAAAATGAACGAATGCAATCCTCTTGAAATGGTCACATATCCATAAATTGAGAAGCCACTTAGAATTTAGGTAGAGAAATAAATCAACAAGGTACGGATCAAGAACGAATACTCGGTAAGAAATCCCAATCTCAAACCAAATATCCGTGGAAGAAGAACTAGGGCTACAAGAATTCGCACCTATGAAACTCCCGAACCTTTCCAGTTATGCAATCAGGTGTTGGGGATACAGGGGAAGCATAATATCTCACCCAAATCTAGCAAATCCTACATCCAGCTGTATCCATCCTTCAACAGATAACCGAGAAAAAACTTCGGAAACCATCTACCTCAACCTTAGAAAAGCATCCGTTATACAAGTTATGACAATACTCCCGAACTCCCGCCCCAGTACTGGGTGGCGTCGAGGTTATCTCACCAACGAACTGCATAAAAGAGATTTTCGATGTCGGCGTACTAAACACAGGTATTCCAGAGCTGCAACGATAAAATTATGACGACAACACCTCGGAGCTCAACTCCCCAGGACACTTCCACAAAACCCCTGACAGGAGGCACCAAGACAATGTTCTCGTCACAAAACCACCAGAATGATTCCAAGATACCCGCGTGATCCTAAAAAAAAATTTAGTGAAATTTGAGAAGAGAAGAGTCAAAACTCTACGTCAGGATGCCTTACCAGAGTGATGAGGAGACTGGGAAGTAAAAAGAATTCCTAAACTCTCCGATATATAATTCCTAAATGACTCAAAACATTTTTCTAGACACAACTCGGCCGCTAATAACGATCAAGCAATGGGGCTCCTAAGGTCGGGATGGCTCTGATTACCAACTTGTAATGCCCTCGATGCGGCTATATCTCTCACGTGTCGAGGCACGACTTAGAGGCATAACCGCATTGAAAGCAATGTCACAAGTTAGGCAATCATCGCAACATCCATGTAATACATAATAAGGGGATAAGTAACATAGTTAGCTTACACTCGCCACGTCACACAAAGTACATAAATAGCATTACATCAACCAATCACTCATGGCCCGACTACGGCGCCAAAATAAAAGATAAACCGAACATGTGACACGGTCCCGATCACCCCGACTGGGCACCACTACTGATCATCAGGAAAAGAAACATAGTAACGGCGTGAGTCCTCGTCGAACTCCCACTTGAGCTCTAACGCGTCATCTAGAATGGAGTCGTCTGGCCCTGCATCTGGTTTGGAAGTAAACTGTGAGCCACAAGGACTCAGCAATCTCGCACCCTCGCGATCAAGACTATTTAAGCTTATAGGAAAAGGCAAGGTAATATATGTGGAGTTGTAGCAAGCGACTAGCATATATGGTGGCTACCCTGTTCGCAAAAGAGAGCAAGAAGAGAAGGCAAAGCGCGAACGAATAACTAGAGAATAACCTGCGACAAGCATTACTCCAACACCGTGTTCACTTCCCGGACTCCGCCGAGAAGAGACCATCACGGTAACTCACATAGTTGATTTATTTTAATTAAGTTAAGGTCTAAGTTATCTACAACCGGACATTAACAAATTCCCATTTGCCCATAACCTCGGGCATGGCTTTCGAAATTTCAATCCCTCCAAGGGGTCCCAACTTAGCCCATGACAAGCTCTCACGGTCAACGAAGGAATAGACCTTCTCTCGAGACATTTCGATCAGGCTCGGTATCCCGGTTCTACAAGACACTTCGACAAGTTAAAACCAATCCAGCAACACCACCCAGATGTGCCGACAAATCCCGATAGGAGCTCCACATATCTCATTCTCAGGGCACACCGGATGAGCAAGACGTCGGGTAGGCCAGCCCAGAGTTGCCCCAGGTAGCCCCGGACATCGCTTAGTTGGACTAACACTCAGAGGAGCACTGGCCCGGGGGGGTTTAAAATAAGATGACCCTCGGGCTCCGAAAACCCAAGGGAAAAAGAGGCTAGGTGGTAAATGGTAAAACCAAGGTTGGGCATTGCTGGAAAAGCTTTATTCAAGGTGAACTATCAAGGGGTTCCCATTATCACCCAACCGCGTAAGGAACGCAAAATTCGGGAACATAACACCGATATGACGGAAACTAGGGCGGCAAGAGTGGAACAAAACACTAGGCGAGAGGGCGAGCCTTCCACCCTTTACCAAGTATATAGATGCATTAAGATAACATGGCAATATAATGATATCCCAACAAGTAAATAGTATTCCAACAAGGAACGGTCTCCAATCTTCACCTGCAACTAGCAACGCTATAAGAGGGGCTGAGCAAAGCTGTAACATAGTCAATCAAGGGTTTGCTAGGACATGGTGGGTTAGAGGTTTGACATGGCAATCTGGGAGGCATGATAAGCAAGTGGCAAGCATCGTAACATAGGCATAGCAAAAGAGCGAGCATCTAGCAAAGCAAAGATAGAAGTGATTTTGAGGGTATGATCATCTTGCCTGCAACGTTGTCAGAGTTGACTGGATCCTCGAAAGCAAACTCAACGGGCTCCTCATTAGCGAACTCGTCTCCCGGCTATACCCAAACAAGACAAACAAGCAACAAGGAACGCAATCAACCATGTGCACAACTCAAACAACATGATGCAAAGATGGTATGCTATGCGGGATGCGATGCGGGATGCATATGCAAGATTTGACAAGGAATGCATGAACCTGGCCTCAACATGGAAATCCAAGTGTGCCACTGGAAAGATGATATGAAATCGCTTCAAAACGATATAAAGAACGCCGGAATCGGAGTTACAGTTTGGAAATGGCAAGCAATTCAAATATGGCACCGGTCTGCGATTTACAGCAAGTAGCCAACTAAATGCAACGAGATGAACATGCTACAGCCTCCAAACATGGCAACAAAATACATGGCAGGAATCCATTCATGATTCTTAACAAAAGACTAGCACTGAGCTACGGCCAATTCATCCATTAACAGGTTTAAACAAGCATGGCAAAAATGCATTTGGTAAACAGATTTCAAACTTGGTGAAATTAACACTTGTCTGGAATTTCAGATCAGATAGCACTCTTTGGAGCATCAAAACTATATGCTACAAGACCTGAACATGGCAAAGTAAAGCATGGCATGGAGATACTCAAAGAGCTTAACAAAAGTACCTTAGTGACCTTGAGCCAAAAGGGATCACAAAATGCATTTGCATGCATGTGAACATGGCAAAAACATAATCAGTTCTCAGACTTAGTGAAAACTGGGACATGCTGAAACAGATATCAAGTAGGCATGTTTACGAGCTCGATGCACTCACTACAGAGCAAGTCATGATAATCTAAGCATACACCCATCAAGAATACACATTATTCAAGCTTGAAATGGCAAGAACAATAACATGGCATGCACGTATCAACTACAACATCATCGGCAAAATCGCTAACAAGTAGACAATCTGCCCAGATTCACGAAATGACAAAAGTAGAGCTCGATTGACTCAAGCTAGGATGCTCCATAATTGCAAAAAAAGACATGGATGGATAGAGCACTACAAGATTAACAAATCATCCTTACTGATCATCCTCAAAAGAGGCACGGATCACTAGGAAACAACATGAACATATGGCATCATGAGATAAACAGACCAAGGACTTAGTGGAATTGCTAAGTCCCTGAAATTAGCATTAACAAGTGCACCACTTTGCAAGCTTGTGCTAGTCACCACACACATCACAAAAATACATGGGTTACACCTCTGGATAGATGGCAAAACATATAACAAAACTCATGTAGAGCTCATGGGCATATCATGCACACAATAATCATGGCAAAAATGAAAAATACCTAAATGGAGCGGCAGATCTGACAATTATCTCAAGTAGCACTCTTCTAACAGCATTTCGGGCATCAAGATGAACTCAAATGAAAATGATACAGTGAGATGAAAGGAGGTACTCTCTGAGATGAACATTTTGATATGCTATATGCCCAAAACGGATCTACGGATGCGGAGATATAGCATGATGAAAAATGCAAATTATTAGGGTTTCGGGGCAAAAGTCAACCGAGACGGGATCTCAGATCCAGATCCACTGTTCACGCACGGATAACGAGGATCGCCGGCCGGAGCTACGAGGTCGCCGGAGTTCATCGGGGAGGCGTGGGACTTGCCGCGGAGGACGCCGGCGTGGAGGAAGAGGCGCGGGGCCGGAGCCGCGGCGGTGGTGGCCGGAGATGGAGGCGCGGCCGGCGAGGACTTCGGGCACCGGCGGGGAGGTGCGGGCGCCGGCGAGGAGGTGTGGGCGCCGGCCGACAATGGATCTCGGTGGCTGGATCCGGTGGAGGTGCGCCGGACGCGGGGAAGAAGGGGCGGCGCCGGCTGGAGGGGCTCGGCCCGGTCGGGCGGCTGGAGGGCCGGCCTCGGCCCTCGCGGGCCGGCGGCGCTGGCGGCGAAGTGGGGCGCGCGGGCGCCACGTGGCATGCTCCTGTTGGCTGCGGGCGACGGCGGACGTGTCCGGCCGCGCGGAGGAGCTGGATCTAGTGTTAGGGACAAGGGGAACCGCGAATTTGGAGGAGGGGGTCTTTATATAGAGGTAGAGGGAGCTAGGAGTGTCCAAATGAGGTGCGTTTTTCGGCCACGCGATCGTGATCAAACGCTCTAGAAGATGGAGGAGGTTTTGGTGGGTTTTGGGCCAAATTGGAGGGGTGTTGGGCTGCAACAGACACGAGGCCTTTTCGGTCCCTTGGTTAACCGTTGGAGTATCGAACGAAGTCCAAATGGTACGAAACTTGACAAGCGGTCTACCGGTAGTAAATCAAGGCCGCTTGGGAAGTCTCGGTCCAATCCGGAAATGTTTAATCCCCACACACGAAAGAAAGGTAGAGAAGACCACCGGAGGAGAATGAAGCACCGGAATGCAAAACGGACAACGGGGAAAAGCTCGAATGCAAGGGATGAACATGTATGCAAATGCAATGCACATGATGACATGATATGAGATGTATGACAATAACAACAACACACGGAGACAAAGACCCGAACCCGAGAAAATAAAATAACTTAACGCCTGGAACGACAAGAGTTGGAATACATAAATGGTAAATCATATCCGGGGTGTTACACCGATGTTGCTTCTTCTTGTTAGTTCCAGTAACGTCGCGTTTGTGAGGATACGTTCGACTACGTCCATGTGTCTTCTTCAAGGACTCGTTCTTCTTCCTTGCGGGATCTCAGGCAAGATGACCATACCCTCGATATCACTTCTATCTTTGCTTTGCTAGTTGTTCGTTCTGTCGCTATGTCGCGATACCTACCACTTATTATATCATGCCTCGCATATTGCCATGTCAAGCCTCTAACCCACCTTCCTAGCAAACCGTTGTTTGGCTATGTTATCGCTTTTGCTCAGCCCCTCTTATAGCGTTGCTAGTTGCAGGTGAAGTTGAAGTTTGTTCCATGTTGGAACATGGATATGTTGGTATATCACATTATCTCTCATTTAATTAATGCATCTATATACTTGGTAAAGGGTGGAAGGCTCGGCCTTATGCCTAGTGTTTTGTTCCACTCTTGCCGCCCTAGCTTCCGTCATACCGGTGTTATGTTCCTTGATTTTGTGTTCCTTACGTGGTTGGCATTATGGGAACCCCTTGACAGTTTGCTTTGAATAAAAATCCTCTAGCAAGGCCCAACCTTGGTTTTAACATTTGCCACCTAAGCCTTTTTCCCTTGGGTTCTGCAGACTCAAGGGTCATCTTTATTTTAAACCCCCGGGCCAGTGCTTCTCTGAGTGTTGGTCCAAACTGGGCGATGTCCGGCGCCCCCTGGGCAACCAGGGTCTATGCCAACCCGACGTATTGCCCATCCGGTGTGCCCTGAGAACGAGATACGTGTGACTCCTATCGGGATTTGTCGGCACATCGGGCGGCTTTGCTGGTCTTGTTTTACCATTGTCGAAATGTCTTGTAACCTGGATTCTGAGACTGCTCAGGTCTTTCCGGGAGAAGGAATATCCTTCGTTGACCGTGAGAGCTTGTGATGGGCTAAGTTGGGACACCCTTGCAAGGTATAATCTTTCGAGAGCCGTGCCCGTGGTTATGTGGCAGATGGGAATTTGTTAATGTCCGGTTGTAGAGAATTTGACACTTAACTTAATTAAAATGCATCAACCGCGTGTGTAGCCGTGATGGTCTCTTTTCGGGGGAGTCCGGGAAGTGAACGCGGTCTTGTGTTATGCTTGAACGTAAGTAGTTTTAGGATCACTTCTTGATCACTTCTAGCTTCACGACCGTTGCATAGTTTCTCATCTTACTCTTATTTGCGTATGTTAGCCACCATATTTGCTTAGCGCTTGTTGCAGCTCCACCTCATTACCTTATCCTACCCATAAGCTTAAATAGTCTTGGTCTTATGGGTGTGAGATTGTCGAGTCGTCGTGACTCATGGATACTTCCAAACAGTTGGAGCTGCCGATGATACCAGTGCAGGTGGTGCAACCGAGCTCAAGTGGGAGCTCGATGAAGATCTTGGTCGTTGTTATGTGTCTTCTCCGGATGATCAGTAGTGGAGCCCAGTTGGGACGATCGGGGATCTATCATTTGGGGTTGTCTTCTTTTATTTTGGTTCCGTAGTTGGACCTTGATTGTACTCTGGATGATGTATGTTTAACTTGTTATTTGTGTGAAGTGGCGATTGTAAGCCAACTCTTTATCCCTTTCTTATTTAGTATATGGGATTGTGTGAAGATTACCCCTCTTGCGACAAAACCACCATGCGGTTCTGCCTCTAAGTCGTGCCTCGACACATGGGTGATATAGCCGCATCATGGGTGTTACAAGTTGGTATCAGAGTCATCCCTGACTTAGGAGCCCCTGCTTGATCAAATCATTGACGTTCTTGAGTCTAGAACAAAAATGTATTGAGTCTTAGGATTATATATAACGAAGAGTAGGATTCTTTTTACTCCTCAGTCCCTTTGTCGCTCTGGTGAGGTCTCCTGACGTAGATGTTTTGATTTTCCTCTCCTCAAATTTCACTAAAAAAATTAGGATCACGCGGGTATCTTGGAATCGTTCTGATATTCTTGTGACGAGAACATTGTTGTTGGTGCCTCCTGACATTTAGGGGTTGTGGCAGTGTCCCAGGGAGTTGAGCTCCAAGGTGTCGTCGTCACAATTTTATCATTGCAGTTCTGGAATACCTGAGTTTTGCCGACATCAAAAATCTCTGTTATGTAGTTGTTGGTGAGACAACCTCGACGTCACCCAGTATTGGGGCGGGAGTTCGGGAGTATTGCCATAACTCGTATAACGGATGCTTTTCAAAGGTTGAGGTACACGATTTCTGAAGGTTTCTTGGTTATGTGTTGACGGATGGATACAGCTGGATGTAGGGATTGTTAGTTTGGGTGAGATATTATGCTTCCCATGTATCCCCAACACCAGATTGCATAACCAGAAAGTTTCGGGAGTTTATAAGTGGGAATTCAAGTATCACGTAGAATATCCTTCCAAGAGACACATGATACGATATTGGGACTATCATATGTTTGTTCCGGCTTATTTTGCAAGCCAATCCTTTGTCTTGGTTTGGTTTTTGGTATTCGAGTTGCTTCAATGTCAAGTGTGATTCCATACCTTATTTTCCAAGCGGTGTTCTCATATTTCTATGTGCATACTAATCCTTCTTGATCACTAAGGTTGTCATGTCAACTCTTTTCCAACTGGCGTGTTTCTCTTCAAGTGCATCTGATCATTCCAACATTCACAAGATCAATTCTAAGCTTTTTCTCAACGGTGTTCGTTTCATCCGACCCAAGTTGCCTTTGTTTTCCCAACCTCCCACCCTTTATCTTCAAGGACACGGATTTCTGAATCAAGTATCCATCTTATGGATGTGAAGTTTCTTCATTCTTTCCTTCAATGTTTTTACCCGGGGGTTCTTATGAAGATGCTAAGGGAGCTTCAAGTTTATCATTATTCGTTCTCTTTTCTTCTCCAGGGGATTCAATTCAAGTTTTCGGTGTTGATCATATCCTTTTGCTCCTTTCAAATGCTTTCTCATGTGGGTGGACCTCTTAATCATCCACTTCTCGCCTTTCATTTGTTCCGGAGTGCTGAAGATATCTCAGGAGAATAGTGTTTTCATTCTTAATCTGTCCAAGATATCTCGAGGTTGTTATCTCTTTTGAGCCATTTAATTCAACCGGTGCAATCTCTCTTTTCAATTAATTGTTCAATGGTGTATCTTTGGAGTGGGCCCATAACCCACAGGTCTTTTCCAGGATCTTACCTAACTCTTCTATTTTTTCCCAAAGTGATTCCCAAATTCTTTTCAAACGTTGACGTAAGAATGAATTATCATCAGTCAAATGTCTTTCTCCAAGATCTTTCAAATTCTTTTCAACGTTGGCTCAACCTCTTCGCTTTTGATTCACCCGGAGTGTCTAAACAATTCTTGATGGTGTTTCTCATCATCATTCTCTGCATTTGAAGACTGAAGAAGATTTTCTCTTAAATCGTGCTCCGTTCTCTTGAAGATGCGTAGTTCAAGCTTGATGACATCCTCTCAAATCATTTCCAATCATGAGAATTATTTTCATACCCATCCGAAGTATTTCACGAGTTCTTTCCATTTTATTCCTACGAAGGCCATCATCTCAGAATTATTCATTCTCAGCTTTCAGATCTCATTCTCCAAATCATACCGGTGCATCATTCAAGTATTCTCTAATCAGCTCGTGATCTCTTCGTTCTCTTATATCAAATTACCTCAAGTATTTTCATTCATTTATAATTCTTCCCGGTGTTTCTTTATCTTTTCTTCGTTCATTTTTAATTCTTACGATGGTTTGTTCAAGATTTCTCTTCCGCCGTTATCATATCAATTTATTCGTAGTTTCAATCCTACCGGTGGTTCGTTGAAGACCTTCCCAAGTTTTCTCTATATATTTCCTAATCCTTCTCAACGAGAATAAGTAGTATGCCAAATCCGTTGCTTGTCATCAATTTAAGTTGATGAAAGATAAACATACAGTAAATCTTATTTTTGTTTCCTCCAGGTGGTTCAATTCTTTTCTTTCGAAGTTCGTTCATGATATCAATTCTCGGTTTCATGTGTTTCATCTTTTCCTTTTTCAGGAGCTCCAAGTTATTTCAATTATATCATTTCAAAGCTCCATCTAATCATTGCAAGGCTTCATCTTGTGCTTTCAACTTCTCTTTATTTCTATCATCCTTTTATTAACGGAGTTCTTCATGGAGGCTCTACATGATGGTTCATCAAGGATTCCTTTCATTCTCAATTTTTTCTTCGAGATTTCTCTCGAAGTTAAGATCCGCCAAGCTTTACCCTAAAATAAACATGGTGTTCAGCACATGTCTTATTTTGAGGAGTTCAAGCAATATTCATCTTGCATCTGAAGTGCACTTCTTCCTATCTCATCTTTTGAGGTGGTGTTATGGCATTGTTGATAATCTCCCTTCATGTTTCATGATTCACAAGTTTTCAAGAGTGACATATTTAAATCCATCATTTTCTCTTCGCTCAAGAGATATTTTCATCCAATCAATCTCTTTGTTGGAGTTATCTTGGGTTATGTTTCACCTACAGCCTTCCCTAAGGAATTTTGTTATTGTGGTGCTTATCTATGACCCAAGTTATCTCTTTATCATCTCGGTGGACCAAGCTTTCATCTCTTTGTTAATCTCAAGAAAGCAATTGTTCCTGTTAGTGGCAAAATTTCACCTCAGTTTTGAGATGTTTTCCATAAGCCCACTACAAGCTTATTCGTTTAGTTGTTGGTTTTTCCAACAACTCTGTTTTAACCTTCTTGGAAGGGTGTTTTCCTAGTTCATTGGTGGCAGAAGCTGACTTTTTCTTCTCCATTCTGTGATTCCAATGATATATTGTCTATTCTTCCTTCCGAAGGCATTGTGATGTTGCTCTCTTCATTCATCATCTCGGATTGTGAAGATCATGTTCTTTTTCTTGCTTATCCATTTAACCGGAGTGTTGTTCGACTCATATTTCTATGTGCATACTAATCCTTCTTGATCACTAAGGTTGTCATGTCAACTCTTTTCCAACTGGCGTGTTTCTCTTCAAGTGCATCCGATCATTCCAACATTCACAAGATCAATCCTAAGCTTTTTCTCAACGGTGTTCATTTCATCCGACCCAAGTTGCCTTTGTTTTCCCAACCTCCCACCCTTTATCTTCAAGGACTCAGATTTCTGAATCAAGTATCCATCTTATGGATGTGAAGTTTCTTCATTCTTTCCTACAATGTTTTTACCCAGGGGTTCTCATGAAGATGCTAAGGGAGCTTCAAGTTTATCATTCTTCGTTTTCTTTTCTTCTCCAGGGGATTCAATTCAAGTTTTCGGTGTTGATCATATCCTTTTGCTCCTTTCAAATGCTTTCTCATGTGGGTGGACCTCTTAATCATCCACTTCTCGCCTTTCATTTGTTCCGGAGTGCTGAAGATATCTCAGGAGAATCGTGTTTTCATTCTTAATCCGTCCAAGATATCTCGAGGTTGTTATCTCTTTTGAGCCATTTAATTCAACCGGTGCAATCTCTCTATTCAATTAATTGTTCAACGGTGTATCTTTGGAGTGGGCCCATAACTCATAGGTCTTTTCCAGGATCTTACCTGACTCTTCTAATTTTTCCCAAAGTGATTCCCAAATTCTTTTCAAACGTTGACGTAAGAATGAATTATCATCAGTCAAATGTCTTTCTCCAAGATCTTTCAAATTATTTTCATCGTTGGCTCAACCTCTTCGCTTTTTATTCTCCCGGAGTGTCTAAACAATTCTTGATGGTGTTTCTCATCATCATTCTCTGCATTTGAAGACTGAAGAAGATTTTCTCTTAAATCGTGCCCCGTTCTCTTGAAGATGCGTAGTTCAAGCTTTATGACATCCTCTCAAATCATTTCCAATCATGAGAATTCTTTTCATACCCATCCGAAGTATTTCATGAGTTCTTTCCATTTTATTCCTACGAAGGCCATCATCTCAGAATTATTCATTCTCAGCTTTCAGCTCTCATTCTCCAAATCTTATCGGTGCATCATTCAAGTATTCTCTAATCAGCCCGTGATCTCTTCGTTCTCTTATATCAAATTCCCTCAAGTATTTTCATTCATTTATAATTCTTCCCGGTGTTTCTTTATCTTTTCTTCATTCATTTTCAATTCTTACGGCGGTTTGTTCAAGATTTCTGTTCCGCCGTTATCATATCAATTTTTTCGTTGTTTCAATCCTACCGGTGGTTCGTTGAAGACCTTCCCAAGTTTGCTCTATATATTTCCTAATCCTTCTCAACGAGAATAAGTAGTATGCCAAATCCGTTGCTTGTCATCAATTTAAGTTGATGAAAGATAAACATAGAGTAAATCTTATTTTTGTTTCCTCCAGGTGGTTCAATTCTTTTCTTTCGGAGTTCGTTCATGATATCAATTCTCGGTTTCATGTGTTTCATCTTTTCCTTTTTCAGGAGCTCCAAGTTATTTCAATTATATCATTTCAAAGCTCCATCTAATCATTGCAAGGCTTCATCTTGTGCTTTCAACTTCTCTTTCTTTCTATCATCCTTTTATTAACGGAGTTCTTCATGGAGGCTCTACATGATGTTTCGTCAAGGATTCCTTTCATTCTCAATTTTTTCTTCGAGATTTCTCCCGAAGTTAAGATCCGCCAAGCTTTACCCTAAAATAAACATGGTGTTCAACACATGTCTTATTTTGAGGAGTTCAAGCAATATTCATCTTGCATCTGAAGTGCACTTCTTCCTATCTCATCTTTTGAGGTGGTGTTATGTCATTGTTGATAATCTCCCTTCATGTTTCATGATTCACAAGTTTTCAAGAGTGACATATTTAAATCCATCATTTTCTCTTCGCTCAAGAGATATTTTCATCCAATCAATCTCTTTGTTGGAGTTATCTTGGGTTATGTTTCACCTACAGCCTTCCCTATGGAATTTTGTTATTGTGGTGCTTATCTATGACCCAAGTTATCTCTTTATCATCTTGGTGGACCAAGCTTTCATCTCTTTGTTAATCTCAAGAAAGCAATTGTTCCCGTTAGTGGCAAAATTTCACCTCAGTTTTGAGATATTTTCCATAAACCCACTACAAGCTTATTCGTTTAGTTGTTGGTTTTTCCAACAACTCTGTTTTAACCTTCTTGGAAGGGTGTTTTCCTAGTTCATTGGTGGCAGAAGCTGACTTTTTCTTCTCCATTCTGTGATTCCAATGATATATTGTCTATTCTTCCTTCCGAAGGCATCGTGATGTTGCTCTCTTCATTCATCATCTCAGATTGTGAAGATCATGTTTTTTTCTTCCTTATCCATTTAACTGGAGTGTTGTTCGACTCATATTTCTATGTGCATACTAATCCTTCTTGATCACTAAGGTTGTCATGTCAACTCTTTTCCAACTGGCGTGTTTCTCTCCAAGTGCATCCGATCATTCCAACATTCACAAGATCAATTCTATGCTTTTTCTCAACGGTGTTCGTTTCATCCGACCCAAGTTGCCTTTGTTTGCCCAATCTCCCAACCTTTATCTTCAAGGACTCGGATTTCTGAATCAAGTATCCATCTTATGGATGTGAAGTTTCTTCATTCTTTCCTTCAATGTTTTTACTCGGGGGTTCTCATGAAGATGCTAAGGGAGCTTCAAGTTTATCATTCTTCGTTCTCTTTTCTTCTCCAGGGGATTCAATTCAAGTTTTCGGTGTTGATCATATCCTTTTGCTCCTTTCAAATGCTTTCTCATGTGGGTGGACCTCTTAATCATCCACTTCTTGCCTTTCATTTGTTCCGGAGTGCTGAAGATATCTCAGGAGAATCGTGTTTTCATTCTTAATCCGTCCAAGATATCTCGAGGTTGTTATCTCTTTCGAGCCATTTAATTCAACTGGTGCAATCTCTCTTTTCAATTAATTGTTCAACGGTGTATCTTTGGAGTGGGCAAATAACCCACAGGTCTTTTCCAGGATCTTACTTGACTCTTCTAATTTTTCCCAAAGTGATTCCCAAATTCTTTTCAAACGTTGACGTAAGAATGAATTATCATCAGTCAAATGTCTTTCTCCAAGATCTTTCAAATTCTTTTCATCGTTGGCTCAACCTCTTCGCTTTTTATTCTCCCGGAGTGTCTAAACAATTCTTGATGGTGTTTCTCATCATCATTCTCTGCATTTGAAGACTGAAGAAGATTTTCTCTTAAATCGTTCCCCGTTCTCTTGAAGATGCGTAGTTCAAGCTTGATGACATCCTCTCAAATCATTTCCAATCATGAGAACTCTTTTCATACCCATCCGAAGTATTTCATGAGTTCTTTCCATTTTATTCCTACGAAGGCCATCATCTCAGAATTATTCATTCTCAGCTTTCAGCTCTCATTCTCCAAATCTTACCGGTGCATCATTCAAGTATTCTCTAATCAGCTCGTGATCTCTTCGTTCTCTTATATCAAATTCCCTCAAGTATTTTCATTCATTTATAATTCTTCCCGGTGTTTCTTTATCTTTTCTTCGTTCATTTTCAGTTCTTATGGCGGTTTGTTCAAGATTTCTATTCCGCCATTATCATATCAATTTATTCGTTGTTTCAGTCCTACCGGTGGTTCGTTGAAGACCTTCCCAAGTTTGCTCTATATATTTCCTAATCCTTCTCAACGAGAATAAGTAGTATGCCAAACCCGTTGCTTGTCATCAATTTAAGTTGATGAAAGATAAACATACAGTAAATCTTATTTTTGTTTCCTCCAGGTGGTTCAATTCTTTTCTTTCGGAGTTCGTTCATGATATCAATTCTCGGTTTCATGTGTTTCATCTTTTCCTTTTTCAGGAGCTCCAAGTTATTTCAATTATATCATTTCAAAGCTCCATCTAATCATTGCAAGGCTTCATCTTGTGCTTTCAACTTCTCTTTCTTTCTATCATCCTTTTATTAACGGAGTTCTTCATGGAGGCTCTACATGATGGTTCGTCAAGGATTCCTTTCATTCTGAATTTTTTCTTCGAGATTTCTCTCGAAGTTAAGATCCGCCAAGCTTTACCCTAAAATAAACATGGTGTTCAGCACATGTATTATTTTGAGGAGTTCAAGCAATATTCATCTTGCTTCCGAAGTGCACTTCTTCCTATCTCATCTTTTGAGGTGGTGTTATGTCATTGTTGATAATCTCCCTTCATGTTTCATGATTCACAAGTTTTCAAGAGTGACATATTTAAATCCATCATTTTCTCTTCGCTCAAGAGATATTTTCAACCAATCAATCTCTTTGTTGGAGTTATCTTGGGTTATGTTTCACCTACAGCCTTCCCTAAAGAATGTTGTTATTGTGGTGCTTATCTACGACCCAAGTTATCTCTTTATCATCTTGGTGGACCAAGCTTTCATCTCTTCGTTAATCTCAAGAAAGCAATTGTTCCCGTTAGTGGCAAAATTTCACCTCAGTTTTGAGATGTTTTCCATAAGCCCACTACAAGCTTATTCGTTTAGTTGTTGGTTTTTCCAACAACTCTATTTTAACCTTCTTGGAAGGGTGTTTTCCTAGTTCATTGGTGGCAGAAGCTGACTTTTTCTTCTCCATTCTGTGATTCCAATGATATATCGTCTATTCTTCCTTCCGAAGGCATTGTGACGTTGCTCTCTTCACTCGTCATCTCGGATTGTGAAGATCATGTTCTTTTTCTTGGTTATCCATTTAACCGGAGTGTTGTTCGAATTTGTTCTTCCTTGTCCCTTGTTTATCTCGTTTCAACCAGAGTTGTTTCAATTCCTTCTTGTCCATTGTGCTCCTCATTCATAGCTTTGCAACCTACAAGGTTCTCATAATGTTCCTTGTTCCTCTCATGTAACAGAGTGTTCTCAACTTCATCCATCTCCGTTGTATTCTTTCGTTGAAATTTTTTAACCTCTCAAAGTTCATGGTTTCACTCGTTTGTCAAAGAAGCAACTTTGTTTTACCTCTTCCTCTTTCGTTTCTCTCCGGTGCCATCCTTAGATCTCGGGACGAGATCTCTTGTAAGTGGAGGAGTGTTGTGACGCCCCAAGACCGACGCTCCAGAAGACTCCCATACTTTCGTGACCTCTGTGTGTTTCATTTGTGCTTGCTCTATTTATTTTTGCATTGCATCATGTCATCATGCCAGCATGTCATTTGATTTTTTAAACTCAACCAAATAATTTTCATGGATCTTCGATCCATTTAAGTCGAGGGAATTCACATGGTGATTTCTCTTTATAACATATCCTCCTAATAATTATGGAGCTATTATAAATATTCCATTTGTTTGGAATTAACCGGAACACACTTGCAAAATAATTCCCATGCCTATCCCACTTTAAGTTTCACCTCCAAACCTTGGCAACAATTCTTTATCTCTTTTATCGAGGCTCCTCTAAAAATCTGAACATTTTGGACACTTCTCAAACCCGTCCTAGTTCAAACCATTTGGATTAAATTCAAAGGAATTTGAATTTAATCTTTCATCCATGCCCACTCCTATTTTTCTTGGATCAAGCTCCTTTTTACGAGTCCAATAAAATTGGCGTCCTACTCAAATTCTTCTCCTATCTCTCTCTACTTTTCCTTACTCACTGTTTATTTGTTAAACAGAGAGATTAGTCTAGGGAAGAGAGACAGTGTGTGTGTGTGCAGGGCCTCAGCCCAGTCGCAACCCACCACCTGAGGCCATCCATCTTCAGGCAGCAAGACCGGCCCATTTGCACCTCACTACTAGCAAAAGGGCTATAGATGGAATTGACAGTAATGGCGCACCTGACATGTGGTGCACCACTACAATATAGCAGTGGCGCACCATGTGCAGGTGCGCCATTAGTGTGGAAAACACTAATGGCGCACCATATACATGGTGCGCCACTAGTAACAATTTTGTTTCATTTTTCCAAACATACTAATGGCGCATCATGTAGAAAGTGCGCCATTACTAGTTAAAACTAGTAATGGCGCACTGTCCACAGGTGCGCCATTACTAAGTTTTTCCCCCTAGCTAATGGCGCACTGCCAGTGGGTGCGCCATTAGTAATCTTCCCCCTAATTCGCCTGATCCCTTCGTCCCTCCCTCCACTTCCCTCCTTGCTCCACACCCGGCTGCTCCGACGACCCCCGCGCCCCGCCTCGCCGTCTCGGGCCTCGCCGCCGACCCACTACGCCGCCGCCCGGTCTCCTCCGCCCGTAAGCCCCCTCCTCCTCCGCCCGTCCGACGCCTTCGGCCTCGTGCCGCACCCACCGCCGCCCTCCTCCATTTCGCCGCTGACGTTAGGGTTTTGGCCGCCGACGCTGACGCCGCCTGCCCTCCCCCTTTTGGCCGCCGACACTGCGCTCCGACCTGCTATCCTTCCCCCTCCAACTCCCTCGCCGGTGTCTCGGTCGGGTCCTGCCCCACTACCCCCTCCGTCTTGGTGAACGACGACGGCGGCGCCGCCGCTGACACTGGGCTACGGACCTTCCCCCTCCGCCGCTCACGTCCCCGCGCCCTGCGCCCCCCGCCCCGACGGCGGCGTGACCCGGAGGCGCCGCTCATCGGCAATGACAAGGGTAAGTCCTCCTCCTCGTCTGCCTCCTGTTAACTGTATTTTATCTTCAATTCAGCAGCCTCCATGTGTGGATTTTGGGCAGTAAGATCGCCAGCCACATTAATTGTGTTTTTCTTGCTTTTGGAAGCAGGTCCCCTCCTCCAAAGAGGTTGAGAGATCCTCCGTGAAGGTCACCACCCCTCCTCCTCGCCGCCCTCTCCACTGCCATCCCAGATTAGTTCCTCCTCGTAGGTAATGCCATTCTGCCTTGTCAACCTTAAAAAGGAGTTCATCTCTTCGTCAAAGCTTCCCGAATGATGTTTGAGGTAATGCCATTCTGCCTTGTCAACCTTACAAAGGACAGATTTGAGGTGACTGTAGTTTGGCATCTTCAGAATTTCACAAAGGTGGATAACCTTCTAATGGCCATAATGTGCCCTACTATCAAAAAATTCAGTTAGTTACAGTTAGCATCATGTAATAAAATGGCCATAATATGCCCTGATAATGATGTATTTTGTCATAAAAATATATAGCGGACTGCCATGATAATGACATGCTACTAGTAGTTACTTACATGAGTTGTTTTATTGACATGGCACATTTGCAATGGAGTTTTATATATCTTTAGCCACTGTTCATTAACAACAAGTCAGTTTTGTTTTTAGTTGAAAGTAAGTGTGTGGTTTGAAATTTTGATCTGATTATGACATCTAGAATTATGTCAGTTTTGTTTTGTAACTAGAAGACCAAAGTGTGTTACTTGTGATCTTTTGATGATGCTACTTGTGATGATGTTGTACTTGTGATGATGCTACTTGTGATCTTCTGAAATGACCCATTGGCGACTTCATTACACGGGGATAATGATTTTGCAGGTACCCCGAGAGGCCCTTGAGTTTGCTGGAATGTCGATTAACTTCCGTTCCGGCAAATTCGGGTACTCCATATGTCCTATTTTCAGCAAAGGTCATGCTGAAATTTTCCGTGAATTTTAGCATGACTTTGCTAAAAATAGGACATATGGGGTACTTGCGACTAATGCATGGGCCGGGGTATCTTAGTACTTAATTAAGTAGGATCAACTGCCCCTTTATTCTTGCTGCATTAAACCATAGGTTTTAGGGTGCCTCGGTGTCGATAAGAACCTAAATGATGAAAGCTTAGGCTTTTAGGGTGCCTCGGCGTCGACAAACCCTAAATGATAAAACATTGGCTTTTAGGGTGCCTCGGTGTGGATAAGAACCTAAATGATGAAAGCTTAGGCTTTTAGGGTGCCTCGGCGTCGACAAACCCTAAATGATAAAAGCTTAGCTTTTAGGACGCCTCGGTGTCGACAAACCCTAAATGATGTAGTTTTGAATTATGAACGTCGGATATGTCGTCATCGGACGACGAAAGTCTCGCGGGGGAGTGCGACTGGTGCCACAACGATCGAGGTCTGTGCGACATGCCTCACCTGGACGATGATCGGCGCTTCAGCATTAAGCTCGAGGAGACCTTCGAAGTTGAAATAGTACACAACGACGACAAGTGTTATTTTCATAATTAAGCATGGCTTCAACTATTTCAATGTGTAATTTTCATCTTTTACAATTCGAGTATAGCTTATCCCATGCCATGCAAGACGCTATGTCTTGGAGAGGATGGATTTTGAAGACCATGAAATTTCTGAAACAAAGAAAATTCACCTAAGGACTCATCACGAT
This sequence comes from Triticum urartu, assembly GCF_056163025.1. Classification (NCBI taxonomy): domain Eukaryota; kingdom Viridiplantae; phylum Streptophyta; class Magnoliopsida; order Poales; family Poaceae; genus Triticum; species Triticum urartu. The sequence continues at coordinate 140,004,407 of NC_141875.1, read as the reverse complement.
GTGGACTTTGAAGTAAATCTGTATAATTCTGAGAGTGTAACCCATTTTGGTTGCAAAAATTGGGAAGCATTTTGCAAGATGTATGGTTTTGATGAGGGTATGCTTATCACCATGGATCTTGGTAATCCTGACATCGACCAAGACAATATGGACATTTGGGTCCTTGTTGATACGCCTCCAGTTTTACCGCTATGTGAGTTTCTCAAACATAGTTATTAGCTAATTTATATTGTTTATTTCAAAATAGTTGACAGCTTATTTCCATTGACAGCTTATTTTTATTGTTCAAAGAATGTGCGGGAGATGGTAGACAAAACCCACTACACCGATGGCTCCGAATTAACAACTTACAAGGAGAAAAATCATCTGGTCGGATTTTGTACTAACATTGAGAATTACAATATCCACAATCAAACTCCTCAACATTATGGTAAATACGTGCCACTAGTGCATGTGTTCAACTACGATAACTACCATGGAGATACCCTAGTAAGATTTTTACTATTACGACATCCGTGCATCTTTTGCATACTTCTAAAACTAGTACATCATTGCTGACTATGAAGTTATTACTATGTTTTTCAACAGATAATCCCAGAGAATTGTGTGCCTCATTTGATGTATCAGAAAGGTAGTCTTAATGTTTTGAACATACAGCCAGGTCATCCTACGAATCTCAACTGTCCATACGAGATTTCTAAAAGAAGTGGAGACATGAAAATCAAAGGATGGAAAAAATGTATGGACAGTTGTAAGGAGGTTCTTGGAAGCAAAAGGAAGCGAAGCGCAAGAATTGGAGACAGGATGATCTCCATTCTCCATAATGAAGAGTCAGGGTCTATATTGTTTTATGCTATTTTACCTTAAATAGGGTATTTAGGTCCTGCCTAATACTGATGATCATGTGCTAAGAACAATTAAGTAGGGTTGGTTCGAGACTTGTAATGTTCTATCTTAGTATTACTTCCGATAAACTCGCTACTCGCGGTCTCGAGACTTGTAATGTTCTATCTTTGTTCGGTCTTTTGAATTCGGAGACTAATATGATGAATTGTATTCGGAGACTAATCTTCTATTGTATTCGATGAATCTGCTCTTGCTGTGGGGTGCTGTCTATATTCTGTCCAATAATATATTTTGTAACCTGTGCAAAATTCAGAAAAGTAAAAAAACCTAATATTCATACTAATGGCGCATCACCCCACAGTGCGCCATTAGTATGCCAGATACTAATGGCGCATGGTGGCCTATACTAATGGCGCACGGCGTGGTGCGCCATTAGTATACCAGATACTAATGGCGCACCAGTGGTGCGCCATTAGTAAAAAAAATACTAGTGGCGTGGTACTAGTGGCGCACCAGTAGTGCGCCATTAGTAGGTAAAACTGGTGCGCCACTAGTAGGCCTTTTCCTAGTAGTGCCTAGGCCATCTGCAGCCCAGCCCGCACCCATCTAACCTCTAACCCTAACCTACCCGATCCTCTCCCCTCGATCCCTCACCTCGTTCCTGCCCGCTGCCACTTCCACACACAGGGACATGCCCGATCACCTCGCGCCTCCCGACATCCTCCAGGCCAGGGCTCCCTCGCCACCGGACCTCGCCCTCGCCGGAGCAAAGCACCTCCCCATGCCAGCATGACCTCGTGCGCCGTCGTTGAACCTCGCCATCCTTCTGCACATCATCGCCGTTCCCGCTTCACATCGCTGTGCCTACTGCCATACCGGCGAACCCCTGCTCCTGCTCGACCCTGCCGTCCATCACGCCACTGGCAACCAGCTCCTCGGAGTAGAGCTCCTCATTCGCCACCTCGTCGTCCTCTGTCGCCAGCGTGCCAAGCCCCGATGACCAGCAGGTCCCCAGCGCCGCCCCTCCTAGCCTTCTCGCCGGCAAGCCCTTTGCGGCCTCCTCCGCCCCCCTCCGTCAGCTCCCCTGCCGGGCTTCTCTCCACACACGACTGCACCCATGCATCGCTCCTGAAGGCATGCAGCCGCCCCGAGCTCCCTTGCCTCGCTGTCTGTTCACCATGCTCCATTTCGCCTCGGCCTCAACCGATGAGGAGAGAAGTGCTACTGCCTGCCAGATCCGCCCGCACGTGCGCCCCGCGCATTGACTGTGACCAGTCCCATGCTCGAGCGAGCACACTCCTCTTCTCGATGCCCAGTGTCAACCAAGTCCCCTATGTTTTTGTTGCTAAACACCGAGTACCAATCGTCGCGTTTCGTTCCATCTATGTCAAGCCCAAGAGGGCGCCAAGATACCAAGTACCATGACGTCGACGACCCTCAAGTTTAACTACATCGACTATGAACGGTGACAACACCGAACATCTACGGAGAGTGTACGACTACAAACCATGTATGACTACCGTCGCCAAAGACTGTCGAGTGAATAAATACCATCATGTGGGTTCACCAAGACGCCGAGTACCACGACACTACCGTCGGCTCCCGGAGGACTCGGACCCGTCAAGTTCCCTTTGGATGCGCCAAGTTCCATGACGTCACATAAGTTTCTTCGTGAACCTGTTCGACCACTCGGATTCGCAAGTACCACGACGCCTGGAGCCCTCGGACCCGTCAAGTTCCACTACCAGATGTAGCACTACCGTCGACGTGGATCCGACAAAACCAAGTGTACAACTACCGGCGCCCCGAAGACGTTGGTTTCGTCAAGTATCTCTTCGAAACGAACATGTACAACTACCGTCTCCAAGATCACGAGTACCTCTACTGTAACATCCCAAAATTCTAAATTTTGGAATGTTATATTAAATAGATAGATTTGATTGATTGTTTTATTGACTGTCTGAAAGTGTGTGAATTCGAAACTTTTGAAAGTTAAATGTGAGGGAATAAAAGGACTTTCCCAAACTTTCATATTTGCTTTCTGATCTCCATGAATTCAAATTCTTTTCAAATACAAAACCCTTGAGCGAAGATGATATGACTTCTTCCATTTAAATTAAATGAAAGGGTATTTGAAAATAATTGAATTTCATTTGGAAATATTTCAATTCATAAACTTCATGCAGCTCAATGATTTTCATGAGAGAAGATAAAATGACTTCTTCAAATTATATGAAATATGAGTTGGGAGTTTCAAAGATTTAAATTCAAAGTTCTTTTGAATTTATTTTCAATTTAGAGTTATTTGAGTTTTATTCAAATTATTTTTCTCCAAAAACAAAATACATGGAAAATAGGGTAACATGATTCACTACAATAGAAAATTGAAGAAAAAAATTAATTTGAAATCATTTTGGTATTTTTTTTAAATTTTTTTATTGGATTTTATTAGAGCAGGAGCACTGTTTGAATTATTAGAATTTATGTGTATTTTATTTAATGCTAGAAAAATGTCCATGTTGTTGGAAATCTTTTTTTGAAAATCTTGATATATTCTATGCCTATATAATATTTTTATTTATATTTGTTTTTATTTGTTTTGTTTGTTTGGGAAAAAAGAAAATCTTTATAAAAAAATGTGCCGACCGAACTGGGCCGCGCCCAGCCCAGCCAGCCCAAGTCGCCGCCGCCTCCCTCCTCCCTGCGCGACCGGGACTCCTCCCGGAGACCGGCGCCGCCACGCCGTCGCTGCCCCTCGCCCACGGCAGGCCTCGCCTCCCGCGCCTATAGATAGCGCCGCCCGGAGCCCCGCGCCACCCCCTCTCCTCCTCACCTCTCGCGCCGCCGCCCACGCATCACGTCGCCGTCGCCGCCTGCCGCCCGCTGCCGCAAGCCGCCGCTCGCCTGCTGCCCGCTGCCGTGCACCCCGCGCTGCCCACGCTCCTCGTCGTGAAGCCGCGCCGCGCCGGAGCTCGCCGTCGCCGGAGTCCGCAGCCTCGCCGGAAACCGTCGTCGCTGCCCGATCTGCCGCTGCCGCCGACCGCCGCTGGTTTTCGGCGAAAAACCGATCGAACCGGTATAACCGCCGCCCGGTTTTCTCGGTTTTCCTTTTTGTTCGGTTTTCTGAAAAAAAAACCTATGTTTGTTTTTTTTAGGTTTATTACTTAACGAACGTTTTCTGTTTAGTTACTTTTAGTGAACGTTTTCTTTCTGTAGATATGTTTAGCGAACGTTCGTTCGGTAGGATTTTCCTTCTTCTTTTAGTTTTCGGCCAGGGACCTATCTGTGATGATTTTATTTACAGATTAGCACCTGGTTTTCAAACGACTATAACTTTTTACTCGTTAGTAAAAATTCAACGAAACCAACGCCCATGTCTTCGTTATGATCTCCTCTATCCAGTAATCCAACTCAAACATGTTTTTGAACGTTTTAAAATTTGAATTAGACCAGATTTGTATTCAAACTTCGTTTGATCATAACTTGAGTTTCGTAGCTCCGTTTGAGTTGATTCTTTTTGCAAATCGAAGCTCTTGACCTAAACATTCTAATAAGGCCAAATTCACATAATTTTGGTACTGTTAGAAATTGTTTTATGTTGCAAGAGTTATTTGCTTGGTTTTGATGTTTTCCGAATTGTTTTCTTCGTTCTTCCCGATCTTTTGAGTGATTGCTTATGTGTGGTTACTACTGCTTGCTTACGATAGATTGACCGGAGTGTGACGAGTAGAACTATCAAGAGTTTTGAGTGCGAATCATCTTCATCAACATTGCAGGCAAGTTCACACTTTGATCATATCCCCTTTCATACCCAGTATTTATGAATTAGTTTCACCCTCAAACATTACATGAGTAGGATTGATAACATGTGGTTATTGGGAAGTAGTTGATGAGGTAGGAACCTATTGCCCTACATTCAAACCTTGGGAGTTACTATTACGTTATGCTTATAGTGCCATGCTATGCTCGTAGACGTGGATTGGGTTTTGAGAGTATTCATGATAGATGTGAGATTGTTAATTAATGGTTTACTTAAGGTGGCAACTTAAACACACATATGGGTGGATTGAGGCACCTGGTTATTCCAGGATTGCCTGTCTAGGCACCTGTGTAGACCAGGATTGCCTGTTTTTTATGGACCGCCACCCAGGCTCAAAGGCATCATGAGATTATTCATACTAGAAACTTCCGTGTGCAGCCACAAGCTATTATGGGCTCTAGCATGGTTGACTAAGTCGTGCGAACTCTTATAGTGGTAGACTAGCAGATGTTGGGGATGTAGGTGGTACGGTCTACCCGATCGTAAGGTGCTAGCACTTCTGAAAGACTATGTCTCGGTCATCCGTCTTCTCAAACACCATGTAGTGCGAGAAACCAAACGGAGGCGTTCGAGTCTTGTGAGGAAAAGTGCGCAAACCTCTGCAGAGTGTATAAACTAATCCTGATTAGCCGTGTCCCCGGTTATGGACATCTTGAGTATCTAGTACCTGGATTATCATGTGAGTCTCGTCATGTTACTTTAAATTAAGTTTGTTGGGTTTAATGATGTTACTTAATTGGGATTGAGGATGCTGTCAACCATTCTCAATGTTCAACAACCACCATGATAGTTAAATAAAATATATTCCTTTGCAGAAGGGAAAAATTGGCTTTTCACAAAAACAATATAACCATAGAGCTTTTCCACCAGCCATATATGCATGTAGTGATAGCCATTGTTCATCATTTTCTCTATGGTGTGAATTTGCCAGTACATTCAATGTACTGACCCGTTTCGGGCTGCAACGTCTCATGTTGCAGGTTTCTTACGACGAGTAAGTGATACGTTAGGGCTACGATTTCTACACTCAACTTTGCCGTTGGTGTTGATGGGAATCCACAACCTTGTTGCTTCCGCTATTTTGGATTGAGGTAATAGTATTTACGTTATTTTATACATGTGATTTACCTCTGTTATAAATCCTCGAGTACTGTGTGTGTCAGCATACCGATCCAAGGATGACACGTAAGCACAGAGACTTGATCCTTTCGGGTCGGGTCGCTCCAAGATGGTATCAGAGCACATGTTGACTATAGGACATGACCCTAGAAACTGGCAAGCCCATAGCAAAGATTTTTCTCTACAACTTTCCCTTTCAAAAAGATCTTTTACCTCTCTTCTCTTCTGAGCTTATTCAAAAAATTCCCTTTAGTGAGACCATACCCCTTTCCCCTTTTAACCACACCAAGATTCGACTGATGAGACCACTCCAAGAAGTACAAGATATCGGACAACTAAGACCACTTCGGAATGAAGAGTATTTTCCGTGCATCTGAATAATGGAAACTACAATGGTTGAAGACCGAAGACAAGTAGAATTTGAAGGCTCTGAGGAATCCCTAGATTTGTATGACCTAGGAAGGCTACCCTTATGGAACTTGACAAATTATGGAAGTTGTCCATGCCCGAGATCAGGGTGTATCGGAGAAAGACCGGAGCATGGAGAGTTAAAAACTTAAAGTTCTGTCAAGGAAAACCCTAAGGCAGGAGATATCAACTATGGAGAGATAGCTCATGGAAATGACAAGAGCAGAAACCCTGCTATCCATGATGTTATGGCCCGCTTATGCTATGGTCACCGAGCTAAGCTAAGCATGCATTTCTTCGGAAGGATTGGATGGTAGAAGGCTGACATAGTAGCTATCAGCAAGAGATGAAGTTTTAACCTAGGCCGGTGTATCACCAGGATCTGGAGTAATACATCAATAAGTTTAAGATGGACTTGTAGGAAGTCATATTTGACAAGGAGACCATTCATGAAGAACTTAGGACCTAGAAGCTGAAAGTAGACAAGCTGGAGGAGCTACAACCTCGAGATACCGGAGATTCGTTAAGAACTGAAGGACAGTAGGATCATGGTTCAGGTCAAGTTTGATGAAACCTAGAAGTTTGGAATGCAACTCCAGAATATTAAAGGACGTCACGAGAGACTTCGCGTCAACAGAGTTGATCTGGCAAAAGAACTTGAGAAAGACAAGTATGACCGGAAGAAGCCATTGGAGGCATGAACAAGACTTGAAGAGTTATATGACCTTGAAGATTTATTGACCTTTAGAAGACCAAACCCCTGTCATATGTATAAGTTAGATGCGATGATTGTGGGCTGTCATTTGTTTGATGTTTTCCGATAGCCACAATAAAATCTGTCTTTTCAAAACCATTGTTTGTATTGTGTCTATCTCTCTCTATCTCTCTTATCTCACCCCAAAACCTTGCACCCAATAGAGGATGAATGAAGATGAGCTTATATTTTCTGGACCGATGAGTCAATTGGAGACGGACCAATGGATTTAGAACATGGAGGATCACATGGAGAATAACCCTATAGATGGAAATGATATGACCCAGCATGCTCTTCAGTGCTTTGAAAGAGGTGCTCCTACTTGGTGGAGGATGTACCAAACCATGAATGGATAGCAAGGAGTAACCACTTGGAGAGAATTAAAGTTGACTCTGCAAAGATCTCACCTTGTGTCCCAGAAGTTGAAGCATTATGGAAAGGATATGAGGAAACCTTGTGCATGCAAGATTTGTGGAGAAATAGGACACACCCATAAAGAACACAAGGACGAATGCCCTAATTGTGAAGGAAGTCACCTAGTTGAAGAATGCCCAACTAGGCAGATTACTTGTTTCTTGTGTGAAGTAATTACCCACTATCCTGCTCAGTGTCACATTTACCCCATGGTACAACGAACCATCTAGCAGAAGAAAGAAGTAATGAAAGGAGCCCTCATGGAAATTTTAGAAGAAGCTATGATGAAGGAAGAGATGGAGGACACACCTAAAGAGGACCCGAGTAAACCCTGCACTAAGTCTTGCTATTCACGTGGAGAAGAAGGACACATCTCCCAAAATTGTTTGAATGGGGATCTAGTAGAATTCCCGACGGAGGAAGTAGAGTATGCCCACAGGAAATAGAAGCCATGATTGGCATGAAAAGGTCCAGGAAGAGAAGTAGATTGGATTCCAGGAAGGATCTGAGTCATATCACCTGTTATAGATGCAAAGAGTCAGGGCACTACCTCAGAAGTTGCCCAAAAAGGAAACCTCGAGACTTGTCAGAAGTAATATGTTTTTGTTGTAATGGAGCAGGGCACTTTGCCAGAAAATGTCCCAAGGAGAAGGAAACTTGTGCTAGATAGTTGAGTTTGCAACAAAGGAAATGGAGTAGTAGAAGTGAGAACATTTTCTTTTATATCAAGGTGTTGAGTTGAGATTGTAATCAATTGACAGTGAATAAAGTTGGCATCGTTGGTACTGATATGAATTTTATGAGTTACTCTATGAGGAAAGATGTTGACCATTTTCGAGGATATGAGAAATATGGTCTATGGAATATTGGAGCATTTTAAGGGTGGTAGTACCCTGTAAGAACCGTTGACCCCTGGAAAAGATAAGGATACTTCACTGAGTGGATTTCGGATAAAATTAATACGAGTTATATCTCGATATGTGTGATACCCCAAGAGTATGTGGATGAAGTTGGAGACCATCAGTTATTTGGACCAAATGTGATCAAGGAGATTCGAGATAGACTGAAGGTAGCTCAGTCCAGGCAGAAGAGTTATGCAGACTAAAAAACGCAAGGAGGTAGTCTATGAAATTGGAGACAGAGCATGTCTTCGTGTGACCCCTCTGTGGGGAGTTAAACGACTTGGAGTTAAGGGAAAGTTAGCCCCGAGATTTGTAGGACCATACCGAGTTTTGGAGCATATGGGAGAAGTGGCCAACAAGTTGGAGTCACCCGAAGGACTGTCAAGAGTTCATGATGTGTTTCATGTTTCCCAGTTGAAGAAGTGCCATCCTGAGATGGCCAATATTCCCCTGTAAGGACGCTTGACCCTGGAAAGGATAATGATGTGGAATATGGACTCCATAAGTATAAGTTTTTATCTCGGTATGTGGGATATCCCACGAGGATGAAGAGATAAATTACTATTGGATATAAAGGAGGTATGATGTCAGAAATATGGATCAATGGAAACTCCATGATGAGTCTGAGTAATCATGTCCTAGTTTGGTGCCAATAGAAAGAAGGAAGACAATACAATTAGATGGATTTAAGAATACTAGGAAGTTGGAAGTTGGAATAATGATCAGTTGCCCGATGATAAGTTCAAGGACTACAAGTGATGAGATGGGCCATAACCCACAGGCCCCAGGACCTGCCAAGAAGCAAGCACATTCTTGCTGAAGGAAAAACCTCGGAGGAAGATACGACGTTTAACGATAGACGATTTTATAGGAGTAACGCAAAACCTGACAGTTGTGAAGGAACGATAGATGTTTGTTTGGCTTGCAGAATCAATGGATTATTCCGAACGCAGTTCATGGACAAGAGAAATTCTACAATGCTTGTGAGGATGACCGAGTGATAGAATGCGAGATTCACTAAACCGTATACAAGGTAATGATTTGGGTGCGGGATGGATTGATCACCATACCGACTTACTCTTATTATTCGCCTTGCTATATGGGATGGTAAATCTGAGTGACTTACCTATAGTAGAGAGACGACGATCAAACCTTGTTTAAACCTTAGAATGGTATAGCAAGTTTTCCCTTGTACAATGCAGCTTTTGCCAACCGTAGGTTATACGGTGAGGATCAACCCAGACCCATTCCCTGCAGGAGAAACCATAATTGGTTGACCACCATGAGATATCGATTAGTTGTTTAGTACTGGCGCCAGACCCGTCAGCTAAGAAGACCCAGTCTCGGAATAACCTTATGTCGGAGTAAATAGCCATGGGTAGCCTAGCCGGCTTCCCCTGGCCCTTCTGAAAAAATTGCGAGCCCGTCCGGCTCTCAGGAATCCAAGTCATGGGGCCGCCTTCCCCTTGGTGGCTGTCACCCAGGCCGGCTTTCGGAAGGCGGCCCGACTTTAGCCCTCAGGAAGAAAGCCATGGGAGGGCCGACTTCGAGAAGCCGGCCGCGAGGAGGCCGACTCCAAGAAGCCGGCCGCGAGGAGGCCGACTCCAAGAAGCCGGCTCCCACAAAGCGGTCGAGACCGTACCCTCAAAGTTTGCATCCACCTAGCGGCGATGAGACGGGCCGTGGCTACAGTAAAGCCTGCCACCCCCGAATCCCGGAGCACGCCTGGCACAGTGCGCCATACGGAGTGGCCATGATCCGTCCGGCGCGGCACTGTTGCCATGTTGAACCTGATGTCATCCACGACGGGCTACCAGTATGGCCCGCGGGCGGTGGGCCCCTGCGGGCAGAGAGACGCCCGAAGGCGGCCAGGCCTCCCCCAGTCGGCCCGAGACGGGGCCGGCTCCCCGCAGCCGGCTCGCTTCCCCCCTCGAAGGAGACGCCCCATTAAGGAGACAAGACGCGGTAAGGCTACAGCGATCGCCCGCCGGACGGCGGCACTGTAGCCACGCTTACCTTGACGAAGCCCTCGTCATCAGGTTGAGGCAACAGTAACCAGCCACTGACAAGACCCTTGGCAGTGGGGCCTGCCTGTTGCCAAGGAGTTGGCAGCCGGCGGGACCCACGAGCCGTCGGGCCCCAGCAGTCGGCGCAGAAGCCGGCGAGCGTAGTCACAGACGGCTGGGCCCCGCGCCCAGTCGGATTACCATTGTACCCCCGGGGGGTAGGCCTATATAAACCCCCCAGGGCACCCATGCAAAGGGTTTGACCCCCCGCTAGTTTTAGACACCACACAAGGAGAAGAAGCAAGCTAGTCGTGCCCTTCTTCCTCCTCCCACCGAACAGCTCAAAGAGCATTGTGTAGCCACTTGTCCATCTAGTGATCATGCGGAGACCCCGCAGAGCAGCAGTAGGGGTGTTATCTCCACGGAGAGCCCCGAAGCTGGGTAAGATTCGCCGGCGTGCATGTCTTCGCCTCATCCCGTTTCCAGGCACCGGCGACGTCTTACTGGCTCCCACAATGATAAGCCACCCGTTGGCATATATCGCACCTACCACCCGACATTTGGCGCCCACCGTGGGGCCAGGTGCACCGTCGTCCGGAGACCTGTTCTGGATGGGAACCATCTTCCTCCCCAGCGAGCGTAGCCAGCCCGGCACGCCCGATGGCGCTTGCCACGACGCGCTGCAAGGCGTCACCAGCATCCGCACGGCGATCAGCCTCGCCAATCTCCTCGACGAAACCCTCATCTCCGACGAGGTCGCCTCCGATGCGGGCACCGACCACCTCGCCAACCTCCTCGGCCAGCTCCATGTCCCCAGCAAGCCCGCTGTGGATCTGGAGTCGGTTGGCTCCACCGACCCGATGCCTGTCACCTCCGACACGGCCTCCTTCGACACCTTCCCCACCAACGTCGCGATCTACAATGACCCGCTTCCTCGGACCGACGGCCGCGATACTGCCACCATCGAAGTGATGGTCGTCGGCCACGGCAGCCTGGCCGACGAGAGCGCCCACGACGCCTCGCACGCGGCGGCCCACGACTTGTCCACCCCCCTCCCGGCTGATGCCGACGACGAAGCACTGGAGGAGCGCCGCCTCGCCCTCCTCGCAGAGGGCCGGAGGCTGGCTTCCATGAGACGCCTCACCGAGGCCTACCAGCGCGAAGCTGACAGCGCCGCCTTCGGCATGCCGGCCCCGGGCGGGCCAAGCCGGGCCGGCATTGTCAAGCAACGCGGCTCGTCATCGACGACATGCTGGGAGTCGACCGCCCGGTCTATGCCACTCCGCTCGAGAACTTGCGTGCCGCCCAGGCGGCCGTGGACGAGTTGGTCGGCTTGGAGGCCGAAGAGCTCCCCCACATGACCCGGCGCATCCAGCAACTGATTGACGCGGCCACACAGCGGCACGAAGCCGACGCCCGTGCGGGAAGCACTCCCCCGCACCGGGATCACGGCGCGACGTCCCGGACACCGACTACGAGCAATGCCCGCGCGCGGCGCGAGAAAGAGTCGGCGGCCAGCCGAAGCCGGACCCGAATCTCCATCGAACGAGACGCGGACGGCCATCCCCGAGCCATGGAATGGCGGGGCAACCCGCCTCCGCCTCGACCCCGTGGAGAGAGATATCCCACCCCGCCGCCAGTGGCGCACCCGACTCTCAGCGGCCGACTAGGTCGCCGCGAAGGAGTCGGCGAGAACGACGCCCGCCATCGGATCGACCGCCTGGCGCGATCCCTGGCGCTGGAAGAAGAAGACGATGTCGGCCCGCCTTGTTTCGGCCCCCGCATCCGCAACGAGCCTTTCCCCAAAGGGTTCTCGCTCCCAAGAGACACGCCCAAGTACAACGGCTCCGTGAAGCTGGAAGATTGGTTGATCGACTACTCCACGGCGGTCAGCATAGCCAATGGCAACCGGCGCGTTGCCGTGCAATACGTGCCCCTCATGATGCAAGGCACGGCGCGGACCTGGCTCAACAGCCTCAAGCCTCTTAGCATCAACAGCTGGCTAGATTTCACCGAAGCTTTCATCCGCAACTTCACCAGCACCTACAAGCGGGCCCCCAAGCCCAGGCAGCTCTCCCTGTGCGTATAGGGCCCAGCCGAGTCCACTCGCGACTACCTCACGCGTTGGGCCGAGCTCCGCAATTCTTGCGAGGGGGTGCATGTAACACCCTTGATGCGACTATAGCTCCCACGTGTCGAGGCACGACTTAGAGACATAATCGCATTGAAGGCATATGTCGCAAGTTAGGCAATCTTCACAACATCCCATGTAATATGAATAATAAGGGGAGAACATAGTTGGCTTACACTCGCCACGTCACATCAGAGTACATAAATAACATACATCATCCAAACACTCATGGCCCGACTACGGCGCCAAAATAGAAAATAACCCAACATGCGACACGGTCCCAATCACCCCCAACTGGGCACCACTACTGATCGTCGGGAAAAGAAACATAGTAACGCTGAGAGTCCTCGTCGAACTCCCACTTGAGCTCGTACTCGTCACCTCGAGCGGAATCACCTGGACCTGCATCTGGAGTTATAGTAATCTGTGAGCCACAGGGACTCAGCAATCTCGCACCCTCGCGATCAAGATTATTTAAGCTTATAGGAAGGGTAAGGCAAATATATGTGGAGCTGCAGCAAGCGACTAGCATATATGGTGGCTATCTTATTCGCAAAAGAGAGCGAGAAGAGGAGGCAAAGCACGAGCGAGAAACTAGAGAGCAACCTGCGCAAACATTACTCCAACACCGTGTCCACTTCCTGGACTCCGCCGAGAAGAGGCCATCACGGTAACACACTCAGTTGATTCATTTTAATTAATTAAGGTTCAAGTTATCTACAACCGGACATTAACAAATTCCCATCTGCCCATAACCGCAGGCACGGCTTTCAAAAGTTTAATCCCTACATGGGAGTCCCAACTTAGCCCATGACAAGCTCTCACGGTCAACGAAGGAATAGACCTCCTGCTAAGATGTTCCGATCAGACTCGGTATCTCGGTAACTCAAGACACTTCGACAGGTTAAAACAAGACCAGCAACACCGCCCGAATGTGCCGACAAATCCCGATAGGAGCTGCACATATCACTTTCTCAGGGCACACTCAGATTGTCTTAGGTACGGGTAGGCCAGCCCAGAGTTGCCCCTGGTGGCCACCGGTAGCTGACAGGTGGACCAACACTCAGAGGAGCACTGGCCCGGGGGGGTTAAAATAAAGATGACCCTTGAGTCTGCAGAACCCAAGGGAAAGAAAGGCTAGGTGGAAAATGGTAAAACCAAGGTTGGGCATTGCTGGAAAAGCTTTAATCAAGGCGAAATATCAAGGGGTTCCCATTATAACCCAACCGCGTAAGGAACGCAAAATCCGGGAACATAACACCGATATGACGGAAACTAGGGCGGCAAGAGTGGAACAAAACACTAGGCGAGAGGCCGAGCCTTCCACCCTTTACCAAGTATATAGATGCATTAAGATAACATGGCAATATAATGATATCCCAACAAGTAAATAAATGATGTTCCAACAAGGAACGGCCTCCAATCTTCACCTGCAACTAGCAACGCTATAAGAGGGGCTGAGCAAAGCGGTAACATAGCCAATCAACGGTTTGCTAGGACAATGGTGGGTTAGAGGTTTGACATGGCAATTTGGGAGGCTGACAAGCAAATGGTAGGCATCGTAGCATTGGCATAGCAAAGAGCGAGCAAACTAGCATAGCAAAGATAGTAGTGATTTCGAGGTTATGATCATCTTGCCTGCACAGTTGTCAGAGTTGACTGGATCCTCACAAGCAAACTCAACGGGCTCCTCGTTAGCGAACTCGTCTCCCGGCTCTACCCAAACAAGACAAACAAGCAACAAGGATACAATCAACCACGTGCAAGGATCAAACGACATGATGCAATGATGATATGCTATGCGGGATGCGATGCGGGATGCAAAATGCAAGATATGACAGAAATTGCATGGACTAGGCCTCAACATGGAAATCCAAGGGTGCCACTGGAAAGATGAGATGAAATCGCTTGAAAACGATATAAAGAACGCCGGAATCGGAGTTACGGTTTGGAAATGGCAAGCGATTCAAAAATTGACACCGGTCTGCGATTTACAGCAAATAGGCATCTAAATGCAATGAAATGAACATGCTACAGCACCCAAACATGACAACAAAATACATGGCAGGGATGCACACAAGATGCTTAAGAAAAGACAAGAACTGAGCCATGGCCAAATCATCCATTATGAGGTTCAAACAAGCATGGCAAAAACGCAAATGCAAAACAGATCGCAGACTTAGTGAAATTAACACTTGTCTGAAATTTCAGATCACGAAGCCCTCTTCGGAGCAGCAAAACAACATGATACATGACCTGATTAAGGCAAGTAAGAACATGGCACGGAGCTACTCAACAATATTAACAAAAGACCCAAAGTGACCTGGGGCCAAAAGGGTTCACAAAATATACTAACGGGCACACGAACATAGCTAAAACACAATCAGTTTTCAGACAGTGAAAACTGAGACATGCTGAAATATAACTCACGAAGGCATGTAAACGAGCTCGATGCACGCACTACGGTGCAAGTCATGGCAAGGCAAGCATACATCCATTAAGAAGACACAAAATTCTATCTAGACATGGTAAGAACAATGGCATAGCATGCACGGATCAACTACAATAACATCGGCAAAATCGCAAACAAGTTGACGATCTGCCCAGATTCACCATGAAGTAAAAGTAGAGCTCGATTGACTCAAGCTAGGGTACTCCATAATTGCAAACAAAGACATGGACGTATAGAGCATTACAAGATTAACAAAACTCCCTTACTGATCATCCTCAAAAGAGGCACGGATCACTAAGAAACAACATGAACACATGGCATCATGAACTAAATAATCCCAGACTTAGTGAAAACTACTAAGTCCCTGAAAACAGATTTACCTGGTGCCTCACTTTGCGAGCTTGCACAAGTCACCACACACATCCTAAAAATGCATGTATTGCACCTCTGGAAATATAACAAGATGCTTAACAAAACATATGAAGGACTCACAGGCATAGCATGCACACCATAATCATGGCAAAAATGACAAAAGTCTAAGATGAACTAGCTGATGTGACAATTAACTCACGAAGCCTCCTTCTAACAGCATTTCGGGCATCAATATGAACTCAAATGAAAATGATGCAATGGAATGAAATGATGTACTCATTGAGGCGAACATTTCGATATGCTATATGCCCAAATCGGAGCTACGGATGCAAAGTTACGGCAGGTCAAAGTTTGCTCGAAAATTAGGGTTCGGGGATAAAAATCAACCGGATCTCAGATCTGGATCGGGCGGCGCGGATTACGAGGTTCGCCGGACTTCGAGCACTGTTCACCGGAATCCTTGCCAGAGATGGAGAAGAGGCCGGGGCTTGGGAGGAGAGGCCGGGCCGGGGCGGCGGCGTGGTTGGCGGTGGCGGGGCGGCGCCGGCCCGGGGCGGCGAGGAGGCGGCGAGGGGCAGCCGGCCGGGCGGCGGGGAGGCGGCCCGCGGCGGCGGAGAGGCGAAGTAGGCGGCGGCGCGGCGAGCGGCGTCGGGGACGAAGGTGCAGGCGGCGGCGTGTGGCGGATGGGCCGCGGGGGCCGGCCTCGGGCCTGGCGGGCCCTCGCAGTCGGCGGCGAAGCGGTCCCGCGCCGGGGACAGGTGGCAGCGCGTGATTCGCGGGGGGAGCGGGGCGGACACGTCTGACGCCGGCGGACGTTGTCCGGCGGCGGCGGAGAGGTTTTTTTTAAATAGGGTTTCTTGGGTGAGGAGATCCGAAAACGAACGGGTGTATTTATAGGCATAAGTGGAGCTAGGAGAGTCCAAATGAGGTGCGGTTTTCGGCCACGCGATCGTGATCGAACGCTCTAGGACATGAAGCAGAGTTTGGTGGGTTTTGGGCCAAATTGGAGGGGTGTTGGGCTGCAACACACACGAGGCCTTTTTGGTCCCTCGGTTAACCGTTGGAGTACCAAACGAAGTCCAAATGGTACGAAACTTGACAGGTGGTCTACGGGTAGTAAACCAAGGCCGCTTGGCAAGTCTCGGTCCAATCCAAAAATTTTTAATCCCCACACACGAAAGAAAGCTAGAAAAGACCATCGGAGGAGAACGAAGCACCGGAATGCAAAACGGCCAACGGGAAAAATGTTCGAATGCATGAGACGAACACGTATGCAAATGCAATGCGCATGATGACATGATATGAGATGCATGACAATGAAAACAACACACGGAGACGAAGACCCGAACCCGAGAAAATAAATATAACTTAACGCCGGAAACGGCAAGAGTTGGAGTACAAATAGGGAAAGTTACATCCGGGGTGTTACAACACTCCACCACTACGAAAGGATCTCGTCCCGAGATCTAGGACTGAAAGAACGCCGGGTACTCAGAACGGAGGTGATCCTCGTGTTCCCAGGTAGCTTCACGGTCGGAATGGTGTGACCACTTGACTTTGAGAAATTTGATTGACTTGTTGCAAGTCTTGCGTTCAGTCTCTTCAAGAATAGCAACTGGGTGCTCACGATAAGAGAGATCTTCTTGGAGCTCAATGTCCTCGAAGTTGACGGTGCGGTCAGGAGTCTTGAAGCACTTTCGAAGCTGAGAGACATGGAACACGTCATGAACATTTGCAAAGTTTGAAGGAAGCTCGAGTTGATAGGCGAGGTCGCCTCTCTTGCTGACAATCTTGAAAGGTCCCACGTATCTAGGGGCAAGCTTCCCTTTGATACCGAAGCGACGAGTACCTTTCATAGGAGAGACATGGAGGTAAACATGATCTCCGATCTCGAAAGCCAAATCACGGTGCTTACTATCATAGTAGCTCTTCTGGCGGGATTGGGCTGCTTTGAGGTTATCACGAATGACTTTGCACATTTCTTCTGCTTCTGTGATTAAGTCATTACCCTGCAGCTGACGTTCACCGGTTTTAGACCAGTTGAGAGGGGTACGGCACTTCCTGCCATACAGAATTTCAAATGGGGCCTTGCCCGAACTTGCTTGAAAAATACTGTTGTAGGAGAATTCAGCATAAGGAAGACAATCCTCCCATTTCATGCCGAAGGAGATCACACAAGCCCTGAGCATATCTTCAAGAATCTGGTTAACACACTCGACTTGACCGCTTGTTTGAGGATGGAAAGCAGTGCTGAAGCGGATGTTAGTGCCCATGGCCTTCTGAAAAGAATCCCAAAACTTCGAGGTAAAGATGCTGCCACGGTCTGAAGATATCACTTGTGGAATACCGTGCAGAGAGACAATGCGAGAGGTATAGAGTTCCGCCAATTGAGCTGCAGTGATCGACTCTTTGATAGGCACAAAGTGAGCCACTTTGGTGAGTTTGCCGATGACAACGAATATAGCATCATTGCCACGCTTGGACTTTGGAAAGCCAGTCACGAAGTCCATTTCAATGTGGTCAAACTTCCATTCTGTAATGGCAAGAGGTTGGAGGAGACCAGCTGGCCTTTGGTGTTCTGCCTTCACTCTTCTGCAGACATCACATTCATTCACGAATTGAGCGATCTCGCGCTTCATTCCAGTCCACCAATACGCTTGCTTAAGGTCCTGATACATCTTCGTGCTCCCAGGGTGGATGGAGAGGAGAGAATTGTGAGCCTCGTTCATGATCACTTTACGAAGTTCACCTTTGGGCACAACAATACGATCCTCGAAGAAGAGAGTGTCCTTGTCATCAAGGCGGTAGCACTTGTACTTGGACTGACTCTTGGCAATCCCAATCTTCACCTTTTTCACCATAGCATCAAGAAGCTGGGCTTGGCGAATCTGGTCTTCCAAGGTAGGAGAGACTTGAAGGTTGGCGAGGAAACCTTGAGGAACAACTTGCAGATTAAGTTTGCGGAAAGCTTCACAAAGCTCGGGTTGATAAGGCTTAAGAATCAGACTGTTGCAGTAAGCCTTCCTGCTCAAAGCGTCAGCAATCACATTGGCCTTGCCTGGAGTGTACTCAATACTCGGATTATACTCCTGAATCATTTCGACCCATCGAGTTTGCGTGAGGTTGAGATTAGGCTGAGTGAAGATGTACTTGAGACTCTTGTGATCAGTGAAAATATCCACTTTTCTTCCCAATAAGAGATGTCTCCAAGTCAAAAGAGCATGCACAACTGCCGCCAACTCGAGATCATGAGTGGGGTAGTTCTTCTCATTAGGCTTCAACTGGCGAGATGTATAAGCAACCACTTTCTTCTCCTGCATCAAAACTGCGCCAAGACCTTGGAGAGAGGCATCACAAAAGACCTCGTACGGTTTGGATTCATCAGGTGGAGTCAAAACTGGAGCAGTGATCAACTTCTCTTTCAAAGTGTTGAAAGCAATATCACACTCCGGCGACCAAACGTACTTGACGTGCTTCTGAAGATGATTGTGAGAGGCTTCGCGATCTTAGAAAAGTTTTCAATGAATCTTCGGTAATAGCTTGCGAGACCGAGAAAACTGCGGAGTTGCTTCACGTTCTGAGGAGGTTCCCAATTCATAATTGCAGACACCTTCTCGGGATTCACGGCAATGCCCTTGGCAGAGATGATATGACCAAGATAAAGAACCTCATCGAGCCAAAATTCACACTTGGAGAACTTGGCGTAGAACTGATGTTCTCTGAGCTTATCAAGAACCAAACGCAAGTGCTTGGCATGATCTTCCTTGTTCTTGGAGAAAACTAGGATGTCGTCGAGATAGACCAAAACGAAGTCATTGGTGTAGGCATTGAAGATGAAGTTCATCATGCGAGAGAACGTCGGAGGAGCGTTGGCGAGGCCAAAAGACATGACAGTGTATTCATATGAACCAAAGCTTGTTCTGAATGCTGTCTTGGGAATATCTTCTTCACGAATGCGAATCTGGTGATAACCCATACGGAGATCAAGCTTGGAGAATACTTGGGCACCTTTGAGTTGTTCGAACAGCTCATTGATGTTGGGAAGTGGGTATTTGTTCTTGATGGTCTTCTTGTTCACTAGACGGTAATCAACACAAAATCGGTCCGTTCCATCCTTCTTCTTCACAAAAAGAACACCACAACCCCACGGACAAGAACTAGGCCGGATGAGACCCATTCTCTCTTGCTCATCGAGTTGCTTCTTCAGCTCCTTCAACTCTTCAGGTCCGAGCTTGTAAGGACGCTTGCACACAGGTTCCGTGCCAGGCTCAAGTTCAATAATGAATTCAACTGGCCGGTGCGGAGGCATTCCTGGGAGCTCTTCTGGAAAGACGTCTTGATATTCGCAAACGACTGGAATTTGCGACATGGCATCCAATTCACCCTTCTCATTGAGAGAAAACAGACGAATGGTATCATCACGAGCGGCAAAGACAATTACATCCTCAGACGAATGAGTCAATTGAATCTGCCTTGCTGCACAATCAAGCTGAGCCTTGTGCTTAGAAAGCCAATCCATTCCGAGAATAAGATCAATATCTGAGTCACCGAGAACCGTAGGAGAAGCCAAGAACTTGTAGTCACCCAAAGTGATAGAAACATCCGGAACGATGGAGTTAGCCTGCATGCGCTTACCGGGAGAGACAACTCCTAAAGGACTAGGCAAAACTTGCGAAACCAATTCATGCCTATTTGTAAACGGTCTCGAGATGAAGCAATGCGATGCACCAGTGTCAAAAAGAACTTTTGCAGGAATATCATTAATAGGAAGGTTACCCATGATCACATCTAACGAGTCCTCTGCCTGAGCTGCATTCATCAAATTGACCTTGGCATGCTTGGGGTTATGCTTGACCACAGCTATACTTGCCGATCTGACAGGAGGAGGAGGAAGACGCCTCTGGTTGAGACACTTGTTGGCATAGTGACCCTTCTGTTGGCACTTGTTGCACGTGACCTCTGAAAGCGGACGGTGATACAGAGCACTCGATCTTGGAGCTTGAGACGAAGCCTTGTTTTGAAAGCCAGGGTTGGGTGGGTGGGAAGAACCACTGCCACCTTTACTCTTCTGCTGATACGGCTGACGGAACGGAGGAGGAGGAAGCCAGAACTTCTGCTGCTTGGCCACTTGAGTAGAGGAAGAAGGAGTAACATCTCTGACTCGCTTCCTGGAAGCATCACACCTCAATTGAGCAGCCTCTTGCTTCAGTGCCATGTTGTAGAACTCGTCGTATCCCAAGGGCTCAAAGAGAACAAGAGCGAGCTGAATTTCTTCTCTGAGACCACCCCTGAACTGATATATCATGCTCTTATCATCAGGGACGTCCTGCTTGGCAAAGCGGGCAAGCTTCTGGAACAACTTGTTGTAGTTATAGACAGACAAAGAGCCTTGCTTAAGATTGCGGAATTCCTCACGCTTGCTTTCAACCATGCTCTGCGGAATATGATGAGCTCGGAAATCTCGACGGAAATCATCCCAAGTGATAACACGTCCACCTCTGGAATCCTTGTACTGCTGGAACCATTCTGCAGCTTGATCTTTGAGTTGGAAGGAAGCGAACTTGACAAAATCCTCAGGCCTGATGTTACTGCACTCGAAATGCTTACGCAGATCCACAAGCCAATCGTCAACATCGGTTGCCTCAACACAATTGCTGAAAGTCTTTGGCCCATTAGCAAGGAACTGGTTGAGTGTAGCAAAGTGACTCTGATTGCTGCCTTGATTCCCTTGACTGCCTTGATTGCGCTCTTGAAGAATTTCCATGATCAACTGTGTGTTTGCATTGGTTGCGGCCATCACAGCTTGCCATGCCTCTGGAGGAGGTGGAGGTGGTGGCGGATCAGGATTCGGAGTTGTGCGCGTTGGAGGAGCCATCCTGAAGAGGGTGACCACCATTAGCACATTGATAGATAAATATTGAAGCTGAATCCAATGGAATGAAAATTGCAACATATAGTCTTCACATCCGAACAAAATGAACGAATGCATTCCTCTTGAAATGGTCACATATCCATAAATTGAGAAGCCACATAGAATTAAGGTAGAGAAATAAATCAACAAGGTACGGATCAAGAACGAATAATCGGTAAGAAATCCCAATCTCAAACCAATATTCGTGGAAGAAGAACTAGAGCTACTAGAATTCCCACTTATGAAACTCCCGAACCTTTCCGGTTATGCAATCAGGTGTTGGGCATACAGGGGAAGCATAATATCTCACCCAAACTAGCAAATCCTACATCCAGCTGTGTCCATCCTTCAACACATAACCAAGAAAACTTCGGAAACCATCTACCTCAACCTTTGAAAAGCATCCGTTATACAAGTTATGGCGATACTCCCGAACTCCCGCCCCAGTACTGGGTGGCGTCGAGGTTATCTCACCAACGAACTGCATAAAAGAGATTTTCGATGTCGGCGAACATATCTCAAGAATTCCAGAATTGCAACGATAAAATTATGATGACAACACCTCAGAGCTCAACTCCCCGGGACACTTCCACTAAACCCCTGACAGGAGGCACCAAGACAATGTTCTCATCATAAGCCATCGGAACGATTCCAAGATACTCGCGTGATCCTAAAAAAAATTGTGAAATTTGAGAAGAGAAGAGTCAAGACTCTACGTCAGGATGCCTTACCAGAGCGATGAGGAGACTGGGAAGTAAAAAGAATTCCTAAGCTCTCCGATATATAATTCCTAAATGACTCAAAACATTTTTCTAGACACAACTCGGCCGCTAAAAACGATCAAGCAATGGGGCTCCTAAGGTCGGGGAAGGCTCTGATTACCAACTTGTAACACCCTCGATGCGACTATAGCTCCCACGTATCGAGGCACGACTTAGAGACATAATCGCATTGAAGGCATATGTCGCAAGTTAGGCAATCTTCACAACATCCCATGTAATATGAATAATAAGGGGAGAACATAGTTGGCTTACACTCGCCATGTCACATCAGAGTACATAAATAACATACATCATCCAAACACTCATGGCCCGACTACGACGCCAAAATAGAAAATAACCCAACATGCGACATGGTCCCAATCACCCCCAACTGGGCACCACTACTGATCGTCGGGAAAAGAAACATAGTAACGCTGAGAGTCCTCGTCGAACTCCCACTTGAGCTCGTACTTGTCACCTCGAGCGGAATCACCTGGACCTGCATCTGGAGTTATAGTAATCTGTGAGCCATAGGGACTCAGCAATCTCGCACCCTCGCGATCAAGACTATTTAAGCTTATAGGAAGGGTAAGGCAAATATATGTGGAGCTGCAGCAAGCGACTAGCATATATGGTGGCTATCTTATTCGCAAAAGAGAGCGAGAAGAGGAGGCAAAGCACGAGCGAGAAACTAGAGAGCAACTTGCGCAAACATTACTCCAACACCGTGTCCACTTCCCGGACTCCGCCGAGAAGAGGCCATCATGGTAACACACTCAGTTGATTCATTTTAATTAATTAAGGTTCAAGTTATCTACAACCGGACATTAACAAATTCCCATCTGCCCATAACCGCGGGCATAGCTTTCCAAAATTTAATCCCTGCAGGGGAGTCCCAACTTAGCCCATGACAAGCTCTCATGGTCAACGAAGGAATAGACCTCCTCCCAAGACGTTTCGATCAAAATCGGTATCTCGGTAACTCAAGACACTTCGATAGGTTAAAACAAGACCAGCAACACCGCCCGAATGTGCCAAAAAATCCTGATAGGAGCTGCACATATCTCTTTCTCAGGGCACACTCAGTTTGTTCTAGGTACGGGTAGGCCAGCCCAGAGTTGCCCCTGGTGGCCACCGGTAGCTGACAGGTGGACCAACACTCAGAGGAGCACTGGCCCGGGGGGTTAAAATAAAGATGACCCTTGAGTCTGCAGAACCCAAGGGAAAGAAAGGCTAGGTGGCAAATGGTAAAACCAAGGTTGGGCATTGCTGGAAAAGCTTTAATCAAGGCGAAATATCAAGGGGTTCCCATTATAACCCAATCGCGTAAGGAACGCAAAATCCGGGAACATAACACCGATATGACGGAAACTAGGGCGGCAAGAGTGGAACAAAACACTAGGCGAGAGGCCGAGGCTTCCACCATTTACCAAGTATATAGATGCATTAAGATAACATGGCAATATAATGATATCCCAACAAGTAAATAAATGATGTTCCAACAAGGAACGGCCTCCAATCTTCACCTGCAACTAGCAACGCTATAAGAGGGGCTGAGCAAAGGGTAACATAGACAATCAACGGTTTGCTAGGACAATGGTGGGTTAGAGGTTTAACATGGCAATTTGGGAGGCTGACAAGCAAATGGTAGGCATCGTAGCATTGGCATAGCAAAGAGCGAGCAAACTAGCATAGCAAAGATAGTAGTGATTTCGAGGGTATGATCATCTTGCCTGCACAGTTGTCAGAGTTGACTGGATCCTCACAAGCAAACTCAACGGGCTCCTCGTTAGCGAACTCGTCTCCTGGCTCTACCCAAACAAGACAAACAAGCAACAAGGATACAATCAACCACGTGCAAGGATCAAACGACATGATGCAATGATGATATGCTATGCGGGATGCGATGCGGGATGCAAAATGCAAGATATGACAGGAAAATCATGGACCAGGCCTCAACATGAAAATCCAAGGGTGCCACTGGAAAGATGAGATGAAATCTCTTGAAAATGATATAAAGAACGCCGGAATCGGAGTTACGGTTTGGAAATGGCAAGCGATTCAAAAATTGACACCGGTCTGCGATTTACAGCAAGTAGGCATCTAAATGCAATGAAATGAACATGCTACAACACCCAAAATGACAACAAAATACATGGCAGGGATGCACACAAGATGCTTAACAAAAGACTAGCACTGAGCCATGGCCAAATCATCCATTATGAGGTTCAAACAAGCATGGCAAAAACGCAAATGCAAAACAGATCGCAGACTTAGTGAAATTAACACTTGTCTGAAATTTCAGATCACGAAGCCCTCTTCGGAGCAGCAAAACAACATGATACATGACCTGATTAAGGAAAGTAAGATCATGGCATGGAGCTACTCTACAAGCTTAACAAAAGACCCAAAGTGACCTGGGGCCAAAAGGGTTCACAAAATATACTAACGGGCACACGAACATAGCTAAAACACAATCAGTTTTCAGACAGTGAAAACTGAGACATGCTGAAATATAACTCACGAAGGCATGTAAACGAGCTCGATGCACTCACTACGTTGCAAGTCATGGCAAGGCAAGCATACATCCATTAAGAAGACACAAAATGCTAGCTAGACATGGCAAGAACAATGGCATAGCATGCACGGATCAACTACAATAACATCGGCAAAATCGCAAACAAGTTGACGATCTGCCCAGATTCACCATGAAGCAAAAGTAGAGCTCGATTGACTCAAGCTAGGGTGCTCCACAATTGCAAAAAAAGACATGGACGGATAGAGCATTACAATATTAACAAAACACCCTTACTGATCATCCTCAAAAGAGGCACGGATCACTAAGAAACAACATGAACACATGGCATCATGAACTAAATAATCCCAGACTTAGTGAAAACTACTAAGTCCCTGAAAACAGATTTACCGGGTGCCTCACTTTGCGAGCTTGCACAAGTCACCACACACATCTTAAAAATGCATGGGTTGCACCTCTGGAAAGATAACAAGATTCTTAACAAAACATATGAAGGACTCACAGGCATAGCATGCACACCATAATCATGGCAAAAATGACAAAAGTCTAAGATGAACTAGCAGATGTGACAATTAACTCACGAAGCCTCCTTCTAACAGCATTTCGGGCATCAAGATGAACTCAAATGAAAATTATGCAATGGAATGAAATGATGTACTCATCGAGACGAACATTTTGATATGCTATATGCCCAAATCGGATCTACGGATGCAATGTTACGACAGGTCAAAGTTTGCTCGAAAATTAGGGTTCGGGGATAAAAATCATACGGATCTCAGATCTGGATCGGGCGGCGCGGATTATGAGGTTCGCCGGAATTCGAGCACTGTTCACCGGAATCCTTGCCGGAGATGGAGAAGAGGCCGGGGCTTGGGAGGAGAGGCCGGGCCGGGGCGGCGGCGTGGTTGGCGGCGGCGGGGCGGCGCCGGCCCGGGGCGGCGAGGAGGCGGCGAGGGGCGGCCGGCCAGGCGGCGGGGAGGCGGCCCGCGGTGGCGGAGAGGCGAAGCAGGCGGCGGCGCGGCGAGCGGCGTCGGGGACGAAGGTGCGGGCGGCGGCGTGCGGCGGATGGGCCGCGGGGGCCGGCCTCGGGCCTGGCGGGCCCTCGCGGTCGGCGGCGAAGCGGTCCCGCGCCGGGGACAGGTGGCAGCGCGTGATTCACGGGGGGAGCGGGGCGGACACGTCCGATGCCGGCGGACGTTGTCCGGCGGCGGCGGAGAGGTTTTTTTTTAAATAGGGTTTCGTGGGGGAGGAGATCCGGAAACGGAGGGGGTGTATTTATAGGCATAAGTGGAGCTAGGAGAGTCCAAATGAGGTGCGGTTTTCGGCCACGCGATCGTGATCGAACGCTCTAGGACATGGAGCAGAGTTTGGTGGGTTTTGGGCCAAATTGGAGGGGTGTTGGGCTGCAACACACACGAGGCCTTTTCAGTCCGTCGGTTAACCGTTGGAGTACCAAACGAAGTCCAAATGGTACGAAACTTGACAGGCGGTCTACCGGTAGTAAACCAAGGCCGCTTGGCAAGTCTCGGTCCAATCCGGAAATGTTTAATCACCACACTTGAAAGAAAGCTAGAAAAGACCATCGGAGGAGAACGAAGCGCCGGAATGCAAAACGGACAACGGGAAAAATGTTCGAATGCATGAGACGAACACGTATGCAAATGCAATGCGCATGATGACATGATATGAGATGCATGACAACGAAAACAACACACGTTGACGAAGACCCGAACCCGAGAAAATAAATATAACTTAACGCCGGAAACGGCAAGAGTTGGAGTACAAATAGGGAAAGTTACATCCGGGGTGTTACAGTGCATGAGGTGCAAGCCATCAAATACTTCACTGCCGGGTGCCGAGAGGGTACCCTCCTCAAGCACAAGCTCCTCTGCGACGAGCCGACTACCCTCGACGAGCTTCTGGACATAGCAGACAAATACGCCACCGCCGACTCTTCGATGAAGACCGTGCTCCGGGTATACGCGTCCGGTAAAGTACTCAACTCGGCGCCCAAGACGCCGGCAGGGGATTCCGGCCGACGCCCACACCCGAATGACCACAAGCACAAGGGCCCTGCGCCGCCTCCTGCCAGTCGGCAGGTGGCCACGGTCGAAGACGCGCTGCCTGAAGGGCGACCCGCGCCCAAGAAGCCCAAGGGCGGCCGGCCGGCTTGGCAGCCGGCTTTCTCCTACAAGGAAACTCTCGACGCCCCGTGCAAATTCCATAGCGGCGCGAAGCCGTCCAACCACACAACCCGGAAGTGCCATTGGCTCACCCAAATCTCTAAAGGGGAGGGGCTCGCGCCGCCTCCGCCTGCCGGCCCGCCGCCTCCGTCTCCGCCGCCTCCGGCCGCTCGGCCCGCAGTCGGAGCCGTGCACGACGAATTCCCCGACGATCAAGCAACCTACATCGTCTTTACAAGCCATCTCGAAGACCGGCGCGGCAAACGCCGAGAGCACCAAGAAGTCAGCGTGGTCGCTGCCAGCCCCGCCGGACACATGCATTGGTCAGAAAAACCCATCAGCTGGAGCCGGGCCGACCACCCAGAGGTGATGCCGTCTCCCGGCTCTTATGCGTTGGTCCTGGAAGCCACCCTCGCGACGGACAGGCGCGCTGCCCGCTTCTCCCGCGTGCTGATAGACGGCGGGAGCAGCATCAACATCCTGTACCGTGACACCCTGGAGAAGCTAAATGTCAAGACAAAGCAGCTCATGCCTACTTGGACAATGTTTCATGGCATCGTACCCGGCTTGTCCTGCGCCCCCATTGGCAAGATCAAGATTGATGTACTCTTTGGGGGCAAGGAGCATTTCCGCTGGGAAGCAATCTGGTTTGAAGTGGTGGACCTGGAGAGCCCCTACCACGCGTTGCTTGGCCGACCCGCCTTGGCCAGGTTCATGGCAGTTCCCCATTATGCATACCTCAAGATGAAGATACCAAGTTCCAAGGGCGCCATCACCGTAGCCGGCGATTACAAGAAGTCTTCCGAGTGCGCTGCCGCCAGCAGCCGGCTGGCCGAGTCCCTTGTGATTGCCGAAGAGAAGAAGATGTTGGACCGGGTCGTGGCCATGGCCAGCCAGCAGCCGAACCAGTCCCCCGACCCCAAGGAGTATGATGCCCAAGGATCTTTCCAGCCGGCCAAAGAAACCAAGAAGATACCCCTTGACCCCGAGCACCCCGAGAGGTTTGCCGTCATCGAGGCAAGCCTGAACAGCAAATAGGAAGGCGAGCTCGCCGATTTCCTCCGTGAGAATCGGGACATCTTTGCATGGTCCCCCAAGGACATGCCGGGTGTTCCGAAGGAATTCGCCTAGCACAAACCACACGTCCGAAAAGACGCGAAACCAGTCAAGCAGCCCCTCCGCCGACTATCAGAGGAAAAGAGAAGGATTGTAGGGGAGGAGATAGCCCGGCTTCTGGCAGTCGGCTTCATTATGGAAGTCTTCTTTCCAGAGTGGCTTTCCAACCCGGTCCTCGTGTTAAAGAAGAACAACAAGTGGCGCAAGTGTATAGGCTACACAAGCCTCAACAAGGCCTGCCCTAAAGATCCCTTTGCCCTGCCGAGGATTGACCAAGTGATAGACTCCACGGCCGGATGCGAGCTGTTGAGTTTCTTGGATGCCTACTCAGGATATCACCAGATAAATCTAGAGCCGGACGACCGCCTGAAGACCGCCTTCATCACGCCATTTGGAGCCTTTTGCTACCTGACTATGACATTCGGCTTAAGAAATGCCGGTGCCACTTTTCAGCGTTGCATGCAGAAGTGCCTCCTCAAGCAACTCGGCAGAAACGCTCACGTCTACGTGGATGACATTGTGGTGAAGACGGAGAAGCGCGGCACCTTGCTGGAAGACCTCAAAGAAACGTTTGAGAACCTACGACGGTTCCAAATCAAGCTCAACCCCGAGAAATGCGTGTTCGGAGTGCCAGCCGGCCAGCTCCTAGGCTTCCTGGTCTCCGAACGCGGCATCGAATGCAACCCGGTGAAGATCAAGGCCATCGAGAGAATGGTGATCCCCACCAAGCTTCGAGACATCCAAAAGTTCCCCGGATGCTTGGCCTCCTTGAACCGCTTCATCAGCCGGCTCGGAGAGAAAGCTCTCCCTCTCTACCGCCTCATGAAGAAGAGCACTCACTTCGAGTGGAACGACCAGGCCGACCAAGCTTTCCATGAGCTGAAGAAGGGAAGATGCTGGCCACGCCGCCCATCCTAGCAGCGCCGACTGAGAAAGAGCTCATGCTCCTTTACATTGCCGCAACCAGCCGGGTGGTCAGCACCGTCATCGTAGTCCAACGCCCAGAAGAAGGCCGAGCCCAGCCGGTCCAGAGGCCGGTGTATTATTTCAGCGAGGTGTTGTCCGCTTCAAAGCAGAACTACCTGCACTACCAGAAGATGTGTTACGGCGTGTACTTCACCGCTAAGAAGCTGAAGCCCTACTTTCAAGAGCATCCCATCATGGTCGTATGCACCGCCCCGCTGGCCGAGATCATAGGCAGCCGGGACGCATCCGGCCGGGTGGCGAAATGGGCCATCGAGCTGGCCCCTTACACAATCTTCTACCAGCCCCGCACCGCCATCAAGTCCCAAGCACTGGCCGACTTCCTCGTCGATTGGGCCGAGACCCAGTACCTGCCGCCGGCTCCCGACTCCACCCATTGGCGCATGCACTTTGACGGGTCCAAGATGCGCACCGGCTTGGGAGCCGGTGTCGTCCTTACATCTCCCAAAGGCGACAAGCTCAGATACACGCTGCAGATTCACTTTGCCGCCTCCAACAATGTAGCCGAGTACGAGGCACTCATACATGGGCTCCGGCTTGCCAAGGAACTCGGCATCCGCCGGATCCTATGTTATGGCGACTCAGACTTGGTGGTTTAGCAATCATCCGGCGACTGGGACGCCAAGGACGCAAATATGGCAAGCTACCGCTTCCTGGTTCAACAACTCAGCGGATACTTTGAAGGATGCGAGTTCCTCCACGTACCGCGAGCCGACAACGAGCCAGCCGATGCCCTGGCTCGAATAGGCTCCACTCAGCAAGCAATACCAACCGGCGTCACTCTTCAACGCCTCCTCAAGCCGTCCATCAAGCCGTCTCCAGAGTCCGATTCCATCTTCGTATCGCCTGACCCCGACGCGGCCGGGTCCGGCTCAAAGAACCAAGCAGGCGACCCCGGGACTTCAGTAGTCGGCCCGGGGACTTCGGCAACCGGCTCGGGGGCTGCCACACCCGGCTCGGGGACTGCAGTAGCCGGCCCGGGGACTGCACCAACACAACAGCCGGTGGCCGACTCCAGCATTTCACCACCCAGCCCGCCCACCCTGGTGGCAGTAGCCACATTGGCAGTAGGAGAAGTCGTGGCTCCGTCATGGGCTCAGTCCATCCTCAACTTCCTATTAAACCAAGATCTGCCGGCTGACGAAACAGAGGCAAGACAAGTCCAACGTCGAGCCGGAGCATACACAATCGTCAACAGAGAACTCGTCAAGCGCAGTGTCACTGGAGTCCTCCAACGGTGCGTCGAGCAAGAGAAGGGCATTGCAATCCTCAGAGACATTCACCAAGGAGAATGCGGCCACCATGCGGCTTCAAGATCACTCGTCGCCAAAGCTTTCCACCATGGTTTCTTCTGGCCGACTGCTTTGGATGACGCCAAAGAATTAGTTAAATATTGCAAAGGGTGCCAACTCTTCAGCTCCAAGCAACACATGCCGGCTTCGGCACTCAAGACCATTCCCCTCACCTGGCCCTTCACCGTTTGGGGACTGGACATGGTGGGCCCATTCAAGACGGCGCGCGGCGGCATGACGCATTTGCTTGTCGCTGTGGACAAATTCACCAAGTGGATTGAGGCAAAGCCGATCAAGAAGCTGAATGGGCCGACTGCTGTGACATTCATCGCAGACATAACAACTCGGTATGGCGTGCCACACAGCATCATCACCGGCAATGGCACGAATCTTGCCAAAGGAGCCTTGGCACGTTTCTGCGCAGCCCAAGGTATCCGGCTGGACTTAGCGTCCGTCGCCCACCCGCAGTTGAACGGCCAAGTCGAGCGAGCCAACAGCCTCATCCTCTCCGGCATCAAGCCCCGACTGGTCGTACCACTGGAGCGCTCAGCCGGCTATTGGCTCGATGAGCTGCCGGCTTTCTCTGGAGTCTGCGCACTACCCCAAACAAGTCAACCGGCTTCACTCCTTTCTTCCTCGTGTACGGTGCCGAGGCGGTCATCCCAACCGACATCGAGTTCGACTTGCCCCGGGTAACCATGTACACGGAGGCAGAGGCCAAGGAAGCACGAGAAGACGGCGTCGACCTGCTGGAAGAAGGCCGGCTGTTAGCCCTCAGCCGGTCTGCCATCTACCAGCAGGGTTTGCGCCGCTACCACAATCAGAAGGTCAGGCCAAGATCTTTCCAAGAGGGCGATCTTGTGTTGCGGCTGGTCCAGCGAACAGCCGGCCAGCACAAGCTCTCGGCCCCTTGGGAGGGCCCCTTCGTCATCAGCAGAGCTCTAGGCAACGACTCCTACTACCTGATCGACGCGCAGAAGACGAAGGCATGAAAGAGAGACGACTCCGGCAAGGAGTCGGAACGACCATGGAACGCCAACCTCCTTCGAAGATTTTACAGTTGAAATGCAGTATGTATCATGCTTATGACCTTGTCATTTCATTTACTTGTTCCGTCCGGCAAGGAGGGCTCGGGGACTGCCATCTTTTATCTATGAATGAAAAGTATCATGCTTATGACCTTGTCATTTCATTTACTTGTTCCGTCCGGCACCGGGTTCGACTAGTCGGCCTGGGGACTGGCCGACTGGAGTTATATTAGAAGTCCTACCCGCGGTCAGACAAGTAGTGTGCCGACACCCAGGCTTAGCTCTTGCCAAAGTCGCAGTTCGAAGAACCGGCTGTCCGGCTGGCAAGAGTCAAAAGCAGGAAAGGATGCCCACACGAAAAATGGCCAGGGACCAATAGACTAATATAACGAAAGCCGGTTTGCCGCCTACCACCGACCAACTACCAGAGTAGCTGGCCGGCCGGTTTCCATTCACCTCACTTCAATCCAAGAAAGCTCGAGTACTTGCCTCCCCATAGAGGGAAGGTGGCAAAGGAAAAAGCCTAAGGATAAAAAGCATACGCGAATGGAAACCAAACATGCACATAATAATATTTACATAAAAGACCTCCAAGAGGCCAGCATTCAACATAGTTTGGATACACCCCCAGTGGGTGGAACTGCGAAAGCTTAATAAAGATTGTTCAAAAGGCAACAAGCAGGAAAAATAAGGACGGCAGGTCAAGCTGGCGGAGCGACCGACGAGCCGGGCTGGTCGGCGGAGACGGTTGTGCCGGCCGAAGGAGTGTCCGGCTGGCGAACCTCGGCTTGACCACCGCCTCCCACAGAGGGCGCGCTTCCACGCGCCTCGTTGCTGGAGGCACGGTCAGCCTGAGGCCGGCCGGTTGTTCCACTAGCCGGCTCGACGTCTTCACCGTCCTCTTCTTCGTCATCCTCACCCTCGTCGCTGGAGGCGATCTCCTCTGCCGAGTCCTCGCCCAACGTCGGGTTCAGCCCGAACCAATCCTCCGGCTGGGCAACGCCGTCATCATTGATTTCAGGTGCAAAAACGCCGATGTCGGTGCAGTCGGCGATCGTCGAAGCACGCTGGGCGATAGCCGGCCGCACCTCCTCCAGCTCCGCGTCGGCCTCCAGCCGCCAAGTGCGCAGCTGGTCTAGGTTCAGCCCTGGTTACCAAGCTCGAACGAACTCCAACGCCCGCCCGGCTCCAAGACGGGCCGCCGACGCCTTCCAAGCTTCAAAGCGACCGACTGCGACCACCAGCCAGTCGGCAGTCCGGCTTGGGGTGCGGGGGATCGTCTTGCCGGGCCAGAGGGCGGCCAACACCTGCGCCCCGGCACGTTGGAGCCGGCGAAGCATCGGTGAGCCGGCTGCAACCGCGCTTGGACAGCCAAGAGCTGCTCCTCAAGCGTCCGATTCGCGTCCGGCGCGATGTTGACCCCCGCCTGACGGCGCGCCTCGCGATGGGCCTCATGGATTGGGCGGCGAAGGCGGAGTAGCCGGGAAAGTAGTCTGCACAAGAAAATAGGCAGCAGCACAAGTCAGGCCAAAAACCAGGTGGCAAGGGGTAGGAGAGGAGCGAGGAAGGCGGCTTACCATCGATCAAGTCCTCGATGCGGCCGAAGCCTTCATCCAGCGCCCGCCGGGTCTCAGCCCAGCTCGCCGCCTCGGTCTCAAACTCTTCCTTCAGGGCGGCCTCACTATCCTGTGCTTTCTGCAGGGCTGCCTTGTGGCTCCCCTCCTGGTCAGCCAGCTTCTTGGCCAGGCGGTCACGCTCCTGGACCAAGGCAGTGTACTCAGCATCCTTGGTACGAAGGGCGGACTGCGCTTCACTGAGCTCCCTCCTCAAGTCGGCGTTGGCCCCTGAAAGCACGAAAGACGAAAGAAAAGAAGAAAAAACCAATAAGGAAAAAGTCGTCAAGGAAGATCCGACCCGACTGCTCAGCAGTCGGCCCGAATCTCGGGGACTACACCCAGTGGGTGCGCTGACGCGCCCCCACAGGAGACAGACAAGATCAAGCACTTACTTCGGCTGTTGACCAGGTCGTCGGTCTTCCAACCCAACTCCTGAGCCTGGGAGTTAAAGGCGGCAGCACGGGAGTTATGATATTCCTGGAAGTTCAGACAGGAAGCAAAAATAAGGTAGTCGTCAAGAAAGATCCGACCCGACTGCTCAGTAGTCGGCCCGAATCTCGGGGACTACACCCAGTGGGTGCGCTGACGTGCCCCCACGGAAGAAATCAAGAGACCAAAGCGGCCAAGAATGAAAGACTCACCCGGATGGCGGCCCGCGTCGACAAGAACTCCTGGGTGTACTGCTGCAGCAGGGCGGCCTGAGCTTGAAGCCGGCTCCGAACCTCTTGAGCCGCCACATTCAGCTCGCCAGTCCCCCCGCTGGGAGTCCAGTCGAACATGGCGGTGCTGGCCGCCTCCAGAGCCTCCGCCGACTGGCCGGCGCCCGCAACTCGGCACGACTCCGGCGGAGCGGCGCCTCCCCCTGCGCGCCGACGCGTCACCGGCTGCACCTCGGAGCCGGCTCCGTCCTCCGGCTCACCCCCGGCCGACTCCTCTGGCGCCGCTAATGATTGGCCGCCTTGGCCCGCTCCGGTTGGCGCTGCCGGCGGCGCTCTCCCCGCGAAGACCGCGAGGTCCTCCCTCCTCTCCATCAGCGGCGGGTCTTGGACGATTTCCTCTGCCAGGGGCAATGGGGTGTCAGGGGCCACGGCTCGGAGGGGAATGGCGAGCAGCGGAGGCTGGTTACGCGAACCCTCCGCCTCCGTTTCCGCGGTCGCCGCCTCCGCCTGGGCCTTGGCTGCCGCGTCGGCCTGCTCCCTCGCCGCCTAGGCGGCCGCTTTTTCTGCCGCCTCATGCTCCTCCCGCACCTCACGAGCGTTCCGCTCAGTGGCCTCCCTGAGGTCGACGTGGGGGTCCATGCGGCGGGAGCCCGAAGACCCTCCAGTCGGCCCAACTACGGAGCCGCCCGGACCCTGCTCAAGGGAAAGCGGCGCCCTGTCCGGCGAGCGGAAAAAGGTTAGGAAGAATGTTTGAGCAGGAGAGAACGATGAAAAGCATGCGACCAGGCAATCGACGACTTACACTGAGACCACCTGAGGCTGCTTCACCGCCTTGCGGAAGCGGGCCGCTTTCGCGGCCGCCTCATCTCGTTTGGTCGCCGCGGTGGAGGATTTGGACTTCTTCGGCCGACTGCCGAACAGGATTGACGTGGCCCGGCGCTTCTGTGCGCCGCCGCCGGAAGCCGGCGCGGTGGACGAGCCCGCGCCCTGATGGTCGGCCGCCGGCTGGCGACGCGGGGCGACTTCGGCTTCGGCATCATCCGGCCAATCCTCGAAGCTGGCGGTAAGCCCTGTGCCTCCGGGCTCGGCGTTGTCCCCCGCGACGGCGTCTTCCATGGCGGCCGCCCCCAAATCCGGGTCGTCGACGTCGTCCACCGTGCGGTCAAAGACGTACTGGCATTCTATCCCTGCGGCCCAGGTCGTCGGCGGAAGAAGGGGGTTCTGCTAAGAAGAACCGACCGATCAGTAGCTGGCCATCATAAAGCTGGCTACCAACAAAAAGAAGAAAGAGAGGAAAGCTTACCACGGGCGGAGGGTTGGCGCGAGAATACGGCACCTTGCCGTATCGCCAGTCCTCAGCGAGCTTGCAATTGGAGATATAATTTACCATGTACGACACCTCCGCGTGAGGCATCTCCCTGGTGCTCAGCTGGCTTGGGTCGAAGCGGCCGCTCATCTGACACATCATGTGGGGCCGGCTTTGGAGAGGAACTATCCGGCGCTCCACGAAGGCGGCCACCAAGTCGGCCCCGCACAGGCCTTCCGACTGGATCATCACCCGAAGCCGGGAGACGGCAGCGTTTCCAGCCTGAGACAGTGACCTAGACTGAAAACTCCATGAGGGCTGCCTCCCAGCCGGTGGGCCGGCTACGTAAGCCGGCAGGTTGACGTGGTCTCCTTGCTGGGCGATGTTCTTCACGTAGAAGTACGACTTCTGCCAGAGCTTCACCAACTGGATCAGGGGGATGGACAGGAACGGGTTGTTCTCGCCCGACCTCCTCATGGCGATGGAGGCCCCGCAGGGGGCGGGCACGCCTGCGACGACGGTGCCGAGTTTGCTCTGGAAGAATTCCCCCCAGAGCTTCGGCGTGGGGAGTATCCCCAAGAAACCTTCGCAGAGAGAGACGAAGGCCGACAGCAGCATCACCGCGTTGGGCGTGAGGTGATGCGGCTGAAGATTGTAGAACTGGAGGAAGGAGCGCAGGAATCCGCTCGCCAGAAGGCCGAAGCCGCGCAGGAAGTGCGAGCGGAAGACGACCTGCTCGCCCTCCTCCGGTGCCGGCGAGATCTCCGTCTCTGGCGCCAGGCGGACCCGCACGAGGTTGGCGTCGGGCAGGCGCCGAGTCTGGCGGAGGAACTCAACATGGTCCTCATGGACGTTGGAGCCATCCCACGAGCTCGACAGCGCCACGGGAGCAAGACGATGTGGCGACGCGGCGGCGCTGAGATGGGAGGCTGCGGCGGCAACGAGAGGAAGAAAAGAGGACGAGAAGGGGCGGAGCGAGAGAGAGCGTGCGAACCTCTGTCTCTCCCCCTCCTCCCCCTACTTATAGGCTCGCGTGGCGGAGCTGAGGAGGCGTGGCGTGGGGAAACGTGGGGATCGATCGTGCCCACTCCCCCACGTCCCGCGTTTATCGCGCCCTAACGGTGAAATAAAATCGCCACGGGAAGGCGAGCGGTCCACCTGGGCCGCAGAAGATCAGCGTTCGGGCCGAGGCCTAGGAGTGGCGGGCCCGGGCCTGCGGCGGCGTCCCATCGCGCGCGTGCGCCGGTAGGGTCTCGCTGCCACGTGGCCCACGGGAGGGCCCGCGGTCAGCACGCGGGTCGACCACTTTCCTGCCTGCAAGACGCAGGGCTCCCCGAAATCGGCATACACCAGCAAGGCCAGCTCTTCAGGGTAGGAAGCTGACCAAGCTTCTCGTCCCTTTGTCCGCCTCGAAGCTCGATCAGCTTCGGGGACTACTGTCGGAGTAAATAGCCATGGGTAGCCTAGCCGGCTTCCCCTGGCCCTTCTGGAAAAAATTCGAGCCCGTCCGGCTCTCAAGAATCCAAGACATGGGGCCGCCTTCCCCTTACTGGCTGTCACCCAGGCCGGCTTTCGGAAGGCGGCCCGACTTTAGACCTCATGAAGAAAGCCATGGGAGGGCCGACTTCGAGAAGCCGGCCGCGAGGAGGCCGACTCCAAGAAGCCGGCTCCCATAAAGCGGTCGAGACCGTACCCTCAAAGTTTGCATCCACCTAGCGGCGATGAGACGGGGCGTGGCCACAGTAAAGCCTG
Organism: Triticum urartu; assembly: GCF_056163025.1. Classification (NCBI taxonomy): domain Eukaryota; kingdom Viridiplantae; phylum Streptophyta; class Magnoliopsida; order Poales; family Poaceae; genus Triticum; species Triticum urartu. Next base: position 139,968,039 of record NC_141875.1, on the reverse strand, counting down.
CCACCCCCGAATCCCGGAGCACGCCTGGCACAGTGCGCCATACGGAGTGGCCATGATCCGTCCGGCACAGCACTGTTGCCATGTTAACCCTGATGTCATCCACGACGGGCTACCAGTACGGTCCGCGGGCGGTGGGCCCCTGCGGGTGGAGAGACGCCCGAAGGCGGCCAGGCCTCCCCTAGTCGGCCCGAGACGGGGCCGGCTCCCCGCAGCCGGCTCGCTTCCCCCCTCGAAGGAGACGCCCCATTAAGGAGACAAGACGCCGTAAGGCTACAGCGATCGCCCGCCGGACGGCGGCACTGTACCCACGCTTACCTCGACGAAGCCCTCGTCATCAGGTTGAGGCAACAGTAACCAGCCACCGACAAGACCCTTGGCAGTGGGGCCTGCCTGTTGCCAAGGAGTTGGCAGTCGGCGGGCCCCAGCAGTCGGCGCAGAAGCCGACGAGCGCAGTCACAGACGGTTGGGCCCCGCGCCCAGTCGAATTACCATTGTACCCCCGGGGGGTAGGCCTATATAAACCCCCCGGGGCACCCATGCAAAGGGTTCGACCCCCAGCTAGTTTTAGACACCACACAAGGAGAAGAAGCAAGCTAGCTGTGCCCTTCTTCCTCCTCCCACTAAACAGCTCAAGGAGCATTGTGTAGCCACTTGTCCATCTACTGATCATGCGGAGACCCCGCAGAGCAGCAGTAGGGGTGTTATCTCCACGGAGAGCCCCGAAGCTGGGTAAGATTCGCCGGCGTGCATGTCTTCGCCTCATCCCGTTTCTAGGCACCGGCGACGTCTTACTGGCTCCCACAATGATAAGCCACCCGTTGGCATATGTCGCACCTACCACCCGACACCTTACCAAGATGAAAGGACAGAAAAATTGTGGTAAAGGTTATGCCACTACCGGAAGAGCCCGGATAAGGAATTATCCTGAAGATCTAAGAAGACCGACACTATCAAGAATAAGGATGCAATATATGAGTTTTTATGGCACAGTAACCATGCTTCTAAGGGTGGTAGCACCCCAGACCCCTATGATGATCGATGGATTTTGAGGAGAACCCAAACCCTAACCTTTTCTTCCTAGCCTCTCCGAATCTCGAGGACGAGATTCATTTTAAGGGTGGTAGGTTTGTAACATCCCAAAATTCTAAATTTTGGAATGTTATATTAAATAGATAGATTTGATTGATTGTTTGATTGATTGTCTGAAAGTGAGTGAATTCGAAACTTTTGAAAGTTAAATGAGAGGGAATAAAAGGACTTTCCCAAACTTTCATATTTGCTTTCTGATCTCCATGAATTCAAATTCTTTTCAAATACAAAACCCTTGAGCGAAGATGATATGACTTATTCCATTTAAATTAAATGAAAGGGTATTTGAAAATAATTGAATTTCATTTGGAAATATTTCAATTCATAAACTTCATGCAGCTCAATGATTTTCATGAGAGAAGATAAAATGACTTCTTCAAATTATATGAAATATGAGTTGGGAGTTTCGAATAATTAAATTCAAAGTTCTTTTGAATTTATTTTCAATTTAGAGTTATTTGAGTTTTATTGAAATAATTTTTCTCCAAAAACAAAATACATGGAAAATAGGGTAACATGATTCCATACAATAGAAAATTGGAGAAAAAAATTAATTTGAAATCATTTTGGTATTTTTTAAATGTTTTTATTGGATTTTATTAGAGCAGGAGCACTGTTTGAATTATTAGAATTTATGTGTATTTTATTTAATGCTATAAAAATGTCCAGGTTGTTGGAAATCTTTTTCTGAAAAATTTTGATATATTATATGCCTATATAATATTTTTATTTCTATTTGTTTTTATTTGTTTTGTTTGTCTGGAAAAATAGAAAATCTTTATAAAAAAACGTGCCGACAGAACTAGGACGCGCCCAGCCCAGCCGGCCCAAGTCGCCGCCGCCTCCCTCCACCCATGCGCGACCGGGACTCCTCCCGGAGTCCGGCGCCGCCACACCGTCGCTGCCCCTCGCCCACGGCAGGCCTCACCTCCCGCGCCTATAGATAGCGCCGCCCGGAGACCCGCGCCACCCCCTCTCCTCCTCGCCTCTCGCGCCGCCGCCCGCGCATCACGTCGCTGTCGCCGCCTGCCGCCCGCTGCCGCAAGCTGCCGCTCGCCGTCGCCCGCTGCCGCGCACCCCGCGCTACCCTCGCCCCTCGTCGTGAAGCCGCGCCGCGCCGGAGCTCGCCGTCACCGGAGTCCGCAGCCTCACCGGAAACCGTCGTCTCTGCCCCATCTGCCGCTACCGCCGACCGCCGCCAGTTTTCAGCGAAAAACCGATCGAACCGGTATAACCACCACCCGGTTTTCTCGGTTTTCCTTTTTGTTCGGTTTTCTAAAAAAAACCTAGGTTTGTTGTTTTAGGTTTATTACTTAACGAACGTTTTCTGTTTAGTTAGTTTTAGTAAACGTTTTCTTTCTGTAGATATGTTTAGCGAACGTTCGTTCGATAGGATTTTTCTTTTTCTTTTAGTTTTCGGCCAGGGACCTATCTATGATGATTTTATTTACAGATTAGCCCCTGGTTTTCCAACGACTATAACTTTTTACTCGTTAGTCCAAATTCAACGAAACGAACGCCCATGTCTTTGTTATGATCTCCTATATCCAGTAATCCAACTCAAACATGTTTTTGAAATTTTTAAAATTTGAATTAGACCAGATTTGTATTCAAACTTCGTTTGATCATAACTTGAGTTTCGTAGCTCCGTTTGAGTTGATTCTTTTTACAAATCGAAGCTCTTGACCTAAACATTCTAATAAGGCCAAATTCACATAATTTTGGTACTATTAGAAATTGTTTTATGTTGCAAGAGTTATTTTCTTGGTTTTGATGTTTTCCGAATTGTTTTCTTCGTTCTTCCCGATCTTTTGAGTGATTGCTTATGTGTGGTTACTACTACTTGCTTACAATAGATTGACCGGAGTGTGACGAGTAGAACCATCAAGAGTTTTGAGTGTGAATCATCTTCATCAACATTGCAGGAAAGTTCACACTTTGATCATATCCCCTTTCATACCCAGTTTTTATGCATTAGTTTCACCCTCAAACATTACATGAGTAGGATTGATAACATGTGGGTATTGGGAAGTAGTTGATGAGGTAGGAACCTATTGCCCTGCATTCAAACCTTAGGAGTTATTATTACGTTATGCTTATAGTGCCATGCTATGCTCGTAGACGTGGATTGGGTTTTGAGAGTATTCATGACAGATGTGAGATTGTTATTTAATGGTTTACTTAAGGTGGCAACTTAAACACACATCTGGGTGGATTGAGGCACCTGGTTATTCCAAGATTGCCTGTTTTTTTATGGACCGCCACCCAGGCTCAAAGGGATCATAAGATTATTCATACTAGAAACTTCCATGTGCAGCCACAAGCTATTATGGGCTCTAGCATGGTTGACTAAGTCGTGCGAACTCTTACAGTGGTAGACTAGCAGATGTAGGGGATGTAGGTGGTACGATCTACCCGGTCGTAAGGTGCTAGCACTTCTGAAAGACTATGTCTCGGTCATCCGTCTTCTCAAACACCATGTAGTGCAAGAAACCAAACGGAGGCGATCGAGTCTTGTGGGGAAAAGTGCGCAAACCTCTGCAGAGTGTATAAACTAATCATGATTAGTCATGTCCCCAGTTATGGACATCTTGAGTATCTAGTACCTGGATTATCATGTGAATCTCATCATGTTACTTTAAATTAAGTTTGTTGGGTTTAATGATGTTACTTAATTGGGATTGAGGATGCTGTCAACCATTCTCAATGTTCAACAACCACCATGATAGTTAAATAAAATTTATTCCTTTGCAGTAGGGAAGAATTGGCTTTTCGCAAAAACAATATAACCATAGAGCTTTTCCACCAGCCATATATGCATGTAGTGATAGCCATTGTTCATCATTTTCTCTATGGTGTGAATTTGCCAGTACATTCAATGTACTGACCCGTTTCGGGCTGCAACGTCTCATGTTGCAGGTTTCTTACGACGAGTAAGTGATACGTAGGGGTACGATTTCTACACTCAACTTTGCCGTTGGTGTTGATGGGAATCCACAACCTTGTTGCTTCCGCTATTTTGGATTGAGGTAATAGTATTTATGTTATTTTATACATGTGATTTACCTCTGTTATAAATCCTCGAGTACTGTGTGTGTCAGCATACCGATCCAGGGATGACACTTAAGCACAGAGACTTGATCCATTTGGGTCGGGTCGCTACATTTACCCTTGTCGTGGATCCGACAAGACCGTCGCGAGAACGACTACTTCCACTAGGACCCTTGTACCACTACTTCCACTACCGCCACCACGTGAACGACTACTTCCACTACGACCCGCGAGTACAACGACTTCCCTCGAAGAACTCGAACCGCTTCGAAAACCCACGCTTCAAAGGTATAATGCCGAGACGATGCCCGTGGACGAATGCTTGCGATGTATGAGTCAAACCGTGTGTTGCTCCGTGTCCGAGTTGGTCGTTGCACGAAGCCCCTCTTTTGCCTTGCCACCGTCATGTGGGACACCCGGTAATCAGGAGCACCCCACCATCCTTGCATGACACGCTCCCGTCACATTTCCTTTTGCACCAGTATCTCCATGAGCTACCGGAACCGATATGTTGTCGTGGCAGCATTTTCGGATTCATTAACGTGGCACCCCTTTCATTTCCGCCATGATGACAAATGCTTCATAACATGCTCTTATCAACATTTTCATAAATATTGCATAAAACTTGCAAATGTTATCCGCATCATGATAACATCATCAAGAAAGTTTAAATTGTTGTTTTCTTCAATTGCTAGATATGCACATGGGGATTTTCCGGAAAGGTTGTTGTTATTTCCGGCCTCATTTAAACTTGCCTAAATGTTTAGTTTACTTATGCTTCACCTCTTGCCATGTTAACCAACATTTAATTTTGTTGAGTAGATTAAAAGAGAGTGAACTAAATATTTGAATGTGGTGTTTCGTCAACAGGCATCTTGTTACATGTTGAGCTCCACTTAACTTGTAGTTTTCTTTGTGCACTTTGCCATGCCATGCATATTTAAACCGGACATGCATCATCCTTGGTTGTGCATTATGCCATGTTTATGCTTGTCGGTTTACCATGTTGTTTGCTCCTTTTCGGTGTTGCTTCTTCTTGTTAGTTTCGGTAACGTCCCGTTTGTGAGGATCCGTTCAACTACGTCTGTTTGTCTTCTTCATGGACTTGTTCTTCTTCCTTGCGGGATCTCTGGCGAGATGACCATACCCTCGATATCACTTCTATCTTTGCTTTGCTAGTTGTTTGTTCTGTCGCTATGTCGCGCTACCTACCACTTGTTATATCATGCCTCCCATATTGCCATGTCAAGCCTCTAACCCACCTTCCTAGCAAACCGTTGTTTGGCTATGTTACCGCTTTTTTCAGCTCCTCTTGTAGCGTTGCTAGTTGCAGGTGAAGTTGAAGTTTATTCCATGTTGGAACATGGATATGTTGGTATATCACATTATCTCTTATTTAATTAATGCATCTATATACTTGGTAAAGGGTGGAAGGCTCGCCCTTATGCCTGGTGTTTTGTTCCACTCTTGCCGCCCTGGTTTCCGTCATACCGGTGTTATGTTCCTTGATTTTGCATTCCTTACGCGGTTGGGGTTATGGGACCCCCTTGACAGTTCCCTTTGAATAAAACTCCTCCAACAAGGCCCAACCTTGGTTTTAACATTTGCCACCTAAGCCTTTTTCCCTTAGGTTCTGCAGACTCAAGGGTCATCTTTATTTTAAACCCATGGGTCAGTGCTCCTCTGAGTGTTGGTCCAAACTGGGCGATGTCCGGCGCCCCCTGGGCAACCAGGGTCTATGCCAACCCGACGTCTTGCCAATCCGGTGTGCCCTGAGAACGAGATATGTGCGACTCCTGTCTGGATTTGTCGGCACATCGGGCGGCTTTGCTGGTCTTGTTTTACCATTATCGAAATGTCTTGTAACCGGGATTCCGAGACTGATCAGGTCTTTTTGGGAGAAGGAATATTCTTCGTTGACCGTGACAGCTTGTGATGGGCTAAGTTGGAACACCCCTGCAGGGTATAAACTTTCGAGAGCCGTGCCCGTGGTTATGTGGCATATGGGAATTTGTTAATGTCCGGTTGTAGAGAACTTGACACTTAACTTCATTCAAATGCATCAACCGCATGTGTAGCCATGATGGTCTCTTTTCGGCAGAGTCCGGGATGTGAACGCGGTCTTGTGTTATGCTTGAACATAAGTAGTTTCAGGATCACTTCTTGACCACTTCTAGCTTCATGACCATTGCGTAGCTTCTCACCTTACTCTTATTTGCGTATGTTAGCCACCATATTTGCTTAGCGCTTGTTGCAGCTGCACCTCATTACCTTATCAAAGCTTAAATAGTCTTGATCTCGCGGGTGTGAGATTGCTAAGTCCTCGTGACTCAGGGATACTTCCAAACAGTTGCAGGTGCCGATGATACCAGTGCAGGTGGCGCAACCGAGCTCAAGTGGGAGCTCGATGAAGATCTTGGTCATTATTATGTGTCTTCTCCGGATGATCAGTAGTGGAGCCCAGTTGGGATGGTCAGGGATTGAGCATTTGGGGTTGTCTTCTTTTATTTTGGCTCCATAGTCGGACCTTGATTGTACTCTGGATGATGTATGTTTAACTTGTTATTTGTGTGAAGTGGCGATTATAAGCCAACTCTTTATCCCTTTCTTATTCAGTATGTGGGATTGTGTGAAGATTACCCCTCTTGCGACAAAACCACCATGCGGTTATGCCTTTAAGTCATGCCTCGACACGTGGGAGATATAGCTGCATCGTGGGTGTTACAGATAGTATCCCCAACATTCAACTCTCTGTCACGGATTTGGATTTGGTGGAAAGATGATTTGAGTGGAAAGCAACTTGGGGAAGGCTCGAGATCAAGATTCATATGGTTGGCATGGAATATCTTGGTCTCAACACATGAGTAGGTGGTTCTCTCTGAGAAAATGAATGTTGGAAGTGTGGGCACGTTCTGATGGATCTCTCCACGAATGAAGGGTGGGTGGAGGGGTATAAATAGCCACCGCACAAAATCTAACTGTTACACACAAATCACCAAATTCGGTGGGACCAAATCGTGAAACTCGGTCAGACCGATTTAGTTCAAAATGTGAACGTTAAGATTTTCGGTGGGACCAACATGTCAACTCGGTAGGGCCGATTTCATTAGGGTTAGGGCATAACGTAATCTCGGTGAGACTGATTACACAAACTCGGTGGGACCGATTTTGGTAATAAGCTAACTAGAGAGTTGGTCAGGCAAACTCGGTGGGATCGAATCACTCATTTCGGTGAGACCGAAACATTACGAAAGGGAAACAAAGAGTTTGCATTGCAAACTTGGTAGGACCGATCGCTCATCTCGGTTGGACCGAAACGCTACGAAGGGAAACGAAGAGTTTGCAATCCCATCTCGGTGAGACCGAGATCCCTATCTGAAACGCCCTCGATGCGGCTATATCTCCCACGTGTCGAAGCACGACTTAGAGGCATAACCGCATTGAAAGCAATGTCGCAAGTGAGGTAATCTTCGCAAACAACCCATGTAATACAATAAGGGAAAAGATACATAGTTGGCTTACAATCGCCACTTCACACAATTTACATGGATAAACCATTACAACATCCAAATACAATCAAGGTCCGACTACGGAACCAAAATAAAAGAAGAACCCCAAATGCGACACGGTCCCCGATCGACCCCAACTGGGCTCCACTACTGATCAACTAGAACGAAACAACACAAAGGACAAGATCTTCATCGAGCTCCTCCTGAGCTTGGTTGCGTCATCTGCACGGACTCATCGGCACCTGCAAGCTAGTTTTGGAAGTATCTGTGAGTCACGGGGACTCAGCAATCTCGCACCCTCGCGATCAAGACTATTTAAGCTTATGGGTAAGGTAAAGGTATGAGGTGGAGCTGCAACAAGCGACTAGCATATATGGTGGCTAACATACGCAAATGAGAGCGAGAAGAGAAGGCAAAGCACGATCGAGAAACTATGATCAAGAAGTTATCCTAGAACAACCTACGTCAAGCATAACTCCAACACCGTGTTCACTTCCCGGACTCCGCCGGAAAGAGACCATCACGGTTACACACGCGGTTGATGCATTTTAATTAAGGTCAACTTCATGTTTTCTACAACCGGACGTTAACAAATTCCCATCTGCCCATAACCACGGGCACGGCTTTCGAAAGTTCAAATCCCTGCAGGGGTGTCCCAACTTAGCCCATGACAAGCTCTCACGGTCAACGAAGGATATACCTTCTCCCGAGGCATTCCGATCAGACTCGGCATCCCGGTTCTACAAGACAACTTCGACAATGGTAAAACAAATCTAGCAACACCGCCCAAATGTGCCAACAAATCCTGATAGGAGCTGCACATATCTCATTCTCATGGCACACTCAGATGAGCAGTCCATACAACTAAAACCAGCCCTCGAGTTTCCCCGAGGTGGCGCTGCAAGGGGCTCTAGTTTGGACCAACACTCAGAGGAGCACTGGCTCGGGGGGGGTAAAATAATGATGACCCTTGGGCTGGCCGACCCAAGGGAAAGAAAAGGCTAGGTGGGGAATGGTAAAACCAATGTTGGGCATTGCTGGAGGAGTTTTATTCAAGGAGAACTGTCAAGGGGTTCCCATTATTACCCAACCGCGTAAGGAACGCAAAATCCGGGAACATAACACCGATATGACGGAAACTAGGGCGGCAAGAGTGGAACAAAACACCAGGCATAAGGCCGAGCCTTCCACCCTTTACCAAGTATATAGATGCTTTAATTAAATAAGATATATTGTGATATCCCGACGAGTAAACATGTTCCAACAAGGAACAACATCTCCATGTTCCAACAAGGAACAAACTTCAATCTTCACCTGCAACTAACAACGCTATAAGAGGGGCTGAGCAAAGCGGTAACATAGCCAAACAATGGTTTGCTAGGATAAGGTGGGTTAGAGGCTTGGTTCAAAAAAATAGGAGGCATGATAAGCAAGTGGTAGGCATCGCAGCATAGGCATAGCAAAAGAGCGAGCATCTAGCAAAGGAAAGATAGAAGTGATTTCGAGGGTATGATCATCTTGCCTGCAAAGTTGTCAGAGTTGACTGGATCCTCGAAAGCAAACTCAACGGGCTCCTCGTTAGCGAACTCGTCTCCCGGCTCTACCCAAACAAGACAAACAAGCAAAAGGAACGCAATCAACCACGTGCAAAGCTCAAACAATATGATGCAAACATGATATGCTATGCGGGATGCAATATGCGTTGCATATGCAAGATTTGGCAAGAGATGAATGAACCTGGACTCAACTTGGAAATCCAAGTGTGCCACTGGAAAGGTGAGATGATTTCGCTTGAAAACGATATAAAGAACTCCGGAATCGGAGGCATGGTTTGGAAATGGCAAGCAATTCAAATATGGCACCGGTCTGCGATAAACAGCAAATAGCCATCTAAATGCAACAAGATAATTATGCTACAGCACCCAAACATGGCAACAAAATACATGGCAGGGATCCAATCATGATGCTTAACAAAATAGGAACACTGAGCTATGGCCAATTCATCCATTAACAGGTTCAAACAAGCATGGCAAAAGTGCAATTGGTAAACAGTTTTTAGACTTAGTGAAATTAACACAAGTCTGGAATTTCAGATCAGGTAACACACTTTGGAGCATGAAAACTATATGCTAAAGGAACTTAACATGGCAAAGCAAGGCATGGCATGGGGCTACTCAAAGAGATTAACAAAAGTCCCTTAGTTACCTTGAGCCAAAAGGGATCAGAAAAATACAATTGCAAGCATGTGAACATGGCAAAAACATAAACAGATCACAGACTTAGTGAAAACTGGAGCATGCAAAATCAGATATCAAGTAGGCATGTTTACGAGCTCGATGCACTCACTACAGAGCATGGCATGACAATCTAAGCATACACCCATTAAGAATACACATTATACAAGCTAGGCATGGCAAGAACAACAACATAGCATGCACGGAACAACTACAACATCCTCGCCAAAATCGCTAAGTAGACAATCTGCCCAGATTCACGAAATAGCAAAAGTAGAGCTCGATTGACTCAAGCTAGGGTGCTCCATAATTGCAAACAAATACATGGATGGGTAGAGAACTACAAGATTAACAAAACATCCTTACTGATCATCCTGAAAAGAGGCACGGATCACTAGGAAACAACATGAACATATGACATATTAATAAGAACAGCTCAAGGACTTAGTGGAATTGCTAAGTCCCTGAAATCAGCATTAACGAATGCACTACTTTGCAAGCTTGTGCTAGTCACCACACACATCACAAAAATACATGGATACCATCACTGGAAAAATGGCAAAATATATAACAAAACATATGTAGAGCTCATGGGAATATCATGCACACAATAATCATGACAAAAATGACAAATATCTAATTGGAGCAGCAGATCTGACAATTATCTCAAATAGCACTCTTCTAATACCATTTCGGGCATCAAGGTGAACTCAAATGAAAATGATGCAATGAGATGAAATTATGTGCTCCCTGAGACGAACAATTTGATATGCTATATGCCCAAAACGGAGTTACAGATGCAAAGTTACGGCGTGATGAACATGTGCATTTGAAACATGGAAAACTCGGGGACTTGGTAGAAATAACCACCTCCAGAACAGATCTAGGGTTTGGGCAGCGCGCGAACCGAGGCGGCGGCGGATCTCACCGGATCCGCGCCGGAGAAGGCAGGGGCGGCGGCGGGAGCTCTGGCAGAGGAGGAGCTCGCCGGATCTGGGCGGCGCCGGCCCAGACCGGACGGGGGCGAGGCCAGGCGGCTCCGGATGACACAAGCGGCGGCGCGGCGAGGGCAAGGCCGCGGTGCTCCGGCTAAATGGAGGGAGCGGCTCCGGCGGAGCCCGTCACCGGCGGGAGGTCGGTGAAGGCGGCGGCGGCGGCGAAGCGCGCCGTGGCGGCGGGGTCGGACGGCAGGCGGGGAGCGGCTCGGCCCAGGCGCACGCGCGGGCGGGCCGGCCGTGGGCCTCGCGGGCCGCGGCGGAGGAACGGCGGCGTGACATGTGGCGGGCGATGGTTGGCCGGGCGGAGCGGGGCAGACGTGTCCAGCCGGCCGATTTTCGTCCGACGGCGCGGAAAGGAGAGATCTAGGGTTTCGGGGGAAAAGACCTGAAAATGAAATGGAGGGATCTATTTATAGAGGTAGAGGGAGCTAGGAGAGTCCAAATGAGGTGCGGTTTTCGGCCACGCGATCGTGATCGAACGCTCTAGATGATGGGGGATGTTTAGGTGGGTTTTGGGCCAAAATGGAGGGGTGTTGGGCTGCAACACACACGAGGCCTTTTCGGTCCCTCAGTTAACCGTTGGAGCATCAAACGAAGTCCAAATGGTACAAAACTTGACAGGCGGTCTACCAGTAGTAAACCAAGGCCGCTTGGCAAGTCTCGGTCCAATCCGGAAATGTTGAATCCCCACACACAAGAGAAAGGTAGAAATGACCACCGGAGGAGAATGGAGCGCCGGAATGCAAAAAGGACAACGGGGAAAATGCTCGGATGCATGAGACGAACAAGTATGCAAATGAAATGCACATGATGACATGATATGCAATGCATGACATGCAAGCAATGACAACGCAACAACAGCGAATAACTGGAGGACACCTGGCACATCGGTCTCGGGGCGTTACACTATCGGTGAGACCGAAGTGACTAGGGTTTGTGGCAGTGGCTATATCAACTGAACTCGGTGGCGCCGGATAGATCAAATCGGTAGGGCCGAGTTTGACTTTTGGTTTGGGACATATGTGGATATGAGAAAGTGGTTGAGGGCTTTTGGAGCATATCACTAAGCATTTTGAGCAAGCAAGCCACACCTCATCCCCTTTTAATAGTATTGGCTTTTCCTATGGACTCAATGTGATCTTGGATCACTAAAATGAAAATGTAGAGTCTTGAGCTTGAGCCAATATGTGTCCTCAGCATTTTGAGGGGTCCACATTCGTAATCCATGCCATGACAATCATTGAACTTTCTGAAATGATCATCTTTAAATAGCATTAGTTCAATTAGCTATATGTTGTTAGTAATTACCAAAACCACCCAGGGATAGTTGCACTTTCAATCTCCCCCTTTTTGGTAATTGATGACAACATATAGATCAAAGCTTCGACAAATGATAATAAGATTGAAATACATTGTCGCTTTGAGAAGTATGTGATAAGCAAGAGCTCCCCCTAAATTTGTGCATTATTTAAAATTTGCTTTTGAATGCAAATGCACAATCGATTAGGATCATGGGTTACTCTTCCATGTCACATACATCTTGGTGGAGTGCTCAAAATGATAGTAATTAAAACATGCACTCATCACCAAGCAAAGTGAATGATCATATATGAGATAGCAAACATAATATCATCCAAGCAGGCACTAAAGTAGGATATGATCAAACACATGATCATACAAGTATCTCACACACAAACATAAAGTGTCAAACGAGCACACACAAAAGTATCAACCAAATAGCAAGAGAGACAAAGAAGCAAAACACTATCTCTCACTCTCGATGCCTATGATCTATAAATTTCTCCCCATTTGGCAACAAGTTACCACAAAGCTTGAAAATGTATAGTGCTATGCGTCTCTCTAGGTTTGATCTTCGGGAGGTGGTGTAGAGAGGACTCCAAGGACGAAGGCGTCAGTAGATGTTGTTGGTGCTGGTGGAGTGGCAACTGGAGGTGGCACTAAAGTTGTTGCTGCTGGTGCTGAAGTAGTTGCTCTAGTATCATGCACTGGCACTGCAGCAGATCTCTGACCTCTGGGCACTCTGTGAAAAGCATCCGTAGTAGCCTGCCCATTCCTCTCCTCTGCTTCCTCCTGGAGCTGCTCAACAGCTGACTGCATCTCAGTTACTTTAAGATCAAGATCATAAAATTTGGTCTCCATGATCCTCTCCAAGCTCTCCTAATTCTTGTTCAGGTTGGCAAAGCCCTTCTCAATCCTCAACGTTGCTTGAGTTAGATATGCAAGATGATCTTGTTTTGACTTCGGAAAAACTTGAGATGCCTCCTCAACACTTGGCATCTTTGCAGCCTTCTCAGCTTTGCATTTTCTCTCTTCTTCTTTGTTTTGGTGGCTGCCTTGGTCAAATTGCTTGGAGTGCTCCTGCTGCCCTCATCATAGCTGCTTGAGGGACTAATGCCCTCAGTCATGTGCAATTGCTCTTCTTATTTGTTTTGGCTATCGCTCTGGTCAGACATTCTGGCAAGCAAACTGACAGCAGACCCTGTGAATAGATATAGATGAGGTAGAGTGGATGAGCATCACAAAGTGCAGAGTTTTTGCAAAACAGATGAGTCAAAACTTAGTTTCAGTTCTCCACAAAAAGCATTTCGGAGCTACCGATTTGTTAAACTCGGTGACACCGAAGCAACTTTTGGAGTCTAAACTAGTGAACTCGCTCGGACCAAGTCACATTTCGGTAGCTCCGAGATTGCTAGGATATCACAGAGAGTCGAAGTCGGTTGCACTGATACGTCCATTTTGCATCATGCTTTTATATCGATATTTATTGCATAATGGGTTGTTATTACACATTATGTCACAATACTTATGCCTATTCTCTCTTATTTTACAAGGTTTACATAAGGAGGGAGAATGCGGGCAGCTGGAATTCTGGGCTGGAAAAGGAGCAAATATTAGAGACCTATTCTGCACAACTCCAAAAGTCCTGAAACTCCATGGAAGTTGTTTTTGGAAATAATAAAAAAATACTGAGCGGAGAAAATACCAGAGGGGGCCCACACCCTGGCCACAAGGGTGGGGGCGTGCCCTACCTCCTTGGGCGCGCCCCCTGCCTCGTGGGCCCCTGTTGGCCCTCCGGTGCCCATCTTCTGCTATATGAAGTCTTTTGTCCGAGAAAAAATAATAAGCAAGCTTTCAGGACGAGACTCCGCCGCCACGAGGCGGAACCTTGGCGGAACCAATCTAGGGCTCCGGCTGAGCTGTTTTGCCGGGGACACTTCCCTCCGGGAGGGGGAAAGCATCGCCATCGTCATCACCAACGCTCCTCTCATCGGGAGGGGGCCAATCTCCATCAACATCTTCACCTGCACCATCTCCTCTCAAACCCTGATTCATCTCTTGTATCCAATTCTTGTCTCTAAGTCTGGGATTGGTACCTGTAGGTTGCTAGTAGTGTTGATTACTCCTCGTAGTTGATGCTAGTTGGTTTATTTGGTGGAAGATCATATGTTCAGATCCTATATGCATATTAATACCCCTCTGATTATGAACATGAATATGCTTTGTGAGTAGTTACGTTTGTTCCCGAGGACATGGGAGAAGTCTTGCTATTAGTAGTCATGTGAATTTGGTATTTGTTTGATATTTTGATGAGATGTATGTTGTCTCTCCTCTAGTGGTGTTATGTGAACGTCGACTACATGAAACTTCACCATTATTTGGGCCTAGAGGAATGCATTGGGAACTAATAAGTAGATGATGGGTTGCTAGAGTGACAGAAGCTTAAACCCTAGTTTATGCGTTGCTTCGTAAGGGGCTGATTTGGATCCATATGTTGCATGTTATGGTTATGTTTACCTTAATACTTCTTTTGTAGTTGCGGATGCTTGAAATAGGAGTTAATCATAATTGGTATGCTTGTCCAAGTAAGGACAGCACCCAAGCACCGGTCCACCCACATATCAAATTATCAAAGTACCGAACGTGATGAAAACTAGCTTGACGATAATTCCCATGTGTCCTCGGGAGCGCTTTCTTCTATATAAGAGTTTGTCCAGGCTTGTCCTTTGCTACAAAAAGGATTGGGCCACCTTGCTGCACTTTATTTACTTTTGTTACTTGTTGCTTGTTAAAAATTATCTTATCACAAAACTATCTATTACCTATAATTTCAGTGCTTGCAAAGAATATCTTGCTGAAACCCGCTTATCATTTCCTTGTGCTCCTCGTTGGGTTCGACACTCTTACTTATCGAAAGGACTACGATAGATCCCCTGTACTTGTGGGTCATCAAGACTCTTTTCTGGCACTGTTGCCGGGGAGTGAAGCGCCTTTGGTAGGTGGAATTTGGTAAGGAATAATTTATATAGTGTGCTGAAATTTACTGTCACTTGTTACTATGGAAAGTAATCCTTTGAGGGGCTTGTTCGGGGTATCTTCACCCCGACGAGTAGAGCAAAGAGTTGCTCCTCAACCTACTGAACATAATGAACCTACTAAAAATGAAAATGTCTAGTTTGAAATTCCTTCGGGTATGATAGAAAAACTGCTAGCGAATCCTTTTGCAGGAGATGGAACATTACATCCTGATGAGCACCTAATATATGTGGATGAAGTTTGTGGATTATTTAAGCTTTCAGGAGAAAGCATCGCTCAATCTTGGGGGATGCTTAAACCAATGTTATATTCATGCCCCAATCATGAGCTCTCAAGAGAAATGATTATCCAAAAAATTATGCTCGGCTTTCTGACAACAATCGCTCCATGCTCGATACTTCTTGTGTTGGCTCTTTTATGATGAAGACTATTGAATTCAAATGGGATTTATTGGAAATAATTAAACGCAACTCTGAAGATTGGGATATCGGCGAAGGTAAGGAGTCAGGTATGACATCTAAGTTTGATTGTGTTAAATCTTTTATGGATACCGATGTTTTCCGTAAATTTAGCACTAAATATGGACTTGACTCTGAGATAGTAGCTTATTTCTGTGAATCTTTTGCTGCTCATGTTGACCTCCCTAAGGAGAAGTGGTTTAAATATCATCCTCCCATAGAAGTAAAAGTAGTTGCACCTATTAAAGTTGAAGAAAAGACTATCACTTATAATTATCCTATTATTCCTACTTCTTATGTTGAGAAACCACCTTTTCCTGTTAGGATAAAAGATCATGCTAAACCTTCAACTGTGGTTCGTAAAAGCAATATTAGAACCTATGCACCTCCTGAGCAAGTTAAAGTTGAACCTAATATTGCTATTGTCAAGGATCTCTTGGCTGATAATATTGATGGGCATGTTATTTATTTTTGTGATGAAACTGCTAGAATTGCTAAACCTTGTGCTAAACATAAACATAGACCTATGGTAGGCATGCCTGTTATTTCTGTTAAAATAGGAGATCATTGTTATCATGGCTTGTGTGATATGGGTTCTAGTGCTAGTGCAATACCTATTGACTTATACAAAGAAATTATGCATGATATTGCACCTGCTGAGTTAGAAGATATTGATGTCACAATTAAACTTGCCAATAGAGATACTATTTCACCAATTGGGATTGTTAGAGATGTTGAAGTCTTGTGTGGGAAAACTAAATATCCTGCTGATTTTCTTGTTCTTGGTTCCCCACAAGATAGCTTTTGTCCCATTATATTTGGTAGACCCTTCTTGAACACTGTTAATGCTAGGATAGACTGCGAAAAGGATGTTGTTACTATTGGTTTAGGTGATATGTCTCATGAGTTCAACTTTTCTAAATTTCGAAGACAACACCGTGAAGAGGAATTGCCTAGTAAAGATGAAATTATTGGTATTGCTTCTATTGCCGTACCTCCTAGTGACCCTTTAGAACAATATTTGCTAGACCATGAAAATGATATGTTTATGAATGAAAGAAGGGAAATAGATGAAGTGTTCTTTAAACAGAGACCTGTTCTGAAACACAACTTGCTTGTTGAAATCTTAGGGGATCCTCCTCCACCCAAGGGTGATCCCGTGTTTGAGCTTAAACCATTGCCTCATACTCTTAAATATGCATATCTTGATGAAAAGAAGATATATCATGTTATCATTAGTGCTAACCTTTCAGAGAAGGAGGAAGAAAAACTATTGAAAACTCTGAAGAAGCACTGTGCTGCTATTGGATATACTCTTGATGATCTTAAGGGCATTAGTCCCACTCTATGTCAACAGAAAATAAATTTGGAGAAAGATGCCAAACCAGTTATTGATCACCAACGACGGCTAAATCCTAAGATGAAAGAAGTGGTATGAAAAGAAATACTAAAGCTCCTTGAGGCAGGTATAATTTATCTCGTTGCTGATAGTCAGTGGGTAAGTCTTGTCCATTGTGTTCCTAAGAAGGGAGGTATTACTATCGTTCCTAATGATAAAGATGAATTGATTCTGCAAAGAATTATTACAGGTTATCGGATGGTAATTGATTTCCACAAATTAAATAAGGCTACTAAAATGATCATTACCCCTTACCTTTTATTGATCAAATGCTAGAAAGATTATCCAAACATACACATTTTTGCTTTCTAGATGGTTATTCTGGTTTCTCTCAAATACATGTGTCAGCTGATGATCAATCAAAGACCACTTTTACTTGCCCTTTAGGTACTTTTGCTTATATATGTATGCCTTTTGGTTTATGTAATGCACCTGCTACCTTTCAAAGATGCATGATGGCTATATTCTCTAACTTTTGTGAAAAGATTTGTGAGGTTTTCATGGACTATTTCTCTGTTTATGGATCCTCTTTTGATGATTGTTTAAGCAACCTTGATTGAGTTTTGTAGAGATGTGAAGAAACTAACCTTGTCTTGAATTGGGAGAAGTGCCACTTTATGGTTAATAAAGGTATTGTCTTAGGGCACAAAATTTCTAAAAGGGGCATTGAAGTTGATAAAAATAAAGTTGATGCTATTGAAAAGATGTCGTGTCCCAAGGACATCAAAGGTATAAGAAGTTTCCTTGGTCATGCCGGCTTTTATAGGACGTTCATTAAGGACTTCTCAAAAAATTCTTGGCCTCTGACTAATTTATTACAAAAAGATATACCATTCGTCTTTGATGATGATTGTGTAGAAGCATTTGAAATACTTAAGAAAGCATTAATCTCTGTACCTATTGTTCAGCCACCTGATTGGAATTTACCTTTTGAAATTATGTGTGATGCTAGTGATTATGTTGTAGGTGATGTTCTAGGGCAAAGAGTTAATAAGAAATTAAATGTAATTCAATATGCTATTAAAACTCTAGACAATGCCCAGACAAATTATGCCACTACTGAAAAAGAATTTTTAGCAGTTGTATTTGCTTGTGATAAGTTCAGACCTTATATTATTGATTCTAAAGTAACTATTCACACTGATCATGCTGCTATTAAATATCTTATGGAAAAGAAAGATGCTAAACCTAGACTTATGTGACGCCCCGATTTAATCGTACACTAAGCATACACGCAAACATGTACGATCAAGATCAGGGACTCACGGGAAGATATCACAAAACAACTCTACAAATAAAATAAGTCATACAAGCATCATATTACAAGCCAGGGGCCTCGAGGGCTCGAATACAAGAGCTCGATCATAGACGAGTCAGCGGAAGCAACAATATCTGAGTACAGACATAAGTTAAACAAGTTTGCCTTAAGAAGGCTAGCACAAACTGGGATACAGATCGAAAGAGGCGCAGGCCTCCTGCCCGGGATCCTCCTAACTACTCTTGGTCGTCGTCAGCGGCAGCACGTAGTAGTAGACACCTCCGGTGTAGTAGGAGTCGTCATCGACGGTGGCGTCTGGCTCCTGGACTCCAGCATCTGGTTGCGACAACCAGAAAGAAAGGAATGGGGGAAAAAAGGGAAGAAAGCAACCGTGAGTACTCATCCAAAGTACTCGCAAGCAAGGAGCTACACTACATATGCATGGGTATCAAATGGAGTAAGGGTATCATGTGGACTGAACTGCAGAATGCCAGAATAAGAGGGGGATAACTAATCCTTTCTAAGACTACGCTTCTGACAGCCTCCGTCTTGCAACATGTAGAAGAGAGTAGACTGAAGTCCTCCAAGTAGCATCGCATAGCATAATCCTAACCGATGATCCTCCCCTCGTCGCCCTGTGAGAGAGCGATCATCGGTTGTATCTGGCACTTGGAAGGGTGTGTTTTATTAAGTATCCGGTTCTAGTTGTCATAAGGTCAAGGTAGAACTCCAAGTCGTCCTGTTACCGAAGATCACGGCTATTCGAATAGATTAACTTCCCTGCAGGGGTGCACCACATACCCCAACACGCTTGATCCCATCTGGCCGGACACACTTTCCTGGGTCATGCCCGGCCTCGGAAGATCAACACGTCGCAGCCCTACCTAGGCACAACAGAGTGGTCAGCACGCCGGTCTAAACCTAAGCGCACAGGGGTCTGGGCCCATCGCCCTTAGCACACCTGCATGTTGCGAACGCGGCCGGAAGCAGAACTAGCCCCCTTAATACAAGAGCAGGCTTACGTTCCAATCCGGCGCACGCCACTCAGTCGCTGACGTCACGAAGGCTTTGGCTGATACCACGACGCTGGGATACCCGTAACTACTCCCGCGTAGATGGTTAGTGCGTATAGACCAAATGGCCAAACTCAGATCAAATACCCAGATCTCGTTAAGCGTGTTAAGTATCCGCGAACGCCGACCAGGGCCAGGCCCACCTCTCTCCTAGGTGGTCTCAACCTGCCCTGTCGCTCTGCCTCAAAGTAACAGTCGGGGTGCCGTCGGGAACCCAGGCCCACCACTACCTGGATGGAGCCACCTGCCCCTTCAGCCCCCATCTCCGATCAGTATCATAGGTAATGTAACTGTGTAAAGTATATTGTATATGCCCGTGATCACCTCCCGAAGTGATCATGGCCCAGTAGTATAGCATGGCAGACGGACAAGAGTGTAGGGCCACTGATGGAACACTAGCATCCTATACTAAGCAGTAGGATAGCAGGTAATGGTAACAACAGTAGTAGCAAGGACAGGCTATGCATTAGGATAGGAATACCGGAAAGCAGTAACATGCTACACTACTCTAATGCAAGCAGTATAGAGAATAGTAGGCGATATCTGGTGATCAAAGGGGGGGCTTGCCTGGTTGCTCTGGCAAGAAGAGTTCGTCGTCGACGTAGTCGATCACAGGGGCAGCATCGGTCTCGGGGTCTATCGGAGAGAAGGAGGGGGAGAGAAACAATAAATTCACGGCAATAATGCAAACAATATGCAGGACATGACTAAATGATATGCAGAGGTGTTCTACTGCCTAACTAAATGATTTACTTAATTTAGGAATTTATTTGGATTTATTTAATTAAAGTTGGGCACTATTCATTCACTAAAATCGGTCTAAAAGTTCCATGATCATATAGCTATGGGCATTTGACAGGAATACGGAGGACGTATTCGGGTTCGTGTCGAAATTCTAAGCAAGTTTCATGTATAAATTATTTTCATCGGAGTTACGGATTATTTAATATGATTTTTCAAAGATTTAACAATATTCTGAAATTACTGTAATTCAAAAAACTAAACAGACAAATTGCTATGGGTACACAGGAGTGTACCCAGCAATGTGTGCACGTGTATGGAACATGGGGCAAGGGACTGGGTTGACCCAGTTAATATTTTGACTAGTCAAAAGTGAACAGTGCACGTGGGTCCCAATTGTCATAGACACATTTTAATTAACAGATTCTGCACTAAACTTAACTAGCTTAATTAGAGGGGGGTGGACTAAACTAATTAGGGCCTTCCTAATTAACAGGGGGGTGTCGGGCTCATAGGCCCAAATCGGCCTCTGGTGAGGCCGTGCCCGCACGCACGTACTCGTAGAGTACGGCGCCGGCGGCCATGGTGCTAGCCGGGAGGGAAGGCATGGTGCAGGGGGGGGTCGGGCTCCGGCGGCCGGGCGCGGCCTCCGGCGAGGCAGGGAGGGCCGCGCAGCGGGAGGGGCCGGCGCAGCGCGCCGGGAGCGGGACAGCAGGTGCGGCGGCGGGGCACCCGAAAGCAGCGGACGGGGAAGGAGCCGGAGCGCGGGGTTAGGGCGGCAGCACCAAGGCAGGGCAGGCGGCAGTGGGCAGCCATGGCGCCGGGGTGCCGGGCGGTGCTGGGCAGCAGCAGGCGAAGTAGTACAGGCAGGAGCAGCAAGCAGCAGGCGAGCAGTGGCAGGCAGCATGGGCGCGCCAGGCGGGGAGCAGCAGCGGCGGCACACAGAGGCTGCGGGGGGTGGCGGCTACGGCGCGAGGGGAGCAGCAAACAACGCGGCCAACGAGGAGGAGCGCGGACAGCCGCGAGCTACGCACGGGGAGGGGCGCGACGAACGCGGTGAGCGGGAGTTCAGCTACGTCAACGCAAGGTCGGGGCGGCGATTGCAGAGACGAGGAATGAGGGGAAACAAGGGGAAACGTGGGGGAACGACGAGGCTCACCTCGGGGAGGCTGATGACGAGCTCGGACGGGCCGGGGGCTTGCCGGAGCGCGGATCCAGGGCGGCGGAGGTCGGGGTCGAAGGTGGAAGAAGATGGTGATGGCGTCGATGCGGCGGTGTTCCGGGCCAATCCGGACCCGTAGATGATGTAGTCGTGGACGGTGGTCTTCCTGGCCAGCAGCTGACAGCGCGGGGTGGCTCCAGAGCGCCACAACGTCAATGGCGCGGCGGCGACCGAGCTCGAGCGATGGCTTCGAGTGAGGAGAGAGGCAAGAGTGGGGAGGGGAGGCGATCTAGGGTTCGTCAACGAGGCTCGGGGTCTTATCCGCCGCGAGGACCGCGGGATGGCCGCCACGGAGGCATCGGCGGCTAGAGTGGCCTGGATGGCCGCCACACCCTCATCTGCCTCCTGTAGCAGGAGGTTGAAGGAGAGATGGTGGTGGTGGGCTGGGCTGGCCATTTGGCTAGATGGGCCAAGGTGCCTAGTAGATTAGGTCCTCTTACCTTTTATTTATGTTCTTCTTTCACAATTCTTCTCTGTTTTGCAATTTCTACATAAAAGATATGGAGTTTTGGTTCAACAAGGTACTTGACACATAAATACTATGCAATGCTATGAGCTAGCACATCAAGTCCCAACTTATTTTGAAACGTGCAAATATTTATTTAAATTGAAAAGGATCAATTAAAAGTTGTTGGTCCAATTCAAAATAGGTTAAGGGTATTTTAATAATTCCAATAATATTGGTTTATTCATGACAATTGGTTAGTGAATTTTTGCAACCCAACGAACATTTTTGTTTTACCGTTGGAAGAAATAATAATTTGAATTTATTTTAAATTTTGAATTAAATTCGGTTTGGATCAAAGTGAGGTTTAGAAAATTAATTGCGATGACATGGCACCATTAGTGTGTGGTTACTGTAGCTTAACTACCCGGGTGTTACAAATCTCCTCCACTACAAGAAATCTCGTCCCGAGATTTAAGAGGTGGTGTAAGGGGGAAAGTTGTGGTTGCGAAATTCTAACGGATCTTCTCAGTCTTGATTGCTCTTCCCGAAGTAGTCGATCCTTTTCGTTGATGTCTTTAGTTCTCTGTTTCAGGGCATCGTGACAAAGTTGTCATTCTTCCTTCATGATCTTCATCGTACTTATGAAAAAATAAGAGGGTATTCCAGGAGAACGGACCCTTGCAAGGTTGACTATCTGGTAGATAACATCGGGGAAGGCGGCGGAAAGTAACTCTCAAATTGAAACCTTAGAAAATATCGAGAGCAAGGTAAGAAGGTACCATGAGAATTTTCGAGCGGGCAGGCAATCGTTCGGTGCCTGAAACAGGGCGTGAAAGGGGTTCAAAGCAATGGGAATAAGTATTGCGTCTGATACCAGATTGATGATCTCATCGGAAGGTGGCTTGTGAATTACACACGAGGCCACGCGTGAGGAATAACTTTGGGAACAGGGGCTGTACAGGGGAGTCAGGTCGATCCTGTGGAACTGTGGGTTATGGGCCCACCATGTGGGTTAAAAATAGGAGCGGTGACATCTCGCACGGTCACAATAGCAAGGCATGTCAGAGGGTAGCCTATCAGTTATGTCGGCATAATGTCGGTACCAGGGGCGAGGGACGAAGAGAACCATTTTCCTGCTCGTTGAACGAGGCGGACCAATAGGCAAAGTTCTCGTCCATCGGTGGTGACCGGAATGCTATCGACAATTTCAACAGGGTCTTACTAACACGGTTGTACACCAAGGTGTTTACATAAGCAGGAGAATATTACTGCTTAGATCATATATATCACCAATAAGGTTAAACAAAACAATGGAAAGGAAAAGGTGATCATCAGATTTAAACAGAACAATGGAAAGGAAAATCTGTTTAAACACATATTTCAGGGATATCCTTCCCATGGACAAGCAGAGCATGATATCCATGTTAGGATATAATGTAGAAAATTCTTTAAGTATGGGGAGAGAAATTTCCTGACATTACCCATATAACGGTGTTTGGATAATTGAGCAGGAAACATTTAGCATGGGGCGTCAAATGCTCTTGTAGAAAATCGGAGTACCATAGACATGCTTCGAGATAGCATTGGCATGGTCTCCAGGTGAAGATCAGACTTTGGATACAAAGGATCCACCGAAAACAACTTATAGAATAAGTTTTACAATTTCGTCATGGCAGAATGGTTAACCTTGCTAAAAGGGAAGTTATAACAATAGGGCCTACGGCCAGGTGTGCTAGGCATGCCATCACCTTACCGGGTCATATAAAAGACCAGTGTTATAACTCTTGGGAATATGTTCCAACCATCAGATCTAACCGAGATTCAGATCTGATCAGTGTTAGGAAACCTCAGACTCGGAATGCCTGAGAAAAGGTGCGACACAAATTGACAAGATGACATTGTAAGATTCTCGGGACATAAACTATGGAAGTGAGTTCATCCTTAAACCAATAAGAGGAAGAGGGGGTGGCTGATGGACTCAGCGACAATTCCTCGAGATTTCCAAAAAGACGGATTCCCACAATTATGAGAACAAGGAGATAACATTTGTCGGATCAAATGATATATTGATGTATGCTTGAGGAAAACATACACAATTAAACTTTGGTTGAAAGGTGCACGCGAGATATGGGCTTAGGTAGCCTGATCAATTGTTAGAATGGTGATTCAATAGCTGATAGGCTAAGAATGAACTATCGATCATTAACTTCAAAGCAATAGGGTTGCTAGAAGTACAGAATCCAAAGAGCACCGCTCACTTGTTGATATCCCGGTTGGAATCAACACGGGAACCAAGAAAGAATGGTGATGGTGAGAAGTATCACAATTTCAAGAATTCTTAAGATATGGTGCAATCCTCACAACATTCTTGATATAGAATACAGTAATACTACAAGGTAGAACATAACCTAAGCTAGATAGCAAGGAAATCAAGGTACAACACAATCATGAACAAGTTTGTGTTGGGGGAAGGCAAGAATGTTGCCGATGATAACACAAATCATTGAGGGGCAAGAATGGTGTTTCCCATCATGAATTCAATTGATATCCTGGAAGGGGTCAAAATGTTGATGATGATCATGACACACTTGTCGAGGGGTTTCATGAGGATATAATCGATCATCGATGACATCAAGCAAAAGGAACGGTGAAGAGAAAATTATCAGAACCATGGGTATGAAACAAACTCGAAATCAAGTTTGCTATTCAAGGAGAAATGATATGACAAAGAAGATCGACATAAGATTAGCTCACTGTCGAAATTTGTGCTCCGTGAAGCAGGACCAGGTAGCACAGTTAAAAATTAGCCCAATAATGGTATAGCCGATCAGGCTAGGAATGACTTGAAGGATTGTTAAACTCATAAGCAACGAATATTACTTAGAGTTATCGAACCAGAGTGCGGAATCGGTTCACTTACCGGTGTTCTTGAGCGACTAACAACTCATCACCCATGAAAAATTGGAATCGGTGAGAAATAATAGCTGATGGAGACTCATAAGATGCAACACAGTTCTTAGATATACTCGAGATACCAGAGGGTAATACTCGACTGTAGATCAAGGTAGAGGTTGGACTGGTGTATTGACTTGCAAAAGACAAGTGCTTAAAGTTGCCCGAGAAATGGGATCAAAGAGAAAATATGGTCGAAACCACGATTGCATAGGATCAGTTCACAGATACCAGATGGTATTATATCAATGAAAAAGTTATTATTACAAGAAGCTTCTATGGTAGGATCTACGTCATGTCCAGGGGCATGAACACAAAGTTCAAGGTCGACTCCCAATTCTTCAATGTATAACCTTCCATTCACCTCTCACTTTCGAAGAAGTTGTAGTGTTGAGATTTTATCTAGCAAAACACCAAAAGAGTATGACTCGTGAAAACTTTCGAGTTCACACATATTAAGGAAGGCATAGGTTCAACCCGTCAGGGTACCGTGGAAACATATACCACAAGCTTCAATAGTAAATACCACAAGCTCGAAAGCAGAGCATGGTTGGTCAATCAGAGGATAGGATTTACCAATGGAGAAAGAACTTCCAAAGGGATTGAATATGAAGGACGTTATCGGATAAAATCCAACAAAGGATCCGGTGGTCCTCAAAGGATCTGATGTGAGCATCGGTACTCAACCAGAGGAAGAAACAATGCAAGGAGATCAGACTATAGAAACAACTGACTAATTCAAAGCTCAAATGCAAAAGAATTATAATTTCCGACCAAGGGATCAGAAGCAACACTTTGATTAAGGATGGATAAGTTACGTATGCTTAGGGTACAATCGATGGCAATCCGATTGGTCGAGAACCAACTCATGTTTAAAATGATGTCTGAGCCGGAAGGATAAATACTGAGGATTGCAAGCATTCACAACCATATTGGATCAAAGACCCAAAACGACAATGACAAGGGATGCCAATAATGATTACGAGACTTATGGGATTAACCATAATGCAAGCAAGCAAGAATTTCAAGGGCAATAAGCTACTAAGGATTTTCGGAAGATCGACTATTATTTCGAAGACCCTAGTGAAACACATAAGCAACTGGGGATGAGCGGATACTCGGTAGGTGCGAGAATTTATCCATAGGGACATTCAGGCGGCAAAGAACTACAAGGCGGTAGGCACAAAGTATTCTCGGAACAATAGAGAGAATTTCGGGGTATCTTGCAATAACAAGATCAGCTAGGAATAAAAGTAAGGACGACTGGTGTATCTATTTATCCAAGGGGATAATTCGGTGGTAGGGAATTGCAAAGGCGGCGGGCACAAAGTCTCAAGAGAACATTGGAGAGTATCTTCAGAATCTTCTGGTGCAGCATGCGATCATCCGTGATAAGGGGCTCTCCGGGAGAAAGTAGTTACGAGAACCTAGAGTCAGGTTTAGTAAAAATCGTTTAACCCGAATAGAAGAGAGTTCAGAATCCCGGAGTAAAGATCGAGGAGTAAAAGATCCTAATACCACCCAATGGCGACGTGGGCCCATAGGCCACACAGCCATGTTAGTAAAGGTTTTGCAATGACTAGACTCAACTTCGGCCAAGGAGTTGGAAAGGGGATTCCTACAGGCAGTCGGCTCTGAT
Organism: Triticum urartu; assembly: GCF_056163025.1. Lineage (NCBI taxonomy): Eukaryota > Viridiplantae > Streptophyta > Magnoliopsida > Poales > Poaceae > Triticum > Triticum urartu. The sequence goes on along the minus strand of NC_141875.1, from coordinate 139,941,633 downwards.
ACCAACTTGTGACGCCCCGATTTCATCATACACTAATCATACACGCAAACATGTACGATCAAGATCAGGGACTCACGGGAAGATATCACAACACAACTCTACAAATAAAATAAGTCATACAAGCATCATATTACAAGCCAGGGGCCTCGAGGGCTCGAATACAAGAGCTCGATCATAGACGAGTCAGTGGAAGCAACAATATCTAAGTACAGACATAAGTTAAACAAGTTTGCCTTAAGAAGGCTAGCACAAACTGGGATACAGATCGAAAGAGGCGCAGGCCTCCTGCCCGGGATCCTCCTAACTACTCTTGGTCGTCGTCAGCGGCAGCACGTAGTAGTAGACACCTCCGGTGTAGTAGGAGTCATCATCGATGGTGGCGTCTGGCTCCTGGACTCCAGCATCTGGTTGCGACAACCAGAAAGAAAGGAATGGGGGAAAAAGGGAAGAAAGCAACCGTGAGTACTCATCCAAAGTACTCGCAAGCAAGGAGCTACACTACATATGCATGGGTATCAAATGGAGTAAGGGTATCATATGTGGACTGAACTGCAGAATGCCAGAATAAGAGGGGGATAACTAATCCTTTCTAAGACTACGCTTCTGACAGCCTCCGTCTTGCAACATGTAGAAGAGAGTAGACTGAAGTCCTCCAAGTAGCATCGCATAGCATAATCCTAACCGATGATCCTCCCCTCGTCGCCCTGTGAGAGAGCGATCATCGGTTGTATCTGGCACTTGGAAGGGTGTGTTTTATTAAGTATCCGGTTCTAGTTGTCATAAGGTCAAGGTACAACTCCAAGTCGTCCTGTTACCGAAGATCACGGCTATTCGAATAGATTAACTTCCCTGCAGGGGTGCACCACATACCCCAACACGCTTGATCCCATTTGGCCGGACACACTTTCCTGGGTCATGCCCGGCCTCGGAATATCAACACGTCGCAGCCCTACCTAGGCACAACAGAGAGGTCAGCACGCCGGTCTAAACCTAAGCGCACAGGGGTCTGGGCCCATCGCCCTTAGCACACCTGCACGTTGCGAACGCGGCCGAAAGCAAAACTAGCCCCCTTAATACAAGAGCAGGCTTACGTTCCAATCCGGCGCGCGCCACTCAGTCGCTGACGTCACGAAGGCTTCGGCTGATACCACGACGCTGGGATACCCATAACTACTCCCGCGTAGATGGTTAGTGCGTATAGACCAAATGGCCAAACTCAGATCAAATACCCAGATCTCCTTAAGCGTGTTAAGTATCCACGAACGCCGACCAGGGCCAGGCCCACCTCTCTCCTAGGTGGTCTCAACCTGCCCTGTCGCTCTGCCTCAAAGTAACAGTCGGGGGGCCGTCGGGAACCCAGGCCCACCACTACCTGGATGGAGCCACCTGCCCCTTCAGCCCCCATCTCCGATCAGTATCACAGGTAATGTAACTGTGTAAAGTATATTGTATATGCCCGTGATCACCTCCTGAAGTGATCACGGCCCAGTAGTATAGCATGGCAGACGGACAAGAGTGTAGGGCCACTGATGGAACACTAGCATCCTATACTAAGCAGTAGGATAGCAGGTAATGGTAACAACAGTAGTAGCAAGGACAGGCTATGCATCAGGATAGGAATACCGGAAAGCAGTAACATGCTACACTACTCTAATGCAAGCAGTATAGAGAAGAGTAGGCGATATCTGGTGATCAAAGGGGGGGCTTGCCTGGTTGCTCTGGCAAGAAGAGTTCGTCGTCGACGTAGTCGATCACAGGGGCAGCATCGGTCTCGGGGTCTATCGGAGAGAAGGAGGGGGAGAGAAACAATAAATTCACGGCAATAATGCAAACAATATGCAGGACATGACTAAATGATATGCAGAGGTGTTCTACTGCCTAACTAAATGATTTAGTTAATTTAGGAATTTATTTGGATTTATTTAATTAAAGTTGGGCACTATTCATTCACTAAAATCGGTCTAAAATTTCCATGATCATATAGCTATGGGCATTTGACAGGAATACGGAGGACGTATTCGGGTTCGTGTCGAAATTCTAAGCAAGTTTCATGTATAAATTATTTTCATCGGAGTTACGGATTATTTAATATGATTTTTCAAAGATTTAACACTATTCTGAAATTACTGTAATTCAAAAAACTAAACAGACAAATTGCTATGGGTACACAGGAGTGTACCCAGCAATGTGTGCACGTGTATGGAACATGGGGCAAGGGACTGGGTTGACCCAGTCAATATTTTGACTAGTCAAAAGTGAACAGTGCATGTGGGTCCCAATTGTCATAGACACATTTTAATTAACAGATTCTGCACTAAACTTAACTAGCTTAATTAGAGGGGGGTGGACTAAACTAATTAGGGCCTTCCTAATTAACAGGGGGGTGTCGGGCTCAGAGGCCCAAATCGGCCTCTGGTGAGGCCGTGCCCGCACGCACGTACTCGTAGAGTACGGCGCCGGCGGCCATGGTGCTAGCCGGGAGGGAAGGCATGGTGCAGGGGGGGGTCGGGCTCCGGCGGCCGGGCGCGGCCTCCGGCGAGGCAGGGAGGGCCGCGCAGCGGGAGGGGCCAGCGCAGCGCGCCGGGAGCGGGACAGCAGGTGCGGCGGCGGGGCACCCGAAAGCAGCGGACGGGGAAGGAGCCGGAGCGCGGGGTTAGGGCGGCAGCAGCAAGGCAGGGCAGGCGGCAGTGGGCAGCCATGGCGCCGGGGTGCCGGGCGGTGCTGGGCAGCAGCAGGCGAAGTAGTACAGGCAGGAGCAGCAAGCAGCAGGCGAGCAGCGGCAGGCATCATGGGCGCGCCAGGCGGGGAGCAGCAGCGGCGGCACACAGAGGCTGCGGGGGGTGGCGGCTACGGCGCGAGGGGAGCAGCGAACAACGCGGCCAACGAGGAGGAGCGCGGACAGGCGCGAGCTACGCACGGGGAGGGGCGCGACGAACGCGGTGAGCGGGAGTTCAGCTACGTCAACGCAAGGTCGGGGCGGCGATTGCAGAGACGAGGAATGAGGGGAAACAAGGGGAAACGTGGGGGAACGACGAGGCTCACCTCGGGGAGGCTGATGACGAGCTCGGACGGGCCGGGGGCTTGCCGGAGCGCGGATCCAGGGCGGCGGAGGTCGGGGTCGAAGGTGGAAGAAGATGGTGATGGCGTCGATGCGGCGGTGTTCCGGGCCAATCCGGACCCGTAGATGATGTAGTCGTGGACGGTGGTCTTCCTGGCCAGCAGCTGACAGCGCGGGGTGGCTCCAGAGCGCCACAACGTCAATGGCGCGGCGGCGACCGAGCTCGAGCGATGGCTTCGAGTGAGGAGAGAGGCAAGAGTGGGGAGGGGAGGCGATCTAGGGTTCGTCAACGAGGCTCGGGGTCTTATCCGCCGCGAGGACCGCGGGATGGCCGCCACGGAGGCATCAGCGGCTAGAGTGGCCTGGATGGCCGCCACACCCTCATCTGCCTCCTGTAGCAGGAGGTTGAAGGAGAGATGGTGGTGGTGGGCTGGGCTGGCCATTTGGCTAGATGGGCCAAGGTGCCTAGTAGATTAGGTCCTCTTACCTTTTATTTATGTTCTGCTTTCACAATTCTTCTCTGTTTTGCAATTTCTACATAAAAGATATGGAGTTTTGGTTCAACAAGGTACTTGACACATAAATACTATGCAATGCTATGAGCTAGCACATCAAGTCCCAACTTATTTTGAAACATGCAAATATTTATTTAAATTGAAAAGGATCAATTAAAAGTTGTTGGTCCAATTCAAAATAGGTTAAGGGTATTTTAATAATTCCAATAATATTGGTTTATTCATGACAATTGGTTAGTGAATTTTTGCAACCCAACGAACATTTTTGTTTTACCGTTGGAAGAAATAATAATTTGACTTTATTTTAAATTTTGAATTAAATTCGGTTTGGATCAAAGTGAGGTTTAGAAAATTAATTGCGATGACATGGCACCATTAGTGTGTGGTTACTGTAGCTTAACTACCCGGGTGTTACAACTTATTAGATGGGTTCTCTTGCTGCAAGAATTTGATTTACATATTATTGATAGAAAGGGAGCTGAGAACGCCGTTGCAGATAACTTGTCTAGGTTAGAAAATGTTCTTGATGACCCACTACCTATTGATGATAGCTTTCCTGATGAACAATTAAATGTCATAAATGCTTCTCATACTGCTCCATGGTATGCTGATTATGCTAATTACACTGTTGCTAAATTTATACCACCTAGTTTCACCTACCAGCAAAAGAAAAAGTTTTTCTATGATTTAAGACATTACTTTTGGGATGACCCACATCTTTATAAAGAAGGAGTACAAGGTGTTATTAGGCGTTGTGTACCTGAGCATGAACAGGAACAGATCCTACGCAAGTGTCACTCTGAAGTTTATGGAGGACACCACGCTGGAGATAGAACTGCACATAAGGTATTGCAATCCGGTTTTTATTAGCCTACTCTCTTCAAGGATGCCCGTAAGTTTGTCTTATCATGCGATGAATGTCAAAGAATTTGTACTAGACGTCAAGAAATGCCTATGAATTATTCACTTGTTATTGAATCATTTGATGTTTGGGGCTTTGGTTATATGGGACCGTTTCCAGCCTCTAATGGATATACACATATTTTAGTTGCTGTTGATTACGTTACTAAGTGGGTAGAAGCTATTCCAACTAGTAGTGCTGATCATAACACCTCTATTAAGATGCTTAAAGAAGTTGTTTTTCCGAGGTATGGAGTCCCTAGATATTTAATGACTGATGGTGGTTCACATTTTATTCATGGTGCTTTCCGTAAAATGCTTGCTAAGTATGATGTTAATCATAGAATTGCATCTCCTTATCACCCACAGTCTAGTGGTCAAGTAGAATTGAGTAATAGAGAACTCAAATTAATTTTGCAAAAGATTGTTAATAGATCTAGAAAGAATTGGTTCAGGAAACTTGATGATGCATTATGGTCCTATAGAACTGCATATAAAAATCATATAGGTATGTCTCCGTATAAAATGGTTTATGGAAAAGCATGTCACTTACCTCTCGAACTAGAACATAAGGCTTATTGGGCTATTAAAGAGCTCAATTATGATTTCAAACTTGCCGGTGAGAAAAGGTTATTTGACATTAGCTCACTTGATGAATGGAGAACCCAAGCCTATGAGAATGCCAAATTGTTTAAAGAAAAAGTTAAAAGATGGCATGACAAAAGGATACAAAAGCGTGAGTTTAATGTAGGTGATTATGTATTGCTATACAACTCTCGTTTAAGATTTTTTTTTGCAGGAAAACTTCTCTCTAAATGGGAAGGTCCTTACGTTATCGAGGAGGTCTATCATTCCGGTGCCATAAAAATCAACAACTTCGAAGGCACAAATCCGAAGGTGGTGAACAGTCAAAGAATCAAACATTATATCTCAGGTAATCCTATAAATGCTGAAACCAATGTTATTGAAACTGTAACCCTGGAGGAATACATAAGGGAAACTTTCTGGAACGTTTCGGACTCCGAAAAGGAATATGTATGTGGTCCGGTAAGTAAACCGACTCCAAAACAGTTCTAATGGCAATTTTTCTCCGTTTTGGAATATTTAGAAAAATAGAAAAATAAGAAGCAGTCCGGGAAGGACACGAGGGCTCCACGAGGGTGGAGGGCGCGCCCTACCCCCTGGGCGCGCCCCCTGCCTCATGGGCACCTCGTGTGCTCTCCGGACTCCGTTTTCTTGCTCAATGCGTATTTTGGTTGGCAAAAATTCATTATATAACCTCCCGAAGGTTTTCACTCCCGTATCACGCAAAAATCTCATGTTCTAGTTTCGAGCTATTTTCTGCCAGTGTTGTCAAAGCCAAGCATCATGTCGTCTCCCTACTCCTCCAACAATGAGGGCAACGATGCTTGGCTAATGAAGATAGAGCTGAAGAGAGAAGAACCCATGGAGATCAACAAGGATGAAGGGATCAAGAATGCCACGGAGGACCAAGAGCATATCATCGCACTCAAGGGCATTATCCGCAAGTTGGAAGACCTCCTACGCTCGATGTGCGACTATCCATCATCACCAACACCCTCTTCACCGATGAGAAAGGAGACATAATCATATGGGTATGGGCACTCCCCTTGGCAACTTCCATGCTTGGGGGAGGTGCCCCGGTATCGTATCACCATCACTTTTATCTTTACCATTTTTCTTAGTTTGATCCTTTTGATAATATCTTGATCTAGTAGAATAAAGTTTTAGTATGATCTACTTGTGAGTTTTGCTTTATGATCCCTCTACGTAATCGAGTCTATGAGCTATATAATGAAGATTAGTGTTGAGTCAAGGGCTTGATGATTTTGCTATGATCTTGAGGGAATAAAATAAAAGAGAATAAATAACAAGAAATAAAAAGAGATCATATTGATCTTATGAAGAGTAATGACTTCACATAGAAAGAGTATGATGATTAAAAGTTGTTGAGAGTTGACAAACATAGCTTTGGTCATCGTTGCAATTAATAGGAAGTAATAAAGAAAGAGAGGTTTCACATATAAATATACTATCTTGAACATATTTTATGATTGTGAGCACTCATTAAAATATGACATGCTAAAGAGTTGATGTTGGACAAGGAACACAACGTAATGGGTTATGTTTTCTTATATCTGAAATAAAGTATATTGTCATGGATCATCCAACATGTTGAGATTGTTTTCCCCCTCATGCTAGCCAAATTCTTTGCACCAAGTAGAGATACTACTTGTGCTTCCAAATACCCTTAAACCCAGTTTTTCCATGAGAGTCCACATATCTATCTACGGATTGAGTAAGATCCTTCAAGCAAGTTGTCATCGGTGCAAGCAATAAAAATTTCTCTCTAAATATGTATGATTGATTGGTGTGGAGAAAATAAGCTTTATACGATCTTGTGACGTGGAACAAATAAAAGCGACGGACTGCATAATAAAGGTCTATATCACAAGTGGCAATATAAAGTGACATTCTTTCGCATTAAGATTTTGTGCATCCAACCATAAAAGCGCATGACAACCTCTGCTTCCCTCTGCGAAGGGCCTATCTTTTACTTTTATCTCCCACCTTACATAAGAAAGTCATGGTGATCTTAACCTTCCTTTTTACATTTTATCCTTTGGCAAGCTCAGTGTGTTGGAAAGATCAGTGTATTGGAAGTGGGTGGGGTGGGTTTTTTTCTTTGACCGGTCGGGTGGGTTTTCTCAGGAGTTCGGGAACGCCTCTTCGGGCCCTATATAGGGCGCGCCGTGATCCAAATAGTTATTCTAATCCTGGGATTAGAATAGTGCTATATATATATATATACATAAACACTATTCTGATCACGGGATCAGAATAATATTCTGATCACAACATGAACTTCTCGAGTAACGCGCCTGACCTTCCTCGAGTAATAGGTTGAACTTCAGCTAAAAGGTGTCCAAATGGGGCTTGCGATATACCGTTGGATAGCTATGGACATTAGTATCATGACCCAAGTTAAAATTTTGGCAAAATGTAAGCGGTTTAAGAGCAGTTTTGAAAACTGTTTTTTCTTCATACAAAAAACGTGAATCGTATTTTCGATCGCATTTTTAAACCGTTTATTGGAATGAGGCAAATAATATGGCGTTGGAAAGCTTCTGCAAAACCGCTCCTTCCACATGTTGAAAGTTTTCTCTAATTCCCTACGGTTAAAGAGTAATTCGGAAAATCGTAAAATTTCGTAAACCGAACACCCGAGTTCGTATTTTTGATGCCATTTCTAAACGGCTAATCCAATTGAGGCAAATAATATAGCGTTGGAAATCTTATGAAAATGCGCTACTTTTTTATGTTAAAAGTTTTTTCTAATTTTGAATGGTTTAAAAGTAATTTAGAAAATGGTACAAGTTCCACCGAGTTCGTATTTTTGAGCTAATTGTTTAACCGTACGTACAAATGCAGCAAATGATATGGCGTTGGAAAGCTTGAAGAAATGCGAAACTTTTTTGTATATATTGTTTCTCCTAATTCACTACGGTTTTATGTCAGTTTTGAAAATGTTTAAAAACGTATTTTTGCCATAATTTCTACAAACTTTATCGGAATGGGGCAAATAATATACCTCTGAAAAGCTACGGAAAATGCGAAACTTTTTCATGTTGATGGTTTTCTCTGATTCCTAGCCGTTTTCAAGTAATTTCGAAAACGGCGGGATCATGTGTTCTGCCTTTATGGCGAAACAGATTCTTCGAAAATGCACTGCGTGAAGAACCTGGACTTCTCGGTGCGTGTACCTGAACTTCACTCCGTTATTCACGTGATTTTTTTGCTCGTAGGTCTCCATCCACTGCTCGTAGCTCTCCGTCCACTCACCGGAATTGAGCAACTGATATACCAGTGGAAAGCTGCTGTAAGCACTTAACTTTCCCGTGTTGATCGTTTTTTCATACTCGCGACGATTTTAAAAGTTTTTCATCTGAAATTCATTCAGTGTAGTAGGTGAACTTCCTGCTATTTTCAGTTGAACTTCTGTGACGTATTTTCGTTTGTAATTTTCTCATCCATTCGTCAGTGTTACACAAATGTTATTTCCTTTTGTACAAATCTCTCTCACAATAAATTTTTTTGACTTTCTTCGACGAAGGACTTGAACTTATAACAACAAAACTTTTCGCCTTTGCTTTTTTGTTCTTTTTTAATACAAAATGCACACTGTGTATTACATGAACTTCTAGCAGTTATCAACCTGAACTTCTCTCAGTTACATGAAAATATTTGAGTTTTTTTATGAATTTTTACTCTTTTTTTCTTAATCATTTTTTATGAATTTTGAAGCGCTCTATTTTAATAGTTGAACTTCTTGTTATTTTATTTTTGAACTTCTTGTTTCCATTCTTTAATAATGAGGAAAATATGAGTTTTCTATCATCATCGAACTTCTCCATCTTTTTAATATGGACTTCCTGGTTTTATTTCTTAACCTTTTTTATGAAATTTTAAAGCACTCTATTTTTTTAAAGTTGAACTTCTTGTTAATTTATTTTTTAACTTCTTGTGATTTTATTTTTGAACTTCTTGTTTCCATTCTTTAATAACGAGGGAAATATGAGATTTTTCTATAATCATCGAACTTCTCCGTCTTTTTAATATGGACTTCCTGGTTTTTTTCTTAATCTTTTTTATGAAATTTTGAAGAGCTCTATTTTCTAAAGTTGAAATTCTTGTTATTTTATTTTTGAACTTCTTGTTTCCATTCTTTACTAACGAGGAAAAACTGAGTTTCCTATAATCATTAAACTTCTTCATCTTTTTAATATGGACTTCCTAGTTTTATTTATTTTAGTAATGGAAAAATCCTACTTTCTGATAGACATCGAACCACTCCGTTTTTAAATTTGAACTTCTAGGTTTATTTTAACAGAGAAATCTTTTTTACAAAATTGTTTGAGATGCTTTTTCTAATGACCTTTGGGTTTTTTTGGATGAACGTTTTTGTTATGTGATACCTATGAACTTAGTTTTTTCTAAAACATGAACTTCATGTTTGAAAAGTAAAAAATTACACAAGAATATACATGCACAGTACAACACCAATTCGTATTACACACAACACTATGTGCTGGTACACTATGTGCAGGCATTACACACAATACTATGGTCATCTTCCACGACGGCGGAGGCGGAGCAGGACGACACCGCGGCCGGGCCTCGCGCGTGAACATCAAACTCTTTTTTTATTACAACATCTTCGTTTATTTTTTAGAAACATGGAAATATGATTTTTTTTTAACTATTTGAAGTTTTAACTTTTTTACAATTTGAAAATTTCAAAATTTTCTAGACGGAACTCAAGTAAATTTTTCCATAAGCCAAATACAGAAACAATCAAACAAAAGAAGGACATAGTTTCAATTGTTTCCTGCTTGTTGCTATACGAACATTTTTCATATAAAAAAAGACATATTGTACCTCTCATTCCTCACCATACTTTGAACAGAAAAAGGTATAAGAGCACATATTTGGACGGTTAGTGCTCCCTCGAGTTAGGAGGAATAACTGCAGAGAATGAAAACTGAATGTTTTTATGTTTGTACTTTAGGCAAACGAAACCACCTGCTCCTTTTGAATTGCTTGGTCAACAGGATAACACAACGGAAATCGACAGGCATCCGTGCTCATCTTTTTTCTAGTTTTTGGTGAAGTTCGACTTGGTCTGCAGGAGAAGCACGAACGTGCTCATCTTTTTTCTAGTTTTGGGTGAAGTTCGACTTGGTCTGCAGCAGAAGCACGAACGTGCTCATCTTTTTTCTAGTTTTTGGTGAAGTTCGACTTGGTCTTTAGGAGAAGCACGAACGGGATCACCGATGGCTGAGCCAGAAGGAGACTGTTCCTTCCTTTTTATAGAATTTCACATGGGGAAATTAGGAAGAAGACGCTAAGAACTCTGCTGCTGCTGTAGTTGACCTACTAGTAGCGTACGAATTGAACTTCAGTTAAGCTGCTTTTTGCTGCCGAGGAGACGACGCGGCTGTCGGTGATGCACTGCTTGAGTGGCGTACCATCGTTTTGCCGCTCTATCCAGCCGCAATTCTTGTCAGTTGTTGTGAAATGTCAAAATACATATAGGTAGTAATATATGAACTTTTGGGGAAATAATAAATGAACTTCTAAAATACATTTTTGTTTTCTCACATAAACAAAATAAGAAACAACATGGTTTTCTCACATACAGCCAGCTAATGTTTTGTAGTACACAACAGCCTGAACCTGAATACCTGATGCACGCATTGAACCTACGAACTGAAGAAACCGGTATACGCCGCCTCACCGCCTACTCAGTATGCTAATGCAAAAAAGGTTCTCTCCCTCGATCTCGATCTACTTCCCCTTCAGCTTGCCGTTGGCGTCAGCCTCCTTGGAGTCCTGGAGTTGAGCATGTCCCGGGCCTCGATCCAGATGACCATGGCGTCGGCGAGCTTGATGAAGTAGGGGTCGATCTTGCCGAGCTTCTCCTTGACCTGCTGCGAGAGCGAGATGTAGCACTTCTACACGGTGTCGCATTCCTTGTCAGCTTCGTGAACTAGAAGAAGGGGATGATGTCCTCCTGCCAGAAGATGCCCTTGTACTCCTTCAGGTTCACGAACGGGATGCTGGCCTTGCTGTGCCAGATGTAGGGCAGCCCCTTCTTGACTCCTAGCCCAAGGTGGTCGCAGATCACCTGCACACATACGTAAATTATTCAGTAAAAGTTCAGTACAGCCGGACCAAACTCAAAGATGATGTCTGTGTTTAGTTTAGTTATAGTTACCTTGACGCACCAGTCGGCCACATGTCGTCATAGCGTCCGATGGGCTGGCCGTCGCCCATGAGGCCGAAGTATATGGGCGGGCCGATGAGCTCGCGGTCGAAGGTCAGGTTCATGCCGCACGTGGAGGAGGAGTAGGAGGGCGCGCCGGAGCAGAGGGCAGGCTGCACCGAAGGGGAGGGAAGGTCGAGGTGGCGTAGAGGGAAGTTCGCGCCGGACGAGAGGGAAGGGCGCGTCGCAGGGGAGGGAAGGGCGCGTCGCACCGCACCATCGAGCGATGGACGGTGACATCGCGGCGGCCGGATGGGGGCGGCGGACGGATCTCGCGGTTGGGGCGGCGGCTGGATCCTGCGGTGGGGGGCGGCGCCGCAGCCGGATCCGAGGCGTGTGGCGGAGTTGCAGCTGGATCCGGGGGACGATGGCGGCGGGGTTGTAAGAGGAGATCGGCGGCGGGACCCATGGGCCGGGGGCGCTCTGGTGGCGGGAGCGCGCTGCGGAAGAAGGGGCGGCCGAACCTGGCGCGGCGCTAGATCCGCTCGTCGGCGGCGGCGGTAGGTGGCCGGAGTTAGGCGCGCCGGCGGGATGTAGGGCGGCGGTGGTGGATCGGGAGAAGTTCATCGGCGGCGGCGCGATGCCGTGAGGAGTGTGCAGATGGGATCGGGAAAGGGTAGTGGAGGGAGTCGTGGGAAGTGGGTGGGGTGGGTTTTTTTCTTTGACCGGTCGGGTGGGTTTTCTCAGGAGTTCGGGAACGCCTCTTCGGGCCCTATATAGGGCGCGCCGTGATCCAAATAGTTATTCTAATCCTGGGATTAGAATAGAGCTACTATATATATATATATATAATTGGATGTAAGTTAGCATGAGCTATTATTGTTGACATTACCCTAGAGGTAAAATGTTGGGATGCAAAACTATAAGCCCCTATCTTTCTCCGTGTCCGATTAAAACTCCGTAACCACAGGTATTGCATGAGTGTTAGCAATTGTGAAAGACTACATGATAGTTGAGTATGTGGGCTTGCTGAAAAGCTCTGACATAGACTCTTTCCGATGTTATGGTAAATTGCAATTGCTTCAATGACTGAGATTATAGTTTGTTAGTTCTCAATAAAGTTTCTGATTCATACTTTGCATTGCGAATAGATTATTACTTGAGCATAACAGATCATATGACATTATCCATATATGTTGATGTTTTAAGAATGATAATGATGCCCTCATGTCCGTATTTTATTTTATCGACACCTCTACCTCTAAACATGTGGACATATTTATCGTTATCGGCTTCCGCTTGAGGACAAGCGAGGTCTAAGCTTAGGGTAGTTGATACGTCCATTTTGCATCATGCTTTTATATCGATATTTATTGCATTATGGGTTGTTATTACACATTATGTCACAATACTTATGCCTATTCTCTCTTATTTTACAAGATTTACATAAGGAGGGAGAATGCCGGCAGCTGGAATTCTGGGCTGGAAAAGGAGCAAATATTAGAGACCTATTCTGCACAACTCCAAAAGTCCTGAAACTCCACGGAAGTTATTTTTGGAAATAATAAAAAATACTAAGCAAAGAAAATACTAGAGGGGGCCCACACCCTGGCCATGAGGGTGGGGGCACGCCCAACCCCCTTAGGCACGCCCCCTTGCCTCGTGGGCCCCCTGTTGGCCCTCCGGTGCCCATCTTCTGCTATATGAAGTCTTTCGTCCGAGAAAAAATAATAAGAAATCTTTCGGGACGAGACTCCACCGCCACGAGGCGGAACCTTGGCAGAACCAATCTAGGGCTTCGGCTGAGCTGTTTTGCCGGGGACACTTCCCTCCGAGAGGGGGAAATCATTGCCATCGTCATCACCAATGCTCCTCTCGTCGGGAGGGGGCCAATCTCCATCAACATCTTCACCAGCACCATCTCCTCTCAAACCCTAGTTCCTCTCTTGTATCCAATTCTTGTCTCTAAGTCTGGGATTGGTACCTGTAGGTTGCTAGTAGTGTTGATTACTCCTCGTAGTTGATGCTAGTTGGTTTATTTGGTGGAAGATCATATGTTCAGATCCTATATGCATATTAATACCCCTCTGATTATGAACATGAATATACTTTGTGAGTAGTTACGTTTGTTCCTGAGGACATGTGAGAAGTCTTGCTATTAGCAGTCATGTGAATTTGGTATTCGTTCGATATTTTGATGAGATGTATGTTGTCTCTCCTCTAGTGGTGTTACGTGAACGTTGACTACATGACACTTCACTGTTATTTGGGCCTAGAGGAAGGCATTGGGAAGTAGTAAGTAGATTATGGGTTGCTAGAGTGACAGAAGCTTAAACCCTAGCTTATGCGTTGCTTCGTAAGGGGCTGATTTGGATCCATATGTTTCATGCTATGGTTACGTTTACCTTAATACTTCTTTTGTAGTTGCGGGTGCTTGCAATAGGAGTTAATCATAAGTGGGACGCTTGTCCAAGTAAGGACAGCACCCAAGCACCGGTCCACCCACATATCAAATTATCAAAGTACCGAACGCGAATCATATGAACGTGATGAAAACTAGCTTGACGATAATTCCCATGTGTCCTCGGGAGCGCTTCTTCTATATAAGAGTTTGTCCAGGCTTTTCCTTTGCTATAAAAAGGATTGGGCCACCTTGCTGCACTTTATTTACTTTTGTTACTTGTTGCTCGTTACAAATTATCTTATCACAAAACTATCTGTTACCTATAATTTTAGTGCTTGCAGAGAATACCTTGCTGAAAACCGCTTATCATTTCCTTCTGCTCCTCGTTGGGTTCGACACTCTTATTTATCGAAAGGACTACGATAGATCCCCTATACTTGTGGTTCATCATGCACCGATTTGCAACTTTCGGTCAGACCGAAAAGTTCAAGTGCAATGGCCTAAGCCAAATCGGTGTGACCGATTTGCACAACTCAGTCGGTCCGAGATGAGTTCGGCAGAAACCTAAACCTAAATTTTCGAATGAAACCTAACCTAAAAGAAGTTTCTCTGGATAGATTGATTTCATACGTGGTAAAGAACATGGCATTCCATTGTGCTAAGAATCGGAGTAAGGAATTAGCACAAAAGATCGAACTCATACCCTAGTTCGGCGATGAGTTTGCTACGGCGGCAACAATGGGGTTGAATCCCGTTGACAGCGACGGAAACCAGCGGCGGGAGGTCGCAGGCGATGAGAAGGCGATCCGGAGACCCGAGGCGGCAGAGCAGGACACGCGCAGGCTGAGGAGGTTTGAAGAAATTTCCAAAATCTCAACCGTGGGTTTATATATCCTAACCCTGTCGGTGTGACCGAGTGGAACAACTCGGTGGCACCGAGATGCAGAATCGCAAGTGGTTAATGCAACTCAGTGTGACCGAAAAGTTCAAATCAGTTGCACCGAGATTGAAAACCTATATCAACTTAGTGAACTCGGTGTGACCGAAGTGGATGGAAAGGTCATACCGAAATGCACAGAGAGGTTTTGGATGTTTAACTCTATGACGAATCGGGGACTCCGAGTGCTCCTGACACAGAGTGGTTCGAATCTGACTTGATCAGACTTTGTGATGTAGCATGAATAGAGTTTGAGACAAGAAGAGCATAGATAGCTAGATTAAGTTCATAGGCATTCTTGTCCATCCACTTGGCAAAAGAGAAAAAGCCAAACAATCAAAACAACAAGTGGATTTCCTTGAATGGGTAAAATATGCAATCAACATGCTCACACAATAGAAAGGCAAAATGAAATATGTGACAAAGCATGCACAAACACTCTAGCATCTATCAAGCAATTGGCGATGACTAGGTCATCTATATATGAGTATATTGACTTAGGAGTCGAATGAGAATATTTGATCATAGGTCATACTCATCGTTTAAGCTCAAGTGAGGTTACCACTTTTCCATAAAGCATTGTTGTGTTCACACCATTATAGTTGCTTTAGCTCAATAGTTAGAGTAAAGCTCCCCCTAGATGTGTTATCCCCCCTAAGAGGGATGAACTAACCTTGGGTTTTGTCGATGATGACTTCATGTAGATGTTGAAGATGTAGATGCTCAATGTTGGTGTAGATCATTTGGAGCAATCCATTGGAGTGAGTTGCACTTTCAATACCTACACGGGTTAGTCCCACAAGGAACAAACAAGAATATCCATAGACATAAAGTGATGTACACATAGATGATGTCCATGAAAGCATTAGATTACCTTGCACCTTGTCTTACCAACAAGAGGGTTTGTGACTCCTTGAACTAGTGAAAGATGTGGAAGTTGTTTGCACTTGTCCTTGCCAAGATGATACGAGTGAAGTATGTTGGCGGAGTCACCCTCAAGAACTCTAGTTCTTATTCTTCGAGATCCACATCATCTTGATGGGAATCCCTGGAGTTGTAGTTGTACTTGATGAAGTAGAACTTGATGTAGTCTTGGGAACCCACTTGACCAAGGACTTAGGAGCTTCTTCAAATGCATCAATCTCCTCTTGAAGCTTGTCCTTGCCCTTTTGCTTGTGGTCTTGTGGTGGAAGATCATCTTGAGCTTGTGTCCCTTGGAAAGAAGTAGGATCATACTTCTCTTGTTAAGGAACAAACTTTGTCTTGGGGTATTGATTTCTTCCCACTCATCTCCATTGGCATTGAACTTTCATTCAAAACCAATACCTTGATTCTTCTGGTGCCTTCCTTGCTTGCGTACAATTTCCTCAAATTGCTTACTCCCGGCAAGGCTCTTGTAAACACCTTTCTCTATAATTCCCTTCAACAAGCTATTTTCTTGCTCAAGTGTAACTTGGCTAAGAGAATCATTAGTGGAATCAAGAGAACTACTAGGAGCAACAACATTGGATTTAACATGATTGTTGTTACTACTAGAAGAAGAATCTTTCTGACTCTTGTTGCTAGATTTAACTTGTGGCATGTAAGTAGACAAGAGTAAATGCTTGGCAATGTAAGAAGAACTTTTCTTGCAAAGATCATCATTGATTTCTTTTAAGAACCCATGCTCTTGCTCAAGGTTGAGCTTTTCAAAGCGTAACTTCTCATGAGTCTTTAAAAGTTCTCGATGATCTTCTAGGGTAGTTCCATGAGCTAACTTAAGAGTGTTTAGCTCTTTAGTTAGATGCTCAATCTCCTTCTTATCATCATCATTCGTTTTATCTTGATTAACATGATTAATAGCAAGTTCATCATAGTTTTCATCACTAGAGTTTTCAACAAGTAAATCATCATCACCTAGCAAATCATCTTCATCACTATTGAAATCAACATACTCGGGGTGTGATACCTTTGGGCCTTTAGCCATGAAGCATCTTCCAATTCCTTCATTTGGCTCACCAAATATGTCGTAGGAGTTGGTTGACACAAGTGCTAGATCGGCAACACCTTCATCTTGAGTATATTCGAAGTCAGAGTGATAACTTCTCTCAGAGTGATTGTCAGAGTCAGAGCCAGATACCCATTCACCAACATGAGATTGATGTCTTCGTTTTGTGTAGCTCCTGGATGACTTGTCCTTCCTTTTCGAATCCTTGCTTCTTTGTGGTGTTTTTCATTCATAACGAACATCTCTACTCCTTCTTTCTCTTGGTGGAGATTCTTCTCTTCTACTTCTCCTTTTGGGTGAATCTTCTCTTCTTTTGTAGGGAGCCGTACACTCATTGGAGTAGTGTCCGGGTCTTCCACAATTGTAGCAATTACGTCACAACTCGAAGATCTTTTTTCATTGTAGGACCTTGACTTGGAACTTCTTTCCTTGCTTCTATTCTTGTACAACTTGTTGAAGTTCTTCACCATTAGGCTCAATTCCTCATTGAAGGTTTGTTTCTCACTTGATGATGTAGGAGCATCACATGAGGCTTTGTAAGAACCACTAGACTTATTGTGAAGCTCTTCCTTATCCTTGAGTGACATCTCATGAGCAACAATTCTTCCAATGACTTCTGTTGGCTTGAGATCTTTGTAATTGGGCATCATTTGGATCAATTTGTGCACGGTATCATATTTTCCATCCAAGGCTCTTAGGATCTTCTTGATGATGAATCTATCGGTCATTTCCTCACTTCCTAAGCCGGTAATCTCATTTGTGATGAGAGCAAGCCTAGAGTACATTTCAGTGACACCTTCACCATCCTTCATTTTGAACTTGTCAAGTTGACTTTGAAGCACATCCAATTTGGATTCCTTGACGGAGTCGGTACCCTCGTGCATATCAATCAAAGTATCCCAAATTTCCTTTGCATTCTCAAGACGGCTGATTTTGTTGAATTCTTTGGGGCACAATCCGTTGAAGAGGATATTGCAAGCTTGAGCGTTGTATTGCATCATCTTCAACTCTTCCGCGGTAGCTTCGTAGTTCTGTTCTCTCCCATCAAAGAATTCACCTTGCAAGCCAATACACACAATAGCCCAAACGGAGAGGTTATGTCCAAGAATATGCATTTTCATTTTATGCTACCAACTAGCAAAATTAGTACCATCAAAGTAAGGACCTCTATGGTGGTAATTTCCCTCGCTAGACGCCATACTCTCCTAGGTTTTGAAACCAAGGCTATGATCACCAAAAGCTATGAAAATCAAGGCAAATGGAGACGAAAGCTCTGATGCCACTTGTAGGATCGAAAGTATGTCTAGAGGGGGGTGATTAGACTACTTGACCAAATAAAAATCTATCCTTTTCCCAATTTTAATTCTTGGCAGATTTTAGTAACTTAGCACAAGTCAAGCAATCAACCTACACATGCAAGTCTAAGAGTATAGCAGTGGAATGTAAAACATTGCACATGAAGGTAAAGGGAGGAGTTTGGAGGGAGCAAACGCAATGTAGACACTGAGATTTTTGGCATGGTTCCGATAGGTGGTGCTATCATACATCCACGTTGATGGAGACTTCAACCCACGAAGGGTAACGGTTGCTCGAGTCCATGGAGGGCTCCACCCACGAAGGGTCCACGAAGAAGCAACCTTGTCTATCCACCATGGCCAACGCCCATGAAGGACTTGCCTCACTAGGGTAGATCTTCACGAAGTAGGCGATCTCCTTGCCCATACAAACTCCTTGGTTCAACTCCACAATCTTGTCGGAGGCTCCCAAGTGATACCTAACCAATCTAGAAGACACCACTCTCCAAAAGGTAATAGATGGTGTGTTGATGATGAACTCCTTGCTCTTGTGCTTCAAATGATTGTCTCCCCAACACCCAACTCTCTCTCACGGATTTGGATTTGGTGGAAAGATGATTTGAGTGGAAAGCAACTTGGGAAAGGCCAGAGATCAAGATTCATATGGTTGGAATGGAATATCTTGGTCTCAACACATGAGTAGGTGGTTCTCTCTCAGAAAATGAATGTTGGAAGTGTAGGCACGTTCTGATGGCTCTCTCCACGAATGAAGAGTGGGTGGAGGGGTATAAATAGCCTCCACACAAAATCTAACCGTCACACACAAACACCAAACTCGGTGGGACCGAATCATGAAGCCCGGTCAGACCGATTTAGTTCAAAATGTGAATGTTAGGATTTTTGATGGGACCGACATGTCAACTCGGTGGGACCGATTTCATTAGGGTTAGGGAATAATGTAATCTCGGTGGGACTGATTACACAAACTCGGTGGGACGGATTTTGGTAATAAGCTAACCAGAGAGTTGGTCAGACAAACTCGGTGGGACCGAATCACTCATTTCGATGAGGCAGAAACGTTACGAAAGGGAAACAGAGAGTTTGCATTGCGAACTCAATGGGACTGATCGCTCATCTCGGTTGGACTGAATCGTTACGAAGGGAAACAGAGAGTTTGCAATCCCATCTCAGTGAGACCGAGATCCCTATCGGTGAGACCGAAGTTACTAGGGTTTCTGGTAGTGGCTATGTCAACTGAACTCGGTGGCGCCGGATAGATCAAATCGGTAGGGTCGAGTTTGACTGGTTGAGGGCTTTTGGAGCATATCACTAAGCATTTTGAGCAAGCAAGCCATTAAGCAACACCTCATCCCCTTTTAATAGTATTGGCTTTTCCTATGGACCCAATGTGATCTTGGATCACTAAAACGAAAATGTAGAGTCTTGAGCTTCAGCCAATATGTGTCCTTAGAATTTTGAGGGGTCCATATTCCTAATCCATGCCATGCCAATCATTGAACTTTCTGAAATGATCATCTTGAAATAGCATTAGTTCAATGAGCTATATGTTATTAGTAATTACCAAAACCACCCAGGGATAGTTGCACTTTCATTAGTCCTCCCACGATGAGAGGGTTGTTGGTGATGTCGATTGCTTCAATTTCCCCACCCCGGAGGGAAGTTTCCTCGGCGGAATCACTCCGCCGGAGAGAAAAAGTGCTCCTGCCCAGGTTCCGCCTCGAGACAACAGCGCTTCGCCTGAAAATCTTCTTCCGATTTTTTTTCTAGGGCAAATAGCATCCTATAGGAGAAGATGGGCCTCGGAGGCCTACCAGGGGCCCCACAAGCTTGGAGGAGCTCCTTAGGGGTTAGGGTGCACCCCTAGGCTTGTGGCTTCTTGGTGGGTCCCCTTCTGGTACTTCTTTCGCCTATATTCTTTATATATTTCAAAATAATTCTCTGCAAATTTTTAGGTCATTTGGAGTTGTGCAGAATAGCTATCTCTGTTGCACCCCTTTCTGGTCCAGAATTCCAACCGCCGGCGATCTCCCTCTTCTTGTGAAACTTGCAAAATAAGAGAGAAAGGCATAAGAATAGTATCATAAAGTGAAATAACAGTCCAAATGCAATAAATATCAATAGGAAACCATGATGCAAAATGGACGTATCATAGGGTATTATGTCTTCGAGAGAGCCCGAACCTGGGTAAAATCTTGTGTCCATATTACCATCGTACCAAGACGCCTAGCTTAGGATCCCTACCTCAAGATATGATGGATTTAGCACCGACACTGGAGGCCCGAGTGTACAAGGAGCATGCCAAAATTTCATGGTGAAATAAAATTCACCGAGCTCTACACACAAAAATTTCAACTCTCAAAGAAACTTTTCGAAAGGCATTTTGGAGACCCCTTTTTTTCTTGTGCTGGGCTCCTCGAATGTCATTTCACCATGAAATTTTGCATGCCCTTCCAAACTCAAGCATCTTGGATGCCAAAAATATTTCATGTACTTTTATATCTTTTTATCATTTTATTTAAATAAACTATTCATGAGGAACAGATGAGCCTGGATTCATCTATGGATCACTTCAGTTGAATGGAACACTCTACATATGACAATAGATCACCAGCCTAACTCACACACCCCTCCCAGCTCCAGTGCTCTCTGATTCCACTACGTAGTGGGAAAATGAAGGTGTTACCGTATGAGGGGTGAAGGGATATGAAAAATGTAGTTGCTATTCGTGGAAAGCGAAAGAGCAGGGATGCATAACTATACAATAAACTGGCTACCATTTATATATTCCGGCTTTAGAATATGGACGCTAGCAAAATATGCATGAGTAAAGACTTGCACAACTATATATACAAGGTTAAACATGCAAAGGGATTTGCATTGAGTCAGTTATCACCTTCTCGGTGTACACCTTTGCAATACTATTAAATCTCGTCTCCCACAATTGCTAGTTCTTTTTATTTCTGAATTACATATAGACCAACATGTAAGTTATGGTGCAAATGTCAAGGTTTAAAGCATAATGGAAACATAATTGGTACTTTTAAAGAAATGGTTACTGCAAACTTACCGAGTTGCACTTAATTCATAAATATAAATCTACCCAATTCTCATTGATTAAAAAATTAACAGATGGTTAAGAAAATGGTTACTGCAAACTTACTGAGTTGCACTTACCGAATTGCCCACTTAAGAAAATGAGTAAACTGGTTACCTGAACACAAATGGTCTCTATAGAAAATATCAGCTACTACTCGAACATTCTATACCGATCAGTGTGTGTGCGCGCAGATTTACTCATATTCAATACTGCAAATGATCATTTAAAGATTTTAACATATTAGTAAGTAAAGTTTCATGATCATAGTTTTAATTAATAAAAATATATGAGTACATATGAATATTTCTCAAATTTTTAAATAATTCTAAACATAAATAAGACAAATAAAGTCACAACACTTCAAAAAAGAAAGATATATTGCATGTTTATAAAATACCACGAGAGGTATCCTTTTTCTTACAATTAAATCTAAAACAAAAATAGGAAAAAAATCAAATGAATTTATGATTTCCTTAAAATAATTGAAAAACTACAAACAAATAAACTATTCTATGAGTGTACAAGTGTGAGGGAAAAAATTTTGAAGCGTGCTAGCCTGATCTAGTTATATGCATATACTGATCTGGCATGCCTACACCAGATTGACTAGTACGCGAAATAATTTGATCAAATAGGACATGGAGCTCTTCGATTGGATGAAGTTTCTCTCACATCTTCCGTACACATATCATGCCATTGTTGAACAATATCCTCTGAGATCTTGATTGCATCCTTATACACTGCTAAAAGTCCACCCCTTGAGAAGCCAACAGCATAGAGACCATTTTTTCCTTTCCACTCTTTTGACTTTCTTGGGAAGCCATCTTTCTCCGAGAAAAAAGTTTTCTCCTGCACATAGAAGGTTTAACAGGTTGAATATACTTACTTGCATGCGATTGTAACAATATTGTTGGTTGGGTAGTGTATATTTATACCTTTAACCAGTAAGGTACATTGCTTTTGTAACCTGTGGCAAGAATAACAATATCAAAGTTCTCGGTTCTTCCGTCAGTAAACTCCACACCATGCTCATGAAAACGCCGCACTCCCGGAAAAACCTGCATTATCCAAGAAAAAACTATGTCACTAAAGAGATTATATAACAAGTTAATCAAATTTAAGATATGTAATAACAAAATATAGAAATTACATGAATACTTCCAGACTTAATCTTTGCTATGGTTCCGACATCGAGAACTGGCGTTTTACCAGAAACGCCCTTAAGCTCCATTGGGCCAAGGCTTGGCCGAGTAATACCAATGTTGGTTGTGTCGCCCATAATGAAGCGTGCCATCATAAGGAGAAGCCAATCCACAACTTGTACAGGAAACCACCTGAGAAGCCACAAAGAGATCCCAAAAGTGGAGCGCCCTAGCATCTCCCTAGGCAGAACATGCAACTAAAAAAAACCATTAGCCATACATCAATTAGTATTACATATTGTTAAAGATACGCTTAATTATAAATTAAGCACAATACTATAAACTAACACGAAAAAAGTAAATACTGACCCTCATTTTTGTTTTGTAAAGAGGCAACAAAAAAACAAGTAAAGTTAGCCATGGGCCCACACAAATAGGAGACTGCGACTTTTGTTGTTATCATTTTACTTAGATGTGTGAAAATGTCCGGAGATAAATAGTATGCCTCGTGGCCACATTAAATTAAAAAACATTATCTAATATATTGATAATATAACATCATAAAGATAATAGTGTTTGAAATGAAACATGTGGTGCTAGCATTGGTTAATATGTACTGACTAATAATAAAGTAACAAGTTAATGAAACATTTTACCAAGAAAAATCATGTCAATTATGTGGTGATTTTCCTCGGAAAAAATTTCATGATAATTTTTTTAAGATAAATAGTATGATCTGGTTGGAAAAAATGTGCAAAACAATTACATCACTAATTCCCTAGAATTAAAAGATATATGTGATGATTTGTATGGAAAAAAGTTACATAATGAATAACGTAAAATTAATAAGTATATCATAATGGAAGGAATGGGTAATTGACAAATAACATATCAAAAAACATTTAATTATACATGGTGATTGCATAGAAAAGAAATACGTCAGTAATTTCTAAAGTGGTGTGCTTTGTTAAATAGAAAACACATAGTACAATGATAAATTTTATAAAAGATAAGAAATGTTCGATCAATTCCAAAGAAAAAATAAATTAGACTCACCGTGCCACGAACAACCATAGAAGTTATTGCATTGTGATTAGCAAGGTCCAGAGACACTTCCATCCCAGAATTTCCACACCCGACGACAAGCACTTGTTTTCCAGCATACCCTGCACCGCTACGGTACTCGCACGAGTGCATGAGCTGCCCTTTGAACCTTCCGGTGCCCTCGATCTCTGGCACCGCTGGCTCGGCATTCTCTCCGGTGGCAACAACAAGCCACTTACAGCGGTACAAAGTTGTTTTGCCGCTGTGCGTGGCCTGCTCACCGCCCATTGGTAGTGAGGTCACCTCCTTTGTGCGAATCCACCAAAAGTCTCCATTGAATTCGGCGCTGACGACGGCCTGGCGGAACTGTGGCTCGATGTTGAACCTCCTTGCATAGGACTCGAGGTACTCCAGAAACTGGTCCCTTGTCGGGTACGTGGGGAAGCTTTTTGGGAATGGCATGAGTGGGAGCTCACAGAATTGTTTGGGGAGATGCAAACATAACCTGTCGTAGGTGCGGTGCCTCCAGAGGGAGCCGATGCAGCTACACCGCTCGAGCAGCTTGTATGGAACTCCAGCCTCGCCGAGCAGTGCGGCCATCCCCAGCCCAGCCGGCCCTGCTCCAACGATGACGACCGGCACGGGGATGTTGTCGACAGGGAAGCCGGTAGCCGGTGGCGAGTGGGGGTTGCAGTACAACGGGTCATGCGACCTCTTTCCTTCAGCCTCCGCGAAGCAGTCCATGACGTCGTGGATGATGAAGCGGCGGCGAGCGTCAGCTGCAGATACTATTTGCTATCCACTGTGGTCGATCAAGGAAGAGGTTAAGGTGTATATAAGCAGTCACATATCTGTGGCCTTGTTCTATTTCTCATCCCGCGAAGCATGGGGTAGCGGATGGGATGGAGCGGTGGAGGAGGAAGCTAGCGGAACTGTTGTTCCAAAAATAGCAGAGAAGATGGAATCTAGTGGGTATACGACTAGTATCTCCTCCTCTCGGCTGGTTTCTCGTCCCTAGAAGTAGGGAGTGGTGGCTGGGTTCAGCGGCATTTTGATCTTGGATTGGAATATTGCTTGCGGATATGCATGCATGTAGGTAGAACCTTAACGGCCGGCTCGATCGAGCTGCGCGCTAGCAGTCGTCACCTAACCAGGGTCTGTGTTAGATGCATCGCTTTGGGGGTATCTGGCTGTCCGCAGAGGTTGGAGATCTGGGGTCTAGTTTTCGGATAACTAACTAGTAGCACTTCTTGTGTATGGGTTGATCCTTAACTCGTGGAGCAGAACGAGAATAGGAGGAGCTAGCATGCGGCCGGTGGGCTAAGAGGAGGAGCTGAGCTTGCGGCGGACCGCTAGGAGAGGAGGATCGATCCGGGGAGGGAGAAGGCACCGGACAGGAGGCAATCGAGGAACCGTAGTTATAGTTTAGGTTTATATTCGATTTGTTTGTTTGTTTTTGCGTGGTCGGTTAGTGGTTTGTTTGGAGGTCTCGGTCGGACCCTGCCAGCCTCGACTACCCGGCCGCACGCATGCTTGTGTTGGTACTTGTGGTGTTCGCCGGGCGATGTGACCTATCCGCAATGGAACCTGTGTTTGTGTGCTCGCGTGCAAAATACTTCGTGTAGACGTACGAGAGATAAAAACACCTAATTTTTTTTGTTCTAACCCGTGCTTAATTTATCCCAACTTATTTGCCCGGAATTCTCAAACAAACTCTGGTCAGATAGATCCATGGTCGTTGCGGCTAGCTGTTTGAGTTAGTTGCTGGATATGTGCGCCCTGTTATTCTATGGGAGTTTTTACTGGGGAATATTCGTCTGGATTAAAATGGCTCTGTTATTTCCATCGTTGGATAAGGATTAACCACGGGTGGTAGCTTCAAAACAAAGTGCGGTCCTTTTGCTATCAAATACTACTACTGGACTATCAAAAGAGAACGCAATCCTTTTTCCCTGGCAAAAAAAAAAGAACGCAATCCTTTTGTTTCCTAAAAGTAAAATTTCATGCTCACCGAACTGATCCTAGCCAAAACAGAGAGAAAACAAGCACGTACCAACTTCTGAACTCAAATAATACAGAAAGCATCCGAAACTAACCTGAAACGTTCATTCGTTGACACAAAGGTACACCTGTGATGTGCCAGTGGATCCCAGATATGCTCTACCAAACACAACATCAGCCGAGTCCCGTGTGTGTGTATATATCTCGGTAATCATGTACTCTCGATCTTGTCGAGTGCAAAATATGACAAATTTAATCATTGTTTTGTATGATGAAACTCCTGGCTCAAAAGGATCTTCGATGTGGCGAGCTGTCGAATCAGCAAGGTATATGCATCATTGCATCTCCAAATACTAAAATCTATCTGCTCAGAGAATGCAAACACTAAAATATATCCACATAAACTTTAAACTTTGCCTCAATAAAGATTGTATATACAAGTACACCTGGTAAAGAAAAAAAAACTTCGATTAAGCAAGCACTAACTCGCTAGGTTCCCCACAGAGTGCATTTCTTTGATAAAGGATGGATTTTATTGACTCAAAATGAAGCATCAAAATGATATAAACACAATGAGTACACACCCGGCCTCTGCATAGTTAGCATGCACACAGCCAACACTATGCACACACACCAAAAACATGCCAGCAAATAGCAAAGTCATACAAGACCAAAGCTATGCGTAGGCAAAGAAAAAAAAAGAAAGTGATCGGATCCATGAATCGACAAACTACAACAAATGACCATATTCGCACCAACTACCTCATGACACCACACGAACGATGAAGTTCTTCAACAGCAACGCCTTCAGGAAGGGAGTGACGCTTAAGCGCCGCCGTCGCTGGATCCAACCGTTCAAGACCAGAATCTAGATTTTTATCCTGAAGAACTAGTCCGAGCATATTCGAGCAATGCCTTCAACAAGATAACGACGTAAAAACATCGCCATTGCCAGATATAACCAACTCAGGTTGGATCTAGGTTTTCACCCCGGAGCTTGAGACCAGGTGCTCAAATAGCACCACCATGAATGCCACACATGTGTTGTCGCCATCACTTTTCCGCAATCCAAAAAGCTACATGCGATGTGGACCACCGCCGCTGCACAACCATCCCTCTACGTCAAGCTGATATTCATAGTTTGCTTCTCACCATCAAACCCAACCACCAGATCTGAAGGGAGAAACCCTCATGAAGACCTTTCGGTAGCATCACAACCCCAGCGAGGCCGAGGCCGACGCTGTAGGCCGAAGATCCAGACCATGCACAACTGGCCAAGGCCACTTCGGCGCGAGGAGCAGAACACGCCAACGGTGCAATGTCTGCATACACGTGCCTAGCCGCCGCGCAAGAGTCAGCCGTCGCCACGAGATCAACCACCATTAGCACAGACCTCATGGCGTGGCATCCGGGCATAGTTACGTGGGCAGTGACCATGAGTGTAGACCTTATAGCTGGGAGCCAAAGCAGTGAACGCATCTCGCCAAAACAGGGTGCATGACAGGAAGATTCCTAGTGTGGACTGTGGAGTTCGGTACATACATCATCGATCAATGTGTGCATGGTGAGAACCAAGCTTCCATGATAATGAAAGCATCATTAGCTATAAAATCTTAAGTAAATGGTTGCGCTTTAGAGAAGAGATAATTGATGAGAGAGTTTGCAAGTGCTTGTTGTACCGAACATGGACACCCTCTGAGAGCTGAATGTATGTATTGTATAGATTATAATCCACTACTCCATCGGTAAAATGGTAATTACATATCACTACCATCTCACGCGAACAGTCCTTACAAACTATGCTATCAAGTTTGACTTGCCGCAAACTTCGTCATGTTTCATGCCATTTTTGCAAGTAAAAATAATGTATATATAGCACATTTCCTTTGCAAGTTAGACCATCTCCAACAACAGACAAAAAACATGGCCCCGGCCAAAAATTTATCTTTTAGGTCAAAAACGGCGCCAACAGAAGAAAGAAATCTACATGGCGACCAAATTTTTTGGCCCAGGTCAAAGAAAATTGTTATATGAGTCATATATTTGGGTCTCCAACAGGCAACCAAAAACAAAAACCGCACCCACGGAAACCTTAACCGCCTGTTGTAATATGGTTGGCTAAAATTATATTCGTGGTTACACAATGCTCACAAACAATGAGTTCTTTTTTTAACACAACGGCAAAGCTTTGCCTTTACATTGCTTAAGAAGGGGAATGAACTTGCATGGAACTTAAAAACTTGCTGGCGAAAAACCTAGAGTAAATACAAATCGAAGAATGAAAGCACACAGAGTGACTACTCTCCCAACATGAGAATATCCATTTTGCATCCGCCTCTGCCAATTTATTGTTTCATCTTTAATCTTGGTGACCATATTAGTGGCCCCAATAAGGACTCAATCCCTCTCGTTATAGGGGTTGCCCAATCCCATCCATGCCTCGGAGGCATCATCCATCCTAACCAAAGCCGCTGGATCCAAAGTGTAGAAGCGGGTTTGACTAAGTCGAGGCTGCTGGATCCAAATGATAGAACGTCACACATGAGCCGTGAATAGACGAGACAGTGCAAGGGAACCACTAGATTGCAATCGAGGTCGAAGGCTTACCATTTGATTCGGACTATCATACATTTCTAATAGTTTGCGTATGGTGTTTTTTTATCCTAAAACCATAGAACAATTGTTCTACGGTAATTTTTCATTAATAAAAGTTATGTACAAAGGAAAGCAAAAGAAAAAGTTAATTTGTTTACTTTGAGAGAACTGGCTTAAAATATATTATGGGTTGGAGAGATTAGCTTTTACCTTTGGCTTAAAATATATACTCAAGTAAACTTTGCTAAGAATTATAAAAGAGAACTTTCCCAGCTATGCCAATTCAAAAATATATGGACGGGTGTAAGGGAATAAAGCATATATATTTTGAACTTACACGCGCAAGTTATTCCAAACTGAAAAGGCTATACGCCTATACCTAGCATGCACGTTAGGCCTAAAGACCCTGCATGATCCAACAAACACAAAAATATCCACTTAATTACTAAGCTTAAAAAGCAGGGGCCTTATGCCTCGTGGCGAGGGTAAAGCAGTTAGTAATCACGGCGTGTTTTATACTCTTATTTAATCAGAGAAAGTGTGTGTTGACAGTTCGTGCACCTCCTTTATTTAGTAGTTAGGCCAAAACCAACGCACGATCACAAATGGTCGTGTGTTTTGTCCGGTCTTTGTTCACGAGCGTCCGTTTGCCTGTCAGTGCACCCAACGGCCCAGTGCATTGGCAATAGCGTCTGGATTTTAAATTTAAATTCAAGTCTAAAAAACACATAAGCAATTTTAACCATAATATATCACATTAAGTCCAAAAGTCTCGCCCGAACTGTTCAATATCATTAACTTAAATTTTAAAAATAAACTTAAACTAAAAAGGGAACCCTACCGGCCATCGCCGCGGTCGTGTCCGTCTTCACTGCATGTCGTCACCTACGTCTTCCTCCTCCACGCTGCGAACAATGAAGGGTGATAGCTGTCATAGGTGGGTGGGTGGCGACTGCGGTGGTTGTGGCGGTTGCACTGCAGGAGGCGGCAACGCCTGAGGCGGTGACCACGTATCGTCCCTAACCCACATGACAGGCCCTAACACCAACTCCAGCATGATGGGCAACGTCGTAGTCTGCGTCCAGGACTGGCCCACCAACGCCGGTTCCACCGCGGCTCCGCATCGTCTGGCTCCTCCTTTTCCTTGAGCTCAAGGATGGTGACGTTGCCGACAGCCGACAATGCCATTTGCACGTCAAGGTCGTCCCACTGGGCACGCTCTAACTCGACCTCCGAGTCCTTCATCACCGACTCCTCCTCCTCTTCGACCGTCATGGGTTGATGCGGTGGTGACGGGGGTGGCGACAGTGTACACGCGTGCACTCTGACACGCCCGCATGCATGAGGTGTGCTCAAAGGACGAGCCCTAGCGCGCGCTGGTCACGGGCTTTCAGTACGGCCGGCAAATAAGTCTGCTGCCACAGGTCATGCTCGTCATGGAACCATGTGTCCCGAAAAGGGGAATCCACGGCGTACCTAGCGTGGCCGACGAGGTCAAGAGGTAGATGGGCCCTGCGGTGGTAGATCTCGAGCAGACGGGCGCGGCCGCTCGCCGGAATGGGTAGCACTGGAACCCGATCTAGGCTCAGATGCCAGCCGTTGGGGAGATGGGCGTCAAACCACGACAACGGGGTAGAGGTGTCCAAGTAGCACCGGCACATCTCGACCTTGACATAGGGGCGAATCCATGGCGCAACGGCGGGTAACGAGATGAAGAAGCCAACGTCGGCAGACGGCCCAGAAGATGACCCCACCTCACGGTCGTGCTTCCTCGGCTTGCCGGGGATCCACTTCGACATGCCCATAGCTGGTAGGTGGCCGGTGGAGCAAGGGTGGCGCGAACTAGAGCATGTCAGCTGAAAGGGGGCAGGAAGAGTGTGAAAGGTCACAGCGATGGAAGTTCACTTGCCGGTCCACAACTTGCCATTAAAAATGACACGTCGAGGCTGGCTAGGTGGCAGACATGCAGGCCTCCACGCGTACGGATTAAATGGGGCTGGTGGGAAGCGGTTGCATGGCCACCATGCGGGCCCGAGGCGGACGGCGAGAGGATGCATGTGCGTCCGTCCATTGTCCGGCTGGATATAAATTGGGCCCAAATTTGCGTCGGAATTGGGTCGGAGCGGCCATCGAAATTGGGTCAGGGTAGACACGACTGGATTTAGGACTGTCCCCACACGTTGGGCCGCAGTTTTATCCGTTCAACCGAAACAAACTGGAACAGACGAAATGAGGTCGTACGTTGGAGTTGACCTTAGCGTAGATAAGCAACCATCATTTGTTCCATCCTTAGCATAAATCGATGCAACAAAACAAGGCGCCACCCTCAAAAAAAAAAAAAACAAAGACGCCATGCGCCTTCTTGTATACTCCTATCTCCGAAACAAAATCAAAAAACTTATAATCTAGAGAAGATCGGATTCTTGCTTCCCCCGCAAGTACCCAGGGATGCACTAGAAAAAAAAAATAATGCAGCCAAATAACTGTGGAGATTCTGCTCTGTGCGCCCGTACAAATAATCATGCATCATGTAGTGCTAAATTAAGCCGGCAAAAGAATTTGCAATGAGTGGGTTAGGCGTATAGCAGCGTACTGAGCCTTCCGAAAGAGTATAGCAACACGAACTGAACATTGCTAGATTTTTTGTGCAGCAATCTATCTAGCCAGATTCAAGTTCTAGATTTGACATGCATAGTCGTATCTTTTTGGATTTATTTCAGTCTCTTAAATACTATTCTTTCAACAAAATGGTTTGTCGGTCAACTATAAGATGTCTGTGTTCACTTTGTCAATTTGAAAAAGTTTATTATATGTGGATTCATTCCCTCAAAGATGCTCGTAGTGATAGGGTTTATGTGTGTGTGCAGGTATGCATTTGTACCATGTTCCCAAAGAAGATAGAGTAAGCAATAGCGCAAGTGCGTCTGCATGCAAAAAAAAAAAATCCTTCTTTTTAATTTTTTTGAAAAGATATTCGTTTTATCAGCCTAATCTCTATCTAATAATAAAGCACGCATGGCTAATGACCGTCCATTGCACCTTTTTATAAAAAACCCTACAGTTTGCCAAAATCAACCCGCAGTCCATATGTTAGTCACAGTCAAACCTTTTTTTGCATTGTCTTAGAAAACCCCATGTTGTATCAGGCAATCAACCCGCCGTCCATACTTAAGTCATTCCAATTATTTTTTTTACATTTTAATAGAAAATCCCCTGATTTTTTGGTTAATCAATTCGTAGTTTATCTAAAACTAATGCTTTTTAAAATCATCCATACCGTAACTTTGATTTTAACATGCTATATATGAAATTTGATTAGAAAAGGATGTAGAATCTAAATATGATGTTATTTTTAGCTGTTACATATTTCTAAAATATTATTTTGGGTGCAAATTTAATCTATAGTGCACGGTCTGTTTTTCTTTCGTATCGGCGTCGATCTGAATTGTAAATAAACACCCACTAAGACCAAATTGAGAGGAAAGAAAACATCGACAACCACTTATGCACACCTCTGAAAAACCTCTCGAAGAAAAACAACATATTTCTCATCTTATTCTGAGCGAGTGCGAGCGCGCAAGAGAGAGAGAGAGAGAGAGAGAGAGAGAGAGAGAGAGAGAGAGTGAGCATTGAGGCCACCGTCGGCAACACAAATGTGATGCCATGTTGAAATAAAAGACATCAACCTATTAGGGTCTTGAGTCATGGTTATTGGGCTAAGAGCATGTGTTATTTTCTCTCTTGTTGCAACGCACGCACCCTTTTGCTAGTATAAAAAATATCCCACTGAAAATTGTATGTGGGGGGAAGACACCGAATAACAATACATTAAACTTTATAGATTTTGTTAACATTTAATTCATCAGCTTACATAAACTGGGAGGTCATCAAAAATATTTATTTGAACCGACCTGGGCCAGCCATATATCGTGTATCCCGTACTTATTCATCCGTTACAAAAAGCTAATTTTTATTTTATTTTTCACAAGAAAAACATTAACTTTCTGTTTTGTGATCATATCGATCCGAATGTTGATCACGTATAGTATTATGCTTTTCTCCCACTACGACATCATTATGGTTTCAGATAATCACAAGAGGGATTAGGGAGCACTTGTTAGTACGAGAAAATATTTGTTCCATGGGCCCTTACTGCTTTGGTGCATTGAAACCCTCCAACATCGCTCAAAGAGAATAAGGAGAAAGTAAAGTTTATGGACCCTCCTTACTGCTTTGATTCACTGCAACCATCCATCCAGCATCACCAGAAAGTGCTGACAATTTTTTTTGCTCAGCGCAAGGATATGAAGTTGAACTTTCATGTTGCTCTTTGTCCTTCTTTTCTTGTTTACTGACGGCCTAGTTTTCCTTATAAACCGGTTTCTTTTTTTTCGAAAAGGGGGTTTACCCCAGCCTCTGCATCAGAAAGATGCATACGGCTCACATTCTGTTAGAAACTCAATATTGACTTGTATATGCTGAAGGTTTCTGTCAAAAAAGTGCTCTGGAGTCTGAGCAATGCCAAAGTCATACATGTAGAAGAATAAACAGGTCATACCACTACCTCCTTTAGGGCATCTCCAACATTGACCCGCAAATTTGCCCCCACATCTGTCCACAGATAGGATGGGCTAGACCAAGGACACTGATGCTGTAGACCGTCATCCAACGTCGCCCGCATATATCTCTATCACTGTTAGAAAAACGGACGAAATTCATGCAAACATGGTTGATTTCATATAAACCGGACAAAGTTCATTTAAATAAGGATAATTTTCACATAAAACTGGACGATATTTCATCTGGTGAACTAAAAACCTTAAAACAACATAACCCTACACTACCCTATACTTGACGGTGACCTCGTAGGCCATGTCGGGCTGGCCGGCGGCTCCTCCGTCATCGTCGCCGGAGCCATTGTCAGAGTCGTCCGAGTCGGGCTTTGGGCGGCGGAAGGGGGTGGCGTCGCGGCAGGGCTTCCCGGTAGCCGCATGTTGCTCACAGATGATCCTCTCTGCTTCCTCCTGCGCCGTGCACAGTGCGGCCACGGGCCACCGACGACGTGGGCGGGGTGAGAGGGCAGCGGGCTTTAGAGGAGGCAGCATTGGTGGCGGCGATCACGCTGAGAGACCACTCCTCGCATACTTGGCCATCTCCCTGTCGAGACACGGGAGACGACGCCTGCTCGTCTCCGTCGTCATCACGGAGCGGTCCAGGGCCAGGCGTACGTCAGCTCCGGGTTCGTCGCGATATGTGGCGACGGGAGCATCGCGTTGTGACTATCCCGCTGGCACCGCTCCCTATTGGCGTAATCATGCGCCTTTAGGGCGCTCCGGGACGATGAAAAGTTGTTGATGTTGCTGCCGCTGCGGAGGTAG
The DNA here is from genome assembly GCF_056163025.1 of Triticum urartu. Taxonomy (NCBI): domain Eukaryota; kingdom Viridiplantae; phylum Streptophyta; class Magnoliopsida; order Poales; family Poaceae; genus Triticum; species Triticum urartu. The sequence goes on along the minus strand of NC_141875.1, from coordinate 139,908,472 downwards.
TGTCAAAGCCGACTGCATTGGGCACGGGTTGTGGCGAGCGGTGCTCCTCCTTCATGTGCTGGGGCGGCGGGAGATCCACTACTCTTTCACGTGTTGGGGCAGCGGTGAGACGAGCTCCTCCACGCGGCGTTCGATTTGGACGCCGCGGTTGCACGGCGGAGAACACAATTGGGATGAGGGCTCTGGCTTAATGGAGAGGAGTGTCCTCGGTGGCGCCACTGGGGCATTCAGGTAGAGGACGGAGTGACGGAGCATCAACTCCATCTGTTGCGTGTAGTCCTTGTATGTGGCGGCGTACACCTGGGCCTACGGCACCGGCGTGGACTACTGCCATGGCAGCTGGTCCACCTCGTCGCCGAAGAAGATGACGATGTCCGTCTTCGTCGAGGAGCCTCTCGCCGATGAGGACGAGGGTGCCGTCGCCAAGATCCTCCAGAGCCCGTCCCGGAACCGTCGTCTGCCAGCGCCAAGGCCCACGACTTGCCCATTGCCGAAGTTGTGGAGGAATAGGGGCGTGCAGGGGATGAAGAGGAAGAGTGGAGAGACTGTGATGTGGACGACTATGGAGCATGGCTTAAATAGCCATGTCTAGGCCACGCGAAGGGCCGGTCAGTCGCTTTAATGCGGCACATCGGCCGGAGTTGGTTTCTCGGGAAGCTGCGTCCGCATTGAAGCAGTGGCTCCCGAGAGGTCACGCCAGTCAGTGCCTCCGTCCTGTCCGGTCAAATCGCGACATCAATGCCGGTCGTTGCATGCTCTGGGCCGACATTGATGCAGCGCAGGAAGTGGTGCATGCATCTGAATGGAAGGCGTAGGAGAGGCGGATGGGGTTGTTGGGTAGGCCAGGACGATCAGACGCGGGCGTGGCATTGGTCCCAACGCCCGCAAAGGCCCGCTAGTGTGTCTTCAGTTTGCGGGGAAAAACACATCTGGACCGCTCGGCGAATCAATACGGCCCCGCGTTGGATGGCACAACATGTCCGGACAGCGTGATCCAGACGTATGCGGGCAGTTTAGAGGTCAGCGTTGGAGACGCCCTTAATGATTTACTAATTATGCATTTTATCTCTAAACTAAAACAACTCTGACAAGTTTGACATTCAAAATCGTACTCCCCTTCTTCCATTTTACAAGTCATCAACGCTCTAGATCGTGAATTTGACTAATGAAATATGAGTTATATGTCTCACAAAATACACCGCTAAATTCATATTCAAAAGAAGTATCTAATGTATTTTTTGGTGACACATAATTCGTATTGTGTTGGTCAAATTGACAGAAGGGGCGCAAAGAAGTATCTAAAGTATACCGCTAAACTCGTATTCGAAGGAAGAATCTAATGTATATTTTATGTGATACATAACTCGTATTGTGTAAATTGATAGAAGGGACGCAAAGTATCTAATGCAGAGAAGGGACACAAAGAACATCACTCTTACATCGCTAGGTTGTTGGTCATGACAGAAGGTGTCGGGATTCCCATCCATCTTGACATTGCTAGGTGCCACTAGCCTGATATTATGCCGGCATGCTTCCTACTCACCAAGGTGTTAGGGTGCTCTCGGGTCGTGATGGGTCTGTCTATGTCCGCTTCCGCCTCCTTCTCGGCCGCATCCACATTCATGGTCGGGTCCTCCTTCATAGGGAGATTTGGCTACTTCTCCAGTATGACTGGCGCCGACGACGATGAATGTGCCGACGATACGATTCTCCTCATGGATCATGACCTCGAGAAAGCAAAAAATATGAAACTGATTTTATCAGCATTCGAGCAACTCTCGGGTCATAAGATCAATTTTCATAAAAGTAAATTGTTTTACTTTGGCGACGCTTAAGACGAGGCCCACCTGTATGCTGAATTGTTCGGATGCGGGTTGGGCCAGTTTCCGATCACATATTTGAGGATACCGATACATTATCGGAGACTTACAAATGTTGAATGAAAACACGTTGAGGAGAGACTACAAAAAAGACTTAGCAATTGAAAAGGTAAACTGTTGTCTCTGGGCGGAAGATTGGTCCTCATAAATTCAGTACTAAGTAATTGTTTGGAAACGCAATATTTCAAAATTTTCCTACAATCATGCAAGATCTATCTAGGAGATGCATAGCAACGAGAGGGAAGAGTGTGTCCACGTACCCCCGTAGACCGAAAGCGGAAGCGTTTAGTAACGCGGTTGATGTAGTCGAACGTCTTCGCGATTCAACCGATCCTAGCACCGAACGTACGGCGCCTCCGTGTTCAGCACACGTTCAACTCGATGACGTCTCTCGAACTCTTGATCCAGTTGAGGACGAAGGAGAGTTATGTCAGCACGACGGCGTGGCGACGGTGATGATGAAGTTACCGGCGCAGGGCTTCGCCTAAGCACTACGACGATATGACCGAGTTGTGTAACTGTGGAGGGGGCACCGCACACGGCTAAGAGAAGACTTGTTGTGTCTTTGGGGTGCCCCCTGCCCACATGTATAAAGGAGGTAGGGAGAGAGGCCGCCCCCCTAGGGACGCGCCAAGAGTATGGAGTCCTACTAGGACTTCCAAGTCCTAGTAGGAATCCCTTTCTTTGTCGGAGTAGGAGAGAAGGAAAGAGGGAAAGAGAGAGGGAGTAGGAAAAGTCAAGGGGGGCACCGCCCCCTTCCCCTAGTCCAATTCGGACCCATGGGGGTGCGCCACCTCCCCTTGGCCTGCTTCCTCTTTTCCCGTATGGCCCAATAAGGCACATTACTTCTCCTGGTGAATTCCCGTAACTCCCCGGTACTCCGAAAAATACCCGAATCACTCGGAACCTTTCCGATGTCCGAATATAGCCTTCCAATATATGAATCTTTACCTCTCGACCATTTAGAGACTCCTCGTCATGTCCTTGGGCTCACCCGGGACTCCAAACAAACTTCGGTCATCAAATCACATAACTCATAATATAAATCGTCATCGAATGTTAAGCGTGCGGACCCTACGGGTTCGAGAACTACGTAGACATGACTGAGACACATCTCCGGGCAATAACCAATAGCGGAAACTGGATGCTCATATTGGTTCCTACATATTCTTCGTAGATCTTTATCGGTCAAACCTTATAACAACATACGTTATTCCCTTTGCCATCAGTATGTTACTTGCCCGAGATTCGATCGTCGGTATCCACATACCTAGTTCAATCTCATTACCGGCAAGTCTCTTTACTCGTTCTGTAATGCATCATCCCGTAACTAACTCATTAGTCACATTGCTTGCAAGGCTTATAGTGATGTGCATTACCGAGAGGGCCCAGAGATACCTCTCCGATACACGGAGTGACAAATCCTAATTTCGATCTATGCCAACTCAACAAACACCTTTGGAGACACCCGTAGAGAATCTTTATAATCACCCAATTATGTTGTGACGTTTGATAGCACATAAGGTGTTCCTCGGACATGTATAAGTTATGAAAAAAGCAATAGCAATAAAACTAAACGATCATTATGCTAAGCTAACAGATGTGTCTTGTCCATCACATCATTCTCTAATGATGTGATCCCGTTTATCAAATGACAACACATGCCTATGGTTATGAAACTTAACCATCTTTGATTAACGAGCTAGTCTAGTAGAGGCTTACTAGGGACACTGTGTTTTGTCTATGTATCCACACATGTATCAACTTTCCGGTTAATACAATTCTAGCATGGATAATAAACATTTATCATGATATAAGGAAATATAAAATAACAACCTTATTATTGCCTCTAGGACATATTTCCTTCAGTCTCCCACTTGCACTAGAGTCAGTAATGTAGTTCACATCGTCATGTGATTTAACACCAATAGTTCACATCTTTATGTGAGTAGTTCATATCTCCATGTGACTAACACCCAAAGGGTTTACTAGAGTCAATAATCTAGTTCACATCGCTATGTGATTAACACCCAAAGAGTACTAAGGTGTGATCATGTTTTGCTTGTGAGAGAAGTTTAGTCAACGGTTCTGTCATATTTAGAGCCGTATGTATTTTGCAAATTTTCTATGTCTACAATGCTCTGCACGGAGCTACTCTACCTAATTGCTCCCACTTTCAATATGTATCCAGATTGAGATTTAGAGTCATCTGGATCAGTGTCAAAGCTTGCATCGATGTAACCCTTTATGACGAACTCTTTGTCACCTCTATAATCGAGAAACATATGGTCAGGACCCCGATTCCAAGTCACATCGATCTAGCCGGTAACACCTCATATCACATTGCGGCCTCACGCACGGTATCCCCACGGGTGTCGCCTTGCCATGGCCCGGGACCGTTTGCGCCTTTTGGCTCCCGTATATGATAGTGTCGCTAGCATCCATATGACAGAGAACCCGGGCCGACATGGCTAGTCGTGAACCCAAAGCGGCACAGACCTATGGAGACAGGCATACATGAATCACATCGAGCATGTCGGTCATCAGCGTGTGAATCCGAGCTGTAGCACTGGGCTAACAGGACTCCGGGGAACCCGGGCTATAGCAGGCTAGGCAGGACTCCGGAAGTCACCGCGTGACATTTCCCCGAAGGGACATACATAGGAACGAAGTGAAACACACGCCGGCCAGTCAAGTGTCCTGAGCAGTAGTGCTAGGCTAGCAGGACTCCGGTGAACCGGGCTGTAGCGGACTACTATGGCTCAAGGAGCACTAGACTACATTTCCCCATAAGAGAGGCTGCCAAGGATAAACAACTAGATTGTCGGATCCCACACATACCAAGCATTTCAATCATACACACAATATGCTCGATATGTGCAAATACAACATGGCATCACAACAAAACTCTACAACTCAAGTACTTTATTTAAAGGCTCCAGAGAGCCATACATAACATGTTCATACAGGTAGGGGTCACATGACCCGACACTCAAGTCAAACAAGCATACAAGCACATGCGGAAGCAAATAGTCTGAGTACAGACACTAGAAAGCAAGAAGGCTTCTCGAAGCCTGTCTATCTACATAGGGCCCTCCATGGCCAGGATCACCACCTGGGTGGCAAGTCACTCATCGACGTCGATATCTACATAAAACCCATCGGAGGGGGCGGTGTTGTCGTCTGAAAACAGTAATTAAGCAAACATGAGTACAAAGGTACTCAGCAAGTCTTACATCAGAACCTACTATACATGCTCATTCTCAAGAAGGTGGTGGATTTATTGCAGCAAGCCAGCTTTGACTCTTGGCTAAGCTATCCTAAGAGACACCACTAGTAAATTAGTTTTCGCACATGAGTCCACTAATCACCAACACAATACTCCACCGGGGATCCTCCCTCGTCATCCTACGAGAGGGCCATCCTCGATACTCACACTTATCTTGAGTCTTTTAGTAGTAGCCATTAACTTGTCTATGAACTGTATAGGCAACCAAGTAGCCCTTTACCGCGGACGCGGCTATTCGAATAGATGGTGTTAACCCTGCAGGGGTGTACTTCTTCATACACGCTCTCACCACTTACCGCCGTTTACACGACATGTACTCGGCAACCTTCAAGCGGAAGCCCAACGAGGGTGTCGGCCACGGCCTACATAAACACTCAAGTCTCTAGTCTAGGTTTATCGCCTATCCAGGTTCCATCCGCAGGGAGTCCGGCCGAGGTTTCCACATACGGCCCCGAACGATGTGAACAGGGTCCCGAGACGCCAAACGGGCGCCCGGCATACCCGGCCACGGTGTATCTACCGTAACATAGCCCACCCTTAGGGTCAGCGCTACGCACGACCGCCAACACATAACCTACAAACACCAGAAACTATTTGCAACTCCTGGACAGAGTACCAGGGTGATTAAGAAGCCGAGAGGGTCAATTAAGGATCCCAATGCATGGTAGTAGCTGATTCTTAAAATCACACATACAGATCTCAGTTCTTAGGGACGGCCTCAATGAAACAACCCACCATGTACTCCTACATGGCCTCTCATCGATACCTTTACCAAATCATGTTCAACACATCCCTCACATTACCGACATAATCATTTCACTCTAGCCCATCACCCAGATGAACCAGACCTGACACAACTCTAAGCATAGCAGGCATAGCAAGGTAGGAAACACAAACATGGCTCAATCAACTCCTACACATGCTAGTGGGTTTCATCTAGTTACTATGGCAATGACAGGTCATGCAGAGGATAAGGGTTCAACTACCGTAGCACACAACAGTTTGAAACGTTGTTGTCTTAATGCAGTAAACGAGAGCAGAGGCGAGAACATGGGATTGTATCGATATGATCAATGGGGCTGCTTGCCTGATGGAGTGGTAGTAGGGTACTGCCCTTCAGTTGGATACTCGAAGATATCCTCGGAGGCAGAACCTACCATGAAGGACACACAGAACATAGTCAACACATGGCAATATGCAACAATATGATGCATGCTATGACATGGCAAAATGATGTGTCCTGCCTAATGCAATGTGAAACAAGTTCAAATGGGTTCATTCGAATCAAAGATTTAATTGAAAGTTAAAGTTCTTATGCATAATAAGTGTATTAGCTTGTTTCACCTAAACAACAAGGTTAAATTGTTTTGTCATGCATGAAACCACTACAGATGGATAGATTGAATTTTTCTGATCATTTTTCATATATAATTTGTTTAATTTTGAGCTATGGTTGATTTTCTATGATTTTTAGAAGTTTAGGCTATTTTCTGGAATTTCCTATATGAAAATAAATCCAGAAATTAAGTAATTGCGTCAGCACTGTGTCACTGTGACGTCCGCGAGTAAAAGGTGCCAGGGGCCAGTCAAACCTGACCAGTGGGGCCCACTGGTCAATGACTCTGTGCACTAACTACGTTTAGTTAGTCTAATTAACTAGGCAGGGCCCACTAGTCAGTGACTATACTAGTTAAACTAACCTAGTTAATTAGCACTAACAGAGTAATTAGTCGGGCAGGGCCCGCATGTCAATGAGAGAGAGGGGGAAGTCAACCTGACTCGGCGGGGTCAAACCTCGCCGGTCAGCGGTCAGCGCCTGCCGGCGAGGCCAGACGTAGCGGCGTGTTGCGGGATTTGCCCATAGGGCACCATTTGATGCGCGGAGAGCAACTACGGGCAGCTGGTGCTCGCTCGCATCCAACCGTGGTGATGGCTTGGCCGGGGAGTGGCCGGACCATCGCCGGCGACGAGCTTGGCGGAGGCCGAAGCTCGGGTCAGCTCGTGCACGTGGCTGCAGTGGCCTAGGCGGCGTGGCGCTGGCACCTACAACATCTACGCGATGCGGTGAGCACGCTGGACATGCCAACGGGACTGCTAAGCGGCCGGAGCTACGTCGGCTACGAGCTCAGGCGGCGGTGCTTTCGGACGAAAGAGGCACGGCGGCTACAGAGCTCTAGCGACGAAGCGGAGAGAAGGGGGAGGAGCAGTAGCTCACTGGGAAGCCGCAGAGACGGTCAGCGTGCTCGGGGAAGGCTCGGTGCAGTCGGAACGGCGACGGCGATCTTGGGCGGCCCGAGGTTGAAGACGACGGCGACGACGACGTTGCAGGGGCTCCGGCGTCGTGCGGCATGACTAGTCGACGTAGTCGACGACGGCGACGCTGCTAGACACGGTGACACGGCTCGGGGACGGTGTTGGACGCGGCTGTGACGAGCGGCGGCAACGGTGACGGCTCGGGCGTCGTCGGGGAGGGCGAGAGAGAAGAGCCAGAGGGGAGAGCGAGTGTCTGCGAGGTCGGGGAGAGAGAGGGGGTTCGTCCCACGTCGACAGCTCGACGAGGGGAGTGGCGAGGCCGCGGGCAGCTGCGTGGCACGCATGCTGTGCTCGCCGTCGAGCAGCTGCTTGGCTGTGCTGGCGAGTGCAAGCAGCTCGCTGGCACAGGAGGTGGGCCTGCTAGGTGGGCTTCCAGGTAAGTCCTATGTTCCTTTTTGTTTTCTCTTTTTTATTTGCTCTGCTCTATGTATTGAAATGATCAAAATACCATTCCATTTCCAAAAATCCTGGAAATATTCGGAGGCACATTTGAGAATATTCTCAACTGCCTAAAAATGCTTCCAAGATTATTTGAGCACTTTAAAATATTTATAGCATTTAAAATGCCCAAATTCAAGTACTTATGGCTTGTTCAAAAATCCAGAATTGCTCCATAAATTGCAAGACCATTTTTGGTAGAGGTTTAAACCAGAACCAAAAATGGTGGGCTTTTATGAAGGGCATTTTGGGTTCATTGGAATTCCAATTGTTGGAAATTAGCATTTTCAGGGGGGGTGTTGGGGTTGATTAGCCCCCATTTCAAGTTTAAAAGAAATTTAAACATGATGCACAAGTTCATCCAATCCTAATGCATGACTAAAAGCAGGGATGTGACAACTCACCCCACTCAAAAGAATCGCGTCCCAAGATTCAGGACTTGTCGAGAAGAAGGAGGGGTACTCAAGTCGAAGACGATCCTCCCGTTCCCAAGTGGCTTCCTTTTCGGAATGGTGTGACCATTGAACCTTGAGAAACTTGATGTTATGGCGTCGAGTGGTACGCTCGGCTTGATCAAGGATACGAACGTGATATTCCCGATATGAGAGGTTATCTTGTAGATCAAGCGTTTCGTGGTCCACTCCACGGATAGGATCCGCGAAGCAACGCCTGAGTTGAGAAACGTGGAAGACATCATGAACTCTGGAAAGATGCGAAGGTAGTTCCAATTGGTAGGCAACTTCTCCTCTTTTGGCAAGAATGCGAAAGGGTCCAATGTAACGAGGAGCCAATTTGCCTTTGATACCGAAACGATGGGTTCCCTTTAACGGAGTAACCCGAAGGTAAGCCTTCTCGCCGACTTCATAAGTCATGAGCTTATGTTTACGATCATATTGGCTCTTTTGACGAGATTGGGCTGTTTTCAATTTCCCACGAATAACGCAAACCTGCTCTTCTGCTTCCTGAATCATATCCGGGCCAAAGAGTTGTCTTTCCCCGGTTTCTGACCAGTTAAGAGGCGTTCGACATTTTCGTCCATAAAGAACTTCAAAAGGAGCTTTGCCCAAGCTAGCTTGATAACTATTGTTATAAGCGAACTCCGTGAATGGAAGGCATTTCTCCCAACGCATTCCAAATGAGATGACAGAAGCTCGGAGCATATCTTCCAGAATTTGATTGACTCGCTCTACTTGACCACTTGATTGAGGGTGGAAGTCAGTGCTAAAAGAGAGACGAGTTCCCATAGCATTTTGGAAACTTTCCCAAAATCGAGAGGTGAAGAGACTCCCACGGTCTGAGTTAATTTCCAATGGGACACCATGAAGAGACACTATTTGGGAGATGTATAGGTCAGCTAGCTGGCTAGCAGTGATACTCTCACGAACAGGTAGAAAATGGGCTACTTTGGAAATACGGTCGATCACGACGAAGATGGCATTATTCCCTCTCTTGGTCCTGGGAAACCCAGTAATGAAATCCATACTGATTTTATCCCATTTCCACTCAGGAATAGCCAAAGGTTGAAGGGTGCCAGCAGGCCGTTGATGCTCTGCTTTAACACGACGACAGATGTCGCAACTAGCAATGTATTGAGCAATTTATCTCTTCATCCTAGTCCACCAAAACCTCTGGCGTAGGTCTTGATACATTTTAGTACTACCGGGATGAATGGTGAGAGGGGATTCATGAGCTTCCTTAAGGATCAGCTGCCTCAGGTTTCGTGCCTTGGGAACCACTAAGCGGTTTCCAAAGTATACGACACCTTGATCATCAATGGAGAAACAATTCGCGACTCCTTTCTTAATGGTTCTCTTAATACGGGAGATTCCCGGATCTACCTTCTATGCCTTGATGATCTGATCCGTAAGGGTAGGTTTCGCCACAAGGGTGGATAGGAATCCTCGAGGAACAATGTGAAGATTAAGCTTACTAAATTCCTCGTGGAGAAGTGGTTGACTCTGTTGTAACATCAGGTTGTTTCAATAAGATTTATGACTTAGCGCATCAGCCATGACATTGGCTTTACCCGGGGTGTACGTTATTCCTAAGTCGTAATCCGAGATCAACTCGACCCAACGTCGTTGCCTGAGATTCAAATCCGGTTGGGTGAAGATATATTTCAAACTTTGGTGATCGGTGAAGATCTCGCAACGGTTACCGAGAAGGTAATGTTGCCAAGTTTTGAGTGCATGGACTACAGCTGCAAGCTCTAGATCATGTGTGGGATAGTTTTCCTCATGTGGGTGTAACTGCCGTGAAGCATAGGCAATTACCTGACAATCTTGCATGAGTATGCAACCTAGTCCTTGTCGCGAGGCGTCGCAATAGATAATAAAGTCCTTGGAGAAATCTGGTGGTACCAGTACGGGAGCAGATGTCAGGCATCTTTTTAGTTCCTGAAAGCTGAACTCGCACTGTGGGGTCCACTCGAACTTTTTATCTTTCTTGAGGAGTTCAGTTAGAGGTTTAGCAACCTTGGAGAAATTCTCGATGAAGCGGCGGCAATAGCTTACTAAGCCAAGGAAGCTCCGAACTTGCTTGACCGTCTCAGGTGGAGTCCAATCAAGGACGGCTTGAACTCACTCGGGATTGACAGCAATACCCTTGCCAGAGATTACATGGCCTAGATAGGTGACTTCTGGCAACCAAAATTCACACTTGGAGAATTTGGCATAAAGGCGATGCTTTCGAAGTTTCGTCAATACTAGTCTTAGATGTTCGGCATGTTCCTTTTCATTCTCGGAATAGATGAGTATGTCATCAAGGTATACTACGACGAATTTATCCAGATACTCCATGAAGACCGAGTTCATTAACCGAGAAAAAGTGGCTGGCGCATTGGTTAAACCGAAGGACATGATGGTGTACTCGTATTGGCCATAACGAGTAATAAAGGCCGTTTTGGGAATGTCCTCGTTTCTCATTTTGATTTGATGGTAGCCCAACCTCAAATCCATCTTGGAAAAGACTGATGATCCAGCGAGCTGATCATACAGATCGTTGATCCTGGGAAGCGGATACTTGTTCTTGATAGTGACCGAGTTGACAGGTCGGTAATCTACAACCATCCGATCCGTTCCATCCTTCTTCTTGACGAAGAGGATGGTGCAAGCCCAAGGAGAGGAACTAGGACAGATGAAACCCTTTTTCAAGGACTCATCGAGTTGGTTCTTAAGCTCGGCTAGTTCTAAGGGTGCCATCTCATAGGGTCTTCTAGAAATTGGAACGGTTCCTCGAACAAGGTCTATCACAAACTCGACATCCCTGTCAGGTGGAACACATGGCAGTTCTTTTGGAAAGACATCCGGAAAGTCTCGGACTACCGGAATATCTTCAAGGTCTGGAAGGGGGTTGGAATTTAGGGAATAAAGCTGGCGTTTGGCCACTCGAGTTAGGACATTGACTGTCTTGCCCGATGGGTGAGTAAGTTGAACGGTTCTAGTGGCACAATCAATCTTAGCATAATGAGCCGACATCCAGTCCATACCCAAGATGATGTTTATGTCCGAGGACTTGAGAGCTATTAAGGATGCAAGGAAGACAAGTCTATCGACAAGAATTTCATTCCCATGGCTTACTCTAGAGGTTTGCCATCTAGAGCCAGGGGTTTGAATTTCCATGGTAGTGGGCATGTCACAGAATGTTGTGTTATGCAATCAAGCATAACTATCAGATATGAATGAATGAGATGCTCCAGTATCGAAAAGAACAGATGCCGGATGGGAATTAACAAGGAGCGTACCAAGGACGACGTTAGGATCCTCATGAGCCTCCTCAGCTGAGACATAGTTGACATGGCCACATGCAGTGGTGACCGGCTTGGCGTAGAATGTCTTTCCCGCTGGCTTACCACGGCCAACGGACTTTCCAGACTGATTGGGGTTGTTGTTCTGGGGACACTCTCGACTATAGTGACCCGGCTCTCCACACTTGAAACACGTCACAACATTGGGGCGTGGAGCAGCATTAGCAGCGGGGCCACCATAGGGCTTGGACGGTGCAAACTGCTGGTTGGGGCGAGGCGCCCCAAAGGATGGCCTCGGAATGAACCTGGGTGGCAGTGCCGTGCTTGGAATCCACACCCGGCGCTTCTGAGATCCAGAGCTGGATGAAGAGCCAAAATCACGAGAGTGCTTGCGTGAAGCGCCATAGTCAGACTGGCTTGTCTCAGCACTGATGGCTTTATTGACCAACTTCTGAAAGGAGGTGCACTCGTGTAGACGAAGATCACGGCGAAGCTCAGGGCTAAGTCCCTTTCGTAACCTTGCCCGCTTCTTAGCGTCGGTGGATACCTCTTCAGGAGCATATCGTGCCAGATTCCCAAATTCACGACTATATGCATCCACAGTCAGTCTTCCTTGGGTGAAATTGCAGAACTCTTCCCTCTTGCGATCTATGAGACCTTCCGGGATGTGATGCTCACGGAAAGCCTCACTAAATTCAGCCCAAGTAGTGATTTGGCCGACCGGGCGCATAGCTTCAAAGTTTTCCCACCAAAGGCTAGCAGGGCCTTCGAGGTGATAGGCAACATAGGTAACCTTATCAGCTTCGGCTACGTTAGCAAAACGTAGCTTGTGTGTGATGCTACGGAGCCAGTCATCCGCGTCGAGGGGCTCGACAGAATGGTTGAACTTTGGTGCGTACAACTTGATGAAGTCATTGATTGACACCAAGTCATTTCGCTGATGGCGTGCAGTGTTCTGCTCAATCCGCTCCAGCAAGCGGTTAGTCTCACGCTTGTTTCTTTCCGCCTCCAGCATAACTTCGGCCAGAGAAGGCGGGTGAGGCAGATTTTCACCCCTAACTGCACTAGCTTACCCCTGCTCTGGGGCAGCAGGGTTGCTGCGGGTGTTGACCATCCTAGGAGAAAACAAGACAACGGTTTAGATAAGGATGGCACAAACTTAGCAAGGAAGTGCAGAATGTAATGGATAACATGGAATGCTAAGATCTTCATTGCACGACATGGTAATATAGAAACTGCCATATATATACCATTGGTCATACACACCATACATAGTTTAGTAAAAGCCCAGGCTAGAGTACAACTACGGTGAAATACATTACATCTCATCGAAGGAATTCCAAGCTCCTATACATTATTTTTCTACACCTCCGTTGCGTGATACACACCAAGTCATATCCCACAAGTCACGCAGGACTGTGGAGAATACAACTATTACAGTACTAGTGAAACTACTACTAGCTCAGACGGCTCCGTAGTAATCCTCATAGAAGTCACCACCAAAGCCTGGAAGTGGAACATGATCATCTGGGAACAGACGGTCCTGCGGAGCCTGCGGACCATAGGGACTCGGATGTGGCCTTGGTCCCACAGATGGTGGCAGACGGGGACCACGAGGAGGGGTGATGCCTCCTACATCGTGCCACTCCATACAATTTGGCAATCCAGACCGTACAGGGTACAGGTCCCTCATGTCCATGTATCCTGCCTGCACCGCAGGTGCAAACCGAGTCAAAGTGGCCCAATGATCAGAACGAGTGTGGAAAAGCTCCATACGCAAGGCCCGATTTTCGCGGTCCTTATCGTCGAGCATCTCAGCAGTGGTGCGGAGTAGTGACTCCTCATGTGTAGAGTCATAGTACAAGGCCTGATAGTACCCTTGTGCTCCAGGAAGTGAGGCTGGCATGTAACGGAAGTCGGTGTTCTGAAGCAAGGCAGTCCTGGCTCGAATGATAGTCATCATTGAATAGGCTGCATCCTGCACAGACATCTCAATAGTGACCCCAAGTCCATAGGAACAGTGAAGGGGCTCAGTGGCTCTAGGATAATAGGGATATATCCTGACGGTACATAGGTACTGGCTCTGGTTGAAATCTCTGAACTGCTCCTCGACGATATATTCCGGATACCACCGATAGCCTGACTCAACCATCACTCGAACCAACATGGCCGTGTGGCCGGGCACATCGAGGCACTGGGTCAGACGAACCACTTGGTTCTGCGAACGGGTGGCCATCTGAAAGCACAGAATAATGCAAAGGCATTAGAATTTTCTAGGGGAAATCGGACAGCATAACGGCTGTAAATGCTCAGAAAAAGATTTGAGACATCCACAACAGTTTGCAATACCACTCAACAACATCATATCAAGGTTCTGATTCAACTGGCAACATACTAAAAGTAGTAGAAACTGTAATGTGGCTGGTAGCAACAATCCTATAAGCTACCACGGATTAGTAACACGTGAACCTGATAGAAGAAGAGAGCCTAGTCCTTAACCCATGTTAAAAGAGAAGAGAATGACTCAGATCAGAGGGCATAAGGTAAAGGAGTAAAAGAGCCTTACGTTCCCTCCCACAATCAATTCCCCTACATATAACTAAAGCATTTCTAGACTCGACATCGACCAGTTTGGCTCAACGAACCTACAGGCAGTCCGGCTCTGATGCCAACGCTGTCAGGACCCTGATTCCAAGTCACATCGATCTAGCCGGTAACACCTCATATCACATTGCGGCCTCACGCACGGTATCCCCACGGGTGTCGCCTTACCATGGCCCCGGACCGTTTGTGCCTTTTGGCTCACGTATATGATAGTGTCACTAGCATCCATATGACAGAGAACCCGGGCCGACATGGCTAGTCGTGAACCCAAAGCGGCACAGACCTATGGAGACAGGCATACATGAATCACATCGAGCATGTTGGTCATCAACGTGTGAATCCGGGCTATAGCACCGAGCTAACAAGACTCCGGGGAACCCGGGCTGTAGCAGGTTAGGTAGGACTCCGGAAGTCACCGCGTGACATTTCCCCGAAGGGACAGACATATGAACGAAGTGAAACACATGCCGGCCAGTCAAGTGTCCTGAGCAGTAATGCTGGGCTAGCAGGACTCTGGTGAACCGGGCTGTAGCGGACTACTATGGCTCAAGGAGCACTAGACTACATTTCCCCATAAGAGAGGCTGCCAAGGATAAACAACTAGATTATCGGATCCCACACATACCAAGTATTTCAATCATACACACAATATGCTTGATATGTGCAAATACAACATGGCATCACAACAAAACTCTATAACTCAAGTACTTTATTTAAAGGCTCCAGAGAGCCATACATAACATGTTCATATAGGTAGGGGTCACATGACCCGACACTCAAGTCATCCAAGCATACAAGCACATGCGGAAGCAAATAGTCTGAGTACAGACACTAAAAAGCAAGAAGGCTCCTCGAAGCCTGTCTATCTACATAGGGCCCTCCATGGCCAGGATCACCACCTGGGTGGCAAGTCACTCATCGACGTCGAGATCTACATAAAACCCATCGGAGGGGGCGGTGTTGTCGTCTGAAAACAGTAATTAAGCAAACATGAGTACAAAGGTACTCAGCAAGTCTTACATCAGAACCTACTATACATGCTCATTCTCAAGAAGGTGGTGGAGTTATTGCAGCAAGCCAGCTTTGACTCTTGGCTAAGCTATCCTACGAGACACCACTAGTAAATAGTTTTCGCACACGAGTCCACTAATCACCAACACAATACTCCACTGGGGATCCTCCCTCGTCATCCTACGAGAGGGCCATCCTCGGTACTCACACTTATCTTGAGTCTTTTAGTAGTAGCCATTAACTTGTCTATGAACTGTATAGGCAACCAAGTAGTCCTTTACCGCGTACACGGATATTCGAATAGATGGTGTTAACCCTGCAGGGGTGTACTTCTTCATACATGCTCTCACCACTTACCGCCGTTTACACGACATGTACTCGGCAACCTTCAAGCGGAAGCCCAGCGAGGGTGTCGGCCACGGCCTACCTAAACACTTAAGTCTCTAGTCCAGGTTTATCGCCTATCTAGGTTCCATACACAGGGAGTCCGGCCGAGGTTTCCACATACGGCCCGAACGATGTGAACAGGGTCCCGAGACGCCAAACGGGCGCCCGGCATACCCGGCCACGGTGTATCTACCGTAACATAGCCCACCCTTAGGGTCAGCGCTATGCACGACCGCCAACACATAACCTACAAACACCAGAAACTATTTGCAACTCCTAGACAGAGTACCAGGGTGATTAAGAAGCCGAGAGGGTCAATTAAGGATCCCAATGCATGGTAGTAGCTGATTCTTAAAATCACACATACAGATCTCAGTTCTTAGGGACGGCCTCAATGAAACAACCCACCATGCACTCCTACATGGCCTCTCATCGATACCTTTACCAAATCATGTTCAACACATCCCTCACATTACCGACATAATCATTTCACTCTAGCCCATCACCTAGATGAACCAGACCTGACACAACTCTAAGCATAGCAGGCATAGCAAGGTAGGAAACACAAACATGGCTCAATCAACTCCTACACATGCTAGTGGGTTTCATCTAGTTACTATGGCAATGACAGGTCATGCAGAGGATAAGGGTTCAACTACCGTAGCACACAACAGTTTGAAACGTTGTTGTCTTAATGCAGTAAACGAGAGCAGAGGCGAGAACATGGGATTGTATCGATATGATCAATGGGGCTGCTTGCCTGATGGAGTGGTAGTAGGGTACTGCCCTTCAGTTGGATACTCGAAGATATCCTCGGAGGCAGAACCTACCATGAAGGACACACAGAACATAGTCAACACATGGCAATATGCAACAATATGATGCATGCTATGACATGGCAAAATGATGTGTCCTGCCTAATGCAATGTGAAACAAGTTCAAATGGGTTCATTCGAATCAAAGATTCAATTGAAAGTTAAAGTTCTTATGCATAATAAGTGTATTAGCTTGCTTCACCTAAACAACAAGGTTAAATTGTTTTGTCATGCATGAAACCATTACAGATGGATAGATTGAATTTTTCTGATCATTTTTCATATATAATTTGTTTAATTTTGAGCTATGGTTGATTTTCTATGATTTTTAGAAGTTTAGGCTATTTTCTGGAATTTCCTATATGAAAATAAATCCAGAAATTAAGTAATTGCGTCAGCACTATGTCACTGTGACGTCCGCGAGTCAAAGGCGCCAGGGGCCAGTCAAACCTGACCAGTGGGGCCCACTGGTCAATGACTCTGTGCACTAACTACGTTTAGTTAGTCTAATTAACTAGGCAGGGCCCACTAGTCAGTGACTATACTAGTTAAACTAACCTAGTTAATTAGCACTAACAGAGTAATTAGTCGGGCAGGGCCCGCATGTCAATGAGAGAGAGGGGGAAGTCAACCTGACTCGGCGGGGTCAAACCTCGTCGGTCAGCGGTCAGCGCCTGTCGGCGAGGCCAGACGCAGCGGCGTGTTGCGGGATTTGCCCATAGGGCACCATTTGATGCGCGGAGAGCAACTACGGGCAGCTGGTGCTCGCTCGCATCCAACCGTGGTGATGGCTTGGCCGGGGAGTGGCCGGACCATCGCTGGCGACGAGCTTGGCGGAGGCCGAAGCTCGGGTCAGCTCGTGCACGTGGCTGCAGTGGCCTAGGCGGCGTGGCGCTGGCACCTACAACATCTACGCGATGCGGTGAGCACGCTGGACATGCCAGCAGGACTGCTAAGCGGCCGGAGCTACGTCGGCTACGAGCTCAGGCGGCGGTGCGTTCGGACGAAAGAGGCACGGCGGCTACAAAGCTCTAGCGATGAAGCGGAGAGAAGGGGGAGGAGCAGTAGCTCACTGGGAAGCCGCAGAGACGGTCAGCGTGCTCGGGGAAGGCTCGGTGCAGTCAGAATGGCGACAGCGATCTCGGGCGGCCCGAGGTTGAAGACGACGGCGACGGCGACGTTGCAGGGGCTCCGGCGTCGTGTGGCTTGACTAGTCGACATAGTCGACGACGGCGACGCTGCTAGACATGGTGACACGGCTCGGGGACGGTGTTGGACGCGGCTGTGACGAGCGGCGGCAACGGTGACGGCTCGGGCGTCGTCGGGGAGGGCGAGAGAGAAGAGCCAGAGGGGAGAGCGAGTGTCTGCGAGGTCGGGGAGAGAGAGGGGGTTCGTCCCACGTTGACAGCTCGACGAGGGGAGTGGCGAGGCCGCGGGCAGCTGCGTGGCACGCATGCTGTGCTCGCCGTCGAGCAGCTGCTTGCCTGTGCTGGCGAGTGCAAGCAGCTCGCTGGCACAGGAGGTGGGCCTGCTAGGTGGGCTTCCAGGTAAGTCCTATGTTCCTTTTTGTTTTCTCTTTTTTATTTGCTCTGCTCTGTGTATTGAAATGATCAAAATACCATTCCATTTCCAAAAATCCTGGAAATATTCAGAGGCACATTTGAGAATATTCTCAACTGCCTAAAAATGCTTCCAAGATTATTTGAGCACTTTAAAATATTTATAGCATTTAAAATGCCCAAATTCAAGTACTTATGGCTTGTTCAAAAATCCAGAATTGCTCCATAAATTGCAAGACCATTTTTGGTAGAGGTTTAAACCAGAACCAAAAATGGTGGGCTTTTATGAAGGGCATTTTGGGTTCATTGAAATTCCAATTGTTGGAAATTAGCATTTTCAGGGGGGGTGTTGGGGTTGATTAGCCCCCATTTCAAGTTTAAAAGAAATTTAAACATGATGCACAAGTTCATCCAATCCTAATGCATGACTAAAAGCAGGGATGTGACAACTCACCCCACTTAAAAGAATCGCGTCCCAAGATTCAGGACTTGTCGAGAAGAAGGAGGGGTACTCAAGTCGAAGACGATCCTCCCGTTCCCAAGTGGCTTCCTTTTCGGAATGGTGTGACCATTGAACCTTGAGAAACTTGATGTTATGGCGTCGAGTGGTACGCTCGGCTTGATCAAGGATACGAACGGGATATTCCCGATATGAGAGGTTATCTTGTAGATCAAGCGTTTCGTGGTCCACTCCACGGATAGGATCCGCGAAGCAACGCCTGAGTTGAGAAACGTGGAAGACATCATGAACTCTGGAAAGATGCGAAGGTAGTTCCAATTGGTAGGCAACTTCTCCTCTTTTGGCAAGAATGCGAAAGGGTCCAATGTAACGAGGAGCCAATTTGCCTTTGATACCGAAACGATGGGTTCCCTTTAACGGAGTAACCCGAAGGTAAGCCTTCTCGCCGACTTCATAAGTCATGAGCTTATGTTTACGATCATATTGGCTCTTTTGACGAGATTGGGCTGTTTTCAATTTCCCACGAATAACGCAAACCTGCTCTTCTGCTTCCTGAATCATATCCGGGCCAAAGAGTTGTCTTTCCCCGGTTTCTGACCAGTTAAGAGGCATTCGACATTTTCGTCCATAAAGAACTTCAAAAGGAGCTTTGCCCAAGCTAGCTTGATAACTATTGTTATAAGCGAACTCCGTGAATGGAAGGCATTTCTCCCAACGCATTCCGAATGAGATGACAGAAGCTCGGAGCATATCTTCCAGAATTTGATTGACTCGCTCTACTTGACCACTTGATTGAGGGTGGAAGTCAGTGCTAAAAGAGAGACGAGTTCCCATAGCATTTTGGAAACTTTCCCAAAATCGAGAGGTGAAGAGACTCCCACGGTCTGAGTTAATTTCCAATGGGACACCATGAAGAGACACTATTCGGGAGATGTATAGGTCAGCTAGCTGGCTAGCGGTGATACTCTCACGAACAGGTAGAAAATGGGCTACTTTGGAAATACGGTCGATCACGACGAAGATGGCATTATTCCCTCTCTTGGTCCTGGGAAACCCAGTAATGAAATCCATACTGATTTTATCCCATTTCCACTCAGGAATAGCCAAAGGTTGAAGGGTGCCAGCAGGCCGTTGATGCTCTGCTTTAACACGACGACAGATGTCGCAACTAGCAATGTATTGAGCAATTTATCTCTTCATCCTAGTCCACCAAAACCTCTGGCGTAGGTCTCGATACATTTTAGTACTACCGGGATGAATGGTGAGAGGGGATTCATGAGCTTCCTTAAGGATCAGCTGCCTCAGGTTTCGTGCCTTGGGAACCACTAAGCGGTTTCCAAAGTATACGACACCTTGATCATCAATGGAGAAACAATTCGCGACTCCTTTCTTAATGGTTCTCTTAATACGGGAGATTCCCGGATCTACCTTCTATGCCTTGATGATCTGATCCGTAAGGGTAGGTTTCGCCACAAGGGTGGATAGGAATCCTCGAGGAACAATGTGAAGATTAAGCTTACTAAATTCCTCGTGGAGAAGTGGTTGACTCTGTTGTAACATCAGGTTGTTTCAATAAGATTTATGACTTAGCGCATCAGCCATGACATTGGCTTTGCCCGGGGTGTACGTTATTCCTAAGTCGTAATCCGAGATCAACTCGACCCAACGTCGTTGCCTGAGATTCAAATCCGGTTGGGTGAAGATATATTTCAAACTTTGGTGATCGGTGAAGATCTCGCAACGGTTACCGAGAAGGTAATGTTGCCAAGTTTTGAGTGCATGGACTACAGCTGCAAGCTCTAGATCATGTGTGGGATAGTTTTCCTCATGTGGGTGTAACTGCCGTGAAGCATAGGCAATTACCTGACAATCTTGCATGAGTATGCAACCTAGTCCTTGTCGCGAGGCGTCGCAATAGATAATAAAGTCCTTGGAGAAATCTGGTGGTACTAGTACGGGAGCAGATGTCAGGCGTCTTTTCAGTTCCTGAAAGCTGAACTCGCACTATGGGGTCCACTCGAACTTTTTATCTTTCTTGAGGAGTTCAGTTAGAGGTTTAGCAACCTTGGAGAAATTCTCGATGAAGCGGCGGCAATAGCTTGCTAAGCCAAGGAAGCTCTGAACTTGCTTGACCTTCTCAGGTGGAGTCCAATCAAGGACGGCTTGAACTCACTCGGGATTGACAGCAATACCCTTGCCAGAGATTACATGGCCTAGATAGGTCACTTCTGGCAACCAAAATTCACACTTGGAGAATTTGGCATAAAGGCGATGCTCTCGAAGTTTCTTCAATACTAGCCTTAGATGTTCGGCATGTTCCTTTTCATTCTCGGAATAGATGAGTATGTCATCAAGGTATACTACGACGAATTTATCCAAATACTCCATGAAGACCGAGTTCATTAACTGAGAAAAAGTGGCTGGGGCATTGGTTAAACCGAAGGACATGACGGTGTACTCGTATTGGCCATAACGAGTAACAAAGGCCGTTTTGGGAATGTCCTCGTTTCTCATTTTGATTTGATGGTAGCCCAACCTCAAATCCATCTTGGAAAAGACTGATGATCCAGTGAGCTGATCATACAGATCGTTGATCCTGGGAAGCGGATACTTGTTCTTGATAGTGACCGAGTTGACAGGTCGGTAATCTACAACCATCCGATCCGTTCCATCCTTCTTCTTGACGAAGAGGATGGTGCAAGCCCAAGGAGAGGAACTAGGACAGATGAAACCCTTTTTCAAGGACTCATCGAGTTGGTTCTTAAGCTCGGCTAGTTCTAAGGGTGCCATCTCATAGGGTCTTCTAGAAATTGGAACGGTTCCTCGAACAAGGTCTATCACAAACTCGACATCCCTGTCAGGTGGAACACATGGTAGTTCTTCTGGAAAGACATCCGGAAAGTCTCGGACTACCGGAATATCTTCAAGGTCTGGAAGGGGGTTGGAATTTAGGGAGTAAAGCTGGCATTTGGCCACTCGAGTTAGGACATTGACTGTCTTGCCCGATGGGTGAGTAAGTTGAACGGTTCTAGTGGCACAATCAATCTTAGCATAATGAGCCGACATCCAGTCCATACCCAAGATGATGTTTATGTCCGAGGACTTGAGAGCTATTAAGGATGCAAGGAAGACAAGTCTATCGA